>NC_063069.1:1453174-2906349 GCF_022605165.1 Purpureocillium takamizusanense | reverse complement strand
CGATTTCACACAGTGTGACACAAACCGAAGTAGTACAAAGTAATACCTTACTGTAGGTAGGACTCATCAGGGACACGACCGAGCTTGCACTCTGCCTGATGTTTTTGATTGCCATCTACTCTCATGGTTCTGGGTGCTGTGTCTCGAATAGTAACACCTGTCGGCTGACGTGTAGCGGGGTAGAAGTCTGTGCGAAGTACCTGTACCTACTCTCATCACGCAAACGTATTAGTACCCATTTTAGTAGATAGTGGGTACCTAGTAGTACTAGGTACTCTGTGATGACCCAGACGGCGCCAAAGGGCAAAATGGAGCACTCTCCTCTTATGGAGCCGTACGACATCCGAAGGCAAGGGAGCCGTGCTGTCCTCCCAGAAAAAAAAAAGATCGCGAAGAACTGATCGATGACAAGCACGTCCGCCTTAGGTCTTAGACTTCCAGGACGCAACATTGATTCAACACCCAGGTCGCCTTTCCATCCCCCGACCCCGAGGGAAGCTGTCAGGATGTCGCCGGCAACACCAAGCCCGAGTAGGTCACAGGCACTCGACGACATGATCATGGGGGTAAGTACTTGTAAAAAGATAAACCCCCCCGCAGTCATGGCCGAGCATATGCGCTGACGGGCCACACTCCTTTGTTCAAGACAAATAGCAGCAGCATCGTCTCCAAAAGAAGCGTCGAGCGCCTGTACTACCCTGATGAGACGCACTTCTTCCGCTACTTCGTGAAGAAGTTCCAGAGGAGAGCGCCTCTCATTAACCGCGGCTACTGGTTGAGACTGCGTGCCATCGATGTTGTGGTCCGCCAATTCCTCACACGCCCGTCTGAGCGCAAGAAGCTCGTCATCAATCTCGGCTGTGGAAGGTGCGTGCAAGCCTCGAGTCGCAACAGCTCATCCTTTTTTGCTTGTCGTTTTTTTTCCCCGGGGAAAGAGATATTCGTGATTTGTACCGGTACCGGCTCTCTAACGTGGCATACTCGTTCAGTGATGTATTGCCTTGGCAGTGTCATGCCCGTCATGGCTCAGCATGCGATCGGGTGCTCTTCATCGACATCGACTATCCGGATCTCATGTACAAGAAGCGCGCTGTTGTACTGGAGACGCCTGAATTGAAAGAGCTGCTCGGCCAAGAATACATCATCGGCGAGTCCGATATTCTTTTACGCAGCGAACGGTACTGCCAGATAGGATGCGACCTTCGACAGCTCCAGAAACTTCGTACGACGCTAGAATCATTTCTGTCTCTCGATGACTGTGAGGTCTTGTTCGTGGCTGAAGTGTCCATTACCTACATGGACACCACGTCGGCCGACTTGCTTCTCCAGTGGGCAAGCATCGTTGGGAAAGGTGAGCCCATCCCAGATGATGCCTGAGAGAGCGCAAATGCGGTGAAACGTCACACTGACGGGTGTAGCCGAATTCTGCCTTCTGGAACAGATTCTCCCACATGGTCCGGATCATCCATTTGCTAAGACAATGCTGATCCACTTTGACAAGCTCAAAACCCCACCGAGATCGGTTCGACAGTATCCGACCCTCGACAGCCAGCGGAATCGCTTTCTTGACCGAGGTTGGGCGGATGTTGCCATATGGGATCTTTGGCAAGTTTGGTCCGACGATTACTTCGTGAATGGCGAAGAGAGGTCTGCACTTGACCAGGTGGAGCCATTTGATGAATGGGAGGAGTTCATTTTGTTCTCGCGACACTATTTCATTGTTCACGCAGTCGCCCCTGGGGTCGTCGTGGTGGATCGTGGTGGAAGTCTTGCTACTGGGGGCGCTGCACCATCGCGGACACCAAACTTCGAGCGTCTCGACGTGGCCGTGACAACACACAGCAACTCGGCTCCCAGACGTCGCTATGGGGAGGCCTTTTTGGTCTCGGACAGCCGTGGCCGAAAGTCTTTGCTTCACATGGGCGGCTTGGGAAGTAGCGGCCGGTCCGATAGCTGGGACATTTACTCGCTCAGTGGGCATAGCGAACCGCCGCGTTTGCCACTCAGGGGACCCCCTTCCAGGATGTGCTTCACTATGACGGACTTGGGCGACTTCGGGATTCTGCTGGCTGGTGGCAGAACGTCCCCAGGAAACGCGCTGTCGGATTGCTGGCTGTACCAGAAAGGCGCGAAACCCTCCTGGCAGATGACCTGGCGACTCCCTGCCCCCTTGTATAGGCACTCGGCAATCAGATTGAAGGGAACGTCTCTCGCATTAGTCTTGGGTGGCAAGACTGGCGCGTCGACGCTCTCCAGCGAGTGCTACGTCTTCTGTCTCGAAAGAGGCTGGCTTCGGTGCCATGTTCAAGGTGCAGATCGCTGTGCGGCGTTTGGGGCCGTGGTCTATGGTGATGCTTCTGTTGAAACGAAGGAGGGAGTGTTTAGCGGTGTGGTTGCTGGAGGCATTCGCGAAGATGGCTGCATCTGCACGAAAGAGTACTCGTGGCGTCTCAGCGTCCTGGAGGAACGGGTACGTCCTTGCGCCCTGACACGCAACTTCTCAAATCGAGCCTTTGCTTGATTCGCTGACAGAAGCTCAGCCGACCATTGAATTCAAGGTTCTGTCTGATTCTCAACAGCTTGGAGGAGCATTGGCTCTGTTTGGCGCAAAATGCGTCGACCTGGGTCCAGACTGGCTGCTCTGTGGCGGTTTGGGACACGAGGCGTCATTCCTGGGTCGGGATCTCGTCCTCATTAGTAGAGACATTGACGGGAAACGCATTGCAAAGGTTCATGGAGCCAAAAACGAGTCTATGGCGTGGCCGTTCATGATTGGGTGTGGCGCCGTGACAACTTCCACCCGGGTCCTTCTCGTCGGTGGGGGGGCAACGTGCTTCTCAATGGGAACATTTTGGGACGCTGGTGTTTACAGTATCGACATACTAGGGGCTCTGAGCGGCGAGAAACCTAGGACACGTGGGAATCCCGCGGTCCAGCATACCGAGACCCGAAGGATCGTGAGCACTGCGGGGGCCACGAGCCCGGCCGACGCGCATGGGGAAGAGCTGACCATTACCCAAGTACCGCGAATAAGGCTGGGAACTGGAGCTATCACATTTGACGACATACTTTCTGATGCGAAACCGGTCATTCTTGAGGGTCTAACCGTGGGGACATGTGTGGAAAAATGGACGCCGCGGTACATGGTGGAGCAAGTCGGCGACGATACCGAGGTGAGTAGTTGTTTCTGAGCGCCAGGGGAAGCGAGGCTGATCGAGAGGGCAGGTCGTTGTGCACGAATGCCACAGAGACTTGCAGAAGATGGACTTCAACTCAAAGAACTTTGACTATGTCCGTGACTCCTTTGGGAAGATAGTGAGCAAGATGCAGGCAGGGGCTCGGATGTATCTGCGGTCGCTGTCACGCGACAAGCCATCAGCGGCGCCAGCGATCCTTGAGAACGACTTTCCGCGCCTGGCAATAGACTTTTGTTTGCCACCAGAGTTGGCTCACATCGGCAAGAATCTCTTCAGCTCAGTCCTTCGTATGTCGGGCATGGTCACCATGTGGCTCCACTACGACGTAGGCACCACCCAGGGGGATGCGGTGCTAGAAACGGTGATGAACCGGAAACGCTGATGGAAGTGCAGGTCATGGCGAACGTATACACGCAGGTAGTGGGGGAAAGGCGCATGGTTCTCTTCCCACCAAGCGATGTGACGCGCCTCTCGTTTCCGCCAGGGGCATCCAGCTCAAGCGTCGACATCTTCGCCGCCCTCGACGCAGAGTCGCCAGCGACGGAGGTATTTGACCTGGCAGGAACGCATCCATGCGAAGCGCGCCTTGGGCCTGGAGACATCCTGTTCATACCGCCGCTGTGGCTCCACACGGCGACGCCCCTATCCAACATGAGCGTAGCGGTCAACACGTTCTTCCGAGACCTCGAGAGTGGATACGCCGCCGGCAGGGACGTGTACGGGAACCGGGATCTGGCGGCGTACGAGAAAGCAAGACTGGACGTGGCGCGGGTGGCCAGGAGCTTCCAGCAGCTGCCGCTCGAAACGCGGCGCTTCTACATGGCGCGCGTTGCCGAGGAACTGCGACAGGCCGCTGAGGGTGTCTGAGGCGGCGGGATGGCGACGATTGTCAGCCTGCCTGCCATGTGAGAGTACCTAGCATCTATAAGGACAGGCGAGTGCCGGAGCGATGGATGAGGTTGAGAGGTTGACGGGTTTGGCAACCAACCGAGTTACTTTTGTACTTTGCACCAAGCACCTCATTACGACCTACCTAGTAACGTCACTACCTAGGTACTAAACTCCCAAGTTGGCACAACAGGTGCAAACGTTTACTGTAGTAGAGGTATGAAATTAGTACTTGAGTACCTTGGTACATTAAGGCAAACGCGGGGATCTGGGGCATGCCGAGCACGAAGTACCTGCTCGCGAAGAAATGCGCATCAGGTACTTCGTACTTACTTCATCGGTGGACCACTTATGAAGTACCTTATCTGTGGAGGCCCCTCCACAGTAGAAGGTTCCTGCTGCGTGCAGGTACCTAAAGTACTAGGGTAATGAGGTACCTCATCAATCGACATGCCATGACGTTCTCATACGGCTTCACTTGAACCTTGCATGTTGCGGGCCCCAAATACTGGTGAAGTCCCAACGTCGCAAGGAACGCGCGCAACTACAAATCTCGCCGACGTATCCTGTCGTGGATGCAGATCAGCATCCGGCCAGGGCTTCGAAAACGACGAAGGAACAAGTGCAATGACGCTGCGGCTTCGACAGGGGAAGTCTCCGCCGTCACCACTGCGCGTCTGAAGCCCCCCCTTCTCGTCCGCCCGAGGCTGCCGCGGCCTCAATCCACCGCCTGCTGCTCGTTGATGTTGCTGCGAGGTGACCAGCAGAAGCCTCCATCTTCACCGTCGTCCTGATTGAGCTCGTGACCAAGTTCAGGTGAACGGTGGGTGCTGCCAGCCATGGCGTCGTCGGCTTCTCCATCCCGCCTGCTGCTGCGGCGGCTGCTATTTCCAGGTGCGGCCGTCGTCGTCGCCGGAGGTGCCCTCTTCTACTCTTATCGACCTCGCAACATCCCGGGCTCCTCCTCCGCTGCCGTCCCGCCGCCCACGTACGGCCCGGATGGATCCTTCACCATGCCCAGGTTCCCCCGTGTGAAGTCGCGCCTCGAGCAGCTCGCCGACCTTGGCAAGAGTGCCGACCCGGATGCCGGCGCCGAGTATGATATGCTCGTCATCGGCGGCGGGGCTACTGGAGCCGGCGTCGCCCTCGATGCGGCCACGCGCGGCCTGCGCGTTGCCGTTGTTGAGCGCGACGACTTCAGCAGCGGCACGAGCAGCAAGAGCACCAAGCTCGTCCACGGCGGCGTCCGCTACTTGGAGAAGGCCGTCTGGAACCTCGACTATAACCAGTACCAGCTGGTGCGCGAGGCCCTCAAGGAGCGCAAGTACTTTCTACAGACGGCACCGCATTTAAGTATGTGGCTGCCTATTATGCTTCCTCTTGACCGCTGGTGGAAGGCGCCCTACTACTGGGCAGGTACCAAGTTCTACGACATTCTTGCTGGCAGCGAGGGCATCGAGAGCTCCTATTTTCTGACTCGGAGCAAGGCTCTCGAGGCCTTCCCAATGCTCAAGCAGACCAACCTCGTCGGAGCTCTGGTATACTACGATGGCGCGCATAACGATTCCCGTATGAACGTTTCGATAGCCATGACGGCTGCGCTCTACGGCGCCACGGTCGCCAATCATGCCGAAGTCACCGGGCTACTCAAGGACGACACAGGCCGCCTGTGTGGCGCCAAGGTCAAGGATCTTATCGCCGTGAAAGACGGGAACGCTGCTGCCGACATCGTGGTCCGGGCAAAATGCATCGTCAACTGCACTGGCCCATTTACCGACTCGATTCGGAAGATGGACGACCAGACGTGCAAGGAGATTGTTGCTCCCTCCAGCGGCGTTCATGTCATTTTGCCCGGATACTATAGCCCTGGCAAGATGGGACTCATTGACCCGTCGACATCGGACGGGCGGGTGATATTCTTCCTCCCCTGGCAGGGCAACACCATTGCTGGCACGACGGATTCGCCATCGCCGATTTCCTCCAACCCCCTGCCAGACGAGGAGTCTATTCAGTGGATTCTTCGCGAGGTGAGCCAATATCTGTCGCCAGAGATCAACGTTCGTCGCGGAGACGTTTTGGCTGCTTGGTCGGGCATTCGGCCTCTGGTCAAAGATCCGAAGGCCAGAAACACCGAGTCCCTGGTTCGAAACCACCTTGTGCACATATCCTCGTCGGGCTTGTTAACGTGCGCTGGTGGCAAGTGGACTACGTATCGCCAGATGGCCGAGGACTGCGTTGATGCAGCCATCTCCGAGTTCCGCCTCACGACGGGCCCCGTGGGCGACGCACCCCGCGTCAGTGGCACAGAAGTAGTCGATGATGGGGCCATACTGGATGGCTCATGCCAAACACACAAAGTCCGTCTGATCGGTGCCCACGGCTTCAGCAAGACACTCTTCATTCCCGTGATACAGCATTTCGGCGTGGAGACAGAGGTCGCCAAGCACCTAACGGAAAGCTACGGTGACCGAGCCTGGTCCGTGGCTGCTCTCTGTAGCCTAACGAACCGACGGTTCCCCGCCCGCGGCGAACGCATCTCGCAGCTATATCCGTTTGTGGATGGGGAGATCCGTTATGCTGTACGACACGAGTACGCCCAGACTGCCGTCGACGTGCTTGCGCGACGGACCAGGCTGGCGTTTCTGAACGCTCAGGCAGCCTTGGAAGCCCTGCCGCGGGTCATTGACATTATGGCGGAGGAACTTGACTGGAACGGCCGCCGCCAAGATCTGGAATGGAAAGAGAGTAGGTCTATCTCCATCAGGCACGAATGGGTTTGCAACTGACGCTCGAGTGACCGTAGCCGTCCAGTTTCTCCAGTCCATGGGCTTGCCGCAGCCGATGTTGTCGGCCTCACGCAAGCAGGTTGAACAGGGCAAGCTGGACTTTGCCAGCTCTCTCGAGTGGAACATGTACTCGCGACACGATAAGCCGACAGAGTAGTGGGGCATCGCTCACACCTCTTTTCGTGCCCGGGGACTGATGAACGGCTGGACGCCTCGGCCTCGGATTAAGTATCAAGGTGAATGAATTGGAGGCGATGGGCTTTTGGTTAGTATTTGGCGCCCTTGTTTAAATCCATTCCGGGTGCCTGGCGCTTCTATGTAATTAATATCGGGCGGGTAGGCGTTTCGCGGTGTTGCTGCTGCTGCTGCTGTCTGCTTTTTAGGATTCTTGGTTGTATAGTTAGGAAAGTGCTTGACAAATGAGGTTCTGACGATATTAGTTACTTGTTGGCGGCTTCACCGCCACAGAATCAATAAGCTCATCGCTAGCCGTATTTGGGAGGAGGTGCCAACTTGGAAGGCTACTTTACTGCCACCACCACCTCGGCTGTCACCCACCGATATTGTGGGCTTGTACGGGCTACCCATGATGCACAGCCTCTGGCGAACATTTTCAAGTTGGTGCAATAGTACTAGCCTCCGTCGATGACCAGTCGAGGCGCGGTACATATGAATGAGCCAGGACCAAAGTAAAGTCTTGACAATAATGCGATGGTTGAGAGCGCTCGCCGCTCCAAAGTTTTGGGCTGAGCGCGTCATCCATCAGCAGGCGACGACGGCGACGGCGTTGCTGCACAGCCCTCCGCCAGAGCATCGCCGCGTTGATCACTGTCCGACGGATACTACCTACTCAGGTGACCATCTGCGACGGCAAATACCTGCTGCGTAAAAGCCGCTGCGCCAGAGGCTGTGAGGCCCATTGAGCTGGACTTTGGCTTGTTGTATGTATGCGGGCGGTGCGCGATGTCTCCCCACGCCGCGCGGCAAAGACGACAACCAAGGAGAGACGTTATCGTGGACGAGAGCCCGCCCCTGGACAGGACATGGGATTGGCCCCGGCAAAATCCCAAGCGCGCAAAATCCTCGATTCAGCTTCATCTAACCTTCATCTAACCCCAAGGCCTCGTACACAAAGGCAACAACTCGTCATCGAGTTGCACACAAAACATGTTCCTTACTTTTTTTGTCCCCATCATTGTTTTCTAGTTCCTTTCTGGATTTAATGATGCCCTGTCCAGCGTGCGGCACCTTCTCATACCGGAAGCTGAGCCATGGACGACGGTCTACCTACCCCTTTCTGCCTGAGAGCAAACACCAACCAACCCCCACACTTTTTGTGAAAAGGACCTCCAGATTGCAAATATCTGCCGGCCAGCTCCTCGGCAGCAGAACGGGGGCGCCCCCTCCCCCCACCCTGGAGAGACTCTTTGGGACGGTTCGACCGACCGCGGGGAAACCATGCCGTCTCTGTCTTGGCACCGAGTCGTTCGCCGTCGCTTATAGCATGTACAGTACAGTACCGTCTACCGCAACACGCGTCATGCCGAGGATCCTTTCCCTCCGATACGGATTCCCTCCGCCGGACTCGTGTACTACGGCTTGTGTCAAATGAACGGCGTCGCAAATGCGGCAATTGAAACGAGAAGAAATGTGCGCACACAGCCAACGCTCGGCTCTTCCACCGGTGCCAGCCAGGTCACGCGCCAGGCCTGGGGGCCAAGGGTTCGAGCGCTCACCCAGTGAGGCTCTTGAACAGACATGGAAGGCTGGCGGAGAAGATCCGAGGTGGGCTTTCGGCGACACTGTAGATGTATAGCATGGCGCAGTGTATCCGGGCCGCCGGCGAAAAGGGGGGGCAATGGCCCAGCAGAGAAGGTGGATGAGTCTAATACCGTCGAATGTGCCCCATCGAGACCGCAGCGTAAACATTGCCCCAGCTGAACGGCCAAGAAGATCTGCGCAGAGAGGCAGGAAGAGAAATGTCATCGTCGTGCCCCCTCCCCCTATCTTGCGCGTCCAGTCGACGACGTATATGTAGCTTCAGCGTCGCAGAGTGTACGGACGTTGGCATTCTCACTACAAACTCTTGTCCCTCAGAAAAGAGTCCGTCTCTCAGTTATCCGACACGACCCCCTCACCATGCTCATCGGAAAGCTGTCCCTCATCGCGGGCCTGGCGACGTCAGCCGCCGCCGGCGCCGTGCCCAATGTCAAGGCAGACTTTAGCTGTGGCGTCCACACCCCGACCCGTGGCCAGATTGAGGCTCACCGGAAGCTGGACTCTCTCGAAAAGGCTGCCCGTCTCAACGGCGTCGCTGAGCGTGCCAACATTAACGTTGATTTGTACTTTCACGTGGTGTCTGCGTCTCAAAGCGGTGCCAACTTTCTCGATGTAGGCCCTGAACAAAAACCCCCGTGGCCCCCAGCATGAGTGACAATGGGAGCGTCTTTAGCTAAAAGCCCCGTGTGCAGGATAACGTAGTCAAGAAGCAAGTCCAAGTCCTCAACGAGGATTACGCCCCGGGCGGAATCTCCTTCATCCTTCGCGATACCACCCGGACCGTGGACAGGGACTGGGCCACCAACCGCAACGAGCTGGCCATGAAGCAAAAGCTCCACCGCGGCGGCCCCAGAGACCTCAACCTGTACTTCCTGGACCGTCTCGAGGACGACGGCTACGGAATCTGCACGTTCCCAGAGCGCTTGTCCGAGCCCAATGGAACGACCCTCGATGGCTGCCTCGTCAAAGCTTCGACTGCGCCTGGTGGCGCCGCTTCCCGGTTTAACTTGGGCAAGACGGCAGTCCACGAGGTCGGTCATTGGTTTGGCCTGTTGCATACATTCGAATCACACAGCAACGGCACCAAGGCCTCGGGCTGCAAGGGACCTGGCGACTACGTGTCTGACACCCCGGCCTCAGATAGCCCCTCTAGGGGATGCCCAACGGGTCGAGATTCCTGCCCCGCCCCAGGTCTTGACCCTATTCACAACTACATGGACTACTCGGACGAGTAAGTGGCCGAAAGCTGTACCATGCGAGCGAGGCGAGACTGGTCGCTGACAATGATATATAGTGCGTGTTACACAGAATTCTCCCAGGGCCAAATTGCTCGAATGCACAGCTACTGGCTCAATTATCGCAAATGAGGAATGTGCTTGGCTGCGTACCCGCATTCTATTGTACCTTATGAGCTCTTAAATACCCTCTAGAGCTTAAGCCATGGTTGCGCGACCACTGCTACAACCCTTTTGTACCTTATAAGTGAGATTCTACCCCGTACGTTGTTGTGTTCAGGATTTCAAATGAGGACCGTGGGGTCTGGAAGCAGGCTTGAATATTGAGGCGCTGAAGTTGACAAGAGAAAATTTGTCTTCAGATTCTTGAAAAAGATTCCAAAGAGGCCGCAACTGATAGCCCACGCACTTATTTCATACATATCCGTTATTGTGATGACTTGGGGCGCCCTTTAGTATCACGAGCAACCCCGAGTGTTCTCCCTTGCCTATCCTCTCCCCATTGCAAGCATCTGAATGGCGTTCTCAGCAGCCTAAGACATGCAGCTAGGCGCTTTACGTCTGTTGGTCATCGCATGTGTTTCGGTACCGCCTATAGTCGTGATGACACTGCCTTGTTCGAGACGTTGAGGTTCGCTGGGCCCTGGGTTCATGCCCCGCGACAGCAACCTTTGCCGCCGGCCCAAGTTCCAAAGCCCATACAATGCTGGCGCGTTGACTGAAATGGTGACAACCAGCAGTTCAGTGCCGAACCAGACAGCGCGACTGGCGTTGCTGTGATTGTGCGCCGCGTTGATGGGTAGTCGGACGACCGTGACGACGACGATAAGGATACCGATGGCAAAAAGACCGTATAGCTGGGCCTTGTGGCGCCATGAGGTCCTCAACATGGCGAGGATTGGTATGGGAAGTGCGAGAAGCATTACATCAGTCACAATGTTCAGGATGCCGAGCGTGAGCAGCTGTAGCTGTGCTTCGATGCAGTCACCTGGCAAGACGAATCCGAATGGTCAGCTGCGGCATACTCCGCGGAAGGAAACCGCGTGTGAGAAGGGGAATAAGAAAAGGCGACTCACCCGGCTCGGGCAATACCTGCCAGTTCAGCTCGATCGGGTTACATTCCGTGAGCGTGGTGGCTTGAACGGCGATGTATGTAGACGCCAATGCTAATACATAGGCTCGACAGACAGGATCATGAAACGGCAGGTCCTGGATAAGTCGACGAAGGAGGTCGAAGAGAACCAGTTTCTGCGTCCAGAGGCTGTAAAGTACGCGTTCAAGGTCAGCATCACGTCGATCTCGTGTTCAGTCGATATGCCAGGCCAGGATGGCGGAGGGGCAGGTCAGGCGAGAGAGGCCATGAGAAAGCACCAACTATGTGTTGTAGATAAGTCTGTTGGCGAGATTGAGTTGGCTCCCGATGGTGCGCTGGTCAATTTCCTCCGACGTAAATGCGTGTTGCTTGCGAAACCGGGTAGACATTCTGGCGGTGCCCCATACCAGGACAACGTGAACCAGGGCAAGACGGACAAGAACGCAGAGAACTGCCATCATGGTGAGGTAGTCGCCCAACTGGTAGCTTTGTCTAGCCTTCCTTCTCCACACAAGACGCGCAGCCATGATGAGGATGGAAATGCAACTGAAGACCCAATGGAGAACGAGAGCCGCCTCATGCCTCATTGTCCGCATGGCGTGCAGACGCGTGTCCTAGATGATGGACTGGCAAGAGAGGTTGAGCTTGTAGCTGCTAAGGTGGATAATCAGAAGCAGTGAAACGGAGGCTTGGCTACTGAGGAAGCGTGCCAGCTGGCAGGCAGGGACTGGTGAAGTCTGTAAGTGTGTCGACCTGGCACCAAGACGGCTGAAGCTCCGCCATATTGAGGATCCCGGGAACACTGTGCCGCTCGGTAACGACGGCGACGCATCGTCCCCCCATACTTTTGCTAGGGCGGAGCCCGATATACGATGGCCGACGGCCAAGTCAGCCAGTTGGTGGATATATCAGGATTGCTGCCGCCGTGGAATGCGATGTGTCGTGGGGGAGGTGGGATGTAGGTAGGGGTGGAAGCAAGGCATAGTTAGAAAGGAAAACAAGTTCGGACTCGCTACCCTAAACAGACGAGGTGATGGCGATGCGATGGGAGTCGTCGTCTCTCAGAAGTAAGTCGCCGCCCTGCATGTCTCCTTCCACTTCCACTTCTGCATTCACATGGCAGTTGCACTTTCCCTTGAGCAGCCACACGCAAAAGCTCCCTGGGCTGGCTCTTGGTGCCCGGCTTTCATTCGTTCTATTGATCATCCTGTCCCTCGGTCTCGTGTCGAATAACGTCCCGTCCTTCCCGTGACAACACGCGCCGGCGGTTCGCCGTCTGCCGTCTTACACCACTGCTGCCCCGCCCACGTGAATCAAACAAGCAAGCGATGGTACGACAGCCAGGCCCCCCCCCCCCCCCAAAAAAAACACCACGCGTCTTCGTTCATCGATCCTCATACATCCCTTGGGTCCAACAATCGTATGACAAAGAGCTCGTGAAAACAGTCTCCCTGCACTCTTGCCCTGGGTAGCAAATGACGACCTGACTGGCCCTGGCCTTGAGTCATTGAAGAAGCCGCGGGCTTGGTACCTACACCGCTCCCAGCTTGGCTCACGCCATATTATGCGCCTCTCGATACGAACTGTCGCCGTCGCCGTCCGGTTGGCACAAGGCACAATCTTAACCTTATTGTTCGCGCCGTCCGTGTCAACTGCATCGACAGCCCCGGTCGTCGCCCGCAACGACGACGTCCAAGTCCACGGAGACAAGGACAGCAAGACCGCTGCGCCGCCATGCGCCTCGGGCTCGCATCGGCGCACCTCCTTTTACGTCGGGGGCGGCTACGTTGATGATGGCGCCGGGGGACATGTCTTCCGCGACCAGATGTACGTCGAGAGGCTGCAGCCCGCCGGCGGCGTCACTCAGGACACGCCACTTGTTCTGATCCACGGCCAGGCCCAGACGGGCACGGTATGCGACCCTCAGCTCTGGCGATGGATCGGATCTCGCGATTTTGCCGCCCGCTTACCCTTCCTTCTCTTTCCTGCTACCCTCCGAGTCACTGGCGAGAGTCCCAGGTGCTGACGCTGCGCCTCTGCCCAAAGAACTTTTTAGACAAGCCCGACGGCGGCTGCGGCTGGGCCACGCGCTTCCTCGAGCAGGGGTTTGATGTATACATCGTCGACCAGACGTTCCGCGGCCGCTCCGCGTGGCAGCCCGGCCAGGGCGCCTCCAGCCCGTCTACGTACTCGGCCGAAACCATCGAGCAGCGCTTCACCGCCGTCCGTCGCTACATGCTCTGGCCCCAGGCCAGCCGTCACACGCAGTGGCCAGGCAACGGCTCCATGGGCGACCCCGTTTTTGACGCCTTCTACTCATCTAATGTCCAGTTCATCTCCGACGCCGTCTATCAGCAGACCACCGTCCAGGCCGCGGGGGCTGCCCTGCTCGACCGCATCGGTAGGCCTTGCGTCCTACTCGGACACAGCCAGGGCGGCCTCATGCCCCTTGTCATCGCCGACGCGCGCCCCGGCCTCACGAAAGGCCTGGTTCTTCTCGAACCCACTGGCCCGCCTTTCCGCGAGGCCATCTTCAGCACCAAACCCGCCCGCAAATGGGGTCTGACGGACATCCCGCTGACCTACTCACCCGCCGTCGACGACCCAGCTGTAGACTTGAAGCAACAGGAGTTCCCTAGCACCGGTATTGACCGCATTGATTGCGTCTTGCAGGCCCAAAGCTCGCCTCCGCCCCGCCAGCTCATCAACCTCGCCTCGAAGCCTATCCTCCTCCTCACCTCAGGGGCTTCCTATCATGCGCCATACGACTACTGCACCGCCAAATACCTTGAGCAGGCTGGCTGCCCCAGAACGCAGCACATTGAGCTTGGGGACATTGGCATTCATGGCAACGGCCACATGTTTTTCATGGAGCGCAACAGTGATGAGATCCAACAAATCGTTGAGAGTTGGGTCAAGAATTTGTAACGGCTGGCGAATACGCCTCGTGGCTACAAACATGTACAGAGATGTATATAAATCCCAGCTGCGCCCCTTTCGCCCTCCAGGGCCATGCCCGCTCTATGTATGGGTTTGGTATCGCATATGCAGCTGTGTTCATGACGGCAATATAGGCGGGACATGTCCCGCATCCCGCCGACGCCAAAAGCAAAAAAAAGAGACTCCCAAACTCCCCGCTTTCGGTAAATGCGCCCATCATGTCTATTCTTATTTCCATCAGTCGTGACCCGCGTATCCCTCGACAGGCGGGCCCTATCGTTCGCATATTCCCATTACGTCCTGAGCTTCATGTTTGGCTCACTTCGAGTGTTGGTCTGAGGGGCCTGAGCGACCGCTCAACAGCCACAGGAGGAGGTTGCCCATTCGAGTTCCTGGATGGCTGACTTGCAGAGGCAAACACACGCAACTGCCCTTGTTGGAACATTGTCGTCCTTCCATTAAGAGTTTAGACTCCCATGCTGCGTCCCATCCGTACTCGTCGACGTCAGCGCCGCAGCGCGGCAACTCAGGTACAGGACCGCCGGTGGAGGCGACCGCATCCTCTGACTCGGGACACACATCGAGGAATCTTGATTTGTCAATCAAAGTCGAAACCTGTCGCGGCCCGGCCGCCAGCAGCTGGCCTTCCTTGAATCGCGGTCGACGGGGCCCCCCGCCTTGTGAATGAATTGAGCCATTTCTTTTCGGCCAACGAGGCCTGTGACCACACGACTTCGTTCGTGCCATCTTGTGGGCGGCTAGCGCGCGATGCACGAGGCGCGACGCATTACACCCCGTGGCCGTGCCTTTGCCCAGGCTGCTTCTCCGTGCGCCTGATCTGACACATGCCTCAGCATGCATGACCATGGGAGGCAACGACATTGGTCGGCCTGGATGTGGCGCTTTCCACTCGGAGAAATGGCCCTGATGAGGTTCGAGTTCATCGAAGGCCTGAAGGGGAACAGCAGGGCCCGGCACGGCCGTTGACCTTCATAAGCCGTGGGCGTGATGGCTCGTCTCGGCGACGGGTAAATCGCATTCCGCATTAGAGGAGCTCGAAGAGGTCGGTGTTGACCTCCGGCTGGATCCCTTTCGGCTGAACCCCAACTTGGCCCCCACCTTCTTCCAGCCCTTGTTGTGGGCAGCGACGGCGCGCTGGAAGCCCCCAGGGGACGTATTGAAAGTGTACTCGGATGTCGGTGGGGTTGTGGGCGGCGTCATGGGCTCCATCGTCCCGGGCGAGTTGCTGTCGCTGTCATCGGTCAAGGCTTCGACATCAGCAGCGCGGGGCGAGGCTGACGACGACGACATAGGCTGACCGACGCCGCGTCCCCCGCTGTGTTGCGAGCGCCGGCGAGGGGACCGGTTGTGCTCTTCCGTGGGGCTCATGAGCTGCATGGGCGCGACAGACTGCAGAAAGGGGACGAGAAGGGAGTCGTTCATTAGTTCATAGACGATCCGCCCTGCCTCGTCAAGCTCGGACGGATGAGGAGGCGTTTGTCCATATGGAAGGCTTAAGAGACGGTCTCGAACACGAGAGGGAATGTTGACCTCGCGAGGAGCGCAGGGAACAATGTAGACCTGCATTAACTTCTCCCAGAAACCGCAAACTCGCTCATTGCTTTCGCATGTGGGAGGAATCTCGGCGGCGAGCTGCTCGTAGAAAGCAGCATACCGCTGGGAATCGAGCGTGAATTCGAGAGTTTCCATGCAGTGGTTCTGAGAGAGATATGCCATGAAGGCGCTGAGAGTCCACGGCGGAGGTGCCGTGTCGAGAAGAATCTCGGTTAACGTGGGTGGCCAGGAGGCCATGGCGTAGGGGGGGAGATAATCCGATGAAGCGAAGAGGCCGCTCGAGGGTCGAGAGTACGGCTCATCAGACGTATCGAAATCGTCAAAGGCAGAGGACAGCTGCGGTGACTGTTGCTGCGGGCTGGGGGTGAGGTAGACTGGTGATTGGCGCCGTATCCTCGGTTTGACCATGTCTACGACTGCCTTCAGTCCGCCCGCTTATCAGGTCGCGAAAACCGACCGCCCAAGGCTAGTTGGCCAAGGCAACAGGATTTCGACGTGGTTGTGGTCGTCGTTTGTAGAAGCCTTGAATAGAACGGGGAAGGTCTTTTGGTCGTGTGGGCGTGCTTTGGCTAGGCAGCGAGAAAGTGAAAGGCGTGAATCGTTCTCTAGTATCCACTCGTGATTGAAAGGATGCCCTTGACTGTCGTCGTCATTCAGTACGGAGACGTAAGAGTCTCAGCGATGTTGTGTCCGCAGCGGTCGGAAGTCGCGGTCGAAATGCCCAACAGGGGCGCAAGGGAGACTGGAATGCAGGTGGATTCCTTGAGGGTTTCGTGGCTGGAGGCTGTCAAAAGGCCATAGGAGACTTGGGAAGGGGCGGGCGCTTTTTGAGTGTCGGGCGTTCAGGAGGAGAGGAGTCGTCTCCACTGCCGAACCTTGTGATGCGAAGTGTTGCTTCGAGAAACGGAAGCGTTGAAATCTTGCGTTGACGGGGACTCAGCACGACGGAGGAGGAATGTCTTTGACGAAGCCAGGCAGCCACAATGTGGGCAAGTCTACGGCGAAGAGTGGGTGTTGAATTGTCTGCAAGAGTTTGGTGTCTGGGATCGGCTATGGATAGAGTCGCGTCGCGGAGGAGCCGAGCTGTCGAGGAAGAAGAGCGATAGAAGGCGTGATCGATGAGACAGGATGGCGGGGACCGGAGACGGCAGCCCCGCGAAGTCGTGATTTTTACGTTGTCGCGTGCGTGACTTCGTGGCAGGCTCGACAATTCTGCAGCATGTCGGACAGGAGACAATAGGGCGATGCGGCCGTCGAGATATTAAGTTTGCGTGGATGGGGCCGGACGATGACGAGAGAAGGGGAGGAAGAGGTGATGAGCAGGTGCAAGACAAGAAGTATGGTTTGGATAGGTACGTACTGCGTACTGTACCAAGACCAAGACCGAGACTGCGTGACTGAGGTACCACCCGGCCGACGGGACATGGTAGGTACTCGGTAGGGCGGTTTACAGCAGTGGCGCAGCGAGTACCGCCCTGTATTGCAGGTACCTGCAGGGCATTGAGGGCAGCCCGACGAGGACGACGACGGAGACGGCGGAGGCCGGCAGTGGGGGACGCCACCTGCCCGGGCAGCGAGCGAGAGGGAGAGGAAAAAAAAAAGAAGGTACCTTGTGGGCCCATACACGGGGCGGCCGCAGGGCTTGTACTTGCCCGGCCCAACTGCGAGTCGCGACCTTCGTCATGCACGCCACTCAGCGCCGAGAGGGGACGACGATGGAAGGGAGGGGAGGGGGGCCTTGTCTCGCAGGCCCGCAGGAGGGCCACCTCAGATGGGGTCATCCCTGCAAGCCAGGCCGGGTCGTGGTGGAGCAGTTGACAAGGACCAGGGAGGGAGGGGAGGGGACGATGTTCTGTTTCCGCCCCGTACCACATCCATCGTCCACCACAATCGCTTGGTGGTGGTGGCACCCACAGGTCCGTCGCTGTGTGGCCGTGCAGTGCCACAGCCCATGACGTGTGAGTGGAAGGAGGTGGGCACGCATTGCGCCAAAGCGGCAGACGTGCGCAGTGCAGCATACGCCGCCAGCGGGTTGCACTGCACTGCAACTGCACTCCGCCGTGCCGCACTTACAGTGCTGGCGGTCGGTAGTACTACTATGTGCCAGCTTGTGGAGGCTTGCGATGAGGGATGGGATGGATGGGAAGGGATGGGATGGAATGGGACGGCAGCAGCGAGCGCAAAGCAGAGGGCATCGACTTAGATGGCACAAGGGGCGAGGAGGAGGAGCAAGCACGGTAAGGTTTGGGCCGGTGGGCGGCGTCTCAAGGGTCCAGGGCGACACGGGATGAGGTCCGCCGTCGCACGGGCATCTCTCCAAGGCGCTTCTGAACCAAGCGTGTACAGAATGTACGTTAGTACTAACCTAGTAGGGTAACATGGATACCTAGGTAGGTGGTAAATACAAACGTACGGCGCGGCGATACGACTATTGTGCGTGAGGGTGCGGTACTAGGATCAGAGGGAGCATCGTCAAAAGGCCACCCTGCTCGCGGCGCGGAGTGATCATCAGCCAGCCGGCCCCAGCACACGAGGCCGAGAGGACGGCATGGAAGACGGCTGGATGGATGGATGACTTACTTGGCTGGCTTGGCTCTCCCACGGCTCTGGAGTAATGAGGCCGTTATTACGGAATGCGTGCATGTATACGAAGTAATAAAGTACCTGGTGGCTCGCACGCACCTTAGTATACGTACCTCTCGGGTCCGAGAGGTAGGAGCACTCTGCTGGAGACATGGCAGCGCGCTGCTGGGACTGTGCCGTCTGCTGCCTGACCTCTGCCAAATCGGCGGTCACCCATTCATCACTGTGATCACTGGCACCTTGATGTGCAGCTTAGCCCTAGCCCACCTGAGACGGTAGGTGCTAGTAGGCCTTGGTTTACCTGGCCTGGTGATGAGCGGATGGCTCATGGAACCTTTTGGCCAAAGCATCAGGATGGCTCCCGCTCGTCGGCGATAGCGAAGGGTGGGGAGGCGGGCATCAGCTGGCTTCAGGCCCCACCCAATGCCCGTTTAGCGCTGCCATCAGTTGGCAGGGCTTTGTCTTGGGCCCGAGGGCGCGGTGGAGCCACGGGGTGCTCGATGCGGCCATGGCGCAGGCGCTAGAAGGGTGCTAGAAGACGCCTCCCAATAGCCAATAGGGAACGAGGCGCGCGGCCTCGGGCCCAACGGACTGTCGCTGGACTGGACTGGACTGGGAAGGGGATCTTGGCTTGCTTGGGGAGGATGGCGCCTTCCATCCACCGTTTGGCAATGTGACCGGCGTGGTTGTCGTCAGGCAAATCCTCCGTGGAGAGGAGGTACTGGGCATGGCGGCGTGCTAGGTTAGTAATTTATTAGTACTCAGCTGGATGGCTGGCCATTGCATCGCGGATGATGATGATGATGAGTGAGCAGCCAGGCAAGACTGCCTTTGTTTTTGGTGGCGTCGCGAGGCGCGGCCGCAGCTGCTGCCATGTTACGTCAGGCCGTTGCCACTGTGTGCCGGGCCATCTGCACCCGGAAGGCGTTCCAAGAGGTCGGTCGAGCAGCAACGGCCACGGAGAAGGATGAAGACGTGAGGTCTTGTCCCTGCCCTGGGTCGCCCGCCGTGCTTCTTGCACGCGACATCGCACAAGAAGCCGGCGATTGAGGGGCCCATGTGAGGCCCAGGTGAGAGAGCCTCAGTCAGCCAACCTGCCGTTGAGGAACGCGCTCGCCGCCAGTCAAATCCAGCCAGGCCAGCTGCGTGTGCCTGTCCATAGCCCGAACATACCCCCCCGGCCCGGGCTAGATGCAGGTGGGCGCGCCGCCGTTGGCTTGGGTGGCTGGTTGGCTGTCATTCCGCCTGGCTGGCGAGCTGGCTGGGTGCTCATCGAGGTCAATTCCATCGTTGGTGGCCGCCTCGGCGGTTGGTTGGTGGTGGTGGTGGTGGTGGTGGTGGTGGTGCAAGCATCGGGCGCTGTCTGCAGGCGCCCATGGCCCGCCCAGCGCTTTGGGTTGCTGCAAGCCCTTGCATTCCCAAGTGCCAACTCGTAACCCTGCGATGCTGCTTCCACGGAACACACTGCGGTCCGTCCGGGAGTGCTCGCGCGCCGCGTTGACTCTTGGGAAGCTGGCTGGTTGGCAGGGGTGCCTACCTGTAGCTGGTAGGAGAGGCTCTCTGTTCGTTGGCTGGCACGGCCCATGTGGCACTTGCGCCGCTGGTGGTGTGTGTGCGCGTGCGCGTGAGTGTTGGCCGGACGGCAGTTGGCATCTCGCATCCATGGATCCGGCATCAAGACGGCACGGAAACGGCATCATGCACGGGCTGTTCCAGTATCAAGTACGAAGTACACAAGGTACGGTACTAGACGCCCTTCTTTACTTCGAAATGTACCTACTAGGTACCTACCTCAAGTGCTGACAAAAGTAGGTACTTTTCTTGAAGTATTCCTGTTTGCGGCCACCGCGCCGAGATACATTCCCCCAAGTACCCGTGTCACGCATTGCAGATTCCCCCTCCCCCCTCCAAGGCCAACCCAGGCGCGAGAAGCAGGCAGGTACAGGTAGGTACCTAACCTTAGCAGGTGCGGTGCGAAGTTCAAAGTACTCGTGCCCGCGATGGCGGTCGTGATGCTGTCCGTGTCCTTCACCTGTCTCGTCCTTCTCGCGGGCACAGCGCCCTGACTGAGCGTACCCCCCACACCTCGGCACCAGAATGGCATCACCGTGGGCACCTAACCTGTCTCGCTCGACCACCAGCCCCGACCGATGATGAAATGGCATCGCGCCAGTGAGCAAGAGCACGACTGTTTGCAACCGCCCCGACCGCCCTCCGACACCCGCCTCCTCCCGCGTCCGCCGCGGACTTCGTAGGGCGCGCCCAGTCGCCCCTTTGGTCAGCCGCAGCATCAGCAATGAGGTTTGGCAGCAGCCCCGGCAGCAGCCCCGGCATCAGCATCAGCATCAGCATCAGCATGGGCATCGACATCAGCTTCGGCAAAGCCTCGACATGGACATCCGCAGCGTCGGCATCATCCGCGAGGGCAGTCACGCCGTCGTCGCCGACACCGGGCCCCGGGCACGCTAAACGGGGCGGGACGCCATCGCGACTGGACCCGTGGTCCCCGGGACGTGGAACTGGAGGGCGCACGCGCCTTATCGGCTGGTCGTCCTGTCGTCGCGGAACCGGTGACGGAGTGCCTCGTTCACCGTCTGCGATGCCGAGAGTCACGCGCTGGTCTTGGCCGCCCGTAGCAGTCACTCATCAACACGCGGCTCAAGCAAGTCTTTGGGGGGAGAAATGCACGGAGCAGATCCATCACCAATGACGCAGATGTAGGAGAGCTGGGTCTACTGCGCAACCCTGTGCGGCCTGGTATCGCGATAGTGTACATGGGCATCGCACGAACAGTGCTTCAGACGCTCCAACTTGAGCGCACTGGTGTTGCTTGCAAGCCCAGGCGGCGTCATCGAGCCTGCCGGGGAGAAGCGACCATCTGAATGTCAGGCGGTGTCTTGTCCGCCTTGTTGGCTCTACTAGTAGTACAGCTTCTACTGCTACGAAGTACTCCAACCACTATAGTACTCACGAACATGGGCCGCTGTACGAAGTATACCCGGTGGAGTGTCAAACACGATGTGTTGCAGTGCGGCCGCCCGCGCTGCATTCCCGGCCGAGGTCTCGCTCGTACGACCAAGCCCGCGAGTCTGGACTCGTGGCTCCCGACGTCGCCATCGCCATCGCCGTCGCCGTCGCCACTCGTCGCGACACCCCATCGCGACACGGCGTCGTCGTGGCCATCAAGTCGCTGGCATGGCATGACCTAGGATGCATGGTATTGCCGCCTCGGCCCCGCCCACTCACTTTGATGCCTTGTTCACTTGTTCTTGATGCTTGACCCGGCCGAGATGGCACGCATTGACGTGGCGGCGTCTCTTGCCCGTCCTGCATCGAGAAACATCCCGACCCATGCCGTGCTCGAACGACTTGTTCTTTTCTTCCTTGTCCCCCCTTCCGTCTTTGTTCCTTTGCTCTTCCATTCCTGGACAGATGTCCGGGGTATAAGCGAGGAACAAGCATGCCTGAAACGCTGGCGCTCGCTGGATGCATGACTCTGGGGCGGCTAAGCGGCTTGCCACGATTGACTCGACCGCCAACGAGGGCCGATGTGACTGTCCTTGCGGCGGCCCCGACGGTGGCTACACCCAGCAAAAGTAGGACTACCTAGGTAATCGGGGTTCGCTACCTGTAAGTTATTCCCGCCAACCAGGTTGCCGGGGCGCTGCACTCACTCACTCTGACGAGCACAACACAACAAAAGCACAGCACTTTATAGATGCCTGAAGTCGTCCGACGTAGCCAGCTATACCGTAGTTACCGTACGCCGCCGAGTCTCAATGCTCAAAGCACAGCTCCATCCAGAACCACCAAAGCAACCGACCTAATGACTGGCACCAGTACTGCCTGTAGTAGCACCACGTGTGCGTGCCCGTTCCGTGCGCCTCATCGCGAGCTCCGGCTTCTCAGGCCCTGATGCCTGTTTGACCCCCCAGCACCCGCCGCATCTTCCATTCCACACAGCTGTTGCCAGCGAAGCGGGAAAAAGCAAGGCGCTGCATTTCCTCGTTGCTGCTTGTCTCAAAGGGGCAAGAAGCACCTTGTGTGGCGCCTGTACAAGAACGCAGCAAGGTTACGTACCTTGTGTGCGCGCAGTGCAGTAGGTACAGTAAAGCATGTACGAAGTACGTATTAATGTACCGGAGTAAGTTACATGGGCGGAGGGTTCCGATGATGCACACGCGCATCACGTCGGCCTCGGGGTTCTTTGTCTTTGGTCGTGACGGCGGCGAATTTCTCCTGCGGCGTGATGATGATGGTGGCTTGCTCCCCTCCCGAAGGATCAACAAGGAAGCATGCGTCGTCGCGGGACCGCGGCCGTTCGCCCTCGCGCATGATTAGCCCGCAGCTGGCGCAGGCGATGCGATGATACTTGGGTCCTCGTACAATATGTTTGGCTGGGCTGGGCCCCTGGTAACAACCTACCATGCCTAGCTAGTTACCTAGGTAGTGAGTGGCGCACGGGGCTCATGCTTTCCTTTCGAGTTGCAGTGGAGTGAGTGCTGCTGGTTGCTGATGAGAACTGCACACACACACACACACACATTTGCGGCGGCCGCGTCAAGGGGAAAAGAAACATGGTCTCTCGTTGAGCCAGTTGCATCATCCACGGCCACAGAAACATGGCACAAGGGTGAGACGCCGCCACTGCTGGCTGGTGCAGCGCGCGCCCTGCCGTGTTCCACTGATGTGTTCCACTGATGTGTTCCACTGACGAGGGGTTCCATTGGCCCCCCCCCCCCCCCTTGTCTTTCCTTGGTGTTGCGACAGACATGGTCTCGATGGCCGCCTCGCCCGCACAAACACACCGTGGTGGCATGGCATGGACGCCAACGCAACCCTGCCAGCCCTGCAACGCTGCAACGGAGGGATCGTCTCGTCCCACTCATCAGCGGCGCCGTGGCGAACGAGGAAGGGTCAAGAGACGTGGAGTGCTCATCACCTGCGTCGCGCGCGCAGCCTTGATGAAGTCTCTCGTCTGGTTGGCTGCTCGGCACTCGACGACCTCGGCCCCCCCCCTCAACTCACCCAGAGCTGCGCCTCGGTGAGGTGACATTTTATTACTGCGGCAGTTGCTCGGGCAGATGGATGGACTTGGACCCGGCGAAAATGCAAAGCGGCTGCATACCCGCTACACCACACACACACACACACTCATACACATTGGCTCTATCTATCCAAGGACACTCAGAAACACGAGGGGGCAACGTAGCGACGACCGACCGCGAGACCCGGGCAGGACAGACCAAAAGTGAGATTGGGCGAGCGGATCGCGATGCGCGCCAGCAGAGGACCGTCGGTCGATCCCTGGCTTGGCTTGGCCTAGTTACTAGTTACCCTGCCTGGCATCCTGGTCCTCCTGCAGGCAGGGGACGGATGCGGGCTCGCCCATCCAGACTGTCTGTCACAAGAGCGTCACGATGCACGATGCACCACCTCGCCCAAGGACCCGCCGGCCGCGGGATCCCATCCCGTAGCGCACAAGCAGGTGGTTCGTCGGATTCTCTTATACGTCTTGCTGATAGTAGTAGTGGTACGTACGTACTTATTAGCCACAGTGGTGCACTGCTGCACTGTACGCTTTAAAGGCCCCCCCTCTACGAAGCATAAGTACCTACTAAAGGTAGGTACCTACCTAGTATTGCACACTATACCACTCGCCGCATCCAAGTTGCTGTTCCCCTCCTCCTGTTGCATCCCCCTCCCCGCTGCCTGTCCCCAGGCATCCAGGGCCTCTCAATGCTTGCGCGCCCGTCATCCCATCTGGCAATGCAACCCCCCACGCCGCTACATGTCCCCATATACGTACCCGCAGTACCCCGGAGGACTTTGCTTCTTCCTCTACGTACTAACGAACGGCGGCTAATACCACTAAGAAGTTACTACCTTACTACTACCACCTCGCAGGTACGGAGTATGAACACAAACGCGGCAACCGTGAGAACTGTCTCTACGGCAAGTAGGCAAGCAAGGTAGGGACGAAGTTCCACGGGCGAAGCAGAGTTGCAAGGCTGGTACGGAGCTCACCGTTTATTCCTAACCTACCGCCCGCCACCAATAACCGGGCGAGCGAGCGAGCGCCTTCCAAGTCGTGCCCGTTTGATACAGCTGTCGTCCACCGCCGCCGCCGCCGCCGCCCGCCGCCGCCGTTAGATTGGCGGTGGCGAATCTCGAATTTTGGCGCGCGCGGGCCCCTCTCTTCTGCCTTGTTTAGACCCAGCCGCACTTTCATCAGAATCTTTTTCCAACGTATCAAGGTTTGTAATTGCCGGAGTGGGCGTCCACCCACCCTTTCTCTCGCTCGCTTGGGCTCCCCCCGCTGCCCTTGGAACTCCAAGCCCAACAAGGCGGCGACGCTTTGGGAGTAGTAACTTAGTAACTAACGGCCGGTTAGCAGGGGGGGTGGAGCGGCGGCGACCAAAGAGCCAAGACTGCGGCCCGCGCAGGTGGCCCCTCCCTCTCTCCCGGTCCCCGGTGGCCAAAACAGACTTTTTCCTCCGGAAGTTTACCTTTAATAGAAGTTGTTTAGCGCCGGACTGTAATCTTCCATTCAGCTTGTCCGTAGGGATGCAGAAAGCAACGAACGAGCCTTGTCCCTTCAACCGGGAAGGGCGCCCCTGCCCCCCCTTCCCAACCAAACCACTCCCGTATCTCCCGCCGACGCCACGGACGGCTTCGAGAACCGCCACCCCTTCCAAGCCCGCTGTGCTGGACCGTACCTTTTGTTAGGTACGTGCAGTATGATACGTACGCATATGGGGTCTGCATCGGCCTCGACGCGCATGACAGGGGGGCAACGGGGTGATGGTTTATGCCGATGGCGTGGAATTCGGCCACCTGCTTGCCAGCCTGTCAAGCCTGTGCTACAACAAGAGCAAGACAAGGAAATTTTGCTAGCATCGCCGAGTGCGACCGGCTGAGGGGGTTCGCGAGGACTGACTCCACCAGATATCTCCGCGACAGCCTCGAAGATTGGGATGGGCAGCGAGCGGTTGTTTCGGTCATGGTGTTTCAATCGACGCGCGATTCGACGTGCTGCCAGACATGTTCCTCGCTCGCAGTCTTGTTTCATTCCGTGTCCAAGAAAACTAACTTGCCTCACTACGGAGCAATGCCATGTGCCTATCTACTAGTTAAGTTACTACTAACTACTACCAAGTACGAAGTAGTGCTACCAGGAAATCTCTTGGCCCCCCCCCCACGTTCCGGATGTTTCCCATCGGCGATGCGACAGCGCGTTCGACGAATGCGGCTGTCGGTCGGATATCACGTTAGAGGCGGCGCGGCGGCTTGTTCTTCTTCTCTTTCTGCCGTCGCCTTCGTGCTCTTTCCACCGGCCTTTTTTTTTTTATATTAAAAAAAAGGTACAATTGTACTGTGCACTATTCACTCATCACTCAAGTCACTTCCCCTTCATCCCTCTGTCTCTGTCTCCTTTTTCTTCTTCTTCTCTCTCTCTGGGCCGTGTGATCGTCCGGAAGCCTGCTCCGGGACACTCCCCTCCCTGCCCCCTGCACGGCGTCCCGCCCTCTCTCTAGTACCGAATGCAGGAATTTTTTTTTTGGTGCTTCCCGCCTCCCGTCGCTTTGCGCCACCAGCACCATCGATCCTTTCCCGCGCGCGTGCGTGCGCGCGTGTGTGCGTGCGTGGAGCCCCGATGGGCAGGGGGGGGGGGCCTGGTTGGTGACATAACAAGTGCAGCCGCATCCGCCAAATGGGGAGAGCCACGACACGGAACACAGGAAATGATGGATGGCATGGGGGGGAAAAAGGAAAGAAAAAAACCACAGCCGCTTCCAGAAGCCTTGGAAATTTCTTGTGTGTCTGTGTCGCCCTTCTAGAATCCTTCCTCGGCTGGCATGCCTCGTAATTGGATCGCCGGCAGCCGAAACGGGGCGTCCCCCCCATTGCCACCGCTCTCTCGCTCCCCTCGGCGCCGTGACAATCCGCGTCTCCACTGTTCGTCGGCCTCTCCGATCAACCGTGAGTGAGCGCGCCGTTCCTCGTGGACCGCCATCGCCATCGACAGTATTGACAGCCTGGCACCCTGGTCCTGGCTGCTGCTGTCTTGTAGAATATCTGGCTAGACGAAGGAGAAAAGGGGGAAAAAAGAAAAGAAAAATTTCCCTCCGCTCAAGGCCCGCCTGTCGCGCCCAGACCGATTCCAAATCCGAGTACAAACAGGTACGCCTCAATTGCTCTTGCATATAGTACGAAGTACTCTCTCACTCATGGCCAACCCAGCCAGCCCGCGAGGATGTCACAAGTAGTAGTTATATTCGCGCCCCTTGCAGCACCACCATCCCCCCCCCCCAAAATACGGTGCAGCAAAGCTCGCGCTGCAGTCATCAACCCCGTATTGTCCGTCATATCAACATGTCTTGTTGCTGTACCAAGTATACTACTGCACCCCACCGAACTGGGGCTGCGCGTCCTCATGCCATGCATGCCCTTATGGTCTGGCCCGCCATCCCGTGGCTCGACTTCGTCAACAAACTCAACTCCTCGTATTTACAAAGCAACATAAGGTTTCTCGTTGCATTTCGTTTCGTGCTACAGTACGTGTTGTATGACTTCGTCACGGCCCGCGTCACAGTTCTCGGCCCATGACTTTGTGTGTCTGTCCTCCCCCTCTCCGCCTCATCCGCTCCTCGAACCACCATCACTCCGTCATCAGCCCACCAGCTGCTGCTCCCTGCCACTTGCATACAGCTCCAGTCTACGCCGCCTCACCTACTTCCATGGGTCAAATTACATGTCCTACCTCTGCCTACCTTATGCGATGCAGCCCTGTGCTCTATTGTGGTTGCCGGGGCACGCGGGCTCATCTACCTATCAACCCTGCCTCGTACGACGAACCCGCGCAGGGCTGGGTCCGCCTCCATCTACTAGCTAGCATCTTCTCCCCCCGCGGGTGGCACCGGCGAAGCCGCTTTGTTGCGGTTGATGCCCTCTCCGTCCCGGCCCCATCGTCATGTTCCACTCCCAACGTCTGCGGGCACTGACGACCGACCGCTCTGGTTCCGCTGCCCCTGAGAACCCAAGCCGACAGACAGACCGCGCAAGCTACTACGGTCCGGGAGAGTCCGTCAACCTACCTTCTTCAGAGAAAATCCCGGCTATGCTTCGGCGCAGGCCTGCTGTGACAATGAATGCGGTATTTGTCTTGAAAAGGCCACTCGGGCCATTCTAACACTACTCATCCAAGCTCGACGCGCCAGCCCTCTGGGCCGGGCATTACAATATTGATACAAGAAAAAGTCGGCCTCGCCCTACAACGTTCTTGTGTTGCACGTCTGCCTGGTCGGGCCGCCCGTCTCTGTGCCCTATCCTCCTTCCCTTTCCAAACACTCTCCGCCATCCGTCGCTATCAATGCTATTCTCTCAAGTCTCCTTTCCAGAACGCCCTTCATTTCCTTTTCCTGATGCCTCAAAACGCCGAAGACCCAATGTCATCGCGAGCAAGGAAAAAGAAACCAAGCAATACAGAACAGAACGGAAAACAGACCAATCTGGACAAAGAGGGTGGCCTCAGTACTCCCCAACCGAGAAGTCTCCGTGGAAGCCCCTGTTCAGCAAGATGCACGCGATCCGCTTGCGCTGCGTCTCCATGTCCGTCGCCGAATAGGAATCAATTGGGCTCAAGCCCAGGGCCAAGCAAATGGCATTGGTGATTGTGAAGACACCGCAGTCATAGCCGTTCGTCTGCCGTGGAGCATCATGACGGACAGTTTTCCAGAGCGATTCTTCATAGTTGTCCTCGAGGACAAAGCGAACAAAGTTCATCGCAACATCAACGTAATGCTGATTGCCCGCCGGATTGAGCGAATCCATGTGGGCGATCGTTCTCATCATCGGGCGAATGACAATCAACGTCCAGTGATTGCCGGAGCACACAGGCATCAGGATTGTCTCAAGGTCCAGGAAGTTGTGCTTGTCGACTCCGTGTCGCTTCAGCTTCCGTAGCACGTCCTTATTGCCATTTGCCAACAGGCTCTTGAAGAAAAACGAGTTCAAAGCTAGACATTTTCGGGTCTGCTGCTTGAAGTCCTTAATTCCAGCAGCCTCGTTTATCGATCTGTCAAGGAAGACAATGGATCCATTGATGATTTCATCGTTAAGCCAGTTCGTGCTCGGAATGACAGAGACAAAGTCGTGCTTCCGCAGCGTGCCACCCTCAGGTGTCGTGACAAAGATGCCACTTGTGTTGGTACCGGTCAGAATGTTGTTGGCCTTCGCCATAAACTGCGCACCGGGAGCAGTGATGAAGGGCGTCTTGGGTGCGCGCAACTGTCGGTGCTGGTCGATGTTGCGGATGAACTCTTCGCGGCGGCGTTTTTCCTCAGCCTTCCATTTTTCTTCCTCGACCCGTTTTATTTCTGCCTCAGCCTGTCGTTTGGCTTCGGCAGCTTCCCGTGCAAGTCTTCTGGCCTCCTTTCGCTCTTCTTCCTCACGCTGAGCCTTCTCAGCGGCCTTGCGTGCCTCCTCTGTCTTCAGGCGTTCAACCACGATGCTCACGGTTTCACTGTTGGCAAGGCCCGCCGGAGCAGGCAGGTCCATGAGTGCCTTGATGCGGGCATCGGCCTCGGCCTTTTGTTCAGCCTTATCGGCAAGCACGCGACGAGAATAGCGCAATCTAGCGGGTGTCTCGACTTCTCGTTCTTCCACATCGCCGTCCGATACGGCAACATTGCGCACAAAAATGTTAGGTCGCGTATCAGGTCGGTGCATAGGTGTAATCGGATGCACTCTTCCGCCATTCTTGCGTTTGCAACCCGGACGTCTGGGGACATCCAGTCCTGTATGAGAGCGCTTCTGTGGGCTCAGAGTGCCTTCCTTAAAGCGCACGATCTTGGGCGCGCGTGTCATGCGCAGTCGCTTTGGAGTCTTCTGTTTTGGGAGCCTCTCTCGGTTCTTGAGGATAGAGCCGAGCGGCTTCGCGTCCTGACTGGGTTCCTTCGGCTGAAATTTGCGGACATACTTCTGTTTGATAAGGCGATGTTGTTCGCTTTCATGGTAAAAGGCAGCCCGGAACTCCGATTCCGACATATCCGAGATCTTGGCCTCCAAAAGATCCGCTCGCATGCGGTTCGTGCCAGACATATCGGACCGCCGAATCTGAGGCTGAGGGGAGGCAATTGGTGCAACAGATGTTTCCGACGGAGGTGCGGGCTGTGGAGCAGCAACATCCTGCTCATGAGACTCAAGCTCGTCGCGTGGGAACGATCCAGGGATAGGCCAATCCCAATCTGAGATCGAACGACGCGGAGCCGGAAAGAAGACCCGCATCTGCTTGTGATATCGCTTGGAGACCACAAAACTCGGCATGGGAAGATGGGCCAAGACAGCCCGAAGGTCGAGTAGGATCGTGTCGAATTCGTCTTTTGGGAGCAGCTGAGAAAGGTGAACCCCAATCAACTGCAGGACCTCGTTACAGGTCGCGGGGAGTGCCGGTGCAGCCATAAAGGCTCGCGCTAGCTCAATCTTTTGGATGCCCTCAGCGGTCATGCCGTAGTCGATGGCGGTTTCCTGAAGCGATTGGTGATTTCTCCTCAGTTTGAAAAACTCGTTGACGCTGTAGATGCCATTGCAGACACTGATGCAGTTCAAAAGCTGCACCAGAAATGGGCCGACAAGATCCGGTTGCTGATCCGGAGAAAGTGACTGGGATTCGCCATTCAGGCACAGGAGAGACGGTCGGAGAAATCTGAGTCGCCTGTTCATCGACACGGCATCACTCTGCTCGACCACTGTACCGATTCTGAAAAGAGTCTTGGCGAATTCCTCCTTGTCGAGGACCATGGTCTTGAGGGCTTCTTCACTGGGTTGCCAGCGAGGTATAGTAGCATCTGGGGCCTCGATGCGGAGGCGCTTGTTGCTGAAGTCAAGACTTCGGCGCGCCGTATGAAGTGCGCCAGTGGCGCGGCGACGAATGCGCGCGACATTGTTGGAGGTGTTGCGAGCTATGCTTGGTCAGCACGCTGCAGGATGCAATGTAGACAAGAACAAAGGGGGCAAACGTACCAAGACCAGCGACCCTGTCACCAGCACGGGTGACGGCGTCGCGAAGGCCGGTCATCACCCTGGCGGAAATATCCCGAAATTGGGGCAAGTACATGCGACGTGGTGCCTGGGAGCGACATTAGCAAAGCTCAAACAGAATGTTACTGACAGGCAAGAGCATGGCAAGACTCACCTCGGCGTTCTACACGGGGACGGCACGCGCAGAGTTGGCCCACAGTCTTGCCTCTCGTCGGGCAAGGTAAATTCTCTGTGGTGTTGGAATACGGCGATCGCCTGCCGCAGCCACCAGCTCAAGGTCGGTGGTGGTGTTTGCGCGCCGCTTTCGCGTGCGAATTCCATTGGTTACAACAAATTGAGGGTCATCAGTGTTTGACGGCTGCCCTTGTTCCGAAAACTCTGGCTGAGGTCGGCGGGCGTCAATGTTCGGTCGAGAGCCAAAGGCACGGAGGGCCGACAGATATGATGGCAAAGGCGGCAGGCTAGGGGCAAACTCAGTCGTAGCAGGCTGCGATGCCAAGTTGATCTGCCCGTTGGCCTGTTGATTGTCAAACTGGGAAGGTGCTGAAGAGGATGCCTGACCAGAAGCGGCAGATGACGATGGTTCCGACGCTGGGGTCGCAGGAGTGACGGACGGCTCAGGGACAGAAGCAGACTGAGAATCGACCAGCAGACGAGATCCAGTAGGCTCAGTAGCCACGTGGGAAGCGAAAGAAGAAGGTGAATCAGTGGTGGGGGGAGCTGAGGCCGGTTCAATAGTAAAGGCGTCTTCATCCGTGTCGCTCTCCGGTTCAGTCGGTGGCTGAGGAACAGCAGGAGTCGCAGGACCAGGGACAATAAGAGTGGTCTGCGTAGTTGCCTTGCGAACGAGCTCCTTGTGCTGGCGGCGATGCTTAGTCGTAGCCTGGAACGTCGTCTGTGTCGCGGCAGTATCAAGGTCTTCCTCGTGGCGTTGCTCGGGGCGGAGAGGAGTCTGGCGGTGATTGAAAGGGTAGACCGTGTCGATGACAAAGCGGGTGTGTGGGCGAGGAAAGACACGTCGATCACGCGTCGGAGGCGGCTGTTCGTTGTTCTCCAGACGGTAACGCACTCCAGGTGCTCCAAAGCGAGCGGCGTTGATGGCCTGAAGTATGGGGACCATGCGGTCAGTTCTGGGGACTCCCAACCGGCGAATAGACAAAGCGCTCTGGCGTGCCCGGGCCCTGAGAGCAGCCCTGACGGCCTTCACGGTGTCTTTGATGCGCTGCTGCTGCTGCAGCTGCTGCGGCGGCTGCTGCGGACCCGTAGAAGGAGCAGACATGACGAAGGTCGAGGGGTTTTGATGATGAGAGGGCAGTGGTGATGAAGGGGAAGAAGGTGCGGTGTTGCTATGCAAACGCGCAGATAATGAAACGTGCGTGATTCTGGTAGGCACAGTCGAAAACAGGTGTTTGACGAGGCAGGATGCGCGTAGAACCAGTTCAACTGGCCAAAGTAGAAGGAGCAGTGCAGACTGGATGAATATCATCAAGACGAGTGCTTGCTTGAAAGGTGCAAAAGTGCAGATGAGCTTGCTGATGGTGGTGATGCGAAACTTGACAGTGCAGAGGCAGAAGCAGTGAAAAGTTGAAGGAGGGAAAAGAGGAGAGAAGGGGGGGGGGCCGGGGGGAGATGCGTACCTTATACGGGCCAGACACGGCGCGCGATCAGTCACCGTTGCCAGGCGACAGAGAACGCGAGCATGACGGGCGGGCTCCTCGACACGCGGGTGTCCAATGAGGGAAGAAGGCGTCAACAGAACCGCGAATTTGGGGCGCGGACGCGGCTCAGGAGGACGCGGGCGTTGCTTGGGTGGTGGTCGCTGAGCGAGGTCGCTGAACGAGGTCGCTGAGTTCCCTATGATGATGGAGCTGTCGCTGAAGTTTAGTGGTGTTGAGGGGAGTTTTCTAGCTGGGAAAACCTCGGCTCAACGCCCCTAGCGCCCCATGTCACTGAACACGCATTGTCTGAGACTTGTCATTGGCCGAACGCTCGCTTATATGGGTCTCCGGCAGAGGAATTGATGATTGGCTCAATATCCGCGAGCCAAGTCTTGGCACGTCGCGCGGCTGATTCGCGAGGTGCTCCACTCACGGCCCCGCCTGTGCTCTCATTCTTGCGCCCACCTCATTGTTACGAGGCAGTCGAGTGCACCTTCCATTGTCCCAAGTATACTGTATTCACGTACAAGCCCATCCATCATGCATGTAAGATCTGGAGAGCTTCCGGTGGCAGTAGCGAGCTCTGCACATGTCTGCAAACCGGCACGCGCAGGCTCTACTTCGGTGTGCCCAGCACATTCAACTTCCATGTGTCTGACTCTGGGGACAAGCGCCACCATCCCGTTGCACTTGAAACGTTCTTGAGACTTGACTCTTCGGGGTCGCGGGGTGAACAGCGCCCACGACGCCATCCAGCCCCCATGGAACAAGCTCGCGCGTGCCTATCAAGGTGAAATGAACAGGGGTTTCCTTCCCATCTTTTCACGGATCAGAGCACCTGTAGTCTACACGTGCGAAACCACGTCTCCCTCCGCCTATGTAAATCCCCAGCCTAGGTTTCGCGGTACGCTCTCCTGCTATGGTCCCGTTGCATGCCATGCAATAATCCATGATCTCCATTTGACAAACTATTAGAGGTGGTGTCGAAATACATGATTTCAACCGAAACCCTTTGGTCGATATACAATGGTATTCATCAAGTCATTCGTATCCCAAACCCCGTCGTCGAAAGCCTGCGGCCTCATGGTACTGACAATCTGCTCTCATAGTTGTGCGACCGCTTCGCCAAGTCGCTTGGTGCAAAACGCCGAAAAGTACGCATTCAAGGCGTCAACTGTGCTGCTCCCCTCAACAAGCTTAACGACGGCGCCCACGTAGCCGTCTGGCCGCACCACAACCACACCGCCTGTATCCTCGTCCAAGCCCATTTTCGCGTGCGCGGCTGCTCGGGCGTTGGGCACACGCCTATCCCAGATATCGTCGGCGTATATGTGCTCGCGATACCCCGCAAGAACACCCGGGACGTCACGGGAGATTTCGATATCTGCCCTCTTGCGTGCCAAGACAGTACACAGCGTGTAGAATAGGCTGTGGGGGTTGTGCTTTTCGTGGTGCGGGACCTTGCGGATATCCGGGCGCGTGTAGGCGCTGTAGAAGGACCGCTGCCCATTCAAGCCACTTGCAAAGTCCTGAAGTGCGTCCTGCGTGATATCCGGATTGCCAGCGAAGACGAAGATGCGGAACGAGCCGTTGAGCGGGACTTCTTGCTCCAGATGCACAACATTGGCGTCCACGACCCTCGTCACGTCCGAGTTGATGAAGATGGTCCCAGGCATGAGCTTTGTCCCGTCTGGTCCTATTACAGACGAGGCCGCAGGGTGGTCGGGAGACCAGTTCAATGCATTTGGCCCGTACGCCACGCCGTAGCCACTGGTGAACCTACATGCCTCTTTGAACGCCCTGATAAACTCATTGTCATCGGCTGCATTGACGTATTCGTTCGCTGCTGACGCTGCGCGAACCTCGCATGCTGCTGGCTGCCTTTGCGAGAATAGCTTTGCGTAGCGATTGTCGAAGTCCAGGAGGCTCTCCGCCACGCTTTTGCGCTCCGACTCGTATGTTTTCAAGATATCCCGGTCGGCAAAGCCACCCTCGACTGCGTGAATCTTCCACGCCAGGTTGAGGGCATCGAGGAACGCCGTGTTCATCCCTTGTCCTGCTTTGGGCTGTGGGACTCGATCAGTATGCGTAAGAGCACGACCAAGGGCGTGGTAGGCATAGGGGATCTTACGCTGTGAGTGTGGCAAGCGTCGCCGCCGATGAAGACGCGCTGGTCAAGAGTGTAGTTGTCCGAGATACCCTGGCCGATGGGGTAGACTGAGTACCACTCCACGCGTTGCCACTCGATCGAATACGGTTGCAAGATTCGTTTCGCCGACTCTTGCACCTCGGCCTCTGTCGCTGTCTTTCGGGGGCTCCAGTCTGAGTCGGTCGACGAAGAAATCTGGATGTACAGGCGCACCATGTTGTCCTCTCGAGGGATTACCATGATGGATCCGTGCTCGCTGTGAATGGTACACTTCATCTGTGCTACAGTCAGTGAGCTGTGGCAGGTCTCATGGAAAACATTGGGTCGCACCTTGATGTCGGGGAAGTCGGTCTCGACGACACCGTCCATCACGCCCCAGACATGCTCTATCGGATCGAGATGACGAACAGCAATATTGAGTTGCTGTCTGATGAAAGACCTCGCGCCTTCGCCACCAAAGAGGTACTTGGCTCTGACTGTCTCAGAAGCATCGCCATCGACGTGCGCCAGAGTCACCTCCACGGGGTACTCGGGGTCTCGCAACTCGTCTGAGGAAAAGCCCGTGATGGTCCACGGACGTTGGATTTGCACGCCATTCTTCTCTAGGTCTCGAATAAAAACCCGTTCAATATGACCCTGGTGTAGCAATGTGGTGAAAGGATAGCGCGCGTCAATAAAGCTCGGGCAGCTCGCCCAAGTGCCCGTCCTAGCGATGCCATCTCCGGAATGTGCCGGATCCCAAAATGCTACCTCGTAGACTCTGGCCGGCTTGTGGGCCATGATGTCGGTTTTGAGCCCCATGTTGCGTATGAGGTCGAGGGACCGGGGTTGGATCCCATCAGCCCTGCCAGTGCGCGTAGGCTCAGGCCTGTTGTCGATGTGCTTTATCCGGTAGCCCCAACGCGCCAAGCATGTGGACAACATGAGGCCAACAGGGCCGGCACCGACGATAACTGTGCTCTCACGTTAGCGAAGACGACAAGAGAATAGATTTGTACAGGTTTACGCGGAGAGAGAGGGGGGCCCAAGAGAAAGCCGGAGTACGCACCAACATCATACAGCTCCAGCCCCGGCTGGCCTACTCTGTCAGCTCTCATACCGTAGGTTCTCGGGTTGGCCGCGCCACAAGGCTCGTGTATTATGGAGAAACGTCAGATCTATGTAGTGGCGGAGGGAAGAAACTAGAGAGAGGTTTGTGGAAGGAATTCCAAGACGGCACAGCAATATACTAGTCGGTGGGAAGCAAGGCATTGTGAGGCTACGACGGGGGATCGTGGCCACTTATAAGAATGACGGAGAAATGGGCGGCGGCGAGGGAAGTATGCGAGACAAGAGGCAGCCTTGAATTACCCGCTTGCAATCCGAGTGGCATGTCGGGGCCAGCAAGAACAGCCTCCACTCTGGCTAAAGGTCCGGCACCCCCCGCACGCAGACATCCTTGTAAGCGGCTGGAGCCTCACGACTGGTGGAGAGAGGGATGGAGGGTGCTGCTAAGTGTACGGCACAGAGTCCGGGAAGTAGGGCTCACGAAAAGAGCCTTGAAGACGCAACGACGGCAGATTGCACCTCGCAGGTCCGCGACCAGGACGCATCGTGTCATCGACACCTGCAACGGCTCTCCTTGGCGGCAGGGCGTGTGTCGACAGGCAACACAAGGGGGACAAAGCCCAAGCCCGCGTGCAGTCATCATCCCGTCGGTTGGTAACTTGGTGCTGTAATACCCCTGGCCGTGAAAGCAAAGCGCGGGCCTGCAGCACGGCATCGTCAAACCGGGGGGTGGGATGGTTAGTTGCGGCACGATTGTTAGGCTAGACAGCCGGCCGGATCATGGGCTCGGGTCCGGCTGGCCAGAGCCAAAGGAGGCGTGTGTGTACGGAGTGCGGATACGAAGTACCTACGGTATATTGAAGTAACATTACGGTGCTGGAGCGGCGGCCAGGTACATGATCGAGATGAGGATGACGGCCATGCGGTATGTTGGCCGTCGGCGCGGGGCGGCGAGCCGCGTGCCAGGCGGGCCGGGGGGGGGCAGCGTGCTGGTTGGGCGCCGGGGGACGAGAAAGGTCGGTCGGGGAGACGACGATGGCTGCACAGGCTGCAGAGGCTGCTGACGGCGGACGCGGTCAGCAGTGCAGAACGCAGGGCAGACCGCGACCTTGGCCTGTTCGGGACAGGTTCTGCAGCATCGTCATTGACACGCCGCTGGCAGGTCACCCTTGACCCCTTGGCGACGTCGTTCTATCGGAAGCGACCCCTGGTCTCGCATCTGGCCGAGTCCAATACCGTATGGGGCAGCGATGGATCCGCTGGAGTCTGAAGTCTGGAGTCTGGGCGAGGGGGCCCGGTTCCTGACAAGCCTGGCCTGAGCAGGAGAAAACGCCAGCACTACGTAGCAAGTTAGTACTAGTGATAGGCTGGCATGGAGACGGCCAGACTCTTTCGAGGAATCGAGGTCGGACGGGCAGACCGGGGGTCAGGGACGGCGATATCGGCCATTTCCTAACTTGCCCCCTCCTCGTAGCGTAAGAGAAGAAGACGCCCTCTCTGTGGTGATTGCCCAGAGGCGGTGCTGGTCGTGTAGCCCATCTGGCATGAGGAGCTGCGCTGCGCTGCGCTGCACTGCAGTCACCGTGAGTGCGGAACGCGCCGTCGCCGCAGGAGCCCCCTTGTTGAATTAATTCACATCCACGTCTGGCGCGGCGCAGGCTGGTGGGTCGAGCTGGGGGGCACTGGAGAGCGAGTGGCGCCGGGAAGGAATATCGGGAGTTGATGCTGATGACGGCGGCGCGCCAGGTTCCGGGTTGCAGGTCAGTTGTGGGGAAGCAGGCCGGTGGCGCTGATTGGGCGCAGGGCGGGGGACGCGTGTGGAGTGACAGGCTGATCGTCGTGACCAGACCGGCAGGACCAGATCAGACTCTCGAGTCTCGCCCCTCGAGTCGAGTCAACATCTCAAGCCTGGTGACAGCACAGCATACCTACCTAGCCAAGGTACCATGGCTACCTACCTACCTACCTCCACCTAGTTTGGTGTTGAGGCGGCGGTCCAATCACGAATGGCCTGCCCGCGCCCGGGATTCATTTGCCTGGGACAGGTGCGAGTTGCGGGAGGACCGGAGACCGGGACACGGGGGTGCGCCCTCTGCCTGGAGACTTTTGGGCTTCCAAGCCGTATTACTGTACCTCACGCACACTTTCCAGTAGTGCACGCGTCCCGGTGCCAAGTTGCGCCACGCCACCGTCGACAGGACAGGGCCCGGCGTGCCCGCGCATCCAACTCCACCTCACCGCGGTGGCCGTATTCATTGGGGACGGAAGGCAGGTTAGCTGTAGCAGTTCCTTTCGTGGGCACCTTATTTCCTGAGCGGGACGAACTTACGTACAGTAATACTATCAAAGTACTGTACTGTACCCCGGTAGGTAACGTACCTCCTAGTATGTACTACCTAGTACTAAAGGGAGGGAGGCAAGTTGTTGGTCGTGCTGCCGGCGAAAATGTTAGTCGCACTTTGCAGGTGTGAAGCAGGTGGGCGACGACTGCGCAACGGGCGCTCCTGCCGTGGGGTGAGAGTGGAAAGTTAGTACCAAGGTAAAATAGGTACAGGATACCACAGCGCCACCGCCTCGCAGATACAGGTCAAGGTAGGTAGTAATAAATGCCTACTACCTTGCCTTCAATCATCTTACATAGGTACCTTTAGGTACCCTAGGTGGCGTCAACCTAGCACTTTCAACAGCACAGCAGAGGCGCGTTGTACCGCCGTCCCTCCTGTACGGCTACGCCAACACCAGCGGCACAGCTCAGCTGTTTGGATGTCACGCAGTTTTCCAAGGCTCAACGACTCTCCAAGAATATGCGCTCGCTGCGTGTCGCACGCAACCCAACAGTCCCTCCGATATCTCACTTCGGCACGAATCGCGGACCAGAGCCCCCGACTCCCAACGCTCCGTCACTTACTCCGTACATTCGTGCGCTGTCGCGGACCACCGTGGCCTGCCGACCGAGGCCCTGAATGCGTCTAGACCTCGGACCGTGCGTCTTCACGCATTCACGAGCATAACTGTACTGGATGATTTCGACGCCAAGTCGCGGCACCAGACATACTAAATCGGAGCCGCGAGAACAAAACCCCATGAAGCTTAAATGATAAACTCTGAGCCCAGCCTGACGACCCGCAATGTTGGCAACATTTCCCAAGCAACATACCAGCTAGTATGTAGTAGCCTAACGACGGACGGGAGCCCTAGGATACTGGGCTCCAGCGGCCAGATCCTCGTCTACTAATCGAAACTGACACACGAGTGAAGCTCCAACGCCCGAGGCGCAAAGATCACACCATCTGCAAGCGGGCGACGGCGGCGGAACCTTGTCAACCCGGCCACATACAAAGTAACTCGTTCCCCGTTGGCGGGCGGCACGCAAGGGACTGCCAACACTTTGCTTTCGTCAGCGTTCGCACGCATCGGTGTGAAGCTGTGGTCCAGGGGGTCCAGAACCGGAGGGGACTGCATAGGTGAGAGCCTTGCTTGGCCGCGGCCCTCGACTTTCCCCCAACCTTGATCCACCTCCAGTCGCCCAGGATCTCAGCCTTTGCTTTGCCCTTGCGTCCGTTGGCCACGGCATGTCACGTCGGGAATGGTAACATGCCTGTTCTTCGAGTGGGGCGCTTAGACCAGGCCGCAAATAGCTCTCAGCGACCAAATTTGCATCATGCATCAACGTGTCTTTTCACACACTGCTACCAAGTACTGTACTATACTGTATGTACCTACCGATGCCTCCGGGTGAGTTGGACGTGGCCAGCTCGACCCCCCCCCCCCCTCTCCTGCCGATGTAAAGGGTTGCAAATGGCCCAGACCCTGCGGGCCATGTCACGATGCTTCGCTACCCCGAGCGTGGCATGTATTTGGCAAAGACAGCACGGCGTGTGATACTGTACGCACACTTCCAGAGCTGGGCAGAGATATCGTCGCATGCCTGAGTGAAGCGCCAGAGCCAGACGAGGGCTCACACGAATGAAAAGTCTAGACGAGGTCGGTGGGTTTGTCAGGTGCCTTGTTGCAACCCTTGCTTGTCCTGAGCCGTAGGAAGTGATCGGTTGTGCCACAAGAGAGGGAACACGCTGTCAGGCCGCAAGGCACGCTCCTCATCGCGACGCGAGCGTGGAAGAGGTTGTATCGCCATGCAAGACCGCGTTGGCCATCCGTATCATGGCCCCGGTTCTACAAGGGAGGCTGCACTCCCACCTTATTCTCGCCATCGCGGCCGCTTCCTGGAACCGGCGCGGGAATGCCACACGGCAACACACAGCTCAACTACCGAGCCAGGCCGCTCCCTCGGCATAAACGTCCGGCACCCGCCGGCAACGGCCGGCAATGAAACCTGGCCTTGGCTACTACTAGTACTGGCATCTGTGGGACGCGCCTTGATGTTGGGCCCGGCACAAGGTAATAAGGCTGTGACGCCAGCGCGCCCGTGTTCCCGGGGCACATGCCGGCGGACTCAACGTTCCACACGCAAGGAGGATATATCCTGCCAGAAAGACATGTCGGCGGTCACTCGCCGCCGACAAAATCCTTTTCTGGCCCCAGTTGCTGTCGCCGCTTAGCTTACCGTCATCCCCGTGTCAGGGGTGCCCGTAACACGTATCTGACTGTTTACACTCCCTCTCGAAATGGGAAAGCCATCCTATGCTTATGGCCAGTGTCGTGCATGATGATGGGCTTGGCCGCAGCCGCTTCGCGGCACGTGCTGTCGACTTCACTTTGCCGTCAAGTGGCGCGGGATGATGCTCGTCCGCCTCTGCGAAATTGAACAGCTCTCGACGCCCGATTGTGGGGGGAGCGAGGCTTGACAGGCTGGGTGGCAGAACGGTTGCTCGACGCCATGATAGGAAGAGCAAGCCTTTTTTTCCTTCAGTGGTAAAGGTGGCTACGTACTGTTTAGGAGAACAGTTTTCTTCCGGGCTCGTGCTTTGTTATGCGCATCCGAGTGCGCCGACCAAGACCGTGATAAACAATGCTTCTCAAACGGGCGTCACGCATTGCCTCTGTGACCGAATGAGCGGCTACAGCAGTAGTGGCACGCACGCCAATATAGAACGCAACTTGTAGTCACTTTGTCCCATCAGAGATGGGAAGTAGGTATACAAGTAGGAAGTCTTGTCCTATGCAAGCAAGAGAGCGTTGATGGCGGACATCAAGGCGCGCTGACAGACCTGGCTTGCCCGCATGTTTGGCCACTCTCGGCTGCGCTGATCAGGGCCGGGCGCCCCATTCATAGCTCGTCTTTGTAGAGCCGCCGTGCACGGGCGAGGCGTTCAGCCGTTCACTGGGGGCTGGCGGCGGGGTCGCGTGTGCGCTGGTGAAGGATAACAGCTGCGGGCAGCTGCCGCGCCAGGCAGCCAGGCTGAACACAACAACAAGTCGGGCGGCCTGCGCCCCCCTTCGCAAACGCACACTCATCTCTCTCTCTCTCTCTCAAGTCCTCGCTAGCTCATCTGCAACCACCTTTCAACCACACCTCTCTCTCCTCCACCACCGCCACAAAACCCCCCTTCACCTGCTGCGCCCAGGATTCGAGTTACCATCGACACTACTCTCCTGAGCGCCTCTTTTCAAAAGATAACAGCCGCTCAGCTGTCTGGTATCTGAATCTCTCTTGTCTCTAGCTGCTGCGGTTCAAACCCTGCTCGGCCAAGGGTCGTCGTCGAGTGCTTCGCTCTCACGCCCCCCGCCATCGACGCCAGACGAGGGAGAACCCAATGCCGCCGCAGAGCCCAGAAAAGCCCCAAGACCAACTGACAAGTCTTTCGAGCGTGTCAAGGCCTTCCCCTCGAAAGCACAAGCCTCGTGGGTCCGGAAGTTCGAGCAGAGAGCAACAGCTGTCGTCGCCCAGGAAGAAGCAGGCCAAGCAGCCGCTGCACATTCGCATGAACCTCACGGAGACGCAGATGGACAAGATCACAGACGCGTGAGTCAACTTTTGTTTTGGGTTTTCAATAACCAAGTCGACCGCTTGTTAAGTCTCGACTGACAAAGTTTTCAAGCTTCACAAACAAAGTCACCAACAGTCCCGTCAAAGCGCGTCAGCGTGTCGACACGACGCCGTCCAAGGCCACGTCCCAGTCTCCGCCTGGCTCTAGCAGCCATCCTACCATGAACTACGCCTTTAGTGGCAGCGGAGAAGACGGGACCGACTCTGGTGTCGCGTCGCCGACCTTCTCTGAGCTGATGCCTCGCCCCCAGGCGGATATCTTTGCCGCCAGAGCGGACCCAAGCTTGGCCGCTCGTCGCCAGATGCCTTCCCCATCGCCCATCCAGGTCAGTGGAAGACGCGTTGCCGGAGCTGTTGCGTTCAACCCCGAGCAGGCGATGCCTGAGTCGCCTCTGACCCCGCCTGGTGTCGAACACCATGGATACGCCCAAATGCGTTCCGAGAGCGATCAGGCTTCGGGATTCCATCCTAGCGGCCGCCAGCAAATTCCCATGGACCTCCGGGGCACGTATACTACTGATTCGTCGGACGGAAACGTCAACGGTCCCGTCATCGACATGTACAATGCCTGGAGTGCCATGAGAAGCACCGGCGATTATTCTTTCCAGCCACCTCAGCGTGTGGAGAGCCTCTCTCACCGGCCTCGCCGCTCCAAGAGCACTTCTGAGGGTCTCAGGTCCGATGCTTTGTATCTCTCTGGTACCTTGAGCCCTCTTACTCCTATCCCCCCTCTTCCAGGACGCGTCCCTACTCAGTCCGCCGTTGCGCCTGCGAGAGACGAAACCCTCGAGGACCAGGTCTTCTCGCCTCTGGCACTGTATTTCTGCGGCCGGGACTTCCCAACTGTGAAGAAAGGCGAGAAGACCATGATTGGGCAGAACGGTTGGCTGGAGCGCACCGAGCGTCGCTCGCCGGAGAAGGAGAAGAAGACACCGCAGAAGAAGACGGGTATTCTTGAAAGCATCAAGAAAATCGCGAAGGACATGGTAAGTCTTTGAGAGAACGGGAAACAAAGTGAAGCGAAATGCATTGCTAACTGCAACATCTTCCTCCAGACCGCAGAGTTCTCCAACCCAAGCCGCAAGACGCCGGCTCTGGCCAAAGACGCCGGAGCAACATCTCAGATTGCCATCTCGCTCAATCCTCGGGAGCAGAGCCTGCTCTACTGTGAGCTCGAGTACCATCTCACCGGCGCCATTCACGACTACATCACCAATGAACTTGAGCGAGGCCATCTAGTGGCCGACAACCTCAAGAAGATTGCCGACTTTTGGGTCTCCCAGGGACGGCCCAAGGTGATCGGTTTCCGCTACGACCTGGAGACGCAGCTCGAGCTCGTGCACCTCCACATCAACGACTTCAACTTCTACGGCCGCCGCCAGAGCAACCCGGTCGAGATCGCAGGCCTCTTGCACTGCATGAAGGTCAACGCGCGCCAGATCCGCGTCCGCACCTTTTGCCAGCCCGACTCGGTCATCGCGAAGCAGCTCGTCGACTCCCAGTCGCTCTTCAACATGATCAACGTCTCGATCGCACGACAGGTCGGCCTCACCGAGATTGCGCAGTTCTTCAAGGTCATTGTGGAGCGCGAGAAGGACGTCCGCGAGCAGAGAAGCCGCGAGGTGCGCAACACTCGCGTCTCGCGGCCGGGAGAGACCTTCGCCGGCGCGCCCCCGTCGTGGCCGCAGCATCAGCAGGAGCGCCAGCACCAGCAGCACCATCAGCAGCACGACCGTGCCGGGCACTCGCACCAGAAGAAGCCGTCTCGTGAGCGAGACAACAGGGCAGACGACCGCACCTCGTACGGAGCAAGGGACGTGCAAGGGTATGACGCCGAGTTCGAGGATCCCCTTCCTTATGCTCGCTGACTTTTTTCCGTGATTTCGACTGCAGCGACTGGACCTAGGATGCCGGCCTGGAGAGCCCTCCCTTGCCATCGCTGCCAAGGCTTGCCAGAATCTTCCGACGAAGGACTTACATGTAATCAAGAATCCACGACATGTCCTTAGGTTCTTTTGTGCGCTTTTGTATCTTTAATTTTCCTTTTTTTTTTCGCGCGCCCTAATGTCACCGGAAGATTCTTTGGCGAATGGTAAGGATTGGGGACTGATGTCGGAGTGTAATAGCTGGACTCCGGGCTATTTTGCTACAACGCCTTGGGCTTTGTGGTTCTTTGCATTGCGCAGCATGGCTCTCGGCGGTTTGCTCGCGTGGCCTCGGACGATACAGGTCATCTGGGGACTTTGAGGGAACTGGAAAGGTGGAGAGTGAGTTCCTACGGTAACAGACGTGGTCAGAGAGAGAGTCGATCGCGCAGACATCTGAGCCAGCATAGGTTTGACCGAGGCTGGTTCTCATGTACTTCGTAAGTAGTGAGAAAATGAGAACTTGTATCATAGTGTAAAACATGATAGGTCTGATCATGGCTCGGTGACCCTCGATCTCTCCAAACGACATCGTCCCGCAGCAACCTCAATTTCATCAAAAACGTGGCGTCATGTCCTACCCCATCAAGGTAACCTCTCTGCATCCATCGACTCCCTATCGTATGAAAGGCCCATTTTACATGTCAAGTATTTTGGATCAAAAATTATCCTGCAGATATTATCGCCGAAAGCGCAACAGTCGTCTGATCATCAGGAAAGCCATTAATTGTGAGTGCGGTGCCTCGTCCTCAGAAGCGGTATCGGAAGCCGGCCTCCTCGTCCCTGCGACGCTTTCCAGAGCGGCTAGACCTTCTATCGTCGTCATATACGTAATCGTAGTCATCGTCATCGCCGCGGTACAGCCGACCACGTCCATTCTTGTGATCGAGGTCTCCCGGCCGCCCAGAGTCGTAGTGCGGCAAGTCCTCCTCAGGACCGTAGCGTCCCTCCCATGCCAGCTGGCGTTGTCTGCCCCTATCACGTGAGTCCTCGACCTTGTTCGCGATGGCATTCGCGCCGAGACCACCAGCCACAGCACCAAGGATTGTAGAAACCATCCGTGGAGCTGCTTCGTCGCTGTGGCGGCGCCCTCGACCACTCGTCTTGTGCCTGTGCTTGAAGGCTGCTTCCGACGCCTTGTTGGCCACGATGCCCCCGACCACGGCCCCGAGAATGCCGACACCGATGCCTGTGGCCGAATGGGAAAAGTTGTCATGGACGATCCCCCGAGCGCGGCTCATGGGGTCGGCTCCACGAGAAACACCGCGCGACCGACTGCGATCATCGTCATCGAAACCGCGGCCACGATAGGACCGGGACGAGGAACGCGACGACCGAGACGGGGAGCGGGGCCGCCGTACCATCGCCGAGGACGGGGGAGGCACGGACCGTGGCCGGGGGTTATTCTGAGTCGGGACGCCGAGAGTGGCGGCACTTTCACGGTAGTAGTCCTCGTTCAGGCCACGAGGTTGCTGCTGTGGCTGCTGTTGAGGAGGGGGAGGGGGAGGAGGCTGGTTTTCGTAGTTCGGGTCAAACGATCTCACGCCTCCGCCGCCACCAGAGTGATAATCGGGGGAGTAGTCGCGGTCGCGTCGCGAGCGGCGGCCACCATCGTCGGCTTCATATCTCGACATGATCCTTGGTGGCAAGGACTGAGACTGATTGTATGTACGGATTATTCAAAGAGAATACCACAAAGTAACAGTGATGGGAGACTGCGGCGCAGAATAAATGTGAGGAAAATCGCAGCAAGAATGATTATGTAGGGGCTGAGGGATTGGGTCAGCCCTACGGCGATGATGGTGTAGGATATGGGGAGGGGCCCAGCCAAGGGCCGGAGGCCAGCTGACCTGATGCGACGCCCCGGATTGCACGGGTTTGGAGGCGGCGGGCGACGGGTGATGGTCTGTTGCTCAGTAGCCGGATCAGCAGCCTCACGAGGGGTCTGTCTCTCCGTTGGTGCTACGCTAATGATGCCGAATCGAACAGCCGCCGGAGCTGGGCGATAGTTGTCTGCGGCGGCCGGATAGTGAGGCGGGCGGTTTATGCGGCGCAGAAGCCCGCGACGGTCAGCTGAAATCGAGCTGCTAAACACCACAAGACGTGAGGATACCGAATTGTAGGGATGAAGCTGGACGAGTTCCCGACGGTGGGATGCGGCGTCTGGGCGGCTCTTTGCCTGGTGCTACTTGATGTCGTGGCGGATTGGCAGTGATGTCACTTCGTCTCGGGCGCACGAGGTGTTAACTAGAGTTCCTACTGTTAAGGTAGTTCTGGGGTGGTGACGGCGACGCCGAGCCGCCGAGTGTGGTAGTATCCGGATTCGGGAACAGCCGTTGGAGTGGGTGGAAATGGAAGAGGATCGCAGCCAGAGCCATCGACTTGGAAATGGGTCAAAGGGAAGCGAGCAACGAGATGGGAGATGAAGAGTGCCGCACAGCACCATCAAGGGCTCGAATTAATGTTGCTCTCGAGTCTTGACTCCCCTTCTTTTCATGCTCCTGAGCCGGCTGTTCCTTCCTCGACGTCGCGGCCACCGCTCCCGAAATACAGAGTACAGTATACCTACCCTGAAGACAAAATTTCCATCAGGATTTCATTCCTTGCCAAGCCAGCAAGGCCGCAAGTCTTGGACACACAAAATGCGACGCCATGATGCTCGCCGTCTGTGGGCCCTCCCTCTGGTCTAAATGATATGCCACCAGTCCCAGTCTCAACGCTGAGCAAGGGTGAATGCGATAAGTAGCACCCTGTCGCTACTCACACAGCTTATGGTCGAGGGCACGGCGATAGCGTCGCATTTATTCAGGTATGCCCTGAGCCGTCGAAACGGCAGGGCCCGGGCAAGGATCGACGGGCCCCTTGTTAATAAAGGGACTGACGTTCACTCAGTTCATAATCGATGAACAAATTTGCGGAGTGGCGTCTGCCCTTGCGTCCTTGACAGGGTGATGGCCGCCGCTGAGAGACCTGGCGCCAGACGAAATGGTGCCTTCGGGAGCCACAACGCGAGCTCCATGTTCACTCAAGGACGGACCGACCCCGCCGCATGGGTTCCCCGCCGTTATCGGCTGTGTGACCGACCCGACCAGAGCCGATCTTGTCTCCCCCACCCACCCCTATGCCGTCCGCGCCCTCCAGTTCTACACCGGTGCAGACGCCGGTTCATCGGCCCGCGTCGAGCGGCCAACTGACAGTACTCGGGGTTAATTTACGGTACGGCGCGTAAGCGAGACGATGGCTCATCATGAGCCATGGGGCGATGAGTTCCCTCGGCTCTGGCGCCTTAGCAATTTGACAAGAGAGTGGCCTCGTCAGTTTGCCCGGCTGACCGACTCGGCCGCCCCGCCCCGGGCATCTGCCCCCCGGACATAACTTGCGGTAGCCTTTTCAAGCTCGTGGCCGGGGAGTTGGTGTGCAACACAGTTGTCTGCACAAGGCACAGTAGCGTCTGCAGTATGTGGGGGGCCTCGTGTATCTCCTCTCAGAAACACCTCGCTGACCTCTGTCTCCGACTTCTCTATCTCTTGCCTGAAGTTGCCCCAACGCTCGAATCGAAGCTGGTGGGCTGTGGCTAGCAGGAGTTGCGACGATGACTCCATTGCCACCGCTCGAGCATGGCTTTGCCCTGCGAGATGAAGAGCACTTCGATCCTCAGCATGACCATGAGGATCATCATGACGAGCAGCTACGAGTGGACGCTGAATCGCAGAACCTCTTGTCCAACGGCACGGGCCAGAATGTCCGTCATGGCCTCGACGACGACGACGACGACGACGACGGTGACGACAATGACGAACGCCCTGACACCAGGGAACGCTGGGACTCTCCGCCGATGAACAAGTATCGTTACTTCGCCGTCAACTTCTCGTTGTTCATCTTGGGGATGCACGATGGGTGCATAGGTGTAAGTAGCTACCCAAACCGGTTCTCCGCTGAGCTTGTGCTGATACCTTTGCAGGCTCTCTTACCATTTGTACGTATAATCGTTCCAAATGATGGCGTCAAGAGGTGAGATTTATGTTTATGCGCCCTAATTGCTTTGCCCGCCAGATTGAGAAATATTACGACATCAACTATGCCGTCGTCTCCACCATGTTCCTCTCTCCGTTCCTCGGATATGTCACGGCTGCCCTATCCAATAACTGGGTTCACTACAAAGTTGGGCAGAGGGGTGTCGCATTCCTAGGCCCGACATTTCGACTCATCGGATACATCCCCCTGGCACTCCACCCGCCGTTCGCCGTGATTCCAATCCTTTTCATGCTCGTGGGTTTTGGAAATGGAATCGAAGACAGCGCATACAATGCATGGGTTGGCAACATGCAGCATACCAACGAGCTGCTCGGTATCATACACGGCGCTTTTGGCCTGGGCGGGACGGTGGCGCCCCTCATAGCGTCTGCCTTGGTCGCGAAACTCGAGTTCCCGTGGTACACGTTCTATTACTTCATGATCGCTGCCGTCTGCGTCGAGTTCGTCTTTGGCCTCTGGGCGTTCTGGGGAGCAACTGGGGCACTCTATCGGGAGAAGCTTCGCAAGGAGAGCAACAGCCACAGCGAGGGTGTCACGACGCGCGTTGTCCTTGCTGAGCCCATCGTCTGGCTGACGGCCATCTTCTTGCTGGCCTACGCTGGCGTCGAGGTCAGCCTCGGGGGTTGGATCCCGACTTTCATGATTGAGGTGCGCAAGGCAGATCCGTTCCTGGCTGGTGTGACGGCGACGCTCTTCTGGTTCGGGCTCAGTCTGGGCCGCATCGTGCTAGGCTTCGTCACCGGCAAAATTGGCGAAAGGCTGGCCATAACAGCATATCTCTTGTGCTGCATCGCCTTGCAGCTTCTCTACTGGTTCATACCAAGCATGGTAGGCGCCATGATCTTTGTTGGGCTGCTTGGTTTCTTCCTTGGCCCACTCTTCCCGGCGACGGTCGTTGTCATGACCAAGCTACTCCCTCAAGCATATCATATCAGTGCCATTGGATTCTCTTCGGCGTTGGGCGGCGGTGGCGCCACCGTACTGCCCTTTGCAGTCGGCGCCATCGCGCAGGGTCATGGCGTTCAGGTTTTGCAGCCCATTGTCCTAGTCTCGCTCATCTTCCTCGTCTACATCTGGCTATCAATCCCCAGGACCAGGAAGACGGCAAGTACCAAAGAGGGCAGGTTCTCGATAGGCGATTACTTGAGTGGGGTGTTTGGACGACAGGCAGGGGGTTGACGGGAGATTTGAGACCAGGCTTTTTTGCTGGGCGTCATAATCAACAAAAGGCCAAAAGGAGGGTGCTCACGGTGATGACTGGTATTTGGCACTATGCGACACGGCAGACTGTATTTGGAGGGATATGTTGGTGTCCCCACTATCATGAAAGAAACGAATAAAGACATACAATCACTTTGGGGGTTTGAATTTGCTTTCCCGGCCACAGTGGCCATGCATTCGTGATTCCTGTTCCGACCCAAGAGGGGCAATTTGGTGACATGGATCCGAGTTTCGGGGCGACTCCCCCACGTCCAGACTCCAGCAGATGATGGTTTGGCGGGGCACTAATGTTACCACCATCCCTCCCACTAAATAATTTATCGACATCATCGCACGCAACTCTTGATCTTGCTTAGCCCTCACGGCCACCAAAACACCAGCCGAAGTCGCTCTCAGGCTCTCGTGTCCGACTTGATCTCCCCTGTCCACCGTCTCTCTCGTGTCCTGCCCTTCGCTGGCCACGCGAGGAGACGCTCACGAGGCGCTACAGCCACACGCAATGGCCGCACCGCCGCCTTCGGAGCCGCGACCGTCCTCGACGCCGAGCGTCAAGATCCTCCCGCTCCGGCCTTTCCAGCCCGACCTCCACGAGCGCGCCTGGGCTTCGGTACCGCACCCGACGCTGCCGCTCCTAGCGACCGCACATTCCAAGAGCGCCACCGTCTTCTCCCTCGCCACCCTCTCCTCCCACAGCTCCCTCACCGGCGGCCACACCCGGTCCGTCCGCTCCGTCGCCTGGAAGCCCGGCCTGCCGCCGCACAAGCTTTGCCTCGTCACGGGAAGCTTCGACTCCACCGCGGGACTATGGCGCTGGGACGGCGATACGGCGGGCGAGGCTGACGGCAGCGGCACAGCGCTCGAGACGGAGGTGACGGCCCGCGGCGCGGCCAGTGTTGCTGCTGCTGCTGCGTTGGCCGGCGATGAGCCAGACCATTATGTCGGTGGCGGCGGCGATGACGACGATGATAGCGACCGTGGCGCTGACGGAAAGGATTGGGAGTTCACACTCGTCCTCGAGGGCCACGATTCGGAGATCAAGTCGTGCGCCTTCTCCCCCTCAGGCGCCTACCTGGCGACGTGCTCGCGCGACAAGTCGGTCTGGATATGGGAGGATATTGGCACGTCAGACGACGACGACGAGTGGGAGACGGTCGCGGTGCTCAACGAGCACGAGGGTGACGTCAAGGCCGTGGCGTGGTGCCCCGACGTGCCCGGGCGCAACGCGCGCCGCCGCTTCAGCCCGGACGTGCTCGCCAGCGCGAGCTACGACAACACGCTGCGCGTCTGGCGCGAGGACGGCGACGGCGAGTGGGTGTGCGTCGCGGTGCTCGAGGGCCACGACGGCACCGTCTGGGGCGTCCAGTGGGAGCCGCGGCCCAGCCACGACCGGTTCCCCCGCCTGCTGAGCCACTCGGCCGACGGCACGATCCGCATCTGGACGCTCAAGGACGACGATGACGAGGAAGAGGATGGTAATGGTGGCGGCGGCGGCGGCCGGAACGCGCTCGGCGGCATCCCCAACACGATGAGGAGGTCGCTGCGCGAGGAATGGACCTGCACGGCCGTCCTGCCCAAAGCCCACGGCAGGGATATTTACTCCGTGGCATGGAGCGGCGAGTCCGGCCTCGTCGCCAGTACGGGCAGCGACGGCATTGTCGCGCTGTACAAGGAGGTGGAGGAAGAAGGATCGGCGGAATCGAACCAGAACGACGGCCAGCTGCCGGTAGCCAACGGGCAGGAGGCGAGCGGCGGCCCTTCGACCACGTCCTGGGAGCTGCTGGCGACGCAGCCAGGCGCCCACGGTCCGTACGAGGTCAACCACGTCACTTGGTGCCGGCGGTACGATGCGGGCTCCTCGCGAAGGGGCGAGGAGGAGATGTTGGTGACGACGGGAGACGACGGCGTGGTGCGCCCTTGGGAAGTTAGGATACAGACAGCTTGAGGGCGGCGATTAGCACATGGACAAATCAATGGGCACAATCTTGTTCGGCACATAGTCGGGCACAATGAGAACATGGAGCGCCTCGATTTGGAGACGTTGCCTGCCACACGGCTGAAACAATACTTCGCTGTTTCTAAAGCACATTATAATCCCAGATATACCTTTTACCGTACCTAAACCTCGCTATGGGGAACAAAGGGTACAGATACTACGGATTGCCCTCACGAGAGGTTATGATACACTTGTGCTACAAAAGAGCTTTCCACAATCAGCCCAGATCCGGCCGAGCCGCCCTCTAATAGAATTTGACTGTGGCCATCTTCTCATCAACTTCCCCCCGCGTGACTGTCTATCTGATGCAGCTCGCAAACGCTGTGCGCGCGCAAGGTCGACGGTTCGTCTACTCGCCCTTGAGCTTGTCCTGCTTGACGGTGAAAGCCATCTGCAAGAAATCCTGCTCCTCACCCTGGTGGACGCGCTTCATGCCCGTGGCGACCGACGCGCTGGGGTTGCGGCCGGCATACATGACATGCTTGCGGTCGTGGTACTTGGTCTGGTTCAGCAGCGTCTCAATGCGCGGCTGCGTGAAGCTCCAGGCACCCGCGTTGAGAGGCTCTTCCTGGCACCAGACAATGGTCTTGGCGTTGGGGTACATGTCGAGGTTCTCCTTGAGCTGTTGCCAAGGGAAGGGGTTCAGCTGCTCGATGCGGGTGAAGGCGACATTGTCGATCTTGTTGTCGGCGCGGTGCTTGTGCAGGGCCGCCCAGACCTGTCCACTGCAGAGGATGACTCGCTCAATCTCCTCGGGCGGCTTGATGGCGCCTGTCTCGTGCTCGGGATCAGGGATAATCCACTGGAAGGCAGCGTTCTCCCCATTGAACTCCTCAATGCTGGAGCGGGATAGAGGGTGACGGAGGAGAGATTTTGAGAAGAAGATGATGAGAGCTGTGAGCACATGGTTAGCTAAACGCCGACACGTATGAGGATGAAGACAACTTACGCTTTCGGAACTGACGCTGCATCTGTCGGCGCAGCACGTGGAACAAGTTGGCAGGGGTGGTCATGTAGGCAATCTGCATGTTGCAGTCCTGGTGCTGGCGGGCAAGCTTCTCGGGGGACGGGAACACGCGCGGATCCTCGTTGCAGAGCTGCAGGTACCGCTCCAGTCGACCCGAGGAGTGCTCCGGGCCCTGGCCGTCGTAGCCGTGAGGCAGCGACATGACGAGGCCCGTTCGCTGCATCCACTTGACCTCGCCCGAGGCAATGAACTGGTCAATGATGCACTGCGCGTTGTTGGCGAAGTCACCAAACTGGGCCTCCCACATGACAAGGGCGTTGGGAGACGACAGCGAGTAACCATACTCGAAGCCGAGGGCGCCGAACTCGCTCAGGGAAGAGTTGGAGATGACAAACTTGCCCTGATCTTTGCTAATGTGCTGCAGTGGGGTGTACGTCTCCTCAGTCTCCTGATCGTGGAAGACAGCGTGGCGCTGGGAAAAGGTGCCACGCTCGACGTCCTGGCCGGAGACACGAACGTGGTAGCCCTCAGTAACCAGGGTGCCGAAAGCGAGGGCCTCGGCGGTGGGGAAGTCAATGTTCTTTCCCTCGACAACCGACTTGGTGCGGTTGTTGAGGATACGCTTCAGGTTGCGATGGATGTGGAAGCCCTCGGGAGCGGACCCAATGACCTCACCCACGTGCTCCAGCGTCTTCTGGTCGACAGCCGTGGAGTTGTGCGGAAGGACCTCCGTGGCAAGCTCCTTGGGGGACTTGAAGCCGTTCCAGGCCGACGTGGTCCACTCCTTGGATGTGGGCTGGTAGTCCTTGGACTTGTCGAAGCTCTCCTCCAACATGCCCCAGACCCACTGCTTGTGCTCCTCAATATCCTCCTTGGTGAAGGTGCCATCCTGGAGCAGCTTGTTGACGTAGACATCGATCTGCGGGTCCTTGGAATTGATGCGCTTGTACATGAGCGGCTGTGTGAACGACGGCTGGTCCGTCTCATTGTGGCCGTGCTTGCGGTAGCAAATGAGGTCAATGACGACATCGTGCTGGAACTCGGCGCGCCAATCAGCAGCGAGCTGGCAGACAAAGTTGACAGCTTCGACATCATCGGCATTGACGTGGAAAACGGGCGCGTCAATGGCCTTGGCAATGTCCGTGCAGTACGCCGTGGAGCGAGCGAAGCGAGGGTCAGTGGTGAAGCCGATCTGGTTGTTGACAACAAGGTGGATGGTGCCGCCCGTGGAGAAGGCAGGGAGAGAGTGGAATCCAAGACATTCGTAGACGACACCCTGAGCAGCGAAGGCAGCGTCACCGTGGAGCAGAACGCTCATAGCGGTGCGGTGCGTCTTCTCGTCGTTGTTGTAATGCTGAATGGCACGGGTCTTGCCGAGCACGACCGGGTCCTCGGCCTCCAAATGCGACGGGTTGGCGACAAGAGACAGCTGCACACGCTTGCCCGAGGGCGTCGGGCGCTCGAAGTTCATGCCCAAATGGTACTTCACGTCACCAGAACCCTCATCCTCGGCGCCCCCGGTGCCGGCGAATTCGGAGAAGATCGACTCATTGGGCTTGCGCACGACGTTGGAGAGGACGTTGAGGCGACCACGATGGGGCATGCCGATGACAATGTCCTTGACACCGTAGTCGACACTGCGGTCGATGAGGGCCTTCATGCCGGGAACCAGGGTCTCGCAGCCCTCGAGACCGAAACGCTTGTCGTTGGGGTATTTTGTTGCGAGGAAAGACTCGAAGCTGGAGCTCCAAATGAGGCGGTCAAGAATACGGCGCTTCTCGTCGATAGAGTACTTGAAGGGCTGGGGCACCTCGAGGCGCTCGCGCAGCCAGTCGCACTTTTCGCGGTCAGGGATATGAATGAACTCGACACCGTAGGCACCTGCGTAAATCTTCTCGCAGGCGGCAACGATCTCGCGCAGCGTCATCTTCTCGCGGCCGTCCTTCTTGAAGCGCGGCAGGATGCCCGGGCCGAGGGTGTACTCGGTATCGAGGTCCTTCTCGCTGAAGCCGTAGTGCTCCAGAGTCAACTCCTTGGGCTTGATGTTGCCGAAGCCAGCGGCAGTGTTGCGGATGCCGAGAGGGTCGATGTTGGCCTTGTGGTGACCGCGGGCCTGGTAAGCGCGTACGAGCAGCTGAACCTTGAGATGGTTGGTGACATCGGAGCCATCCTCGAGGGCCAGGCCGCCACCGAGACGGGGGACGCCGCCGGTCATGTTGGGGACCAGGTTCGGGGGCGGCTGGAAGGCCTGCGAGATGGGCATATCGCCACTCTCCATGTTCTTGAAGTAGACCTGCCACGAGACATGGACGCTCTTGGGGTCTTGCTTCCACTCCATGTACATCTCGTCAATGTAGTTGGCAGTGCTGCCAGAGAGGAAGTTGTCGCTGGGGTCGGGAGGCGAATGCGTCGCGCTCGTCGCGTAGGAGCGGGCGGCGCAGACGGCCAAGGGCCTGCGGGCGGCGGCGAGCTTCCATGACGAAGTGCTGGCCGAGGTGGTCGCGAGGGCGCGTTTTGACGAGGCGGCCGGGCATCTGGCGCCGCGGAGCAGCTGGGAGCTGGCCCTGCAGAGCGAATTCCTCAACATGACGAGGGATTTCGTGGCGAGGAGTTGAGGGATGGAGCTTTCGGTGACGGTGAGGGATATGGAAACAGGAAGGCGGAAAAGGTCACAGCTCGGAAAGACGACACATCCCACAGCTGTCGGGGGGGATCGCACAGATCGCACAAATGAATGGCGGAGTAAGTCTTGGCTGTCTTTCTTCTGCGAGGAGAAGAGGGAGGAGGAGAGAGGCAGATACGTAGATGGATGACTCGGCTGGCGAGGTGTTAATGCGAGCCGGTCGGACCAGTAAGAGGCGGAAAAGTTCGTGTATGACGGCAAATCCTGCCGCCCCGGCCCAGGCTCCCTCTCACCGGGCCAGCGAACCAAACACACCCGACTCCACTGGAACCCCCTCGGGCGCCCCGGGCCACAGGAGCGTCTGGGAGAGGCCACAGAAGGGCCGCAGGGGGGGGGGCCAGGGGGGCAGGTCACAGGGTCCCGGCGGCCACTCACGCGCGCCGAGCCAAGCCAGCGAGGTCCCGGCGCCACTCCCAGCGCCCTTCCAGTTGTTGGGCCCTCCACTGCCCAATTCCAGCGCACCGGCGCAGGGGGCGCCAGGGAGTGCCTGCGACAGTGCGCGTGACACGGTGGGGGCGGCCGCCGCCTGTTTGTATTGCGCCCGTCGGCTGCCACCTGCCCCACGGCACGCGATCGCAGACCGTCCAACGCCTGCCAATTCGTACGGTACGGGTTGGGTAGGGGGAATTCACCGGTGTGCTGTGCCGCTGCATTGCCGACGCCACATGCTGCGCTGATAAATGCGCGACGCCACACTGGATGGCTGCACCAGCCGCACTCACTGGGCCGGCCAGTACGTACCTTTTTTTTTTTACATACTTTTGATTTTCGAACCGTGTTGAAATACGTACCCTTTACGTACTGAGCCGTGCTGGCCAAGAAGACCAAGCTTCCATATTGGGTGGGACTTTGGTGTCATCGCAGACACTTTTGACGCCTCACTTCCTCGTCATCAACCACAGACTCGTCACTCTCGCCACTGCCTCCGCCTTTGCCAGCGAGGGCGGCCACCGAAGGCAGCAGCTATCGTCGGCAACGTTTGGTCATCCCCTCTCTTCAACACCCATCAGCGTCTCAACGTGTCCGAGATACATGGGAAAGACGACCGCGTGTCGAACCTCGCGTGCGGGCGCGTGGTGACAACTGGAGGCGGCGAGCTGCTGCGATGAGCGCAACAAATGTGCGGCAGTAGAAAACAAGAGACAATTCCGCGTCCTTCTTTTTCCTTTTCGGCGTCGCAATCATGGCGATTCCTGCCGGTCGCACGCTGTATAAGAAAAAGGACGGCATCCTGACCTTGTCTGGCGACAACCAAACGGTCACATGGACACCCAACTCAGGAGGGCCTCCAACGGTCTCTCTGCCCGTCGCTAGTATAACGAGTTGGTTGCCTCTCTGTCACAGACTGGTCATGAACAGCCGCTAACCTGGTCCCGCCACTCTCAGACCTGCAGCAGACCCCGGACAGCGCAGCCAAGGTGATGCTCAAGATATTCGAGAAGTCGGAGAGCGGAGGCGACCCTGTCACGTATTTATTTCACTTCAACACCTCCGAGGCAAAGACGGAAGCCAAGTCAATCAAGGACGTGCTTTCCCGCCTGTTGGCAGACCTTCGTGCAAATGATGCCAGCATCCCGCGGCCGACCGCTACCGGGACACCGTCCGGCGCGGGCTCGTCGACTCCTGTCACCAACGGCAGCGGCAGCGCCTCCGCCTCTATGGCCTTCGCCAGCGCGGTCAACGCGCAGCCGTCCTCGACCCGATGGTTTGATGACAGCCAGCTCAAAGTCGACATTGAGCTTCAGCAGTCGCTCATGAAGAAGGACCGAGCCCTATATCAGACGTACATGGAGGCCATGGCGGCCAAGCCGGAGTCTATATCCGGAGCCGCCTTCAACTCACAGTTCTGGTCCACACGGACGAACCTCTTGAGGGCACATGCGATTGAGATCAATCAGAAACGGGGCGCTTACAACGTGCTTTCCACGGTTAAGCCGCGCACCGTCGATGGAGAGCTCAAGCTCAACATCAGTGTCGAACAGGTCCAGATGATCTTCGCACAGCATCCCCTGGTGAAGCGAATCTACAATGAGAATGTTCCCAAGCTCTCCGAGGCCGAGTTTTGGTCACGCTTCTTCCTTAGCCGGCTCTCGAAGAAGTTAAGAGGAGAGCGTGTGACCGATAATGACCGTCCCGATTCGCTCTTCGACAAGTACGACGTGAGCGAAAACACGGAAGGCTTCCAGAGTAAGATCATGGCGCAGAGCGTGCCACACATCATCGACATTGAAGCGAACGAGGAGAACCAAGGCGGTTTCCGGTCCGGGAATGCCAAGGACGTCGAGATGCGGCCGAGGAGCAACATCCCCATCGTCAAGACTCTTAACAGCCTCAGCGAGAAAATCATGGCCAACGTTGCGCCATCTGATCCTACCGTTGACGATAACCAAAGCACGTACCATGAGCTGTCGCTGCGAGATCTTCGGGGTGACACCCAAGAGCACCGCATCATGCTCAACGTGCAAGAGCAGAACAAATTCTTCAACAAGCAGGACTCAGCGCCGTCGACGAATGAGCGCATCTTTTCGGCGCAGGTTCCGGCCGAGGTGCTGTCCCGCATGAGATCAAACCTTCGAGCCTTCGACGTCAACGGCACGGCTGATCATAGTGGTCTCCTTGCGACTGTTGAGTTCGACGACGAAAGTGACAGCGATGACGAGGAGCGGAAACGGTCTCAAGTCGGTTCGCGTGCGGCCGTCAAGGCTGCCGAGAAGGAGGTCATGTCGGGCATTCTCCAGCAGCGAGCTCAGAAGTATGGGCACGCCAGTGACGCAACGTCTCCGATGGGCCTATCCACCGGGATGGTGGACAAGTGTGCCCTTACGCACGCTACGAGCATCGAGTTCCTGCACCAGTTTTGGACCGCCTTCCTCTCGGGAGACCCGGACCGGGCCGCCGAGCTGCAGTACCTGGCCGAATCCCTGAAGCGCTCTGCCGCGCGCATCGCCGCCGTGGCGGACGAGGCAGAGACGGAGAGGGAGGCCGTCATCCGGAGGCGCAAGCAGGAGATCCGCGACCATTTCGAGCGGACCGGGAAGAAGATTCGGTGGAAATCGGACATGGTGGGCGGTGGGCGCGATGCCGTGCTCAAGATGATGAAGCCCGCGCTAGACGCCTTGGACAAGGCGCAAGGGGACTACTCGAGGGCCCTTGCCGCCGAGGGCATTCAGATCTCGACGGAATGAAAAGAGATCCCCGGCCCGTACGTGGGGTACAGTTTCAATGGACCCCTAACCACGATAGTATTAACGTATGGCCCTGCCGCCAAGGATTGAGCAAACCAGCCCTGGACTTTGCGATACTCTCTTTGTTTGACGGGCGTAACACCACGATTAAAAATAAGATGCTGCTACACGGTTCAAGCGTGTCGCGTTTTGGAAAGAAGGGGAAAAAATATGTACTACTAAATACAACATATGAAACCGTAAATGCCCCCACGAATATGATGTGCAATACGACGAGATGATTTCCCACGCCGCCTTTCTAACATGGTCCCAGTGCTTGGAACCTTTTCCCCTTTGCGCCAGTCATGCCAATAGAAGAAGGGAAAGGGTACCATGTACATGCATACAACTCACAGGCTGCTGCCGCTGCCGCTGCCATCGCCGCTGCCGCCATGCTGGCGGATCCTCGTCTCAGCCGCGCTGGCGTGCTGTTTGTCGTCGAGGATACCAAAGCCCATGGTCTTCTTCTTGGCGCCCTTCCTGCGGTTTCCGTACTCTTCGTCAAACTTGCGAATCAGCTTCAGCGACACCATGTCCTCGCTGATACTGGCCGGTATCTGCCTGAGCGCCTTATCGAAGTGGTCGCTGCGCAGCACGCGGCGTTGCGGGTACTGGAAGGGCTCGGGCCCAGTGTGCTTGGCAGCGGCCTCGTTCTCCTCCTCGACGGCGGCCATGGCCGCGGCAACGCAAACGTTCTTCAGGTCCGATCCCGAGTAGTGCGGCGTCCTCGCGGCGTAGTCTTCGAGCGAGACGGAGCCGTCCAGGGTCTCGCCCTTGAGCAGCAGCCTGAGAATGGCCGCGCGGTCGTCCTTGAGCGGGAGGTCGACCAGAATCTTGCGTGGGAGTCGCCGCAACACGGCGTCATCCAAGTCGAACGGCCTGTTGGTCGCCACCATGATGAAGGCTTTGGTCTCTTCCATGCCGTCCCATTCCTTGAGGAATTGGTTAATATGTTCACGATGAGACGGCCGGCTGCTGAACATGCTGCGATTTGCAAGCAGCGAATCCGCCTCATCAATGAAGACAACACATGGCGACAGCCGCTTTGCCAAGGTAAAGACTGCGCGGATCAGCTTCTCGCTTTCACCAACCCACTTGTCGTTGATGGTAGCGCCGCTGATCTCGAGCATGTTGGCCCCGCTCTCCTTCGCCACCGCCTTAGCGAGCATCGTCTTGCCCGTGCCGGGAGGGCCGTAGAGAAGGCAGCCCGAGATCTTGTCCTGAGCAAGGACGCCATAGGAAAAGGCGTCCGGCCGGACGAGCGCCAATGAGGTGAGCAGCTTCAGCGCCGATATTGTCTCCGGGGGGACGTGAACATCATCGAAGGTCGTTCGGAGGTTTTCCCGATGGATATGACCTACAACTATCCTCTTCTCGTACTCGTTGAGTTTCATGGGCGCTCGCGCGTCTACTTTGCTCTCTTCCGTGGATTTGGTTGTGTCGCCTGCTTCGCCGCCTTCTTCCGGCCGTTCCTCGTCCAGGAAGGGCTGTCCAGGTCTTTGCCGCAAGGGACCCATTGTTAACCGCTCAAGAAAGCCAGCCGTCCCACCGCCTTGACGGTTCTGTTCGAGGGCTTTGAATGCACATGCAAGGTGATAAATCTCGGGGACGGGGAGGATGGACTCGCGCAGAACAGAGAAGCGCGGGTTGGCCGACAATAAGTAGGCTCGCAGACTGTCACTGGACGGATCGAGGAGTTGCTGCGCTGCGTCCGGGTCCATGCTTCTGAGCATCCTGTTGATGTTATGTACGTTCTCGGCAAAGTAGTCTGCCTGTTGCAGGTTGAAGGTGGGTCGTTGTTGGCTCTTGGCCATGTGTCTGTCGGCGCGGTCTGGCTGAATGTGGCGGGTGATGATCAAGTCTCCGACGGCAAGGTCCGCGATAGCGCCTTGATATTCATCAGACGGCTCTTCGCATGATGATGTGCCCAAGACGGCAATCCTCAAGCCCTGCTGCCAGGCACCGTCAACCAATGCCCTCAACTTGCCTAGCAGTAAGGAGCCTTCCAAAGTCATGCTCAGCTCAACGACATCGTGGATTTGCAAAAGGACTGGTCGAGGCTGTGCGGATTGCGTCTTGAGCGAGGCTGAACGGATGATGTGGTCCAAAATCTTGTCGATCTTGAGACTCTCCCATTTGCTGAAGCCGTCGTACCCACCCTTCCGAATATTTTGCAGCTCATCTGCCAGTGTCCCGGTCTCAGTCCGTATGCCCAGAATTCCAGACTCGCCGTCGCCATCGTCATCGTCTTGATGTCGCCTCAAAGACTCTGGGTCCGCGGCCAATTTGCCATTCAGTTCAGCAGCTCGGAACCCGAGCATGGATATTGAACCACGCGAGTACGCCCAGTTCTGGCCCAGGTACTCGCCAACCAGAGCCGATAGGTCATGAGCATCAAGGCGGATAAGGTCGGCCTCGTTCCACAGAGCAAGGTGTTCTCCTATCGACTCGGCCACGGCTTTCCCACCGTAACCAGACAGGGACAAAATTGTAATGGGTCGTTTACCCGTCTTGGGATCGAAGTTGGACGGCGATGAAGCATTGAGCTCGCGTCCAATGGCCTTTTGCATCGCGACTAGGGTGTCGATGGGGAAATCGGCGACAGCGTGGGCGAGGGGCTTCTCGAGGCGCTCGGCATGATGGAGATGATTGTCGAGAGACAGCGCTAGGGACAGAAACTGGTCGCGAAAGCGATGGGTTCGCGGGTCGAGGTCCTTGTAGATGTGCCACCACCAGAAAGGTCGCGTCTTGTAGATGTATTCGGCTTGTCGCGCGGGATATAGAGCGTCGGTGAGGTGCCATGCAGAGTCAAGTATCATATCCCAGAGGCGCACAACCCTCTCAATCTTGTCGGGCGAGTTCCAGGAGACATCGGCGACGTCGCTAGAGGACATCTCAAGGTCAACAGCAAGCTCAGTGTGCTTGACTAAGAGGTTGTTCAGAGCCGTTTCAAAATAAGACTCGAGAGCCTGGTGCGCCTGTTGGGAGCCGGGGTTCTGGTCGTGGAAGAGGCGTGAGATCTTTTCGTGCCTAGAATCCTCCGAAATGGCGGCCGGCAGCCGGGGCTGGATACCGGGGGCAAAGACGGAGACGTTGTTGTCGAGGAAACTGGGCGGCAGCTTAACGGGCGGCAAGGCCGAGGCGACGCGCCTCCGTGCCTGGCGCGTCCTCGAGGGACCCGCGGCATGGCTCCTGGTCCGCCCGCCGGACGTCCCGGCACCGGTCTGCTCCTCGACATCGCCGTCGTGCTCCGTCACGGAGTCGTCGGCGGGCTTGCCGTCGGAACCAGGGGCGGCATTGCGAGCTGGAGGCGAGGTATGGAGGGATCGCGGGGCAGGGGCTCTGGCGGCGAATGCGACCGTAGGAAACGCTCGGCGGGCCACGGGAGCGTGCATCCGGACGGCTCGGCGATGGGCACCGGCGCAGGAGTTGCGTTGAAGGGGGGGAGGTGAGCGGTGCGCAGCCGGTGCTGATGTCGTCGTGCTGCGTCAGATGGGGTGAACATGAAGTTTCCGAATCGATGGCACGACATGGAATGATCCACCACATGGCGGTTCGGCGGCTCGGCGCCGTGGTGGGCCGGCAGTGGAGCGCTGGAGGCTACTAAGGTACCAACAGGGCGGCTCGCTGGCTGGCTGGGCTACAGTACTAATTGGAACCTTGAAGGATTGGTACTTAGGCGGGTACCATCAGCGCTATAGTGGCGGCCCTGGACCGGGGGCTCTATCTACACCTAGGTAGGTTAGTAGGCTGTAAGTTAACCTCTGGACACCTCCGGCTGCTATTGTCAACCAGGTTGGACTGGTACATGGGGTAGGCAATCGCTTCAGTGCTCCACTGTCCTACCTGACTGTGGGCGCCTGGCCGTCAGCAGCACGCGGCTCTGAGGCGGCAGGTATGTAGGTACTGTATACCTACCTCAGGCAAGGTATGGAAGTTTTAAACCTTGGGTGCCAACGTTGCCTTACAGGTACTATCTTATTCTGGAAGCGTGCCGTCAACGCCACGGATGGGAAGGGCGCCAATAAGTACCTACCTATGAACCGTTGCAACGGCCTTCCATCTTCAGCCAGCGGCGGCTCTCGCTGGCGGTGCCACTGGAGCGACCCACTGGGACAAGAGTGCTCAGGGCTCCGCTTCCACCGACGCCAACCTTAGTACGCCAAGGAAGAATCCTTTCCTCTGATGATGGAGCTCCTCCATTCGACATCGACGGGGGCTGTGCGCAACCTGCCTACATGCCGGCCTACCTCGGAGCGGCCGTCGCGATGGCGGCCAGAAGCCAATTTCTCATTGCTTTGTCTTGCTCTACGCAATGTTTACCAAGCCGGACTGGAGATTTTAGCCGATAAGCGCGAGCATGTGTGGCGGGCCGTGATGACCTCCTCAACGGAGCCATGCTTAAACTGGTGCTGTGTTTCGTACGAAGTGCTACCCTGAAAACGGGCAAGCTCGACGGCAAGCACCCGCGGACGCGTGTCGGCGTTCGTCACTGCCGCAAGCCCTCCCTACGTCCCCTGGCCCGGGCACCAGTGAGACACTGCGAGATCAATCCCTGGTTCTCGTGCGCCGCGCCGCGCCCTCGCCCCGCAGAGTCCGCCGTCAGCCGTCAGTCTATCATGTGTCAGCCCAACATCGTCGACGAGGCGTCATCGATTCAGCCCACCATTGTCCAATGGCGCGGCTGTCGCGCCGTGGCGGTGGCATTGAATTTCCCCGTCGGGGTTCTTGGTGCTGCCGCATGGCTGTCGTCGCCCAACCTTGACGGGACCGCGATCGCACAATTGCCCCCCCCCCCCCCAATGTCGGCCCTCAGAGCCCGACAGGGCGCTGCTGTAATGATGCAGGCCCGCATGGGCGTGACCGAGCACAGCGTTGGTTTATGAGCCCGACACGTCCATCCTCTGTTGTTGTGGCGGCCGCGATGCATGTCATTGCTAATAAGGTGTACGAAGTATTGCGCGGCCTCGAGCTCGCATCTGCCTGCGTCTTGAATACGGACGGAGCATGAAGAGAACGAGTCCGTACAACTGTATACTGTAGACACGAGAGAGTTTTGGCCCGTCAAGATATGCAACACTCAGCGGTCAAGGCGCCTGCCATTTTTCGATGCTGCTGCACTCGCCTTGTAGAACACGTACTAACTTATGTCCAAGATATTACTGGTGTAGGATTCGCTCGCGGGTCGTAACTTCCGCCGCCAGCCCAGCCCTTCCTTCTCTTAGCGCGCGACAGCTCCAATTCAAACTTATCCTCCAATGCATCTCCCATCCGGCCATTTCATATATTGTCTGGACCTGCTCACTCTACCTTTACTACTTTCTTCACTTTCTTACCCGACCGACCGTCCCCCTCCTGTGCTCGTTGCCCATCTGGTCAGCCCGTCGACGGTATCCTAGACGCTGTTGGATCCAGAATCTCGTAAAAAAAAGCGAGCGGCCGCGCGGACGAAGCATCCTCAACCCACCCAGCGCACGCCGTTTCATCCACCTGCGTTCCACGACAGGCCGCAACTGCCTGTATCGTCTCATACGCATGCCCTCGTGCATGAACCACACCGCCACCAACCAGTTCCTCTGCCGGTGACAACAGATCCCCGCTCCATGGAGCCACCGCTCGGACAGCCTCCTGTGCTGCCGTCGGACGACGACCAGCCGCCTGAGAAGCCCTACCATGCCAAACGACCTCACAGAAAGTCTCGCAAGGGCTGCCTCACGTGCAAGGCCCGCAAGGTCAAGTGCGATGAGCATCGCCCCATCTGCAGGAACTGCAGGCTACGCAATCAAGAATGCGTTTACGCAACTCCCCCAGACTCGGGCTCAGCCTCGTCGCCATCTGGCTCGGCCTCGTCCTCGTCTTCCGCCTCCCTAGTACGCGCTGCTGCTGCTCCGTCCATCATCATCGAGCCGCAGTTTCTCCCCCCTGATTTCGACGAGACTGCCATGAGGTTTCTCTGGTATTACACCACAAACACCTGCTCATCCTTCACCATCGAGGGCGGCGACTGGAGACCCATCGAGGATATTATGAGGACCACCGTGGTGCAGTACGCCTTCGGTTCGCCTTTCCTCATGGATACCCTGCTCGGCCTGGCTAGCCTTCACCAGCAGACACTCCTCTTGGACCACAATCAGCAAAGGGCCATTGCGTACAGGGCTCGCGCATTCGAAGGCTATCGGCACGTTATAACATCTCCAAATGGCAAGGACCGATGCGCCATGCTCGCCAACGCCCTGCTCCTCACGGCACTCGCTTCGGAAAACTTCCGAGACTTGTACGGCCCCAAGTGCTACATCGTCAACTGGATGGTTGTTTGGAGAGGCATCGGGCTCTTGATCGACCACATAGGTCCCGAAGAGGTCCAAGCAAGCGGTCTCGAGCCTCTATTCTACAGGCCCCAGATAGACCTTGGCCTGTCGGCCGCCGATATTCCAGCCCACCTCCTCACCATGCTGGAAGCCATCAAGGAAGGCGATCCGGAGCACCAGCATATTCGGATATACTACAAAGTTCTCGAGTTCCTGGGCTCGCTCTTTCAGAATCTACGCTTAGGCGGCTTCGGCGCAGTCATGAGGTTGCGCATCATTACCTGGCTGACGTTTCTGCCTCAACAGTTCGTGGACTGCGTGCAGAACATGCTACCACGAGCTCTTGTGATCGTTGCTCACTATGTCCCCTTTCTCAAGCTTATGAGCGCAGTTTGGTGGCTCAAGGGCATCGGGAACCGTTCGCTCCACGATCTGCTGGACCATCTGGGCCCGAAATGGAGCCATCTCCTCAAGATGCCACAAGATGCCATCCGTGAGGAGGATGAGCTCAAGGTCGCTCGCATCATCTTGGGTAACCCGCGGTGGATATCCCAGACGCCTGGCGGGAATTACTGGGATGCTCAGCAGGAAGCCGAAACCAGGGCGCTTACCTGGGTCGACGATCAGGGAAGAGCAGTGCGCGCTAGGACCGTGACCGAAGTTCCCGACGAGGTTAACCTGGCGCCTGGACTTGGAGAAGGGTCGTAGCCAGTGCGTCTGTCCTCTAGGACCCAAGCGCTCGCAGCTGAGAGAGTCTACTACGACCCTTGACGGAAGCGCAGGACGGGTGTCTACCCGCATCGTGGCGCCTTGTCTATAGGCTCACGAAATGGGCAATCCATGCAATGGGAAGCGGCTTGGGTGTGAATTGCTCTTGAGGGTTAGCAGTGGAAGAGATTGGTTACATAGAATACCCCGGGTCGTGAGAGAACACTTGGGATGTTGGGAAGTTTCACAGCGGCATACGGTCTAGCGTTACGAAATAGTTGGTACACACCTTCAGCGCCCGTCTGTTTTCAGGCTAAGCGGAAGGGTCTACGATTATTCGAGTCACCTCACTGGAAGTGACAAGGTACGTGGCCATTGTGCCGCGACTAGTATCTGTCTCGACCGTGCCATGTCACTTTCTGATTGTCATCTTCGGACTGCAGAGCACCCACCCTATAACGCACCTGGCCCCGATGCCGCCCCCGGCAGGGTTCTGATATCAGTCTAATTACGAACGGGGTGCTAAGTTAGTTACTTGCTACCGCTGACGTCCTCCCCCCGCCCCCCCTGGCTGTTCAGCTGCCACCAGCAACGTGGTCGCCAATGCCGAGTCCGTTCTGTAGAGTCCCAGATCTCTCAGACCTATGCTGGCGCGCCTCGCTCAGCTATTTCACGAGCACGTGTGTGGCTCACGTCCCGATCAGTACGTATACCGAGCGTCTGACAGCACGTTGTTTACACCAAGATTCCAAGAATCAAGTATCGTCACATCCAATGAGCAACAAATGTAGTGCTTTACAAGGGGAATTTTGATTTCTTGGTACACAGCCCACAAAAGAGACTTAGTTGATGGAGCTTGGAAAGAAACCTCCCCGGCTCCGGTTCCTCTGGTCTATACACAGGCTCTCACTCCACATTCGCCGGACATTATGCAGCAAAGGTCGCCTAGTTCTTCTCCAGCTCCGCGAGAATCTTCTCACCCTTCTCCTTGGCCGAGGCCAGATCGCCAACCATGTAGAAGGCACCCTCGGGTAGGCTATCGCCCTCACCGCCCAGGATAGCCTTGAACGAGGCGATGGTGTCCTTGAGGTCGACCAGCTTACCCTCGATACCAGTGAAGACCTGGGCGACGGTGAAAGGCTGGGACAGGAAACGCTGGATCTTACGGGCACGCTCGACGGTGAGCTTGTCGGCCTCGGAAAGTTCGTCCATACCCAGAATGGCGATGATGTCCTGGAGACCCTTGTACTCCTGGAGGATCTGCTGGACGCGGGTGGCGGTGTCGTAGTGCTCCTGACCGACGATACGGGGGTCAAGCATACGCGAGGTGGAGTCGAGAGGGTCGACAGCGGGGTAGATACCCAGCTCGGAGATACCACGGGACAAGACGGTGGTGGCGTCCAAGTGAGCGAAGGTGGTGGCGGGAGCAGGGTCAGTCAAATCGTCAGCAGGGACGTAGACGGCCTGGACGGAGGTGATGGAGCCCTTCTTGGTGGTGGTAATACGCTCCTGCATGCCACCCATGTCGACGGCGAGGGTGGGCTGGTAACCGACGGCGGAGGGGATACGACCCAGCAGGGCAGACACTTCGGAACCGGCCTGGGTGAATCGGAAAATGTTGTCGATGAAGAGCAGCACTGGCACAGTTGTTAATCCATGAACCCCTGCGATGCCTGGCACGCGCAGATAATAACTCACCATCCTGACCTTCCTGGTCACGGAAGTACTCGGCGACGGTAAGACCAGTAAGAGCGACACGGGCACGAGCACCCGGGGGCTCGTTCATCTGACCGAAAACCAGAGCGACCTTGGACTCGCCCTCGAGCTGAATGACGGAGGTCTCCTGCATTTCGTGGTACAGGTCGTTACCCTCACGGGTACGCTCACCGACACCAGTGAAGACGGAGTAACCACCGTGAGCCTTGGCGATGTTGTTGATCAGCTCCTGAATGAACACGGTCTTGCCGACACCGGCACCACCGAAGAGGCCGATCTTTCCACCACGAGCGTAGGGAGCGAGCAGATCGACGACCTTGATACCAGTGACCAGAATCTCGGCAGAGGTGGACTGGTCAGTGAAGGTGGGCGGCTCAGCGTGGATAGGCAAGAACTTGTCAGTCTTGATGGGACCACGCTCGTCGATCGGGTCACCGGTGACGTTCATGATGCGGCCGAGAGTAGCAGGGCCGACGGGGATGGTGATAGGGGCACCAGTGTCCTTAGCCTTGGCACCTCGGACGAGACCCTCGGTACCTGCGACGAGTCAGAGCGGGCTCCACCCAGGGTCGCGGAAACCAGCGTCAAAAATACTCGAGGGCGAGGTGACATACCGTCCATGGCAATGCAGCGGACAACATTCTCGCCGAGATGTTGCTAGAACATGTGTTAGCACCTTGAGATGGTCCCCACGAATTGCCTCATGCGACTGCACGTACCGCGACCTCAAGGACGAGCTTCTGGCCGTTGTTCTCCGTCTCGAGGGAGTTCAGAATGGCCGGCAGCTTGGCGCTGTCGAACTTGACTGCGACAGAGTCAGTGGGTATGTCCGTGTGAAGTGTCCGGTGCATGTCGAGCCCGATAGTAAGAATTTGACTGACCGTCGACAACGGCACCGATGACCTGTGGTTTGTTTTCGTCAGCAAAAAGCCGCTCGGCCGGGCGTGTCCGGAGGCGCGCTCACCTGATGAATCTTGCCATCACCGACGCTGGTGGTAGAGGCGAATCGGCTGTTGAGAGGGAATCGAAGGGACACAGGCTTGATGGCACGTCGCGTGGCCGCGGCCGCGAAGGACGGCCGGGCGGCCCTGGCGAAGGAGGAAATGCCGCTGCCGAGGAAGCGCTGTCAGCTCAATGGACCTCAATTGGCGCGTACGGCGCGCGGGGGCCGCAAAAAAATTGATCGAGGGCCCGAGACTCACCTCTTGAACATCTTGCCAGATGACAGAGAGCGATCAGAGATGGGAGTGGAGAGAGGTTGGTTGAGGCAGGGGAGAATTTGCAGAGTGAGCAGTTTTGCTCGGGAGCGGACAACTTCGTCGGTTAGAGCTTTCTCGCCGATCACGTGACGCGCTAACATGAGATTGAACACTGTGACATGCACAGTGTCTCGCGGGGTTTGGAAGGAGACCGGGCGGCTCGGACGTGGGCTCGCGGCTACACTTGTCGTACCTCACGTCGAGTCGCAGGCGTCTAAATAGGAGAATTGACAGAAGCAGATATTATTCTCAGATTACATGGCTGTATAAATTAGCAAACGCGCTCACTTTGCTCCTGATCTAAGCAATTGGAATCCAACGGAGCATATGCGATCTCGGCAGGACTTCACGCCCAGGGCCGGCGTACACAGTGCGGATTACTGCCTCCTGCCCCCTGGCATCCCCGGCCAACCGAGCCACGAAGAGGTGGAGGTGCCTGACATGCTAGGCTTGGTTCCTGAGGCTCCCCATTCCCTTCCGTCTTTTCGCGATCCACACCCGACGGCAAATTTGTTACTGCACCGTGCAACTGACTGGCACTCCCACCCGTGACGGCCTTGGATGCCTGGCCTAGCGTTGCACAAGACATAGCCACGTCTCAATGCATCATGAGGAGCATACCTCACGAAAACAAGGCCCATCGTGTCTGCACAACAGCCTGACTCCAATGCGCACTTTCTATCATATGATAAATCTCCCTTGTAAATCATTGTCAATCTTATTCCGCTCGCATTGTTGTGCCCTTTTTACTAGGAGGCTTGCGCTCTAGCTTTCCTACCCGAAACCTTCATCGGACGTCCGGTGTATATCATGTCTGCCGTTAAGGCTCACATGTCGGGACGACGATAGGCAATTGTCAGTGTTCACAACTTTTCCATGAAACTAGCTGCCTGCAAACGGGCTCGGTCTCTTTTGGCAGTAATTCTCATTGCTGTTACTTCATACATTAAAGGCTTTCGTAGCTGGGATCCGCAACCTGCCTTATGAATCAACATTACACGCAGGGTTTTCCCCAGTTTCATCTGTTCCACATGCGTTTCGTTGACATGAATCGAACCTTGCCTGGCCCGCACCCTACTACTGTTGCTGCGATACGGTGTTTTCGAGCGCGAGAATCTGCGTCATCGTCAGCAAACTACAATCATCCGAATAGTATTTCAACGTTGTACTGACCAAGGCGGTGCGACAAGGAATATAGATGTGAGTCCAGTTCTTGCGGCCGTTCCATTCCATCGGGGTCGTGAAGAAGCGCGTGTTCTCGTCGAGCCTGTTAAATCCGCCAACCTCCTTGGAGTCGCTGTTCAAGACGATGCGATACGTCCCAGGGACCTCGATCCCGATGCGGTAGTCGCTAAAGCTCTCGGTCGGGTGGAAATTGAATACAAAGACGAGTCCCGCGCGCTCAAAAACGATTACCTTATCTCCCTCGTGCTTCAATGAGATGAATGCCTGCGGCGAGTGAAGCCAGCCGTATTTGGCCTCGCAGTTATTCATAAGGGCATCAAAGGTGTTTAGAAACTGGTAGCGAAGCAGATGGTCCTCAGTCAGGTTGAGTTGCCGGCGCGCGTACCAGAATGAGTTGTTGTTTCCCTCACGGGGGAAGTCGAGCCATTCAGGGTGTCCGAACTCGTTGCCCTCAAAGTTCAAGTATCCTTCGCCGCCCAGGCTGTGGGTAAGAAGACGGATCATCTTGTGGAGAGCCATGCCACGATCGATGACGGGCGTCAGCGGGGATAGAACCGACATGTTGGTATACATCTCAGCATCACAGAGATGCATCATCAATGTCTTGTCTCCTACGAGCCTGCACGAGTTTAGTAGCTGTACTGGAGGCTCCTTGTTCCTCAGATATGACATGGACCAACTTACGCTTGATCATGGCTTTCGCAATACGCAATTGTTTTCTCGCCGTGACGGCGGTTGGTCAAGGTGAAACATATGTTGCCAATGTCCCATTGCTCGTCCTTGAGCTCCTTGAGAATCTTGATCCACATATCTGGGATGGCCATCGCTAGGCGATAGTCGAAGCCGACGCCCCCGAGGGATAGCGGTAGGCACAGGGCAGGCATACCGGAGACATCCTCGGCGATGCTGATGGAGTGTGGGTAGAGGGAATGCAGCATTTCGTTCGCGAGCATGAGATAAACAACAGCCTCCTCGTCAACATCGGCGCCGAAATACTCGTGGTAGCCGCCAGAGAACCCCCTGTAGCTGTCAGTAATGGGCGTGGCGATGTATGGGACGCGGGGCTACTCACGTGCCCATGCCATGATGCGTGTAGAGCATGCTTGTGACACCGTCAAACCGGAAACCATCGAATTGGTACTCATCCATCCAGAACCGCAGATTGCTGAGGAGGAATCGCAACACCTCGTGGTGGCCATAGTTGAACAGTCGACTATCCCACTGATCGTGACGGCCCTTGCCACCGCTGTGGAAGTATTGATGGTCTGTACCGTCAAACTCGTTCAAGCCATCAAGAACGTTCTTGGATGCATGGCTGTGCACGACATCGAGAAGTACAACCAAGCCCATGCTGTGTGCGGTATCAATAAGCTCTTTGAGGTCTTCCGGCGGACCATAGCGGCTGCTCGCTGCAAAGAAACTATTGACTTGGTATCCGAAGCTGGCATAGTAGGCGTGTTCCATAATGGCCATCAGTTGGATGACATTGTACCCTAGCTCTTTGATTCGAGGCAGCATGTTCTTGGTGAATTCTTTGTAAGTTGCCACCCTTTGCGCTGGGCTGGAAATTCCCACATGCGCCTCGTACACGCGTGCGCTGGCGGGCTTCTTGGGTCTTGAGTGCCGGAACTGGTACTTTTCTGCTGCTGGAGGGTTCCAGAAACGAGCCTCATATGCCGGAGAGACAGTCAGGTCTTGCGTGACATACTTAATCCATGCTGGAATCCTGTCGGCTCGCTCTCCCGTGGGCAAATCAAGTGAGATCTGACGACACAATTAACACATGACTGCCGTTGTATCATACGTCCTGCACGATAGCTCACCTTGATCTTGGACTTGTGAGGTACGGCAGGCTGGCCGTTTTGAGCTGGAATCTCAATTGCGAAGACGCCGAAGTCATCCTTCTTCATCGGGTGCGAGGTGCGATCCCAGTTGTCTGTCTCGAGGTTAGCGAGGTGCGGCATGAGACGGTCTAGCGTGCGGCACTCGCGAACATACTGAATTCACCGATAAGAAAGGCCGCAGTGGCATTTGGGGCCCATTCTCTGTACACTATGTTGTTCTTGTCGTCCACATTGAATCCAAACTTCTCTGTGCCCTGAATGGGTGTTTATTAGGGATGAAAACGAGGAAGGTGATGGGAGAACACACCCTTGAGAATTTCTCGACACCACCTTCAGTCTCGTTGATCGACTTGATCCAACTTTGAGCCTTGGCATAGCGTCGTCGAAGCGCGTCAGCGAAGGGTTCGAGGTAGGGATCGAGCTTCACGACGCCTACAATACAAGTCAGATTGCGTTTTCATTTTGAGCCTCTGGGGTTTGAGGGAGGCTGACCGGTGCCGTCAGGAGGTATTCCACCAGTAGCTGCACCCTGGTTGTTGGAGTCCAACGAGTTGGAAGAGTTTTCGACAGCGGAAGCCATGTTGTTGGCCTGGGTATCACGGGTGCCTGGTCGTGTTGCTAGGCGGGGTAGGAGGGGATGACCGGGCTCCAGCCTCTTGCTTGGCCACGAGCTCGAACGAAGGGGACAGCACGGGTTCCGAGCCGATGTGCTGGGCGGCGTGTTTGAAAGCAATCGTCAAGCTCTGGTAAGGGGTGTGAAGATGATATGATTCTAGGTGGCAAGCGGGTGGTAGGAGATGAGTGAATTGAGCTGGAACGAGCCTTCGCTGGCCAGCTCAAAGGAGCTTTATCGATAGCTATTTCGCCGCAAATGACGTCTGGGCTGGCGGCTTCAGGCGATATTGGCAAGATTGGTACGGTAAGGTACACGCTCAGCGCGGCTGGGGTGGAGATGGGCAACACGCTAACAAACGACCACCATGGACAACTGCTGAGGAGTACCTTAGTAGGTGGCGTTTATGGGCACCTCAGCGTGCAGCTGCTGCACCAGCTGCCGCCCTCGTTGAACCTAGTGGGCAGTGGCTGCCAGCAACAGTCGCCACCACACTGGCAATCGCTGGCAGAATGCACTGGCAGTTGTCGAATCAAATGCCTGCACCACCCCAACAATGTCGACAAGGTGCATTGGTTGAGGCGCATTTGGGAGGCTCTGGAGGCGATTCTCCGCACCGCTGCAGCAGGGGCCGCATTGGGAGTGTTGGGTGGTGCATCGACTGTCTGCGAAATGGTTCCATTCCTTGTTGAATTCGTACCAAGCAGGTGCGGTGCTGCGCGCGGTGCTTCGACTATTAACCTGGCGGGGGCGCCTAGGCGCTAGGTTGTGTTCGTTCATCAAGGGCAGTGGCAGACGGTGACGGAGGATGGGAGGGTGGACGGGGTCCAAGCATGAGCCATGGATCCATGGATGTCACCTGGTCGGTCAGTGCCGCTCCATCATGGACACCACCAGGCACTCCCAGGCGGGAACGGGCCAACTGGAGGAGCGGCAGCCACCCGGGCCTGCAAGGCTAGCAGCGCTGGAGCATGACGCGCGCCCCCTCACCCCGGGAGACCCGCGCCCAAGGTGACCTCCCCCGCGAGCTTACCGATAACAGCCCCGCCGCTGTGCCATCACCTGCCGCCGTTTGGTGCTCCGCGAGAGCATCAGCGCCACGACGACCAACTCGCTTCTGACCCAACACTTCGATCTGACAGGAATACCCAACGCACACCCTCTCCTCACCTTTGCCTATAGACGGGTAAAAGCTAGCTTTTATCGATCTGACACCATAATCACCCCGCCGTCGATAGCTAGCCGCCGATCACCTCGGCAGCTGGGAGGCGGATCGAGGCTCGAGGACGACCGTGTTCGAACCGATCCGGCCACAGCACAACAATCCGCCTCGTCGACCACGAAACCATTGGGGCGGGGCGGGCTCTAAGCTCCCGCCTTGCCGCCGACTACGATGCTTTCCCCTGCCCGAGCGCTCACGCCGTCGCTGCGCTTGAGTCGCAATGCTCTGAGGCGGGTTGGTCGGCCACCGCCATGTTGCATATGCCGTCGCCACCTGTCCTCCTCCCGGCCGCTCGAAACTTCAAAGCAAACGCCAGACTTCAACTCTGGCTTCACTGGAAGCTATGATCCCACAATGGAGGGAGGCCGCGGCCCCATGTTTAACAAGACCAACTTCGGCGTTCCGCAGTTTTATCCCCGAGACCTCAAGAAACGCGTCGATGAATACGTTGTTGGCCAGGACCGGGCCAAGAAAACGATATGCGCGACGCTGTTCAACCACTATCAGACCCTGCGCCGAAGACATCAGTACGAGCATGAGGATAGGAACGTCCAGGAGAAGCTCCTGCGGCAACGGTTCGCCCGAGACAGAGAGCTGCACCAGAGACGCCGCGACGCGCACCCAGTCGAAGGTCAGCCTGCGACGTTTAGGTCTGCCCAACAAGGCGCCGCTGACGAAGTGATTCAAGATGAGTTCCCGGGCCATCACGAATCCGTCAGGTCGCTGTACGATGTCAACCCCGCGTTCGAGGATGACCCGCTCGACCACCTGTACACCCCGGAGGACATATCCAAGCCCGAGCACGTCAAGATTGACAAGAGCAACCTCTTGTTGATTGGGCCGACAGGGGTCGGCAAGACCTATATTCTGGAGTGAGTGGCCTTTCCTTCTTTACATATCGTCGGCTGACGTACTGACAACGCCTAGGACATTGAGCAAGAAGATACATGTGCCTTTTACAATCTGCGACTGCAACTCGCTTACTCAAGCAGGATACATCGGACAGGACGTAGAGACGTGTATCGAGCGTCTTCTCATCGAGGCCAACTATGACATCAAGGCGGCAGAATACGGCATCGTCGTGTTGGACGAATTTGACAAGCTCGCACGAAGGGAATCTCCCACCGGCCGAGATGTTGGCGGCGAGGGCGTGCAGCAAGCTTTGTTGAAGCTTGTGGAGGGAACCAAGGTCACCATCAATGTCAAGGACAATCGGTCTTCGCGGTCCACCCCTCCAATCACAACCAACTATAGCTCATCCGGATCGTCATCATCATCCCCCCAACCTCTCCCCCCCGGAGGCAAGGTCGACCAATATACCATCGACACTACCAACATACTCTTCATCTTTTGTGGCGCTTTTGTCGGACTTGACAAGACCGTCGTGCAGCGAGTTGCCAAGCCTTCCATGGGGTTCGGAGGAGAGGTCAAGGGCCGCTCCACCATGTCCGGCAGCCGGCATGTGCTGCCTCCGGAAGCCTTTACGCATCTTGCGCATCACGACCCTGCGTCAGCACCCTCCTTTACTCCCATGGACCTAGCCACGCCTGCGGACCTTCAAAGCTTCGGGTTCATACCTGAACTGATTGGGCGTCTGCACAACATATGTGCCCTGAGCCCGCTCTCCCGTGACGACTTATACCGAATCTTGACGGAACCACGCAACAGCCTAGTCGCACAGTACACTGCGCTGTTTGAGACGTATCCGTCTCGGTTGTACTTTACAGACAAGGCGCTCTACGCAATAGCCGAGCGAGCCGCGGCCGCCGAGACGGGTGCGAGAGGTCTCAAGATGGAGATGGAGCGGATATTGGCGGAGCCAATGTTTGACGCGCCAACTCCCTATGTTCTGGTCACAGAGGGCTGCGTCAAGGGGATGGAGAAGGCCTTGTACTGGGGCAAGGATGGCCGCTTCGAGCTGGATAGACGCTTGGAGGAAGAGGAAGCGCACCGCGCCGGCCCCACGCCCCAAGTGACGTTCGAGCGGCTGAGGGAGGCCGGGCAGAGTGGGGGCTGATGCGGTGCGAAGCTGCAAGGCGCTCTGATTCAACTGCTTGTTGCTGAATTCGCGGCGTTGAGGTTGGCAGCTTGTGACCTTCAACGGGTTCGCCCCGGCGAGGTTGGGTATTCGCGTTCGCATACCCTGGCATCTAGGACTGACTCTACATCAATGCATCCATGACGGATATTGGGGGGAAAAAGACTTGAGTTCCATCGTTGTAGTACAGTATTTACAACCGCTAAACACGTGGCTCCTTTCCGGCTCTCCGCCGTTGACTGCAGCGGTTCTCTACTCCAAATCGTCCTAGACCATTTTACACATGGAAGGAGAAGCACTCCCCCATGAGCCACTCGTGTTTTCTAAGACAAAGGAAAGGAATTGGTATTTGTCGAGTGAGCTTGGCTTAGTTGCCCTTGGGGGGAGACTGGACCTGGCCCTTGCCAGTGTAGCCCTCGGAGGAGATACCGGTGATGGGGTCGGCTTTTTGTTGCTGCGAGGGTGGTGCGTGTCAGTAAGGGGGGAGATGTTCAGTAAAACGTCATCACCGGGTCTTGCATACCTTGAGGAGCTCGTTGGAAGCCTCCTGGTATTCCTTGGTCATGGTGGCCGGCACGGGCTTGGCGAACGCCCGGATGGTAGCGAAGATGGCGAAGCTGGCACCGAGGCCGAGGGCGACACCCCAGGCAATGCGGGCGTTGGTGCCGGGAGGATCGACAGCGCGGGGGCCATGGGGGCCGAAGGCAATCCAGTAGGCTAGATGAGGCGGTTTGAGTTAGTTTTCAGGTGAGGAACGAGGTGTATCAAATGCACGTGCGGGATGGCGGCTTCCCCGGACTCTACACCACGGGCCGCGCGCAGGCAACCGGGGTCAATTGGACGGCAGCAGTAGCAGCACCAATTGAGAATTAAAAGTGACAGCGGACGCAAGGCTGCGGCATGTCGCGTGGTAGTGGAGCCCGGGGTCGAGGAATAATTGATGGCGGGTGCGGGTGCGGCGTTGTGGTCGTCATGGCCACGGGGCAGCTTCCTTCGGCTATTCGGGAGGTATTTTTTGGAGGGGACGAGCCACGACGGGGGGGAAGAGCAACGTACCGGCCTTCTTCTCCTGGACGGTCAGCTCGGTCCAGCTGCCCTTCATGCGGTCGCGCAGGGCCATCCACAGGTCAGCCTGCTCCTGAAGGGGCATGCCCTCCCATCGCTTCTCGATGTTGGCGAGGGTCGGGTTGGAGATGGCGTGGGCTGTCGACGCGGCGCGGAAGGCAACGGCCGGGAGGCTGCGCACCAGGGCGCCCTTGCGCAGCACACTCGTCGCCTGGGTGCGCAGCATGTTTGCTCGGGATGATCGGGGGACGGACGAAGGGCCGAGGTCGAGGTTCGAGGATGATTTCGACGTTCAATTGGGGGGGAGGGAGGAGGGGGGGGGTTTGCGCGCGGTGCGGCGGTCGTTGGCGATGAGAAGAAAGTGGTACGAGGGAGGAAGTTTTCGGGCTGGCGGGAGTTGGCGGATCTCCTCGCTGCTGGTTCGCTGGACGGGCCTTCCATTACAGGCTGCTGCCAGCGAGGGCAGATAGCTGGGGGGGGGGGGGAACGGGGCTGGCTGGGCTGGCTGGGGTTGGCGGGCGGGCGAGTGACTAATACTAAGCTGCTTGCCTGGTTGGCGCACGCCAGTCACGTGTGCGAGCTTTGATGGGGCTACAAACCAATCATGGGCTTTGGATTTGCTGTCAATTGGCTTTCCCTTTCCGGCGAAGGAGGGGGACAACCTGGCGAGCGGCGTGCAATTCACACACATACACACGACTTTGGTGGATGACACGGTGACACGTTTGATATGCTGGAACTGCACCTATAAACCGAGTGGATCGGGACGAGTGCATGCTTTTCTTGACACGCCTCATTAGGACATTTTTTGGATCACAAGCCCGTCGCTCAGTATCTCACTCCTCGTTCATCAAATCTATGCATGCGTCCATGGGGTTCCATGCATTGTTATCGACGGCCACAGCCGCATGAAACGTCAAAAAACGGCCCAATGCGCAGCCACGACACCCCGTGTGCCTTGTCTCGGATATCTGATCCAGGCATTCTGCATTTTTCCCAATATGATGAGAGGCGCATATGCGATTGGTCTACTACGCACAGCCACGCCGACTCACATGCATCTCACGCTGGGCGCCACCCAAGATGAGTTGGGTCTTTGATCCTGTCGGTTCCTACAGAGCATAAGGACCCTTCTTTGGTAAGTATTCCTACCATGATGCAACAACACTGGCCCGAAAGGAGATCTGCAAGTACACAAGATTGGTGCGGTCCCTGCTCGTCTTCAACTGACGCTTAGATGCTATCTGACTGTATGTTGTACTTGATGTTCCTGTCGCCCACTCTAACAACCATTGAGTCCTTTCAGGGTGGTGTTCACACCCTGTCTATACTCTATATCCAATCTCCACGGCCATCTTCGACAACAACTCTTCTCACCGTACGTTGCTCCTCCGCGGTGTTACCACCCGCGCCCGTCAAAACTGCACGCCAAACAGGTTCTTCGCCCGGACACGCTCGCCGTAGCGGTAAAACACGACCGGAACGGGTATCATCGCCAGTGCAATAAAGGCAAGCAAAGAGGAGCCCCAACCCAGACCGAGTGTCTCAAACATCTTGCCGCCTGCCAGCGGCAGCGCCGCGCCTCCAAGGGACCGGAGCACCGTGCTGGCGGCGACTGCTGACGCGGCGAACATACCGAAGGCATCGACCAGATACGTCGAAATGGCCATCTAAAGGACAGGTCAGTGATTGTGGTTCTCTTAACTTAAAGAAAGAGAGGGATACCCACAAAGGCGAGGGTCATGCCAAAGCCCAAAAACGACGTCCCGATGATGGGCAGAATCCAATGTTGGTGCGTCTTGGCCGTCCACCCAAACAGAAACAGCCCAATGGGCACGGCTACACCGGCGATGATCATGAGAGGCAGGCGGTACTCGGGCTTGAAGTCGCCACCGTTCTTGGCTTGCAAGAACGCGACGACGCGGTCCAACGCAGCACCGGCAAGGAAAAGCCCAATCGCCGATCCTATCCCGAGTCCCAAGTACGAGAGCCCGACCTGGCCCGTGGAGAAGCCATACTCGTTTTGAAACAAGCCCGGCATGGCGGTGAAGATGAGGTACAGGTAGCCGTAGAGGATGAACATGTACAGAGAGAGGAGAAACACAATGGGCGAGAAGATGAGCATCTTGCTTGGCCTCACAATGGCCGAGGCGAAGATGTCCTTGGTGGCACGCCCGTCGTCGAGTGCGGAGCGGAGACTGCTGTTGCCAGTCTGCGTGCGGAGCTTCTTGGCCTTTCGGTCGAGGATCGCATAGGCATACGTTTCGCGCATAAAGATCAAAGACGCGATCGTGATGGCGCCGGACTGTTATCGTCCCCATAATCGCTCATCATCAGAACGGCAACCCTCTCGAGGTGCACGCGCGTGGGATGGAGACTCACCGCAATGGCCACAACCCAGAATGACCAGCGCCAACCTTTGGCCTGCGTGAGATATCCACCGGCTGGTGTCATCCGTCGTTAGCCTCCATCACTTCCTCGGCATAAACGATCCCTCGGATAACATTGACGGGTGCATACCAATTGGCCCAATGACGGGTCCAAAGAGCGGCCCAAACACCCACGCCGCCATGACCTTTCCTCTCTTCTCGCGGGGGACGAGATCGGCTATGGTGCCCGGCCCAATGGCCATGGGACAGCTGCCCGCAAGCCCGGCGAGCAGGCGGAAGGCCACCAGGCCACCCAGGTTGGGGGCCAGGGCGCAGGCAACGCTGAAGATGACGAAGAGCACGTTGCACACTTGGTACAGCGGCGCTCGTCCGTATAGCTCTGAGAGCGGCGCGATGAGGAGCGGGCCAAAGCAGTATCCGACGACGTAGACCGAGACAATAAAGGACGCGATCTCTTGGTTGGTGGACCCAAAGTCGGCCATGACCTGGGGGATGCCTGGCGCAAAGATGGACGAGGCCAGGGGGCTGCGAGCATTGTCAGTCTGTGTGTTTAGTTGGAGAAAGGTGTGAGCGGGATATGAGTACCTCACGAATGTGATGGCAGATACGATGGCAATGGCAGCCGCTTTCTGGGACAGGGGCCAGTTCATGGGGTTCGCCGGGTCGTCTGGCCCGTCCCAGTCGACGACGGTCGGATGGCGTGCGGCGGTCATGTCTGAGGCCTCGTGTGCCGACGACGACGACGTGCTCTGAGCATCGCGCTCCACATCCTTGTCGTCACCCGGCGGCCGCTGCTTCTGATCATGAGGCGAGAGGCCTGCGACCGTGGAGGCGCTCGAGACGCACTCCTTTTCATTATCATCACTGCCGCTCGGAGGCGCCATGCTTGCTTGTCGATACTATTTGGGAGTGTTTTCGGGGCGGCGTCGTTGACGAGACAGACAGCTGCAACTCGAGGCTGGATAATTCAACGAAACGGCGCGGTCTGTCTAGCACCCAAGATCATGCACGGACACGTCTCCAGGTGCGGCTGTGTCGTTGATATAGGTGTGGCCATGTCACAGGCATGTCGAGGTGTTGGTGAGTTCTTCTCGTGCCTTGCTTGGCCCGATCAGACTGAAAAGACCGAGACGCGGACGTCCGAACAGGCACCGGGCGAGACTGGATGCCGGAGTCTTGACCGAACCCGAGAGCCGGGCTCGGGGTTGTCCATATTGAGCCCCGGCACGGCTCATTATCACGCTGTGGGGGAGGGGGGCCAGCATCACACGCCACATGTTTCCTTGGATGCGGTGCTGTGCTCCGGCCGATACCCTGGGAGTCGGTGTGAAGCAGGCACGGGACAAGGGGGGCGGGAAGAGGGAAAACGGAAAGTGGTCCGGCCGGCCGGCACCAGATCATCGTCAAGCCACGGGCAAGTAGCTGGCCGTTGGTCCTTTCCATATACTACGACAATGCTGGGCTTCGTGCCCTGCAGCCAGCCCGCCCGTGGTCTGATGTCTGCTGTCGCAGCCAGCCTTGGCCCTTGGCAGCCAAAACTCGTTGATGATGGTTATCAATCTAATCGGCGGCTGATGGGCCATCAATGTCTCCAAACAAAGTAAGCTCATGGGGCTTGCCTGCAACACGAGACCAAAAGTCTTGTCCCCGCTCATTCGACCAGGAACAACCAGAATTCACAGAAACAGCAGTTCGCCCGGCACACACACATGGCCGCTTTGACAGCTTTTGGCGGTTGCCCGCCGTGGCTGGATGTCCCAATGCTACCCACAACCGCCAACCCGCAGATCTCTTGCACATGGGGCCGCAAAGACTGGGGCGGAGCGACAAGTCATTGGCTGAACCCAACGTCCCTCCCGCGGAGTCTCCGCGGACGTTCCGGAGCATCCGTGGATCTCACCCATCAAAGCCTCATCATCCCACGGAGGCACCTCGACTTACACACACACACACACCGTTCATCCTCCACATCCCATTTTGCGCCTTCGCTCACACGCTGCCTGTGCCGCGGACACCCCTGCGTGCAACGCGAGTGAAACTTCCAACAAAGGTCTCAGCGCGTTAGGGGGCTGCCTTGATCGAAGACAGCGCAAGACAAGGAAGAAGGAGCCCCAGACTCAGTTATTGACTAAGTCTGTCTGCTAGGGTACTACAGTCCGCCGGCGCCAATGGGTCGCCAGCCAAGACAACGGCCGATTTCGTGTGCGCTGTGCCGGGTGCGCAAGCTCCGCTGCAGTCGAGTCTTCCCATGCTCCAACTGCACGTCCCGCGGAGTGGCGTGCGAGCATGAGGGTAGCCCCCACGGCATGAGCCTGGGCGTCGCTCCCGGCTCAGGCATTCACAAGGACGCTCCCGTCGCGTCCAGCGCCACGGCCGACCTCAATGCCGTCGACCTGCTATCTCGCCTCGAGCGCCTCGAGGCCCTGGTGGCGTCCCAAGCCGCCGTCGCCAACAGCAGCAACAGTCTGGGCAATGGCAGCACCGACGCGGGCAGCAGGGCGTCGGCAGAGCCGTCCAAGCAACGACTCCAACGCCAACAGTCTCCCTTGGTACCGCCAACGAGACGTCCCGGCTCCAACCATCAGCAGCAGCAGCAGCAACTCACGTTTCCACCCCCGCCAGCACCGGCCCCGTCAACATCTCCATCCACCGAGGTTCCGTCGCGTCTCCAGCGCCTTACGGCCGATGTGCTGTGGCTGGAGAGGTCGTGCTCGGGCCAAAAGCTCCTGGTACGTCTTCCCATCCCTCCCCATGCTTGCGAGCCCACCCGCCCGTCCTTGGGCAACATCGTGAGACGTGTTTGCGTACCGAGTACACAACGCGTACCTGTCGCCTTTCTTCTCGTGGTCGCAATGTCTGATGATACGGTTGTCACTCCTCCCAGGACTCACTTGTCGCGGACCCCATCACGTTCCGCACGTGCCCCATCCGCCTCATCTCCAAGCCCTCGTCCTTCATCGTCGAGTCGGATGGCTCGCCCGCCGCCTTAGGCACCACCGAGGTTGTCAAGTGCATCTGGCTCCCGCGTCGTGACGAGGCACAGATACTCGTGCAAAAGTATGTGAGCGACGTGAGCCACTTCCATCACATCATCCACTTTCCCACCCTTCCCCGACTCATCGACGACATTTACGACGGCATCGAACGCGACAGCCGCGTCGACGTCGGCGGCATCCTTCTCCTCCTCAGCATCTGCACCTGCACGACCTATGCCTGGACGCCATACGATGATGCCCGTGCACTCTATGCCTCTGCCGCCGAGGCGAACTGCCAGACGACCGGCTGGCTCAAGGCCGGCCTCGACGTCGTTGACCATGTCCAGCGCACCGCCCACACCTCGCTCGAGTGCGCCCAGGGCATGATCCTCATCTTCTTCGTCCTCTGTAGCCTCGAAGGCGTCTCAACTCGCGCCCGCTCCCTCGTCTCGCAGTCCATCGCCATGGGCCGCGAGCTCTCCCTCCACCTCATTGACTTTCCCAACAATTCTCCTGCCTCGGATCCTCAGCAGATGCACAGCATCAAGACCGAGATGGGCCGCAGGGTCTGGTGGTACCTTGCTGCCTCGGACTGGTAAGTCGTCCCGTGCCCTGCGCGCTGTGCCTTGGTCCGCTCCCTGAAGCTCACGTCAGGCAGGATGCTGTCGCAGTTTTCTGTGCCGCAAGAAGGCACCTATACCGTTCTGCCAAGCCACATGGTGGTTAGGAAGCCCCGCAATGCGAACGATAGAGACATTGTCGAAGGCCAGGAGGTCATCGACCGTCCAATAGAGGAGCCGACGTGCGTATCCTACCTCCTCCAGCGCATCCGGCTAGCGGAGGTTTGCCACGGGCTGCTGGACCGCAGTCCTTTCGTCATGAGTCCAGAAACGATGGAGTACCGCCAGGTCATGGAGGTGGACACGAGGTTGAACCAGTTCATGCAAGAGATGCCGTCCTTTTTCTGGCTCGACAACCCTAGCATGGAGAACCTTCCCCCCTCAGACCCGCGACGTACCCCGAGCATCACCGTGCAGCGCTATACCCTCAACATCCTCTTGAATCGCCAACTCTGCAAGTTGCACCTGCCGTATCTTGCCCGTGGCAGCGTGGAACCGGCGTTTGCGTATTCACGTGAACAGTGTCTCAAATCGGCGAGAACCATCATCCACATCGAGCACAAGCTGAGGGGGGAGAACTTGACGTTTGTGTCGTTTCGTCAACGGATGAACATGGTGCTTCGTAGCGGTTTTGTCGCCTGCATCGCCCTCGTCCTGGACGCTTGCTTGGTCGACGACTCCCAGGACACTATCAAGAGCGGTGTGGAGGTTGCCGACGCGTGGAGCATCCTAAACGAGGCGCGGGACCAGTCGCCTCTGGCCTCAAAGCTCCTTGAGCTCTCCATCCAGGTGCTCAAAAAACACAAGGCGTCGCACCCGGCACTCGAGCTTCTCAAGAACCAGCCGTCAGCCAAGCTGCGGACTCATGGCGGCACACCGCCCATGACTCCAGATTCGAGTCACCGCGATGACAGCAGGAATGGGTTGCTCCCACAGCCGGCGAATCCAGACTCGGAGACTGCGTATCTGGAACAGCAGTGGCAGCAACTTCAAGGTAGGATGGACCTGGACAACATAGACTGGGACAGGCTCTTCTGGGGCTTGGACGCGCCGTTTATATGAAGCCACTCGCCGTGCGCTCGCGTTCCGAGGCCGATGTATATGAGATGTCTATTATGCCAAGCTTGGGGAACCTGGGTGACAATGAACAGCTCAAATGTAGCTTCCAGTGAATCGAATCAAATTAAATTAGATGGCGATTTGTGGGCGGTTCTTGTCAATCAATCGGATTGCCGGCGTTGAGTTGCTGGCCGCGGGACATCATTTGCTCGGCGTGGGCGCGGCGGTCGGATCGGCCGCGGGCTTTGTCTGTTGCGTCGCTGGGACCCTGAGCGCGGACGCGTGAGCCTCTGCTTGGTGTGCGGCTTTGGAGCCTGGTAAGAGGCGATAACTTACGTCTTTTCTCGGCCCTCAACTATCGGGTCCTTTGGCGCGAGGATTGGCTGAAATGTGTAGACTCCTGCGCAGAGTCAGGGATTGTTCGCGGGAATCTAAAGGTGAAGAGAGCAGGCTCACCGCCGATGACGCCGCAGAAGGCGGCGAGGGCGATGGGCAGCGCCTTTTGAAATCCACTCATGGCTGCGAGATTAAGCACCAAAAACGTCTCGCGAGCAGGATCCGAGAGGACATGAGAGACGGCTTCAAGACTGTGCTCGAGAAGACTGAAGTTGACGCAGGCCAAGTTCCAACAACCCATGCTAGATCGGGTGGAAAGTCGTGCCGTGCCCCACTAAAGATTTAAGGTACCTTCCATATACTACTGCACGCCCTTCACGCGCCAGCGCCAACGCCGTCCACAAGCACTAACCTGGGTACCTTAGTACGTACTGGGTCAGCGCGGAACGCGTCTCACGCAGACCCGGCGCGTTTAAGTGCACGATACCTCGCCCACCAAAACTGCCCGCCTCGACGTGAGCCTTCTGAATTGTTGCCACCGGCACTCCACGCGACCTAGTTTTTCTACTCGACACCATAGTCGTCCATCACAGACATCGACGGCATACCATACAAACGCATACAGCGCCGCAGCTTTTCCGCCTAGCCTTCGAGCATGAGACCATGACGGACGGGGACCATGGCCAACTGGAAAGAGCTGGGGGAGGTTCCAGACTCCGAGGGGGAAGATGGCTTCGATAGCCAAGAAACCGAGGCGCCAGCTTTCCCACCGGCAGTCGTGGATGCTGCAGTTCTCGTGCCACAGGAAGACAAGGACATATGGGATGTTCCCGACTCGCAAGGCGAAGGTCAAGCGCGGCCAGCAGCCCTGCCTGAGGGTGCCGCAACATCCACACCGCCCTTCGATCAGCTTCCCTACTCGTCACCGCTCTCCTCCGTGCCCAGCGAGGACGACCTGCCGCCTGTCGATGAGCTCTTACTTGGCCGTGCCGATCACGAACATGCCGCTGAGCAGGAGCGAAGCCAAGAAGCCGAACCAACGGAGCACCTCCCGCTTCAGCCTGCGTCGTCTGGCCCGGTCCGGACACGAATCGAAATTCCGCTCTACCAGAGCCACCGAAATCGTCACCGAGAATTCATTGACGACGATCATGAGGCGAGACAGTTGGCCGTTCGCTATGAACGGTCCTTGCGGCCACGAAAACCCATCCAGGAGCACCCGTACCTGCTGGAGAACGTGCAGTACAGCAATCTCTTCAAGAAGCACGGCGTGAGGCCTGTGCGGGTGGCGGTCGAGTCTGCCCGTTACCTTCGCGAGGACACGGAGCAGGATCACGACTTCGAGGAACAGAGTCAGGATATGACAGATGTGCCGGGCGATACACAAGCTCGCTTCAACGAACCGTCCAGCTCCTTGGGTGCAATGGATCCGTTTGAACTTCCCTCGTCATCGCCTCCCAAGATGTCTCCAGCAAACAACCGTGGCGAGGAAAGCAGCCGAGCAAGCTCTACCGGCGATACGGACGGTACAAGCGTTCTCGACCAAGATCTGCCAGCGCTTGATGACTTGTTCCAACCGATACCTCGCTTGGTTCCGACAAAATCCGCCAAGCGTCCATCGTCGCCACCTCCTTCCACGATACGGAAGCGTCGAAGGATAAATGTTCTCGACAGTGATCCGGTGGAAATGAATGCACCATCCAGGGAAAGGGAGGCTTCTCCCGACCCGCTCGCATTGACTTCGCACAATCCGCAACCGAGACTAAGCGCCCGCCATCACGAGACGTTACGGGACTCCCAACCTCGGACTCCTTATACAGAGTCTCAAAAACCATTGGCTGAAGCAGTTATTGATATTTCATCAGACGACGACAACACGCACAGGTTTTCACCAAGCCTGCGTCACAATGGTCCGTCCTTGTCAAGCGCGAGAAGCAGTTCGGAAAGCGACGAGGAAGTTGTCAACACCATTGGGCGGCGCATTCGCGGTGTCCTTCCGGCGTCTTGGTTGCGATTGGATCAACAGTCTGGTCGAGACAAGCTTCAGGCGGACACAAGAAGAAATAAGAACCGTCAGTCTCCCGCTCGCGAGATCCGGAGAGGAGTCGCGCAGTCAAGACCAGCGTTGCCCGGCTCGACGGCAGCGAACTTGTTGTTTGATGAGTCGGACGAGAGTGATGGAGAGAAAGTTGTTGGCCCTATTCCTGCGAGTGATCGGTCTTTCGTTCAGGCCAGGCTGAGCTTGGTACCGGACGCAATACCTGACCCGGCTCAGTCCGTCATATCAGACGACGAAGGCTCCGTGGTGGAAGACGACCATATCGATGCCATGCTGCCGGGACGGACCGTGGGCAAACGCCAACTCAAACTCCCGGAATCATTGAAACGCGACCCAAAACGTATCAAGGCTCTCGGCCATACTCCAATTCCACGACGCTCCAAAGGGCAGCGGCAAGGAAAGATCACCAGCCATGTCTATCGGGCCTCAGCCCCGTCAGAGCGAGACAACTCCAAGCTCAAGAACCGAAGATCCAACAGAAGGGCAGGCAAGGTGCATCCCCAGCGCTCGGCTCCTCGACTTAGCATCCTAGACGTAATCGGACCAAATGCACCACGTTTCCTGAACATCGCCGCACGCGCTGCTAAGCGACAGCTCGGTCAAGGGCGAAGCAGTCCCAAGCGAAAAACTATTCAGCTCGCAACTCGGCAAGACCAGATTGATGCAGCGTCGGTTCTGCATGAATGGCGGGAGGGCTCTATCCGTCCACGCGAATCGGTTACAAAGGCTATCAGGAATCCCATGCCGCCTCGACCACCGCTGCAAGACACCTCTGGCAATGGGCGAGTGAGGCAGAAAGCGTGGGCGAGCCAAGCAACATCGACTACTCGCAAGTTGGTCAAGCAGATCAGTGACGGCGGCTCCATCACATATGGGCCAGACAAATTGTTTGGTAGGCCTCGGTCAGACAAAGCACTTGCCGCAGGCAGTGTCGTCACTCGTCCTGCGACCCCGACCCGTCCGGCTCAACTTGAGATGGATGAAAGCGATCAATCCAGGCGAGGCGCTTTCCATGCTCGAAAGCGAGTCTTCGACCGTTTGTACCGCAATACCCATGTGGGGATGCCGCTCCAAGCGTCTCTCGCCAACATCGCTATGGAACCAGACAGCTCTACGGAGCAAGGTGACTCTTCCGATACTACACATACTAAGACGGCGCCAACTCTTAAATCACGCCCTGAGAGGGCGCGCAGGCGAAAACTCATCAAGCCCCGACGTGTCGACACTGAGGCGCCTGAGTTTCTGCGTGCCAAAGAGCCTCTGCCCGTCAAATATGTGCCTGAGTTTAACCCGGCACGGTCTGACCACGACGTTTCCAAGCTGCTCGGCTTGGGCCCTTATGGAACGACCTACACGCAGCACTTTGAGGTGTTCCCTCTCGATCCCAGAGTCTACTTTCACGAGACTAGTCTTATCGGTAGCGGTATCCTTGCATCTTATCTGAAAGGCAACGTCTCAACAGCACCGGCGGACACCCGCCCGTCGGTTTCCTTCAATCTGGGCAACATAACCTTGGAGTGGGGTGCCTGGGATGCTCATGTCTCCTCAGAGCTTGGCATAGTCTTCGATTTCGTTGTGGAACAAATCGAGAGTGCTGACGCAGGTGGCTCCGGGATTTCTTCGACCACCGTTGAAGCCTCCATGTTTGTGTTGCAATACCTGAAGGAATCTCTGTGCTTTACACTAGACAACGATGCCAAAGCTTTCGCCGCTCGTTCGATTGAATGTCTTGGCTCTTTCAACAGCCGAGTCGACTGTCTTGTCAATCATCTGATACGAGCACCAGAGTGCAATCAGAGCTCAGTAATGCGGGTGTTGGACCGCATGCTCCTTGTGGCACTCCTTGTCTTTCGTATATGCCAAGACGAGCCGGCGCTGTCAACCGAGCAATTTCAGGCCGAAGACCTGCTGAAGAGAATCACCGAGACCTCGATGCGGATTCTTTCCGGCACAGGCGCAACCCCAGTCAAGAGAGCATACGATGACTTGCACTCCATACGAGCCCGAGAACGCGGGATTCGGGATGACGCCTTCGTCATTCAGTCATGGGTGGTCTTGATGAAGGTTCTAGAGGCCGCTCATATCCCTAGGGCATCGTTTTGGGACGTGGTGCAGGGCGTGATAGTCCCACCATCGGTCGCCGCCAGCGCAGATGCAGAAGACTTTGAACGCTCTTGGGAGTTCATGTTCACCCTCCTCCCACTTGTCGAATTCGGCGACTCTGGCGTCATTATCTCGGGCAGACGTCATGACCTGAGCAATGACGGATGGGGCATCCCCCAGGCTCTTTTAAAGCGTGTGTTTCGTTTGTACCAAGACAATACGCGACAGTCTCCCAGCTTCAACGACTACTGCAGAGCACTTGTCGGGCGATGCCATTGTCTCATCCAACAGTGGGGGTGGCGGCGGTCTGCGACTGTGGTTGGGGTCATCTTCGACTTTTTTGGCTCTCAGGATCTTGCTCATTTGCGCAATGAAGAAGCATACGAATCTCCCCGGTTTTTGGAGGAACTTGCCAGTCGCCCGGTACTAGAAGTCGAACCTGGCGACAGATGCTTCCACATATTCCTGAAGATGGTCGGACTGAGTATCCGCAAGCTCAGAGAGGTCGATGCCACAAAGGATATACGCAACCTGGTTGTGAGGACTACGCCAAACCACAACCGCCAACATCTCAAGGAGCAGACCGTGCACGCACGCGATCTCGCAGCTCTGAGAAACCACCATGATCTCCTTGCGACTTTGTTCTGGGCAGCTCCTCCTGACCTGCGTCCAGCCATCACCCTTATCGAGCGACTAGTTTCCCCGGAAAATTCCCACAAGGAGGCCTGCCTGATAAACATACGCTGTTGGTCACAACTCGCTCGATTCATCGTTGCGTCTGGGGAGGCAAGCACATCCTTCAGGCCCTTCAATCAGTGGCGGAACTCCTTTTTCCAGCAGGTTCTCCGACAATTCAGTTCCGTGGCTCCGGAAATTCAACAGCAAGCCCTTGCCATGGCCAAGGATGGTAGGCAGCCGATCAGCGAGGACCGTATAAACGACACGATTGCTAGGAACAAGGCGGCGGTAGGAGATGTGATCTACGCTTCTGTCGCCGCATCCCTAGATGTCCTGATGGCCGCGACCGACCTTGAAGGCGTCACATTCTCACTAAACACCTACCAGCTTCAGATCATCTACCAGCAATTTGCAGCCGCTCCGCCAGACCTTGACTGGGGAACCTTGCAGACCGCCATTACCACCCTGAACTCATTTCTCGGCATGGTGGACGACTTCAAGGAGCAAGAAGAGAGCCAGCAAAGCGAAAGCCAAATATTGAACTCGGCTTTGGCCGACGACGCTTTAGAGACGGTCGAGCGCGTTTTGCTTCGAGGATTCTTCTCCATGGCTCGCTGCGTGATGTCCTCACGAACCGAAATGAGACCCCACGCCATCGCAGGTGGAAACAAGGACAAGTGCATAGAGAGCGTGGTGTCACTGTCTGCACGACTGGGTGCAAGATACATCAAGTGCGGCAGCTTCGAACTCTCAGACTTGTTCAGATCGGGCACGTACGGGTTGTTTGTCGCACCGCCATATCAGCTGGACTTGCATCTAAGAAGACATATGGTTCATTTCGTGTCGGTCCTCTTGGAGTCTGGTCTTGATTCCTGGACCAGTGCAGGGTGCAGTTTGCCCGAACTATGGGTACTGTCGTTGGTGAAACCGCGCGAATACCTGAAGTATGAAAATGCCCTCGCCAAGCAACTTCACAAGAGCGGCAAAGACTATGTGCCTGACGCTGTGGTGGCCTTGGGCTCGAAGCCTGACTACGCGACGAACCGAGACCTATTTGAGTTTGCTATCTCTCGGATGAGAAGGTCGGTTCGTGACGCTGGGCCATCGCTCAAGGCAATATTGCTGGCAGAGCATTCTACGACTCTGCAGCGGGTCATGGAGCAGATCAAGATGGACCTCAAAGCCGTGTCGCACGACACGTCAAGCCATCAGCGTTATGTGGTGTTCACTCGAGGCGTCGTCTCGCTCATCAAATCACATGGCTCAGAGATCCGACCGGTGGACAACTTCTTCTACCAGATCTCGAATGAATACTCTCCCTCGACTGAAGACCCTCAGCTGCAGGTTGCGGGGTTGATATCATATGGCGTGCGACTCACAGAAGGCGATTCCAGAAGCAGCCAGCAACTCTTTCACCTCTTGCTCAGCAACGTCAAATTCGCGATAAGCAACGATGGGCTGCGCGAGGACGTGGGCATGCTGAGAAAGGGCATGGCGAATCAGGGCATCGTCAACTTTGTTCTTGGCAAGATGTTGCCGTCCTGCATTCGGGCTTCGTTCAGAAACACGTCTGCCTACCCGCTGCTGGACGTGTACGGAGAATCCTTGCGTATTCTCATGGCTAAGAAGGCAATTGCATACGAATTGACCGCGGCCGACCTCCCACAGATCGTGAACCTGACAGATGCAGCGATCGAGGGCATAGGCGACTGGGCGAGGGACGCCGTCAGGTTGTCAGCAGCGCAGTTGCATGTCTTGCGGCAAGTCGTGGCGGTGCTCAACTTGCTGTGGCCGGGACTGCGCGTCATCGCTGCGTCCAGCCCCCCCTCACAAGTATGGACCAGGCTATGCAGCTCATTCGAGTTCCTGCACCCAATGATGACGGCAGCCGAAGACGCGACCAGCGGTCTCGCTCGTCCAAGAGAGACGGCGACCACGGCAGATAGGCTTTTCGGAACGAACACGACAAACTGCGCCCGGCAATCTCGACCTGAGTCGGACGTGAAGATGTTCACAGACTTGATCGTCAAGGACGTGGCAACGGGCTGGGGCAATCGGGGGAATCGAATGACAACCCAGGCAAACAATCACGGCGGAGCCTCGGCGAAGGGCGTACCAGTTCCAACTTTCGACGCTGAAACCGTGTTGCAAGACTTGCATGAGCGCATACGGGAATGGCGCTGGTGGTGGGACGAGGTGTTTGGAGTTTCGTCGCACGCCGACATGATTGACAATGTGGTGTTTTGAGAAGCGAGGTGCATTGCTAGGCGTTTGGGTTCATTCCGCACAACCTTTGGAATGAATGAAGAGATAACTATGGGAGCGCTGACGTGGACGAATTATGAAAAAGTCGAATGAAAAGCATTGGAACATGAAGAATTCCAAGCACACAGTGCTGTTTGCGACTGCGTGGTGACATGCCTACTTCGTATAGAGTAGATGCATGTAAGTGAAGTTTCAGTGAGCGTGTGAAGCAGTCTAATAAAGGTACCTACAGTACAGTATAGTTATCGGTTACCAATTGTCGTTGTTCGGCCGAGTTTCCCCCACCCAATTGTGGCGCGGCCCACTAGCCGATGACTGACTGCCGCCGAGACGCGCTGGGAGACGCGTTCCAATTAAACCACCGACCACACGCATCGCCAGAGCCCTACCGAAACCGCAACATCAAATCCACTGCCAACACGTCCGACTTCTCCGATTGTCCCCTTTCATCAATTGCTGCCGGGGATGGATGGTTAACGGCATCATGGCGCCCCTCTTCCGCCTCCCAGACGAGGAGCTTCTCACCTCTCTGGCTGAGCGTTTCCCGGGCCGGGAACAACAGATTCGCTCCCTGGCAACGCTCCTCCATGTACGTGCTTGTGGGCGACGATACAACTCCTTGTTTAAGACTGCCGAGCATCTTGGTGTGCGGACGGGCTGAAAGGCTAATGGGTGTATCGTTTGGAACTTCATAGCCTGACGCCGCGCCCTGCCGCAACCTCGTCCTCCACGGCACCGAAGCCACGGGCAAATCCGCCATCACATCACAGTTGCTGTCACAACTAGCCGCGCTGTCACGGCGCGACGAGGGCGGCGACGGCGACGTCGAAGTCAACGGTAGTAGCAAAGACACTGGCGAGCCGAACCTGCGATACGCCTTCGTCAACGCGGCGCAGTGCATCACGGGGAGGCATCTCTTCGAGCGCGTCGTAGGGGCCGTGGCCGACGCGCTGCGATGTGATGCCCGGGATGACGACGAGCGCCACAGGTGGGACCAGCAGCGCAGGCGTTGCGAGACGCTCGCGCAGCTGACGGTAGCGCTGGGGACGATGCTAAGGGATCCGACGCGGCAGCCGCGCTCGAGGTTCGTCCTGGTGCTAGACGCCATTGATCGGCAGAGGGACGCGCCGCCCACGCTGCTCCCCGCGCTGGCTCGTCTGTCCGAGATGGTGAGTATTGTCTCTGTGACCTTGTCTCTCTCTCTGTGAGTGTCCGCCTACGACACGAGACGGCTGACCACCTCGACGTGTGTCGGACCAGATCCCCTGCCTGACGTGCGTCTTCATCGTCACCGCGCCGCCCGCCGGCTTCCTCCGCACGCCCTCGGCGCCGCACCTGCACTTCCCGCCGTACACCAAACCCGAGTTCGTGCGCATCCTTGCGCTCGCCCCGCCGCCGCCCATCCCCGGGACGACGGAGCGCGAGACGGCGGACCTGTGGACGCGCTTCTGCGCCGCCGTCCACGACGCCTTTGTGCGCTCCGCCGCGCGCACCCTGCCCGCCTTCCGCCACGGCTGCCGCGCCCTGTGGCCGCGCTTCATCGCCCCCGTCGTCGCCGGCACCTACGCCGTCAAGGAGTTCTCGAAGCTGCTCGTCGCCGCGAGGGTCCACTTCCAGGACGAGTCCCTCCTGAACCCGAGCATCGTCTCGCTGCGCCCTGGCGCGGGTGGGAAGAGCACCGCCGCCCTTGGCGATGGGCCGGCCCCTATCCCCGTGGACCAAGCCGTCAACGGCGTCTCTAAAGCGACGACGACAACGACGACACATACTATCACCGCCGCGCCCGCTCCCGCCGCCGCGCAGCTCACTGCCCTGCTCCCCATTGCCGCCCGCATTCTCCTCCTCTGCGCGTATCTAGCTTCCCACAACGCCGCGCGCCACGACCTGACCGTCTTCTCCACGTACCATCACGGGCGCAGGCGCCGACGCGGCGGAGGCTTCACCGCGGCCGCGGCCGGTGGTGGCGGATCGTCGACGCCCCGACGCGGCGCCAAGCATCGCAAGATTGCGCGCAAGCTTCTCGGCGCGCACGCCTTCGTCCTCGAGCGCATGCTGGCCATCTTCGAGGCCGTGCGCGGCGAGTGGATTCCCGAGGGCGGCTCCGTCGGCTCCGTCGTGGACGGGGACGTGGGCATGGCCATCTCCACGCTGGCGAGCCTGCGGCTGCTGGTGAGGGTTGGCGCGGGCGACACCATGGACAGGGCGGGCAAGTGGAGGATCAACGTCGGGTGGGATGCCATCAGGGGCATAGGAAGGAGCATCGGCGTCGAGGTAGAAGAGTGGCTCATGGAGTAGTAGCAGTAGTAGTAGCAGTAGTAGTAGTAGCATTTGATAACGGCGAAATCACTCGAGGCACGGGGCGTCACGGGCCGGACGAAGGGCATCTTGCGATACCTAGCTTTGTTCAAACCACGCTTGTTTATGAATACATCCGACTCAGGGATGAACCAAGCCTACGCGCACGTTTCTACCATGCACATGCCGTCCAAACATATCTGAAAACGTACCTCATTCATGCAAGGCATGCGCAGATAGATGTCATTCTGTGTACATGTACACCGGGAAGAGTAAAAATAGGGAACCCTCGTTCCCCACAGACAACGCCGGAAACCCGTCTTGATGGCATAGGAAGACTTCCCCCCAGATCTAGATGCTTGCGTGACTTTGTGGCCTTGGAAGTGTGTGTGTGTGTTGTGTGTTTGTATTGTGTGCGCGCCGCGCCCCGGGTGGGCGGAGAGCAGCGTCTTCGTCAATCGCGCCTCGGTAAGATGGAAATGAGGAAAAGTAAACGCAACAAGGGATCCAAGGACGACTCGGTCCTCCCCCTCCTTCGACCCATGACATGACAGCTAGTCGAGTTATAAGTTTTCACTACCGCTGGGCCCAGCCAGCGTTGACACGGCCTGAACGACCGCGTCCAAAGTTGTCGTCGGCCTTCTTGGAGTCCTCACTCGCCGTGATAGCTCCGCGGTATCCCTCGGTGTACGGGTGCGCGCTAGAGCCACCCTGGGGGCTGCTGGCGCCGGAGACGTCCTCGCTGAGGGGGAGCAAGGGCGTGCCCGTGCGGGACTGCGTCATCATGCGCGCCTTGCGGTCGGCCTTGTTGCTCTCGCTCGTCCGGTCATAGAGGTAGAGACCGAGAAAGGTCAGCGCAATGCCCGCCGCCTGCACGGGCGTCGTGGGGCTCCTGAACCAGAGGATGGCCATGACAATGACGAAGACGCGCTTGATCAAGCTTGCAACCGAGTAAGTGACGGGCGACACCATGGACAAGAGGATGAAAGCCAGCATGTTCTGGCTGAAGTGGAAGACACCGTTGAAGATGAACTCCAGGGTTAACCGGCCGTGGTCCATAGCAAGGGGGTTGTTGCTCAGGTCCACTGCACCGTCGCTGAGGAAGTCGCCCAGTAGGGTGATGCCCTCGGACCAAAACCAGATGGGCAAGGTCACGAGAAAGGCCATGCCAGACGAGTAGCACAAAAGGTTCAGCTTGTCCAGCTTCTTGGATCGCACGCCGGGGGCCTCGGCCTCGGCTTTTGCTGCCTCGTTGAAGATCTTCTTGGAGACGATGTTTTGCGTGACGAAGATGAGCGTTGCCAGCAGCGCCTGCAGGACGCCCGTCAATTGACCGTCGTAGCTGTGTTTACCGGAGCAGGCGAGCATAACACCGACGGTCAGTGGTATAAGAGAGAGGTAGGTTGCTTGGGGGTACCGGATGTCGTAGAATATCCTATAAGCCAGGACGGTGAACAAGGGGGACAGGCCCTTGATCGTGTGCACAAGAGACACAGGGATCTTGGCCGTGGCGGTCGAGCTTAGTAAATGGCCACCAATCTGGAAAGCGGCCAGTGGGAGTGTGTTGAGGATGACGTCTTTGCTCGGCTTGCGGATGGGGTGCCTTAGGACGGCAATCTTATTGCGCAGTTCGGGGAATATCGTGGCGAGCCAGGCGAGAAACATGCACAGCGAGGAGACGAAAGCAAACTGAATTATGGTCAGGGTCGCCGGCTTGTCGAAGGCCATCAGGATCGATTTCGAGGACGTGTTGGTCAGAGCCGATGACGCATACCATGACAGGCAAAGTATCTAGGCGCGAGTAGTTGTCAGCCTGATGCCATTGGCGAAGGGGAAGGGGGGGTAGGAGCGAGACTGAACATACGACGAGCTTTGGGGAGACGGGGGCGCGCAAGGCGTCGGCAATCTCGTGGGCATTCTGGCTCATGCTGCCATTTCTCGCGCGTATGGTGCGGAAGGCATCGCTCAGACTCTTCTGGCGGCCGTGTCCGCGAGCAGCGCTCGAGGGCCAGCCATGGGCGTGGCCATTCTCTCTTCTGCCGCTGGCGGGCTGCCAGCGATCCGACAGCGTCGCGCCGCCGTTGGGCTGAGGGTAAGCGACAGGCGACGACCGCTGGTTATTCGGGCTGTGTGCGGCGCCATTGACCATGTAGTGCGCGTCGACGTGATCGGGGAATTTCTCCATGGCGGGCGTCGTCGGCGCCGAGAGCGAAGGCGGGAGAGCCGACGCGGGAGGGTGCGTGGGTCGTCGGAATATGCGTCAATGCACGTCGGAATGGGGACGAGACGGCGGTATCGAGGCTTGGCATGGGTGGGATTCTGGGAGCGCGGGCGCCTTGTTCGTCCCAAAAAGGACGATAAAAAACAATGTAAACGAGCGACAGGGTGGATGCTGGTAAGCGGGAGGCGGCCGACGGAGGATTCAACCGATGAGCGCGACGAGGGCCTGCGGATTACGAGGACGGCGATGCTGTCGTGAAGCGCGGCAGACGGTTCGATGGCGAGAGGGGGGTGGCAGGCGCAACGACGAGGCGTAGATGCGATGGCGAGTCCATAGGGAGGATCATGGAACCAAAGAAGCGGGAGTGAGGCATGAAGGAGGATTGAACCGTCTCGGCCAGGCGTTTGTGTCAAGTAAAAGAGGGAACCCGGGTGTGGTTGCGCAAGCATCCATCCACTGCATGGAGCCTGCCGGTGGGGCGAGCACTACGGCACAGTACAGCACTATAAGGTGCCCAGGTGCTGTACGAAGTAGCCCTGGAGGAGGTACGTTCCAGGTTAGTACTATAGTGGATCGAGTGCTGACAGCGGCCCCGTGGGTGGGTGGGGGGTGCCCGGGCTGTAGGTACCTTAGGTTAGTACCTACTAAGGTAGTACCTTACAGAGAGGCACTAGCGGCGCAGGGCTTGCAGCGGCACACTCTCATGATGGCTGACCCCTGGCTGGCCACCAGGCCTTGATGCCGTCGCTGGACTGCATCGATTCGTCCAATGGAACGGACAATGTCGGTGCATGCGTCTCTCCAGGACTTCGAGACGCGCGCCTGGTGCCGACCAGCCGCAGCCGCAGTCAATCCCCTGACGCCCCATGTGCCTTGGTTGTTCGACTGGCTTCGCGCGCGAACTGCCTGGAGGTACTAACTTACTTAGTGCTCTACCTCTACGGTGGCAGCAAACCCCCTGGCTTGTCATGACAGGGACTTTGTGGAAAACCGCTGACAGATGCGCCCGTGTTCCCTTGATTCGCTCTGAATGCTGAACCTCGGGAAGGCATCCGCAACTTCACCATTGTATCGCGCTCCTATATTAATAGCTCCCACAAGCAACAGCTTCTAAAGATTCAAACATACTACAAAACAGAGTTTATCAAGCGGCATATAAGAGATTATGGCACATGCAGAGGTTGATGCGTGCTTCATGATCTAGGGACAGGTGTTGTGTATAACAAGTCAAGTTAGACCATCCTTGATTGGTCATATCAGCTGTTCTGCTTCTTCATAGCCAGTGTAACGTTATCAATAGATTTTTTTTATAGCATGCTCTGGGTATGGCCAAGACGAGCGGTACTGCGCTCCTCATTTACCACGTCCAAGAGGAGGACATCCCAAAAGGTAGAAGCTAATTGACCGCCACCACTACTGGTACCGTTGCTGTCGTCGCTGTCGTTGATAGCTCAGGACGGCCATGCCGGTCGTGACCAAATAGCTCTTCCGTTACAAAAAAGCCTTTCGGCTTGGTGTCAACATTCTTATTGATGGGAACGTACGACAGACAAGCTGCTCTCAATCGCTATCATGTGTGAGACCTGACTTAGAAGCTGCATTATATAGATGAAAAGCCAGGCCACTCCAGGCGGCACTTCAATCTCCCCTGGCGCGTCCAGTGCCTTCAAGCGCTGGACTGGTCCGGCCGCACTGTCGGGTGGAACAGTAGGTAGGTACCTTACTAACCCGGCGTTTCCCCGACGGCCGCCAGGTACTTCGTGCAGTAGGTAAGGTAGATACTAGGTACGAGACCACTGGAAAAGTCCACCTTGGAAGCGTGCAGGTGGACTCCAGGGATCCCCTGCAGCGCAACAAGGCGCCGCAATGAATGAATGAACACCGTCCTGGCGCGAACTCGCTCCACTTTTATTTTTCGCAGACACGCGAGGCGAGGTGCGATTGCAGCCTCGCCTCTTGACCTCAACCACTTTCATCCCCCTCCAGCATCCAGCCAGCTGCATTTCCGGCTGACTGGCGAACACTGCATCCGTTGCGTCGGCACCCTGCCCTCCCCCTCCGACCGCAGCCTCCTCCCACCGCGTAATGGGAAGAGACCCAAAGCAATACATCGTCGCTCTCGTTGGTCTCTACGCCGTATTCCACCTCGTCACCCAAGCCTCGAACCCGGCCGCCGTTTCCAGGCACGGCAGCGGCGCCCAGTCGCCAAATTCCAACGCGCCATGGCGGCCCCAAAGATGACCAAGAACCAGATGCGGAGGGCCAAGAAGAAGGAGCAGAAGAAGGCAAAGGCACAGGTAATGCGCCCTCTTGCGACATTTCAACTCGTCCGAGCCTGCCTCGGCCTGTTTTCCTCCTCGAGAAACCATCCTGACATACCCCAGGGAGCGGAACAGCAGCAAGACGAAGCCGCTCCCGCCGTAGAAGACGAGCACGCAGTCAAGTCTGACAAGCATCGCGGCGACGCCGATGGGCCCGCGGATGCCGAGGCCGATGCGGCTGAGGTCGCCGTTACGGTGGAGAAGCCAGGCCTCGAAGAGGTCCTGGGCGACGACGATGCCCTGGCTGCCTACAGAGACATCTTCTCCAAGTTTGGTGCGTCCGTCGACGGAGACAACATTGCCAAGGAAGCCAACGCCGGCAACCAAGGCGACGTCTTCTTCGACGATGACGACGATATTCCCGACGAAGACGAGGAAACCACGGGCAGAACAAAACTCTCCAAGAAGAAACGCAAGCAGCTCCGGACTCTCTCCGTTGCCGAGCTCAAGAGCATGGTCAACCACCCCGAGGTGGTTGAGTGGCACGACGTGTCGTCGCTGGACCCGCGCCTGCTCGTCCAGATCAAAGCCCAGCGAAACATCGTACCCGTGCCGTCGCATTGGTCGCTGAAGCGCGAATACCTCTCTTCGAAACGTGGCATCGAGAAGTCGGCCTTCAGACTGCCCGCTTTCATTGCCGACACTGGCATCTCGGAGATGCGAGACGCCGTTCTCGAGAAGGAGGCAGAGCAGAGCCTCAAGCAGAAGCAGCGCGCTCGCGTGCAGCCCAAAATGGGCAGGCTAGATATTGACTATCAGAAACTTTACGACGCATTCTTTCGCTTTCAGATCAAGCCAGAGCTGACGCGCTACGGAGAGGTCTACTACGAGGGCAAGGAAGCCGAGGTAGACTATCAGCACTTTCGGCCCGGTGACCTCGGCGAGGCGACCAAAGAGGCTCTCGGGATGCCGCCCGGCGCCCCCCCGCCCTGGCTCATCAATCAACAACGCGTCGGACCTCCCCCCTCGTACCCTACCCTGAAGATTCCCGGCCTGAACATCCCACCCCCTCCCGGTGGCACCTGGGGCTATCACCCTGGTGGATGGGGCAAGCCCCCTGTCGACGAGCTGAACCGCCCGCTTTTCGGCGGTGATGTCCTAGGCCTGAATACCCAACAACCTGCGCCGCCTCAAGCGGGACAGCCCGATCAGCCCGTCGTTGAGCCCGTCGAGCGAACGCTGTGGGGCGAGCTACAACCGCGCGAGGAGGAGTCCGAAGAAGAAGAAGAGTCGGATGAGGACGAGGACGAGGGCGACGAGGAGCGAGAAGAAGACATTGGTGGAGAGGAGGATATTGGCGGCCTGGAGACGCCAGGCGGATACGCTAGCACCGTTCTGCCGAACCAGGGCACTGAGACCTCCATGGCTGGAGACTTCGACCTGCGCAAGGAGCGTTCCGGATATGGCACAGAGACGCCGTCCGGGCGCGCCGCATACACGGTCCTAAAGGAGCAGAAGGCACAGGGCAGCAGCGGTGGACTCTTCGGTGTCGGCCACCAGTACGACCTGAGCTCGGCGCAGCACGCCAACATCCCCGTCCTCGGCGCCGAGGACGACTCGCGAAAGCGCAAGAAGCCCGGCGACGTGGACGTGGCTCTCGACGTCGACTCGCTCGGCCAGCACGACGGGCTCAACAAGGACGCCCTCCGGCAGAAGTTCGAGGAGGGTAGTCGGCAGCAGGGCGTAGGTGCCAACTGGCAGCACGACGAAGACCTGGCCGACATGATTGCTGAGGAGAGCCGCAAGCGGCAGAAGACGGAGAGGGAGCGCAGCGACCGCCGCAGGGAGGCCCGCGGTCGCCACTGAGCGAAGGGCTTGGACGTTGGCGCCCACGGCAAGATGTATGTTGCGATCCTTACCGAGCTTTGTTCTCGCATTTGGCGTCTGGGGTTTTGGGCTTCCTTATAAGGTGTGGGGGGATGTTTTGCATGGGATCGGAACGGTTGAAGCTCAAGGGCAGGCAGGGGAACATCGCGTTTGGTCAAAATGGGAACCGTAGATCATGCATGCAGAGAGAGAGAGAGAGAGAGAGAGAGAGAGAGAGAGACTTTGTCACCGCTTTAAAACCTCGAATGTTGTAATGAGCAACGGCCTAGCCTGGGCCTTGGACGAGGAAACATGCCCCCTTTGATTTGCGCCATGCCACCCCCACCCCTATCAAGTACACGCGACTGTGTCGAGCGGGCAGCCTCGGTCACCAGCTACGAGCGGGCGTGGACAATGTATGACCACCCAGTCTGAGGCGTCCGTTTCCCAACCTTCAAGCCCCGTGGGACCCTATGGAGTTGCTCCGTTTGCTCACCCGACCCATCGACCCATCAAGACGCTATTCACCGCCCATGCTCAAAGAATCCACCCACCATCAAAGCAAAGCCAAACCCCTTCTACAAAAGTGTGAACATGTCTCATGCCTCATTCTTTCTTTAGCCGCGTCTTCACGGCAGCCGAGCGTTGAGGTGTGCTGCGTAGCTTTCTCGACGCAAGTCTTGCCACTCGCTGCCTCTGGTGCGGACGCAAAAAATCGGGCTCCTAGCTCGGGATTTGCGTTTCGCAACATGAGTTACATAGCCAGTCGCGCTGTGTAACGGGTGTCTTTGCAGTCTCCTTGATACAGGTCGAGTGGTATAAACGCCGCGGGCAGGACTACTCCAAGTTACATAGTCAGCAAGTTTCACACAAGGTCAGCGAGAATCACACAAGAGGGACGAATTTATGGTACCTTGTTGGAGCAGAGTAGGAGCGTGGGCCCTAGTACCGGCAGTTGGCAGACGCTGCAGCCGCTGCTACTTTTGCGAATTTGTGTCGATCGTGGAGACTGTCGTGGGGCTCCATCTCCACCCCATGAGCTGTCTGCTTCACTCGTCTGCCCATCAGAGCTGGACGTTTTCGTCGCCCTGGCAGAGCGGATATACGTAAAAGCCCGCTTCATAGTCTCGTTATCCAGCAAGTCGCGGGCAAGCAGGACGCTGCAATGCTTGCCAAACTCGATCATACGGTGATTCTCGGCGACAAGCCACACTGCCTTTGCCTCCACAAAATCGAGGAATGCGCGCGGGAGGTACGCGGCAGAAGTGATGTTCTTGCGCAAGATGAACCCGTCCCACTCCCAGATATACTCCTTCTCCGTCGCATCAACATCGGTGAATTCGCCGATGCTCTCTTGATGCTTCTGAATGAGCCATGTATCATCAGGCACTGTCTCGGGCACCTCCTGTCCGGGCTGCAGCGTTGCCTTGCTAATGGGGTGGAAGAGAGGCTGTGAAATGTTAGGAACCAAAACTTTCCTTTCTTTTGACTTGACGACCCCGCGTCCGGGAAGCTTTGAAAGCTTTGGAGCAGGCGAACCAGATGCAGGCCTGTTTGCTTGCGCTTTGATGGAGGGAGACCTGAGCAAGTCTTCATCTTGAGCGGCGCGCGCCGACACCGACGGCAGATCGCCCGCGGAGAAGGATGGGATGTTGAACACCTGGGGTTGGCGGGTAGCTATTCTGCTTGGTGTCGTTGGCATCGCCCGCACGGCAGACACACGAAACTGCGGCCCCTGGCTCATCGTTTCGAGGACGTACTCATAGGCGGGATGGTTCATCTTCAAGTGGAGCTGCAACTGCGGCATAGACTCGTGGTAGGCGCCACAGTTCACGCAGCGGTAGAAGTCGAGGCAGACAGGCTGATCTGATGGCAGCAAATACTGAACTCGTCCTTCATTGACCGTGTGATTGGCAATCCGTGCCCGCCTTCGTCGTTCTCTTCCCTGGGCTTGATCGCTCAGAACTTTCAAGTTATAATTCTTGGACTTTTCGCGGGTCCTCAACGACCGTGACGGTGTCTGGTCGCCACGAAGATCGTCGTCGTGATCATGGGATGCATCTCCGTTTGAAAGGCCATTGATACCATCGATGCCATTGGCGACGTCATCAGCGGGGTGCTCAAAGTTGATATCGCCGTATGGGTCCGCATCAGGGTCAATGGCTGTGATGCATGGCTTCGAGTCCTTATCGATGTGCTTAAGCGATTTCAACCCGCTTCCCCATTTAAGGTCGATATCCATGATGTAGTTGGTGGGGACTGCAAACCGGTCGGATGGATAGCCAGGAGCGAATTCCAGTGGCTGCCTCTGCCGGCCGAAGATACTATCAAAGTGACTGGAGAGGATGCTAAACTGGCTCGAATCGAACGCGTTGACGGAGATGCCGAAGTCTGTCTGCGGGTGAAGAGGAGGCCAGCGGACGCCGTCGTTGGCGGACTCGAGTTCGACTAGGAGTTCGTATTTGTCGGAAAGATCGTACCTGTCATCGTTTGGTCTGGTGACAAGAATACTTTCTTGAGGGACGTAGAACGGACGGGGTAGGTCGACCCGGGCCACGCGATGAGGGCCGACGGGATTCTTGTACGTGGTCAAGTCGCAAAGCTGGCTTTGACAGTGGAGGACTCGCGGGAAGGCGGAGCTCACGTCGCGGATAGTGATCCTGCAAGCCGCCTTGGTGGTGAGGACGTCGCGAGGTATCACGGCGCCTTGGGCAGAGCGGACCTTTTTGGAGTCCCTGTGCAAGACCTTGAGCACCTCGATGCGCAGGACCGAGCCGGTATCAGTCGTATGTGGTGCGGCGATGAGACTCCCCACGTCGAATGAGTCGGGCGATGAGATACGAGGGCGCTTGGCTGGGCGACGGCCATCTGTGGCCGAGAGTTGAGGCCCCTTGTGCGTCGGCGAGGCCATGATGTTGCCCATGACGGAAGATTCGTGAAGGGGCTTGTGGACCTTGACCCAGTTGCGTTGTAGAAAAGGGGCCGTCCGCTGGTAGGGACTGTGAACCGTCATGGCGGATTGAAGGGCGGCATGGGACGGCGGATGAAGGAGAACCTTGTTTGTAGTAGCTCGGCGGCGGGAGCGCGCAGAAGAGGCGCGCTATCTACTGTGGCGGTGGTAGTAGCGGGACGGGGTCAGGACGACAGGGAGGCCCGTCTCATTGTCGATGACGACGAAGAGGCGGTAGTAGCAAACGGACGAGCGGTATAGATCAGTCTCACGCAAACGCGGTTGGTGGGACACGGACGGCGGCGGGCTGATGAGGGACAAGCAGAGTAAAGCGGCCCAGGTATGCCGTGGCGATGGTGCCTCAAGGCATGCGCGCGGCCGCGATCAATTGGCAGTCCAGGCAGGTAGGCGTCGAGCTGTTGCGTGCGTGCGTGCCTTTTGTGCGTGCAAAGCGGCGGCGGCGCAACTGCATGAAGGGGCACGTCGTCGATGTGAGAGCAAGAATGACGCGTGAGGACAACAGGCGAGGCTCGTTTTCCGGGCCATTGCGACTCCCAAAATTGCCTAGCGCGGGGGGAGCGAGGGAGGGCGATGGACTTCTCCAACAGGGTAAGTATCTAAGGTACCTTCCATACGTACCTAGTGGTACGCATAGAGAGTACCTCGGTACGTACCTAGTAGCCTCCACTGTAAGCGCCCACACGTCCACCTCACTGGGGCATGAGTACCATAAGGACGGGTACCTCCATTTACGGGTCGCTGCCGAATCCTACAGGGCACCTCAACACGCACCTACCGCAGCCCGCCCCTGGCGCCATGTCGACCCGGTCAATGGACACGCCCCGATAAGTGCATTCTATCTCCACCTGCATGCATCCATGGATGTGTTCAGGTTGCACTCAACACCCGCCACCCCTGCGCTGCACTGGCGCTCCAGGCCCGCAAGCCATGGCTACCTGTAAGGTACTGATGCCCGCCCACCTGCCACCAGCTGGCGCTAGGTACCTCAGTACTAACGCATGGGACGGAAGGCTGCCAACGCCTCCAAAGCACTATGACGCCCACCTTAGTACCTAGCAGCGCCGACCTGACACACGCACCGCCAACGTATAAAGCTGCCAGCCCTCGCGCTCAACCCTCACTTCTCACCGGCCGCTGCCAGACAACTTCATCACACTGCCCGCCCCCTAGATCGACACTTCGATTACGGCGTCCACGCCACGAACCGACCGTCTACGTCCGCGAGCGTAGTGCCAGCAGGCAGCCGGATCCTATGTGACCAGGCTGCGCAGCCTGGCCGACACCTGGCACTGCCCGTTCTCGGCACGCTTCGATCGAGAGCACCGATTACCGCAACGGCGCCCCGGTCGTTGTCTCGCAGACTACAATCACCGGCCAGCCATGGCGGTTACTCGCAACGCAGGCAGGCCATCGTCTGCTGCGAGCGCGGCCTCAAGCAGACGCAACCCAGGCCGATCATCTCGATTCGCGCCACGATCCTCGAAGCGTCCTCTCTACCACGAGTCGACCGATTCAGAAGGAGATATCGACTCCCTGTCATCCGCCATTTCTGAGTCCGACGAGCCCGACGTGGCCGACTCCAAGACATCTCCGCGCCAAGATGGCAGTGCACCCGGGCAACGCCAAGCGACACTTCCATCAGAGAGCCAGAGGGATCGAGCCAGGAAACGAAGAAGCGCACCATCGACACCGGTCAAGAAGCGCAAGTTGGCGACACCCCCCCAAGACGACAAGCCGGCAACCTTCATCCCTGACTGGAGAGACCCGCGAATCTCATTCGAGTGTTGGTCAGACGTCTTCCACTATGCTGCGAGGATGACTGCATCGTCAGACAACCTGGCGACCGGCTGGCTCATGCACGCTGCCACGGTGTGCCGCGCCTTTGCGGAACCTGCACTCACGGCTCTCTATCGCTGCCCAACCATCAAGAACTCTCTCAAGGCAAAGCGCCTGGCAACGCTGCTAGGTCGACCGGTCACCCAGACGGCATACAACTACAGGACTAAGATTGAGACTCTTCTCATCGACATCCACATTGTTCCACTCGGCGCGTTGCGATATTTGATCCAGGCGCTTCCACGGTTGAAGGAGCTCATCGTGTACACGCCGCTGGATCAGCCACCCTACAGACAACTGGACAAGAACATTCGATGGCACTACCCAGAAGATATCTTCGGGTCTCTCGAGCCGTCCGTACCTCTTCCAGACGGCTCCATCGACAAGCCATTCCCAACCTTCTTGAAGAGCTGGGAGTGGAGCGGCCGCCTCGTAGGCGGCTGGGTGCCTACCCTGGAGAGCATCATTGATGTCCACCAGACGACGCCCTTTTCCAAGCTCTCCAAGCTGGCGTTTACGAATTTCCAGGTTCCCTCTTTGAGCAACCTTCGCCGGATTCCAGCTAATGATGAGGGAGAGCTGCGCGCACAACACGAAGATGGAATAGTGATTGATGTAATTGCCAAGGCCATTTCGCAAGTGGAAAACCTCAACCACCTGGTTTTTGAATCTTCAACGGTGATGAATCATCGCCTGCTTCCCCTCTTGCCCCAGACTCTGAGCCATCTGGAGCTTATTAATTGCTGGGAAATCAAGTCCGAGGACCTCGTCAGGTTCTTGCGAACTCACGGTGGGTGCCTGCGCACTCTGAGCCTGCTGCACAACCAGTCCCTGGACCTGGCCTTCTTGACCGACTTGGCCGAATCATGTCAAGGTCTCCGCGAGTTGCACATCAACCTCTCCTACTACCGGCATCATGATAGTATCAATGATGCTGATCCCATGTACGAGCAAGCTCTGCTGCCCGAGCAGGTTCCCACGTGGCCATCAACTCTTCGTGTCATAAACATTGAACACATCCGCGACTGGTCTGTGGAGGCAGCTGGAGTGTTTTTTCAGTCACTTGTGGACAGTGCTGGCAATCTGCCCGATCTGCGGCACCTGGGAATCAAGACGATGCTCAACATTCCCTGGCAAGCCCGCGCGACAATGCGACGGGAATGGCGCGACAAACTGGAGAAGGTCTTTCTCCGCCCCTTTACCCCCCCACGCAATTTCACAACCTTGCGGTCGACGTCTGCCGAGGCGCCGAGCCTCCCCAAAAGCAGCCCCAAGCATGCCAAGAAGTCAGCTGGGGCATCTGCAATCATCTCGCGGCGCAGTGGCAGACTTGCCGCTCACGACCGCGATTCGGACTCGGCAGGAGCCAGGTCAAACAAGTCGCTCCGGCAGCATCATGGCGGCCGACCCTTGTATCGAGAGCCCGATACGGACGAAGACGAGGTGGAGACATCTGCATCCGAGCCAGATGATGCGCCCGAAGTTCAGGACGAAGACCAGCGCGAATGGATTGTTCAGGGCATGTGCAACACCGTCAACATCCTCGTCGACAATCAGAAAGTCGGAGAGCAGCAGTACGGCATGGGCGATTTCCTCGACGAGGATGAGGAGGAGTCGGAGGAGGAGTGGGACGGCGACGACGATGACGATGACGACGCCATCGCCTTTTAACGGACGGTGGCTTTTTCTCTGCCCCGACTGCGCGTCGTCAACGTTGATGCTGCGGTCTTCCACCGAGGAGGCATGGGACTTCTACTTCCCTGCTGCGGTTTTGTGTGTTTGGCTGGCCCTATTTGAGGCTCTCATCATGGAACACGGCCACGGGCGACAGGTAATGGGCAATAGGTAATGAGCTACGGGAAATGGGGTCGGCGCAAATGGGACGATACCCCTTAGATGATGGATCACTCCACATGGCCAAGGAAACAGTCGAGAAGTGGCCACCAGTGTACGACTTTGATTTGTTTAGATAGAACGATCAACGAGTGCTGGTATTGCGCGACCCACCGGCGTCACTCGCTTGCATGACTGAGTGGGTGAGCGAGGCGCACCTACAAAGCCTAACATGCTACAGGCAGGCGCCTAGAATAGGCAGAATCGTGATCCGGAGGCAGACAACGTGGGAATCCATTGCGCTTTTGGTAATCGGGGTATAAAACTAAAATAGAATGGCCGCTATCGCCTTCAACTCTTGCCATGCTATGCCTGGCCTATCGTGTGCGGAGTCCCGTTTCCCAGCCCCGTGACGCCCGCTTTCTTTCTCAAATTCATGCAAGAGACACTCGTGTCCGGCTCACGCCTTCTCTGTGCGTTGTTGTACGCCTCAAACTCCGAATTCCGTATCCGCGGTGGAGCACCGGGGCATCGTGTGTGACTGATGACGCTGTCTTTTCACGTCCATGCCTGGGGCGTGTCGTGTCGTGTCGTATCGCAGTGCCTCATTAGAACGCAGCGCCGCCCATGCCCTCGCCCGCCAAGTTCTTCATGCTCTTCTCGCTCAAGTCGCTGCGCAGTTCCCACGCGCGGGACTCCCGCTCCAGTCGGTCCCAGACGTACAGGCTCTTGCGCACCTTCTCCTGCTTTGCCTTGAGGTCCTCCCGGAGCTTCTCCTCCTCCTCGCGGAGCTTACGGTAGTGCGGCTCAAGCTCGCGCGTCACGCCCAGGGCGAGCGGTGTCATCGACGGCTCCAGCTTCCCGCCCGGCACGATCGGCGGCAGAGTCGTGAGGAGACTTTGAGCAAGAGATTGACGCTGCCGACGACCACGGTGAGCAGAGGGACCAAGGGGTGAACGAAAAGAACGTACTTGACCAGACCCTGATGCATATCCCGCAATTCCTGGACCACCACGCGGGCCGGTTGGTATCGCCGCCGGTCCACCGGGCGTGGGCGGCTGAGAGAGACTCGATCCTTGTCTAGAAGGTGGCTGGCTCCATCCTCCTCGTCCGCCACGTGAGGAATACCCTCCTCGACCCGAGGCAACGTAGCCTCGCGGGCCAGCGGGTGGGTTAGACGTGGAAGGACTCGTTGTGTCAGACCGATGTGGTATGGTACCTGGCGTCTGTGGGTGCTTGGCGGCTGTTGGGCCTGGGGATGACACTGATGCGTTGGCACTGCGGTTGGAGGCTGGGCCCGTCGGTGGCGCTCTCAGTGCTGCCGGTCCGCGCGGCGGTGACTTGATCGAGGGAGTGTTAGAATCGTGGGGGCCTGATCCAGGTGCGTCTCGAACGGATGCTGAGCCCGAGGTTGCTGCAGGTTGTGGGGTCTCTTCACGCGACGCCAGGGGAGAACGAACTCGGGTCGACGAAGGGCGTGGTGATGCTCGCTCCGAAGCGGGCCGAGAGACCAGAGCTGAGGAGACAGCCGAGTCTCGCGGGGGCGAAGACCTTCTGTATCCGTCATATCTGTCCCCGCGTCGGTTGGGGGGGCTGCGAGATCTCGGCCTATATGAGCCACCACGCGAGGCGAGAGGCGTGTTCTTCCCGAGGGGGCTTCTGTCGCGGCGGTCCCGGCCAAAGGGGGATCTCGACCGTCTCCTGTCGTCGCGCCTGTCGTCGCGCCTGTCAAAGTTTCGATCTCTATCACGATTGCGGTCTCGATCCCAGTCACGGTTGCGTTCACGTGACTGGTTCCTGTCGTTATTCCAATCACGGCGTGGGGATCTTGGTCGGTCGTAGGGTCGGTCACGAACAGGCGACCCGCGACGGGATGGACTGCGTCGCGGCGGCGGCGACCTTCTCATGGGTGAGCGAGTACGCTCGCGTCTGCGAGGGCTCTCACCGCGATCTCTGGAGCGTTCGCGTCGGTAGCGATCGCCTCCGCTTCGAGAACGCCGGCGAGGCGCGTATCGTCCGGGCACGTAGCTGTCGGACCCTGTGATTCCAGGGCTGCGAGGGCGGGGACTCCTAGGTCTCGGGCTCCTAGCTCGGTCTCTGATGGGACTTCTGGTTCGCCTCGGTGATGTTCGTCTGGGGGATCGGTCGCCGCCTCGTGGGGTCGGTCTCCAGGACTCGCCGGCACCATACCTAATGATCTCGCCATCGTCGAATCTGGGACCTGTCAGTTCGCTGGCCTCTGGTGGAGGCGCCGGATGCAGACACGACGCCGGTAGGAGTGCTAACCGTCGGCCTCGGCCGTCACGATCGCGGTCCATGCTAGCGACTTCCTGCAGCGTGCAGGTCCGTGATTGTGCCCGTTGTGCGAATGTGAAGCGCTGCAGCAGGCTGGGTTGCCAAAGGCGAAGGCTGCAGCAGTTGGGTGAGGCTAGAAGGTAGTGATGGGTCGGGCGGCGTTTGCACCGGAAATTTGCATCCAAGCGCCCTGATAAGGCGATAAGGCTGGCCACACTGTGCGAGGTGCTGCAGACGCTGTCTGTTGGCACGGTAGGCTCAAGACATGCCATGTGCTGCCCGAAAGGAGAACTAACAAGGAAACAGTCATCACCCAGTGCCTATCTCGCCACGGATTGAGTCATTTTCAGCAGGGTCAAGTTGTAAAAACTGATGCCTATCTTGCGTTAACTGTCTTCAGGCAACTTGAGCTGTATATAAAGGATATTCTTCAGCCAACACCCGACTCTCTGCCGCCCTGACTCCGGGCCCCGGAAGACGCCTGTTGCCACCTGATCTGGCGACGACAAACGCAAGTTCTACCAGAAACATAAGAAATTGCACCGAGGGTCGCTTATGACGGCGACCTGTCTTCCTCTTCAGTCGTCTCGCCGCCACTGGCTACGGGCACCCGCGCCATGATCCAGTCCTGCGCCTCCTCAGCATGTTCTTGCATCATCTTATTTAACCCGACCATCTGGCTGCGCACGACGGTGCCGAAGCGTCTCTTGTGAACCTTCTTCGTCAAATCGTGGTCTGTCCAGCAGGCGTGGTCGCCTGCAACGTATACCCTTGAGTTTTCCTTGTACCACAACGACAAGTCCGTGTCGATGTCGGACTTGACGGGGCGGAGGTTACCCGTGGCGAAGTTGACAATGCCTGTGATTTTGGATTTGCAATCTAATTGCTGTGAGCGTCAAAGTTTGCATGGATATGCCCGAAAAAACACACCTCGGTTTATGAGCAGCATCTTGACTCCAAGGTACGCGTTGCCGACGCCGAGCAAGAATATCTCATTTGCATCATACAGCTGGATGAAGTTGTCCCACAGGTAGCACATCAATTGCTGCATCTGCTCCTGAAGGCCTTTCTCCGAAACTGGAGCTTCGTATGATTCGGCGTCCTGGAGAAAATCTTTTCAGTCATGTTCACTGAGTGTCCAATATAAGTTTCCACTAACCTCTTCGTGTGTAATGTATGCTGGGACATTGATGTCCATGACACCAAACTTATTACTGACCGCCCAGTCGATGTATTGTGTGACGCCGTCCACCTGCGAGCGTTAGCCGCAGCCCTCCAACGCCCTGGTATGTGCAAATGAAACCTACCACCCAGGCGTTATGGGGCTCCAGAGAGGAGTCAACAACATCAGGTTGAGCCAAAAGCTGAGGGCTAGACCATGTAAGCTTTCACTCGGTGGTGGCCCGAATTTGACGACTCACGGATCGTGGATAATAACCAGTATCTTCTTCGCATCTTGTAGGTCAGGGGTAACGAGAACCTGATTTTCGAAAGACCTGTACAGCTGCTCTCGCTGCACATACAAAGGCACCATATTGTGCTTCTCCAGCAGCACCTGTCTCTGGGCGTTCCTGATGACATCGTGTAGCCTGTGGGCGTTGAGGGATTGTACTTCTGGTACGTTGACGACGCCAGCACGCATACACTGCCAGTATGGTGCCTGGTGCGCCTGCACCTTGGCAAGAATTCTCGCGGCTTCCCTGTTGATGCTCGGGATGACCATCTTTGGAGGAGGCTCGCCCATCAAAGTTCTTGCTACGGCCACCGACGAAGTGGAGATCGCCGCAAGGTTGTAACCGCCTTCGAGACACACTGCTACCTTTCCATCTGCAAGCGACATGAGCATATGCGTCATGTGGGCGTAGCACGCCGGCGTAACGAAGCAGCCCCCAAGCTCATCGCCATCCGCGGCATCAAACCCGGCAGAGATCACCACGAGGTCAGGATTGAACTCTTGGGCAATCGGCATGACGATTTTCTGAAATGCCGCCATGTATTCGCCGTCACCCATGCCTTGGTCATGCCAGCCAATGTTGATGTTCTTGCCGAGACCGGGACCCGTACCGCAGTTCTCGATGCCGCCGTCGGGGGTCATGGGGTTCGGGGGTTTTCCAGGATAGAAGTGGCCATTCTGGTATACGTGAATGGAAATGTACAGAACATTTGGGTCCTGGTAAAAGATGTTCTGGATGCCGTTGCCGTGGTGCACGTCCCAGTCGAGGATAAGGACCTTTCGACAGATATCAGGGTAGTCCTGCTGGCAGACACGGACAGCCACGGGGACGTTGTTGAAGAAGCAGAAGCCCATCGGTGCGTCCCACTCCGCGTGATGCCCCGGTGGCCGGATGACAGCGAAAGCGTTTTTGACTTGGCCATTGACGACGTTTTTGCAGGTGTCGATTGCGCCGCCGGCGGAGAGCAGAGCTGCAGAGTGCGACATGCTCCCAACGTAAAGCGATTCTCGGCCTTGATCGTACCGCTTGGTGAGCTCACGGAGCTCCGAGGTACTGACTGTATCGAGGTTCTCGACCCAAGCCAAGTGATCCGCGGAGTGGGCTAGACAGATCTCCTCCCGGGTGGCGGCACGGGCTGGAATCCTCCACATGTACTTTGTCGGACACTCTTTGATGATGCGCGGTAGCTCAGATTCGGGCCCAGTATACACAAGACCCATTTTCTTGAATGCTTTGAAGATTTCGTGAATGCGTCGGGGATCCTCGGGATGGTGTGTGTTGGGGCTGAAGTCGGCGTTCATGTGCAGCTTCATCCGGTCATCGTAGCAGCACCCGGTAGGGAGGAGGCCGCGGCGACGAAGCTGGTCCAGCGCGACTTCATCCGGTTCTGCATCACTGTATTCGTCGGAGCCGGGATAGTCAGACGCCGTGTTGTCGTCGTCCTCATCTGCGAGGTTGTCGTCCTTTGCCCCGAGGCCGTTGGTCCCCTCGACGCCCTCCATCGGATGATCGTCTACGTCCATGGCGACATGCTCGTCCATGGTTCCAGCCATGCAGGAGAGTACAGGCCGCGGCTACGCGACCAGGCCTCCCCTTGTCTTGGTGACGCACGGCGCCGTGCTGACGAGCGAGTGATGATGATGGGCAACACACACACACACTCTCTCTCTCCCTTGGCTCAAGGGGGTTCTGTTCGCCGTCAGCTTTGCTCACTATGGCGAGGTTATTCTCATGGCCTTGGGTGCTCTTCCTCGCGGGCACGGGGCGACAGTCTCAAACGTCAGGGGAAACATGGCCGAGTGGCGGACAAGTGGTTCGGTAGGTAGTCATGTAAGAGCCACCGCACAGGTCCATCCAGCTCGTCAGGAGATGGTCTAGGAGCGACGGCTAGGCGAGGGCTAACAGGGTCACACAGGCGTGTGCTAGCCCCGAAGCCAGAATCCATCATGGAAGAAGAGCTCTTGACAAGGCCAGGCGCATGACTGTGCGTTTATGCTTACCTTGTTGCGAGGCTATCCAGAAAGGTTGGTCGGCAAACCACGTTCCTGCACGTCGCATGTGCGGCGCAATCAGCGGCTAGAGCCAGGGCGCAGCGAATGTAGGATTGGGGCCTGGAGGCTGCGAGCGGGAAAAGCAGCGCGCAACAGCACAGCCGTGAGTTCCTGCGCTGATGCGGTGTTGGCGGAGGGGTGGTGGTTGAGGATGGTGGTGTAACTTGGCGGATGAGAGTCGAGGCGCAAATCATAATACGTACTAACTACCTAGTAGGCGGGCCCCCCCAGAGGCGGGATTAGACTGGCGGCGGCCCCAGCCACTTGGGCTGAGTTACACGCCTCCACTGAGGTGACCAGCTGCCAGTGCTGGGCCGCCTGGACACCGCCAACTGCGCGTGGCGGGCTACTAAAACATCACCTCAGCTGCCAGGCGCTCCCCCTGAACACGGTGCACGAAACCGCAATCTCTCAAATGGAACATGAAGCAATTGCATCAGAGCATTGAGCCGGTGCTACATGACGACGCAGCCTGAATTTCCGGTCCACACGCGGACGCATCAAGATGAATATCCACCTTTATTCCGTCTTCTCAAGTCAAAGAAAGCCACTGACGGTGACATCGGCACAGCGTTCCACAACGATGGCCGCTGCTCTGATGCTCTATAGCTTGCCCGCCGTGTACGAAGTGAAGAAGGCAGCCCAATGAATACGCAGACTGCCATGCCAGCACAATGCGAGCCCTCGTGGGTTCGCGATAGATTAGGCATCCAATGCGCGTCTAGACTACGGCATCCAAGGCCATCGCCGCAGCCACACGCCCTTCAAACCCAGATAAATGGTAATGGTCGTCCATGAACGAGCCGTCATCGCCTCGCGGAGAGTACCTCGAAAATGATGGCACAGGCCGGGCACCTTGAGGCAATGACCCATCCGGGCTGCCGTCATGCTTGAGAGCGCCTCTCTGCTCGTCGCGCTCATCATCAAAGTCGATGATTCCACCGCAACGATCCTCTGCCAGACTGGGCTTCTTGTCCAACCAATGCCGCTCATCCAGCGCACAGCGAACGGCAATTTGGATGGACTCTTGATCAAAGGTAAAGCTGGGGTGTTGGAGCCGAATCTCTGTGATCAGGCGTTTCCGCGGGTAGCTGTAAATGTTGTCGAAGTAGTACAACAGTTCCTCGGGACCAAGTTTCGCATACGTTCTAATGACACGGCCCCAACGACTTTGGTCCATCCAGCTGGTGGCGAGCGAGTGGCTCCGGTCTGCAAGTCCATTGGGAGCGACTTCGCCCTCGATCTGAAAGTCCATTAGCCATGCAAAACGGTTGGGGAGGCGAGGGGACGCACTGTGCTTTGACTCGGATCCAAGCGCGGGCAGATATAGTGCAAAATCACGTCCTTGATGGTTTCCAGAAAATCCATCAACTCAAGAAGCTCGGCAGTAGAGTGATGGCGCATTTGACTGGTTCGAATGTCGTCCACATGCGGCTCAGGATGCCCCACGCGTGGGCGAGGAAACTCGCCATGAAAGTAGAGGCCATAGAGCCACCACCTGTACAAGGCTCTGCGAAATCTGAACGACTCATGGGGTCGCAAGAAACGGCAGTCTTCAGGTTGATTGAACCACCTCATCTGCGGGAACAGCGCTTCCCACCTCTGAACGAGCCGACAGTGCTGCAAGAGGCCGCCGAGATCATTCTCTGTCAACACGGACGTCTTCTGACTCAATGCTGGCGACGGAGCTGCCCTGCGACTTTGATCTACACGGATGAACCCATTGCCGATACCCTCAACAGGCACATTCGGCGCAGGAGAGTATTGTGTTAGCATAAGCCCGGCATCTCCAACAAAGCGCCTGAAGACGATGCGGCGCGGCTTATACAAGTCATCTTTGACGTTGATGTCGTCAGCAGACGCTGTGTAGACCTGGAGGAGCTCGTCAAACGGGCCGAAATCTCTCTCGAGGACTGGAAGCAGGATAGTAGCCTTTCTTCGGAGGTAGAAATTGAAGAACGACCTGTTGACTGCTGAAAGCTCGAAGATGGCAGCAATGTCCAGGTGGTGGTAGATTTCGAGCAATATTTCGACCGGCATGCCTGCCAAACAAGCCCTATCTCTCTTTAGTCCTTGCATTTTGAGTCCTGGGAAGCCGTTCGCGGGCGGCTGGCGTTGGAGAGATGATGACGCTGGACGATGAACTTGATGACAATCTATCAGCTCTATCGTTGGGTTGATAATCGATCCGCGTAACGGCTGATTCAGTGTGTTATTTCTGTTTGTATGAAGACAAATTGCACCTGACTCCAAGTACGACACCGGCCTCTATACCAATGAACTAAGCGACACAAGACTCGGCACGTTTCTGAACTGCATCTATCGTGTTAGTTGAAATCTAGTGGCTGTAGAATGAGGAAGGTTCTACCGGTAAGATGGAGCATGTCTTTTGATGGATTCGTACAAGAATATACCCTTTGCGGGTCTTATTAGCGGCGGGCCGCGGTGATGGGGTTCCTGAGTACAGGATCGCGTCTCCGAGAGCGCGGGGAGGGATGTATGTCAAGAAGGTTTCCCGAGACTCGACAAAGTTAGGGGGTGGAGTTGACCGCGGAGCACCAAGGCCCCGTCGTCGCTTCACGGCGACACTTCTTGTCACCTGAAGCACGCAACGAAGTAGTCTACAGGGCGACCACCCCTACCTTGGGGCTTGAAAAAGTGAGGTTGATGATGGTTGGGGACAATTGCCCCGTTGGTGTGGCTCGCTCCATTGTGTGAAATGGGCTGTTCGCTCGTCCAGCAGTCATGCTTGAAGGATGAAGGGTTGGCGAGGTTGAAGATAATGACAAGAGGGCGACATGGAAATGAGCGACTCACCCAGGGGCAGTCGCGTGCTTGGGTGGGGGATAGCCGGACATTTGCCGCTCTTCGGGAATGACGTGTGTGATGTCTGACTAACCATCGCAAAAGTGTTCTGGGTTAGCGAACATCAACGGTTTACACTCAGGGAATTTCGGCATCACGACCAGTGAACTTTCTGGAAAGAGCCTGGAGCATGGTATCTCATTGCCTCGTTCGGGGTTTCCAGTACAAAGTATGTGATTACGGGACAGTCTTGGTAGACCCCATGTTATTCCCCTGCATGCAAGAATGAGGCCGCCTCCCTATGTGATCCCCAACGCCCAGGTCTCCATCGGCCTAAGCGAAGAGAGCCTTGTTGTCCAATTCATTCCTCGGTATCCGTTGGCTGCCGCTTGACCTCAAGCCCAGATCGCCCTTCCTGGACATGCGCCCGACGATCTGCTCCGCTCGCGCATTGTGCCTTGTGGCCTTGGATCTCCGTAGGTCCGCTCTCAGCTGGTTTGGCGAGACGAATTCGCGGTTCTCGTAAATGATGGGCCCACCAAAAGAGCCCTCCTGTATCACAATCGGTGTGAGGACAAACCGGGGTCCAATCTCGATAAGGCTGATATCGGTGTCGCTGCTGGGCTTTGACTTGGTCGAGGCCTTGCCATTCTTGGCGCCTTCCTCGTTCGGCTTCACTGCAGATGCCTCTTCCTCGCTGATCTGGTAGTTCCGAACCCATATCTTGCCGTCAACGAAGCTGAAGCCCATGACATGGTCAATGAACGGCTTCGACTTCCGGGCGCCCTGTGGCACGCCAAACGTGTGCTGGAACAGCTCCTTGATGACGCGCAGGTGCGGGTGCTTGTCGAAGGCTCCGTCGAAAGACAGTAACGGCCTTGATCCCCTGAGGCAATTTCCCGTGAAGTGCAACTCCTCCATGGTGTGCACTGGTGTCAGTATGTTAGCGTGTACTCTGCCGTCGCGGGGCGTGCTGCTCGACAAGACTTACAGTTCTGGAGGTGCATCTTGATCGTAGGACCGTTAGGGACCTTGCTCAGCCACAGATACAAGTCTTTCCCCTTCCTCGCCTCGAAGAAGAGAACATTGTTGCAATTGTAGAGCTCGGCGAGTTCGTTGAGTTCGTTGAGGCGTGACTTGGAGTCGAACTTGGCGTCCTTTCGGCTATGCGGCAGCATTGACGCAATATCGTTTAGGAGGTGACGATGCCTTTAGGAGATCATAGACGTTAGAGCCGCGCAGGGTCAAGAGTTTGTGCGTCGGCCACCTACCTGTATGTGACGCCTCTGGAAGACAGGATCAGCACCCGCTGCTTGTTCTTCTTGACGCCATTACTAGGCGCTTCGGCCTTTTGTGTCCCGCTCTTGGACAGAGACTTGTACACGGCGGCCATGTCGAGTGGCCTTGCGAGGATGACCGGCGAGTGTCTCTTGGTGGGCTGGCCGATATATTTACGACTTGGCGATGGTTGGTTAAGATGGTGGTTCTGCTTGCGCTCTCAAAAAATTTGGCTCCAGGGACTTTCATGTTATCGATAAGCTGGGCAGTGATGGTGGGGACAATGCGTCAATCGCGAGTGGTTGCCGTGAATGTGCATACAAGCCCCGGCCCCACCACGCTCAAGTCTCAGACTCCTAAGCCAGAGCCCACCGCGCGCGCTCGCCGTCACATGTGCTCTGGCGCAAGGCTCATGTCCGAGCACCCAGCCGTGAAACCAAACATGCTGGCGTACTAGCACCCTATTGATATGCAAGGGACGCAGGGGGAAGAGCAAGCTGGCCAGTGGCGGCATGAGCGGCGTTTCGTCCCAGGTGGGCGTGGCCGCCCTCGCCCAGCACTGGACAGGTGTGCTTATCATCAACTCCTGTGACAGCACTTGAGGTACGTTCGGTGTAGTGCCAACGTGCGATCATTAAGGAATTCATTCAGCTACGTAAAGGGACGGTTTCGTAGTGATCGTCCGACGCATCAAGCCTCGCAGCCCTCATGACAAACAAACCACAAAGGAAAGCCCAAGGTGTCTGCGCCCTCCCGTATCAAAAGGAGGTACCACTCTTCCTGATCTCCTAAACGCTGCGCCATAGTCTCTCCTAAAGTGACGAACATTTCGGGCGAATATGTGAGACGTCTGGTATCTTTTCCCAAGTTGTGAAGCCGCAACACTGCGCCGTCACCTGGCTTAACAGCATTTGCCGCCCTTGGACGCCTCGTCATCTGCGGGCTTGCTCAGGGAGATGTTGGTGCCGGCGCTGATGGTTGCCTGAGCGCCGTCGCCGCTGTCGAGGGCCTTGCTGGACACGATTCGGTAGATCTCTGTTCCAAACCCAACGTCAGCCTGCCACCGTTTTCGGACACTCTGGAGGGCCGAACGTACCGGTCAAGATATTTTGAAATGCTAGCTCAACGTTGCTCGCGTCCAGAGCAGATGTCTCGATAAAGGACAAGTGGTTCTCGCCTGCGCGAATTGCCAAGTCAGCCGCGGTGTTAAGGCTACATGGGAGGCACCCACGACATACTGGCAAAGGACTTGGCTTCTTCGGTGGGAACGGCCCGTAAATGCCTCAAATCGCTCTTGTTTCCGACCAGCATAATGACAATGTTGGCATCGGCGTTGTCGCGAAGCTCCTTTAGCCATCGCGTCACGTTCTCGTATGTCTGGTGCTTGCTAATATCGTAGACGAGGAGGGCGCCGACAGCGCCACGGTAGTAGGCGGAGGTGATGGCTCGGTATCGCTCCTGTCCAGCGGTATCCCAGATCTGCGCCTTGATAGTCTTGGAGTCGACCTGGATCGACCTGGTGGCGAACTCGACGCCAATGGTAGACTTGGAATCAAGGTTGAACTCGTTTCGCGTGAATCGGCTGAGAAGGTTCGACTTGCCAACTCCAGAGTCGCCGATCAAGACGACTAATGAGTGGAGTGGTTAGCACGAATGCGCTGCACGACAGCCGACGGATCGGCCAAGGGCGGTAAAGGGGGCGATGAGGCACCTTTGAAGAGGAACTAGTGGGGGCGCACCGAGGTCAGCACTCGTCAAGACAGCAGCGGGATGGAGAGGCGCGCACATCATATTCGTCGTTGGCCATGGCGGCGGATCGTCTCGGGGTTGTGTGACGGCTGTGAACGCGGATATTGAGTTGTCGGGGATGAATGCTGGCGTGTGGCTCCCGGCGGATGGTGATGCGGGTTGGAGACGTATGGATGTGGAGGGGGAAGAAACAGGCTGCTCTTCGGCTGCGGTTTCAAAAGGCTACCCCTTGCCCGTGGACAGGGAGACGTGTAGCCCAGGCGGAGCTGTGACTACCTAGTACAGCCTGGAGCGAGGGTGGGTGCCCGCCAGGCTGCAGGTGCCTGCCTTGGTACCTACAGGTAGGAAAGGTACCTGGGTAGGTTAGTACCTTAATAGGTGAGTTAGAGGTATTTAGTACTTCGTACCTAGTAGGTTATTAGCAGCCCGGCGCCATGCCGACAGAACGGGGAGTCCAGTGGCAGGGCACCCACAGTGTAGCGGAATGGAGGCCTGATCCACTGCCGAATCCACTAACATCCAGAGTACGGCGCCTGACCTTCAGCCTCAGGTCAATGATACTATTGTGCGAGGAGGCACAGCGTCGTCGTGAGGATTCAACACCTTCAGGAGCAACCTGCCTTGCCCTTGTGCTGCCCACCAAAGGAATTCACCGACAGCAGCACCTACCTAGCACCCATGGGCGAATGTCTCTACGGTTGCCAGACCGGGGCCAAAGAAACGCAACGAGAAGCCCGTCCGCGAAATGCTAACAGGCTTGCTTGGTGCCTAAAAGATGGGATGAAGGCCTACCCTTGACCACGACACCTCACTTTGATGAACCTGACCTTTTGCTTGTACAGCCGAGTCAGGAAAACTATTCCGAGAGCTCGCAAAGCCAGCCCGCACGCAAGGGATTGCAGCAGCCCTCTCCGCCACGAGAGCGGCGCTTGTGGGTGGCCGTGTCCGCCCGCCTTCCAGTGCACCTTCTTTCTATGCCTTCCATCGGCGTGGCAATCGAGTGTGGCCAACGAGAACAATGCAACAGACCAGAGCTGCGGCTCCCTGCGCGGGACCATCGTGCCACTTGGGGGCAAGCCGCCGCGTCGTCATTTATAGGCACTGTGGCGCCCAGTCCCCAATCAGACACGGTGCCCATGGACCGACTCCCTCGTGACCTTGTTGGCCCAAACAGCGCGGCGTGAATGATGCTTGTAGCCGTTTCACGGAGGACACGCAACTCAAGCAGGGCTTGCTGCACCCCCGTTTGCGAGCCTGACTTTCGTTTTTTTTCTCCTTCAAGCCGCAGAAAACCCTCATGGTTACACGCACGAGTGCACGACCAAATTCTGCACGGTCTGCCAGATAGATTGTGGCCGTAAAACGCGTGAAACGCACAATCAAGGCGCGTCATCCCTACTTGGAACACGGTACGCACTACCTCCTTGACGCACTGTACGCCGCCTTTACGAGGAGCGCGCGCTGCCTGCTTGCTGACCGCTTGACGGAAGACCAACACCACCAGGACCGAGGATCAGACACCTGCACTCTCGCCATTGATGGGCATCCCCCACTGTGAATGATTTCGATCTGGGTTGGTTCCACGCCTCTGGGGTGAGGCTGTTACAGCGTCGGTCTCTAGTTACTCCCGGCTGGTGACCTCGCCGGTCTCCAACTCGCCTGCCTACACGTTAAGCTCAACCTAACCCGCGATGAATGAGCTGCCACGTTGAACAATTGCATTGGGACTCACGGCGGTGTACCACGGGATCGCCTCGAACGGCGTGCACAGCGTCGTGGTCGTGATGGCAACCTCTGAACAACTCTCCCTGCACCAGGACCTCGACGATGATATTTCAGTCGCTTCTACCCTGGAGGAAACATTCGACCCAGATGAGGACTATGGATTACTGCGTATCCTCGCTGAACGTTCTTTCCAGGAAGAAACTCTCTATCTGGTTGAGTGGGAGGGTTGCCCCCTACATGACGCAACGTGGGAGCCAGAGGAAAATTTCCAAAGTGTGACATTATCGGAATGGGAAGACATCAAGAAATCTACCAGGAGGAGAACAGCTGTGGGGTTCCGTGTACAAGAGTGGAAAGATGCCGTGCTGGAGGCTATTCGACAAAAGCGTGAACGACATAATCGCCGAAACCGGAAACGAGAGTTGTTGGGTTTGCCACAAACCGACACCAACACTAGTCGACAAGGTGAACTCGATTACATTGAAAGCACTATGGTGGAGGCCATAGATCCGGATGATGACCAACTCCCTATCGAGCAGTCGGCTGCCGACAATGACGATAGCAGCGGTTCAGACGATGGGATGACCATGCTCGACAAGCTGCGCTCGTCGAGTCAAGTTGAGCGACGGCAACCTCGGACCAAACCGACTACTCTGGATATCGCTCCAGCCCGATCCAAAAACGAGAGAGTCGCCAATGTTTCGGCTTCGAGGGGTAAACCTGATAGCAGCAGCGACAAGGCCAAGAGTGCGGGTGGTAACCAGCGAAAGCTGGAGACTAAATTCCCCCTGTCCCCAAAAAGGGTCCTCAGATCATCCGCCCCGGCGGTCAAATCGAATGTGGCAAAATCTCCAGGGATACGATCCAAAAACACATTCGATAAGCACCAGGAGTTAATGCCAAGCTGGCCCATTGTGACTTCGGGCTTACCTGCTGTTGAATCGACGCGAGCCACGGAAAATCGACCAAAGCCAAGTGCACAATCTCCGGAAGAAGGATTGAACGTATTCGCAGGTGGCAAAGTCAGACGAGCCCGGAAGAGACTCTCAGAAGCTGTGTCCGATGCAACGAAGAAACCCCGGCTGTTCAGTCTTCGCCATCAGAACCTAGCGCAGAAACAACTGAGGGACAATGAAGGCATCCGCGCTCCGAGCTTACAACTGCCTTTGAGGAGCGACACTGCTCCTTCAACGAGGCGGAGTTCTGCGCCAGATGTATCCCTGTTCAATGTAAATACAGACAGAGACGCTGAAGTGCACGTGGGAAACACCACTCGCAGAACTAGTCTGGGACCCAGTCTACAAACGAGCGATGAAAGATCTGCCGGCAATTCTGTGGCGTTCAGCCAAGATCGCAGGGACATTCAGAAAAGGAGTCGAGCGGTACGTTTCGACGACGAACCCCAAGTCAAAGATTTCGAGAGCCTTGATGAGCACGAAAGCCTGTTTGTCGAGCAAGACACTCCAATGCTGGATGTGGACACACAAGTGGCAGACCCTGGACCCGAGCAGGTTGAAGCAAAATACGTCCCAAGCCCTGGACCTCCCACGCTACCCAGTCTGCCACCGATCCGCAAGGAGTGTCGTTTCGGATCCGAAGGGGCGCAGCCTCTGGGCATGAACTTCGTTGGTGTGCCTAGCGAGGAGACGCAGGCCTCTTGGGCTGCTCATTTCAGGAACAACAATGAGCTAATATTCACGCACTCTTGCACATCAAGGGACTTCTTGAACCCTGCTTACTCGCGTAGCGAGGAGCTGTGTCGCGGGTACGCTGAGGGAGTGCCTGGCTCAGACCCCCTTGATGGGATCACGAATGATATCAGAATTGGTGCGCTCGGCCACCTGTGCTACTTGGGAGACTATTATGTCATTGTCTTCTCGTCCAGATCAGAAGAGTGGTCTCCCATGCAAAATCGGGAGACCCCCCGGGGAGACTCGGTGCTGAGCTTCGTCTTGTTCAAGTCGCAGCCCCTTTTGAACCCGGATATGCTTGCACCCATCACATATTCGACTGAAAAGCGTCCTGAGTCATCAGCATTTTCGCCTGAGGAGCGCATTCCTATCATCGATCTCGTCTTCAGAACCACATTGAACCTTCTATCCCCCCCGACATCTCAACACGTCCAAGAGACCTCATCGTCGCCCTCTTTCTTCCTGGCGTTTCCACCGTCGGCAGAGCAGGAGGCATTGTTTATGTCGCAATTGTTGAAATCGTCGGCAGCTACCTGTGACGTTAAGTCCAGCTTGAAGCCGGGGGATTGGTCTGCCTTTGTCGAGCAGAAGCAAGGAACCGTGGTGATACACGAAACGGCGTTCGAGGCCATTCGGTCATTTCCTCACTTGTCAGATGTGCTTCACGCCTCCAAGTCCAACTTCACATTCTGGCTTTTTCGTCGGCCGCTCTTGTCCACGGAAAGGTTTCCACAAATGGTTCCGGCGCTCCGAGCCATCAGTGCAGAGCTTCGCCCCATACTACGTCCAGGGACGGCGATTCTCGTCACACCGAGTTTTTTGGTTTCGCAGCCCCAGCAAGCGTACAACTTTTTCAAGTGGGGCTTTCAGAACTTCTCCCAGACAAGCCAAACTTACTATCCGGGAAAGCTGGTGCTGTGTGCGGGTATTGAAGACTACATCTTGGACCTGGCTATGGAGAGGGCCGAGTTGTACTCAAAACAACAGCGTAACCAACACGTCGCTAGGCGGGAGTTGGACGCCCGGATGAAGACCCAGAGGCTGGTTCAGCAGCTCATGTCAGAGTCATCCGAGGTGGCCGACAGCCGAGTGGTCTTCGCACCAGACACGATAGACGGAAACGACGAGCAAAGCTTGGTCAACTGGTTCGGCTGGTGGTCCATGGAGCACATGGATGAGCTGAGAAGATTTTCGGTTCTTGGTTCGAGTAACCAACGACAGGATCGCATGACCAGACTTATCCGGCCCGGGCGTTTCGAGGCTGAGATCCAAATCCAGGCGGAGGAGGAGGCTCATGATGATGACCGCGATCAGCCTCCAGCACTCAAGTTGGTATTCAACGACGACGGTGTCGCCATTGGAGATTTTCTCACGCAACTGGACGAGGAAGCCCGTCAAATGGAGTATTGTCCGATGGCATTTTACACATCACCAGTGTCATACTGGAACGTCAACATGGCGTTCCATTTTGGCGACTACACCTCAGACTTCCACAGCTACGAAAAATGGTTCAAGATCCTGACCGATTTCCTGGCTCCAAGGGGGAGGCTGGAGCCGAAGGGAAGAGTGAATTCATTTTGCGGATTCTTCTATACCATAGAAGAGTCTTGGGACGATCAAACGCGTCCCAAGAGCGGCAGAACCACCAACCGTCGTCCATGGGCGGCCATATACCGACCAGTTGATCTACACATAAGGCCGTGGAGGTACATGGAACTGCTCATATGGGACGTCAAAGCACACGACAAAGCTTTTGCAAGTGCATCGCTGCATGTGACCGATCTCATAGAGGCCCAGCAAGTGCTTGTACGGATGGTGCAGGCTCAATGTAGGTCGCGGGTACTTCCACTATCGCGAGTTTGGCTGGGCGGCAACTCTACTGGGCAGTCAGCTGGCCAGTACACGCATCCGCTGGACATGACGCTCGACTGGTTGCGCAAGCTTCGCGGCAACATCAAATACTGGGCGCCGTTGCCACTGCCCAAGTTGAGGGAGCAGGGTTGGAAGCAGGTACAGGCTTCAGAGACGCCGAATGAATCGCCTAGTCAGAATTCGATGCCGGCAGACGTCGAAATGAAAGATGCGGACCAGATTGGCGATGAAGGAGCCGTCAAACAGACGACAATATTTCTACCGCCACCTGCGCCGGGCAAACATCCTGGAGCGCACGGCTCAGGAAATAGATTGTATGCATGGGCTGAGGCGAAGCTGAAGGCCGGGGAACGTGGCCGGTGCGAGTACACCTTCACGCCAACAATGCAATGGTATCGCGAGCAGCTCCAGGAAGGTCGCGGGTTCCGTCACATTCAAGTCTCCAGTTGGGAGCCTGTGTTCGAGCGCTACGCAATCGATGATCCTAAGAAGGTCTGAAGGGCTGCTCTCAGCCACCTCGAGATGGACACGGACGAGCTTTAGGGTGGAATAGCAGCGTGTCAGTGCGAACTTTAAGGCCCACGGGCGCTTGGTCGGTCAAGTTGAACAGCATCTATGTACAGAAAGGGCCCGGGTTGCGGACCAACGTTGATGTTCGTGTCGTATGCTTAGCGTACAGACCCCTTTCAGAATTATAGTGGTGGTTTTCACCGAGTCGAGGCAGGAAAGTTCCTCGTGCTGAGCAATACGCCCTTGACCCTCCTAATATTGTCTCTCACTTTGCGTATCTCGTCCTCAGGCTCAGACTTTTTGGCCGTCCCGTACATGTCGTAGCCACCGACAAACTGCGTCTGACCACCATACGTCATGCCATCGAGGTCGTCGCGGAAAACGTCGAGCAGGGTACGTATCTCATCCATGTCCTCGCTCTGGGTGCGGAACTGGTCCTTGATGCCGGACAGCGTTTTAGCCAGTGTGGTAAGGCGCTCGGCCTGTCGGGCCGACGGGGGCTCCTCCACCCCTTGCCCGTCCTTGGCTTTGGCCGAGGCGAGGGGGTTGGCGGGCAGGGAGGTGGTCTGCGTGCCGATGTCGCGATGGAACATCTCGGTGGGGTCCTCGGCGTCACTCGCGTCGGCATCGTCGTCGGCCGCGGCGGAAACGGCGCCGCCCGCCGCCTGGGTCTTGGGTGGGGGGATGACGGAGACGGTCTTCTCGAGCTTGGCGACGAGGGCGTCGAGCTTCCTAGACGAGGTGTCGTAGAGGTCGGTTCGCGCGTCGGTCAGGCTCTCGACCATGGGGGCGACGACGTATTTGCTCGTGCCGTAGAGGAGGGTCGAGAGCCCGGCGAAGGCATACAGGGTGTTGAGGAGGCCGCCGGTGGTGACGAGGGGTGGGGGGCGCTGCGGCTTGGTGAGGAACTCGGGGTAGGTGACGACTGGTGGGCGGTCGCCGGCGCTGGGTAATAATAGTGATGATGATGAAGGGGTTTGGGTGGCTTCTTGCTGGGTGTGCTGGGTGTCTGGGGATGCGCCGCTGTCCTCGTCGCGGTCCTGGCAGAGCAGATAATCATTAGCATGTGAGGCTATGGGGCGTGAGTCGGCGCGCGCCAACCTCTGATGATGTCGGCTCGCCGAGGAGCTTCCTGATGTCGCCATCCCCAATGCCCTTGGACTTCAGGAACTCGGCCTTGGTGTCACGCGACGCCGTCTTCACCTCGTCGGCCTCGAGAAACCGGCGGGCGACCTGCAACTGGTCCTCATCGGGCCGGGCGTTCGTCGACGGCGCCTGGTTCTGGTGGTGGCTGTCACTGCCGCCGCCCGTAGCATCGGCGTCGGCGGCGGCGGCGGAGTCCCGATCGCGCTGCCATGACGGGATGGCTGGCGGCGATTGTTGTTGTTGGTCTTCGGGGTCAGCCATGGCTACTGGCGGGCGATGAGCATGAGCATCAGTCGGACTGGCTTGCCTCCGCGCGCGCGCCTGCGAGATGGAAACGGATCCGGAGGTAGTAGTCTGGTACGAACGGGGGCGGGTCGGGGTGGAAGGCGGCAAAGGTTCGGCGGCGTCCACATGCCTCGGCACAGGAGCCGGCCGGATATCTGGGGGGGATCGGGCGCCAGCGCACGCAGGTACTTACAGGTGGCGAGGGCAGGCAGCCAGTGGAGTGGTCACTACCAAGGCGGGCGGGCGGACTGCTGTGGAGCATTGAGCACCCTGCTGGCGACTACGAAGTACCTAACTAGGCCGAACCGTCACTCCCGGCCTGCATGCTACGAACTTCGTACTTAGCATGCCCACGGCGTGCTGGTCGAGACCTTGTGCGGCCATCCCTGGTAGCCGGAAGTGCACGTCGTGGTTCGCGAGTCCGTTGCTCCAGTCACTCCAAGGCTCTTTGTGCCCGTCATGCCCGCGTCGCCATCAACTGGACGGGAGACGCTCCAGCAAACTGTAGTGTCCGTCAGTTGCCAGTAGCTGCTGTAGCCCCAAGCAGCTGAGGTGCAACCAAGTACTATAAGGCAATGGCTGGCAAGCCCGCCCTTCCTGCTGTTAGTAGTCGCTCCAGGGCGGCGGAATCCGCTGAAACGGAAAAGTGGACCCCCAAGGGCACCCCGAATCCAGCCGCGCGCGACGGACAAACCAACGACGTGAGCCTCGCCAAAAGTGTTCATCCTGCCCATCTTGAAGCCTCTGATATCGTCGCCGGTTCTCACAGCGTCCAACGCTTGCCCGGGCCCTCGGCAGTCTCTCGCATCCGCCAGCACCCACATCTGGCCTGTTGGCTCACGCCCGACCCCGTCGACGGTCGCTCACCGACATACGCAAGCGCAGCGCCGCCCGTGGACTACTAACGCATTGTGCGCGCGCGCCCAAAGGAGACGAGGGCGTTCCAAACACCCAACTGCCTCTCGTGGATAGGCTGTCTGCAGCACGACACAGTGCCGGCCACGAGAGTGAGGCAAAGCTGCTGGAGTCATAGCTGCTGGAGCGTGCCCTCGCCCGCAAAGACAAGCCCAGCCCCCCCCCCCCCCCCTTGTGGCTCGTTATCCACTCCATACACGACCTGGTTGACCAGCGCCGTGCTGCTGCGGCCACCGTCGCTGCCGTCCACCCCTTGTCGTTGTTGTCGTCGCAAGCCCGGCCACGGTGATCGCGCGATAGAGGAATAAAATATACTCGTCGTCGGTCCGCTTACAGGTAAGCCACCGCTCCGCTCCTTCCTGCCGCGCACTCGCCGCGGCGTTGCTTTCCCGTTTGCGCACGTTCGCCGCCGCTACCGGGTGTCCTCCTCCATCCCGGGTGGTCGCTGGCGTCATGGTGTGTCGTCGCGCTCAGCTGTCGGTGCGTTTCAATTGCATTGCCGCATCGTGGTTCCTGCCGTTGGGGCGACCGCTGTGTGTCTGGCTTGGCCGGGCGGACGGGGTGTCGTCGCGGGCAAATGGGATGTCATGTTGGCATGTGTTGGGGAATGGGATGAGGTGAGATGAGATGAGACGGCGGGCGTCGTTGGACGGCGGAGATGCATTTTGACCGCCTGCCTGCCTGCGGTTGTGCAACATCTACTTGTCCCGTACACGTGTTGCCTTGGATCTCGTCGAAGGCGACCAATGATCTTGAGTCTGGTCCTGCAACGGCAGCGCCGCCGCCTCACTTCCAAGGGCTCGTCAGGGCTCACCAGCAGGGCTCCAAAGTGCCCCCTTCCTTACCCTGACGCGACGCCCCGAGCTTAACTCAACCTCGTCTCACCACCACCACCCAACTAACCCGCATGACAAACGCACCGCAGCTGCGGCCGCTGCGGCATTACAACGACGACGGGCCTGGCCTGGCCTCACCACCACCGCCCACCCCCCTTCTTCCCTGCATCTCCGGTCTGGGCCTGCCAGTGCAGACCCCCAGTCCAGAACCTACCTTGCTTGTACCTCTGCGCCTTCAACTCCCAGCATGGCGTCGCGACCGCGCCGCTCGGCCGCTACCAGGGCCAATGAGTCCATTTCCGTGCACGCCAGATGGGCTGACGCATCTGACAAGATTGATCGCAACACCATGTCCTCACGGAGATCTGGCCGCACCTCGGGCGCCTCCGCGCTGCGCGATGCCCCGTCTTCGCCTGAGGACTCCAACATCAGCGTCAATGTGAAGACGTCGACATCTAGGTCGCGACAGGCCGCCCGCGGCACGGCGAGAGGACGCGCCGAGAAGTTTGAGGGCGGCGAAATCGTGACGGGCACCCGGAATCGCGGGGGGCGCAAGAACTATGTGATCGACTCCAGCCCAGACGATGACGAGGGAGAGGAGGAGGAAGCCGAGATTGATGACGCCGAGGAAGACGACGATGACGTCGAGGAAGACGCCGAGGGCGAGGAGATGGAAGTTGATGCCGAGGGCGAAGACGTCGATGCCGAAGGCGAGGAAGATGCCGAGGGTGAGGACGCAGACGGCGACATAGACATGGGTGTTCGTACCGCTCCCACCATCCGGGTCTCGCACTCGTCATCGACCCGTCCCGCCGCCCGGGCGGCCGCCTCCAAGATTGTGGCCGACGAGGACGATGAGGAGGACGACGATGACGACGAGGAGCTCAGCGATCCTGGTGAGAGCGATGGCGGCGACCAGACGCTGGGCTTCGCAGACGAGACAATGGCCGACGACGACGAGGACGCTGAGGGCGAGGAGATTGAGGTGGCCGGCGAGGAAGAGGACGACGAGGACGAGGTCGAGGAGGAAGAGGCCGGGGAAGGGCGCCCCCGGGCGGCAGAGCTCGACAGCGATGAGGATGGGAGCCAGGCCGGCAGTCCCGACCTGAACAAGATGACCAAGCGACAGCGAGCACGGTTCGAGGAGGAGCCTCAGGAGTACATGAAGCTGTCCGACGGTAAGATGCACCGTGCCTACGACTACCGCCTAGTAGCAGCACTGACAATCCCGATGCAGAGGTCCAGGTCAAGAAGCACTTCACAGCCGAGGAACTCTCCATGCGTCGACAGGAAATGGCCCGTCGGCGACGTAACCTTAGCGAGAAGAGAACTGAGGAAGTCAAAGTACGTCATGTCGAACTAACCCCCCACCCCTGCTGGCACAGTGGCCCCCAAGGCATACCGTCTCACAAGCATCGACAGATGGAAACCATCAACAAGCTCCTCAAGAAACAAGCCCCCAAGATCAACCGCAAGGCCGCCGCGGCCGCCGCGCGCGGGGGCTCGCCCGAGGACGACCAGCCCAAGGCGGACCCCCTCTTCATCCGCTGGGTCAGCACCAAGGGCGGCGTCAGCGTGTCCGTCCCGGAAGACATTGTCAACGGGCCGGCGGGTCGGGTCTTTGCCAAAGGCGGCGGGCTCGAATCGGGCAAGATGGTGGAGGAGGTGGCTTGAGCGCGTCGCCGCCTTGTCGCGTGTATCATTACTTTTTTCCCTTGGCTTTTCTTCGCCATGACTAGAATCCAGCAACAAACAGGACGCCTTTGTATGACCATGGGAGACTGGCCGTGCTCTGTGGAGATGCTCCTTTCGCTCAGCGGACTTGTGCTTGGCGTTTATTCCCGACATTCGCCTGATAATGCATCGGCGCTCTATGTCTATCACATGCGTCTTGATGCTTTCATAAAGCGAACGGCATCGTCCTGCATTGTAGCGCACGACAGCCTGAACGAACTGGCGCAAGGAGCGCGGGTCTTGGACTAGACTCGAGTGCCATGCTGGCTGTGTTTACCTGCCGTGAGTAGCAGCTAGGTACTAATGGCACTCAGCATGTGAGGTATACTCGAGAAGGAAGCCCGGCCGTCGCCGGCGCTACGTTGGGCAGACGGAGGCACGCATCGCCTGCACGGGCTGACTGCCGATGCAGCACGTACATACTTACGTCCGTACCTACAGCACATATACGCACGGGATACTGTAGGCCAAAGAAAGTGTGGACATGACGCACGCCGCTGCATGTCTAAGTGAGCGCGCGAACCGCCATGTGTTATGTGTGCGTCTTCGGGGGGGCGCGCGTGCGGGGAGCAGTTGTCTGTCTTGGGAGAGGGGTGGTGGCCACTCCGAGGAAGTGCAAGTTTTCGCGCGCGTGGTGGGCGGGCAACACACGATACGTAACGGCTCTCCGGCGAGTTGGGTAGGGTGAGCAGGAGGGTGAGGAGTCATTTGTCCACCTCTTGGCCGGGTGGTATGGTAGTCCGGGCGGTACGGCGGGCGCGCGGAGGGCGTCACACGCGCCCAGCGAGGCGGGCGGTCACGCGGCCTCGTCGCGACGACATCATCGTGGTCGTCCGTCGGGCCATGTCTGGCGTCCGGCACGGCACCTCACAGCTCCAACTTGCTTGAGCAGGGCGGGCGATGCGTTCCCCCGCACGATTGTAATTGGAGTTGGACCCGAATCACCCGGCAAGCACGAGCCGAGGTGGTGCGCGACCTCTCTCCTCTTCCCTCCCACCTTCCCATCCCCTCATCAACTACCAACGCAATGACCGGGGGACCATGCAGGCGCTGCAACTTGTCGGTGCTGCACGATGGCCCGCCCGCCGCGGGCCGCCATTGAAACCATTGACCAGTGGTCGTTGACGCTGCATCAGTGGCGCACGCGGGGGAAAGGGTCGCTCGCTCGCCCTAAGGTAGGTTGTCTCTCCTCCCCCCCCCCCTCTCTCTCGCGGGAGTCTCACTCCAACAGAAAGGCCCTCCCCCACTACGTACCCCCGACCCCTACCCCTGCCCTGCCCTGCGCCTGGATTCATTGATGGAGCAGCAGACGCAGCAGCAGCAGGAGGAGGAGAAGGAGGAGGAGGAGGAAGAAGAAGTCGAAGGGGTTCACGACAGCCGTGGAGGGCCGTTGCTGGCTGGGGGCTCATGCAGTCACACGACCACACCCAGCTTGTTCACCAATTTCAGTCAGTCATCAGTGAGTGGTGGCCTCACATCAGGTCCTGCCAGCCGCGGTGCTCCACCCATCACTCCACACTGCACTACGGGCTGGCTGCTGGCGGGCACCTGTACATGTAGTAATACACGCAGCAACGGCGGCTCGTCCTTTGCGCTTGAAATGTCGCATTCACCCTCTCCGCCCCCCTTTCCTTTTGGCTTTTCTGTCAGGGGGAGGGAGGCAAGGCAGACAAACAGACGGACGGGGAGGACTCTACGCCAAAAGGCGCTGGGCGTGCGAGAGCTGGGCAACTGGGCAAAGGCAAAAAGGCAACCTAAGCAACCTCCCACTAACGTTACTACGTCGTGCTCCGTAGAGAAACGGACGCTTCGAGCATAGCGTCTCATAGCTCACCTTCCCCCCCTCCCCCCTCCCCCCTCCCGCCTCCCCGCCCACCACCACACCTCTCCGGCTGGGTCCTCCGACTCGGCAGGGCCCACGGGCTGGCTGCTGCGTGCGGCGACGGGCATCTGACTGCAGCGGGGTGCACAACCTGCAGAGCTAAGGGAAGAAAGCAGACCGGGGGGGAGAAAAAGTCAGCTACGTACTAACATGCTAGCTACTAAGCTATGTAGCTAGTGAACCCGGCTGCTTTTTTCCTCCCAGCATTTTTGCATCTCGTTGGAGGCGTGGTGGTGTGCGCGTTCGGTACCTTGCGGAGCGGGCTGCGTTCCATGGCAAATATAACTTTCTGGCCCTCTTGCACGACGAGTGTTACTATGTACTAGCTGCAGCGCAGCAGTTACAGTTACAGCCCAGACGGCCAAAGCAAAAGGGCAACACCGAGGCACTGCCCTGCAGGTGTCACGTCAGGAACCGCTATAATACCCACCTGCGAAATCCCGATCCGGCCCCAGCCCTGTCGCCCTGCTGGAAACCTTAGTACCTTAGTAGGTACCTATAGTTAACTGTAGTACCTCTCTACCTTATTAGTAGACCTGGCAAGCTGAGTCCAACAAACGACCGAATGGCACGCGGGCGGGCGCACAAGGGTAACGCACGCAAAACGCAAAAAACGCCAGAGCACAGTCACACAGCTACACAGACGCAGACGCACCCTCACACTCACGCGCTCAAACTGGCACTCACTCACACTCACACACACACACACCCCGTTGCCGCCGCCACTGCCAACCCCCGCCGCCGCTAGTAAATGGCTGCTGGCTTTGACTTGTTGGCGGCCAACGACGACGCGGGCCCCATACGACTATATGACGATGTCGCAGCCGCCGCCTCGCCCGTCGTCGACCTGACTGCCGAGGTCGCCACTGCAACGGCCACTGCTGGTGCTGGTGCTGCTGCTTCTACTGTCACTGCCCCCGCCGCCACGCGAGACCCCCGACGAGGTCGACGGACGGCAGGTACAGATCCAGGTCCGGGTCCAGGCCCAGGTCCCGCCTCAGGCTCAGCAAGCAAAAGGCCAAGAGAAGCAGGCGCCGCCAGTTTCCTTCAGCCGACGACGGCGAGCGGCGGGACGACCATCGACGACGACCACGACGACGACAACCACCACTACTACCACCAACAACCCCACGACGACGCCCTGCCTGCCTCTGCTGGGAGTACTCGCATGCCTCACGCGGCAGCTCCCCTCGTCGACGACACACCGGCTGGCCCCGCCGGCGACATCGTGCACCAAGGCAGCGATAGGCCGCCGACGGGACACGTCCCGCCCGGTGCGGCTCAGAGCCACGGTAAGTGCCTTTGGGCCTGTCTTGTTCCATCGTGTTCAACGTGTGCATCTGCGGCTCGCTCCCCTACTGCTTCTCCCCTCGCTGCTTCATCGACGCCTGCTGTTCCGCATCACGACAGCGGCGCGCCGCCGTGCATTCCTCCCCGTCAGGCCGGCCTCGCATCATCGGCCCGGCTCTGGAGGCCAGAGACCAGCATGATTGGCGACGACGACCCCGGCGCGGCACCACCGTCACGCTCCCTCTGTCTCTGTCTCTGTCTCTGCCTCTGTCTCTCTTTGCGCCTTTGTTGATTGAGGATTGCACGGGTGGCTTTGGCACACGAGGCATTGATTGATGCTGCAGCGAGCGCAGAGTGCGTACAGAGGGCATGCACAGCACGGAAGCGTGCAACATGGTCTTGCTGGCAAGCTTCCATGGCACCGTCACACCGCAGCCTCCTCATTTCATTTCGCATTTTACATCTACCCAAGCCCGTTTGAGCGAGCAAGCGCTCCCGTCGTTCCTACCCTCGGCAGCTGGCGCCCTGCCTCTCTCCGTCCACCTTCCACCTATGCTGTACAGTATACAGTATACCTGCTCGCCGCCTGCCCGCCTGCCCGCCTGCCCGCCTGCCCATCCGCCTCACCTTCACCAACCATCTATCCCCCCCCCCCCCTCTCTCAACGGGTTAACCCCATCGCTCTCTCCCGCGCCCATCGCTCATCCACCCGGTGCCTCTCGAGGCCTTCCTCATCACCTGCCAGCCGGATCAAGCCGTATCGCTGTTGTTGGCGCTGGCACCGTCTGCACTGCAGACGCGCGACACGGCAGGCAGGTCGGCACCACCTCTGCGCCGCAAAGAGGCCGACTAGGCCCCTCGGGCAAGCCAAGGCCAAAGCGTGTTGTGCGGTCAACGCCTCGCAAACTGCATCTCATCTTTGCCACAGTAATTGCACCTGACCTAGTACCTGCTTTCACCAACAGCCACACTGCTTTGCCTGTGGCTTTGCACCCGTCCCGTCACTTCACCCTGTCGCGCTGCTATCATACTCACCACACCGCCTGGGTAAAAGCGCATGCGTTGCTGCCGCCCATCTGTGCTCATATCCTTACTGACAACCTCGCCTCCTCAGACGCCGTCCAGGACATAGAGCCCGCTCCCGGGCAGCCTCAGCGAATCGCGGCTCGGGACGGACCAGCAACAGTCCACGCGCATCATCCCTCGCATCACCGGCACGCCATCTCGCCAGCCATGATATTCTCCGACTTCTACAAGGGCCCTCGCTCCCCTTTGGCAAAGCTGCGCCATCACCACCCTCAGCTTCCGACGCCTCCACCTACAGCGACCCCAGACTGGGGAGCCCCTGAGTACGCCGATCTCTTGAGCAAGGATAAGTCCAAGCAGAAAGAGGCGGTTAAACGCTACCTGGCAGACAAGGTCAAGACAGACTGGCAGTTCACGTGGCCGCCGCATCCCCACGCGTCCAGTGCAGTTCCTTCTGGCAGCGGCCTCGACGAAGGCGGTGATGGCCAGACAGCCACGCAAACAGACGGCGCCGGCAGTGGGGCTCATGTTCCGGTTCAGGACGAGACCCGTGATGATGACGGTTATCAGGTGGACCAAGGCTCGGACCTTGAGCAGCCACCTTCAGACGATGGCCAGGTAGACGAGGACGAAGACGAAGACGCCAAGTCGATGTACAGCGTGGTATCGGAGGACGCAGTTCACTATCGCCCTCGCATGGAGTGGACATCTGACCTCTCAGACGACGAAGCCCCCGCGTCGTCGGCCCACCTTCGTTTTGACGGCACCGACTCCGTTCAATCGACCACATCCCCCGCTGCACTCGAGAAGCGCGCCCGTAGGCGGAGGGCGCTGCGCGAGGAGATGCAGTGGAATGAAGGCCTGGCTTGCTTTGAGGCCCGGCGCAATGCCTGGACCAGCGCGAGGATCGTCAGAGTCCGAAGCAAACCTGCAAGCCCGCCGGCCACGTCTCCGCGCTCACCTCGACGATTCTTCTTCCGCCACTCCATGTCTGGATCCCCGCCCAGCTCTGTCCCTAGTGCGGCTGCGACGAGCGTCGAAGGGTCTGGCACCGTGTCTGATACCTCGTCGGTGGCCAAGGATGCCAGCGACAAGGAATTGAAGAGGCACCGAACACAGGGCTCGTCTGTCTCAGACATGGCGGCCGCCAAGCTGTACCCCGTGGAGACACTGCTGCCGATCGGCCAGCCACTGCTGCCCCCGAACAACCCGCTACGGGCCTCCATCTCTCCAAACGTCTACATGAGCCTCTATGATAAGGTCATTCTTAACAACCTCCAGCCCGCATGCCCCGTCAATTTGTCTGACATGCTGCGTTCCTGCGTGGTGGGGTGGAAGCGTGACGGAGAATGGCCACCCAAGCCGTCCGCTCCCGACCCCATCGCCGGTACACGTAAGAAGAAGAGGGCCCCGACGGCCGGCACCGACAGCGGCATCAAAGGCGCCAGGCGAATGAGCTTCGGCATCCTGGGCCGCGAGAAGGACAGCAAGGAGGAAGACTCGCGGACTGGTAAGGGAATCCGTCGAAGTCTTCAGAGGGCCTTGGGATTCAACGTCGGCTCCGGCACCCACGATAATGCGGAGAAGGAGAAGGCCACCAGGCTGTGATGGGAAAGCACTGCAGAAGTCGAAACAAGCAGTATCATGAATGGGCGTATCTGGGAACAGGAGTTGCGGCGCGCTTAGCAGTGGTAATTCGGGCAAGCATGAAGCATCGAGAGGGTTCAGACGAGGGTTACGTAGGCGGGTCAGGGTTCTTGATTGCATATACCCCAGCGCGAGTGGCGAAGGAGAGGCTACCTAGCATTATCATTGCAATGAATTTAAGCGCATGTCCTCATGGGAGGGCCGAGCATCTGTGCACCTAACTTGAGACTTGACTGATGGTGCCGTCCATGTGATGCATATACTACAAGCGGGCAGCGGCGATGCTGCCCGTTGGAGGTGAGGAACAAGCTGTCTTGATCCCATCACCAGACACGGCACGGCGATTGTGCATGGACGATGTGAACATGTAGAAGACGGGTACTACTACCAAAGATAAACAACAAGAAAAATGTGCTGCTACTCTATGGGCAAGGAGAGTTTCTGTCCTACTCTGCAAATACAATCTGGTCCAACGAGTACTCTGTCTTCCCGTCTCATGACCACATGGCCACATCGGCACGTAGACATCCTAAAACAAGGGCGCGTGCGGCTCAGCAACCAAAAAGGCCGCCACATCGGCCAGGTCATCGAGGAGACCGGCCGCGTACTCGGCCCAGCTCTCGACGGTGACGATCTCGAGCGTCATGCTGGCACCGCCGGGATCGATGAAGGCCTGGATCTTCCACTCGCGGAGGGGCTCCTCGTGGGGGTACACCGTCTCCATGCGGCCGCTGGCGGCGGCAAAGGGCAGGGACTCGACGTGGGCGACGTCCTGGTGGACGACCGAGTCGAACCAGTCGGGCGTGGTGGCGGGGTCCCAGTCGGTGCAGCGGGCCATGATGTCGTCGAGGCCAACGGCCTCGTGCGCCGCCGACGAGACGTGCTGGTGCTGGACGTGGGCGAGAAGGTCGAGGACGGTCCAGCCGGGCTCGAAGCGCACGCGCACGGGAACGTACTGCCAGCACGGGCCGACAACGGCGTCGGCGTTGGGGAAGTCGATGTTGCGCCCGCTGACGACCTCGCCGAACACCACGTCCCGCAGGCCCAGGCGCCGGGCGAGGCAGAGGGCCCACGCTGCCGTGGGGAGCGTCGCGACGGTCACGTCGCGGGGGCGTGACGAGATGTCGACCGACTTTTGGATGGCAAAGTGATTGGTCTTTTCCACGGGGATGTTGTCGGGCTTGAGGATCGTCATGGCCGAGCCGGCGAGAAGGTCGCGCCAGTACGGAATACTGGCGGGGACGCTGCGATTCACGACATGGCCGACATACGACGAGAACGGAATTGAGGCTGGGACGACGGGAGTATGCTCATACAGCGCAGAAAGCTGCTTCAGAAGAATCGGCAGACAAATCTCGTCGTACTGCGCGTGCGAGATACGGAAAATGAGGCACGACTGTCCAGCTGCCGACTCGACGAGGAACCACTTGACAAAGCACGACCCAAGCGGTGTGCTAGTCAGGATGTCGAGCTGGCAAAGCTGTTTCGAGAACGTCTCGACGTCGATGTCAGTGGTGTACTCGACGAATGGGGCGCGCAGGTCCTCCACGACGACCCCATAGCCCTGGCCGGCATGCTCGACAAAGACCGTCTTGAGAATCTCGTTCCGAGAGACGAGCTCATCGCAGGCCTTTGCGAGGCGAGACTTGTCGACGGCGGCGTCAAAGTACATGAGCTCGTAACGTGTGGAGAACTTGGGCATCTGCGTGGTACCCTTGACGGCAACCTGTTGAAGGGGTCGGGTGGGCAGAACGTTGGAAACTTTCCAACTTGGGTCCGCCAGCTGAGGCTTTACAACAGTGTCCACGAACTCGGTAGTGTCTTGGACATTCAACAGGGAGAACGCGGCAATCTCCTCAACTGCCTCGTCCGAGGCGACGTCTTCCTGCATGATGCTCGCCATGTCGTATAGAGACCGCTTTTGAAACATTTGCATGACGGTGAGCTTGATACCCTCTGAACGTGCTTCTGAAACCAGCTTCATGGCTGTGATGGAGTCGCCACCTAGGAGGAAGAAGTTGTCGTTGAGGCCGATATCCTCCTCATTGATGCGCAGCACGCGACTCCAGAGGCTTCTCAGCTTCCTTTGGCGACGAGATGTTGCCGATACCCGCTTGACGTGCTGTTGGCGGTTGACGTCCGGAATATGAGCCTTGATGAGCTGGAGCTGACCGTCGTTGTACTTGGCAAGCCTACCTGTCCTATAGAATTTGCCTTCGGGCTGGCTGGACTCGATCTTGCTTATCCATGACGGGTCTGAAAGAGTGGGAAGGTCGAGCTTAGCTGTGCTATGGATGATGAGCTCACCCACACCACCGACTGGCACAAGTTGATCTTGGACTTGAGAGTTGACGAGATAGGCTGCCACTGCGCCAGCGTACTCGCGAACGACCGCCGCATTCCTCGTCGCGGCAACATGAGACTTGATTTCTGAGTAGTCTTTGTCGGTGAGGCCCCAGATGGCACCAAGTCGCTCGCTTGTCTCAACGCACAGTGCCTGAACGACTGTCTTGAATTGGTCCAGGACCCTCTCCATCAGGTGTGAAGTGACGGTGTTGGAGTCGAAGCTGGCCATGACGAGGAAGCCTTTGGGGTCAATGGAGCAAACCAGCATCAGCGCATAGGTGTTGAACTTGAGAGCTTCCTGCGCTGCTTCGGCATCTCCAGCCGGGACAAGTCGGTTCGCAGGCAAATCCACGTCTTGTGACGGCTCTCCCTCTGTACTGGGATGCAAGACCAAACCTGTACGCAGCTCACACGCTTCCAAAGCGTCTGGGCTAAGTCTGCGAATGTGCTGCAAGCCGAAGTGCTCGTGCGGAATCTGAGCCACGGTCTGCTCCTGAATGGATTGAAGGTATTCTGCGACGGGAATCTGTTTGTCTGCGTGAATGCGAACAGGAACAGTCGTGATCATGGGCCCCTCAATCTCCTCCGCCCCGATGATGGGGGCATTGCGACCGGTCAGCGTCTCCCCAAAAATGATATCGTCGCTGTTGATGTACTGAGAGACCACCCACGCCCAAGCCGCCCGGATGACAGTTGCGACAGTGGCGTTGGACGCTGGAGGGCTTTCCAAAGGCACATAAACCTCGAGAAGGGAATCAGCCTTTGTCTGGTACCCCTGAAACGGCACAGCTGGGAACTGCGGGCCATTGGCACCGGCAAGCTGTTCGCGCCAGTAGGACTCTGAAACCGCCTTATCGACACTGCTGAGATATTTGATGAAATGCTTAAACTCTGCCGGACGATGCAGAGTCTCGTTCCGGTACGCCTTGTTCACGCGCTCGACGACCAGCGGCATTGCCCATCCGTCGTATAACGCGTGATGCATCGTCAATACGAAGCTGACTTTGCCCGTAACGCTGTCGTTGATGACTGCATATCGAACAAGTGGTTTTCCGAGGTCCATATCGTTATCTCGGTCCGCAACGAGATATTCGGCCAGATTCGTTCCATAGTAGCAATCGAGCTTCCCCTTGATGACAGCTTGGACGAGCCCTCGACCACGGACTTGAACAATTCGCGTCCTAAGGATGGGGCAATCCTGCTGCGCAGTATCGAATGCCACAATTAACTTATCGGCCACCGCAGCATCTTCGAGTTCCACAACCCTCTGGGCCACGTATGCTTCTTTTACCTTGGCTGACAGAGCCATTAGTGCCTCCTGCAACGGCGTGCAGGGGTAAATGTCCTCGACCGAGTTTTGATCGACTTGACAAAGGCTTGCTACTTCTTCTTTGGCCCGGGCAATATCCCAGTCTGGCTCCAACATCGAGAATGGAGGGATGTGGTCCTCAGAGGCCGCCGATGTGTCCTTGCTGCGGCTTGCCATCATATCCAATGAAGGATTTGTGAAGATGTCCGCGACGGTGATGGAGAGGCCCTCGTCTCGAGCAGCTGCGACAAGTCTCATAGCCCGTAGAGAGTCACCGCCCACGGCGAAAAAGTTACTGTTGCGGTAAACCTTTGTGTCTTGGCCCAGCACCTTGTACCAAGCCCGCTGGAGGAGTCTTTCTTGGTCTGTTTGGGGATCCTCTTCTAGGCTCTCTCCGGTGCCCGCCCCAGCAAGTCGCTCACGTGGCAAAGCCGCACCAATCTCACGCAGCATCTTTCGGTCTGTCTTGCCTGAGACCAACGACGGCATGGTACTAAGAGTGACGAACACTGCCGGGACCATATATCTCGGTACTCTAGCACCCATTGCGGTGTCAATGGAGGCAAGAGCCGCGGACAGCTCCGAAGATGGCCCTGTTATCAAGTCGCCTGAAGGCGCTGTGGCTGGTGTTGAAGATTCGGAAAGGAAAGCGACCAAAGTAGGCGAACCGTTCTCAGGCTTAATGACTTCTGCGGTCACCTTGGTTCCCGCAGGGAGGCAGCTTTGTAGGTGGTGTTCAACTTCAGTCAGTTCGACACGTTGTCCTCGGAGCTTCACTTGCTGATCTTTTCTTCCAACGAACTCGATAGATCCCAGCCCGTTGGCCTCGTAGCGGACCAAGTCGCCCGTCTTGTAGAGGCGGCCTTCGCGGCCCGAAAGCGAGCCATGACCACGACTTAACCATGCTGGATTGTCGATAAAGACTTCTGCAGTCTTCTCTGGCTCGCCCAAGTAGCCCAACCCCACCACCGGCCCTTCGATCAGAAGCTCGCCGACTTCTCCAACCGGCATGAGGATGTCGTGGTTATCCGGATCGGTTATCCAGGTTGAACCGCCAACCCCCTTTCCAATACCGGTTGAAACACCAACGGTGTTGTTGATAGTGCAGCCCACAGTGCACTCGGACGGACCATAGGCAATGACCAGGCTCGTCGTTTTGCCCCAAGCGGCAGCATCGCTCGCCGAAACCGCTTCTCCCCCAAGGCCCAGGACCTCTAGGGAGGGTATGATGTCCGAGTCCAGGACTCTGGCGACGGACGGAGTCATGTGTACCATGTTGGCTTGGCTCTTTCTTATGGCGCCGCTCAAGTCGTTCATCCGGTCCGATTCCGAGGGGACGCAGATCCTGCCGCCAGTTGCCAATGTACACAGCATACAGTCGATGCTTACATCGAAGGCGTACGATGGAAAGTCGAAGACTCGGGAGCTACTCTTGTAACCCACAGCTTCGGCACGGGGAATGGCGCCGCTCGTGTAGTTCTCGTGGGAGATGACGACGCCTTTGGGCTTGCCCGTACTCCCAGACGTAAAGATGATGTACATGGGCGATGCGGCGGGCACCTGCGGGAGTGCTTCGTCTTGGAAGTCTGGGCTATGGTCGAAATACTCCTGTGAAACCGCCAAAACCTGACCCCTTCCGCATATCCTCCGCCCGAGCTCGCTCTGCAGCACAGACGTCACGACCAGCTGAGCGCCTGTCTGTTCAACGATTGTCTGGAGCCTTGCCTCCGGCTGACTTGGGTCGGTGAGGGAGAACGTTGCGCCTGCTTTCATGACGCCAAGAAGCGAGACGACCGTCCACATGGACTTCTCGAAGCACAATGGCACCGGGGTTCCAATCTCGACGCCTTTGTTTCGCAGTTGTCTGGCAAGCTTGGACGATAACTTGTCGAGCTCGCTGTATGTGAGACTCCCGTCCCAGGACTGAACCGCCACGGCATCGGGCTGCTTCTCCGCGGTTTGACAGAAGAGGTCGTGCATGCAAATCGACATCCGGGGTGGTACGACCTCGTTCCATCTCCATATTGTTTCCAAGTCATCTCCGACGGGGTATGCCGCTCCGTTTTGCTGTTCCAGAGGTTGAGCGTCCGACTCTGGAATATGAACGGTAGATTTGCGCTGGTCATCGATGCCAGCATCGGCTGGTTCATCGACGGAAGGCATCTGGAGAAATGTTGCAGGCAAACTGTCCCCGCCGCCGATCTAAGCCAAAGGTCGAACGGATGGCATGTATTCCTCGCTCATCGACGAGTCGCGCTGCTGCTGCTAGTGTCTTGCCGTACGTGAAGTGAATCGAGGCGTGGACCGACCTGGAAGCACGCGTCTCAGTGGGCAACTTCTATCCATTGCGTCTGGCCTGCATCCATCCTCCCGCATCGCGCACTTGAGCTTCCGCAGAGCCATCCTCTCGGCCTTACCCAGGCCGGGGCATGATGAAAGAGGACCCCTCCATGCCCACCCAGGTCATGGTGTGTGTGTAGCAACGAGGGGCACATGGGCGGGCACGAAGGGGGGTCGTAAGCGAATCAGATCATAGCGACCGGAGGATACAATGAAGGGACATTGGAGTTCCTGGATCAGATAATGCGAGCGCGCAAGATGGCGTGGAACGATGTGGAGTGCGCCAGCGCTTGCAAGGGTTGGGCGGGTCCGTTGCGTGTGACGCTGGGGCGGGGTCGCGGATCTGATAACTCTTCCGAGCGAGGCCAGTCGACGATGAGGTCGAGGCCGAGGCCGCGGTCGGTGGGCGGGCGTTTGCGGGCGGTGGCGGGGGACGAAATACCCGACCGAGGGCGGGTGCAAGGGATGTAAATGAAAACCTTGACAGTATGTTGTTCCGACCGGACAGGGACCAGGTGTTGTCGGAGACTCGAGGGGGGCGATGGATGCGATGGAGAAGGTATCTCAGAAACAGGTACCCAAGTACGAAAGACAGAGTAAATGGATGCTTACTGCACTGCACTGCACTACGTACCTACTAAACTCACCGAAGTAACCCACCAAGTCACGACTGTAGATTATCCGGGCCTGAGCAATCGGCAGGTGCGAATGACGCACATGCATACAATACAGTACAGTCGTACAGTACAGCACACAGAGTTGCGCGCAGGAACCACCCTCCCACTCCTGCCGTGCTTCGTTGCGCTACGCTGCCTTGGCTGCCCCTCGAGCTCCTCCACTGTAACTCTGTGCCCCTCATGGGAGCCCCTCAACTCCATCACCTATCGTCTTCTCCCCTCCAGTCTTCACTGCCATGCGCTCGTCCTCCCACGTCCGTCTGCCAGTCCGCTCAAACCCACGCAAAGGCTCATCATCATGCCTGGGCGAGGCGGTTTCGGCCAACTTACGTGCCGAGCCTTCGACAAATCCCCTCGCAGGCACTCCACACGCGTTCAAAGCCAACATGACGAGCCGGTGTCACTGCCGAGATCCATCGCCGCCCGCTATTTTTCTTCACAGTCAGCTTTGCTGCTGTGGAGTGGGCACCCGTTGACCTCAAGGGTCGAAGAATTGCCGCACCAGAAGACGCCCTCTGCGTCTTGGTGGCAGCTACTCTCGACGGACCCCTCAAGATGAAGACCCGCTGCTTGCTCGGACCTGGACGCGAAGATGGTCGTCTCCGCCGCCCATGCAGAACTAGTCGTACAGCCACCCCGCTCTAGGTATGCAGCTTCACGCCGCCGTGACGTACAATGTACTTGTACCGAGTGCCCACTGCCTGATGCGTCTGCGTCTGACCCCCTTGTCGGCGCCGTCCCACTTTGCGGCGCATATTCTTTGAATCTGATAAAAAAAAATTTCTCCCTTCCTGGTGCTCTGTGCTCTTTCAGGATGCTGCAGCCGAGGCCGGAGTGGAGAGGCGACCGCGACTGTTGAGGTTCATACCCCCGTTGATTCCAATTGCGAGGTGGGCGAAACGTAACGACATACTCATCTTATCTGATCATCAGATTAGATGGGGCTATGGGACTCGCCCAGTAGGACTCCGACGGCCGTCGCGAAGTTGCCGAAAGGACCCCTCGGCATAGCTCGGGTATTCTATGACGTACAGTCCAGGGCAATGGCAATGGATACCACCCCATACCCCTCTGTCTTGTCTGGGCCGGCGAGATCGCCTGGGGCTAAAATGGTCGGCTGAACGACTCGATGCAGGATGGACGCTGCTCGACGCATGATCGTCACCTTTCGAAGCTCGCCTCTTGCATCATATGGTACCATACACTTCCCAACTCGCCTAGATTCGTACACTCAAGGGCATCGCTGAGCCTGTACTGCTACTCTACTCACACCTTGCTGGTCTTGAGCATTACGTGGGCTCGCGGGACCTGCAGAAAGTTGACCTGGTCTGACTTGCAACGGTACAATACGGCGGCCCCACGGTCTCCTACGGCGCGGCAACGTACCTTGCACAGAGCTGACTGGAAATAAGTCGAGCTCGTGCATCAGGGGCCTAGTCTCATGCTGCTTGTCGTCAGGGCCGATCCTGGACCACTGACCCCCATACCTGCTACGTAGTTTGGAGCCATTGGCAGTCGGTTCACCCTAAGCCTTTCTTTCGCTTGGACTTGCTCTGCAGATACATCACCCGCGCTTAAACAATTGCAACAGCAGATCATCCGATCGCAGAACCATCTCGTCGAGAGGTAAATAGATATCTTCCCGACAGGCCTTGCCCAGAATCGGTGCGTCATCCCGAGCATGGCTACTCAACCGACTGCGATATCGTCCATCCGCCACCAGGAGGACAACACAGTCCCTGTGACCGAGCGCCTTTCTCTGGTTCACGGCCCCCTCGACCCTCCTCTTGTCGATCTCACTCTCGGCGAGCTCCTCGAGCTACAGACATACCAGCATGGAACGCACGAGTGCATCGTCATCCCCTGGACGGGGGCCCGCTGGACCTACAGTGACCTCAACCAGCAAAGTTCCTCGCTCGCCCAGGCCCTCCTCGACATGGGCATCGGCGTCGGCGATCGCGTTGGCATCATGGCAGGCAACTGCGAGCAATACGCGGCCGTCTTCTTCGCCGTGGCCAAGATAGGCGCCGTGCTCGTCATCCTGAATAACACGTACACGCCCACCGAGGCCATGTACGGCATCGAGTTTTCCGACTGCAAGGTGTTTTTCACAACCAAGACCATCGGCAAGCTCGACAACACAAGGCTGCTGGATGAGCTACGGGGAAAGAAGAAAGGAGGGAAAGGCCCCCAAGTGTTTATACTACGCGGCGAGTCAAGCGGGTACACGACATACGACGACCTTACTCGGGCGAGCGGTCGCAAGAACCACGACCGGCTGTACCGGGCGATGAGACGGGTTCTACCTCACCAGGTGGTCAACTTGCAGTTCACAAGCGGAACGACAGGCATGCCCAAAGCGGCCATGCTCACGCATCAGTATGTACAAAATCCGGGCGCATCTAGCACTAGAGGTATTTCAAGACTGATAGGGCTTCAGCAATCTGGTCAACAACTCGCGATTCATCGGCGATAGAATGCGCCTCACCTCCGAGGACATCCTCTGCTGCCCGCCGCCGCTGTTCCACTGTTTCGGCCTCGTCCTTGGCCTACTGGCCATTGTCACCCATGGCGGCAAGATTGTCTACCCAGCCGAGGTCTTTGACATCCCCTCAACGCTGCGGGCAATCTCCGACGAGGGCTGTACGGCGGTTCACGGCGTGCCGGCCATGTTTGATTCACTCTTCCAAGCGGAGCTCCCGCCCGGCTTCAGCTGCGATAGGCTGCGAACGGGCATCATCGCGGGCGCCCCGGTCCCACGGTATCTCATGGAGCTGCTGGTGAACCGTTTTGGCATGTCCGAGTTCACAAGCAGTTACGGCCTGACGGAGGCGTCGCCGACATGCTTCAACGCATTCACCGACGACGCCATGGACACAAGACTCACGACCGTCGGCACTGTGATGCCGCACGCACAGGCCAAGATTGTAGACCGGGACGGCAACATTGTGCCCATAGGCACCAGGGGCGAGCTTTGTATGGCTGGCTACCAGCTGCAGGCTGGCTACTGGAACAACTCGGAGAAGACCAACGAGGTCATGGTGCGGGACGCGGCGGGCGTGCTCTGGCTTCACACTGGGGATGAGGCGGTGTTTGACGAGAACGGATACTGCACCATCACGGGCCGCTTCAAGGACATAATCATCCGAGGTAAGCACCCCGACGAGCGCTCAATGCATGTGTCTGATAGCGCATTAGGTGGCGAGAACATCTATCCTCTGGAAATCGAGGAGCGCCTCATGGCTCACCCGTCAGTGTCGCGCGCCATCGTCGTCGGTCTCAAGGACAAGCACTACGGCGAGGTGGTGGGCGCCTTCGTGGAGCGGAGCGACAACGGGGCGCGGCCGAGCGATGCCGAGCTGCGCGACTGGGTGCGCACACAGCTCGGCAAGCACAAGTCGCCCACGCACGTCTTCTGGCTCGGCGAGGAGGGCGTGCCGGCCGACGTGCCGCTCACGGGCAGCGGCAAGGTGCGCAAATTTGAGATGGCCAAGCTTGGCGACGAGATGCTGCGCCAGCGGGGAAAGACTGCCAAGCTGTGAGTGACTGGAGCGGAGCTCGCCATGATGGGATTTAGTATCGGTCTCGCGGCTGCTTGTACGTACGTAAACGGTGGTTTGGACACTGAGGCGGGGGGGGGGGGGGGATTCCTTGTTCATATTTTACTTGGTATGGAGCTACGTGCAGAAAAGTTTAGACGAGACTGGGCATAAAGAGACTTCAATGGCAATAGAGCTTCCAATTTGATCCAATCTAGGCATCACCGTTTTGTAAACTTGAGTACGTCGACAACATGTATGTAGCGTAGAAGCAAGCCCATTCATTTGCTTGTGACGGGATGCTTGTTGAACGCGGGCCCCGTGTAAAACGACAAACACATGAACACACACACACAGAGACTTGTACAGACAAAACTCCCATCCTGTCCCAGCTGCTTGCCTCCAGTCCCTCCCCGGGCCCTTACAGTTTGGGCACCAAGCCGATGCGCATGCCTCCGACCGCCTTCTCGTTCTCGGCCAGGGGGCACAGCTGGAAAAACCTGCCGCGGGGGCAGCGAACAAAGGCGCTCCGCTTGTGGGGCAGGTCGACGAACTTGTCGAGGCCGAAGCCGTGGATGAGGTCGTACATGACGACGGTGGAGTTGGTGTCCTTGGGCTCGCCGACGACGTGCATGGTGCGCGGGTCGTCGAGGAAGAGGTAGTGCATGAGGCTGCTCCACCAGGCAGAGACGCGATGAGGCCCGCGGAAGCGCACGTCGCCGACCAGAGAGTGGCGGCCGCGGTCAAAGTCGTCGGCGTCGTAGTAGCCGCCCAGGCGATCCTCCTGCAGTTCGTCGCATCGGTCAGCTCAAAAGAGTTCGAGTCCACTGCGACTTGGCTTGCTTGGCTTGGCTGGCCGGCCCGGTAGGCACGGAACACTCAAGGCAAAAAGAAAGGCGGGAAACATGACAAGGAGGGAAGAAAAGAGAGAGAGAGAGAGAGAGAGAGAGAAAACCGCACACATACCTTGGCCCAGTACACCTCAAAGTAAGCAAAGTAGGTGTCGTCCCACTTGGCCAAGATGGCGAGCTGGTGAGGATCCTCGTGGATGTTGCGCAAGTATTGGCGATGGTGCTCCACGGTGCCCGACTCGTTCCACCCCTGGGAGACGCGAGGGTCGTTTTGCCATTCGTGGAACAGCCTCAGGTGCTCCGGGTCCTCCCAGTCGAGCGAGACCATGGAGAAGGTCTCCTTGAGATGAGGGATCCAGCGGCTGTACACGACGGCCCCCGGGGCTGGCTTCGCGGGCCGGACGGGATGCCACGACTGCTGGCAGCGCTCGGGGTCTTGCGGATCGCCGGCCGAGGCGACGGTGATGGTGTGGTGCAGCGGCGTGAGGGGGTACGAGGCCAGCGGGTTCGGGCCTCCCGACAGCGACTTGGGCGACTCGTCGGGGCACCAGACGGGGCGCGGGCCAAAGGGCGAGCCGGCGCCTTGCCAAAAGGTGCTCCGGAGAGCCACGACGACGACACTCTCGTTCGCCTCGGTGGACGAAGAGGCCCTCTTCTTCTTCTCCGCGCGGGGCGGCAGCGGGTGCTCGACGGCGAGAAGGACGTCCGTCAGCTGCCGGGCCAGGGTCGAGGCATCGCGGCCCTTGAGCTCGAGGCGAAGCAGCTCCTCGGCCGGCCGGACGGTGAAGAGGAAGTAGATGAGGAGCCAAAGCTGCGCCAGCGACGGCGGCGGCGACGACGAATCAGCACCGTCCCAGACGACGGTCGAGCATGGCGATCGCCTGGCGCGGGCCCAGGCGCCGTTGTTGGACGCGGGAGGGAGCTCGCTCGACTTGAGGTGCGCGGGCTCGGAGAAGGCGAGGGCGGGGTTGTCGAGCTTGCCGGGGAGCTGTCGCTGCTGCTGCTGCTGCTGCTGCTGTTTCTGAGAGGAGGACGAGGAGGAGGACGCAGTGGTGGTGGGCTTTTCGCGAAGCTGGTAAAGGGGAAGCTCGCCTCGACTGGCTTGCTTGCCGAGGACGTACTCGGTGAGGTACGGGTGAGGCAGCTTGAGGACGGTCTCATCGGCGGACAGAGACGCCAGCTGGATCACCAGGGGAGCGGCAGCCATTTTGTAGGATCGAGGTGTTCCCCTCGGTACGGACGCAACGCAACGTTGATGCTGACACTGCTAAAAGGCGTTGGACGACACGACACACCTAAACCACCAACAGCAACGATAACAACACCAACAAAACAATTGGTGGGAAGAGAAACGGAGTTGTCGAACAGAAGAAGATGGCAATGTTGACGAGGAGGGGTCCGTTGTGACAGCATCGAAGCTACCGTACTGCTGCTACTACTACTCTACTATTACTACCAGCGCCAGCACAGGCACCACCAACACGACACGACATGGAGCCTCGCCCGGGGGCCTTTGCTGTGGCCTCATGCTGTGGCGGCTCGGGACTTCCTACTACTACCACCTATGTATCCAGCCAGCCAGCGTAGGAAGCTACGCCCGGAGGTTCCAGGGCCTGGTCTGGCTCTATTACTCGTACCTACAACTGCGCGGTGTGTGCCAGCGAGGGGTGGTGGAGAGGATCGCCGCCATCTTCGACGCATCGAGGGTGGGGAGTCCTGGGCGCGCGCAAGCACGCAAGCAAGGCCGCATCGAGAACCTCGGATGAGACGACAAAAAGACGCCGCTGGATGGCATGGATGCTGCTGCCGCTGCAAGTCCGACGGAGTCAGGCATATGAGCGATGCAACTCGGATGGAATCCACGCACCGCGCGGCCGTTGTCACGTACTTGGTACTATACGAAGTATCCATCGGCCGAAGGAAGTTTTTCACTCGCCGGACGCACCCCCTCGACGACACACACACCCCCTCCCCTGCTCTGCCCTGCCCACCCACCCCTTGGCATCAATTACCAAGGTCTGATGGATCTCTCCAAGAGTGGGGTGGGTTCGTGGATGAAGCCTGCCGGATAGCGAGGTACAGGTACAAGCTGTAAAAAAATCCGCCGCGCAAGCCGACCCTGGACCGGAGGAAGAAAACCAAGTACGTATTTCCCTCACGGACGGAGCCGGGAGAAGAGAAGAGAAGGAGGGGGAAAAGAAAATAACGCGCGCCTAAGCAGACAGACAGACAGGGAAGTGAGAAAGCGAGCGAGTTGCGCCAGCCCTTCAGAGCCGCTCAGCTGTGGAGTAAACTGGATGTGCGTATACTACCGTACGCATTAAGCTCACCGTCCGATGTGTTACGCGAAAGAAGGCGAAAAAGAAGGAGAAAAAAAAGAGGAACGCATTAATGCTGGAGAGCATATGTGCTGTGCTTAACTGTCGTGCGCCCCCAAAGCGGAGAACTGTAGCAGCAGGCCCCGTTCGCTGCAGAAGGTTGTTGAAGCGCTGATGGATGGCGCCTCGAGTGTATGTCTTTGGGGCACGTGAAGTAATCGGAAGGGAACGGTCGGGTAAGTTGTTGGGGTGGTGCGCTGCTGCACTGCACGTGTGTACTTCGTACACTGTTAGTACTGAGTTACGTACTGCAACTGGCGGCGGATCTGATAACCATAATAACCTTGTTGGTGGGAGGAGCGAACTTTTGCCGAAATGGCGTACATACGCACGGACCAACAAGACGCCTCCTGCATTCATCCCGGCGCCCCTTTGATCTGATAAGGACCGGACCAACGTAAACGCCTCGTCAGTGTAGTGCACCGACCAGCAGCCGCAGCGAATCCCGTCCACCCGGCTCTAGCCCCCTGCTAGTACTAGCAGAAGAAGACCTGCTGGTGCCGTTCCGGTCTGCCCTCTCCAAGGTCACCTATGCTCCGACAACGGCGCGGTGAGGTGGCTGACGAGCCCTCGATGTCGACAGTGACACCCCCCGGCCGGCCCACCAGTGCGGACAGGACATGCACGCACGCGTGATGCAGTAGTACTCTGAGTAGCACTCATCCTCGTGGGGGACTACCAAGTGGGTGTGCTGCTGCGCATCCTTCGTGGCCGCAGCAGGGCCAACCAGGGTTGCAACATCTTCAACACGGACGCGCCGCCGTCAACCCCCAGCCGCCGCGGCGACGACGACGGCAGGTCTCAGACGCGCGCTGTCACCATGAGACACCACGAAGCCGCCCCGATCTTGCCCAAGGCGGACGGCCGGGCTTATGGCACCACCGTCCCATCAGAGTCTGATAAGAGTGCGGCTCGCGTTTCATGTACCCAGCGCCAACAAGTGTCCGGCGGCGCTGACACCTACGATGGTGACAGCAGCCATCAACGACAACAACAACAACACCATGATGAGCAACAAGACCGCCTTCTCGACGACGGCCAGCTGCCGCCCCTCCAGGCCGGCGTGCAGAGCATCGAGGCCACGACGACGGCATGGACCCAGACCGCGCTGGTGGCCGCCTACGCCATGATCTGGGTCATCTACTTCGTCAACACGACCCAGCAGGGCGCCACCAGCGCCCTCACGCCCTGGGTCACCTCGGCCTTCCAGCAGCACTCGCTCACCCCGACCGTCGCCCTCATGAGCCAGATCGTCGGCGGCGTCTTCAAGCTCACCCTCGCCAAGATCCTCGACGTCTTCGGCCGGCCCCAGGGGTACCTGCTCGCCGTCGTCCTCACCACCCTCGGCCTCGCCGCCATGGCCGCGTGCCGAAACGTGGAGACGTACGCCGCCGCGCAGGTCTTCTACTGGGTCGGCTTCAACGGCCTCGACTACTGCCTCAGCATCTTCGTCGCCGACACCTCGTCCCTGAGGAACCGCGGCCTCGTCTTTGCCTTTTCGAGCTCGCCATACATGGTCACCGCGTGGCTGTCCGGGCCCATCTCCGAGGCCTTTCTCAACGGCCCCGGCTTCCGCTGGGGCTTTGCCACCTTTGCGGTGGTCACGCCCGTCGTCGCCCTGCCGCTGTACTTTCTGTTCATGCACAACTACCACAAGGCCAAACGGCGGGGCCTCATCCCCGAAAGGAAACACGGCCAGGGACCAACGCAGACGTTTGTCCACTACGCGCAAGAGTTCGATCTTGTCGGTGTGCTGCTGCTCTCGATTGGTCTGGCTCTGTTTCTCCTGCCGTTCAACATCTACTCGCGCCAGGAGCTGGGCTGGCGCTCGCCCATGATCGTTTCGTTCCTCGTCACTGGCATTGTGCTTCTCGTCCTATTTGCCCTATGGGAATGGCGATGCGCACCCGTAAAGTTCATCCCGTACAGCCTCCTCATGGACCGGACCGTTTTCGGCGCCTGCATCCTCGCCTGTGTCAGCTTTACCAGCTACTACATCTGGGATTCCTACTTCAACTCGTTCCTGCAAGTCGTCAACGGCCTCTCCGTCACGCAGGCGAGCTACGTAGGGCAAGTCTACAGCGTCGGCACGTGCCTCTGGGCTCTCGTCGTCGGGCTGCTGATCCGCAAGACGGGGCGCTTCAAGTGGCTCGCCCTGTACGTCGGCGTCCCGCTCCTCATCGTGGGAGTCGGCCTGATGATCAGGTTCCGCCAGCCAAACGTCCACGTCGGGTGGCTGGTCATGTGCCAGGCCCTCATCGCCGTGGCCGGCGGCACCATCGTCATCTGCGAGCAGACGGCCGTCATGGCCGCCGCCGCCTCGCACCAGTTCGTCGCCGTCGTGCTCGCCGTTGAGTCCATGTTCGCCGCCCTCGGCGCCGCCATTGGCCTGACTGTCGCCGCGGCCATCTGGCAGGCCGTGTTCCCGAGGAAGCTGCGCGAGTACCTCCCCGCGTCGGAGCTCGGGAACCTGGACAAGATTTACGGACGGCTCGACGTCCAGCTGTCGTATCCTGTTGGGTCGCCGGCACGGATCGCCATCCAAAGGGCGTACGGCGACGGCCAGAGAATGATGCTCCTAGGGGGGACGTCGGTCCTGATCATCGCGCTCGTAGCGGTGGCCATGTGGCGTGACATCAATGTCAAGAGCATGAAGCAAGTGAGAGGCAACGTGATTTGAATGATGGGAAGCATATTTAATCATGACTTTGATGAGAAGCAAGCATGGCGAATCTTGGATTTAGAAGCATAATCACGTAGAGCGCATTGATGCTTCAATTGCACACGCGTCATGAACAAAGCCTTTTCATCCCCTTTCTGAACACTACTGATCACCGTGAGTAACCGTGTCCAAACAACTGTCAAGACCACCTTACGCCAGACTAAATGCACGCGCACCATGATCCCTCGAAACTCACCTTGTCACAGGTCCGGGTCGCACGGCAGGGCATACAGCGGCCCCGCGTAACAACCCCCGCAGAGCAAACGCGACAACCTCTTGACAAGCTTGCACTCAATGGTGCTATGATAAGGGGGGTTCACAAGACATTCACAGTTCCAACGCTGAGGATGATGTGGATAATTGCTCCCGATGTTCTTGACACGCTATTGCGGTGTCATAGCTGTAAAAATCAACTCCCATGATCCAATAACGCCAAATTTTCTACCGTTTCCAATATGCCTCATACCTCTAGGCTCGCGCTCTCTTAGAATCATCATCAAGCCGTCAGGTTCTCCTGCTTGCGGCCCCCCAGGCCAATCCAGTCCCAGCAGACTTTTCGTGCGCGCGTTACCGTTAGCAACACCCGACAGACGAATGGGCTACAAATGATCACTTGGGACGGTGCCGGTGACTTACTCGTGAAACCCAGGTCGTCTCTAAAGTACGACTGCATCACGTCTTCGCCAAAGACGGTCCCCTCCGGCCCGGACGCGACCGCCTTCTTGCCGACCGCGAGGCCGATCATGGGCGGAATCTCCAGACGGAACTCCATGAAGGCGGGCTCCTGGCCGCACCTCTCCTTCAGGATGCTCTTGTGGATGTTCTGGGCGACGTAGTGCCCGCCGTGCATGGCTGCGCCGCAGCGCTTGATGCCCGTGAACCTGGCCAGGTCGCCGGAACAGAAGTGGTACTCGTGGTTGGGCGTGCCCGGCTCAAAGCGCAGACTGCAGAGGGGAAGGTGTGTGAGCAAAAATGGAAGAGAGGTGTTAAAAAAATAAATAAAAATTAAAAGGAAGCTCACCTGGTTTCAATCTTCACGTAGCCCTCTTCGTCGACAGCCGAGGGCGGCAGGTACGACGAAGTCGTGACGCTCTTGGAGACGGCCATGATGACCTGGCTGGCATACATCTTGTGCCCGTTTGTAAACTCCACCTCGTACTTGGTCGACCCGTCAAGGGTCTCGACCTTGTTAGTGCTCTTGAGGCGGTGACCCATCAGCACGTCCACGTTGGCCTCGCGGACGAGCTCGAGGGCCTTGTCCTTGCATTCGTCCGACAGGCCCTCCGAGGACAGGAGCTTGTCCCGCGAATGCACGAGGGTGACCTTCAAGTCAGGCTGCACCAGCTTGAGCTCCGCGGCCATTTCGATGCCCACGGCACCGCCGCCGACGACCACCACGCCATGCTGGGCGTTGGTGACGGCGTGTATGTGCTCTTCGACCTCGAGGAGGTATTGCTTGCGGGTGAGGGACTGGGGGACGACGGGCCACACCCGCCTCAGGCCGGTCGCAGCCACGAAGTAGTCGTACTCGTGCGTGGTGGCCTCCTTGGTGACGTTGTCAACTGTGGTAGCCTTCTTGGCCTCGCAGTCGACGCTGGTCACGGCCCCGTTGACAAACTTAATCTGGGGATCCTGCAGGCCGACCAGGTCCTGGAACTTGACCCAGGCCTTGTTTGCGTAGTCTGAGTCTGCGAGAGCCAGAGGCGACCCGATCAGGTGGACTTGTGTAGAAGTCAAGGTCAGAGCGCGGAGTCAGGGTTACAACAGACGCAATTGTCCAGGTAGTGACGATGTCTTACAGAAGCCGTCCCTCTCATCGGCAATGGTTATGTCCCAGTTGACGCGCGGCAGGTCGGCGTGGTGGACATAGGCCTCTTGGGCCATGCGCGGGGAGAGGCCCTGGCCGAGGTCGAGCAAGTTGGCGGCCGCAGACAAGCCACAGTAGGACCCGCCGGCGATGAACACCTTGACGGTGGGCGCGTTTGCGTCCGGAACGGAACCCATCTTGAAACCCTGACGAAAAGGGGTGGCAGCAGCTGCGACGAAGTTCCGTCTACGGACCCGTGAAGGCGGATCCCAAACAGTCGACGGGGTGTGAGCGGCGGCGGCAGCAGCAGCAGCAACAGCTATAGAGAGGCGAGGCTGGGTGATGGGAATAGTATGCAATGCTCGTCGGCCGCGACAGGACTTTGGGGAACGTTGCAGAAAAGGGAAAACCCGCTGCCGCTGGGGGAGAAGCGAGGGTCGGGCGCAGTAGGAGGCGAGCACCACCGAGGGGGTAGGGATATTACTGCTACTACTAGTAGCACCACCACTGCTGGGTCGGGTAGCGCTGATGGACAGTGGCGGCGGTACCAGGACACGCGGAGCTGTGCGCCGTGGGCACGCCCGGCCGAGGATGGCAGCGGCGGGTAGCAAGGACGACGACATACATGCGACCTTTCTGGACACGTCGATGAGACGCTGATGCCCGGAGAGACACACGCGTCTTCCGTCTGGGCACAATCTCAGAGACCGAGCGAGCCCCAATATACAGACACATACACGCAGACAAAGGACCCCTACGATACCCAGTACAAGTATTTCTACAGCTCATCAACGGCGGGAACCGTCGGATGAGGACCTAGGCAAGGGGTTTGGGATTCGGGAGCAAGTCCTTTTGCCGGGGGGCGCGACGACGGACAGGGAATAGAATAGGTATCGAGTCCGGCAGCGGAGTCCTACTGCAGACTGTGCCTACGTACTTTGTACGATACGGTAATGATAAAGGGACAGAGAAGCAGAACGGCGGGGGAAGAGGGGGGCCCCGCCAACGGTTGTGAGCTTACTTCAGACCCTCGCTTATGCCGCAATAAGGCGTTGCAAACATCTTTGTCCACTTTTCGAGGATGGGAGGGCATGAGGGGGTTGGTTGGTGGCGGTGGTGGTGGTGGATCCGGAGCTTATCAGATCCGCCAGCTGGCACATGAGACCACATGCAACCCTTGCGGGTGTGGCTGTCCGTACTTGTACATACGTTCGTACCGTACCACGTACGGGTTAGTAGTACCCGAGGAGCTATGATGGGGCGAGACATGCGGCACAATGACTTTGCGCGTGCGCGGCGGAGTGCAGGCGGAATCGGGCGCGCAAGGCCCAGATGGCGGTGACGAGGGAGCCCGTTACTACGAAGTGCCACTACGTATTGTACGTACGTATGTTCGTACTGCATGAAGATGAGTGTCTGCCGGCCAAGCGTTGTGCACACTGCGCGGGCCGAAGCGAGCTGTGAGCCATTTTCGCAGCGGACTTTTTTTTTTTTTTTTTGTGTTGGCGAGAGGGTCCCCATCCGTCGAGCAGTGCGGGCCAGGCCAGGCCGAGCCAGGGTGGTAACGCGGCGCTGGACCCGCGGTCGGCTGCGGTCGGCGATGGTTCGCGCTGCGCTCCCTGGGCGGGCGGGGAGGAAGGGGGTCGGAAAGCGGCACAATGAGATCAATACCTGAGGAACCCGGTCCATATTTGCAGAGTCCCCATCTGCGTGGTTCCTAATCAGGCCCTCATCACAACCGTACCCGCTGGCGAGAAACTTGCGCTCGCTCGTGTCGGTCGCCGCTCGGGGAGGAGCGGCGCCGCGAGCACTCCTCGGAGGGACAAGGGACGCGCCGGATGACTACCACTAGCAGCGCAGCGCAGCGCAGCTTGAAACCGCCGAGAGAAATTATCTGATCCGAGTGCCCCACCTCCGCCAAGCCCCGGTCTCCGGGACGGCGCCGCCCCTCGAGCCAGCCAGACACGCCGTCGTCGGGGAAAGTACTGGTACCTGCGACCGACAAACAACACCAGAAGCTAGCCCGCCACCTGCAGACAGGGGAGGGGGGTGCGGCTTGCTGCGTGGCGGGACGCGGCCGGTACAAGGCGAGACTCGCCGGTACCTTGCCCTCGATAAGCCTCCCTGGGCATCTGCACATCTCATCTAATCTGATTTTTTTCTCTCTCGCTTTCTTTCTCCTGATGCCCCACTCTGTATTCTTCTTCACGGGGAGAACGGGCCTGTGCCCGTCGCCGCCCCCCCATGCATGGTACTGTTTTTGTATGTCGTTCCCGTTTGTCCGACGCTGGCCCGCCGGCACGCCGTTCGTTGCACGGGCACGGGTCAGGGCAGGGGGTAGGGCATGATGCTGTATCGCATCTTGGGCGGCAGAGTTCGCGCGCGCGGGCGCAGGCGGTGGAATCTTCGGCATGTGCTGCCGCTCTTCCTGCTGGAGCTATGATGCCCATCGTCCACGTCGCAACTGTGACGGCGGGCAAGACGCTTTCGTCGAGTTGAGCCGTGTGACCATGACCTTCTCAGCCCTCAACAGCAAAGGTACCTAGTAGTGATTCGGTGTAGATACTACTAAACTGTGCGGTATCGTTATCTTGGGCCTTTCATTGCCACTCTCAACCGGCTCTGCCGCTGTGCCGTGAGTTGTTTCCTTCCCTTGCAGATCCCTCCAGTCTTGTCCACAAACGCAAACTGCTCCTTCCTTTCCTCTGCACAAAGCACCAAATGGCAGGCACCCCGCCCGCCTGCCCACCGCTCCTGCATCCCATCTAGCTCATCGGCCGAAAGCTGCCCCCCCCCCCCCCGGTCCCGTCGGTCTCCCCATGCGTCACACACAGTCCACTCACAGGCCATTTCTTTGCCCGCTCCTGCCTCTCTTCACTTCTTGGGATCATGCGTCTCTGGCTTGGTGACCTGCCGACCCAGCTGACCTAACGACAGCTCCTGCCTGAGGTGGTGAGCAACCATGGGTGCTGCCGCCAGGAATGAGGCCGCTGCTGCTGCCACTGTTGAGCAGCAGCTTGCCCATTCAGAGCCTACATCGGCGACCGCTGTCAATGTTGTTGGCGACGGCAACGACAAGTCGAGTGCACCGGCCAAAGACGACAAGTCTGTAAGTTGTCTACCAGGTCCCCAGTATTCGCGACGCGTGCCATCATCGACTTACACGTCGCGTTGAACACAAAGCAGCCCCGGGGCGACTTCTTTACCTACTTCCGCCTGCTCTTCTACGCCAATCCGACATGGTTCGACATCCTCCTCCTTGTTGTCGGCACCATTGCCGCCGCCGGCTCCGGCGTTCCTTTCCCCATTATGGGCATCATCTTTGGTGACCTGCTCGACAATCTCAACAAGGCATCCTGTGAGGTCAACAACTCTCAGCCCACTGGCGATATCCAGTCCGACACCAACAAAAAGGTTCTGCTCATCGTCTACATCGCCATCAGCAGCCTAGGATCCATCTTCATCTACGCCGTCTCCTGGGGTCTCTTTAGCCGTCGCCTCGAAGCGCGCATCCGAGATCGATACTTTCGAGCCCTTCTTCGACAGGATGCCACCTTCTACGACAAGCGTCAGGCTGGAGAGCTGACCTCGAGGCTCAACGCCGACATACAAGCCGTGCAATCTGGCACATCCGAAAAGGTCGGCATTTGCATCGGCTGCTCCTCCTTCTTCATATCCGCATACGTCGTTGCATTCATCCGGGACACAACCCTCGCCGCCATCCTCATTTGCCTGATTCCAGCCTTCTTCATCATGGCCGGCATTGGCAGTACCTTCACGACGAAATTCGCGACTCGCATGTCGGATGCTATTGCATCTGCGTCCTCCGTTGCCCAGGAAACACTGTCGCATATCGCTGTCGTCCAGGCTTTTGGCGCTGGTCCCCGCCTCGAAGGAAAGTTCGCCTCCCGAATGTTGCAGGCCCAAGGGCACGGCGTAAGGAAGGCCATTACGGCCGCCGTCCAGGCCGGATCCATCTACTTCATTGCCTACTCAGCCAATGCACTTGCATTTTGGCAAGGCAGCAGGCAAATTGCCGACATCGTTGAGAAGGGAGACAACTACGTCTCAGTCGGTCGGGTGTATACTGTTGTCTTTCTTATTGTCGATGGTAGGTTTTCTGTCCGCGTGTGCTTGTGGGCTGCCAACCTGACTGTTTCCGGTAGCCTGTGTGATTCTTGGGTCCATTGCTCCTCTTCTGCCGCTTCTCGGTAATGCCGCCGCATCCTTCAAGAAGCTCCGCGCCGACATCGACGCCCCGTCTGCCATTGACTCTCAGGCCGACACAGGAGAGAGACTCCCAACCTCGATCTCTGGAACGGTCAATTTCCAAGACGTCACCTTCGCCTATGTGTCTCGACCCGACCAATCGGTACTTAAGAAGGTGTCCTTCACTTGCCCTGCCGGAAAGCACACCGCCCTAGTTGGACTGTCAGGAAGTGGAAAATCGACAGTTGCCGGTCTCACTTGTAGAATCTACGACCCAACCGAGGGCACGGTTTATCTGGACGGCCATGACCTGCGCACACTGAATGTGAAGAATCTCCGGAGCTTCATGAGCTTAGTGCAACAGGAACCGTCGCTGTTGGATCGCTCCATCCTGGAAAACATCGCTCTGGGTTTGCTCAATTCTCCATGGCCGGCACACCAGCGCTTCCAATCCGTTATTCTTGGCACGGACTTGGCAGATGTTGCCACGAGCGTCAGAGCCGGTAAGTCCTTGGATGAGGCTGCCCAGTCTAAGGGCCAGGATATGGTAGACCTGGTTAAGTTGGTTCGGGAGGCCGCCGCCCTGGCCGATGCGTCCGGCTTCGTCGATAGACTCGACAACGGCTATGGAACCCAGGTCGGAACTGGTGGCAAACTCGTCAGTGGAGGCCAGAGGCAGCGACTTGCACTCGCGCGTGCCCTGATTCGAGATCCCAAGATTCTCATTCTCGATGAGGCGACCGCTTCTCTAGACTCGGCCAGCGAACATCGCATCCAGATGGCCATTGAGTCCATCGCAAAGGATAGAACACTCATCGCCATTGCACATCGGCTTTCGACTATCAAAAATGCAGACAATATCATTGTCATGAACAACGGTGAGATTGTCGAGCAAGGGACTCATATACAGCTCATGGCCCTCAATGGCGCGTACGCTGGCATGGTTCGTTTGCAAAACATTGAGTCCAAGCAGAATGACGATACCCCCTCGATGGCGAGCACCGCGCGTGGGGACTCGGACGCCATCGAGAAGGATTCATTGCTGGAGGAGAAGGCTTTCAGGGCGGAAAAAACAAAGTCCAACGAAGCTGCGGCAGACCCAGATGCTCCGAGCACGCCAAATGAACCTGCCATCAAGGAGCTGGACTCGCACAAATCCACTGGTCAAATCATTAAACAGTTAGCCAAGATGGCCCGGCCCAACCTCTTGTGGATCGTTTTTGCAATATTTGCCAGTGTCATTGTTGGTGCGAGTTTCACTGGATCAGGTCTCATCTTTGGCAACACAGTCGGCAGTCTGAGCCCTTGCAACACGGCCGATCACATTCGATGGGCAGGACGCTTCTTTGGAGGCTTGTACTTCATGCTCGCCTGCGTGGAGCTGATTGCAAACTCCGTCAGCTGGTCAGCCTTTGGCTACGTGGCGGAGAAGCTGCTGTACCGCCTTCGCGTGCTCTGCTTCCGTTCAATGTATGAACAGGGGCTGGACTGGCACCAGTCCGGCGGACGGACGCCAGCTACGCTGCTATCCGTCATCACCGCCGATACCGCGGCCATCGGAGGCTTTAGCGGCTCCATCATGGGTACCATGTTCTCCATCGTTGTCAACTTCGTCATCGCCATCACAGTGTGCCATATTCTCAACTGGAAAATAGCGGTGGTCTGCCTGGTCACGGTGCCTATTCTCCTGGGTTCCGGCATCCTGCAACTACGTGCGCTGTCGAGATTCGAACGAAAGCACGCGGGCGCATTTTCAACCGCCATCGGGATCACAGTCGAAGCTGTCAACTCCTTCAAGACTGTCTCTTCACTGTCACTGGAGCAGGAGATTCTGGAGAGCTACCGCCGGGCTCTGAGGGCGCCACAGAAGGAGATGACGCTCGCGAGTGCGCATGCCAACCTTTTCCTCGCCATTTCAAACAGCTGCGGCGCAATGATCTATGCATTCGCGTACTGGTGGGGGTCCACAAGAATAACCAAAGGAGAGGCCACACCTACACAGTTCTTTGTCATTCTTATCTCCATGCTTGTGAGCGCGCAGTTGTGGGGTAACATGTTTACTCTGGCGCCGGAAGTGTCACGGGCCCGAGAAGCTGGTTCTCGAATTCTTAGCCTCTTGGACCTGACGTCGTCGCAGGATGTGTCGCATTCCAAGATCGAGGAGGGTGGTGAGAGCGAGAAGAGAGACGACGTTGAGGCCGTGGCAGAGGCAGCACCAATATCCAGCTCGGGAAACCGAGGCGCAACGGTCGTCTTCAAAGACGTGGGTTTTGCGTACCCTGCCAGACCTGACGTGCCTATCCTGCAGGGCATGTCGTTCACCATCCCGGCAGGGCAATTCTGTGGCCTCGTTGGGCCGTCGGGTGCGGGCAAGTCCACTATCATGTCGCTCGTGCAGCGCATGTACTACCCTACTCGAGGCACGGTTGAGATCAATGGGGTCGACATCTGCGCCCATGATGGCACAGACTTCCGCAATGACATTGCCGTCGTGCCTCAGGATTGCGCCCTGTTTGACGGCACCATCAAGTTCAACGTCGGGCTCGGATCCAGGCCCCATCACGAGGCAACGGATGCCGAGATTGAGGAGGCATGCAAGCTGGCCAACATGCACGAGACCATTATGGCGATGCCCATGGGATACGACACAGAGTGTGGACCTAATGGATCACGGTTGTCAGGCGGGCAGCGTCAAAGGCTTGCGATTGCACGAGCTTTGGTTCGAAAGCCTCGCCTGTTGCTCCTCGACGAGAGCACCAGCGCGCTGGATGCCGAGAGCGAGAAGGCTCTCCAGGAAGGCCTCGAGCGGGCGGCTCGCGGCATCACCGTCATTGCCATCACACATCGGTTGCACACGGTGCGCAAGGCTGACGTGATATTCGTGGTCGAAGGCGGCAAGGTGGTGGAGAAGGGCCGCCACGAGGAGCTCGTCGAGAGGAGCGAGAGCTACAGGGTCAACGCTCTGCAGCAGATGCTTGACGGCTAGGCAACTGCAGAGCTGGTCTGGCTCGCATGGGGCACCGTGTTGTATTAGCGATATTTTAATAGATTGGGTAGCATATAGCATATAGACAGGGGCAAGAAAAGCATTTCTGTTTTTTTGGCGACACCAAGCTTCAGGCACGGCATCTTCACATCTTCAAATTGCGCCATGGCTTGGCTTGTGACGGTGACCCCGTAACGATGAGTGGGCGGGCAACTGTCAATGATGTGGCGATGATCATCCCGTCATCGCTGAGCACCTTGTGCATATGCCTGTAGGAAGCCTCCGTAACGAGAAGTCGTACGGCCATAACCGTCTGGGCACCAGGGCAAAGTGTGCGAAGCAGACGATGCAACCTCATTCGGGTCGTACTCGTACGACGCCCGTCCGTGTCACGAGAGCAGCCGCATAAGTAGCACAGATGAAGGCGCCATCGGGAGCACGGCGGTCGAGACCTGAAGGCGTAGATGTTGTCCGGTGCAGCCTCGTGGTTGTGCGGCGGACACTCGGTTGCCAGTGAAGTCGGAACGTGCTCGCTGTCGTCGAGGTCACGGGAGCTGGGATTGAGTTGTGGGTGGGTGGTATCACCGTGTCATCTGCACGAGGCCGTCGGGAGCGGTCGCAGACGAAGAATGGGGCGGCGATGATTCGCTGGGTACCTACAGGAGGTCCCCCCTCCCCCCAACACCCACCTCAGGGACGCACGCACCCGCGCAGTGCCCTCCAGTGCAGCCTAGCTCAGCCGGAGCCCTCCTCCCCTACGGCTGTCAGTGTGAGGTGGGAACCCGCTGTCCGCCGCTAGGCTTCCCGCCCATGCGGCGATGGTGGCACCTCATCAGCAGCAGCGAAGCGAAGCTTGCCTGCCACCACCTCCCCCCTCCACTCCACTCCATGGCCGTGGCCGACGAGGCCGTGACCTTACCTGATCAAGTTCGCTCTGGCAGCAGGTTCGCCCATCAAACTTAATCAACAAGCCGCCATCTTCTTGCGCGCAACCTCGCCTCCCCCCCATCGACCTCGAAACTTGGTCTCTTTTCCATGCGATAGCCCGCCGCCCACAATTCCGCCCCCGGCTGGCTTCGAGAATCCCTCCTCCGTTGCAGAATCTCCCACCCCAAGCGTCGCCGTCGTCAGCAACCGAACCTCGACTGGCGCGCATCGTGTGCGAGGAGGAGGGAGTGTCCGGAGCAGCAGCACCCACCGCGAGAGCGACCCCAGCCTCGCCCACCCACAAGACGCCGGCTCGTACGAGCTTTTCGACTACAGCGCCATACAGGAGCGCCAAGCCGCCGACGAGCGCGAGAGACGACGCCGAGAAAAGCGAGCGGACAAACTCCACTGGCTGGAGGAGCAGGACGAGATGAAGTTCTCGCACAGCGTCCAGTTCAATGCTGTTCCGGACTGGAGCAGCCACTACATTGCGTACAGCAACCTCAAGAAACTGTGAGTGCCCCCCACACCAGACGCGCGCACAATCTCCGCAGTCTTTGCGCAGATGCTGACCGACACCACGTGCACAGCATCTACCATCTCGAAAAGTCGGTACATCAGAGCCGCGCCGCCGGCGACGCCGAATCGCGACCCCTCATCCTCAACGAGGAGCCCGAGGAGGTCTTCAGCAGGGCCCTCGGCGTCGAATTGGAAAAAATATGCTCCTTTTACGTTGCCAAGGAGGGTGAGCTGCTCGACGAAGTCGCGCAGCTGACTCGCGATGTCGGCGACCGCCCGTCGACTGATGGCGTAGCGCCCCTGCATAGGTTGTCCTCTGAGGGCCAGCGCGGCAATGGCCATCGCAGACCCTCGAGCTCCATTGGGCCCGCCTCTGACGACGAGTATGGGATGGAAGACAGCGACGACGACGAGACGACAGGGCTCACAAAGGCAAGGAGCGGCACGGGCAGGAGGCGGACGGTTGCCAACATTGGCCATCACACAGACCTCGCAGCCTCGTCGGATCTCGGCCGCTCCACGCGCCGGTATAGCACGACGTACGAGGACTATGGCGATCAGTCCGTCTTTGCCATGGGGCTGTACTCGTCCGGCATCATGCTCAAGAAGCGAATCATCAGCCTCTATGTCCAGCTCTGCGAGCTCAAGTCGTATGCCCAGCTGAATAAAACGGGCTTCAGCAAGGTCCTTAAGAAGTTTGACAAGATTCTGGACAAGGAGCTGAAGGCCGAGTACATGCGCAACTACGTTGACACAGCGTACCCGTTCAAGGATGAGACTAGGAAAGTCCTCGAGGAGAACATTGCCAAGATGGAGAACGCGTACGCCGATGTCGTCACGGGAGGCGACGCCGCCCTAGCCAGAAAAGACCTCCGCTCTCACCTCCGTGAGCACGTCGTCTGGGAGCGCAACACGGTCTGGCGTGACCTCATCGGCATCGAGCGCCGTGGCGAAGCTGCCCGACTCGGCCAGTCCCTCCTCGGCCAGGACCCCAGCGCTGTCCAAAAGAGACTGCAGGGTGACGACGACAAGGGGCCGACCGTCAAGCAGATTCGGACGCCTCTCGGCCGACTGTCGCTGCCCGCCTGGCTGGCGAGCGGATCTATGCTTACACTCTTGATCTCGGTCGCTGTCTTCTTCACGATACTCTTCGTACCCATGATGAACAAGGCAGAGCAGCAAAACTGCCTCGCCATGCTCGTGTTTGTCAGCATGCTTTGGGCTACAGAGGTGAGCATGCCCGCTTTTGCTGCGATGGATGGACCGTTGATCTGACTTGCTGCAGACGATTCCGCTCTTCGTGACATCCCTCCTCATCCCGTTCTTGTCAGTGGTTCTGCGCGTCGTGCGCGATGAGGGTCCTGGTAAGCACCACAAGCGGCTCAGTTCCAAAGAGGCGACAGAGGCAATCTTCGCGTCCATGTGGACTCCCGTCATCATGCTCCTTCTCGGTGGCTTCACTTTGGCAGCGGCTCTGTCAAAGTGCAAGATTGACAAGCGACTGGCTACACTCATCCTCAGCAAGGCTGGCACACAGCCTCGGACGGTCTTGGTTGCCAACATGTTCGTGGCAGCCTTTGCGTCGATGCTGATCAGCAACGTTGCCGCGCCGGTGCTTTGCTACTCCATCATCGAACCAATGCTGCGGACTCTGCCGTCCGACTCGGACATGTCCAAGGCCGTCATCATCGGCATTGCCCTCGCGTCTAACATTGGCGGCATGCTCTCTCCCATCGCCTCGCCGCAGAACGTGGTGGCCATGGGCATTATGAAACCGGAGCCGACGTGGCTGCAGTGGTTTTTCATCGTCATCCCCGTCGGCGTCGTCTCGATCATCTCGATTTGGATCCTGCTGCTCGTGACGTTTCAGCCGGGCAAGGGTACCTCTATCGCACCCATCCGGCCGCTCAAGGAGAAGTTTACTGGCATTCAGTGGTTTGTGACCATTGTGGCCATCACCACGATCGCGCTTTGGTGTGGCAGCCACCAGATGGAAGGCATCTTTGGCGACATGGGTGTAATCGCCATCATCCCAATCGTGCTCTTCTTTGGCATCGGTATCTTGACCAAGGAGGACTTTAACAACTTCCCTTGGACCATCATCATCCTGGCCGCCGGTGGCCTGTCCCTCGGCAAAGCTGTGAGGTCGTCGGGCCTCCTGCACACGCTCGCGGAGCTCGTGTCTCGCGAGGTGGAGGGCATGGGCCTTTACGGCGTCCTCGTGGTCTTTTCGACCCTGATCCTTGTGATTGCGACCTTTATCAGCCACACAGTCGCGGCTCTCATCTTCTTGCCCTTGGTCTTTGATGTCGGCGTGGCGATGGATCAGCCGCATCCCAACTTGCTAGTCATGGGCGGCGTGCTCATGTGCAGCGCGGCCATGGGCCTGCCTACAAGCGGGTTTCCCAACATGAGTAAGTTGTCTGTTCGTCCGGCTCGAGCACACCAGCTAACATGGCGCAGCCGCAATTATGAAGGAAGACGCTGCGGGTCAAAGGTATCTCCGTGTGAAGCATTTCATCAGTAGAGGCGTGCCGAGCAGCATCATCACGCTCGTGGTTGTCTTGACGCTCGGCTACGGCATTATGGAGGTGGCAGGTTTGGACTGAGGCATGGCGCAGCGGCAAAAGCATACACGAAGACGCCTGATAGACGCACATGTACAATAATAATTGATAGTCTGACAACTGGACCAAAAATGTAGCTCATCGGGATGGCAAACGCCGTGTACGAAGTTGTACTTGATGGTTCGGCCGTATGAGCAGCACTGTGCTACTGTGCAAGTGCCCGAGCTTGGGATAGCCGTTGACGTCGTCTGACCCGCCCAGCAGATGCAATGCCGCGACGCAGCTCCTGGCAGGCACCAGCGGTCCCAGCATCCCACCAGCAACCTCGCTCGGAGCAACACGAATCCAACGTCGCGCGCTGGAGCTGAAGCTGCTGCACAAGATTCCATCACCTCCACCGGTCTCATGCGTGTCTGTCAACGATAGTCGAAACAGCCTCGAGCTGGCCCGCTAGCGCCATGCTCTCCGCATTCACAGCCCGGCCCATCATTGAGTTCCGGCAGCGCGACAAGTCCAAGATCGAGACCATCCTCGCCTACGGTACAGATCTAGCGTCATCTGCTCCGTCACCGGGGAAGCGCATCTCGCTAACACTTGAGCCTAGGCGACCGAATCCTCGTCGGCCTCAACAACGGCGCGCTGCGCGTCTATCGCCTCAACGAGCCGCCCCCGCCCACCGCAGCCGCCGCCCAAGACGAACCGGCCCCGTCCGCAGCAACACAAGCCGGCAGCGCCAGCAACTCCCCCCAGAATGGCGACCGCCCGACCTCGCGGTCCGGCAAGCCCACGGACCTTCTGCGCGAGGTGGAGAGGTTCTCGACGCGCGCCATCGAGCAGCTCGCCATCATCAAGGAGGCAAACACCATCGTCTCGCTGTCCAACTACAGCGTCTCGCTCTACGATTGGCAGACGTACCAGCTGATCGAGACGCTCGGTCGGTCCAAGAACGCGTCCTGCTTCGCCGTCACGTCCAACATCGTCAAGGATCCCGACACCGGCATACCCGAGATTATAAGCCGTCTGGCGGTTGCGGTGAAGCGGCGGCTGCTGCTCTGGAGCTGGCATGAGAGCGAACTGAGCGATGATGTCGGTGAGGTTGTGCTGTCAGAGTCTATTCGATCCATCACATGGGCCAATGCGACGAAACTCGTGTGTGGCATGAACGGGGGATACGTCCTGGTTGATGCCTTGACACACGAAATCGACGACATTGTCAGCCCCGGCACGGTGGGTGGCGCGAGCCAGGGGAGCCGCTTTGGTGCCGTTAGCAGTGCGAGCATGGGCTACATGGGGCTCGGCGGGTACATGCCCCGACCGCTGGCCGCGAAGCTGGCCGACGGCGAACTTTTACTGGCCAAGGACATCAATACCTTGTTCGTGAATGATGAGGGGAAGCCACTTGAACGGCGGCAGATACCATGGCTCTCTGCGCCCGAGTCCATCGGATACTCCTATCCCTACATTGTGGCCTTGCAGCCGCCGGCCAAGGGGTCGTTGGAGGTACGAAACCCGGACACGCTGTCGCTGTTGCAGAGCATGTCACTCCCCGGGGCCGCTCAGCTGCATTTCCCGCCGCCGACGGTCAGCTTGGCACATGCTGGCAAGGGCTTCCACATCTCCAGCGACCGGTGCGTGTGGAAGATGGACGCAACCGACTACGACTCGCAGGTGGAAGAGCTGGTCGCGAAGGGCAAGTTTGACGAAGCCATCAGCGTCCTCAACATGCTAGAGGACGCATTACTCAAGGACAAGGCGGAGACGCTCCGTGAGGTCAAGATGCTCAAGGCGGAGATGCTCTTCGCCAAGAAAAAGTATCGCCAGGCCATGGACTTGATGAATGAAGACGACGTTCACGCGCCTCCGGAAAGGGTGCTGAGGCTATTCCCGCCTCAGATCGCGGGCGACTTGTCGCGTTGGGCCCATGTGCAGGACGCCAAGGACGCAGATGAGGAGCCGCCGAAGAAGACTGGGGGGACGAGACCCAGTAGCCCGGACGGAGACGCGGAGCAAGCTGCGCCGCCCATGGTCGGCGGCTTCGCGAAGCTGTTCCGGGGAGCGCACAAGAAGAACATATCGGACGCTGCCTCCGTCACGTCGGCAAAGAAAGACGCTACGGAAGAGGACGACACCGAAAGTGCCAAGGAATCGCCTGCGGAGGATAAGCCGCTCCAGGGAAAAGAGTTGACGAAAGCGGTGTTGGAGCTGAATAGCTATCTCGCGGGAACCCGCGCGCGGCTTCAGCGAGTCATCGACCCAGTGACAGGGAGGCTCAAGCCACGGACGGACCAGGGCAGCTCCGCGGAAGAGGCAGCAGAGAGGTTTCTGAGGACGACACAGGATGAGTCGGAGCAGAAACTCGAGGAGGAGCTGCGAAAGACGTTTCGCCTCGTCGACACAACCCTATTCCGCGCATACATGTTCTCACAACCATCTCTCGCAGGCTCGCTGTTCCGAATCCCCAACTTTTGTGACCCAGATGTGGTCAACGAGAGACTTCTGGAGCACAACAGGTACAACGAGCTGGTGGATTTCTTCTACGGCAAGAGGCTGCACAAGGAGGCTCTGGATCTACTCCGTAGGTTCGGGTCGACCACGAAGCCCGACGAGGCAGCGCCAACACTCCACGGGCCGGACCGCACCATTCAGTACCTGCAGAACCTGCCTCCGTCCGAAATCGACCTCGTGCTGGAGTACGCTGGGTGGACGCTTAAGAGCAACCCCGACTACGCCATGGAGATCTTTACGGGCGACACGGAGAATGCGGAGACGTTGCCTCGCGAGAGAGTCATCTCGTTCCTCCGCGAGGTCGACACCAAGCTTGAGAGGCTGTATTTGGAACACATCATCAATGAGCTGGACGACATGACGGCAGACTTTCACAATCGACTGGTGGAGCTTTACGTTAGGAATCTCACTGGCATGAGCAAGGGAGAGGAGTTCGATGCTCTCATGGACAAGTTTATCAAGTTTTTACGGGATTCGCGGCAGGTATACGGCCTGACGAGGGCATTCGCTCAGATTCCCAAAGACGGTGAGTGCTATTTTAACGCAGGATGGGTTGTTGGCTTTCGGCGCTGACGAATTGCAGATCCGTCTTTCTACGAGGCGCAGGCCGTCGTACTCAGCAACATGGGATCACACCGACAGGCGCTTGATATCTTCGTGTTCAAGATGAAGGACTATGGCAAAGCAGAGGAGTATGTCGCCATCTTCCCCCAACTAAAAGACGACGTCTAATCGATGCAGATACTGTAATCGCGTGCACAAGCAGCAAGAGGCCGCGGCCGCCAGCACAGAGGAGAGCGAAAAGTCGGATGTTGCCGATGACTCGACGAAGTCGATATACCACATCCTCCTATCACTCTATCTCAAGCCACCACCACCCCACGAGGCTCAGCTCGAACCGGCGTTGGATCTCCTATCCAAGCACGGATCCCGTTTACCGGCCACATCCACGCTTGGGCTGATCCCGGACGATCTCCCGGTGGGGGCGCTGGAAGCTTACTTCCGTGGCAGGATCAGATCGGCCAACAGCCTGGTCAACGAATCGCGCATCGTCGCCGGCCTGCGCAAGGCAGAGTTCATATCCACGGCTGCGCGGCTGCACCTGGGCGACAACGTGGACGGCGGACAAGGCGGGCGGAACAGGCACGTCACCATCACCGACGAGCGACACTGCGTCGTGTGCCACAAGAAGCTGGGCGGCGGCATGAGGATCGGCGGCAGCGTCGTCGCGGTGCTGCCTGACAATACGGTGGTGCATTACGGCTGCCTCAGCAGGGCGACGGGGCAGAAGGCGGACAGCACCCGGGCTCCTAGCTGGGGTAGGGGGTTCTAGACGTCGTGTATGCGGGGACGAAGAGTTGGCCATTAGGCGTTTGCGCGCATGTTTCGTAGCCGGGAGGCAGTTGCGACTTTCTGGTGGATACAGGGATACCCGTTTGTTGCGCGTTTCGCAGCTTGTTGAGCTTTTAGTAGCATCATAGTCGTCGTCGGCGGTATCTCGAAGGAGACGACAGCAAATATGAGGCATCCAAGCTCGCCTCAATCCTCGTCGTCCTGGACGTCCTCGCCGTAGTTTTCCTCCTCCTTGGCCTCGTCGAGAGCGAGCTCACGAGCCTTGTTGTTGCTGTTGTTCCTGTTGTCCTCGTCCATGCGCGCCGTCAGCTCCCTGTTGACCTGGTCCTGCGTCTCGGCGACAGCCCGGCGCAGAGCCTCGAGGTAGCGCGACTTGTCGTCCACGGCGGCGGCGGAGGCGGCAGACGAGCCGGTTGTTGTCGTTGCTGTTGTTGCAGCTGCTGTTGCGTCGGGGCCAGCGGGGACGGGGGCGACGATGCTCTTGGAGAGGGCAAAGGGCGCGTTGGCGGGGGAGGAGTATGTCGCGGTGAGGAGGGGTTTGGGAGTGGGCGTGGCTTTGGAGTTGGGGTGGGACATTGTGGCGATTGGTGATGGGTATGAGGATGAGGAGGAGAAAGAGAATGGGGAGGAGGAGGGAGGACTTTGCGGATAAAGGACGAAAGTGAGGTTCGTTTAGATGAGGGACGGTTCGTGGTGGGGTGGTTGAAATTGAAATCGCTGGGCGGCGGGTATAGGTAGTGTAAAATTGGTGGAGCTGCTGTAGAGTTCAGGTCTTGTTCCCCCGGCTTGCTTGGGGGCGGGCGAAAGCTGACTGATCGGTGCCGGCCCCAGGTCTGGTGCCGTGAGAAGCTGGAATTTCCCTGCCAGCCAGGCGGATGGATGCAGTGATGACAGGGGGTCGCAATCCTTCCAGCAGCGGGTTACGTGGGGTTGTCAGTCAGTCAGGCTGCGCTGAGTGCCAGCCAGAGCTGACAGGCTGGTCAAATAGATGCATACGTCAGTCAGGGCTGCTGCTGCTGCTGCTGCTGCTGCTGCTGCTGCTGCCGGGCCCCCCCGGGGGTTTCCCCTCCAGATTTGAGAGTCCAGTTGAAATTACTACTTGTTTCATAAATGTGCGGACGAACGAACGTGATACAGTGCGTACCTTATTGCAAAGTGTGTACGTACGTAACTATTCGTAGGTGCGTGTAGGTATGGATGGATGGATGGATGGCGGGCATGCGCCAGGGCTTGTCCAACCTACTAACACAGTAACGTTAGTAGTTGCCCTTGGTCCCTCCCCCGTCATCAACAAGCTTCCCGCCAAGTCCGGGCCCGGTTCTTACGTCGTAGGCTTATCCCCAATCCGTCGTCTCCATAGTCGTCGTCGTCGTCGTCACTTTCTTATCGTTTGCCTAGACGACAACTCTCTCTCTCTCTCTCTCTCTCTCGCTCGTGTCAGCCCCCTCCCCCTCGCACAACTCCAGCTGCCTACACTTGCACAAGGCCGCCCGCGTTCCTCCAATTCCTTTCTCTCATACCTATCCGCTCGCTCGCTTGTGCCAACCACCACCACCAACACCGCCCAACCACAACAACGCCAACACAGCTGACACGCCCGCCAGCACAGCAACTGCTGCTCCTGCTCCGGGAAATGAATACCAACTACTGGACCTTACCTAGTACTACTACCACCACTACTGTTACTACTACTGCGTACTACGACGCCAACGACACCTCGTCCCCGCCATCGACGCTCCATCCCTAACCACCTCAGACACTCGGCTGCTACCCACATCCTCGCCACCCTCCCCTCGGCCCTCCTCCTCCTCCTCCGCCTCCGCCTCCGCCTCCTCTCGCGCCCATCGCGCGCGCGCGCCAGCCCGCCGCCGCCTCCGCCGCCGTCCGGGGTGACCCTCGACACACACACACGACGCCTGGCCCGCCCTCCCTCCCTCCCTCCTCCCTCCTCCCTGCCTCCAAGCATCTCGGCGGCCCTCGTCCCCAATCAACGGCCTGAGTCAAAATGTAACAGGCCCCACAGTCCATCCGCGACACTACTACGACACTCCCTACAATGCAGCCGCAGCCGCAGCCGCCGCCGCCGCCGTCGGCCTCGTCGACACGGCCGCAGCACCGGCCTCCCGGCAGCTTCTCCCCCTTGCCGAACGGACCCACGAGCCCGTCCGTCCAGGCCTCGTCGGCCGCCTTCTCCTCGTATCATCACCATCACCCTCACCAGCAGCAGCAGCAGCAGCAGCAGCAACAGTCAGGGCCCCCGCGACGTCCGCCTCCCTTGCGCATCGATTCCTCGGGCAGCGACGACAGCAGCGGCCTAGGCATCTCCAAGACGCGCCGGCAGCGCGCTGACTCCCCGGCCACGCCCATATACAGCCAGTTTGCAAGCTCCAACAGCTCCTCCTCCACTCTGCAGCAACAGCAGCAGCAGCAGCAGCAATACCACCACCACCACAACTTCTCTCGCCCTGCGGCTGCCGCTGGCGCGCGGCTAGTGACGCCTAGCCTGTCCGCGGCGCCGCTGCTCAAGGGCCACTCGAGGAAGCACTCGGCCACGCAGGGCCTCTTCGACTCGACCCTGCCGTCGACGTCCACCTCGAACCTGTCCCAGCTGAGCATGGCCCAGTCGAGCCAGGCGGCGGCGGCGGCAGCAGCAGCGGCCGCGTCCTCAAACGCCTCGTCCCTCTCCGCCAGCCAGATGGCGGCCAAGGCGGCCGTCATGTCGCACCAAAACACCGCGTCGCACGTGCGCCAGCGATCTCAGACTGTCCCCTTCCCCGGCGGCGAACCCAACGACGCCCAGAGACGCGGCAGCGCCGGCAAAGGCCCAATGAGCCCTCCCGTCCTGAGCCTCACAGAGGCGAGCGCCCCCCGCGACTCGTACTTTGCGACCGCCGCCGCCAACCACCACCAGCAACATCACCAGCAATACCAGGACCGGCACGTCTCGCACTCCCCCGCCGCCACCGCGGCCGCCAACGTCGTCTTCCCTCGATCTGGCCACAACTCGCCCAGGGACAAGTCGATCTCACCCCAGCCTTTCCCGCCCATGCCCCCCCAACAGATCCCTCCTCCCGTGCCGGACAAGGAGAAGCCGCTCCCCAAGCCGGAAAAGTCAAAGGTGAAGCTCTTCTCGCGCCCCAGCAAGATCAGCATCACCAAGGGCGACACAAAGGACAAGGCCCTGCCCAGCCCCGGCAAGATTGGCAGCGCCCTCTCCGTCCTCCAGCGCGGCAACTTTAGCACCAGCAGCCTAGTAGACCCCCCGAACCCCTCCCTATACAGCCTCAACAACTCGTCTTCAGCGACAATCCGGCCCATCGACTCTCTGACCGAGGACAAGGGCAAGGAGAAGGAGAAGAAGCACCACTTCCTCTCGCGGCAGAAGCAAAAGCTCAAGGATGAATATCACCTCCCGCTGTCCTCGGCGGCGAGCAACTCGAAGCCGACGGACCCCAACGCGCCCAGCAGCCTGTACAACTTCAACGTCCCCGCCAGCCCCGCCCCGGGGGGCTCCAGCTTCGTCAAGGCCAAGAAGGACAAGAAGCTGGCGGAGCGGTCGGAGAGCCGCATGGACACGGAGTCTCCCTTTGGTCTGCAGGGCGACGGAGCACTGCCGTCCCTGTCCCAGCAGTCGACGCTGTACGACCCCGTCGACCCGGGGAGGCTCGGGCTGCAGAACCACGTGTCCCTCGACGACGCCTGGCCCTACCTCAAGGCCAAGCTGCTCGTCATCTTCGAGGGCGAGGACCTGCGCCTCCCCGTCGAGGACTTCAACCGCGTGGTGCAAATGCACATCAAATGGTGCATCCACAAGAGGTCCCCGACCGGCATGCTCGACGACATGCGCGACCTCCTCGCCACCGGCTTCTCGTCCCTCGACCGCACACTGCGTCTGACGCCCGAGGACCGTTTCGTTCCGACCCTTGTGGAGCTGTGGCTCTTCACCTTCACCTCCATCCTGCCCTACATGCAGTCCGTCTTCTTGCCACTCGACCTCGAGGTCTCCGGCCGCGGCATTATCATGACGCCCGAGCAGGCCCGTGACTTTTGGGGCGGCATCGTGACGGCGGCTCCCTCGGCGGCGGGGCGTCCGGTGCGTGTCGCCCCCGCGGGCGGCGCCCTCGACGTCCGGCGCCTGGTCCTGACGGCGTTCCGCGACATCGTCATCCTCCCCCGCTACGACTCGCTCAAGAGCATGTTCTCGCGCCTGTCGCTCGAGTTTCTGCCCTCGTCGTACGCCAACATGGCGCTCGCCTCCCCGCCCCCGCTCGACGCCAACCTCAACAACCTCTCCTCATCGCCTTCCGAGTCCTTCACGAGCATGGCCCGCCCCGGCACCGCCATGTCCCTCGACCCCTCGGTCGGCTCCTACAACTCCACGAGCACCACCCTCCTGGGCGACGGCTCCGAGCGCGGCCGCAGCCGCGCCGTCAGCAACGTCAGCTTTGGCAGTCACGGGAGCGACGGCGCCGCCGCCGGGGCCGTGCGGCCTTACACCCCCTCGGGTGGTGGCGGTGGCAGTGGCGTCGTACAGGTCCTCAGCAGCGTGCGCGAGCAAAACGTCGACGACTCCAAGCAGGTGACCGACATGGTCGGCCGCATGCTGCAGTGCATGAGCGTCCTGTCCGGCCTGGGCAGCCTGGGCGACGCCGACGACGAGGGCAACAGGAAGGTCGTCGAGCTCTGCAAGATGCTCAAGCTCAATTGGCTGGGCAGGGGCAGGACGGGCCGCAACCGGAGGGGCATCGTCGGCGGACGCGTGAGGCGGGACGACCTGAGAGAGGAGGTGCGCGTGATTTAACAATGACAACTACGAAGTGTCACGACGTGATGTATGAGAGACAGGGATGACGGTCTGTTTTGTATTTGGCATGACTACGAGATTCCATGGTTTTGGGGAGTTGTGGTCTAGGATAGGCAAGCCCAATACTAAGAGGCAGCACGGTTGTAAAAGGTTCACGCAAGAGGCACACTGGGCTTGAATGGTCATGATTATTGTCTTCTCTCTTGTAAACATTGGAATAGCTGTTACGAAACATGCACGCGGTGGGACCTAAAAACATCTTTGTCGAGTTAGCCTCGTTGTCTTGTCCAGAAGTGGAGCAGAATAAATTGTCAAGTGTGAAAAAAGATCAGACATCCAAGGAAGAATTTGACCCTCATGCATCCCAGAAAGGCTCTAACGGGACTCGAGTGGAAACTGCGAATAGAAATGGAAAATTTCATCATGAAAGGGGAGAGGCGACGAGTGCTGCTAGGGAGACTCACAACATGTAGACTTCACGAAGCCGTGTGCTGTGGATGAGCTGAGCGTGGATTCAAGCCGTCGACGTGCACGTCCCGTCCATCTGTCGAGCAGCAGCGTGTTAGCAAAGCTGAAGGGCACACATAAGCCGCCATGTTGAAACCAAAAGTAGGCATGTGTAGTCAGACAAAAAATACTGGCAAGTAACAGGCCGAAGCCCGAGAAGACAAAGCTTCGTTCATGGTCGATTCAGTTGGGAAAAGAAGACAATTTAATTTGTGTCATCATGTAAAAGAGTGTGTGTGGAGGGGGGCGAGATTGGCCGGGCAGAGGCCAATGCAGGAGAAAGGGGAGAGACGTCCGTACCTGGAGCTGGGCAGCGTCCGAGAGCTTTCGTCGTTTTTTCCCGGAGGTTAGTCGCCGCAGGAAGCATCGAGGTAGCATCGCCAACCTGACCACCAGTTCTCCCCATTGCCCGGGCGTCGAGGGACAGCAAGCAGTGGCTCGAAATAGAAGCAGACTGCCGCCTCGTGCAGCTCTTGAAGCTCGCCCGCCGCGCAATGGCGAGAACCGGAGTCGTTCGGGGAGAGAAACCTGCCTGGGAGACAAAGGTCGATGAGGACGAGGAAGAAAATCTGCGTGTGGAGCTCGTCGCGATGGAAGATATTGGACAACAGTGCAGAAGAAATTTTCGGCACTCTACACACTGTACATTGTATCACGTGATCCGCCGTCCAGTGGAACGGAAGTAGCTTCGACCGAACGAGGCCGGCAGCCAAAAATAGCGCCTCTGGAATTGAGAAGGATAGTGCTATGCATAAGTGTGGTGAAATCGGACTTCGCAACTGCTGAGTTCAAGTCCGCATGGTTGTCCGGACGCATGCAGCCTCGGCAGTGCGCAGATTTTGAAATAAAAAATAAGAAAAATCGTGTGCGTGCGATGCGGTCGTCGGCGTGTGGAAGAAAACTCAAATGCAATTGCACAGGCGGGCGTGCTGCGCGAGACGCGAGGTCGCCAACCAGCGCTCTCCACGGACGATCCTCGTCCCGCGAGCGCCAGCCAGCAGCAACGGCAGCGGCAGCAAAGCCTGTGCCCGCTCTGGTGCGCAGCTCCCCCGTTCCTTGCATCGACCCGATGACCGCATAGCCCCGCCCCATTTCTCCCGTAACAGACCCCTTTAACCTCAAGTCATGACACCACCGCACACCCGCCCCAGCCACCCATTTGGAATCGACACAAACAACTCCAGCCGTCCGCCCACGGCACGTGTGTCTTGGTTTTTCTGCGCCGACCTGGCCCCAAGGCCGCCGATAGTTGCATATTTCTTGCCCCCCCACCCACCGGCTGCGAGGTCTGGCGTCGCCTGGCGTCCCGCGACTGGATCTGGGTCCCTCCCATCCCCCCCCTGCCACCTGGTGTCTCTCCCGTCTTGGGTCTCGCTGCTGCTGCACCCACCCACCCACGCAACAGGAAGATCCCAACGCCGTCCCGCCGGCTCTTGGTCGCCGTATCCAACGCCTCTGGCTGCTGCACTGCGACGTCTCTCATCCCCCCCCGAAGCGAAGCGCTCGACCGCCCTCCGTCACCGCCAGCCCAACGTCCGTCCTTTCGATAAGGCTTTTCTTCGACGCCTCCCGGTCAGAGCCTTCTTGTTGCCGCTCCCAGGGCTCCGGACGGCCCTCGCTCCATACCCAGGGAAACAGGACCCGAGCGAGCCACGGCCCTGCTGCGCGCGGCACGCCTGCTGCAAGTCGTCCACTGCCCATCGCATCGCCCGCCCCAAGGCCCCAAAACGCTGGCCTCGCTCTACCGGCGGCACTCGGCAGGCTTCCAAATCACCTCGATCGCTCGCTCCGCCGCCCGCGCGGTCTCGTCGCTTTTTTGGTTTCGCTGTAGCTGACGGTCGCCTTTGCTTGGACTAGCAGTCGTCGGGCTCCCCGTCTGCCGCCCACCCCCCCCATCGTCTCAGTGGCCTGTTGTTGGCGTCTGGCATCACAACGCCAGGCCTCCTCCAATTACCAACAATCAAACTTTTCCTTCCCGTCACGCTTCTAGGCTTCGCTTCTTCGACCACGATATCTTCCAGGCCTCGCACCCTGCTGCCTCGCTGGTGTTTAGTCACCACACGCGTTCTGTCCGGGACGCCCTGAGGCCCGGCTTTATTCCCTCTCAGTCGTGCCCGCCACCCCGAAAACGACGCTCAGGTGTCGCGACGCGAATCTGGTGCCGCCTTCGCGACTGCGTCCCAGAACCACCCGCGACGTCGCAGTACATACATACGTCAGGATCGCCGCATGCGCATGCGATAGAGTCTCAACGCGCCTGTCGACATCCACGCGGTGGATAGCCGACCCACGATCTCAGAAATGATGGCCGCAAGTATGGGGCCAAACTTCACCGGGCACCCAGCTGCTATGGGGCACCAGGCTGTCGCGGGCCATCCCATGGGCCCCGGCATGCCTCCCAATGCTGCACAGCAAGGGGCGCCCGGCGGCGGGATGCCTCAGCAATTCGGCGCCCACATGGCTGTGTCAGGCCCTGGCGGTCAGGTCAATCCTGCCATGATGGGCGTGATGCCGCCCGGTGCCAACCCGCAGGTGCAGCTGCACAATTTGAGTCCTGCCCAGCAGCAGCTATTCCATCAGCACCAGCACCAGCTGCAAAACCAACGTACGTGTCTTCTCGCGCCCGTGTGTGCCATTCCTGAACCCCTTCTCGACTGACGGTGACGCTCTCCAGTCCAGAACCCCAGTGCCGTGGCCGCGATGCGGCAACATCAACTGCTACAGCATCAGCAAGCGCAGGCGAGGCAAGCTTTGATGGCACAACAGGTGCAAGTCAACATGGGCGTCGGTGGTGGCATCCCCATGGGCATGCCGCTACAGCAGCTTAACCCGCAGCAGCTGCAGGCTCTCCGAGGCAGAATGGGACCGGTAAGAACGCAGCCCCGACGACACCTTCTCTCTCGTCTTGTTCCGGCTAATGCGGTCCGTCGTCGCAGGGCACAAATCCCCAGGCCATCATGGCTCAACAGCTTGCGCTCCAGCAACAACAGGCCGCCCAGCAGCAGGCCGCCCAGCAGGCGGCGCATAATCAGCAGATGTCCGGCGGACCCAATCATGGTCAACCCATGCCTATGAATGCTCAGAACATGGCCGCGCTGCAGCAACAGCAGCAGGCACAGCAACAGGCGCAGCAACAGCAACAGCAACAACAACAGGCGCAGCAACAGCAGCAGCAGCAGCATCAGCAACAGCAGCAGCAGCAGAGCCAGATGGGCGGCGCAGGCGGGCAGAACCAAGCGAGTGCACAGCAGCAAGTCAGTCAGCAGGGACAGGGTCAGCCTCAGTCGCAACCGCAGGCGCAGCAGCCTGGGCAGCAGCCGCAGCCAACTCCGCAACAGTCGTCGCAAGCAGGCACCCCGGCACCGAGCGGGCAACAAACACCGGCGCAGACGCCAGCTTCGGGCCCCGCGCAAGGCCCCCAGGCTCAGCAGCAAGGCCAGGGCCCGATGCAGGCTCAGCAGATGCACCCACAGGGCCAGCAGCAGATGAACCCGGCGCAGCAGTTTGCGATGCAAACCTCCATCTTCCAGCAGCAGCAGCAGCGCAGGGAAAGCATCAAGGCGCAGTGCCTGATGAGGCTCCTGCAGCTGAGCGAGCACCTGAGCTCATTCCCAGTACGTGAAGCCGAACTCGCCGTGGCACAACATCGTCGCTAACTTGTGTGTCAGGGCGCAAAGGGCAAGGACGACATGCTGTATTGGAACACGTTTGCGAACCGCTTCTTCTCCCACGGCGGCATGTTCCGACACGCGCTACACATAAGCGACGGCGAAGACACCTCGGACAAGTCATACGAGATCTTGTACCCGGCCATAGCCCGATACTTTCACACGCATTTCAGCAGCGGGGTCAAGAGCATGCAGTTGACGCTGGACAAGAGTGGAAATGAGCGACTTTTGTCAGGAGACTTTTATTGCTTCGACAACGCCAAAGCCAGCCTGACATACTGGTACGAGTCTGGATCGCATGTAAGCCTCGTCCCCCGCTGGCTGTCAGCCATCAGACTTGGGCGTTGCATGGCTGACTTGGATATTACAGGTCGTCGCCACGGGCACGCTTCGCGCGACTTTCGACGGAGAGTTCAAGCTGGAGCTGCTCGAGTTCCTCACGACGAGCCATGAAGAGTATATCCCACGCAAGCAGGTCATCGAGGCGGCCAAGCCAGCGCATATTTGGTTCAAGGAATGGCACCAGGTCAACACGCAGGACGGCAAGCAGTCGCCGGAGATGTCCAAGAAGAGCAAGGCCAAGCAGCTCAAGTCCCCTCAGCGACAGCCTCCCGAGGTTCTCGAGGGCCTGCCCGACTCGGCTGTGAACAGCAAGGGCGTTACCGAGGCGGTCCACCAGTTTCATGAGGTGCGGAAACTCCTGTCCCTCGTCGCGTCGACGCGCTGGATACTAACGTAGGCTTTCCAGATGGTCGAGGTCGTGTGCCAGATGAATCCCCTCTTCTCCTTCTGCCACACAAACCCTGGCATCAGCCCCTACATGGCTCTGGATCAGTACGTCGCTACGTGCATCAACGGTGCGCCGGCGGGAATGAACGGACAGCCCATGCCGCAGGGAGGAGGACCGAGAACGCCCAGCTTTGGACAATTCCCGATGGGCGCCAGCCCCGCCGCGGCACACATGAACCTGCCAGGATCACCGCACATCGGCAGCCCGGCCCCGGGTCAGATGCAGGCTCCCGGCATGCAACTACAGCCAAGCCAGCAGGGAACCAGCTCGAGTGGGCCGAGTGCCAACACGTCCCCGGCGTCCAACAAGCGTCGTCGGCCGTCGGCCGTCAAGGTGGAGGAGGACGGCTCGGGGGCTCCCACTCCTGCAGGGTCCGGACCCCAGGTGAACGGCATTCAGAACCGTCCCACGAAACCGCCAACGCCCCGGATGCCCAAGAGGGTCAAGGGAAACCCGTCATGAGGCACGCCACCGGGACTTTCCACGCATCATAATGCCCTGCCGGGATGTCCCCCACTACCTCATGCCCGTAATGTTCACCTCATGTAGCATGGCGGCGTCTGTTGTTACTCGCGTTTTCTGATTCCGATTCCCGCAGCCTTTGGAAAGCCTGTGGACGGGAGTGGAGGTTGGTTTGTTTGGGCTATGCTGTTATTTTCTCATATGGGGTGGAGGGGACTACGTCCGCGCCGCCGGCCCGACTGATACCCAGCACTGGCGGGTGCAAAAATGTACCCGCGACTCTTTGTCGGGCAGGGTGGTGCGGTCGGTGGGGAGGCTCATCTGTCTAAGCGCGGTGACTGCCACTGGCATCAGGGCGACTCTGCAGACATGGAACTGAGTTGCTGCGTGTCCGGTCCAAGTCCTCGGGGACTGAGGGCTGCAGTCAGGTGTCCGTCCCCCCACGGACGGTAAGCGGCGGCCATTCGACCAGGAGACAGGGGGAGGTTGACGTGTTCTTCATATCCACATCGCGAGGGGAGGTTGGGCAAGACAGGAGGGAGATTCTAATTTGGGGGGCAACGGAGTTGTTTGTGTACGATAAAAGCGTTCTATTACGGGTGCCCATGGCGGACAGGAGCTCGGCGAGTCGAGGTGGCCATTGTTGTCAGCCACCACGGGGGCGCCGAGCCCACGCGTTCTATTAGATGTGCGGTGGTTGATTTCAAACAGGGAAGCGGTTGCTATGACGCAGGGACCGCGGCTTTGTGACTGCCTGGCTTGTGACGAACGAGAGCGCCGTGAGCCACGGCTGCCCGTATTGTATGTATTTTCGAAGACTTCTCGAAAGCAGTCCCATGAGGCTGTAGCCTACATCATCCACGCTGCACTTGGGCGTCTCCGTTTCCGCCTCTGGCTAAGCCAGTTCAGCCTCGATTGGCCTCTCGCCGCATCCCCCCTCCTCGTCATGGCAACACAGCGAGTTCCCATCCCCATTGTCCGTGAAGGAAGCCAGCTGCTTGCTGGCTGCTACCGCCATCACGACGACGGGTCATCATCACCATCGTCGTCGTCGTCGGTACACGTAGACGGCCCGCCCCACGATCACTCGCCGCCTCCGTTACCGTCCTGTGCCGCCGCCGCCGCCGTCGGTGCCTCTTCCCTGGCTTCCACCTCGCCCGCCGGCTCGAGGAGCACGTTCTCGTCGGTTTCAGGTCCGAGCTCGGTCTCATCGAGGGCTTGGTGGGCCTCCTCTTCCTGTATGGGGGACAGGGGTTGTGAGGAGGTTGGCGCGCGCTGGCCTTCTGTAGTAACCACCACCACACCCGCCGATGTCGCCGCCGTCGCCGGGGCCGTTTCCTCCGGCTCTGTCTCGGTGTTATCCCCTCCCTCTGTGACCGTCGTTGTCAGCGCCGGCAGTGGCGACGGCGGTAGCGATGCCGTCGGGGGCAGCACATCGAGCTTCGCCGAGGGCTCTGACGCGGAGCCTCCGGCGGGCGGAATGAGCGCCTCGCCGCCGGCCGGGCCCATCCACATGTCGTCCACGTCCACAGCGAGGAAGACGTGCCGCCGAGGCCCCTCTTCACATTCATTCTGCTGCTGGTGCTGCTGTTGATGTTGTTTCTGTAGCAAAACGCTACCCAGCGCCTCCTGGAGCGATGCCTCCTCAACAGGCGGCGATTCGTCATCACTGACCTTCAGGGGCACCACGGCCTCGACGCCCGCGGCGGGCACGACGACGCCCCCGTCAGCCACGATCCTGAGCGCGCATTCGGGCCCCTCTCTCATGACGTACAGCGTCGCGCGCTTCGTATCCACGTTCTTGTTCTCGGTTTCCGCGCACCGGTCCGGCAGACTAGCCCAGACGGCGAGGCGGACCGCCTCGGCGCGAAGCTGCGCGCCCGTGGGCACGGAGGCGTACGCGGCGTCGGCGACGCGCACCCAAAGACGTGGAGACTGCGTCGCAGCGCCGCCGCCTTGGCCGAAGAAGACGACGCGGATGATGATGAGAGGCGACGATGGCGATGGTAGTGGTGGTGGCGCGGGTGGCGGCGGTCGTTCGTGCGGAGCCGTTGCGGTGGAATGAAGAGGAGGAGGAGGAGCCGTGGCCGGTGATGCTGCTGTTGTTGGTGTAGTCGCCGTGGTCGAGGCAGTCATGGTCGCCGACTGTCCTTCTTGTGCACCCGCAACCGCGGGCGCCACCGAAGGCACAGCCTGCATCGTGGGTGGCATCTGCTGCTGGTTCTGCACAGCAGTCGGCGGACACACGACGTACACAACCGCCGGAGGAGGAGGAGCGGCAGCCACCACCGTCGGAGGCGGCACGAGGAACGACGGCGGCGGCACGGGCAGAGTCGCCGCCGGCGCAGATATGTACACGGCCGCGGGCGGACTCTGCAGCGTGAGGAGCGGCTGCTGATACTGCTGCTGGTTTTGCTGCTGTTGATACACGAGCATCGTATTCTGCCCCTGGACGATACCTCCGCCACCGCCCCCGCCACCTGTGCCGTACGAGCCTGGCGTCGTCCCCAGCGGCTGCTCAAACAGCCAGCCCGTCTGCCGCGCCGGCTGGGCGAGGTATCCCGACGTGCGCCGCGCCGCGGGCGGCTGTTGCTGTGCGAGAGCAACGTGCATCGGGTATGGGTGCAGCGCCTGCGGTGCCGATGCTGCAAGTGGTGGTGGTGGTGTTGGCACCGCTGCCGTCGCCATCGGAGAGGCCAACATGTAGCCCGGCCGCGAGGGCTGGTTGTACCACGGGCTGTACATGGGTGGCCGCCGCTGCTTGTTCGTGCTGCTTCTGCTTCCGCTTGCTGGGCTTCCTCACACAACGAGAAGAACCAACTCGAGAAGTCGAGGTACGTAAAATGATCAAGGTACGTTTCCGGGCGAGGGACAACGAGGCGGCGGCGGGTTCCCAGGCGTGCTTGGAGAGAGGGGAACATAGAGGGGGGGAGAGAGACAGAGAGGGGGAGAGGGGGGGGGAGAGAGACAGAGGAAGGCGGGCAGGGAGGGAGAGAGTGTGCAGTGTGTTCGTTTGTGCGCGTGCGCGCCCAGAGGTTCGTCGTCTTGCATCGTGATTCACTGATTCAGCAACCAGTCGAAAGGGTCCACCCGCACAGTTAATGAAGGAGTGAGTGCGTGACTCACGGTTGGTGGCAGACGCAGCCAGGCGCTCAGCAACTGTGAACCGCGGCTGGCGCCTCATCTTCTTTCCGATTTCAAAGAGAGGCTGCAAATATAAACACCAGCTGATCGATGGGGCCACTGGCAGTGACTTGATGTGACGTGAAGACATGCCCAGCTGGGATTGTCCTGTCGGCACGGGCTTGGCTTCAATATTCGCCAGGGTTTGCCCAACTCTGTCACGAAAGCAATCTCCGGGGTATCATCACATTGTTCCGTCGCTCGTACGCATCAAACCCGGAAATACTTGTTGATTCGTTTCGCCACTTGTCCAGCCAGCCGATATGCCATGCGTCCAGTACACCGTCCCCTTCGACCCAGGTCGAGCTGAGGATAAAAACAGTTGAGCGAAACGTGTCATAGCCGTTACAGTTCCACGCCGAGGCCTCGGCGCCATGCTTGTCTATCCATACATCGGTTGGGTCCCACCTGGTCGAGCTGCCTCAGTATCGTAGTTCCATCCAGTGCCGTCGTGGTAGCTCGTATTCCCATGTCTGTCCGCTCTCATCGGGACGGATTTCCATGCCCTCGTCAATGTCGTAGTAGAGTCGTCGTCATCCCTCCTCGTGCGATGCCTGCCAAAGCCTGTCGGTCTATCCATCAGCCACGCGTGGCGTCGCAGGACAAGCATGCATGCATGCATGCCTGTCCGTCCATGCGCGCTACAGCGTCTCCGGGGCGGGGTTCTCGTGCTTAGCGGTGCTCCCCTTGCCCCGCCACGTGCTCACCGCAGGGATGTTGGCCTCGTACCGCACTTCCTCGGTGCCGTAGGCTCTCGGCGTGAGCTTGATGAGCGTGTGCAGCGGCACGTTCATCCAGGGACTCTTAGCTTGGTCCTTCTTCATGAAGTACGCGTAGATGCATCGCAGGACGGCCTGGTGGGTGACGATGAGGATGTCCTCGCTGCGCTCCAGCTCCATGATGATGGGCTCCAGACGTATCACAACGTCACGGTACGACTCGCCGCCACGGTACCGATAGTTGTACTTGTCCTCGTCACGGGCGGCAAAGTCGTCCGGGTAGCGGTCCTTGATCTCTTGATACGTCAGCCCATCGCAGACGCCCGAGTCAAGCTCATCGAGGGCCTTCCATTGCAATTGGTTGTAGTGCGGCGGGAGGAAGCGAGACGTCGCAATGGTGCGCTTCAATGTCGACGTCCAGACAGTCAGGGGACGGTCGTCCTGCACCTTGTTAGCCCACCCATGCCGAACGAAGCCGGCATTTCACCCGGGAAAGACGTACCCCTACAGAGTCTCGGACGAGTTCCGGCAGTTTCCGCGCGTACAGCTCGCCTCGCGGAGACAGAAGCGTGTCGCCTCCAATCCTGCCCTCTAGGTTGTACATAGACTCGCCGTGCTATCAAGTGCGTCAGCGTTCGGCTCCAAGGCGCCGCGTCTTGGGGGCACTGCTTACCCTTGACAGCCAGACTGAGCGCGGGCGGATGTGGAGGTTCATGAGATAGTAGACGATGCGGCTCTGCAGGTAGTCTTGGATGCGGTTAATGATGACCTGCTTACCGACATCCATAATTTTGAGGTACGTGTATGCGTCCTCGTCGCCATCCTCGTCGATGGTCTTGTAGATTTTTTCGTAGTTGCGAATGCGATTACGAAAGTCCTGAGCAGCAGCTTCGGGATCCTGACCGCGGTAATCTGGGCTCGTCGCCTTGACGTCGCGGATGTTGGCCATGATGATGTCCTCGTCGTCGCACTTGCTTTCGACGAAGAGCACCTCGATGCCGTGCGCCTCGCACGTGTCGCTGACCCATTTGCGGCGCTCCTTTGTGGAATTGGTGGCATCGAGAATGGCTACGACGCCGCCGGTGCGAAACCACTTGAGCATGTCCGCGAGGGCGGCCTCGGCGGCTGCGCGGCGTTTCCGCTCACCTTCGACGTTGTTGGTGTCGAAGAAGTCAGCTGTGGGCTGTGGCGCATCGTTACGCCGATAATTGCCGACGTTGAACGTCTGTGCCGGGATGGAGAGCCATTGCAAGTATCGCTGGGCTGCACAAGGCAAAAGAAGAAGAGGAAAAACACAGTCAGCCAGGTTTTCTCTCTCCATCGCAAAAGGGGCATGGCGAGAGCGGGTTGAATTGATATACCGCACTCCATCGCAAGGGAGCAAGCAGGGGGGGCAAAGGGTGAAAGAAAGACGCATGCATAACGTACCTATTTGGGCAATGTAACTTTTCCCGCGCGCGGGCAAGCCAACCATGACGACGCATATCTTGGTGTCCTCGACCTGAACACCGACACCGTTGTTAGTTTTGGGCGACATGGTAACTTGTGTCGAGCCGGTTACTCGAGGCAGGGCGTTTGCAGAGCGAGGGCCAAGGCATCCGGCGTCGTGGGCGCATCTAGCAACAATGGCGGACGATGACGGCAGGGCAGGCGGGTAGGGTAAAAGGTAGCAAGTACGCTGTACCGAGAGTCGAGGGTGAACTGCGATCCAAGAAACTGCAACGAGGTCTGCAAAGATGGAGGCAATGGATCCTTGCGGTCGAACTGGAGAGTGAGAATAAATGGCCGGGGGTGGGCTCAAAGCCGGCGGGAAGGTGAGACGGGGCGAGGACGGCGAGTGTGATGGATGAAGCCAAGTTTCAGTGAGAGGGTAATGAACGAACTGGTGACAAGAAGGTGAATGATCGCGTGAGGCTGCCCGATTTTCAGGCGCACCCGACCTCAAGCGGGGGGCAGCCAACAGCGCGGGCTGCCAGTGGAGCGACTGAGGTGCAGCAGGTCCCGAAATGGCGGGGCGTTCGGGGGCCGCTCTGGGGGAGCTGTGCCCCGGAAGCTGCCACCCTAAGATGGATGGATGGGTGCCTGGGAACCGCACCGCCCGGGTACCTCCAGTGAGTCGGGTACCCTATGATTCGACGGCCCCGTACCCACGCCGAGGCAGTCGATGACTTCGGGTCCAGTGCCTTGCAGCTTCTCTCTCCAGGTTCCAAGCAGACAAACGCACGAACCTGGGAGAGCGCCCAAAGAGGCTCTTTGACGTCAGGCTGGGCAACTCTGGTCTCCGGGCCGTCTCTAATGCTCTCGTCTGATGGATGACCCGCTCGGGTTCGCTAGGCGGTCAAGGAAAGGGCAGAGGAAGCGATAGGAAAAAAAAAGGATGTTTGATGAAGCTTGCCAACGTTGTTGCACGTGGGAGAGGGGAAGCGTCTTGCCGGATCAGACAAGAGCGGACGAAACAATGGATGGTAGAAGCAGACTGCTCAAAGACGTTGCCCTGTGTTCGGAGGTTCGGCGAGACTGGAGGTCACTGCCGCGACTGACAGACAGCATCGGATGGGCACAGGGGAGTTCCATAACTTCACTACCCGGGGCGACGCCTTAGGTACTGTCCCACCCGGGCCTTTGGGGGGGCCTTGGGCTGCCCTGGGCTGCGCACCGCAACGGCCCTGCGATGTGATGCCGCCCGCTGCACTTCAACGGCCAAAGTCGCTGTCAAAACGTCAAGATACCCCACCGTTCAACAACACCCGACGGCGGCAGTGACGCAACGCAATGGGCAAGGCAACAACAACCCGCGGACGACAGGACGGAGGATGACTCCATCGAGCAGCAGCCATGACAAGGAAACATGTCGACCCCGCACACTTGCACATGGGAGCTCGCTGCCTCAGCCCTCCCGTTACAGTTGCGTCGTCTCGTCTCTTGCAACGAACTCCATGACCCGGCGCCGGGATTCCAGCTGCCTGATCGCGTAACCTTTCGCCCGCCGCTGCCCGGTTGCCGAGGTGGTGGTGGTGGACGACTCAAGTAGACCTGACTGCCTGACAAGAGGCGTCACTGCCCATGCGGGTTCCATGGTGGTGGAGGCCCCGTCGCCGTCTCGGGGTCCCTTTGAGACGCGGTGGGGTCTGCCGGGCCAGACCAGGTACATTGTGCCCAGCAAGGTACAGCACAGCGCAGTACAGTAATAATGGCGCCGACCGCCGCCATCACCAACTGTAGCCTCATGCAACTGGCCGCCCTCGCACTGCAAGGAACCACCTCTCCACGACCAAGGAAAAAAAAGAGCGCCCGCCCACTTGGGCCGCCGCTCGTCTCCGGCTCTGCCCGACAACGCCGCCACCCCTACCACCCCTCGCCATCGCGGCTAGGGATGTACCGTGCCTTGCGTGGGACCCCTGTCGCGTCGGGACGACATGAAGGATGGATGTCCTCGTCCTCAATGGCAGTTGAGCCTGCCACTAGCCCAACTGCATGGCCATCGTTTTTGACGTCGTCGTCGTTCTTGTCTCGCGCCCTCTTGCAGACCTTCGATACTGTCTGCACATACAGCATCCGCGTTGCCCCGAATGAAGGCTGTCGCTCGACACCCTCTGGCACAACGATGCCTCCACTCCTGTCAGCAGTCGTTGGCGCGCGCACTCGCGCAGTGGATTCGCCCCACGGGCTGCGGCGTCGTCCCTCCCCTGCCAGCCCAGCTGGTGCCATGACGCGCGACGCCCTCACCGCCGCCCAGAGTGGTCACTTGACCACGTCGTGATTTCAAGCTCCGCCATCTCGCCAGGCAGCCGACGGGCTTCCGTCACGTCTGTCCCCCTCGCATCCATCTGCTTGGAAAGCAGCGCAATGAACATACAGTGCTGTACGATGCGAACAATAGTGAGAGGACTCGGCTTACCTTGCTAAAGTTCCACGTGTTCGCCCGCGCTCGCCCCGACGGCGACCCCGTCGCCGGTGTCGGTGGCCCTGCCGCAACGCCTCTCATCGTGTCGTCGTCGGCGGTAACCCAGTTGGTGGGATCCTCGGTCGCAACAGAGGTGCTGCACGTCCGTCGCGATAGGTACTGTACTTCGTACAACCAAAAAAAAGACTCTCACGAGAATGGTCGAAATTGCGTGCGACGTGTCGACTCGGCTCGATGATGTGCGGTCCAAAGTAGCCTCCACCACTGCATGGCCGCACCTTGGTTTTAATCGAGGCCGCCGCCCCGTTGTCGCCCCAAGCAGCCGCTTATTGCACAGACAACCGACCAACTAATCTGTGCCTGACCGATAAGCCGCGAGTACCTGTCTCAGACGGGAGCTAATCGACGCTCACCTCCTAGTCTAGGCCTTGCCTCATGCGCTCAATTCACCTCCGGTCGGCACATGAGCTGGTAGCCGGCAGTCATTGTTCATTTCTACCCATCGCGCCCTACCTAGCGTATCATCAAGCCCAATAGACCTGCCTTACACGAGCGTCGTCGCCGCAACGACCCAAAACTGCGTTCTACCGTCGGTGCCCATCAATGCCATCATGGTACCCCTGGCGCAGCCGCCCACTACCTCGAGTAGAAGCGCATCTGGGCGGCTCCAACGTCAAAGACGGCCACCACGTTCTGGAGGAACACATCACCCAGAATATAAGGACCGGCCCCTCCACTGGCAATGGCCACAGCGCAATACCCCGTTAGGGGATCCTTGAGATCCTGGTACATGAGGTCCGCGGGGTTGATCCGGAATTCCACCCCAGAGATGATGATGGCGAAACGAGGGGGAATCGCGTTGCAAGGCGCAAAGTACGCTCCCCACTGATACAAGTAAACCGCCTTCGGCTGGAAGGCCATGGCGATTGCCTCAGCCAATGCTATGTCTTGGTCAGCGGCCGCACCGACAACCCGAGGTGTACTTGAGATGCAGACTCACGGGGCGGAAGATAGTTCATCGTCGTGCCAGTGTCGACAATGTACGGAAACTTGGTGGTGTCCGTGGACTGCGCCCATCGCACGCCATCAGGAATAATGGTGTAGAACGAGTATCTCCACGCTGTTTCTGACTGGCCGATCAGGTTTGCCTGGATATCATTATCAGCTTGTGAGCCTTTCATCACGGACGGTCGCGTACAATTATGAGGTCGGTTTCAGCGTATCTACCACGCCGCCAATCGATGGGTGGAAGCCCGCCCCAGGCGAGCATGCCCTCGGACGAGTTCTTCAGAATAGCCACGCTGAAAACCGGATCGATTGTGCCCTGCGCAATGGCATTGGTCAAGAACGGTGTGTAAGAGATGGCGTTCCACGAAGCCTCGGTACCAACATCTCCGTAAAACGCGCTGGTGAGGGAGGGATAAGCAAGTCCGAGGATGCCAACGGTGAAGTTATTCCCATGCCAGTACGTGTCGTTGGCGAGGCCAACCTGCTGGTTCGGCACATGGACACCTCCGCAAGCAAGGTCGCTATAGCCCATGGGGCCGACAATCTTCTCGCCAGAGCCATACTTGAGGAGGAAGTGAAGGTCTTCAATAGCCCCGCCACTAAAGTCGCTGACGGTTGGCGAGCCAAATCCGCAAGCCTCCTGGTCGTCGCCGCCTCCGACTCCGTCATTGCAACGAAAACCGGTCTTCACGGCCCACGTGTCTGAGCTGCCCGTGTCAAAAAGCAGCCAGAGCGGGACGCCATCCCAACCGCACTGGATCGCATACTGAGTCGAGAAGTCACCGGCGCTGCTGATGTTCTGGTACACATGCTTGTGGTGCGCGGGCGGAGATCTCAGCAGCCGGCCATGAGCTGAGACGGAGGTGAAGGATCCAGGCCTGCCCTTGATGTTGTGGAGCCGGGAGAAGCGAGGTGCTGGGCGATCGGGAGTGGGTGGCTTCACGGCCTTGACTCGCTCGAAGGTGATGCCGTTGAGGGGCTTGGAGATATCCCAGGGCACGGATGCGCCATCCGTAGGGGAGCCTGATGCGGCGAGGGCGTGGATGCTGCCAAGCAGCAGCAACAACCAGGCGAGAGCTCTCATGGTTCCGGCACTGGCTCAAATACGACCAGGGACAAGAAAGGATACCTACGCCGCAAGGAGTTGGCTGGGCCTGAACGAGTGCAGCGGTAGGACTCGGGGGAGGGAGCTTGAGGTGACAAGAGGTGAGAGGTGAGAGGTGAGGAGAGGGAGGTTGACGACGCGGGGCTTTATCAGGTAGTCGTAGACGGCAGAAGGAAACTGGAGGACCGAACACCTGACTCTCTCAAGATGGGCCCCAGTCAGCCCAGACATGGGATGAAGGAAAGATGACGCCAGGTGCCGGGATCGATAGGGACGGGATATGTTTGTGTCTGATACAAGTTGTCCCGAGCCCTGGCGAGTCCTGGCGAAAGAGCCGAAGTAGGCACACGGCAGCCCATCGCCACTAAGATCCTGTAGTTTGCATGGCTGAGGTGGGCAACAGCATGGGCAGTCGCTCTTTCCTATCAAGCAGGCAAGCGAGATGGTACGATGATGAGCAAACATGGGTCGCCTCCGTGACGCGCGCTTGCCACAAGGTGCCGTCTGTTCCTTCCTGTAATCTCGGCACAGTACCGGGCCTAGGCATCGACGGCCGGGCAGCCGGCCCCAAATAGACAGCTGCGAGACATCTGGTGACCCAAGAGTAGGTACTACTGACGCCATCATCCGACAGCTGGTTATGAAACTGCCTCGTCCACTGTCCTTGGTGGTGATCAGTGTGTACAGTTCTTCGAAATCAGGGGCATGGCACGGGGTTGTGCTCGCGGAGAATTGGTCAACAGATTGCCGTATTCTGTGCATGCCATCGTCAGTCATCACAGAGATGCTCGTCGGCACCACGACGGTGACATACCCGCCCCTATGCCGAGTACACCGACTCGAGTCCTCACACAACGCAGAAACGATGCGCCACCATCACCATCACCATGTTGTGCGCAGCCGCCCGCCCGGGGATCAGAGACCGGTCTCGCATACGAGTTCCAGCCTCGACGACGCGCCTTGCACAACGCAACCCGCCGACGCCTCCTTTGCCCTCATCACTCCCGACGGCAAACACATACCTCCCACGAAGCGCCGTGAGAGCTCACCGGGTCCACTCGTCTCGGTGCGATGCTTCCAAACGGCTTTTATACATGTCGAGACTCGCTTGTCGCAAACCATCAGCAGCGGCTGCAAACCTAGCGCCTCGGTGCGTAAACAATACGGGGTAATGTGGTCGGTCTCTATCTCCCCTTTTCACCGTTACACGTGTTTCGAAGGAAACGGCTCATCGGGGCGAGGCGGTTACTCATCATAATCCCTCACCCTCCTTTCTCGCTTCTCGCTCCCGTCTATACGTACTGTTACTTCGTACATACGGGTATATATGCGAGCAGGCGGGGTGCACCAGCAGATGCACGCATGAGATTGACGCGCAGCACGCCGACCCCAGATCTGCTGCGAGTTTGTGCGACCCTACCGGCGCCGCATTACATCTTCGGTACTAAGAAGGACGAGGTAACTGCCAAGTATTTGAGCCGCCCATGTCACCGCGACGCGACCCATGCTCGCAGTCGGTTCCCGCGAATACGCAGAGACGAGGAGGCAGTCCGACCGACCGTCTCTGTAAATGGCAAGACGGATTCGAAACATTTTCTCTTTTCCTCTTTTCCCAATACTGTCTGGCATCTATTGTGGGCGTCGGCGTTGATGCTCGCAACACCAATGTGGTAGTCGCACCGGATGCAACTCGGGACCTCGTATGCCAGCGACAGGCTGGCTTACAACCTTCGCTAAAGTAATGTGAGAAAAAAAATACCCGCCTTTTGCTTCCTTTCATACAGCGCCGCAGAATAGTTCACCAGAGTATACTCCGTATATCCCATGGACTTAATTACTAACCCTGGAGGGATCCTTGTCGTCTCACCAGAGAGGCATTTTCCATTTCCAGAAGTGCTGCACGGCAGTTGGCCGTGGGCTCACCTCACCCACAGGCAAAGGAGGCTCACCCTTGGCCCGGCATCGCCGATGCATTAATTTCCCCGGATCCGATGCAACCCCTGTACCCTGCCCACGCTGGCCCCCCACACCAGGGCACGCATGAGCGGCGCCGCTTGTCTGGGGAAAGCTGATGCGTAGGTATTGTGACTCCGGACCTCGGCCCCAACAGCGCTGATCTCCCCCTCGCTCCACCTCTTGGATTCGTGCTGCGCACGCGCCTGTTCGCGCCATCGTCATCCACGCGTCTCGCATGCAACAAAAGCTTGTAGTGTCGACGTAATCTTCGCTTGCATTTGTTTTGCTGCACACGAGAAGGTGTACTTCGTACTGGCGACCCGCTTCGACTACGAACCGCGAGCGATGCACCGCTCCCCGTCGCCGACGCCCTGAATACCTACACATCCCTCCCGTCATACACGGCCCAGAAGCATGGCGTCCGACTACAATACTCCCCCGGACTCCGCCCCCCTCGGCTTCATGCAGCGCCTGAGCCCGACGGTCGCATACCTAAACCCGGGCCACGTCCCTCAGTCCTCTTCAGACCCGGAAATGATCCTGATGCTTTCCTGGATGGGCGCGCGAGACGAACACATCGCCAAGTACATCGCGCAGTACCGTGCCCTGTTCCCGACATCGCGCATCCTTCTCATTCGGTGTCCGCTGTCCCGAGTATGGCTGCCGTGGATCGCCCGCAGGGACATGCGGCCCGCTCTACCAATCCTGCGGTCGCTCGCGGAAAATGGAAAGGACGCTGAGAAGGAGGGCGCCAGCCAATGGCCACGAATACTCGTCCAGGTCTTCTCAAACGGCGGCATCAGCACCGCCGTCCATCTCAAGCACATGCTCACGGCGCGGCCGCGCGGTGGCCTCGAGACTCTGCCGCGATATGTGCTCGTGTTCGACTCCTGCCCGGGCTACTTTCGCTGGCGCAACACCCACCGTGCGCTTCTGCAGACCCTGCCGTGGTGGACTTCGCCGTTCGTGCACTGCGCCATCGCAGTCGCCTGCATCTACCATGCGTTGCGTCGCCTGCCCGCCGCACAAAACCAGAATGCAAGAGCCATCCGTGCGCCACGGCTGGCTTCCCGCGAGTGTCGTCGCACGTATCTGTACGGCACCGGCGACGACATGGTCTACTATCGGGACGTCGAGGACAATGCACGCAAGGCCGAGGAGGCGGGTTTCGTCGTGAGGCTTGAGCGTTTCGAAGGGGCGAGGCACGTCGCCATGGCGAGGGCTGAGCCGGAGCGCTACTGGCGCGCCCTGCGCGACGCGTGGGATGGTGACCGCCACAGCAGCTTTGCCGAAGAAAATCTGATAGAGTTGGATCCAGAGGCGTAAGGAGCAATAAATTAATAGCTTCGGACCAAAAAAAAAGGGGACCCGTATAAACAAGGACGCGCTGTCTGCAACACGGATTCCTCCGGGCTGTATAATCAAGCATAAGAGCGCGCGGTTAAAACAAAATCAGATAGTCGTAATACTGAACCATGCCAACGCCTCGCTATAGTCTCATTCGTTCGTCGAGCCCAAAGCCGCGGCTTGTGCCTAGGTGGTCGCCGGCGGGATTCGAGCCCTGATTCGTCGCGGTCGTTGCCGGCACGCCCTCCGCCCTGCCATGGCATTGCCAGCCGCAAAGAAAGAGAGCAGACTCCAAATAGTCAACGTGAACGCCGTTACCATGCATAATGGATCGCCTTTTGTTCAGTGTTGATTCATCAAACGGCCTTCCTTGTTCTGGTTCGGATGCTAAGAGATCATACGGCACTCTCAGCGGTCGGTTCCGCCGACGTCCTTTGTTTCTTCCGGCCGTTGCTGGATTCGTTTGTGGTCGTAGAGTCAGCGCCGCGTTTGCCTGTGGAGGTCGTTGTTGAGTAGGCGGTAAATGTCATCTCCTCGTCCTCAATGTCACCCACACCTTCGTCTTCTTCGGCACATCGCTCGCACTCATGATCAAAATCGTGTTGCTCGGAGAAGACCCCGGCCTCGCACTCGCCAAAGCTCCCGTTGTTTTTGGCCTCGAGGCATGAGAGATGCTGCGTAAGGTCCTCCCACGTCTGCGAGTCGCCACAGCGGGTACATGAGCCCGTAAATACAACCATACGACACATGCTGAAGGTCGTCGGCGGCGGCGGGTGCTCAGGTGCGGGAAAACGGCTGTTGGTGGCTGTTGCATGGACGAATGGCGATGGGGGCGGCGACCTGACTTGAAACGCCTTTGCCGGTAGACCGAGCACGGGCTGCCGCAGAACCAGGCAAGGATTGCCTTTGGTTTTCTTCGCGTTTGAGGCAAGATTAGAAAGTGAGATGAACGAGTTGCCCTGGGTCGTGGATTTCGATGGCTGGATGTGTGGTGAAGCTGGCGTCACGAGGAGACTGGACTGAATAGGGCAGAGGCCACGACGGGGATTACTCAGTGTTGCTTCAATGCCATGCCGTGGACAAACAAATGGCCCCCGGGGGTTCGGTTGGCTTCGTCCGTCCACCACGGTACGGTCAAAATCGCGCGCGCTCGAGCCAACAAGAATTGGCGAGCACCCGGGTACTCCGTAATACTTCGTACTTCACAGGCCTTTGCGTGGGTGTCGACAGCTCACGTCGCACAGTCAAACGAAGACGAGACGGCCCGAGCCGGGTGAAGGAAACAGCGAGCAAGCGGAGGCTCGCTTGCACCTCTTGGATGGCCAATTGACGCGGGGCGTAGGCTTCCAGAAAATCAACGAGCCGGCCAGAAGGCTCCTGGTAGGAAGAAACGAGGTTGCAGGCGGAGAGAAGATGAGCACCAGAAGAGGGGGATAGGCAGAGGGACTGCGTCGGAACGATGGACGTTGGAGACTCGAGCGGACCAGTGAGTAGACAGGCAAAACAACCCCAATCGGCCAGTTGCGTCCACTAGCACGCCGTCCGTCCGTATATTGTCGCTAGCCAAGGGGACGGCATGTGTGAGGGCGCACTCCATGTCGGTTCGGACGACGGCCGCCGTGCGTATCGGTGCCCACTTTGGGCCGTGTGCCCTGAACGCCAGCAGCTGGGTCAGCGCAACGCAACGCAACGCGACACAACGCCTTTTCGACACCGTCTGTCACCTGTCACCCTGGCCACCAACCGCCAGGGAGGGAGGGCATGGGGACCGGCCTGTCCCCGCTGAAGACGAGGTCATCCCTCTGCCGCCGCCATGTGGGCCGCCCGCACCCAGGGGTGCCAGCTGTGGTGCCCACACGCGAACATGCGCGCGGAAATCTCCGCTCAGGATGAGCTCTGTAGCATCGACAAGCCGGGGACAAACAGGGCGCGGTGGTCATGGCATGCGTAGCAGGTCTGGCGACGGGCGGAGTTCGTTATGGTGTTGACATAAAGGTGAGAGCCGATAGGGGGCTCCGTACAGCAAGTCCCTCGGCCTAATCTTCTACCCAAGGTACGAAGTACCTCGGCACGTCAACTCAGTGCTCTGAATCTAGCGTGCGGGCTCGAGTCGGAAGGGCAGGAGCACCCGTCGTGTCCACGCGTCTTTCCGTTCATTGTATTTTGGGACGCACGATACCTACCAGGTAGTACTCACCATGCAACATGTACAGGTACCAAGTACGTACTTCGTACAGCGCAGCTCCCTGCTGTTGGCAGGCGCAGACATGAATCTTGCGGCAAGCGCGAGACAGCGCTTGCGGATGCGCATATCCAACGCCGATACCCGGCTCCCTCCATCCCCAACCGCATCTCCCAGCTCGCTTCGCCTGCAGCAATCATCATCGCCCTCCTCCTCCTCCTCCTCCTCCTCCTCCTCCTCCTTCCTCCTCCCCCTCCTCCTCCTCCTTCCTCCTCCCTGATCAGCCACCGTCCGGCAAATGCCCTGCTAGTCGCAGCTAGCCTGTGATCAGCGCCGCGACAACGAACCGCACCAGGCTCGACTGAGCCGGCGCGCCGCGAGCCACCTGAGCTGGCGAGAGAAGAGACAACCACCCAGTGGTCTCGACCCCTCCAACCACAGAGCTGGCTGGGATAAAGGCGGCAATGAAACGCCGCGCTACCGCTAGCTTTGCAATTCCCCCCCGTACGGCCTCTGTGTGGTGCGCTGCGAAAGAGGGGGTCGACGTTGCCGCCCCGGGATTGGACCGCGGAACTCGTCGCCCGACTTCCTAGCGGCGCTTGCTTGAGCCGCGTCTGGAGAGGATGCAGTTTATCCCGTCTTCGTTTGCCGTCCAGGCGGCGGCCTGAAGTCTTGCCAACCTGGTATCGCCTCGTGCAGCTCGAAATGCGACCCAAATACGAAATATTATCCACAGAACACTTTCACGATGCAGCTTCAAGACTGCGACAAATATCGGCTATATGCTTGTCTCAATGGCGAATGCAGCCCACTAAATACATGTACGTATGTAAAAACGGACGACGCAATGAGCAGACCCAGAACGGTGTTACTGCCAACGCAACCGCCGATGTGAAACACAAATGAGTGCTCATGGTGTTCCCGCAATACTTCTGGCCCTCTACAGCATCGTAGCCACGTATTGGTCGACTATACCGCTCCCTCGGCTCGCGATGCTGATTTGAAGACATCTGGCTCGTCGGCATGGTCATCCGTTGAATAAGTCACCGTGCTCTTGGCTCAAACCGGCTGGGTTGCGAAGCACCCCTAGCGCAGGACGTAAGTTGTACATGAGAAATGAAGTCCTCTACCCGAGTCTGGCCCGAGCTTTATCGTCATGACGACTTCTACTTCGTACAACGACTTTAAATATTCTAGGCAGACTTTTTTTTCCCTCTTGAATAGCAACAGGCCGCGTAGTCGACGCGTTGGGCCGGCCATGGATGATGCTCGCACTCTCGATAATTTAAGGCGCATGCAGCCAGGACTTTGTCTTTCCTTTGCAGCCGCGAGCCTTCCAAGTTCGGTTCCAACTTCTAGCATGAGAATCACTTGGAGAAGAGTGCAGACATGAAGCTCATCTCGTCTCTTGTCCTCTTCCTCCTTTGCGGCGGCGTTTCCGCCTCTCATGAAGGCGTAAGTTGGCAAATTGCTTCCCACATGTTTATGGACTGCATTTTGACAGGCACCTCTTTCCATGACAGTGGTGCAAGTCGAAGGAATCTACCTGCGTCCTCACGAATCCAGGGAAGACCGAGGCAGAAAAGAAGGAGTTCGACAAGTACAAATGCCACCGCAATTATCCGGTGAGTGCACACCTCACAGCACAGCAGCGACACCTGGCACCGACCGCTCGAAGAACAAACGTGGGGCTAACGGCTCCGTCTCTAGTGCGAGGAAGAAGGCCACCCCTGCTCGTTCGACAAGAGCAGCAAGGGGTACGTTTGCCAGTGACGAGCGGGATATGAGGGGGGCGATAATAATGTCTGGCTCTTGTACTGAACAATGGAGGGCGGCGGGAAGGTGACAACGGTGCTGTGAGGATATACAAGGGGGCTGATGAGCTGCGTTGCTTCTGATTTAAGATCAATTTGGTTCTGCCTGTGTCCGCTGTTGATGATGCAGAGATGTGCTTGTCGTAGACGCTATACGGAGAGAAGTCTTTCAAGACCACGCGCCCAGCTGGGGTGCAAGTCCCCCCCCCCCCCCCTGGCCCCCCTCCCCGGCCCCCAGCAGATGCGCACGCGACGAGACAGCACCGTCGGCAGCATGTCTCTACTGCCCTTTCCGGGAGCTGCGTGTGAACCTTGCCGCTATGATGCCCACTGCCGCGCCGCGCTGCCTTTCACATGGCCGTGAACCCCGTCACCGGTCGCCGCGCGTGGCTCAAAGGAAGGCCACTTGAGCCGCCTGTTCGCCGTTTCGACGTCCACCCGCATGGTCGGCAGAGCGAGGAGGAGGAGGAGTAGGAAGTAGTAGGAGGAGTGCCGTATGCAGCGAGTACACACATATATGTACATGCCTTGTCAGGCTTCTGCACTGAAATTACTTGAGCGTAGGATGTATGAGACGCGTCAGCATGCATGCCGCTGCGCCAGGGCGGGCAGCCACTTTTGACGTGCATTATCTACCAAGTGCCTTCTTTCTGCCCACACAGTAGAGAGCTTGCTCGAGGAAGACGCTGTCACGAGAAAGGGAGAGGGAGAAAGAGAGAGGAAGAGAAGAGGAGACACGCGCACGGGACTGATCGCCGGCGGGCCGCACACACCTGCTTCGACAGATGCCGGATTATTCGTTTTTGTGCGTTGCTTTACATACGTGCGTGTGTGAGTGTGAGTGTGAGTCTGCATGTGAGACTGACTGGGGGAAGGGGGGCATACAGTGAGACATGGGCAGGCAACCTCCCCCCTCATCTTCCACTTCTTGCTTCTTGAGCCGGTCACTGCACCCTGATTGGCACTACTAGTTACTACGTATGTACATAAAAGCAGAAGTGAATCGCTCTGTGATGCACGAGTACTACTGTGATATATGTTTTCGACTCTTCTCTCGGCGACCTGTCCTGCCCATCCCCCCTCCCCCCGTTCCCCCTTGCCCGGGGCCTGTCGCTGCATGACTGTCTCTGCTTGCCGCCGGCCCGATGCCTTGGTCCTGGATATCTTACTCCGCACGAGTTTGCATTTTCCCTTCCCGGGAGCGCCCGCGTGCTCCCTCGAGACTGCGGGTGGATAGAAGGATCATACAGGACCCGGGACATGTCGTCGACGTACATACTGCGCGCGCGTTTCGTTGTTTCCTCGCCCATCGTCGTCAAGGCGCCCGAAACCCGCTACTGCGTCAATGCATGAAAACGCATGCAGGCTAAATAGCAATCACCTGGTCCCCGTAGAATTGGCTTCCCGTTCATTACGGACGGGGCGTAAAATTCTCTCCCGCGTCTCTAAACGAAAGACTTCAAGCCTATCTCTGAACACGTCTTTTTTTTACTATTTTTCAATTTTTGGTAAAAGAAGGAATAAACCGAGAATTGGTAGCACCCTCACGCCTCTGATCTACCAAAAATTGCCACAGTGCTTTTTCCGATTTGTCTTTGTTTCCGATAGGCATCTTCGCAAATCATGCTGGCGTTGAGGCAGGCAGGCAGGCAGCAAGTGCTGGGCCGTCGACGCGACGACGGCTCACACTAAGCTCTCGTTACCCGTCGTATCCAGTCTCATAGCTGCATACCCCATAGCTATTTATCTATTCACCCTTGTCCTCCGTCCATCAGTCGAGCGAAAGAAAGAACGAAGCTTGGTATTTCGTAAACCGCAAAAACATGACCGTTCCAAGACGCTGATGACCCTGTAAAGTAAAACCCGCACGTAAAGAGATCATGTTTTTCGAGCCAACGACGGTCATACCATGTCCAATGGCTACCAGACGTGGGCGCAAGCTGGTGGCCGGGGGGCGGATAGCCAATATCCATCAGTCACTGTTCACAAAGGAACGTACGAATTAACAAGAGAAAGATCCCATTGCAACGCACTATGGTAATGATCCCTCCGGCGGATCCATCCCAGACTCCGTACCCATGCCACCCAAGGCTCCTGGCTAATGTCCTATCCCCCAACTGCCTCCTAATTTTCTTCTTCTTCTCTCGTACTAAGCATAACATATCATGGGGGGGCGGGTGTTGGGTTGGTTGGGAAAATCGCGAATACATTAAAAGATACGCAAGAAACGGCAGCTGGGCTGGGAGCCGCACGAAGCGCGCCGAAACACAACGGAGTTAGTGCCCGCGCTGAAGCTCAAGTCACCCGACGAGTGGCATCAGGGGTCAGATGGTCCTCTTCAACCCAGTACGTGTCAGGCAGCGTCATGGGAGGCCGGCACAGTAAGGACTTTGCGCTCCTTGCGCAAGTGTGGTCTGGCGACGTCTCGTCGCCCTTGTAACCGTCTCGCCGCTCACTTCTTGCGCAAACGTCGTCGGGGTCTGTTGGGGTCACTCTGCTCGATGACACGCTCGACGAGGCGGCTGCGGCGACAGTCAGACATGCACGAGAGCTGAGTCACAGGCCCCAACGCCTGTCGATGGTGAGAAGAGGTCGAGTCGCCGCCAGTCTGTCCCGAGGCGTCAGGCAAGCGTAACCAGCCCTCAGGTCCCTACAAGGGGAGGGCCTTTGCACTCTCGGGCCTCGGGTCCAATGCCAATTGACCCAAGCCTCTGCGCCCTTGTTTCCTCTTTTTCTTCGAGTGGGAGGCATACGACCCATCGCAGCAGCATAGTGTGTTGATTAGTGTCGACTTTGCAGTGGTGCTTTTCAAATTCCGCGCGCATCCAGTTCATTCGCATGGAATAGGGGGTATACGTTCATCAAGGCAAAACGCAGTCGACACGTCGGCGAGCGTCCTGAGAGAGAAGAAAGGAGGGGAAAATGTTGTACAGTCGTCGACACCATTATCAACGTCATGGTTGGAAGCTTGTGCCTCGGGACCAGGAGGCGAGCTGAGGTCAATCATGTCAAGGCATCTCAGAAAGACGCTCTGCTCGGGCAATGCACGGAGCGAGCTCAATCAGGGTCACCCAGTCATCAACGCGAGAGGCCCCGCCACCACGAAAGGAACATCACTGGGCCCCCGGGGCCGGGGCTCCGGCCGGGGCTCCTTGTCCGCCCTGCTGCTGTTGCTGGTACATCAGGGATTGATACCAGAGCGCCACATAGTTTTGGTAGCCGCCATCTACATACGAGTTAGCAGCAAGTCGAGGCTGTCAGGGCAACTTAGATACGCACATTGGGCATACGGGTCAGAAGCGTCGCCAGCCGCTGCTTGAGGAGCTGCTTGGTTAGTAGACGCGCTCGCGCCGGGTTGGGAGTAGGAGCTTCGGTCAAGATCCTGGTATCCGCGGCCGCGTCCGCCACCACCACCGCTGCCGCCGCCACTCTTCTGTTGCTTCGAAACCAGTCAGTTATCGTAGAAAATGAAAGGGGGAAACAGGAGGGAGGGGAGGGGGCGGCGTCACATACCACCGCCTCAACCTTCTCGTCAATTGCGAGCTTGGCACGCTCGATGCTGTCGCGCGAACCAATGAGGGCAATCTCTCTCTGAACTTCTCCCGGACCAGAAGACTGGGCAACGTTAATCTTGCATCCCGTCGCGTTCTGCATGTCGCGGATGGTCTCCCCTCCCTTGCCGATTATCATGCCTACGGCGTCGGACGGGACGTAGATAGAGTCGTTGAGCTTGTCCGGCCCGCCCCCACCGATATCCCGGGGAGGGCGGTCGTTTCGTTCACCTCCGGGTGCCTTCTTTGCGGCGGGTCCATCGCCCCGGGTATCGCTGTCCACAATTTCCATGATGAAGTCTTTGGCACGGGCCGCAGCCTCGACCGTTCCTATCAGGTTCACAGGCCGCAAGCCGTTGACACTCTTAGATTCGCCAACGATGTTGATGTGGCATCCCGAACGTTCTTGGAGGTCTCGAATGGTCTCACCTCCGCGCCCGATGATGAGGCCGACGGTGCGGTCCGGGACCATGATCTGCATATGGTCCTCACCTTCACGGAGGGCAGCCGAGCCACCCCGGCCCTGATCCCGCGGCTTTTCCTGGGGCCGGTTCAAGGCGCCCATTCCACTGTCCTCGATAATTCGATTAATGGCAGCTTTCACCTCGGCGCGGCGCGCCCGAGGACCGGAAATCCTGCACTGGCGGTGAGACCCAGCGTCAGTTGGAGCCAGGAACTGCACGCGACAGTTGGACTCGGCCTCAATCCGTCGGAGATTCTCGCCCTGCCGACCGATGATGAGACCGACGAGGCTTGATTCGATCTGTATTGTCTCGGAGTTGTCATCGCCCCCACGCAGAGGGGAGCGATCGCGACCACTGTTGGCACCTGCGCGAGGCGAAAACGTGCGACCTCGTGCGGGTGGGGAGTACGAGCGATCCCGGGGGTAGTCGCGGCCGTGTGCGCCACGACGGTCATTACTGTGAAAGTCGCCTCGGGGAGGGGAGCGGGATCTCGAGCGTCGATAGGCGCGATCGCTGTTCCTCGAGTCGGAGCCATAGACAAGGGGCCGGTCATAGGACGTGGCTCCCTTCTCGGCTGCAAAAGCTCGCGCCTGTGACACGATGTCGTCGAAGCTCATTGTCCCAGAGTTGACCGGGCGGATTGCACTCAGATCGACGTTACCGCTCGCCGCAGGTGCCGGAAGACCCGAGCCACCACCGTAGCCTGGAGGTCCCGCGGGCGGGGGAGGGGCGCCGGGGTATGACCCGGGTTGGGTCGACGACGGAGCTGGATACCCATGGCCAGGAGCTCCCGGAGGAGTCTGTGAGGGTGTCGTTGCGGGTGGTCGCTGGGCCGCTACAGAAACTCGATCAGCCGTCAAGGTTCTTTTGCAACTGGCTAGGGTTGATGTTGCGACTTACCAAGGGCAGCAAGGATGCTCTTGATGTCAGGCTGGGGTTGTGAGTCCGCCATGGCCGCGACTCAGTAGACAATACGCGAAGGCGAAACACGTAACAACGGCGACAGCAACTGTCACTGTTGGATTGGGTTGCGGAGGGCGGCGAACGGTTCCTCAAAGGGTGTGGGGGATAGGGGCCCAGAGCAGCTGGCAGGTTTTTCGAGTTGATGTGATGACGATAGTTGGGAGTTATTTGATTCCAACGCCGACCGTGAGTCAACCTCAGGCGCCGAGTTGATCGTTGCACGACGGCAGCGTGTACAAACTCTGTGCGAGCTGGTCCAGGTGGTCAGGTCACGAAGCGTGGCCAGCGTTGCCAAATGCGTTGCGAATCGGAGCAGGCGATGCGGCCGGCGGGCTCGATGCAGGACGCAGGACGTCTGCCCGTAGAGGGAAGCGGAACAGAGGCGAGGGCTGCCGGCGACGGCGAGTGGCGTTGCAGGATCGTCTGACCTCGATCTGGGCAGGCCGGCGAGAATGATGATGGCTGGGTGAGTGCATGTGCCCTTGGGAGATCGTCGCCTCCGGCTGCCATGGCGCGGGCGGATTTTTTCTTGCGCCTGGCGCAGTAGCGCCGCCGGAATAACCACGTGCCGAAGCAGCCGCCCTCAGACGCGCGAGCGGGCGCTCATCAGGCGCTCATCAAGCAGGTCACGAGTCGAGGCAGCAGTACATCGGCCCACATTAGCATTCCGTCTGCTTGGTGATTGCTTGGTGATGATGAGTGTTCATCAAAGGCTTGCTTCCACTTCCATGCTCTTGGGTGCTTGGCTGGCTGGCCGGCCCTGCCATCCTGCCTTGCCTCGCCTCGTCTTGCCTCACCCAGTGCTGTGCGGCCAGGAGCAAGGCTGTCCGTCCGACGAGAGGCGGGGCGAGGGTCCCATAAGTACTCATCTAACGATATCGTACCTACAGCAGGTAATTACCTCACTATAGGTGTTGACTGCGTGGGTAGGTATGTATACTGTACTTTGCATGCACTGCAGATTCATGCATTAGGCGCCAAGGCCCACGCATATGCAGACATAACTACTACCTATGCCCCTGAAGTCAAACAGCGTCGGGCTGCAGAAGAATAAAGGTCGTTTCCCGAAGCGTATGTTGTACTTCGTACAGTACGACTTGTACACGAGTGCGCCCGTGGAAAGCGCTGTTGAAACGACGCCAACAACCACGACCGTTCCCGTAACCGTGGCCGGCGTTCTGTGATGGCGCATCCGGCCCTTGCATTCAAGTTGTTCTTCAGAGCCGGTGGGCACACACACGCCCGCCGGCCTTGAGCCGCGCGCACGGAGGGACTTTGCACGTCCACACATACGATGTACAAACAAGCACTGTGTCTGCCCGGCAGCGTTTGCAGTGCTTGTACAGTACGAAGTACGCGCCGTTGCATTCCAGGTTGCTACTCTTTTTTGTTTCATATACTTCGTTCCTACTGTAGGCACGATGGAGGAACCTCGCCTGTCTGAAGCATGACAAGCCGCGGTACCATAGCCCTCACCGCGTTAGTACCGTGAGACTTGGAGCGCACACAAAGTAGGAGACGGCATCGTGATGCAAAGACCGAGCGCCGTTGGCAACGGACAGAAGATGCTCGTGCCTCAAGAGACCCGCCCAGGCGGAACAATCCACGGGCGCCGTGTCGCCGGCCAACACCAGACGCTGCCCGGTGCGCAGCTATTGAGGGGCCTGGTGGCTCGATCGTGGTACCAAACACACACAAGGCAAGAGCACAGTGCACCGAGGCACCCGGGCTTCGGGCTTCGGGCACGGAAGGCAAAGCCAGCAACAAGGAGGTACGGAGTACGGCTTCGTACTAAGGCACTAAGGCATAGTACTTCGCACTTCGTACGGAATGCCCGGCCGCGCTCGCTTTAAGTTGGCCACTGTAACGCTCCAGCGTGTCGCCGGGTGCGCGGCCTCGCCCCTCTGCATGACTCCGTGGCGACGAGGGCCCCTTACCTTACGTGGCCTCGGCCAATGGAGTGAATGACAGCCTCTCGTGCCTCGTGTCGTGGGCAGACTTTGGGCGTTTAAGTAGTCGGGCGAATCGCGACCGCTTCGCTCGCTACTATCTACTTCCCATTCTGCACACTTACCTCGTACCACAGAAACCCTGTGCCTCACTTTCCATTCAGCCCATTCGCTTCCTACCAGACCGTCACCCCAAGGGACCATGACGCCCAGCGCAGCCCCCGCGGGCAACTGACATTGCGGCGCCAGACGGAAGCGCGCATTCTCCGCCATCGACGACCCGGCCGCAAAATTGCCCGCCAACAGCCCGTCTGGGCCTATGCGCCACCATGTGCTCCAAGATCGTTGTCGAGTACAAATGCAAGCACCAGGTCATGAGGGGGAGCACGAGGTGCTTCCGCGAGGACTGCCCCGGCCGACGAGAAGAGATTATCCGCAGCGAGGACCAGTGCGCCGATTGCGACGCCCACAAGAGATTCCACTCGGCGAGATGGTGTCCTGTTGGATGCAACGTCTGCGTGGTGATGTAGGTGGTTTCGGGTCATCGACGGGGCCCGAACGGGGGAGAAACCCGACTCTGCGACTGCTTACCCCGGCGCCGGCGACCAAGCAAGTTGGCTCGTCTGCATGATCAAGGAATCAAGGGCTGGCTCCCCAAAAACGAACATGTTCAGATTTATGAAGAAGCGAAGCAGCACGGAGAGATATCGAGCGAAGAGACTTCATGGACAAGACGACCCAGCGACTCGCGGTTACTTGCCATTGGGGCGGGTCAACGGACCTCAGGAACCTTGTATGGAGTAATGAAGTAATACGTAGCAAGTTGAGCGATTCCACAGATTGTGCCGCCACGTCAACATTCTGCAGCGCATTCTGCGCATGGCAAGCCACCGTGAGGCAATTGTCGTCGACGTTCCACAACGACCCGGCGGGAGGCTGGACTTACATGCCAGCCATGTGTCGAAGACGCAGGAAATGCAGAAGCGAGGCCGAAACGGGCGCGTCTGGACAAGGTCTTGGTGGACAGACGTTGATGCACGTTAATTTAGCACAAGTACGGCCGCGGCTACTATGTCTGATGGCCATGGTTCCCCGCATCGCGAGAAAGCGGCAGTGTGGCGGACAGATAGACGACCCAGAGAGAGGAACTACACAGCATGTTGGCTCCGCTGACGCCCTGGGGCCTATCGGTTTCACGTACTTCGTACAACATGGCGAATGCAGGGCAGTACCTACCTAGAGCCTGACGAACATTGAGCCTGCGCGGAGAGAGGTGGATGAGGCGGACGGCTGGTGCGCGAGTTTCAACCCTTGCTGCTTCGTAATCACTACCTAGTACTAATGGAACAGCGACTTCGCTCCCGCGCGCATCGCCCACGGGCTTCCACGATGGGCGTCGTGCTGGCCAGAGGTGTTGACAACCTGCAAGGCAACGAGGTCGGGTAGGTAGGTACTTACCTTAGTAAATTGAACCGTACCTTACGTAGCTCTGGAGGTTGGGCCCCCGCCCTGGCAACCCAGGCGGTTTTAGTGCATCGCGCACCACCAGCTGGGTACTAACTTCCTACCCAGACACCTCCAGCCCAGCTGTCAGGCCACGTTCGGAGTGGATGGAGGCGGGGACAGCCCAGCCCAGGGCATTGTAGTACTGGACTGGCGCATGAACCTCCCCCACTGGCTTGAACGGGAGGGAGCCCTGGAGGCTTCCACGGCTGCTTCCCCGGCCGCGCCGATGCGACGTGAGACTGCCAATCCGGCCGCGCTTGCCTGGCGGACCCCAGATTTGCCCCAAGCTGCCCCTCGCCTGTCGATCCATCATCCGTCCATCCATCCATCCATTCCCATCCGCGTGCTGCTGCGTGCACTCATGACGCCTCTGCCCTGCCTGCCCTCCAATTATTACCTTCTTTTAGCGGGCGGCTAGTTACCCTGCCAATATTACCAGTGCCTTCGTACCTTACCTATCTGACGGGACCTGCCTTCCATATCCGCGCTGCAACGCCGCCTGGACTTCAACCCGCCCTGCACCGCACGGCGCCTCCATCGTCATCCCTCATCGCACGCACTTCTGGGTCCGCTCGAGCTGAACGCCCCAGCTCTGCGCCAACCGCCGAGACGCCATCGCAATTCGCTCTCACACGCCATGGCCAAGAAGGCGCGTCAACGCATTAGCTACGGTGAGTCGCTTGCGCCGCACCCTGTCGTGCCGTTGTCGTGACGGCTGCGACTCTTCCTCGTCCTCCTCCTCCTCTTCCATCGTCGTCTTCATCGCCAGCCCCGCACCGACGCCGTAGGACCGGCTCCGCGCAGCCACCCGAGACATGGCGGCCGCGACGAAGTCGTGTGTTGCAAGACCTCGCGCTAACCTTCTTGTCCATTCAACTTGCAGTTCTCGAGAATGCCAAATCGTCCGCTGGCGGCCATCGCCTAGGCGTCAACGGCCTTGCCGTCGATGCGAGCAACGGCATCCTGTGAGCTACATTCCCTTGCTGGCCCCTATGCCTCCGTGTGCCCGCCGCTGACCGTGAGACCTCCCTTCAAGCTACTCGGGTGGACGAGACGGCATCGTCTGCGCCTGGGATGTGAGCCTCGACACTTCTCGGCCCGCTGCCGGTGCCGCCCAGGAAAGTGCCTCCAAGACCGCGGCCCAGCCCCCAACGACCGCCTTTCGCGCCCAGTGCCAGGCGCACATGCACTGGATCAACGACATCGCCCTAGCACAGAACAACACGGCGCTGGTATCTGCCTCGTCCGACCTGTCCGTCAAGGTGTGGCGGCCGCACTCCCAAGAGGACAACACGCGTGCTCTGACCATCGGAGAGCACGCCGACTACGTCAAGTGCGTTGCTACCCCTCCAGCCGACGTCAACGCCAATTGGGTCGCGTCCGGCGGCCTCGATCGCAAAATATGCCTGTGGGACCTCAACGGGGGCGGCAAGACACTCGAGGTCGACGTCAAGGGCGAGGAAATCACCGAAAAGGGCTCCGTCTACGCCCTCGCCGTCGGGCGCAACCTCTTAGCCAGCGGCGGCCCGGAGAAGATGGTTCGGCTATATGATCCCAGGACAGGCTCTCGGGTCTCCAAGCTCGTCGGTCATTTGGACAACATTCGCTCCATCCTCATCGACGAAGCTGGTGACACCATTCTGAGTGCCAGCGCCGACAAGACCATCAAGATGTGGAGCGTCAGGGGCGGTCGCTGCATGTACACCTTCACCATGCACGACGAGAGCATCTGGTCCCTCTACTCGGACGACCCTCGCCTCGGCATATTCTACAGCAGCGACCGCTCTGGCCTGGTTGCCAAGACCGACGTCCGCGGGAGCCTCGAGGACATGGACGACGGGCTCAGCCTTGCCATCGCCCAGGAGCACTTTGGCGTGTCCAAGGTGGTTGCCGCTAACGGCTACATCTGGACAGCGACCAACAGGTCATCCATCAACCGCTGGGCAGACGTGGACACGGGCGGCGACCTCAAGCTGCCAGAGGCGTTCCGACACCAGCGGGCGGCCTCTGCGGCATCCCACCGGCCCCGTCAATCGTCGCTCTCCAAGGTCGACGCCCCCAAGGACAAGGACAGGGAGATACCTTCCGAGTCTGTCTTGCGACTATCAAACACGGCCGTCTTTCCCTCGAGGCCCACACTTGACCCAGAGTCCAACACCCTCAACGACACCTTGGCTAGGAGGGGGTCAGAGGTCATTGTCGAGCAGCCAGATCCCGAGGTGAAGCCTATCCATCAGTTGCCGGAAGAGACCATCGAGGGCCAGTTCGGTCTCCTGAAGCACAAAATGCTCAACGATAGGAGACGAGTTCTAACTCTGGACACCGCTGGCGATGTCCTCCTATGGGACTTGATCTCCGTATGTGGCCCCGGGGAACAGCAAATGGAAGCGCTACTGACATTTTCTCAGTGTACCTCCATACAAAGCTTTGGCAAACAGCACCTCGAAGACGTGGAAAAGCTGGTCAACACCCGCGAGGCTGTCGCTCCGTGGTGCTCGGTCGACCTCAGCTCCGGAAATCTCACAGTTGTCTTGGAGCCGTTCAACTGCTTTGATGCCGAGATTTATGCCGACGAGCTCCAACTGCAGGAGCCGATTGAGTTCAGAGAAGACCAGAGAAGTAAGTTTTGAGGGCGCGTGATGCGTAATTGACACTCTTTGTCCTACTAACCGCCCACTTGCAGTCAGCCTTGGACGGTGGATTCTTCGATACCTTTTTGCGAATCTAATTGATGAAGAAATCAAACGAGACGAACTCTACCGCCAAAAGCTGAATGAAGAGGTTGAGAAGAGACTAGCCGCTAGACAAGCCAACGCTCCGGCAGCCATCGATATCCCCTCACCTGGTCTGCAGGGACAAGAGCAGGTCACGACACCTCGGGCGAATGGGGCTCACCTAACCCTCCCGACACCGGGCCTTGGAATCGGTCTCGCAACTCCCGGTCCAGCTGGAAGCCTGCCGGGGGTCCCAGAGGAGGCTGTGGTCAGCCCGTCAGAACGCCGTGTTTCGGCAGAGAAGGACGACTACTTCTCGGCCGACGCATCTGCCAAACCGGCTACGACGGCGCCAGCAACCGATGACGCCAAAACATCGATGGATGAGAAGGGAAAGGACAAAGAGAAGGATAAAGACAAAGCCGGCGAGGCTGCCAAATCGCCCAGCACCCCTTTTGGAAAGAAGTTTAGAATGTCTTTCAGCTCCAAAAAGCTTGGTCGCTCATTGTCTCAAGCCACGCAGGAGAAGCCGGTGGTCACCGAGGACAAGGCGGAGGAGTCGGAATCATCTTCAAACCACGAAAAGGAGGTCGATGACAGCTTCTTTGGCGTGATCCAAAGGATCCGCAATGAGTACGACAAACAATTGGCAGAGGTGCCGGACAAGCTCGTGGAGACGCGCGTTACGCCGAGCCTCCCTACCGAAACGCCAGTCTTGAAACTGCCCCCGGGGACCAAGGTCATCATTCAAGAGGAGACCTCTGGGGGTAGCGCAAATCTGTACGAGGGCACCGTCGAGAATGTCGGCCGAGATGCCGACATCATCGAGCAGAAGGCGCCGATGTGGCTGGGCGACGTCCTGCTCCAGAACCAGATTCCCTTGAAAGACCCCGTCAAGATCTCTTTCGTCCTGCACCCAATGGGCGATCTGCTCCCCATCTCCCCGGCCGACGGCACCAACAGGCTCAATGCAAACAGGATGCTGCGGGTGAAGAAGATCTTGGCGTATATTGCTGAGAGAATCGAGGAGCTCCCGCAGGAGGAGGAGGAGGAGGAGGATGATGGGTTGCAGCCGGAAGAGTACCTAGAACTGTACTGCAACGACCAGGTATGCGTCCACCCAGCGTCATGATGCCCTGCTGCGAGCTGACAATTTTCCAGCTGCTGAGCCCAGCCATGAGTCTGGCCACCATCAGAACCCACGTGTGGAAGGGCGGCAACGATGTCGTCCTCTACTACAAGGCCAACGGCCGCAAGGTCGTCAAGCCTCTTAAGCAGCCCTCAGAGGCACCAGCTGCTGAGGGCGAGGGCGCGGCTCCGGCCACAGGCGCGCCCGCACCAGAGGCTGGCACTGCTGCGCCGTCGTCATAGGCCCGGCTCTGTATGCCTACTGGCTTGTCATTTTCTTGTGGACGCAATGCATTCTGGGGGTCGAGGTGTTCGCGGGGTGTTTCTTTTCTATTTTTATCATTATCGTTCGGGTTCTCGTCCTCGTTGTTTGTACATGAGCTGGCGGGGGTGAGCCTCCTTGCCCCGGAGCGAGCGATGTAATGTTCTTAACCCTCCGTCGGTCTGTCTATGCGGTAGCGGGACCACGTGGGTCGGGATCCCGTATACAAGCGTCTATATACCTTTTTTGCATCTCCTCCCTCGCTCGTGTCATATCGTGCAGCCGCCGCCTAGAAATGTCACGCTATTGTGCGCATCGTATTGATGGCCCACTGGTAGCTGCCGAGGAAGATGGCACCACCGATGGATATCCATGTGACGCGAGGCACGACGCCCGCGAAGAAAGGCCGCACGCCCTCCTCGCGGACCATGCGGCGAAAGACATCGGCGACGGACACGCGCTCCTTGGAGAGCATGACCCTCGTCTTGAGGACGTCCAGGGGCGTGGTCATGGCGGCGGCGACGGCGCCGGCCACGCTGCCGAAGAGGGCGCTCTCGACGCCCGAGACGTCGGCGCCGCCGTGCCCACCCCCTTGCCGCCGACGTTGCCGCCACCGCCAGTCCTTCATGGCCTCCCACAGCGGGAACTGGATGACGGTGAATGGCACCTCGCGGAAGACGGTGATGCCCCAACCGCGGTACATCTCGCGCCAGACGGCGCCCAGGCCGTGCGTCGGGTACCGGCCGAGGATGGCGCGCAGGGCGGCGGCGGAGGAGCCGCCGTGAAGACCGGCCTGGGCGCGCTGCTTGACCACCTCGGTGGGGACGCGGACGGCGCAGGCGGCCACCTCGCCGAGGCTGGCGGCGATCATATGCGTCGCGGCGTCGGGCAGCAGACCGCTGCTGCTACCGCCGCCGCTTCTACTCAGCAGCAGGCCCTTTGTGGCCTCGTATGTGCAAAAGAAGAAGGCGGCGCCGGGGGCGGAGCCGACGAGCGCAGAGCCGATGCCGCGGTATATGCCGGAGAAGCCGCCCGAGGGGAAGAAGCCGGCCGAGGACTGGAGGCGGGTCTTGAGGGTGTCGAGGGGGAAGAGGGAGAGGTCGACGGTGGTGCCGGCGAGGCCTCCGGCGAGGAGGGCGGCCTGGAAGGGGGGCGGCGGCGAGGAGGAGGAGGAGGAGGTCATGGCGGCGCTTTCCGGCGACGCGCGCCTCTTTCCTTTTCCTGCTTTCCCTTATTTTTCTCTCTCTCTGTCCTCGCTTCTCTGCAGCGGCGCCGGAGGGACTTGAATCTCGGGTAGAAGAGGAGGACGGCGCGGCGCGGCGCGGTGCGGCAGGAGGGCACGAAAGGAAAGGAAGGCCCAAAGCTTTGGAGCTCCAGGGCGGTCGGGAGAGCAGATTGCGTGGGAGGCGGTCAATTGATGCCAGCGCGCGTATGAGTAGTATGCGCGGACGGGGTATCGCGGTCGTGGTTCGGTTCATGTGGAGGATCGGAGGTGGCATGCAGAAGAAGTTCGTTATCGATAGGCCCCGGCGCCGGAGGTCGGAGATCGACGAAGCTCGCATCAAGCGGGCCGCGGCACACCTAGACCCGACTTACCCTGAACCGCAGATACCCGTGACAGCAAAACGATGCTTACACCTGCTGTGAATACAATGAAAGGGTTTGTGAATTAGCTAGCTCTTGGTACTTTCTGCTTCGGCGTTTTGGCCGGGCGGATAAAGTGCCCGGGTTCGTGAAATTCATGGGGGTGTTTGTGTGCGCGACATGAAAATGGCAGGATCGTGACTATCCATCACAAACTGCCCATCCAGCATCACCACCACCCCGAAAGTCTACTAAAGCTGCCGTGGCTTGGGATAACCCAAGACAGCATACAACAACAACAACAACAACAATGAGACATTGTTGCTCTGCCCTTGGGACCGGAACGACGTCTAGACACACCTTTTTGCGGGTTGTCGTGAAACCGCATAATGCATCGTCCCTGCGCCGAGATGAGTGAGGTTCAGCAGTGCGGGCGGCACATGTACGTGCCCACCATATAACGTTAGTACCTGGTATGTATGTGTTGTTGCGTGGTTGCCCTCCCTTCGTCCACGAGGCGTGTGCATACAACATGCCCGCATGCATCATTTTTGTGCCTTGTACACACGCATACGCACGCGCAACACGCAACACGCAACACGCAATTCGGAACACGCACACACGCACACAATGTTTGAGACTCACACCTGCAGGGCAACGATGACGCCCCTCGGCGACGCGGGGCCTCACGCCCCCAATCCCCCAAATATCCCATAATGCACATGAAAGACAATAAATCGAGGCCCTTGCTGTACCAGTCAAACGTAACGGTAGTACAGTATACGTATGTAGGTAGTACGAAGCAGTAAGAGGTACCCGTAGTAGCACGTCGTGCACCCGTCTGTTGATGAGCCTCCCCACGGCCATCCATGCTGCTCTCTCCCCTGGCGGCAGATACAATAGACACACAGCAACATCATCAGCCCCAAGCTCCGTTTAAACACCCTCATCCACCAAGTGCCATCTTTCGCACAAAACATACACACACACACACACTTCTCCCATATTTTTTTTCTTCACATTCCGTCACGGACGCTCGTCCCCGCCTTGGACGTCTCCTCGGCGGCGCGCTTCGTCCGCTCCTGCAGCTCGCTCACGCCCTCCTTGGACGCGCGGTCCGCCTTGACGGCCTCCTCGCTGTCCGACGCGAGCTCCGGCTTCCAGTGGCCCGAGCCCCTTTTCTGCTTGTCGAGCGAGTCGCGCTTGTGCTTGTCGTAGTCCTGGTCGGTTTCTGCTCTCGCGCGGGTCAGCGGGACACCATTACAACGTTGATGCCTTTCTTTCTTTCTTCATCTATAAAAAAAAACCAAACCAAAAAAAACAACAACCATTGTTTGTTTGTGGGATCGAGAAAGGAAAAAAGGGCCGCAGACACGTACGGCTGGAAGACTCCTTGAGGCCTAGACGCGCGCTCGTCGAGAGGGAGAAGCCCCGGCCGACGACGGCCCGACCCATGGTCGCCGTGCGCAGGGTGTGCATCGTGACGAGGTTCCGTGCGGGCATCATCTTGGCTGGCGGCGAAGAGCTAAAGGAGTATAGGTAGTGAGTGACTGAGGCTATGCGTGTGTGTGGCCTGGCTCCGGGATTTTCGTTGCGTGATGACGACAACGACGACAATTCCCGTTCAGAATCGAATCAATTGATCAACCGATGGGGATCTTCGGACGGAGGCGTAGTTTGTTTGTTCGTTTTTTTCCTGTCGGGTTCCTTCTATCGCAGCACGTACGTAGCTCTCGGAAGGTTTAGAGAGACAACAGATGTATATGTATGCCGATTAAAGGAAAAAAGAGTCTCTCGTTGGGGCCGGCGATGAAGTGGCCTTGTACGAAGTGTGATGGACGAAACGAAGAAAAGGGAAGATAAAAACCCGACTCGAGTGTAGTAGTAGTAGCAGTAATGGTAGAACTAGTTAGGTGGCACCAAGTTCCAAGAAGCCGACGCGCTGATGATACCATTCTATGAGAGATGGAGAGGTAGTGCGAGGAGGAGGTTGTCCGGGGCCTTGACGTCACCATTTCCGCATCGGAACCTCCGTTGAGCCCGCTCGCCCGCCCCTCGTCGTCGTCGTCGCGGCTACGTACTACGTAGATTGCTACACCCATCGATCGCCTGTCGGTGCGCCAATGACCAATGCCTTACCTCCATCGAGCCGAGTCAGCCCACTGTTGAGGAATGGCAGTCAGACTTTCTCTCTCCGAGGCTCCATCTGAATGCCAGCCTCTTCGAGCCCCCCACCCTCGCCGGCCCATGATCATGACGCATCTCTGCCCTCCGCCAGCTTGTGGGGACAGAGCTCTTCTCTTTTGGGCCCTGACTACGCTCGCATTACTTGCTCGTTCAAATTGCAGCCGTCGCTTTGCTTCGGGAACATATCGTATATTCTCATCTGCAGGCCATTCGAGCCGCGGTATCTCGAATCCTTTGAAGCGCCATAACCCGGAAAGTATGTTTGCCATCGTCCGCTCGCGATAGGCGTTAGATCCCCAACAAATTGGTAACACCAGGGCTCGAGGGCCCAAGAAATCCCAAACAAACCCCATCTCAAACCAGATCATGTCGTAACTGTGCCTCCTCATGCCTCTCCCATATGCTCGCCGTAGTAGAGATAATAAACCCAGCCGGGTAACAACAGATCCAATGACCCTCCCTCCCTGGGTCATGACCGACGCCGACCCTCGGCCGTCGTACGTACAAGAAAACAGAAAATGGACAAGCCGCTTTCCCATTTAGTTGCACATGGGGGATCTCGCAAAACAGCCCAAACCACGCAAAATGCAGCGACCAACTCCTCGTAATCCCAATAGAGCCCGTTTCCAGTTGCATGGTATGCGCGCGCAAACATCAAGACACCCGCTCGTCTGTGCCAACCGCCGCTCGCCCTAAACAAGTCCCTATGATGACGCAGATTGGAACGCAAATCCAAGAAAAAAAAATGCCCGTCCGTCCGTCGTCAGAATCTCCCCTATCTATATGTTCTTTTCGATGGGTTTTTGTGTGTTGTCTCTTGGTGTGAAGTCGTGACCCGTGGCCGTGAAGAGTGGGTGGTAATCAAAGGCGAAGACATTTTCCGAGGACCCAAGGCTGGTCCCCGTCGCAACGCGCGCCAGTGTAAGGATGAAGGGATGACCCGAATCATTAGTCCCAACTCCGCCGTCGGTGCCGAGCACAACGTGGCCCGAAATGCAAAGTCTTGGTGCACAAATAACGCCCGTTCGCGTCGGTGCCACCTCATCCAGGCGGGGCGCACCAACTTGTCCAAACAGTTTCATCCGGCAAGTACTAAAACAAAACGAAGAATAAACTGGCATCGAGCCTTCTCAATCGCGTCGCTGAATGGTCCTCGTGGGTATCTGTTGGAGAGTGTCGGTATGTCGATTAAAGAGCTTGTACAGATGGGTGGAGAGGTGAGAGTCGTCTTCGTCCGGCAGTCCAGCAGCCGCACTGGTGCCGCGAGGGCAGCAGCACGGATGTACGCCGTATTAGGTTTGGACCCATCCCCGAGAATCATAGCCCGCAAAGAGAAGGTGTTGCCGCATCCTGTCTTGCTTTTGGTGCGCGCCCCGCTCAAGATGAGTAGGCACCGGAAAACGAACAGACGGTAGTAACATCAAATTACATTGCACACGACACACGGCGGTAGAGTTGGGGCCGGACCTCGCATCCATCCATCAAGGATACACGAGGGCGCGACCCCGAAAAGTCTACCACCGACGGCCGAGGGGCGTCTGCATGGTGGCGGGCGACACCGAAGGCGGCGGGCTGGACATGGAGATACCGGTTGCGGGGTTGATGATGGGGATGGCATTGCGGCCGCGCGTGGCGGAGGGCTGGTGAAGCTTAATGCTCGACTGCTGGGTGTGGAAGCTGGGCGGGATGAAGGCGGGGGATGACGAGTTGAGGGAGAAGCCCGGAGCCACGGTCTGGGGCTGCTGCGTGGGCGAGGACTCGGGCGAGTTGCTGGCGAGCGACGAGCGTTCCGAGGCGCTGGAGATGGAAACCAGCTGTTCGGGTGACCAGTCAGAGGCACTGCTGTGCGAGGGGGAATAAGGCTCCACCAGGCTGCTACTCACGTCGGTCTCGGTCAACAGGTTGGGACAGAACTCGAGGTCGTCCTCGAGCTCAAAGGAGCGGCCGGCTTCGAACTTCATGCGGAAGGCTGACATGGCAGCCGACTCGTTGAGGTCCTTCATGCTGCGAGCGCCCCGGAACTGCCTGTGCGCGTTCTGGGAGACCGAGAGCCGAGGCGCACGGCGGTTGCGCCCGCCGCCGCCGTGATGGTGATGGTTGTGCGACATGGGGGCGGCGTGCGCCGTTTGCGCGCTGTAGTGGTAGTATGATGCCATCATGGGTCGTCCAGGGCGGAGGCTGCCGTTGTTGAATGCAGGCTCGGTATGGTTTGTGGCGGCCAAGCGACGAGGCAATTGGGGGCGGCGTCGTGGTGAGGCAGGTCGGTGTCAGGTTGCGTTGGAGAGGTGATTGTTGCTTCTAGCTTCGAGATGTCTGCTGTTGAACAAACGCGAGGTGGTGATGGCTGCGTTGTGGTAGTGTTCGCGTGGAGGGGGATGTTCGGAAAAGGAAAGAAGCAGAGATGGGGGAAATGGAGATGAAGCGGCGATGCAGCGGTGTTGGACGGGATTTGCTTTTAGGTGAAAGGAGAAGAGAGCAGTACGTGAGGTAACGGAGGCACGGGCGCAGACGGTAGTGGAGGGCAGTGGGCGGCGAGGAAGGGGGGGGGGTTCAGTCCAGACAGGTGGAGAGGACGAGTGCGGCGGGTTTTTGTTGGTTGGGGTTCCCACTCTCTGTCCACTCGCACGCCGCCTGCAGCGAGTGAGGACGCACCTGAGGGACCCGAAATGGGGAGCCATGCCGCAGGCGGCGAATGGGAGGCAGGGATCGCTGGGTCCGTCGCCTTCGCCACCGCGCAGTGATTGGGCTGGCATGCAGACCACTAGACCGCAGTGGGTCTAGCAGGTGGCCAGGGGTGGGCGCCAATATGGTAATTTTGGGGCGGGGTGGGCAGGCGAGACAGTGCGCGGGACAGTGTCAAGTCGGGGACGCCCCGGGCCCAGGCGGGCTTCATGGCATGGAGGATGGGACCCAGCCAGCGAGCCAGCGAGCCAGGCAGAGGAGCAAGGGGCGCCCAGTGGCGCTGCGGCCGGAGAGGCAGCCAGAAGCCGCCAGAGATGACGAAGATGGCTCGGTGTCAGCGCCACCTGCTGCTAGCAGTTGGGGAGGACGCTGCGCACTCGGGGGCTCGGGAGGGGGAAAGAGTCACTATCTTGCCCCTCTCGTCTCCCTCTCACTGATCACGGCCGCCGAGGCCAGCTACCAAGCCCTGCGCCCGCGGCGCGCCGGTTCGCTTCTGCACAGGACAGTCATCAGCCCGCCCGCGGCAAATGGGACCACAGGCAGCACCGGGCGGCGGGCTTCCATCCTAGAAGGTGAGGAGCCCAGCCGCCGCGTATGCGTGCGCCTCGCAGGTAGCCAGTACCTCTGCAGCCCTGCAGCTTTCGCCGTTGGCATCTGGTACATTTAACGGGAGACCCGAGCGTCGCAACTTCAGTACCTTTGTAGCCTTGGGGGCAGATGGCAGGCCAGACAGAAAGCAAGCAGGGTATCGCCCGCTGGCGCACAGTCACACCACCGAAAGCACACGGCCACACCACCGTGACGCTTCGGCGCCACACCCAGTGCCAGAAACGGCGGACCCTCGCATTCCATCAGCCTCCCCGTCAGTCACTTGACCGTCCGCATTCTGCTGTCTGTCCCCTTTCTCCGTGCCTGTGTCGAGACTCACACCAGTCCCTGGCTTGGTGGGTACGTACCTGTAGTAATAACAAGCAGGGCCCCATATCTCTGATGCGTGTCTGGTTCCAGCTCCCAGCGCCGGTCGCGGCGGCTCTCTTGCGGCAATGGATTGATTCCTTGGTAGCGAGCCTACCTGTACCTCCCAAGCCACCCTCCATGGCGCTCGCTGCGCTGCGCTGTGGCGGCGAACGCCCATCCCTCCATCCCTTTCCGGCCTGCCCGACTCCAAGTCGACTGCGAAGATCGCAAGGGTGCAATGCACTGACGATGACGAAATGGTGGTCGCGGGCAGTTCGCCAGGAGGGGCCCGTCCGTGCCTGGCCTGTCCTGACCGAGCCTCCCACTGGCGCTGAGCGCCGTGAGTGGCCACGGCACCTTGCTGGTCAGCCCTTCAGATTGCCCACGCAAGAGTCTATCGACTCTGTCCTCAAGCCCGCCCGTCTCCCTCCCCCATCCCTGCCTCCCTGCAGACACACTCCCACCAGCCCGGCCGCTGGTGAAACCCGACGCTGGGTCCCCGTCCCAATGTGCCAGTACGTTACAATGACGGGGAACGGGCTGGACCCTTCGCCTCGCGGGCGGCATTGATGCATCGAAACACGGAGGGTGGATGGGTGGCAACGATCGGCTGGGCGGCGGCGGCGGCGACTGCTTGCCCTGCCCAGCCGGGTGCACTGCACCAGCCCGAGGAGGCTCCAGGTCACTCGGCGAACCTGAGAGACCACGTTGGTGTGGCGGACAGCCAATACAGCCAAAGAAAGGGACAGCTGCACCATGGGCACCAGCAGCATCAGGTCCCAAGGCGACGGGCTCGCTGCCGGCGGCTGGGCCGCATCCTGTGCAGCGCGCGGCGGCTGGGAGGGACGAAACCCGGCCTCTCCCCTCTCCATCCTTATTACGGCATCCATCCACCCATCGCACTGTGCGCCCACTGCAGGCGCAGCAGCACACCACACCCTCGCGCTGGGCTCGAGACTGGGCCGCCCGTTGTCTGTCTGTGGGGAAAGCGCAGCCGCCTTGCGGTGGTGAACAAGTGTGCACCTTTTGGCGCGGCGTCGACCTGAGTGGACGGCGTTGGCGTCAGCCACGCCACCACCCCAGCCCGGCGCACGGATCGTCCCTCCGCCATTCGGCAGGTCGGATGATTATGGATGGCATGGCATGGCATGGCATGGACAGTGGGAGCACCCGGCTGCACCGAGGGCGAACGCCTGACGATGATGCGCCAGATGCGGACGAAGCGCGCGATGCAGGCGCCAGGGCTGACCTGGAGCCCGGCGGCACTGGACTCTGGTATTCGTAGGACAGTAACTAACGGCCGGCGAACGAACGAACGAAAGACGGCATGAGCATGTCGAGGCAGGCACCAGTACAGTGCAGTACGTGCATCCTTGTACGGCCCCCCTTCAGAACCGTCGCACAGCACATTTCTTGATCATGAAACACGTCGTCATAGGGCGGTGGGCTGTCCGACAGCTCTAATGCCAGGGAAGCGGCCGTGGGCGAGACATTGAGGCATTGGCGGATGATACTGGCTGACACCACCGACAATAACATTGATGGATGCCGTCTTGAATCAAAACAGAGACGAACGCCCGTTGCCCTCTTGCAGCCGGAGCATCCCTTGTTTGGAAGCATCGGAAGACATGTTGGATTTGGCACCAGTTCCTGATAAGCGCTTGCGGATGGGGCTCCAGCTGTGCTCCGATTGCCTCACTTGACGAGGGGGGCGCTTGGGAGCATGGGGACCGGAAACCCCACACCACGGCGCGCCCTGTGCTGGCTGGCGAGAGTACAGTACGTAGCATCTGCTGGGTCACTTCTCGGTCGGTCCCAGTAATAACTTAAAGGCGGCTCAAGTGACGCGTCGCCCTCCGGCCTGTCCAGTTCAACAGGTGTGCTCCTGGCGAGGATGAAAGAGTCATTGTACGTATCTCGTTGGCACGCCCGCTTGGCATGCCGTGCATTTATGCTGCAGCGCATAAAGCATGATGACGGACAGAGAGAAGCTACCGGATCACCTACCTTCGTACCTACTCTTAGTACTTTTACGTACTAACGTTAACTAATGCCCGTACCACAGGTAGTGGAAGGGTGCGTGAAAGCCAGAGAACAACAGGGTAGACGCGGCCGACCGGCAGACCAGGGGGGCTTCCTGTGCGGTTCCTGCATCGCCAACCTCCTTTCCAGGACGTTTTCGACCGGGCCTGCCGGAGGCTAGCGGGCCTGCGAATCCGGCAAATGGACTCGAGTACAGTAGGTACTCTCAGCCCAGGTTGGAGCAGCGGTGGCCGGGCGAGGTGCGTACTAAGGTTGCCGGTGCAAGATTCGGCGGCACTACCATTTGTATTGTACTTCGTACCTTGTGACGAACGCACTGCCTGCGCAACGACCACGGCAGGCGACGTCGATTCACCGGCGCAAAGAGAATCGAGATGTGCATGTGCAGGCGTTGCTGAAGATGATTGACTGCAAGGTAACGAATGACGGGCATTAGGTTTTTGACGGGACCCAGACTCTGGCCACGGTACAACCTAGTACGCTGGTCGTTCGACGAACAGGCACACACACCTACACACACACCGCTCTTTGCGTCGTGACGGGGCGGGTCCGGTCCCCTTTCTTCTCTTCACCATTTCGTGCCGCCGCCAGCCTTGCGGTGCTCCGTCCACATCGCCTCACTCCATCAGCCATCCCCCCCCATCCCTCGTCCATCGGCAACGGCGGTTTTAGGGGTGGGTGGTGCGTCTCGCAGACCACGCGGAGGAGAGCGTGCGCCCGTGTCTCACTGTGAGGGGCTGCTCCCCCCCTCCCCAGCATGGGCACCATGCACTACTACTACTAGTAGTGGGAGCCCAGGTGCAGCATCGGCTCCCCCACAGGCGGACTGGCCTGGTATTAGGTACCCAGTGCTACGTGCCAACAGCATCCCAGAAAGCCGCGCCTCGTTATCGCGGCGTATCAAGAGGAGGGGAGGAGGAAGAGGAGGAGGGGGGGCTTTTGGGGGGGGGTTGGACGTGGTTGGCCCTGGTCACGCAGCCACCCCGGAGTCCGCGTCGAGTCGAAGAACCAAGCCTCCCGAAATATCTCGAGCTTCCGCCGCCGGCCACTCGCGGGGGCCCCCCAGCCACGCGGGTTGTCCGCTCCGGTCCAAATGAGACCCCCCTCGGCGACGACGGAGGCTGCTCCGGGCAAGACATGGCGGAGGGACGGGCGGTCCGCCGTCGGTTGCTTTGTCGCGAGGCCGCGGGCGATCTTGAGAGATGGGCATGATATACTTCGTAAGTTACGGCAAGACGGATGCGCTGCGAAGCTTGTGGCTTTGCGAGCTGCTAGCAGTGCTATCCGCCCGTGCAGCGCAGCACACTCGGTGCCAGTCCCTTGCCCGAGCTCGCGTGGGGGAGGGTAGCTGTCGTGGGCGGACCGCGCTGTCTTGAGACGCGCCACCTCACGGACGAGGATGCGATGCCGTTGAAACCTCACGCCGGCTGCAAGGGCGCTGCTGCGCATCTCCGACGCCTTGCTGTCCGAGGAGATGGCACGGCGTCCAGCATCACCGATGGCCCGCAGCCGGCATTGGCTGAGAGTAGAGGTACCAGACATGGATGGGGCCAGGCAGGCAACTAACTTGTGGACGACTTGTGCAGTATACCTAGCCTTGAGGCTTCTACTTTGTACGACGTTGGCGAAACCCCTCCGGAGATATGCCTGGTGATGATGCCTATCCATCACCATGGCTGCCTCTTTCACACCCATAGACAAAGTACGTACGATGAAGTGAACTACTGACACTCAACGTCCGCGCCCGCACTCTGATGAGCGCCAGCGGAGTCCGTCGGCCCCGCCCGTCAGTCAGTCAGGCCGCTTCCTCGGCACTCAATCGGCTTGGGCTGCGCCTTCGCGCCGGCCGCCGCTCTTGGATCGCCCATCTCAACCAAGGGCTGTTACAAGGACACGAGAGGTCATTAGCAAGGCAACGACGCAAAACATGGTCCAGCGCCTCGCCTTCCTGCCTTGGAGTCGAGCGACGGACGCCGCAGTCGTCGCCGCGGCGGCATGCCTTTCGCTCTACATCTGGCTGCGCCCCGTCCTCGGCGAGCCATCCCGGCCGAGGCGGCACATCACCGCGAGGGCTCGTGAATCGGCTCGAAAGGCTTCGTCCGAGGCCGCCGCTCTACCATATGCTCCTGATGTCTTCCCCGGCGGCCGGGATGTCGAGACCGAGTACGGGACGATCAAGGTGTTTGAATGGGGCCCCGAGGACGGGGAAAAGGTGCTGCTGATGCACGGCATCGGCACGCCGTGCGTGGCCCTCGGGGACATGGCCAAGGAGTTTGTCGAAAGGGGGTGCAGGGTGATGCTATTTGGTGAGTCCCCTCTGCGCAATGTAGACGCCGACCCGTCGCCGTCGTGTCCCTGACCACGCACCGCCCCTAGACTTCTTTGGCAGAGGGTACTCGGATGCCCCCGTGGACGTTCCGTACGACGAGCGTCTGTACGCGACCCAGATCCTCCTCGTCCTGGCGTCGTCGCCCCTCCCCTGGACCGGCTCTTCGGCCTTCCACCTCCTCGGCTACTCCCTGGGCGGCGCTCTCGCCGCCTCCTTCGCCGCCTACCACCCGTCCCTGCTGCGGTCCCTGACGCTCGTCTGCCCCGGCGGACTGGTCCGCCCCTCGCACGTCAGCCTCAAGAACCGCCTGCTCTACACGCAGGGCGTCCTGCCGAGCTGGCTCGTCACGGCCCTGGCGCGCCGCCGGCTGGAGCCGAGGCGCGGGACCGCCAGCGCCGATGTCCCCGTGGGCGACGACGTGGATGCGGACGCGGACGTCGACTTTGACGAGGTCCCCGTGTCGACGCAGGAGGATGAGGAGGAGAAAGAGAAACAGAACGGCCAGACGGGCGCTGCTGCCGTGCTGCGGGTCGGCGACGTGGTCAGGTGGCAGCTGGCCGAGAACGAAGGCTTCGTCGGAGCCTACATGAGCACGATACGCAACGCCCCCATCTACGGGCAGCACGACAAGGCCTGGGTGCGGCTGAGCGAGGAGCTCGCGCGGCGGCGGCGTGGTGGCCCCGGGGAGGTGCCGCCGGGCCTGGACGGCGGGCGTATGTGTCTGATTCTCGCGGACAGGGACCCCATCGTCGTCAAGGAGGAGTGGATCGAGGACTCCAAGGCCGTGCTCGGCCAGGACGGCGTGGACATTCACGTGGTCGGCGGTGGCCACGAGATTGCCATCTCTAAGGGTCGGGAGGTGGCCGATGTGGCCATGGCGGCCTGGAATAGACGGGAGAGGACTATAAAGATAGATGACCAGTCTTTTATAGCGCTATAGAAGCCCACGGATCCACGACAGCATTGCAATAGACAAGAGAGAAACTATAGAGATGGTTGACCAGTCTTGTATACCAGCGCTATAGAAGTCGAGAAATCCAGTCCAGCGCCGACTCCAAGAGATGCGTCATTCATTTCGTCACCGTAGCGCCGCGTGCAGCAGATCCAAACAAACATTGTCGTCCGACCATATCATGCTTCTTCATTCACTCCATCCGATGCTTCGCGTACTCCTTCTATCCGGTCTCTAGATCGCTGGCGCAAGGCCTTACTTGTCCAACCCGCGCGCCTTCACGAAGCGGTTGATCTGCTCTCGCGTGAGCTTGTCGTTGTAGTGCTCATGACACTCGTAAAATGAGATGATTTCCTGCGTGGCGTCGACCATGGCGGCTATATCGACGCCGCTCTCGGCCAGCCACGCGGCGAACTGTTGCACACGTAACATCCTCGCCTCCTGCTGCCTCTCCTTGGAATCAGCTGCCTGCGGCGGAGGGTCCGGGAGGCCGTTGGCCCGGGCTTGTGCCTGGCTCAGCGCGGCGTGGGCGGCTGCGAGGCCGGCCGCGGCAGAGGAGCCGGACAGACTGCCTCCGGGTGTGGACGTGTTGGGGCGTAGAACCAAGGCGAGCAGGATAGCCACAAGGGCGATGATGTGAGGAGCGCATAGCAGCGGCAAGTCTGTCATGTAGTGGTCGTTGATGACGGACCGAGCCAGCTGGACGTCTTCCTCGACCAGGGACAGCTCCCCGCGCAGCGAACTCAGCGTCCTATATGGCTGATGCACGATGAGCTGGGAGCTCATCTCGCTGATGAGATAGAACTCGCACTCGCCCAGCTTGGAGGTGTCCAGTCCGATAAACTCCTGCCACAGCTGCCGGGCCTCCGTGACGATGAGCCGAATGTGCTGAGGGGCCTCCTCCATCTTGCACGCCAGGTATATGGACGTCGTGATGACGAGGTAGGGATTCGTGCGGCGGATCTCGACGCGCGAGTAGAATCGCTTGAGGTAGACTTGCGCCGTGGCCATGGCCTGCTGCCGGATGCTCAGGCGCTTGCCCAGGCGCAACAACTCTAGGGCGAGGACTCTTGGGTCAGCGGCCGGTTCCGCACCCTACACGACGGGGGGGGGGCGGGCGGCGGGATCGCCAAGGGGGGATGGGGGGAGGAAGCAGCGCATTGTTCGGCTCACGTTGGTTAAAGTATATCGACAGGTGCCTGGGCTGGGGCAGGGGAAACATGGAAACGAGATCGGCATTGTCCTTTTCGAGCTTCTGGCGCATCGACGCCAGCTGGTCCTTGGTGAAGAGCCAGTGGCGCCGCTGCGTCGACTCCCAGTAGTTGGCGGACATTGGCCCCCCGGGGGCGCGCCGCTGGGACTCGCGCGCAAAGCTGGGTGCACAGAGCTGGTCAAGCGAGGGTTGTGGTCGAGGTGTGAGTTGTGTTGTTGTAATCGGAGACGGGACCCCGCGCGCGCCGAGTCGGGCGGCGTCGTGGTCGGTGGTGGTAGTGGTGGTGGTGGTTGGATCGTCGGGGACGTGGCAGTGGACTTTACAACCACCTCCTTCAACTGCGGGGCGATAAGATAAGCTGCCGCACTGCGCCGAGAGGCAATTGAAGGCCGGGCTGCCTGGCCTGGGTGCTGGCGAGGTGGCTTCCAGGTTGGATGGGCGGGACGGGAACCTCCACCCCACTGGGCCGGGAACGTTCAGCACCTTGGGGGGGGGGGCTCCCTTGCCCACTGAACAGGGTGCTAATGGGGTGCGTCTGATTGATCGTGGCGGACAGCAACCACTCACTGCAACCTGCCTGAACTTTCCCCAGTCCAGCCAGCCGGAACCCCCCAGCTCCAGGCCTTTCAGGTTCCTCCCACCCCACTCCTCTGCCAGGCCGTCCGTCTCGGCAACGCGACGGGCGGCACCTCCAAACCAGAGCTGCCGCAGCTTTGCATCATTGGCTTGGCCCTCCCTCCCAGGTCCCCCAACCTTCAATCCCTCACCTCCTCCCGCGCTCTGCAGCACAACGTCACCACCGCTGCCCCGGCCGCCTTGCGCGCAATCGATTACCTGCACCGACGCCGTAACATGCATTTGACATAGCGAGCCGAGCCCACGACGCCCTAGCAATTTTTTCCACGCGGGTCCGTCGATACTGAGAGACAGAGAGGAGGAAAGACAGAGAGAGAGAGAGCTACAGAGCTGGCCGCACCTCGCGCGCGAGATATGAAGTCGCCGTGAGCATGGCCCCCAAGGTCGTCACCGGCGTGGTGCGCGGGCTTGAGGAGTCCCAGAACCAGCGCGATGCCCGCGTCGAGGCCCTCTGGGCCAAGCTTGACCCGGCTCGGACGGGCGAGCTGGACCTAAAAGGCCTGAAAAAGGGTTTTCGCAGCATCGACCATCGTGAGCTGCTTCTTGCCCACACCGCAACCCCTCCCGTTTGCTGACGGCGCCGACGACGCAGCGCTCAAGAATGCCGACGACTTGCTGGCCAAGGTGATGGATGAAGTGGACACAAATCACGACGGAAGAATACAATATGAAGGTACTATGCTTCATCTCTAGCCGAGCTGCGAGCGAAGCACATCGCTTCGTTCCATCCGATTCTTCCCCCCCGTTGCCTCGCCTAGCTGCGCAACAGTCGCTGACGCGCGCTTTGACTGGTCGCAGAGTTTCGCACGTTTGTCGAAAAGGCGGAGAAGCAACTCTTCCTGCTGTTCCGAGCCATCGACAAGGATGGCAACGGAAAGCTCGACCAGGCTGAGCTGCAAACTGCATTTCGCGCTGCTGGCTTGACCGTGTCGAACCGGAGAATGGGCGAGTTCTTTGCCGACATGGACAAGAACAGCGACGGATACGTTACCTTTGACGAATGGCGGTACGTGCAGTTTTTGGCCCCTGCGATCTTTTTTGGGGGGAGGCGCTGCATTTATTGTTTTTGCACGACGCTCGGCCAAGTTCTGGTCGCGGGTCGTCTCGCGTGCACACGGTCATGTGTCACATGGTGTCGCAAGGCACCGCACCACGACGCCCCCCCAACAGGTCATCGGCCTCTGGCAGTTGTACCACATGCCTCTATTTATGACATCGTCCTGTTCCATCGAGATCAAAGGCTGACGGCTCTTCAGAAACTTCCTCCTCTTTATGCCTGCGCGCGAATATGACTCCCAATTACGTGCCGTGCTCTCGTACTACGAGTCTGTCGTCAACGTCACGCCAGAGGGCGACTCCACTGTTAGCGAGGAAACCTTGGAAGGCCTAGGTATGGGCAGTTCCTCATATTACTCTCTTGTCTACTCCCTCTTCGGCTCGCTCCTAAGAGCTGGCTTCCCTTCACCGCAACCGACAAGTCCGCCGATATCACCACCACCACCACCACCACCTCCACCACCCACAAAGCGTGAAGAAGTGGATGAGACGGGAGACGTGCTGTCGAAGCAAACACAGGGAATGGACGCTGCGGAGGCGACTGCGGAGACCGTCGTCGACGCAGCCGCGCCACGGCGCCGAGAGCCGATTGCAGACGGCAGCGGAGAGCAACGCGGCGATGGCACCCCGCAGGACGGCCTTGAAGAGTCTCATTCTGGCACAAAAGCCGCGCGAAAGAAGAAGTTCGTGCTGACAGACTATGCGCCTGATCCAGGTTACTTCCTCGCGGGTGCCATCGCCGGGGGTGTGTCGAGGACGGCCACAGCGCCTCTTGATCGTTTGAAGGTGTATCTGCTCGTCAACACCAGGAGCAGCTCGGAGACGGCCGGCGCGGCACTCAAACAGGGACGTCCGATAGCCGCGCTGCAGAATTCGCTGCGACCCATCAAGGATGCCGTACGGGACTTGTTTCACTCGGGCGGACTCCGCGGCTTCTTTGCAGGTGAGCCACCTCTTTCTTCTCCGTTGCCCGTCGCCAAGTCATCGTCGGTGCTGACTGCGTTTTAGGAAATGGCCTGAACGTTGTCAAGATCATGCCTGAGACGGCCATCAAGTTTGGGTCCTATGAGGCAGCTAAGCGAGCTTTGGCGAATTTTGAGGGCCACGGCGACCCCAGGCGGATCAACTCGTATTCCAAGTTCACCGCAGGCGGTGTCGCCGGCATGATCGCACAGTATGCAGCTCGTCCCTGTCCCGTGCGAGAGAGAAATATTGCTGACGTGAAACAGGTTCTGTGTCTACCCACTCGACACGCTCAAGTTTCGCCTTCAATGCGAGACGGTCAAGGGCGGCCTGACGGGAAGCGCTCTCGTCCGCCAAACGGCTATCAAGATGTATGCCGACGGCGGGGTCCGAGCTTGCTATCGAGGCGTCACCATGGGCCTGGTGGGCATGTTCCCGTATAGTGCCATCGATATGGGCATGTTTGAGCTGCTCAAGAAGTCGTACCGGACCTACTACGCGAAACGCACTGGCTGTCACGAAGACGACGCGAACCCCGGCAACATTGCCACGGGAATGATTGGAGCGACCTCGGGCGCCATTGGCGCTACCGTGGTGTATCCGCTCAACGTGGTTCGGACGCGACTGCAGACGCAGGGGACAGTGATGCACCGGGCGACGTACACGGGCATCTGGGACGTGACGACAAAAACCGTCCAACTAGAGGGCTGGCGGGGCCTCTACAAGGGCCTGACGCCGAATCTGCTAAAGGTGGCCCCGGCACTGAGCATAACGTGGGTGGTGTACGAGAACTCGAAGCGGATTCTTGGGCTGCATTGATGGGCCCGTTTGAGCGTGCATGTGAGCGATGTGAGCATGGGGAGGAGTATATACGCGAAGATCCGTCTGGGGCAGTGGGGGAACCGCGGGCGCCGCTTGGAAGCGCCACAGCCCTACGAGGCGACATCAGCTGCCTGCTAGATGTCTGCTTCCCTCTGCTTGGATGGCCATGGCTTTGGCTTATAGGAAAGGATTTCGAGAGTCGACCAAGATTCGACGACAAAGGGAGGCGGCGGGTGTTTGTGATGGACGGATAGATGTATGGACGACGGGTCGGCAAGATCTGTCACTGTGATATCCCTCAATGTATAGAGCCATATCAGGAGCCCAGAGAGGCCACGGCAAACCTCGAGCAGGTCAAGAGAGGCAGCCTCCAAGTTGACATGTTGTTGCCCCTTCTCCGTTTATGTTGACGCCGGCTATGGTATCCGGTGATGGACACCAAGAGATTCCGATCTGACAAGGCGAGGATCCCCGTTACAGCAGCCACACACATATCAAGTAGCAGGCTTGGCAGGCTGGTGCGTCTCGACGCAACAATTCTGACGGCGCGGCCGCCAGATTACGAGTAACACGGCGATCAAGCCCTGCAAGGAGGCTGGCGGCCCCATCCATCAGCCCTGTGAGTGCCTGCGGATCGAGTCACACCGCGCGCGCACATCACTAGCCCGGAGGGGGGAAGGGGGGTTTGCGTGCGCTGCTCACGAGGCAGCTCCATGCCCGCCCCGGTCCGGGTACTGGGACCGAGGGGCGGGGAGTGCTGGAATGGGAAGCTGGCGATCACAGTGCAGGGGCCCGAAGCGGGGAGCGGTGATGGGCGGTTACTTTTAGGGGGACTTTTGGGGTTGGCTACGGCAAGCCACTCGTTGGCAAGGTGGTGCGCGCTCTGTGTGTCTCTGTCTGCTGTGCTGCACTTGTGTGTCGGTGCGTGTGCCGTGGGCGGTTGTTCTTCCCGTCGTTTATGGGGGGGACCATGTTGACCAACGTTGAAAGCGGGAGGGGGAGTGCTTTGAGCTGTGTCAATGCCTCTTCACCTGTCTGTCGCAGCTCGGAGAGGACTGGTACTGGTTGTCGCGCATGTTGATAACGCGGACGGACGGTCAAAAGTGGGCAGAAAGGACCGACGACAGGATGGAGGAGTCCGGGGTTCAGGCCGGGAGGAGTGGAGAAGGCTGGGGAATGAAGATAACGGGCGACGTCAGCGCCTTCGATGGCCGCCCGTGGGAGCCTCTACTCCACTGTATGCAAGACTGCTTTTAGCAGTTACTAGCGTGCCACGCCCGAACGATGAGGTGCTGAAGCCCTGGCATGACATGGACGAGGAGTCTGGTTCCATGTCACTGGCAGGAACCATCCGGTGTGTCGCTCGCCCTCCTTCCCTCGGCGGATTTCTGGAGTTTGGTGAAGAATTCTGCACTTTTTCATCCTCTCTCGCCCCAATCTCGGAGCATCTGTACTTGCTCGTGGCAATCAATTGACGGCAAGCCTGCATCGCGACAAGTGAGGGCAGGTCCATCATCGTCTTGCTGCTTGCACCCTCCTCGAGTGGTCCGGTCCGGTCCGCCTCTCTGTTCTATACTCTACGCTCAACTTCAGCCTCCTCCAGCGCGGAGCAGGGGAACGCGAAGACGACAAGCAGACGCGCAACCGCTCACACATATCTCTGCCGTCCCTCGCCGTCTCTTTGGCCACGAGCTTAGGTCGGGATACCCCTCTCCCCCCCTAAACCCACTTGGCTCGCGTCTGTTGCTGCAACGCCTACGCATCCTCGCAGCTATCGTCGTCAGCTTCATCCCCCCCAGCCCACCATCACCACCACCCTCTCGTCCTTCCCCCTTTCCCGTCTGAGCTTCTGCTCCCCTTCTGTCTGTCCCCCTTTTATTGCCGGTGCTACGCGTGGCGGTACGAACGCACGCATCACTGCCTGAGAGCCGGACCACTCACGCCCCCCCTCTCCTTGAGCGAGCCGCCGTCATGCCGGCTCCCTACTCGGATAACATGTACTCGGACATGGGGCAGGACGCCTCCGACGATGAGCGAGATGCCCTGTCGCCCACTGACGGATACTTCCACGCGTCTGCGTCGTCTGACGCGGCGTCATCGTCTGCCTTTGGCCACCAGCCCGAACAACACCGGCGCACGTCGTCCAACGTGCCGTCGGTGCCAAACGTCCTCGTCGAGGATCCCACCCTGCGCGACCAAGGCGCAAAGGCGAGAGAGGCCGAACAGGAGCGCCAGATAAATAACGCCGCTGGCCAAACCACGTCGTCGTCACCATATCCGCCACAGCTGCCGTCGACGTCGTCGCCAGACACCTCCCACCGTCATACCTCTTCCGCGTCGGTAGCGTCGCCTCACCAGGGATCGACCTCGCCCGCGGCCAACCCCTCATCCCCCGCTGTCTCATCGCATCGCCACCGACGCAGTGTTGAGGAAGACGAACCCGTCCAATTTCCCGGGGACCGTACCCGTCTGCCCTACTTACACACTCCCTCTCATACATCAACACACGCGACCGCCCCGTCCCAGCCGCATCATCACAGCCAGCTGGACGCGCCACCCGCCTACTCTCCTTCCCCATCCTCTCCTCCCTCAAGCCAACCTCAGGGCTACCAGACATTCGCGTCCCTCTCCGCCAACGCGCGTACCAGCAACGACAGCAGCACCATGGGTCTCCCAGAGGAGCACCAGGCCCTGCTGCCGCGCCACCCAGAGTCCATGGGTGGCTCACCCCATGGTCCTCCTTATCCCAGATGGCAAAGGCTTAAAGACTCGATCAGCTCGCACAACTTGAGGCCCAAGCTCAAGACCATCCTTGGTGTGCTAGTCATCATCTCCATCATCTCTGCCATTTTTGGCGGCATCAGTATCTCGTCCTCTTCGAGCCACAAGGTACGTCTCATGTCACACCAATCGTAATGCATCTCATCCACACTCCTGTGACGTGTGTGATTCTTCGCCACTTTGGCTGCATGTCACTCGCCCCCAGGACTGCTTGAACACTCTGAATCCATACTCGATCCCCCCCCCCCCTCGAATCTCACATTAATGCCTCAGCGCCGCTCTCACGGTGACAGCCTAGAACCTTTACTGACCTGAGACGACAGAACCCCAAGTTCAACGACAAGGATCCGGTCCGAGAACCAGACATGGGAGGCGATAGCGACCTGGAGTGGAAGCCCACCTATGGGTGCCGCAACACCCCGCATGTCTTTGATAAACGCACCACAACTATCGGGTTTGGAGGCGAGCGCAAGCTCCATATCAAGCAGACCGTCGACAAAAGTGATGGCTTTCACAACGGCCGACAGCCTCGGGTCTACGGACAGCTCATCATACGTCCTGCTGGCGACGACAAGTCCGAGGGTACCATTGACCTCGAGGTCATTTCCAATGATGCCGAGCTGGGAGTAGAGGTCCACGCCGACCTCGACGGCAACGATCAGCTGGTCAACATGATTACCCCCCGAGCTCTCGACTGGTGGTCGAACTCAGGCGATTGGCCATGCATCCAAATGCGAGCCACCGTCTGGATTCCGCGCAAGTCCTTCCTTCGGACCTTTGCTGTTGACACCGTTCATCTCGATGTCAGCGTCCTCGACGGACTCGTCTTCGGTGCATCTGATAGCGTCAATGTAAAGACTGTTGTTGGAAACGTTCGAACATCGCTCCCGAAGGACGTTAACGACGACGTGGTCCCTTACACGTTGGAGTCACGCGACACCATCATCGAGACCGTCAGTGGCAACGTCAAGGGATGGTTTCCGCTCTACGACCTCCTCAAGATTTCCTCTGCCTCTGGAGATATCACCGCCGAAGTTGGCCCCAAAGCCGCCGATAAGGATTCTCCTCAGTCCGCAGTCCTCGAAGTTGGTTCCATTTCTGGCGAGGTCAGCATCAAGGAACCCCTTGCGGCCGCCCTCGCAGACGGCAAGGCAAGCAAGAAGCTGCCCGCTCGGGACTACGTGATCAAGGTTGAGACGGCATCCGGTGACATTTCCGTCGAGGCGGCCACGAGCAGCCTGGGTACTTTTACTTCGACTTCTGGCAATTTCGACCTCAAGCTCCTCCCGATCCTGGAAAGGGATCTGCAGAAGTCCGAGGGCAAGCCCCGGTTGTCCACGGACACGAAGAGCGGCGATGCCCGCGTCACTGTACTAGAACCCCTGTGGACCAGCACGTCGGGCGCGAGAATGTATCCTCCCGGACGTGCTGCGCCCGGCCGTGATACGTTTTTGCCCCCCATTGATGTCCCGCTGCCTCCATATGTCGACGGAAACGATGCCCCGGAGAAACCTGAGCAACCCCAGAAGGGTCCGGACGATGCCCTCGTCATCATTCACCCGCACAGCGCAGGCGAGATCAAGGCGCGCAAAGCCGATGACGGCAAGACGCGCGCGGGTCTGACTGTTCTCGAAGCGAAGCATTCATCCATTAGCGGCAACGCCAAGCTCGTCTATCCCGCCAGCTGGGCTGGACATTTTAGCCTGCAGACCATCTCGGGAAGCACCGTCGTTCACGGCAAGGGCATTGAGATAATCCGGCGCAGCCGAGGCATTATGAAAGTCATTGAGGGCCGCAAAGGCGACGGGGAATCTGATATTAAGGTGGAGAGCATGTCGGGCAACATGTCGTTGCTTGTCGGCGAGAGTAACTAAGTGTGACGAGGGAATGGTGTTGCTGTAGTGCTTCGTGTCGGGCGGCACGGGCTTGATGATTTGACGGTTACGACAGGCTGCTTTGGGGCGTCTGATGGGAATAGCGATATAGCCGGGATTTTCTTGGATCAAGAAACACGAATAGTAAGGGTCAACGTCAAATTTTAGGCGTTGCTGAGCAAGTACATTGCACCGCTTATATGGCGTCTTTGTGTAGTAGGTGCCCGTGCCTGTTCTACGACTTTGAAGGACTAGGGGCCAGTGTCTAATAATTCAGACCGAATTCGCAACGAAGAAACGCCTTGCAGCAGCAGAGCCGAGCAAGTCTAGTCAATTGCAAGACAGAGCCTACCAACCACGGTACACGGCGGGTTTCTACATGTTGGATGCACGTTTACATTCAAGTCGGGTTCACGGGTCTATGACCTCGCGACTTCCAACTCGGCCGAGTACCAGTTGTGTATGGCCTTTGTGTCTCCGGTCAGGGCGACGGTATCGAAACGACCGCGAGCCTCCTTGGCGAGGGCGCCGTTGTTGACGAGGCGACCAACCCACTTGCCGTGCTTGCGGGCGGCGGCGACGATCTTGTCGATGGCGGCGACGAAGACGGGCTCGTCGCCGCGGGCGGGGACGTAGCCGAGGAGGGCGAGGGCGAGGTCGTTGGGGCCGATGAAGACGAGGTCGACGCCGGGGACGGCGCATATGGCGTCGACGTTTTCGAGGCCCTCGCGGGTCTCGATTTGGATCATGGTGAGGAGGGTCTGGTTCGCCGAGGCGACGTACTCGGGCACGGAGAGGCCGTGGGCGATGCCCGGGAACGCGGAGCCCTGGCCGCGGCGGCCCTGCGGGGGGAACTTTGCGCTGGCGACGACCTGGCGGGCCTCGTCGGGGGAGCCGACCTGGGGCACCATGAGGGCGTGGGCGCCGGCGTCGAGGGCGCGCTTGACGAGGTCGTGGGCGGGGCCGCGGACGCGGACGACGGGGGAGACGCCGAGGGCGGCGGCGGCGGCGACGGCGTTGTGCATGGCGTCGTCGCCCACGTGCCCGTGCTCGCAGTCGAGGACGAGGGCGTCGACGCCGGTGAGGGCGACGACCTGGGCGTGTCGCGCCGAGGGGAGGGCGACAAAGGTCATGACCGGGAAGGTGCCGGCCTTGAGCATGTTGAGGAGGCGGAGGCGGGGGTTGGCGATGGTGGTTGTGTGGGCGGTGGGGTAGTCGGCCATATTTCTCTCTTTCTCTTTTCCTTTCTTTCCCTTTCCCTTTTTTTTTGGGAAGCGACGGTGATGATGATGATGATGATGATGATGATGATGATGATGATGATGATGATGATGATGATGATGATGATGATGATGATGATGATGATGATGATGATGATGATGATGATGATGATGATGATGATGATGATGATGATAAAGAAGATGAGGATGGACAGCTACGGTGGTTGCTTGGATGATGCTGGCTGTTTAGGTAGCAATGATGTTGCTGCTGGTGATGCTGGTTGAATCAATAGATGGGGTCTGCGTCCTTTGCGTTCCCGATGCTCTGGCGATGGTGGTGATTTGTGGTGTTGGCATGTATGGGATTGATTAATGAGGTTGGTGGACGACAGGAAACCAAACACCTGGCTGGAACGGCGGGGCTACAAAACAAAGCATGCAATGCATGATATTATATAGGCGGGAGAGCTGCTTCTTCTCGTCAGGCTGAGAGGGTATTATTTGCTGACGAATGATGCCCAAGTGACTGACTGACTGACTTGAACGAGTCGGGTCGGTAACTAACTAACATGCTCGCTGGACACGGGCTCTCGTCGTGAGACAACAGCCCATGTCGGTTGGATGGATGGTTGGCTGCTTGTTTTGTCGCTCGCTCGGCCAGGGTCGGGAGGAGGAGCTCCGCCGACCACAATACTGTGACGTACCTACCAGGCAGTCAGCCAGCTGTTTACTTATTCACCCCCCTTCCTCCAGGTACCGACCCGTCTCTTCTTCTCCCCCGCCTTTCGCCCAGAGTCGGCCCCCATCCAGCGAGAAGACGGACTACGTCGACGAGCAGGGTGTCTGCCGAGAGTTCAGGAACCGCACCACCGAGGGCGGCCTCGTGCCCACGAACTGGGAGTAGCGCGAGATCCAAGTCTCCGCCGTCACACTCCTTACCGACACGGCCCGACACCGCCTGGGTGCCGACCAGGTGCTCATTGATGGCAACCTCATGCACCAGCGGGAATACATGGGCGTCAAGGTCGTCCTCCCCGTGTAAGAGGGTCAGGGAGGGATCCAAGCTTCAACTTGTGCTGTATTACCTGGCTACGTATGCACATCCATCCGACATCGAGTCGGCGTATTCGTTACATGCCTTCATTCCTCATTGTATAACGGAGAGCCCCCAGGGACATGGTGTCTAGGTCCAGCCTGCTATCCATGCACACGACCACCGACCGACCGCGCTAGACTGCACACAAGTCCATTATATCATGCAGCGATGGGTGCGAGGCATCGGGGGAAAATTCCCAAGTAACTTGTCTGTAGAGGAAAGGAAAATAAAGGAAATGGGGTATCCAGTTGAGTATAGAGAGAAAGAAAAGGGGTTTCTCGGCAGGCCCACTGGGTGTACTCTGGCCTTCTCTGCCATTATTCTGTATATCCCAAGAAGCCCACAGCCTCTCGTATATCGGCGAGACTCGACATGTAGTCGTGTTCCGAAGAAAATCGCTGTCTAGGCTTTGACGACCTTCAACTGTCGGTCAGCCAGGGCAGGTCCCTGTTGCCGACCGCCGTGCATGTGAGATAGCTGATGCCGTCCGAAGTTCGGCTCGAGCCGGCCAAGTCTAGCTCGAGGCCGCTTCCGAGGAGGGGGCGCACAATGTCGCGCGCCATGGCCTTGATCTCGTCCATGCGCTTCTCAAAGCGGCGGAGGTTTTCGCGCGTGTACAGCTCCGGCGTCAGCTTGAGGAACTTTTTGCAATCGTCGTGACCGAGGAAGGCGGCTGAATTGCCAGAGCCGAGCGTGCGGTACGCGCGACCGACCGACGTCAGTGGTGGCACCGCGGGCGGCAGCGACGGGTGGTGGTGGTGGCCACTGCGCCCGTTTCGGTCGGGAGGGGGCTGCGGCGCCGTGTTGTCGGCGAGCCACTGCCGAAAGAGGCTGATGACGAGCCACTCGAGATAGTTGTTGGACGGCGTCACGCGCTCGCCCCTCGGCGTTTTTAGACTCAGACGGAAGAGGCGACCTTCGACGCGGCTAACGGCCTCCTCAAGCTCGTCCACCTTGTCTTCGATGATGTCCAGCACCACGTCCGGCAACGCGGCGCGCAGGCTGCGCTCGCCAGCCGGCCACTGACCAACCACGTGAATTAAAGCTTCCTGGAATATTACCTTGCTGCGGGCGAGATAACCCAAGCGCAGGTACGAGATCGGGTACTTGGCAATCTGCTTCCAGAGGCGCGATTGGAACTGCAGCAGGTGGTGATCGACGCGCGGACCGACTACGGGGAGGGCATCGTAGAGGTCTGCGAGACCAAGCAGCGACTTGCATTGTACATAGGCATCAGCCACGTTGATGGCGTCCAGCATCGGGGGATAGTTGTAGAAGATGCGTAACAGGTTGTCGTAGTCGCGCAGGATATCTTCGTCGGCTTGGGAGAGGCTCGGGCCAAGACTCAGGTTGGCGACGGACCGGGTGAAGGAGACGTGGTTGGATGGCACAGACGATGAGTGCGAGTGGCCGCTGGCGCCTTTGCGCAGACTCGACTTGAGCGCTGACGCGCCGACGCTCGAACCCGCGCCGAAGATGGAGGGAATCGCGGACTTGGAGGCGTCGCCGCCGCGCATGTCGTCTCTTTGCACAAGCATGGGGACGTCACCCTCGCCCGCGCCAGGATCGAGCTCATACCTCCACATCTTGCGCGGCATAGCGCCCGTTAGTCCCTGTGCATCCCCATCGATGCGGTCCGACAGCGAAGCCGGGTCCTCGCCGATGCGCGCGAGCTCGTTCCCCCCGGCGAGAAGCGGCCGTGCCTTGGACCACTCGGACGAGGTGCTGGCCTCGAAGAAGCCGCTGCAGCGCGTCAGGGTGTGGCGGTGCAGTAGATAGCGATTCTCGACGGCGCCGGCGCGGACCAGAATTTCGACATCGCCGCTGTGCGCGAAGACGGGGAACTCGTTTTGCGGTACGTACGAGGTGCCGCCGGCGTGGGAGCGGCCGTAGCGCTTGGTGCGGGACAGCGAGGGGCGGGAGGCGACGGAGGAGGCGGTCGTTGACGATGGGTGGTGCCCGCGTCGCGAGTGATGATGGTGATGAGGATGGGGTGCGAGCGCGGAAGACGGGTTGGGTTCGGGCTGCGAGACCATGGGTGAGGCGAGGCGGCTGGTGACGGTTCACGTCATGAGACAGAGGCTGAGGTTGGGGCCGTGCGTGACAGTGATTAAACTCGATCAGCGACAGAAGCCGGCGACAACGGGCGACATGCGGGGTGGCAGCGTGAGAGCGATCACGGTTCGGGGCGCTGAGCGTGACGTTGAGACAGGATCTATTGTAGATGTGGTTGCAGTCGTACACGGCGAAGAAGGCGAGGGCAGCTGGCGACAAGGTGTGAAGAGGTTACGAGCGGAGAGGAACTGGACGGGGGTATGTGTGGCGTGGTACACGTGCCGATTGATGGTGGTGAGTGGCGGCGACGGTTGGAGGCACGGCAGTTGGGGCAACAAGAGGCCGGGTTGCAGGACCGTCGAGTATCTGCGTAGTTGTAGGTGAGCAACAAAGCACAACAAGGCGGGAAACGGCTTCGATGAATGAGGTGAGGTGTGGGAACGACGACGATGGCTTCCATAGGTTCCAGTCATTCACGCGTGGTTGCGGGCGGGCCGCCACGAGCAAATCGCGACGCCAAAAGCGCCTCAACATGAAATCTGCTGCAACAAGCATGGGTGAGCTTGCGCTGGGGCCGCAAGGCTGACTCGACTCCATCTGTCCATGCTCCAGCTTGTTCTGCACCTGCGTCTGGCCTGGCAAGTTTCTGCCGCTGGGGGCCTTTGTTCTCAACGGAGGGGGAGATGGCCGCTGTGTTTGCCACTTGGGGCTTTCAAGGCAGTGACTGATAGGCTCTGAGTGCTCGGGGGAGCTGCAGGTCTGCATGCGCGATACGGGACCGGGCGGCTGTCGTGGGTGGATCGTGCATGGCCAAGTGGCCGTGGCGACGAATGTCTGTTGTTGAAAACCCTTGTTGCGATGGGAGGCCGCCGCTGGCTGTCATGGACGGATGGATGGACGGCGACTTCCGGTGGAGTTGCAAGAAGAGGAAGAAAATGCGACAGCAGCAAAATATCGAACGCGAAAAGAATTCCTTGTGAATGCTTTCCAACTCAGTGCCTCGATCGTTGTCGCGGAAGGAGCAGCCCGCCTTGGAGCAGAGTCGGCGCGCGGCGTGCACTAAGTTAGTTACTAGAGGGCGTCGTAAACGGGCAGGCACCCACCCTTGTTGCTCCTTCTTGATTGTGGCCCCACGCTGGAGCTTCTAACAAGCCTCAAGACAATTCCAGGCCCCGACCGTACCAACGCCACAGCAACAAGAGTCCGACGAAAAGAACCTGTCTCTTGTCAACCACCGACCAACGGAATACTCGCAAGCAGTGACATTGTCCGGTGCTCGCCGACTCCTCCGCGCATTGTAGGCCCTCGAAGCCTTGCGATGGAATGAGCGCTTCCACTCGTGTCTTCCATCATGGCCCTAAGCCCATATCCTTGACCGAATTTCGCGATGCCCTCGAGGCCGTATGCCTCCCGCGCTTCCCGACCGTGCGCTTTGCGCGGCCACGCCGCGTCGGTACGTCGATGCTGCAACCACATGTGGCCATGACCGTGCTCCTTCGCTGACTGCTGTGTGCCCCAGCGCTCGCCGTGAGCGGCGGCGTAGACTCCATGGCCATGGCCTTCCTCTTTTCGAGCCTCTTCAAGACCCATCAGACTTTCAAGATCGCCGACAACCCCGCCGAGAGCGCATTTGGCATCGTAATCGATCACCAACTGCGCGAGGGCAGCGATGCTGAGGCCTCTAGCGTGGCCCATGAGCTCAAGAGGATTGGCATCAAGGCCATCATCAAGACCCTCAACTGGAGAGACGTCCGGCGCGATGGCATGAACCCTGCCAGCCTGCCCAACCTCGAGAGCGTGGCGCGCACGATGCGATACCAGGTGCTGGGCTTGACCTGTGGCCACCTCCAAGCCACGAGCCTCTTCTTCGCCCACCATAGCGACGACCACTACGAGACGATCCTAATGCGCCTGCTGGCTGGCCACGGCTATCGGGGCTTGCAAGGCATCCGTGCTGCCAATGCGATCCCCGAGTGCTACGAGCTGCACGGCGTGTACAAGAGCGGGATACTCGACGATCAGATGCAGCGGCAGCCGTTCCTCAGCTTCAAGCCTCCCAACAAGGAACTGAAGCAGCTTCGGATGATCCTAAGAGACGATTTTCACGACGAGCCCTGGAGTCACATCAAGACATACCTGGGCATCAACGACATTTCTGCGCAGTTCCCCGGCCATATCACTCGCGATATTGACCCTCGCGTGCCCTATCTGACCCCACTGAACTGCGAGGACGGCGGCGTGCACGTATATCGGCCACTTCTTGAGTTTGACAAGGACAGGCTTATTGCCACGTGTGAAGCGAACCGAGTCCGGTGGTTCGAGGACCACACCAACACGGATCCAACCCTTACCACCCGTAACGCGCTACGTTACATTGCGAGATCCTACAAGCTGCCAGAAGCGCTGCAGAAACCCGCCGTACTTGCATTGGCAAGAAGGGCGAAGCAAAAGACAAACTTTGAAGAGGCAGAAGCGCATCGACTACTCATCCGAGAGGCAGTCATCCAAGACTTTGACCCCAACGCAGGAACGCTGCTCATTGAGCTCCCATCTTTTGTCACCAGCGCCTCGCGGGCACGGCGCCTCTATGCGGCATCGCGGGACGAGGCTCGTAGGCCCCGCCGCCGGGCGATTGCGGCGATTGCAGTGCGCAAGCTTGTCGACTTTGTCACCCCGTACCTTCATTCGCCATCTCGGGCAAATCTTGACAGCGTGATCGATCGACTGTTTCCAGAGCTGTCATCGAGCCGCCAAGGCGAGGTACCAAAGGCGTTCTCAATCGCCGGTGTTGTCTTTGAGCCCATACTTGGTCCGCAGTCGACCAGGTGGTTTCTCTCGAGGGCTCCATACAAGTCCAACCATCCGCTACCAGAAAGGAAGCTGCCGGGACATTTGGGCTACAAGCTGATATCCGGTACTGACGGCTTCAAGGGGCCACAAGTGCGACATGGACCCTGGCGAAGCTGGAAGATGGCCAAGATCTGGGATGGGCGCTTCTGGATACGTCTCAACACGTGTGTACCGGCGAGGTTTCATATACGGCCGTTGCAGCCGCAGTTTGCGAGGCAATTCCGGTTGGCCTTGCCACAGAAAGAGAGATATCGTCTAGAGAAGATCTTGAGGTATTATGCCCCTGGAAAGGTGCGGTACTCGCTGCCCGCGCTATACAGTGTTGAGTCTGGCGAGGGAACCGACCCGGCCACGCCTACGATGACACTGCTCGCGCTCCCGAGCCTCGGCATTCACGTCCCGGGCCTGGAGAGATGGGTCAAGTGCGAGGTTAGGTACAAGAATGTCGACGTTTCACTGCTGGGCTTGCAAAGAAGAGGTGGGCAGCGGCCCCTCGTAGTCTACCGGCCTCGCAGCGGCAGATCCAGACAGGTGCGCAGAAGGCGTCTGGCGAACCGCATGCGCACCGGCGGCCACGCATGCCGTGTGTGCCGGAGGGGACGCACTTCTACAGCTCATGGATAGAGATGCAATGAAACAAAGTGGCATGTAGTTGAACGGTTGGAGGTGCTGCGGACAGGCGGAAAACCTGTTCGATGCATAGTTCGTCACCCTTGAAGGTGTTATAGGTAGGGAGCCCTGCCGGGTCCTGGTGAGTCGTGACAGCCCCAAATCACGAAGCACCGAAGGAGCAGGGCCTCTTGCCTGAATATACTGGGCGGACAGCGACAAAAATTGCATTTGCCCGCACCCAAATGCTTGACTTGGGGTACGTATAAGCGTCTCATATTGCCGCCCCGCATCGCAAACGGCGCATCGGGCACAGCAGCGGAGATGGGGGTGATGGAACGCTCTTCTCAAGTAGGGCCTGGACGCAGGTTCCTAAAAGAGGCCCAGGAGTTTCACCTAGGCACTTGGCACTGTCGAAACGACTCGCCTTTGCCTCGGATGGTGAAAGTGAGGGGCAGGACGACGTGACGTTGTTACGTATACAGTCTACATGACTAACATTATGGATGATATTATTCATGGCTCTTTGCATACGTTGGAGCCGTCGGAGGCTTCAATCACCTTCTTTTGGATATGTCCTCGATACCGAAGAGCCGTCGCGGATTCGTATCTTTGGATCAGTATTGACAGGACTAAGTCTTGCTTGCTTGCGTTGTGGTCTTCCTTTGGATGCACAACGTGCTGGAACCCATTGGGAGTGCAGCCAGCGTAAAACTGACTGAATTCATCTTCGTCACTGGCCGGATGGATCACTCGAATCGAGCAGGCATGGTGGTGAGCGATGCACGACGGATTTACTGATTTGTTTTGCAAGGTTCGTGCCCGCGTGCTGTCCTTAAGTACCTACAATATAACTATTGGAGTGCAAAGCTAGGGGCAAGCTGGAGGTATACTCGGCAGACGATATAAATGCACACCATCTCACTTGACCCAATCAAGGCGGATGCAGGGCCGCAGGACCACTGGAGAGCGCGCCTCTGAACGGGGCTCAGTGAGGCGGGCGAAGGCGAGGCGGCCAACATAAAAAAAAGGCAGCAGACGAGGCGGTGCGGACGGCGAGGCATGTACAAGGTAAGACGCCCTTGAGTTGACTGGTTCGAATTGACATGACACACGTCCGCCTGCCCCGACTGGCTGGGCTAGAGAAAAAGCGCGTTGAAGACGTGAAAGGCCCCATGTCCATCCATCCATCCGTGTTTTCTCATCTTCTTGCCACGACTTTTGGGTGCCTTGGTGTCTTGATGAGGAAGCCAATCATGCAGTGAATAAATAAATAGAAAACAGAAAACAGATCACGACCCCTGCGACCCCGAAAATTGAAACCTTGCTCGCTTGCTCGCTCGCTCTCAGAGTCTTCTCCGCGCACACAATCTGTGACCGCTTCTTCTCCTCCTCCCCGCTCCCCTTGTGCGTCCTTGCATCTCTCAGACCGCTCAGCACCAGATCAGACCAGACCAGGCCGGCGAGTCACACGAGCCCGCCCGCGCCCGAGCCCACGCGCAGTGCACGTCGTCGTTGTGTTGCCGCCCACGACGCGAACGACAAGCGGCGGGTCATGGAGCCAAACACACCGCCCAAAAAAAAAAATCAAAAAAAAAATCCAAGAAAGAAACTTTCATAAAAAAAAACACGGCATCTGCGTCATGCGGCTTCCCACACACCCCCTGGACGAGCTGAAACGTGCCGCGCCTGGCGGAAGCGACATGGCTGGCGAGCCGTGAGGCGAACGAGACCGTCAAAAGCGCAAAGTTCGTTCGCCTCGGCCCGAAAACAGCGACAACCAGCACGGCAAGTCAGCGCCGCCGCTGCCGGCCTCGCGGAAGGCGCAGCCAAGGTACCCCCTTCCACCTCGCGCCTCCCTGCTTTTATCCTGCCCTGCCCTCTTCGCTTCTTGCACTGAAATTGAGACAGAAAGCCTCCTCCCTCGCCTTCCCCTTTGTGCTTCATCACGAATTTTCGACCTCCTTACAACGCCCCGGAAAAAAGAACCTCCAACTGGTCGAGTGGTGACAATGGGTTCGCCTCACCATGTCAACTATTGGACCGTTCGGTACACGCGACAGAGTGTCTCGCCGACTCTCCTGCATTCGCTTCAGCGCCGGTGGCAACCCGACGCGTCATGCCGCACCCAGCCGACCTTTTGTCGCGGCAACGCGTGCCCCTTTGGCGACTTGTTGAAATACCGGCCTCTCCTCTCTCGGGAGACCCCACCCCGAAGTCAACCAGTCCTCTGATCGGCCGTCCGATCCGGTGGTGGCGGCGTGAGTGGAGCCGAACCGGCCCGGAGCCTTGCCACCGGCGTCGCCGTAAGTCGGTCCCACACTCAACCGTATACTAGGGCCCCAACACACGGCATAGAAGCGTATCGATAATGCTTCGTCCGCCGAAAACGTCGACGACGAGAGTATTGGCTGATCCCGGTCCATCACTTCGTACCGCGTGTCTTGTGGTGCGTTGACCTTTTGTGGTGATGCCGGGCCCGCCGTTCCTCCAGATAAGTCTCACCTCGAGGCGGCGCGGCCTCGGGGGGGCTGAATGTCATGTCCCGGGGCATCGGGATCGGCTCGCTTTGTCCCTTGGCCCACTGAAATGTCGCCCTGTCGATTATGCGGTATTCCCAAAGGTGGTCTAGCAATGGAAAGTCTGGCCGGATACTCGCGGCCGTCACGCCCTTTTCAAGGTGCTCCGCAATATGAAGCATGCGCTCACGGAAGACATACGACTTTTCAGTACGGTGGTTTGTTGCGGCGACGAATTTCGCGTCGCAGAACCAACATCGACTTTCTCTCGGAAATCGATGGCCCAGGTGGTCGTCCGCGATGTGTTGTATCCACTGCTCAACTTGGTCAAAGGCGTACTCAATGAAACAGTCCGAGAAATTATGGAATTCGCAGGGGAGGCCCATGAGGATCATGTCACCGCCAGGCTCCGGCGCCGCCGCATCCAGCTCCGGCCACGATTGGGGCCACGCATAGGCAGGCACAGGGATGTCTGGACGCTGCTGATATTGGTATTGCCCCACGGGCCCTCGCCGAGGAGGCGCGGTCGACATGGAATATACCGTTCGATCATCGAAGTTGTCAAAGGAAGTCGAGCACCCCGTGGCACTGCTTGCCCAATCCGACCTGCGTTTGCCAACTTGCGGTTGCGCTGGCATGTCCGACAGATCTATGGGCATTATCTGCCTGGCATAATAGAGACCACCGACAGCTAGGGGCTGGGACACCACCCCGTTTCGAAGCTGATGGGCGTCGTTGATGATGATGGCGACGTCGGCCAGCCCAGGCGGCTCCATGGCTGATGCGGGGGATGCCGAACCGCTGGCCGGATTGCGGCACGGCCTTTCGCGAGTGAGGCGGGCCATGACGACTCCGCAGACGGCAGCGACAACGACGGCGACCGCCGGAGGTATGGGTATACTTGACCAAGAATCGGCAAGGGCCCAGCAAGCGGGGGAGCAGCGGCCCTCTCCAAGTCACGAACAAGCCGGGTCACGATGGCGGTCGCCAGCGGCTAGAACCGGGCGGCGGGGAAAGGTGATGGCCTGCCGATGAGGAGGTTCTTGGTCGGACCATGGACGACGGATCACTAGGGGCGGTGAAGTCTGGCACGGGCGGCACGAGGTTGAAAAGGCAGCAGTAGGACGTGGACAGGAGTGTTGCGGCTGTAGCCTGCCCGAACGCCAGAGAATGCAGTGTGTCTTGGGCGTCGACCGCTGACCCAAAAGGCAGATGTTGGGAGGATGCAACAGGGAGCGACATGTCTCCGCCTACCGCGACGGACTGCCTACCTCACAACGACCCCTCACTACGCGAGTGCGAAGAATGCGCCGCGGCTGCCAGTGCGGGCACGTCTTGTTTGTCGATGGTTATCCAGCGCAAATCGTCGCGAGCGATAGCGTCCCAGGGCAAGAATGCGTGCGACAGTACGGTATTCTATTACCACGGCTTGGTCAGCTCGCCAATCATCCGAGGGATGGCGAGTCTCCCAGCACATGCCCGACTCAGCTCCAGCATAGGCTTCGAGGCGCCCCCCAAGGCCGTGGGCGGCTCCCCGTCCTTCCTGGCTTGGCCGCGGATGTTGGCCGGCTGAGAGTGAAGATTGTTACAGGCGGCCAAGATGGGGAGCGAGCCCACACCCTCGCCTGCGTCAGAGCCGTGTCGACGGGCCGCGGTCGGCACGCGTACCGCCCGTCCAATCGTGGTACCGTCTGATGCTGATGAATCACGAAAGCGTGCCCGAGGGACGAATAGCAAAGACACACCTTCACCGAGATTGACAGGATGTTGCACGGGCTCTTGAAGGTGACGAACCCCGTGACTACGTCGATTTGCTCAGCAGCTGTCCACGTCTTTTAGCGTGGATAGGATACGAGCGTTGGGGGACCTTGGGATTCCGTCAAGAAGCAATGGAGGGGTTTTGAAGCCGCGCTGGACCATGAGACTTGAGTCGATGCGCCAAGCGGGATACGGCGAACTCGAAGCTGTCCAGCAGGCCGAATTGGGCTGCCTCACTTTGAGACTCGACAATCGCCAAAGACAGAAACATGCCTACATACATACGAAGTACAGTAAATAAGAGAGCGAGCGGGGGCCTGGCTGGGCCAGGCTTAGTGGGGGCCGGGAACGGGATCGTCTCCTATGCACGACAGCGCTCGGCGGGGGAACCGCTGACACCCTGAAGAGTTGAGGCTCAACGAGGGGACCCCGTGTCGCATTGAGTCATCAAGCCAATGCGAACCCAATTACACCCTCCAAGGCTGCCGCCGTCGATCGCCCAACGCCGGGACAATCATGAGGAGCAGTGTGACGTAGGCTCAGTGCAAGCGGTGCAGCCCATGCCGTCGGTCAACCAGCGCCTGTCCGTCTGTCTGTCGTGGCAACGTCAGCCTTGGGTGTGGTGGCATCAGCCCAGCTGGCCCATTGCATTATTGTTTCGTGTTGCCCGCGGGAATGGGAGGGACAAAGGCGATGCACCACATGTGCGCGTGTCGAGCACATCAATGGCCAGGGTGTTCCCGGTTGACACGACGTGGAGCGCGGGGCAGGCCACGAAATGGCCCCCACGATATGTCCCAACCCGCCGCAGACAGACAGGTTCATGACTTGCAAGCGCTGGATGTGTATCGGCCACGGGGTTTCATCGTGGAATCTGGTAACAGCAGCTAGACAGTTTAATTTGGCCAGTTGACCGCCGTTCTCGAGACGGGGGTTGGAGACAAATATACAGTATACACAAGGTGGAGGAGACATCAAGTTAACTCGCGGACCTCAGACTCTAGAGTCTGTACGGCTCTCGATGATGCCATGATGCGCAAGCACGTAAGAGTAGGACCACAAGGACCGTGCCCGGAACTCGTCATCCATGGCAGCACGGAATGGTGGACATGACCACGATAACGACAAGACACCCCTTGATCATGGCCGTTGATTGATGTGAAGTCTGTCTGATAGTACGAAGTCGACAAGACCGACTTGATTGCCGAGATCAGACCCCTGGACGTAGCTTCTCATTCCCCCAGCAGTACCCCTCACTGCCTTGATAGACCTAGGCGTACCCAAGCTCCTCATCCGCATTACCTGCAGGTCAAAGACTGCAAATCGTGGAATCCTGAGCAATGCTGTGCATGCACTGCGTGTTGTCCGCGCGACACTAATAAGTAAGTCGAAGAGCGCGGCGGTTAGCACACGACAGACATGCACGGCTCTCCACGTCTCGCCTTTCCCGGAGGCGCAAGAAAGAAAAAAAAAAACTTACCGGTGCATGCGTTGGACATGGCCAAGCCCCTGATTGCCTCACTACTTTGTACCATAACTCTGGAGGCTTTTCATTCTGATGTTTCACTTGATAGGTTGGCTTGAAGTGGTCGCGCACGCATTCTTGGGTCTCGACTGAACATTGCTGCACGCATGCACACGTGCACACGAAATGCCCATCGTCAGCATCTTTGCCCAAAAATAAAAAATAAAAATAAAAATAAAAGGAGAAGACAAGAGAAGAAAAGGAGTTTGAGTCGTAGGCCAAGGGGGTGGGTGGAGAGTGGGAGCGAGGGCTGGGGTTCAAGGGGGAACGAGAGTGAACTCACGCCCGTCATATACCTTGGTTGCGAGTTGAGCCCTTGGGCGGCATTGGAGGCCTTCGTCCAGTCGTCGTACCAGGTGTTGCAGACATCATCGTCGTCCGAGACGAAATTGGTGCCGGAGGCGGCGACGCAGAGGACGAGTACGCAAATGCTCAGCGACGCTCTCATGGTTGGCTGGCTCTCTGAGGCCCGTTTCCAACTCTGCAGCGTGAGAGGGGGTCGTGAAGTGAGAGGGCTTGGGCGCGCTGAGACGGGGTGAGCTACGAAAAAGCTTCTTCTTCTTCTTCTTCTTCTTCTTCTTCTTTTTTTTTTTTTAAAAAAAAAAAAGAAGACGACGATGACGACGACGATGAGGGAGCGTTGCAGGGTGAGATGGAGAGAGTCGGAAGAATGACAAAAACGGACACGGAGAGGCTGGCTTTTTATAGTCGCGGGACCTCGTCACGTCCTCGAGGGGGGGGGGGCAAGGGGAGATGGCGGCGAGCGATACCTGGTGATGTATCAAAACAAAACGTGCGCAGCAATGACATGATCAGAATACTAGAAACACCACGTAGTGCGTACGTGCGCGCGTCAACTCCCCCGCGGCTTTTCCGCCCAACAAACTCGGCTACTCGTTCATTCATCACCGGTGAACGTCTCCCGCATTGATACCCCTCTCAAAAACTAAGTAACAAAATTGTTGGAGTTGCAAGTCCGAGCAAGCCCTGTGCGGCAGGCGGCAGGCGGGAGACAAACGAAACGTCTTTCAATAAATACGTAAGTTGGATGGGTTGGGTTATTAACTACTAGTCAGTCACCGGGGGGGGGTTGAAACGGCCCGAAAAAATCACCAAATAGCAGAGTAATGAAGTTGGAAAAAGTTAACGTTACTAAGTACTTGCCTAATAAGCGCTGCTAATGATTTACATCTTGTCCAGGTCCCCGGACACAAATATATAGATAGTTACGCCAGTGCACAGTATGCTAACTCATACGAGCGAGCGTGCGGGCCCACTCAGCCGAGGAAGGGCCAGCAGGTTGGATTCCGGAAGCGTACGTACGGAAAACCAAAGACCGAGGTGGGGGGAGGGGAGCAGGAAGGTGAACTGGGACGTTATACGAGTACCGTGCGCTCGACGGAAAGAGTCTGCTATTCGTGACGTGGTGGAAACTCCTCAATAGGAACTCCGAAGTCTCTTTCGGAGGGACCTCGTTAGAACGCCACAGTGACTTGGGCATTGATATGACCTCTCCGTTTCATTATAAATCGTATTTCCATATACATGTAGAGCCTTTTTTTTTTGTACTAGGTTGTTCTCTTAAAGAGCGTAGTAAGTAATGAAAGAGAAGGCAAGCCAGGAGAGGTAGTGAAGACCTCACTCACTCGTTATCGAGGCAAGAACATGTTTTATATCAAGGATAAGTACACCCACACACATCTATATATATTTATATATAAATATATGTCATATCGACTATGAAGGGAGAGCGTCAAGTGGCCGACTGTTTGATCCGGACCGAGTGAGCGTGGAGTACTTCGTAGTAAGCGAGCAGCCCCCCCCCCCCGTTATGCGTGCCCCATCTTCATCTACCAGACTGCGATGATGTTTTCTCTCTCTCTCGGTTTGGTCTTTGATTGGTGATCGCCACTCCCCTCTACCATCATGGGCACGGTCTACTACTCCTTCCTCTCTTACTCCATCAAAGGGGTGTAATGAGATGATGTTACGGAAGGGCGACCCGCCACCAACCATCGATTTCAACCACTCCGCCGGGCAATGCATGACAGAATAGGCAGAAACGATCATCGTCAATCATCATCTTCATCGTTGTTGTCGTTGTTGTTGCTGTTACTAAGTCGGTGAGAAAGAGACGAGAGCCAGGTGAAGAACGGCATGGCGCTGCACATGGTCCGCGCACAGCACAAACACGCGGGGAACTTTGGGGGCAGCTGTGTCTGAATTTACTTGATAATATTCATCTGTAAGTGGCTCTTGAGGACCGGCACATTGCAACGTCAAGCAAAGGTGCTTGTCATTAGCGCCGATTTCGACGAGTGCCTTGTGGCGTACATGATGCTGAAACGACGCAACCTGCGCCGCTGCCTGTCCAACCCGCCTCCAAGTCTTGTAATGAGCTGCTGACGGGATCCGTTGGACCCCTCGGCCCGGAAAACCCACGTTTGGACTTGCCGATACCACTCGTCCCGGCTCTTCATTCCTCAGGGCTGCACAGCACCCTCGCCTTGGCAATGACGTTGCGGAACTGCATCTGCCCGCCGTTCTCGTCGCCGTGCTTGATGACGCCGGGGAAGACGACGCACCAAATCTCCCTGCGGGCGAGCGCGTCCTCGTCCTCGCCGCCCACGTCCTCCATGGTCTCGGGCTCGAACAGGACGCGCTGGTGCGGCAGCACCACGGGCATGTGTACGCGCAGCACCGCCTTTTGCACCACGAGCAGCCGCGCGAGCTCGACCGAGTTGTTGACGAGCACGCGGAGGGCCGAGTCGCGGGCCGAGGACGACGATGGCGGCTTGCTGCTGCTGTTATTACTACTACTACTGCTGTGGCCGGCGGCGCCGGATGTGGGTGGTGAGCTGTTGGTGACATTGGTAGCGGAGGAGGAGGAAGAAGAAGACGGGTTGGACGTTTCCGTCGCAGGACTACCGGGGGCGATGGCGTCCAGCAGGCGGTTCACGCGGGCGATGACGGCCTCGACGAAGCGGCTCGTCTCATCGTGCAGCATCTGGGGCGCCTCGCGGCGGAGCAGGGCGAGCGTGGACGAGCGCCAGTGGTTGACGGCCTCGTCGGAGGCGGCTGATGCGACAAACGGGCACACGTTAGCGGGAAGAAGAAGAAGGGCAGAAAACAAACCGAGTCGACGTACAAAACGAGCAGAGCAAGTCCTCCATCTGGCGAAAGTGCCGCGTCTGCTCCGTCGATAGCCCCACAAAGTAGGCATCGAAGACCATGTCGACGAGGATCCTCGACACGAGGGACTGCAGGAGGTGAACCTTGGAGGCGAGCACCAGGTCCTCGTACATGGGCACCAGCTCGCTCAGCTCGGCCAGCGTCGCCTCGTCCACCCTGGTCAAGTCTGGCCACGGTTAGCACCCGGTATAGATACAGATGGGGAAGAGAGAGAACTCGGTGTTTCTGAATGTGTGTGTTGGCTGCTCACCCAGCTTGGCCTTGCGAAAGTGCATTATGACCCAGTTCTGCAGCCCGTTGCCGAGGCGCGCCATGCCGTCGCCAAAGACCTCATCGCTCGTCTGCGACCCGGTGCGGGTGCTCGTGCTCACAAACTCCTTGAGGCCGCGCACCTGGCCGCGCAGGCCGCGCACTTCGTCGTCGCGCTCCCGCAGCTCGCGGCGTAGCACCTCCCAGCCCTGTCGCAGCTCCGCGCGCTCCGCCTCGCGCACGTCCACCTCGGCGCGCAGCAGCCGCAGCTCCGTGTCGGTCCGTAGGAACTGCTGGTTCAGCGCGCTGTGCTTGGCCTGCCAGAACGTCGCCGTCTCGCTCTCGTTTTGCGACAGCTTGTCCAGCTCGCGGTGGAACTCGCTCTCCATGAGCGCCATCTCCGCCTCGAGCGCCGCGATGCGCTCGTCGCGCTCCCGCAGCTGCTCGCGGAGGAGGCTCGCCGCCTCGCGCGCGTGCTTGTCGGCCCCCCGACCGCCGTAGTGCCCGGTGCTCGAGTTGGGGCGGCCGCCGTCTTTGTCCTTGGTGTCCCTGTCCTTGTCGCGGCGGTCGACCAGAGCTGCACCACCTCCGGAGCCGCTGTTGGCTCCGGGGAGCCCGCCTCCGTTATTGGGCACTTCCTGCGCATCGTCGGCCGTGGCAACGTTGTTGTTGACCATTGCCGCTCGTGGCGGCAGGGCCGGCAGGTTGCCGCTGCCGCTGCTCGTGCTGTTGGTGCTGCTGCCGCCGGTGCTGTGTCTCACAGAAGCGTGCGACGGGCCGGTGCGCAGGACATGGCTCCCGCCGCGTCGTTTCTCGGGAGTGTGCATGCTGTGCAAAGTTTGTATGTCTGTCGTCGTGGTCGTGTCGTCAAGGCGTGGCAAGGTCTCGTCCGTCGTCGCAGCTCCGCTGAGGCTGGATCAGCATGATTGCAGCGGAAGCAACCTGCTGCGTCGAAGCTATAGGACACCCATGCAGAAGAACGCCAAAGCAGGCGCGGAGCTGCAGATAAGCGGGCGTGTACTGGGGGTTTGGTTGGAGTGGAGGTGATGGGCGTGCGCGTGGTGTTTTGGAAGCGGATGAGGTCAGTCGAGGCGGTGGTGTTCACGTCAGATTCCATTCCAGGCAGCCCAGCTTGCGGGATGGAATGCAACTTTAGTGCGGGCATTGAGTGAGGTGCCGTGGGGAGACGAGAGCTGACCTGGGAGCGCTGCCCGCCCAGGCACTACCTGCAGCCCCAGCCGGGCCCCATAGGTATAGTTGTAGCTCGGGGCCGTGGGGCAGCCCAGGGGTCTCCCGGGCTGCTGCACGGGCGCTGAGGCGGGCTGCTGTACCGCTGATTGATCGCGTCCGTAATAAGATAGACGTGGCGTGCAGCCGTTTATTGCTGCGCGTGTTATATTGTACGAAGTACGAAAAGCCCGACTCTAGTTGCCGCGCTCTCCTAGGGCAGCAGGTGGAATGCTCTCGAGAGTTCATGTTGCTGCCTACAACGCCTCTCAGAAGGCAGCTTCGAAGCCGCCAACACGCCGGCCCATCATCGTATCCATATCACCGTGTCCCAAGATCCGGTGCTAATGATATGAACCTGTGTAGCCTCCCTGTCGTGAGAAGGCATCCGACACCCAGCACGGCAACAAGCCAACGACACACAGGCATACGTTGTATATCGTCGTCGCGGCGAAGGCGCCGCCAGCCAGCCACAGCCCGCGGCCACCCACTCACTCGCCCGTTGAGCGCAGACTTAATCAAACATGATTATGTTTCTGTCTGTCTATACCTCGACCTCGGCTTCCACCTCGTAGGCCTGGTCACCCTCGCTCCCTTCCACCGGCTTCGCCCCCATCCTGCACACCGCGATGCGCGTCACGGCCAGGCCCTCGGCCCAAACGTAGTCGTCGCCGCCGTACCGGGCGAGCACGTCGCGCGCGTCGAGCATCATGCGCTCTCTGCCCCTCCCCCTGCTCCCGCCCTTGACGTAGATGGTGTTGATCAGCGTCGCGTGCAGCAGCATCGGCCGCCCCTCCTCCTCCTTCATCAGCCCCGCCTCGCGGAACGGCGCCCGCAAGCCCTCGCAGAACCGCTGCAGCAGGCCCTCCTCGTCCGTCGGCGGCGCGTACAGCACCGACGTCTTGCTCGGGGCGTGCATGGCGCGCAGCCCACGGAGCGTGATGGAGATGCCCTCGCCTGTCGTGCCACCCGCCGCCGCCGCCGCCGCCGCCGCCGTCTTCGCCTTTGTAGTATTTTCGTTAGACGCCCTCCTGAGCTCGGCCAGGAGCTCCCGCGGCCGCAGACCCGCCAGCACCTCGGCCGCCCTGTCCACGCCGCCGCCGTCCTGCTGCCCCAGGCTCATGACGCCGAGCGTCAGGTGCAGCGTCCCCAGCGGCCGCACGGCGTCCTCGGGCAGCGCGAAGCTGTGCGGGCTCGTTACGTCGGCGCGGAACGACGCCCAGGCGCGGGCGAGCTGCGGCGAGGCCAGTGGGATGCACAGAAAGTGCGTCGGCGACGTTGCGGCTTTGGGCGGCATGATCTGATGTTGGCGTGCGCCGAGTCGTAGAGACGGATGTGTTTGAAAAGACCCCCGGGATTGGCTTGGCTGTCACGAACAGCCAAGTCGTAGATATGCCTGTCTGCCTCGGTGCGTGTCTCTTCAGGCGAGCTAGAGCGTATTATGTTGGCCGCCACTGGGGCAAGGGATGGTACTAGGTTAGTAGTCAACACAGACTGGACCGTGAGGGAGTGAGTGGTGTTTGGTTTCTTCAGCGCCGGTGGTGGTGCAGGCAAGTGTCAGTGGGTTGCGCGACAGGCAGCGTAACGATAAGCTGCTACTTTCGTAGGTGTGCACCGTCCCGTCATCGACCGCCTGCCTGGGCAGTCTATACAGGTAGGTACAGTACTAAGTTACTGTACGTCCCTCAGGCACTTGGCAGGATTCCATTGCCGCGTCCCCTGCTCAACTACTAAAGGTACCAAAGTTTTTCAGGCTACAACGTGAAATAGCCCGCGCGGTCGCCCACTACCTAGTACTACCTACCATGAATAGCCACGAGCGCTTCACAGCATCGCCCTGAATCCATTCCGCGATGCAGGCACGCAATACGCCAGCCACCATCAGCCCGGGGACTCCTTCTTGGCACACGCGCCAGCCCAGTCGGCTCGACGTTGTATTCAACGAGCTGCCCGGCAATGCTAGGCATTTACCGTCCTAGCCCCGCTGCGGGCGTATCGTATCGTACGCGTACCTGCTTGAGGCGACCCAGTCAAAACACCCCCGTCTCCTCTCCTCCAACCGACCGCCCGCTGGCTGCTGGTGCTGTTCGAGCAAAACGGCCAGCCTTCTCTGCCCAGGCGCCTGCCCGGCACGTGTCGAGCACTGCCGGTGGTCTGGTCCGGGGCCCATCCTTGCTCCTGCAGCGAGCCACATATCCACACTCCCGCGTCCAAGCAGTGTCCCCGGCCAATGCAAAGCGACGACTCTCTGGCCACAGCAGTTTCGACGTGTCGGGGTGCAGCTGGGCCCCCATGTCATCAGCCGCTCTCGAGGGGCCAGTCGGGTGCGCACTTTGATTAATTCGCTTCCGAACTCCGAGAGGGTGTCCTGAAAACCTGGGGCAGAGGCATAGGCATCCATTGTCCTTTACTTCTCAGACGTCCAGCCCCAGCCCGTTCTGGGGAGAGTAGACCCGCTCAACAAAAGTACACACAAATGCCCGTTGAGCGTATGCCGAGGGACGACAGGATGCCCAGCAGTGGGGGGTATCTAGGCCTCGTCGCTCTTGTCCTTTTTGCCCTCGTAAAACTCCCTAAGAGCCTTCTCGACAACCTTGTAGTCCGCCTTGACCACCTCCAGCGCCTGAGTGATGCGCTTCAGACATACTTTTGAGTCGGGCTCCGCGGTTCCGTCCTCGTTCTCGTTCTTGCCGTACCGTTGAATCTTTTCGCATCCGTCGCGCACCTTGACCAAGCCCAGCGTCGCCGACGACCCTTTGAGGAAGTGACCTAGTTGAGACAGCTTCTCGAGTTCCTCTTCCTCCCTGCAACATGACCAAAATGACGCGCGGTTAGCCATTTCCGTCCCTTTGCAGGCCGAAGCCGCCCCGACCACTTGCGCCGGGGCGGCCAAACGCAGCTGAGCGGCCCAGGCCGCGCGTGTGCCACACGGCGTACCAGGAGGGGGTAAAGCGCGATAAGACTCACAGCGCCTCGTCCATAGACTTGAACGTCTCTTGAGCCTGTTCAAAGAATCCAAAAACGATCGAGGAGCTAAAGTCGTGATCCCCTTCCTCGTCCATCTCGAGAATCTGGTCAAAGGTGTTTCTGTCCACGCCGTCACCAAAATTGTGCTCGCTCTCCTCGGGCGCAACCTAATCAAGCTATCGTCAGTCAAAGCACCAGCCCCTAGTGGCCCTTAGCCTGCTGCGCACCTTGTCCTCAGTTGGCGCCATGCTAGAGGTGTGATGCCGTTTGCCTCGCGACGTCGACGCCGGGAAGGGATGAGGTCGAGTGAGGCTGATAGTGACAGTCGGAGTGAGAGAGGGGTTGCGTTGTGAGGGCCCGAAGCCACACCAGCAACTGCTCAAAGCGGGTCGCGGGTGGAGAGAGCGCAAAATGGCGACTGGATCTTGCAGTCCGCCTGAGCGAGAGGACAAAAGTAAACAATGGTGATGAGCAGTGAGGGAGGGCGTGAACAGTCGTGGGCAAGTCGTGTGCGGCCCTACAGCACAGCGTAAGATGTCAGGTATCGCAGGGTCAAGGCCGGGGTCGTGACGTTGGTCGAGATGGGGGCGGCGGTGCGAGGCGGCTCGCGAAGACGGGGTGTGGCGTGAGTGTGAGAGAGGTGGTGCTGCCGTGACCGGTCGCGGCTCGCAGCGAAGCGACACTTTCAGAAGGCGTAAGAAGCAAGTTTGGGTGCAAAGCGATATTAGTAGATTAGGCGATGCTAGCAATGCACTGCTCGTCTGTCGGCGACAATGTCAAAAGCGGTGGTGCCGCGCCTGGTGTGTCTATTATGGCGGCGGGACGGTGGTGGTCGGGAAAGCTTGCAGGATGGCGGGAGGATGTTGGAGGAGCGGCTTCCGTTGGGGCTCGAGGGCAGGCAGGGCCAGCGCTTCTAATATTGCTTGCTAGGTAGTCCCCTCCCCCCTGTGCCTGACTTTTGGCCAGCGCAGCGCCGAGACGGAGACTTCTGGGTGGGTAAGGCGAGAATGGTGTGGGTAGAGGCTAGAGGAGAGGAGGAGCACCGTCTATGAAGAGCAAACGTCAGTGGATGATGAGCTTCGAGAAGCGGCCTCAGCGGGCCGCTTGGTGGGGTCAAGAATGACGCTGCAGTTGCGTGGCGGTTGGACGGTGATTCGGGGGGGGGGGGGGGGGGGCAGCGGATCAAAAGAAGTGGTGACACTATTGGGAAACAAAGCCGCCTGCCAAGTCGGCGCGCTCGCTGCCGGAGAAGCTGGCGTTGCTTGTCGAGGCCGTCGAAGATTGCGAAGCTGTCATGGTCCCTGCGAAGACAGACAGGCTCAAGTGAGAGGCATTTCACGCGAGTGCTCCCCATCCAGCTCCATCCGGGACGACGTGCCAGCGAGCGCGTGCCAGCCCAGCAGCTCGGACGGCGACGATCAGACATGGGCCAGAAAGGGCGAGGCTGCGGTGCGGCGGCCCTGTGCTCGTGCCGCCAGCGAGCGCCCCGCGGGACGAGGAGCGAGGGTCGGGTGGGCCAGAGTTCCGACCGTGGCCTAACTAACGGCCGGCTGGACTGGCGACGGCCCGCGCAGGAGAGAAGGCATGACCTTGGGGTAATGCACCCGGTGCTGAAGCTGAGCGCGAGACCACCGGCGATTCCTTTTGGCCTGGCGTCGTGCTGGCTAGGCGGATGCCCTTCATGGCTTCTGCAGGGATTGTATGGGAAGGCGGGCATCGTGAGCAGGGGGGGTTTTGGGGAGTTGGAGGGATCGCAAGCAGACGGTGGCAGCATGTGGGCAGCGGATGGCGGGCACAGGGCATGGATTGTCGCCTCTTCAGGATCGACAGGGATGCGGTCGGACGAGAGACGGTAGATCAGACGAGGCTCGAGGGCAGCTGCTGCAACGAGAAAGAGCAAGTCCATGCATACAGTACTAGCGCTTCATGAAACACCCACCAGGCGTGGGATATGATGTTCAAAACGAAAGTCGAGGCGGCGGCGGAGCGGCAATCAAGGCGAGTCGCTGCACTGTCCGAGGGCCGAACGAGAGGCGGCGGCAAGAGCCAGATGGAGAATGAGGGCGGCGAGGAATGCGGCAGCGATTCGCTCATACATATGAATGCTGAAATAAGAACCTGGACGCTGGTTGAGGGCCATACAGGTATTACGGCACGGACACACGCAGAAGCACGGGCACGGCACGGATCAAGAACAGAAGAGTACCGCACAGGGGCAGGCAGATACTTCATAATGCAAGGGCCTCAGGCTGGTGAGAAAGGTCAACATGGATACGCCAAGGTAAACCTGAGTACCTGGGAATGTGAAGGAAGGCTGACATACAGGTACAGTAGGTTATCCAGGACCCCATTACATGCAGCAAACAAAGGCGCCGCGGTCGTCGTCGTGACTTGGTTTGTGCAGCGAAACCTGGCAGTATGGAGGTACAGGGTGTCGTGTCCAGTCCCCAAGCTGTGAGGTGAGCCTCTGCGAGCAACTCAATGATGTGATGCCCCGGCTAACGATGAACAGAGGCCCCATGCTTAGAGACAGCTTGACTCCGGTGGTGGTGATGGAGGAGAGGGAGGTGGTAGCTCCCTCGTCGCCTCTCACCTTCCTGTGAGTTGCTGGGCCGGCAAGCACTGGCAGGCGTGCCTGCCTCCCGGCCTTTCCTGTGCTAACTATTGAACACTCCACCAAGCAGCCGCCTGCACTAAGCTACTAACGTATTTCGCATTTCGAGCTACCCCGAGGTGGGAGGTGCAGATGCAGCGCGAGAAAGTGGCACGGTGGATGCAGGTGGTGTTTGTTGGGTGTCCAAGTGGGTGTTGCTGTCGCTGTCAGTGTCAGTGACAGACTGCTGGAGTTCGTGTCAGCGACAGCCCAGTGGCCAGGGGCACGCGCGCCGGCGGCGGGTGTACATATAGTGGGTGAGGTACTAAGATGGCAGGGAGGCCCGATGTGCTCGCTGATGGGGCGGTTGCTGTTGCCGACCAGACCCACGACAGGGCCGGCTGCCCCTGCCTGGCACCTCGCTCAAACCACACGGTCGGGCTGGGAAACGGGCCCTCTCCTGCCGTCGGCTGCCATGCCCATCCTCATCCGGAGATGCTTTTATCATGACATGAGGCTGGAGCCACGCTTGCCACGGAGGTGCACCAGGGTGCCTCCCACCACGCCATCGCGCCTTCCCTCCATGCCTCCTCCCATCCATGCCCGCTTGGTCTGGCTCTCTGGCCAAGTCCCCCCCCCTCCTTTCCCGCCTTTCCGGGTCCGAACTAAACGATACCAGAGGCAGTGGTCCAGAGGCTAGTCGCTTTTAGGGACGTCTTCGAAGGTAACTTAAGTCAGACCCAACACCGGGCGGGCGACCTTTAGCACGGTCGGGGCGCAGTGAATTTGACGGCGACACTGGCAACGACGGAGACGGTAACAACGGGGTTGGCAGCCAAGGTCGAGGACGACCCAATCCCAACATCGTCGCGCCTGCCCTGCTCTTCTCTGCTCTACCTGGGCCATGCCTTCACCTGCTTCGTTTCCCAAGTCCCACGCAGTCAGTAGATACGGTACCTTGTGCGTAAGGCACTCGAGCACTCGAGCACTGTGCTTGACGAATCCGTATGTGTACCTTGCGTGCTTTGCACTTGTGGGCTCCAATCCTCGCACCTGCCACCAAAGCAAAGCAATCCCCGCTGCCCGCGCAGGGGTAGGGCCACCGGTTACATCATTGGACCCCTCCCACCGGGGGCGCCTGCATCGTTTTGACCCGCCCATCCATCGTTGACGCCACAAGCACCAACCTCACGCACCACACACACACACACATGGCCTCGCGCACCAAAACGCTCTTCTGTACTCTATACGTACCCAAAGGGGCGCTGCGCTGTTGCTGCGACGCTGCCCGTGCTTGCGCACACACCAGGACCTCTTCCTCCCCTCCATGCCTCGCGCCCAGTTGTCTGTCCACCCTTCTGTTGGAGAGCTCCGTTCGCTCCAACACTGTTGCGAGCCTCACACAGAACTCTGATCCTATCTAGGCCTTGCTTCGACTGCAGCCGGTGAGCTGGCAACGGGCTCCCTTCGTCCTATCGGATCACGGAGAATTGGTCACTTGCCGCCAAAGTCAGGCGGTCACCACGCCATGGTTGACCGACACCACAACGCTTGCGCGCACCCTGTCCTGCCATCATCCACCTCGCCAACTGCCTTGGTCGCTTTGCACAAGATTGGCCGTGATGTGCTGGAAACCTTGACAGGGGCAGACGTCTCCACTGCTGTCCGGCAGCGGAGCTCGTCGTAGGTGGGCGGGCAGGGTCGACGAGCCTGAAGATCTCGCGTTGCCTTGATCAAGTCATGGCGGCCTGATAGTACATGTAGCACTCTGGAAAGTTGCCGATGGTTGTCCGTCCGGGGTACGCAGTGTTGTTGGTCGAGCCCCCCCAGTCCTTTCTGCAGCGGCCCTATCCTCGGCTGGGCCCACGGATCTTTGTCCCTCTTCGGCGTCGAAAGCTGTACGAAGTACGGCACCGCACTGCGTGCTGCGTACGCAGGCCGCTGTCTGCGTTTGCCCTCCGCCAAGTGTCAGCCAAGGCACCGAGAGCTCCGTGTCACGGTTCCAGAGCATAAACCGGTCGACTTCAAGCGTCGCCAAATTTGATTTGCCATCATGCGCGGAGGCAGGGCTTCGCTGCTTTGGCGGCTTTTGTCGAACATTGCAAAATACGGGACAGCGGAGCATCATCAGCGCTCCCTGTTGATCGACACTCACCGGTTCCAAAACCCCTGAAGCATACCTCACGGTCGTTGGCTGGCAGCTCAAGCTTGGTGTGTGCTGCTGTTTGCCGTGAAAATGACAGGGTACAGTCAACGAAGCCACTCGACCTCTGCACCGTGTCGTTTCCGGCGGCGGGCTGGCCGGACATTTGCCAGTGGCACGCATAAGGGCCCGCCCTGTTCAGATGCCGATCCACGGCGAAACGAACGGCGGCGGCAGTTCTCACGGCGGCGTTCCACTTCGCAATCCACGCCCATTCGGATGCAGGGTCCGATATTGGATCACGGACCCTAGACCGGCTGATTGCCCGGCGCACAGACGTCGCATGAAACTGGGGACCGCATCGCTTCGAGAGAGAGAGAGAGAGAGAGAAAGATATTCGCAGGGAGTCCCGACGCTGCCCGCAAAATCTGTGGTGGGATTCCCTTGAACGATGATGGGTTGACCGTGCTTCCGAGTGTCAGTGTCAAGAAGCACAAGGACGTCATCGTACTTCTGGAGGGCCACTTCGCGCGTCATCAGGAGCTTCGCGTGCGTTCTAGACCACGTCTTGCAACGGAATCCTGCGGCAGGCCAAGCAAAGTTGCTCTGCCGGAGCGAAACAGCAGATGTCGAGCATTGACCAGCCCCTTCCCCATCTTGTGCAAAAGTCGAGGTTTGCCTCGACCAGCGTCTCGTTGAAACTGCACGGAACCGCCATGCCGCCTTCCGGGCCACGATACGCAAGTACGTACCAAGTACTAGCGTTTTCCCCGCGTCCCCCACTTTGCGGCCCAACAAGTCATGTCAAAGGGAATACGTACCTAGACTCGGCGAAAACGGGTCGCCGTTGAAGTCGGCGACGATGACAGTGTGAGGGCTCATCACCTGGACATCGGCGATTGACGGTCTCCAATCCCGCCTCTGGCTTCCTGGCCCTGTACAGACCAAGTATAAAATTCTACAGTATGAAGTACGTACTTAGGTTTCCCCACTGCCAGCCATCAGCCAGGGTTAGCGTCTTTCAGGGACGCAGTTACCTCGTGCACCAAGGTGGTGGCCGTGTAAGCGGCACAAGCTGCAAGAGGGGCTCGGGGTTCGTTGTCCCGGGAAATTTTGCTCACCGCTGTGCCGTGCTCATTCAACGGTGCCACTGAGCGACCTTTCTTGTCTGTCTTGGTGCCTTGTGGGCTCGTAGCCACGCCAGCCATTTCGATGTTACGTTTGCTGCGGGACTGGGGCGCGTAGACACAAGCGCGTTGATACGTGGCTGGGGCACACGGCTCGCTGTGCGTGACCTGGCGGTGGTGTGCGTTTGTCTCTGACTTGTTTCCCGCGCGAAGCCCATTTCACGCCCTCGTCTGCGATCCCCTCCCCACACTCGTCTCACTACTGGACTTCGGGTCCGAAATCTGCAGTAAGCCGGCTCGTGCAATCCGGCCGACCCGGGGGAGCGAACCCTGTCCGGGGGGCAGTGAGCCACCCTCGGATCATTCTCCTCGAGGGGCGGGGAAGGGCCCTGGATTGTCGTCTCACGTGCTTGGGGGGAAAGGGGCTGTCATTACTACGATTTGAAGATGTCATTACGATTCCATAACTCCAACTCCGGCCCACCTCGCCGGCTGCTCATATTTATATGCCCTCTGTTGGTCATTCAGTCCGTAGGCCCCCCGCTAGGCCGTCCTACGAAACGAGGACGGGGTAATACATATATATCCTCCTCCTGCTGCTGCTGGTCCCAGGAAGGGAATGCAGCAGTGCGGCTAAAATACTACCTTGCTCGCCACGCTCAGCAGCCAGGCGGCGTCCTTCCACCCGCCCTCGTCGCTGGCGGGCGGCGGTATCCTTTCCAGAGGCACGTTGGATACGCCCTCGAAGTGGCGGTCCGACCAGCCTGCGCGTCCGGTCCGTGGTCGCTCCTCGTCCTCGTCCACGATGGACCCGTCGTCGTCGTCGTCCTCCTCGTCCTCTTCCTCGTCGTTCTCATCCACTGAGAAGAGCGACCAGCCGATGACGTTTGCGATCCATGAGCCGCCCTTGCCCGTGTGCCCGCGACGGACGAGCCTGCGCACCGCGTCCTCGTCCTCGACCGAGGTGTCACGCTCCAGCTCCTCGAGCTTCTCGTCGAGATTGACAAAGTCCGGTCCGGAGATGCCCCCCGCCGCCGCCGAGTCCGGGTGCGGCGACTGGCTGGGGAAGTAGGACGAGGAGGATAAGCCCTCGGTGCGATGGTGCTGCTGGTCAAGGGGCGTGCCTGCGTGGCTGGCGCCCCGGTGGTGCTCGCCCAGGCTGTGAGAGCGACTATTGAAGCGGCTGGGCACGCGGCTGCCGTTGCCGCCGGGCGTCGCGTAGCCGTCGTCGGTGCCGAAGGCGGAGCTACCCCTGCGGCTGGCGGAAGCGGCAACGGAGCGCTCGCGCTCGAGCTCCTGTTCAAAGGCCTCCTCGTCGTCGTCGCGCATGGCCGTCAGGCTGGTGGAGCTCTGGCGGGAGACGAGCCACGTCTGGCCCTTGTACTCGCGCGCCTCCGAGGTCATGAGGGCGCCCGCGCGCAGCACCCAGTCGCTGTCGTTGCGGTCGCGCGGGCCGAGGCCGTCCTCGCCACCACCCCTCCGGCGGCCGCTACCGCGCGGCGTGGTGGCGCCCGACGTCGCGGGTCGGCGCGCTGCCGCGGCGCTCGTGATGCTGCCGGCGCCGACGAGGAAGGTCGACGACCTGCTCTTGGCCATGAGCTCGCTCGGGGCGGAGGGCATGCGTGCGTGGGAGCGCGAGCGCGAGGGCGTGGCGGAGCGGGAAAGGAGGCGGGGCGTCGTCGGAGCCGACTTGCCCTCGAGGTAGGACGTAGTGGTGGTGGTGCCGCCGCGCGGGGGCTGCGGCTGCTGGTGATGCCATTGCCAGTGCTGCTGGTGGTGCTGCAGCAGGAGCGCGTCGGGGAAGTCGTCGGCGTCGCTGCCGAGCGGGAGCTTGACTGTGAGGGGCGCGAGCGTGAGGTGGTTGATGTTTGTGGAGGAGCGGTTCTTGCGACGGGCGCGGTCCGCGTGCTGATTGTAGGCGACGTCCATGATGAGCTATGATTGATGGGGGAATGGAGGAAGAGGAAGTGAAGCGCCCGATGGATCGATATCACACGGTGCTGGCTGGGGCCAGTACGAGACGGCGGGGGGGCGAAGGCGCGGGGGAAGGAGGAGGTCGAGGAGGTGTGATGGCCCCCCGATTGCGGTGAGTGGTGGTGCCTCTGTATGTATCTTGCTTGGCCTGTCGACGCGTCTGTGAGACAATGTCGTGAAGCCGTGCTCGGTTGCGAGATGGCGGAGGCGCGACGAGAGCGAGCGTCGATGCTGAAGCCAGTCGGTCACAAGGATGGAGACTGAGTTTGTTCGCTCAAGGAGAGCTGCGAGAGACGTGAGAAGAGAGAAGCTCGCGGCATCGGTCGGTTGGTCGTCGGCACGGGTCGCAAGCGCCTCCCAACGAGGCTAAATAGAATGGCCGGGGGGTGCTGCTAGCTACGAAAGGCCCGGGGTGGTCCGGGAGGCGGCTCGCTATACAGCGCTTAGTTAGCCTACAGTGGGTACCTTACTACTGCTAGCACCTCAGCCCCTACGAACCGCCTGTGGACCACCTCACCCGCGCGCGCCAGGGGGCCGAGGCCGAGGTTCCATGAGACCAGGATCAGCATCATCACGGCATGAGGCTCTTTTCCCTTCTTCTCGTCCCCCTTCTCGTATCGGGGATCCCGGGCGTCTCATCGTCGTGAGATCTCGCCGTCACAGGGTAGCATACGACGTGGGAGTGTCGCCGCGTGGTGAGAGAGAAGGCGTCTGGGTGCACGGCTGAACATTCCATTCTCACTGAACAGGCGATGGGTCACGCCATAGGGCGAGGGGGCGACAGCTGATGAAGCTCCCCTTGCTCCCCACCGCTACTCTTATGATAGCCCTGCTGTGGGAGGACCTGATTGTAGCTGCCCGCCATCGTCCCGTGTAAGTGGTTGATTACCTGCGTTTTGTTTACCTGCGTTTTGTCTACCTACACTAAACAGTCGGCATCCAATGCTGCGTGTGCAGCAGCGCATACAGTAGTCATACCGGGGCCTTTCATGCTCTAATCACGCAATGGAGGGAGAAAAAAAAATCCTCGTCATGGCAGCTTACTCCTATGCAGTCGCCATCGTATCGTCGCTCCGCGCCGGTGACATGCTTTTTTTCCACCTCGGCCTGACGGCTCGATCACGAGCACGGCCAACTGCCAGGTCGTTGCCTCCTAGTGACAGTTCAGCCAGTCCGTCCATACACTAAAAACAAACAAAAAGCTCGGCGGGCGTGCCATCCCACCCGCCAATGCAGGGCCAACTTTTTTTTTCAAGCTGCATTAGTGCCTATCGTGTCAAACGTCCTTAGCTACAGCCCACACTGTTGCAGGTGGCAAAACTGATGGGTTGACTCACGTTCTTAATCCTAGAATTTTTCTTTGCCTCATCCTAGCTACCTTATTGCCCCTCGGCTCGTTCGTTCGTAATGCACCTATGATCCGAATGGCGCGCTGCTAAAAGAGTAGCGGACGCGAACAACGCCCAACCAGCCCGTTTGGTGCGCACGCCGGGCGCCCGTTGGAAGAAAGAATCTCTCCCGACTCTGCCCGCGCTGGCCCACCCGGACGCGGCACGGGCTGCAACGACGGCGCTCTTTTGCGTCTACAGTACGTTACTACTGCTAGGTACTTCCGTGATAAGAGGTCGAGGCCATCTTTCGGCCGAGAGCAGCCACCGCCACCGTCAAGTTCAATGTTTCAAACTGACACCTTTTCTTGGGGTTGTGGTGGCGTCAGGTCGTGCGGGATCTGCTGCGTATCAATTGGCGCGGCCGCCGGGGGAGGGGCCGTGTCCGATTCTTTCCTACAACTACGAATACTTCGTCCCGGACGGACGTCTGGTCTGGTCGGAGAAGGCTACTAATGTTTCCCCGACTCGTCCCGACTTGTAAAGAGGCACCTGGGTGCTGCGCCTATCGAAGGCGTTGCTGGGAGGCAGCCTGCGGGTTTTGGTGGTCGCATTTGACGAAGCCGGACGGACGGACCCCTGGGGTCTTTTGTCTTTCCCGTATACCAGGCCTCGTCCAGGACCAAGATAGTAACATGACTCCATGCACCAAATAAATCGACACCAGAACTGATGTTGAGATTTGGTTTCAAGTCTCTTATGATGGGGTTCCAAAGGTAGATTGCACACCAACGCCGTGTCCCATCTCTTCTCCGCCCATGCCATGCACACCCCCTTCCCTCCCGAAGCCGCGCTTTACAGACATGTACTAACTACAGTATAAGTATGTAGGTAGGTAGTCATACATGCACGCCAGACCCTGTATCCTACCTACCTTAGGTATGCCATTGCGCCGCAGCTATGCCAAACACAATGGAAAATCACTATTATGCACGAGCAGAAAAAATGCAGCCGCCCAGCTTTGCCATGCCGTGACTGCCGAGACCAAGTTGGCCACTTCTTCCTCGACAGAGACAAGAAGAAAGAAAGAAAGAAAAAAAGGGACGTCCCCAGGACAGGGCACTCACTCCCGCTGGCTGGTCAGACGCACGTCGCCACCAACACGGCCACGGCAGCTGCCGCAACTGCGAGCGCGCCTGCGCCCGCGGCGGGAGCGACAACCCTGCCGTCGGATGAGCGCTCCGGGTCCGGTCCCACGGGCGCCTGGATCCAGTCGCGCGGGACCTGAGCCATCACGTCGTACCAAAAGTCGCCAAGCAGGCGGTAGCCCCTGTTGGTCGGGTGGATGCAATCTCGCAGCTCCGAGACGGGCAGCGAGGTCATGTTGGCGGCGAGCACCTTGTGCCCGGCCTCGAGCCGCGGCCGTGTCACGACGTCCGGGATCAGGGACTGGAACTGCCGTGTGCGCGGCGACTGCTCTGGGCGACACGTGTCGATGATGATGGCCACGAGCACCACGGCGTCGGGGCATGCGACGACGATCTTGTCGACCAGCGCGCCCAGGCGCCGGGCGGCCGCCTCGGGGTCGTTGCCCTCGGTCGACGTCGAGGGGTTCTCGTTCATGTCGTTTGTCCCGGCGTGCAGGAGGACCATGTTGGGCCGCTGCTTCAGCGATGGGCCGATCTCGTCCGATATGTACTGGATGGTCTTGCCGGGCCACGCCGCCTGCGTCATTCGCCCCCAAGACAGGTCAGCCAGGAAACACATCCCCATCTCCCCCATCCCTCTTCACACGTGTTTTTCTGTCAACGGGGATGGAGGCAGGGGGAACTTGGGAGACGCACAAAATAGCCATCGTGCATGGTGCCGCCGGGTGTTGTCGTGCTACCAGCAAAGACGACGTCGTCCTCTGAGACACGGGACCATGTCAGCCACGCGGCATGTCGCAAGCCCCCCTTGTCTCATTCATGCCGGGGTCCGGTCCAAACTCACTCGACAGGTCCGCCTGCAGCTGGCGGCGGTAGCCGTTGCCGTCGCCGCCGTCCGTGTCGCTCAGGGTGCCGAGGGTGATGGAGTCGCCGGCGCAGAGGATGCGCAGCTCGGTGCCCGCCTTGATGGCCGGACGGGCGCCGGCGTCGATGTCCTTGGACGATGACGGGTTGAGGACGCTGGGCGTCGCGTTCCTCTCGATTTTGTTGACATGGCCGGCGATGACGACTTGCTTGCTAGGGCCGACGGCGGCAGCGGCAGCGCCAGCTGGGAAACCGACCAGGCAGCAGGCGACGACGGCCGTGAGCGCGGCGGGAGAGGGCAGCGCTCTCATGGAGGGCTCGGGCGAGGCGCTACAGATTGTTGTGCGACAACGACGGCGGCGGCGGCGGCGGCGGCGGCGAGAATGACATGGTAGCTCTCGCAGGAGGCCATGGCAGGCCACGACCCCTTCTTAATAAGAAGAACTGGAGCTGGGGAGGATGGGCGCCTGGCCATGCAGACACCCGATTTTGGAGAGGAACTAGTTGCATGGTGAGGGAGTTGGAGCAGAGGCAGAGCCGCCTTGCCAGTAGTAGTTTGACTCCACCATCGCGGAGGCCTGCCCCCCCACCACCAGCGGCCAACGGGGCGGACGTTGGTGAATCTTCAAGGGCCGGCCTGGTCTGATCGGCCCGCCCGCCAGGGGCAGGAAGCTGGCCGACAACAGGCATCATCAACAGGGCTGTTCTCGAGGCCCAAGCTCGGTGGAACTGTGTCCAATTGCCTGTTCAGGTTCGATCACGACGTTCATGTTACCTATGTACAGCTGTGCCGGGGTTTGCACTTTTGGCAGTGAAGATTTCGCTCTTGTGGTCGTCGGCTTATTGTCTGTTCTTTACCCATGGATCCAGTTCAGCCGAAGCTCGTTGATTTTCTCTCCCTCTTCTCCTTGACATCACGAGGTCATACGTAGCGTCAGGACATCGCCAAGAAGAGCGAGAGAACAAGAAAAGGACGAACAGACCAGACGAAAGCGCATCCAGACCGTCGGCGTCTCCCCGTTTGGGCCTGGGAGGACGAGGCAACGCTACGAGGGCCTGACGGAGTCGCGATTCACGCCTGCATAGCAACAGGGTCCATCCCCTGCCCCGCGGCGGCCCCCCCTGCCCGGAAGCCTCGCGGGACCACATGCGGTCCCACAGCCTTGGCAGGGATGACTTGTTCCTGGTATTCCCGTCTGCCAAGCGGCCGTGAGAGAAGAACCAACGCGTGGCGAACGACATGCTTGTTGTACTACGCACTTGGTACGTTCCGGCATGGACAACTCGATGCTCGCTGCAGAAGCATTGACAAGACGCATATACGCATGGGAGGTAACACAGGTTCTTGCTGATCCAGAAAGATTCTGGCTGCAGCGCTTTGGCGGGCTTGCGCATGATATGGCATGACGTCTGTGCGATTTGTTGACCTTGTTGGGGCAAAGGAGCCTAATAACATAAGATGGCAGGGCGTCGTAACCAAGACTGCAAGCAAGGCCGGCATCCCAGCAACTCGGATCGCGGCACATCCTTGCTTTGAGCTGCGACTGTCATCCATATGTCGTGTTATTTGTGTTGCCATGCCATCCGAGCGCTGTCGGCGTTCACACAGAAAGGCAGCAGAGTAAACGATGTCGCCATCATGAACCCTTGATCAAGCCCCCTGTGCGACTATACTTCGTATTGCTTTTCCAGAAACGCCGTCGCCCCCCGACCACGACTGCTGTCATCACATCACATCACATTACACATGAATGTCATTATATACTAAACTTATCTTTACTAGGTCAAGTCTCGTTCATCTACGGCTTGTTGGCCCAAGGCGTGCATAAAAGTGCCTGTAGTAATGCGGCAGTTGTGCAGGCGCGCAGGTCGGCGTGCACCAAACCGGCCCGCAATCCCTGTTGGCGGAAGTCGCAGCAAGTGGGTACCAATTCACTACCAGACCACCACTTGTGTACTGTGCATATATGCTATGCCGGATTTGTGCAGGGGTCCATCCGCGCCCAACGAACAAAAATTTGGTCAACTTGCGCATTGCACAAGCTCTGGTTGGCCAAGACCCATTTTCATGATTGATATCCTTCAAGAATCAAGACCACAAAATATCGACACGACGACGACGACGACCCTCAAAGGCGCCTCCGCATGCGTTCTTCCCTGAGAAGCGGCCACGATGCGCAACCTTCGCAATGTCCGCCTCGGCCGCTGGAGCCATGCCGACATCACCTCGGCCTGCTGGGACCCTGAGAAGGATGAGGTGCTCTGCACTGTCGGGCCCTCGACGCACAGCTCAGCCATTGAGCTGGTGAGGGTGTCGGAGAAGAATCTCACGTGCGTTCATCCTTTTCTTTGGGCATCGAATCGAAATACTGATTGAACGAACCCTCCAGCACCTCGCACAAGAGTGTCGCCACCTGGGATGCCCCCAGTCCTCATCCTGACCTGCCCGTCGACACCATCGTGAGCAGTCAGTATCTGAGTGGCTCTGGGACGACATGTCTTGTTTTCCAAGGTGGAGACATTGTCACGGTTCAAGAGGACCATTCCTCCGACGAGGGCGCTCATATCGAGATCATGGGCTCCATCGACGCCGGCATCGCCGCCGCACGCTGGTCGCCCGATGAGGAGCTCCTGGCCATCGTCACCAAGGACCACAACCTCATCTTCATGGGCAGCACATTCGACCCCGTCGTCGAGGTGGCCATGACCACCGAGGATCTCAAAGCGTCCAAGCACGTATCCGTCGGATGGGGAAAGAAGGAGACGCAGTTCCAGGGCAGAGGCGCAAAGGCACTTCGCGACCCCACCATTCCCGAAAAGGTTGACGAGGGTCTCCCGAGCAGCTATGAGGATAGCTCGACGACAATCAGCTGGCGTGGTGACGGCGCCTTCGTTGCCGTAAACTCGCTTCAAGAGGACAGTCGGCGCGTCATCCGCGTCTATTCCCGCGAGGGCGAGCTGGACAGCGCGAGCGAGCCTGTCGATGGCCTCGAGGGGACTCTGAGCTGGCGACCCGCAGGCAACCTCATGGCGGGTATCCAGCGACGCTCCGATAGTATCGACGTCGTCTTCTTTGAGAGAAACGGCTTGCGCCATGGACAGTTCACGCTCCGCTCGCCTCAGGGCTCTGTCGTTGATCACTCCAAGATCCGCCTTCAATGGAACTCGGACTCGACGGTACTTGCTGTCGCCCTGGACGGCTTGGTTCAGTTCTGGACCATGGGCAACTACCACTGGTACCTCAAACAAGAAATTCCTTTGGCTTCGGGTTGCCCACAGCTTTCATGGCACCCTGAGAAGGCACTACGCTTCGCCGTCGCCACCTCCACCCAAGCCCTCCTGACCGAGTATATCCTCCACACTACGCGCGGGTCATGTCTACCCCCTTACGACAACGGCGTCGTTTCCGTCATCGATGGCGAGACCGTCAAACTGACACCCTTTCGGACGGCAAACGTGCCGCCGCCCATGTCCCTGTTCGACGTTGCATGCCAGTCTGCCGTGGTCGATGTTGCTTTTGGCCACCAGAACACCTCCTTTGCGGTTCTGCATCGACTTGGCGTGGATGTCTACGATATGCCCATGAAGAACGGGCGATCTACCAAACCCCAATTGAGAACACAGGCGCCTCTGCCAAGCGCCAGCGCCATACCGCTGAGGATATCGTGCGTCTCGGGGAATGTCTTCCGGACCTCATTCTCCGACGGCAACAGCGTTGTTCAAGCCCGAATCGATGGCTCCAGTGGCAGATTTGGTGGCATTGCGGAAGACAAGCAACGGTTGGTGTCTATATCCACATTCGAGGACGACGAGTCCATCGAGGGGTACGGCCAGGACCTCTCCGGAAACCTCTACAACCTATCTAGTCCCGACTCCGATCTCCTGCCCGTTCGATTCCCGACCCATCTGCCATGGTTTGAGATGAGCAAGCCCGAGGGCATCGCCACCGCCTTTGGTCTCTCACGGAGCGGCCACATCTATGCCAATTCGCGGCTTCTTGCGAAGAGCTGCACCTCCTTTATCATCACACCGAGCCATCTCATCTTCACAACCAGCAACCATCTTGTCAAATACGTCCATTTGACATCTGACGTCGAAGGCATGTTCATCCAGTAGTGCTGTAAGAAGTCAAGGTCGCTGACAGCCACACAGCTCTTCAAGTCCCGGCAGACGATCCTGAAAGGGACGAGAGGTGTCGCAGCGTCGAGCGAGGGTCCCGCCTCGTAACGGCCATCCCCACCAATATGAGCATCGTCCTTCAGATGCCGAGAGGCAACGTCGAGACCATCTTCCCACGGGCCATGGTTGTCGCTGGCATACGCAGCCTCATCGACGAAAAGAACTACGCCAGGGCCTTCTCCTACTGCCGCACCCAGCGTGTCGACATGAATATCTTGTACGACCATCACCCGACACAGTTTTTGGCTAGCGTTGGCCTCTTCCTGGACCAGCTCAAGGACGTGACGTACACTGATCTCTTCCTCTCGTCTCTCAGGTATACAATCTCCAAGAATTCTGATCGGGCTCATGCACTGACACTCTAGCAGGGAGGAGGACGTCACGCAGACCATGTACCAAGATACCAAGCGGGCGCGAGCTGGACCGCTTGGTGGCACAGCAGAGACAGACCCTTCTACAGGCGTCGCGAAGCTGCCTGCCTCGAAAGTAAATACCATTTGCGACGCTCTGCTCAAGAGCCTCCTTTCTCGCAAAACTACCAACCTCCAAAACATCATCACCGCCCACGTTTGCAAAGCCCCACCGGCACTGGACGACGGCCTCACCCTCGTGGCCGACTTGATGCGGGAAGACGGGAAGGTGGCCGAAAAGGCTGTCGAGCACATCTGCTTCCTCGTCGATGTCAATCGCGTGTACGAACACGCCCTTGGCCTGTACAACCTAGAACTCGCACTTCTAGTTGCCCAGCAGTCGCAGCGCGACCCCCGAGAATACCTCCCCTTCATTCAGAACCTCCATGCGCTCCCTGAGCTCCGCCGCAAATTCGAGATTGACGACCACCTCGCGCGGCGGACCAAGGCACTCCTGCATCTGCAGGCTTTGGATGGCTTCGACGAGCTATGCGACTACACCACGCGGCACGCTCTATACCAGGATGCCCTGAAGCTCTACCGGTACGACCAGCCGCGCCTGAACGCACTTACCGAGCTGTACGCCGCACACCTCGAGGCCACGTCGGCCTTTCGCGAGGCCGGCCTGGCGTACGAGTCCCTGCAGAACTACACCAAGGCGACCAATTGCTACCGTGCCTCGGGCGCCACCTGCTGGCAGGAGTGCCTCTACACAGCGCAGCAGCAGCGGCCACCCCTGTCGGCCGGCGCCATGGCGGACCTGGCGACGAGCCTGGCCGATGCGCTGTGGGAGGCCAAGGACTACAGCGCGGCGGCCACGATCCACGCCGACTACCTGTCCTCGCTCGAGACGGCAGTCAAGTGCCTCTGCAAGGGCTACCACTTCGCCGAGGCGATCCGGCTCGTGGTGCTCAGGTCCCGCGCCGACCTGCTCGAGACGAGCGTCGATGCGGGGCTCGCCGAGGCGCTCGGCAGCACGACCGAGTTTCTCGCTGACTGCAAGGGCCAGCTCCTGGCGCAGGTGCCGCGCATCGCCGAGCTGCGCCGCAAGGCGGCCGAAGACCCGCTGGCGTTCTACGAGGGCGAGCGCGCCGGCGGCGCAGACATACCCGACGACGTGTCGGTGGCGGCGAGCTCGCGCATCAGCACCAGCGCCAGCCTGTTCACGCGCTACACGGGCAAGGGCGGCGCCGGTAGCGTGGGCACGGTCGGCACGGGAGTCAGCCGCGCCACGAGCAAGAACCGCCGCCGCGAGGAGAAGAAGCGCGCCCGGGGCCGCAAGGGCACCGTCTACGAGGAGGAGTACCTCGTCAACAGCGTGCGCCGCCTCGTCGAGCGCGTCGCCGCCACCGGCGCAGAGGTCGAGCGCCTCGTCTTCGCCCTCGTGCGTAGGGGCATGGCGGAGCGCGCCCGCGCCGCAGAGGCCCTCATGGCCGACGTGGTGGAGGCCTGCGACCGCGCCGTCGCCGAGGTGTTTGCAGGCCCGGCGACGGCGGAGAGCGGTGGCGGCAGCGGCAGCGACGGCCAGGACGCGGGCCGGGGGGCCGCCGCCGAGGAGGCGCCCGCGTGGAAAGCGACGGGCGGCGACGCCGTGCTGCAGGACTGGATGGCCGGCCGGAGCAAGAGGCTGGAGCCGCCCGTGCTGCCGGCCATGAAGAAGCTGGCCCTGCTCGGATGATGCCGTGAAAGTAGTTAGATCACGCAGCCGGCGTCTTGCCTCCTTCTCCCACTATGAAGGGAACAGTTGAATACCAGAAAAATAGAAGATATATATATATTTTCAACGACACATAGAAAAAGGTCCCTCCCACCCAGCGTGCATGGAAGCAAGCCCCCTGAGTGGTGAGCACCATGACCAAGGGACAGACGGACACAGCAAGGCAAGGCAAGGAAGGCATGGTATGACATGGCATGGCAAAGCGAGGCATCACAAGGCGCGGCACGGCGCGGCACGGCAGATATAAACAGTCATCTTTGTTGAATTCTTGCCCACGTCAAGCAGTAACAAGAGACCGGACCGCTCCCGCTATGACGAGGGAAAAAAAAAAGCAAGCAACAGAGACGAAAAACACAAACACACGGCAGCGCCACCGCACCAAAAGCTGAAAGCCAGAAAATCCTCGCCACACAAGCAACAGGGGGGAAAAACACCGATGAATCAAGGTCGAAGTTATAAAAAAAAGTAAACCCCTTTGTATAACAGGGCCGGGCGGGCGGCGGATGTTGTAGCGTAGTGTAGTGTAGTGTAGCATAGCGTAGTGTTACTTATGATACAATCTCGTTATACCTATCAGATTCGTCGGATGCATCCATGATATATATATGTGGTACTCTCGGGGTGTCGCCTTGACAGTGCGCCGCGGGGAGAGAGGGAGAGAAATGGGGCGGCCGGCCGGCGAGTTCTCATCCGAACTGCGTGTCAAACGACCCGTCGACGAGACGGCCTAGTAGTATAAATAAGAAAAAGGGGGGGGGCAATCATTCGAACCCGTGCTGCCGCTTCGCTTGCTCATTCAAGACGCCTCTGTCGGCGCCTCGGCCTCGTCTGGCGCCTCCTCGGGCGCGTCCTCAAACGTCACCTCCTCCTCGCCGACGGGGTTCTCGGGGATCATGCCGTTCTGGCGCTCCCACACCTCCCGCCGTATCCTGTCGTCCTTGGCCTTCCTGGAACGCTCCACCTCCTCGAAGCCGCCAGACTTCTTCAGCTTGCCCTCTTCGACGAAATTGGCAATCTCCCTCTGCAGGGCGTTGCCCCGCCGGCCCTCGAGCTCCTTCTGCCGCAGCTTCTCCGCCCGCTCGATGGCCTCTAGCCTGTCCTCGTGGTTTGGCTGCAGCGCTCTGACTTCGCCGAGCACGTCTTCCTTGGCCGCGTTCTGGTCTAGACTGTTGCCGAGGTTGTTGAGGCCCTTGGAGAACTGGCGCGCGGTGCCGGCGCTCGCCCCGGTCCCGTTGTCCTTCATCTGCTCTTTGGTCGCCTGTTCTACGAGCGTAAAGGTCTCGTTGGCCTTTTCCAGGTCGTCGCGCAGGTCGACGAGCAGGTCCTCCATAAGGCGGAGCTCGTCGCGGCCCTGGCACACGTCCTCGAGCTCCTTCTCCCAGATCTTGGTCCAGATCGGCTTCTCGGACGTCATGTACTCGTCCATCCTCTTGAGCTCCTTGCTCAGACACCCAATGTCCTTGGCCACACCTTCCAGCTGGCGCGGCAGAGGACGAACACCGCGGTGCACCACGTCCTTGCGCAAATCTTCCACCAGATCCTGGAGATCGTCCACCTTTGCGACAAGTCGGTCTGAATCCGCGTTGAGCTGCTTTCGTCCGTTGGTAACATAAGAATACCCGGCATCGCCCTCGATGTCCGGGATCGCCGCCTTGGCCGCTACCGTCTTGACGTTGGCGGCCTTGCTGCGGATTGCAGACATGGAGTTCTCGACTTCGGTCTGGAAAGTAGAGTATGTCTGCCGCATGACCGCAAGGTCGCGGCGTAAGCTTCGCAACTCGCCAAGCTGTCCCGCCCCGAGCTTCTTGCCAGCACCAATAACCGGCTTCGAGCCGTCCACGGGCGGTGTCGGCGAAGGCGCCGCGGCCAGTCGCGCCAGCTCAGTCGCAGTCTCACGTTGCCGATCGGACACTCTTTGGAGGGTGACGCCCTGGTCGTCGACGTGTTGCTTCACTTCGCGGACAATCTTGGTCAGCGCAGACATGCCGTCGTCAATGTGTCTCTTGACCTCGTCCAGGGCCTCCACGTTGAGCACCAGGACGGTCCGGTCCTTTACGTCAGACAAGTCCTCGAGCTCGTGGCGCACGCCAGAGACGGGATCCTGAATATATATCTCGGGGAGGTCTGCGCCGTTCTGCTGTGTGTTCCAAGAGAACTTTTCAATAAAGGCAAGCTGGAGCCGCCCGATGGAAAGCTCGTCGCGTCCTTCCGGAAGCACAATCTTCTTGACCTTGGACTTGTACTGCAGGAACAGCGTGAGGTCCTTGGTGGGCGTAGGCGGGGGCGATACCTGAAAGAAAGACTCGTTGTGCTTCGGTTCGGGGGGCTGAGGGGCAGTGGGAACATCCTCCGACTTGATCTGCTCCTTCTTTGTCGGCTCATCGTCGCCGCCGCGTTTCGTCTCGGGCGCAAACGATGACGGCTCCTGTAGCGGACCGCTGATCGTGGCACTTGGGGCGTATTTGTCGTCGGGGCTTCGTACCGCCGGGCTTTCCGGCAAAGCCTTGGAGGGCTCTGCCACTGGAGTCGGGGGCTCCTCGGACACGCGGCTCGGAATTCTGGCTGGAGATGAGTCGAGGCCGGCATTTCTCGATTGCGTCGAAATGGTTCGGCTGTGGCGAACAGATTCTCGCGACTGCACGGCACGCAACGACTCTCGCGCCTCCTTCTGGCCTCTATTTGGTATTGGTGTAGTCTGTGGGGGCAGCATGGGCACCCCGTTGACGCCGCCGAGATGCTTCGATATTTGGTACTGAGAGTATCGTCGCGAGGCGCGGCGCTCGAGATCTCCTCCCTTTTGCAGAGCAGCCAAGGCGCTCGACTGACTGTCGGGAGGCGGCGGCGGCGGCGGAGGAAAGGCACCGAGGTCGCCTATCGAGGACGCGGACGGCATTGTCGAGTCTTCGGGCGGGTACGGGGGCAAGACGGGGATGTTTTGCATCGTAGTGCTGGAGAGCGACGACTGCTCGGAGGCAAGCGAGCCGCGGGACTGGTCTCTTTGTGCGTTGAAGCGACGACTGGGCGACGAATTGACGGCCGGTGGTTGTGGACGCTCACTGCGCTGCGAATCCGGTCGATAGCCGTTCTCCAGACCCTCCTCCAACAGGTTCGTGAGGCCGCTGGTGCCGCTGCCTACCGTGCTTACGCTCGTCGTCCTCTCCGGTAGGGGGTTGCCGTCGCGGTCCTTGCCCTGCTGTTTCTGCCGCAACCTCTGCTGCTTGCGCTTCAGCCCGTGCAGCAGGTTGATGATTATGTCTCGTATTCTCGGTAGGTACTTCTCCAGGCTTTCGGCGCTCGCTTCCTGGCTCAGGGTGGCCTCGAGGATGTGTCTGAGCAGGTCGGGGACGTTGCCCAGATCGGAGGTGTCGACGTTGATGGCGGTGAAGGCGCGGCACGCCATGTTGAATTCGTAACCGAGCCGAACGTAGACGTCAGATACCTGGGAGTCAGTAGCCTGGCCGCGCGACCACTGCGTCAGCGTCTCCAGCAGTTGCTTGGTCGCGACGAGCAGGTGGGTGACGCTCTTCTCGATTTGGGACAAGGGCACGCTGGAGCTGGAGCTGCCGCTGCCGCTGCCACCCGAGCCCTGTAGGATTCGGAGCAGGTCAAGGTTAGTCTTGTGCTTCTTGCGGCGACGCAGGTCGAGCGCGCGGCGCCAGCCAGAAGGGAAGCGCGCGGCCAGCAGGAGGGCAGGGCTGCTCACATCTCGGGTCGTCCGCCGGGAGCCGCTGCTCTGGCCAGACCTCGACGAAGCTGTGGAGGAGCGTGGCTGCATGGCGACTCCGGGCGAGTTGGGCCGCACGTTGGGCGGCGGCCCAGGGTCTGCGCCGGGGGAGCGCCGTTGCGCGTAGCTTCGCTGCGATGCGGACGCGGGCTGCATGATGCGGGCGTGTTTTGGGCCGGCGACGATGCGGTTCGACGGTTGTTGGAAGGCTCGACGGCGTTCAGGGGGCCGGTCTGGACGCGGAGCTGAAGGGCGAGGAGCCGGGTTATGAGCGACAATATGGAGGAGCCGGCGAAGAATTACGCATTGACGGACGACGGTGGCCGGCACGGCATCGAAATAACATGGCCCAACAACGAGCGGCGACAAGAACGGGCAGACGGGGCGGCGAGCGTCTGCGGCGGCGGCGAAGCGAACGAGGGTCGAACAGGTCGAGGTGTGTTGTTTGTAGACGACAACAGGCGGCAGAGCCGTGGTGGTGGTGGTGGTGGTGGTGGTGATTGTCGATCAAGAGGAGAGAGCGAGCACCAACCCAGTCCGGCTCTGGCTTGGATCCGTTGGCGTGCTGTGCCTTTCTTTCGCAGTTGTTGGGCCTGCAGGAGAAGGAACAAGGGCAGTACCTACAGAGTACCTACGTTGCAGCTTTGGGTGGCACCAGGGACCGGACGCGTGTAGCGGAGGCGGGCTGCCCCCTCAAGGACTCGAGGAGGCAGGGCAGCCAACCTTGCTTTGGTACTAAATTAGTACCTTGGCTTGGCAACAGTGAGATGTGCGCTGTGCCGGACGGTGTCAGTGGGGGGCCCGGCCTCCCTCTGTCCCACCGCACCGCCTGCACGCGGCCACTGAACGCCCGAAGGATCAATGGATGCTGGAGCCACAGGGACGGGACTGTCAGTCTCCAGCTCCAGCTCCAGCTCCAGGGGGGGGGGAGAGAGACGGGATGCCCTGCAAACGCGCCCCGGCACGTGCAGTGAGTGGAGCGCCCTGCCTTTCCAGGGCAGCTCCAACCCGGCTGGCTGGCTGGCTGGCTGGCTGTCTGTCTGTTGCGCGCCGCCGCCGCCGGCCTGTGCTTCCCCAACCATGTTGTTCCAGGTTGCTTTTTTACCTGCCGGCTAACTTACCTTACGCTTCCTCTTCGTGTTCGATGGACTGTCTCTTTGTCATGTCTCGGATCCATGTTTCTCGGCACCAGCCCAGCACACCACAGCACACCACAGCACACCACCATTGTCGGCTTCGGTGGGCGCGTGTGCGCATGTGAGTGTGTGTGAGGCGTCGTTTCACGAAACTGTCCAGCCCTCGAGGGCGCGCGTCCAAGCGGCGGAAGCAGGAGCAGGAAGACGGGACTGGCACGGCCACTGGGTTCCAGCTCATGCTGCCAGGGTCGTGATCCGCTGTGTGTGGGTGACACATGCATGCATGCATGCAGGCTCGACTCGACTCCTGCGATTCGACTTTTGCGAAGATCTCTCGCATAGAGTACGGAGTAGAGTGGCATATATGCAGGGGGGACCCATCCTGCTTGAGGGCTGCAACGCCCGAAGAAACTCGTGTTTGTACCACCCATCTACTACCATCCTTTTAGGACCTTTAGGGACCTAAACACCGTGTCCGAGACTTGTCGCTCGTGCACCAGTGTTGTTTCGAGCCATCCATCCACCCATCCAGCCTCGACAGCGGCTTAACTAGTTACCCTACGTCTCAGCTAACCTCGCATCCCTTCACTTGGCTTTTTGGGCACCATAGCCATGGCTCGCAGCTACTGGCTTGTTGCAGAGTCCGGTGTCTGCGGCTGTCGAACGCGCGACGGTGGAGCGCCCTGCATGACTGGCTCCAAAAAAGGGTGTCTGTCGTGTTCGTCATGATGCGGCGCGGCGTCGACGGGCCTCTCAGCTCGCGATCCGGAAAGCCGGCTGCCGCCATTCCTCCCGAAATAGCCCGGCAGTTCAGAGGCACTGCGTACGTACTACCTACCACCTCGCTCCACGAACGGAAACGTGACCCTATGAACTCGACACTGTTTCAAAGCCACATGTCCAGACACCTCGTTGACTACGATGGGAGCGACGTCGGTCGCTGTCATCGGTGCCGGGCCCGCAGGTAGGTTCGCATGTCACGGCACCCCGTCATCCATCTCATGGACAGCCGTGCTCAACATGAATGACAGGGTGCATGCTGGCCAGGATGCTACATCGCGGGGGTGTGCATGTCACTGTGTTTGAGGGCGAGGCGTCGCCCGACTTTCTCGGCCAGGGAGGAACGCTGGACCTGCACACAAAGACGGGCATGGCCGCCATGAGAGCGGCCGGTCTGTTCGACGAGTTCGAATAGCACGCCTGCTACGACGGCCAGTACGCCGCCATCGTCGACAAAGACCTCAACTACCACATGGTGCGCGGCGCCGAGGACAGGTCACTGGGCGAGCGTCTCGACATCGACCGCGCGAGGCTCAGGGAGATTCTGATCGCATCGCTCCCCGAGGGCATGCTTCGATGGGGCCACCGGCTCAAGGCCATCGAGGGCAAGACGCTCGTCTTTTGCAATACGAGCCTCTCGGGATACGACGTCGTAGTCGGGGCGGCGGGGCTTGGAGTAGGGTTGACGGAGACCGAGTCCAGTCATCTCGTAAGGAGATTTGGATTTGACACACTGACATTTGTAGTGCTCAAATCTATTTGATTTCGATGACTTGAGAGTTTAATGATGTATACTGGGGTCAAAGGGCTAGAGAGGACATGAAGATTATAAACGCCACCGGAGTTCCGAGTATACTTTAACCATAGCTGCTATCCTAACGTGCCGACTGCCGTCGCTAGCAAACAGTAATGATATCGTATAAAGGGACGTATCTAGAGCCATGGAGGGTTACGTAGGGCGGCTGCCTATAAGGATGGCTCGTAGGGCATTACGATAACGAAGACTCTATCTTTAGGAGGGCTCGGGGATATCGAGAGCTATCAAGGGGGGTGGGGTTCCTTTTTAAAAAGGCCTGCCTATCGGAGCAACCTGGCCTGATATCGTCACCGCGCTTTAAACACATAGATAAGGTGTTATATTATATCTATATTATAAGTCTTACGTCCTTATATCTTCCTTCCCCTTCTTCTCGTGATGCGAAAGACCCCTTTTACGTAACGTATTAACTACGAGTAGTCTACGATTCACTCTCTCGACGTCGCTTTCATAGTAGCGCATTCTCCTATCGCACACTTCTAGAGCCTATACGTAAAAGTCGTGGCATTCTGTGTATAGTTAGTACTGCTACGATATAAATAGTGATACCCTTAAAAATGCAACTCGCCCGGGTAGAGCCAAAATGGCTCCGTGCATTCAGCAGGTACCAACTATAGGCATCCGTACGTCTCAATATCAGGCTCCCACCTAGATCGTACCTAAGGGATAACTAATATATGGCTATCACTGAGGCTGATTTGCCACTAATATTACGCATGTATATCATTTCCATTAACGCCAATGCAATGGCCTATAAAGACACCTGTTGTCCCCCAGATTCCGTATTAGTTGGTTTAAGAACCGCCACCAAGCCCTTAAACTCTCGAGACATCAGTCGACGACTATGAAGCTTCTCTTCCTCTCCTTGTTGCCCGTAGCGCTGTCTGCAGGGCGTCGCCCGAGGGAAGATGATGTGCTGTTGGGAGCATTTCATTGCCTAGCCGACGCCGAGGTCGCTGAACGAGAGCGGACTGGGGTTGAGCAGTCCATCTATGGAGTATGTAGATACTCTACTCTTTAACAGCAAGGGGGTATACATTTTTAACATATTTGTGTATAGCATTGCGACACATCGGATCAGAAATGTTATTTCGACTGGGCAACCCGCCCCTGGTACAATAAGGACTCAGACAATCTGGCAGGTAGGTTTTGGGAGGTCTATCTCCGCCGTCACAATGAAACGTGCCTCCGTACTGCAGTAGGTCAACGAGTCCAACTACCTATCAACGTGAATGCTGAATATGCATCCTAGCCATGCACTACGGGATCGTGTTATGCCTGGCGAAAAAACCAGCGCTCGGGTAGATGGAGGGTACATTGCTGGTAGTCGGCACGCCGATCGGAGGGGCACATATGGCCGGCTAGCGTGAGCTGCGGGTGCTGAACGATGTCGGGATGACCCCTCAGGCCTTGGAGGACAGTCGGTCGGCGGACTCTCTCATCAAATCTTGGATGGTCAGTGTGTGCGTATGGAGGACGCATTCATCTCGGGATGGAACATGGCGGCCGCTTAATACTATCATATTTGGTAGAGGTTCAGCCTCTGTTCGTCGCGGGAGTGCATGCTTATTATTTCTTCAAGTACCTGCTGTGGCCGTGAAGACCCGACCAGCCATGAATGCGATGACTTCTTCTGGTCAGGTTGGCCCGTTGACCACGAGGGCGGCGTTTGCGTCTTGATCATGAAATAGATATACACATCCAGGGTATTTGGTCCGTTACCAGGCGTATGTATGGCCACTGCGACATGCAATGGATGTATCAAGCACAGTTCAGTGCGAGCTTGATTCTCGAAGCGGCACCGTAGCTGGTGAGCGATTGACCAGGTGACCGCTTGGCTCCCCCGATAAGCCCCGATCGTTTCGACCTGGCACGTTGGCTGCAGAGGCCAAAACCGGCCGCTTTGTCGTTTCTTGACAAGCGTCGAGGGCTGCGATGGGCGCCTTCTCATGGTAGACTTTGCGTGTGCATATGTCGACAGCAGGCCGGCCAGGCCAGGCACCAGAGCGACGCGCAGCTGCTGTCAGAGAGTCAGACTAACGTTAGTAAGAACACCAACAAGAAGCTGCTGCCCCGCGTCGACGCCGGAGACAGACCTCCCCGACATCAACAAATCAACCACACTCCCAGCAACTACTCAAAATCAGCATCAAGGGGGCCGTCCAAACCGACACAATGCCGACTGAAGGAGTCAAGATCCTGCCCTCGGGGAAGAAGAGCTTCATCCCGCTCGAGAACAACCCCGAAGTGTTCACGTCGCTGGTGCACGACTTGGGCGTCTCGGAGGAGCTGGGCTTCTTCGACATCTACAACCTCGACGAGCCGGACCTCCTGTCGTTGGTCCCTCGGCCCGCGCTCGCACTCATCTTCATCACGCCTCCCGACATGTACTACGCCGTGCGTCGCGAAGACGGCATCGCAGACCCCCCCGCGGGCGACGGCATCGCAGAGCCCCCTGCGCGCGACGGCCTGACGTACGACAAGAGCGGCGACGACGAGCCTGTCATGTGGTTCCAGCAGACCATCGGCAACGCGTGCGGCCTCATCGCCCTGCTGCACGCCGTGTCCAACGGCGGGGCCAAGAAGTTTGTCCAGAGCGGCTCGCTGCTGGACCGCATCATCCGGCGGGCCGCGCCCCTGAAGCCGGTGGCGCGCGCGGCGGCGCTGTACGACGACGAGGAGCTCGAGAGGGCGCACATGCGGGCCGCGAGGATGGGCAGCTCGGCGCCGCCCCCGGCCGAGGAGCACGCGAGCTTGCACTTTCTCGCGTTCGTCAAGGGCGAGGACGGCCACCTGTGGGAGCTCGAGGGCGGCGTGGACGGGCCCATTGATCGCGGCGCGCTGGGCGAGGGCGAGGACCTGCTCGGCGACCGCGCGCTGGAGCTGGGCGTCCGGAGGTTCTTGAAGCACGCCAACGGGAACCTGCAGTTTAGCATCGTGGCGCTGGCCAAGGAATGAATCATGATGAGACTGCTCGCGGCGGCTTGCATGCGGATGGGAGATGGGGTTGTACGGCATGAACGATCGTCCAAGCCCGACTTCCAGGGACAGGAGCCGTATGCATATGTACGGAAGACGCTTTCAATGAGACTATGTGGCTAGATATTTACGAGCGCACGAGTTGCAACCCGTGATGATGACGAATTCGGGATTCACGTCTCACGTCGAAACACAACACAAGTGAGACCCGAAACACTCTAGAATGAAAAGACCTTTGGCAAATAGTACGTGTCTACGATGCTTGTGTACCGCAGCTGCGATACAACGTTGCTCGTGTAGCCAAGCTGGCTTGATGTCACAGCTTGACGATGACCTCGTGTGACCCGGGCCACATGCCCAGAGGCAACACCGGGCGCCTAGGCGACAGCCCAAAACGGGCCTCTATTCAATGATGAAGGGGCGGGGGCCTGGATCGGTGGGTACGGGGACGGGAGCGGACCACACCTCGAAGGCCCCCACAGCGTCCCACTCCAACCGCCGCCCGGCTTCCGTCGCTACCTACAACTCCCAACGTCTGCCGTCCCGTCTCCGAGAAACCCCAAAACCACACGCACTCTATGCGACTCCGGGACCGGCGGACCACGCATCGACGCACAAGCCCGGTGGCCGCTCCACCATGGACGCGTCTCAGGCACCGCTCATGGCTGGCGAGCCGCGGGACGATGATGACGACCTCGACTACGAGACCGACCGCGGCGCCTCACGGCAGGACGAAGAAGACAAGGCACCCGAGGCGGGCTACGGCCTCTTCGTCCTCGCTTTGACGTTTGCCGCGGGCATCAGCGGGCTTCTCTTCGGATGCAAGTATATCCCACCGTTTTGAATGATGGAGCGCGACTAATCATTGTCGACGCAGACGACACTGGCGTCATCTCGGCCACGCTCGTGTCCATCGGGACCGGCCTCTCGGGTCGCGCCCTCACGTCGCTCGACAAGTCCATCATCACGTCGTCCACCTCCCTCTTTGCGCTGCTCGCCTCGCCGCTATCCTCGGTCCTGGCCGACCGCCTCGGCCGCAAGCGCGTCATACTCTACGCCGACGTCCTCTTCGTCGCCGGGGCCCTGCTGCAGGCCTTCTGCTCGTCCGTGCCCGTCATGGTGGCCGGCCGGTGCATCGTCGGCGCGGGCGTCGGCGCCGCCAGCTTCGTGGTGCCGCTGTACATTGCCGAGGTGGCACCTGCGTCGCACCGCGGGCGGCTCGTCACCATGAACGTGCTATTCATCACCATGGGGCAGATGGTCGCCTACGTTGTCGGGTGGCTGCTGTCGACGTACGCGGATGAGGGCGCGGGCTGGCGCTGGATGGTTGGGCTGGGGGCGCTGCCGGCCGTTTTACAAGCTTCCGTAGTCATCTTCATGCCAGAGACACCGCGCTGGCTCGTCAAGGTTGGCCGAGCGCCGGCCGCGAGGCTCGTCATACAGAGGGTCAACGGCGGAGACACGGCTTCTGGACAGCACACAGACACAATCATCAGAGAGATCGAGATGGAAGCCCAGCAGGAGCAGGAGGCGCGCCGGCTGCGGCATCATCAACGGGCTGGGCCCTGGAAGTGGCTCGGGGCCTGGCAAGCGCTGTTGAGCGAGGGCAAGAATCGCAGAGCGCTGGCTATTGCCTGTCTGCTGCAGGGCCTGCAGCAGCTGTGCGGATTCGTGAGTGTTCCCTCAATCCCCCTCCCTTGGCTCTACGGACGGTCGCTTATGCGCCTAGAACTCGCTCATGTATTTTTCGGCTACTATTTTCATGCTTCTCGGCTTCGAGAGCCCGACGCTTACGTCGTTGGTCGTGGCCGTGACCAACTTTTTGTTCACGCTCGCGGCGCTGGGGCTGATAGACCGCGTCGGGCGCAGGCGCATCCTGCTCTGCTCGATTCCCTTTATGATTATGGGGCTACTCTTGGCGGCGTTTGGATTCTCGTTTCTCTCGCTGCATCAGACGGGCACGGCGATGATGGCCGAGAACGACGCGGACTCGGGGCACGCCGGTCCGGCGAGCCTCGTGCTGGTGAGCATCATGGTGTACGTGGCGGCGTTCGCGCTGGGGCTGGGCAACGTGCCGTGGATGCAGAGCGAACTGTTCCCGCTGGCAGTGCGGTCGCTGGGCAGCGGGGCGGCGACGGCGACCAACTGGGGGGCCAACTTTGCGGTAGGGCTGACGTTCCTACCCATGATGGAGGCGCTGACGCCGTCGTGGACGTTTGTCGTGTACGCGGGCGTCTGCGCGGCGGGGTACTGGCTCGTGTGGAGGATATACCCGGAGACGGCAGGGCTGAGCCTGGAGGAGGCGACGGCGCTGCTGGAGCACGGCTGGGGAGTGTAGGTGACGGCGGAGCGATTCTGATGCGAGGCGTTTGGGACGAGCGTGTCGAAGCTGAATGCAAGTGTTCGCATCGCGGCCATGAATTGATGTCATTTCCTGGGCAATGGCGTCGATGAGTGAAGGGGGCTCGCAATGAGGAATCAGTGAGACCCCTGACGAAAGCATGTTTTGGCGGGGTTCCATTGATGGAAGTCGTCGCTCCATCATTCCGGTGCGTCTTCGGGTCCGGTGGCCCCCCCTGCCGGCCCGTGACGGTCGCCCCAGGCAGGGGTGGGGGAACAGCAAAGACAGCAGAGTCAGTTCCAGGACTCAGACCCCTGTTCGCCCACGCCGATGGCCTGACGGGGGCATTACGTCGTCGTGCAGCAGCAGCAGCGGCAGCAGCACCGAGCCCACCATCCCACTCACTAAGTTACCATTTCGTCAGCTCCATCGTTGCTTCCCGTCCCCATCCCCTGCCGAAGCCTGCACCGCTGCAGGCACCCAACAAATGTGATACCTCAGCTCGCGGTTCCGAGCACACGCCCCGCCGCCCAACAGCAACCGCCGCGGAGGCCAAGGGAGAGAGGGTAAAGAGAGGGCGGTTTTGCGGCTGGTCGGAGCTTCTGTGTCGTGCTGCCACTCCGGGCCGTGTTTAACTCGTAGCGGGAACCTGACAAGCTTGACGCAGGGCCGTTTTCTCCTGGTTGTTGCACACTAGCCTGGACCCGCCTGCCTGTGAAGAACCGGGGCTACTCAGGAACGGGATCGCGGTGACGGACGCCGCTGAGAACCCGATGCAGTTCGCTTCCAACTACGAAGAATTTCCCACCACGTCGTGCAAAACCCAACGTTAGTATGCCTACAACGAGGAGTGGTGTTTCACGCTGCTCGCCGCGGAACGTCTGCACCACTCTCTGGGACGTAGTAGCACTCCGTACCCTAGGTAGGGATGACTTCGAACAATCAAGCATGGCCCGACGCTGCCGAGCTTTGAAAACGCAACCGAGCCTTGGACGTATTTGAGGCGATACGTAGACGGACATAGTAAGGTATGGGAAAGGCGGCTCCCCGTCTAGAGGCCACAGCGTGCGTAGTATGACGATGATGGTGCCGACAATACGGGATGAGCCCTGTCGCAGACTCTGCCGGGGCCCCCGTGGGCGATCTTTGTCATCCCCCACGGGTTTGTCACTGTTGCAGATTCTATCATCGTTCATGGTAACACCTGGTACGTAGATTTTCGCGGCTCCCTCTCGCTCGCGTGTCGCGACAACGCCTCAATGCCGACACTACCAACGGCCCGCCCGCACACACGCCCTGCAGCACACAGGCGCAGCAGGCCCACCCCTCTCACTGACTAATGAAAAAGCCACCGGAACTGGGACGCGTAGCAGCATCATTTTTTTTTCGGTGGTTGATTTTTTTTTCTACCAATGCTAGTTTCGGCATCAGAGCGAGCGACTCGGCCGGATGTTGGCCATGAGTCCCGTCAATCAGGCGGGGCGCCCGTAATGGACACCCACCCCCCCTGGCCCCCCCTGCTCGCGCGATTGCAGAGCAACGACGCGAACGAGCGCATGCATGATGACAAGCTGCCAGGGCTGAGCACAGTAACGGGGTTGAGAGGCTTCCAGAAGTCCGAGCAGCAGCAGCAGCAGTGATGATACTGTCCGCGGACTCTCCACGCACGATTGCGGGAGAACACTTTCCCCCCTTTGGTCGTACGCACATACGTAGTAACGCAGTTCAGCATGCATAATAAAAGAGCAAGCGAATGCCCACCTACAATGTCAAACTCAATTCCCCATAGTACGAGTTATTACTGACACTTTCTTGGATCCGGCTAGTCTACCGACGGGCCCTTTTGTGTTGTTGTTGTCTCAGATTGGAGTCGTCTCGCCTTTCCACCCCAGTGACACGCAGGCCGAGGCCCCTCGTTGCTTGCTTGCTTGTTCCTTGGAGAGCCACAACCCGACAATCTGTATAGTACTTCAATCTTGGATATAAACGCCCGACGACAAAGACAAGACGCAGCATCATCCTGTACACTTTTATCCCACATTCCGAACCACCGACCGCCGCACGCCGAGGCTCAAAACAGACCCGCCCCGGCTCGGTCGGCAAATTCAGCCGCGATTGGGTGCGTAGGCACGCCTAGCGCTGCAAGCCTCTTGTTTAGCACCATCCATAAGCCGCACCCCGAGCTTCCATCGGTGCAGAAAGACAACTGCAATACTACAGCACCAGAGAGTGTGAAGAGGAAGAGAGAAAAAAAAAAGAGGCTTGCTCGGTTCCTGCCTAGTACAAGTTCTTTTCTCGGATCCCCTCATCCATCCCCCTTTCACATTTTAGACTTTTTTGCCTTCTGCTTCACACACATCGACCTCTTGCCTCTCAGGACGGCTGTCTCGTGGGCAGGCACAACAACAATAACAACAACAAGCGGTTGCGGCGACCGCGACGACTGGGATATTGAAGCGGGCATCATCGGATTCATCGCATCATCATCATCGACGCCCCATAACAACAACAACATCATCAACAGAGCATCAAGACTAGGAGCACCCCTTAGCGACCTACCGCCACAATGCCCATGGACGTTGTGGACCAGGAGCTGAGCTCCGCGGCCGAGGCGGCCTCGCCCCAGCGGTACCGTCGCCGCGCCAGCAACGAGATCGAGCGCGTCCTGTCGGCCTCGTCGGCGTCGACCGAGTCGGAGAGCCGCCGCGGCAGCCTCTCGCGCCGACACATGAGCCGCGTCTCGACGGCCAACGACCTCGAGCGACACCCCACGGCCCTGAGCCGCATCGCGACCCAGCGCACCCAGCACGGCGCCACCGTCGGCTCCGAGGGTCGCATCAGCAGGAGATCTGTCGCCTCCAAGCCGCTGCCGCCCTTTGGCGCCGGCAAGGCCTACCCCCCGCCGCTCCCGGAGCGCGAAGAGTACGTGGTCGAGTTTGACGGGCCGCACGACCCCTTGCACTCGCAGAACTGGCCACTGCGCAAGAAGATCCTCACGGCCGCCATGCTGGGCTACACGACCATGACGTCGGCCTTTACCTCGTCCATCTTCTCGTCCGCCACGAGCGTTGTCGCGGCCCAGTACAATGTCGGCTCCGAGGTTGGCCTGCTGGGCACTACCTTCTACGTCATGGGCTTCGCCTTTGGTCCGACCCTGTGGGCTCCCCTGTCCGAACTGCGCGGCAGACGGCTGCCCATCGTCGTCGCCATGTTTGGCTTCTCTCTCTTCTCCATCGCCTGCGCCACCGCCAAGGACATCCAGACCATTCTCCTCTGCCGCTTCTTCAGCGGCTTCTTCGGCGCCTGCCCCCTCGCCGTCGTCGCCGCCGTCTTCTCCGACATGTTCGACAACCGGACCCGCGGCATCGCCGTCACCCTCTTCTCCATGGCCGTCTTCACCGGCCCCCTGCTGGCCCCCTTCATCGGCGGCTTCATCACCTACTCGCACCTCGGCTGGCGCTGGACCGAGTACCTTGCCTCCATCATGGGCTTCGCTGCCTTCATCCTCGACCTCGTCTTCCTCGAGGAGACGTACCCGCCTGTCATCCTCATCAGCAAGGCCGCCGAGCTGCGTCGCCGCACCAAGAACTGGGGCATCCACGCCAAGCAGGAGGAAATCGAGGTCGACTTTGGCGAGCTGGTCACGAAGAACTTTTCTCGCCCTCTCCGCCTGCTCTTTACGGAGCCCATTATCCTGCTGCTTTCCATCTACATGAGCTTCATTTACGGGCTCCTGTACCTCTTCCTGACAGCATACCCCATCGTCTTTGTCGGCGTCCATGGCTTCAGCGCGGGCCAGTCGGGTCTGACGTTCTTCGGCATGATCTGCGGACAGCTCCTGGCTGGCGCGTCTGTCATTGCGCAGCAGCCGTGGTACATGCGAAAGTTGGCCGCCAACAACGGCATTCCCATCCCTGAATGGCGTCTGCCCAACGTCATGGCGGGAGGTATTTCCTTTGCCATTGGCATCTTCTGGTTTGGATGGTGAGTCGCCGTCACGCTTCAGACAAAGAGTCTGCACGCCAGAGTCCTTTGCTAACAAACAATCAGGACTGGCTACCGCGCCGACATCCACTGGATCGTCCCCACCCTCAGCGGCCTCTGCACCGGCTTCGGTCTCATGTCCATCTTCCTCCAGGCGCTCAACTACCTCGTCGACGCGTACCTCATGTTTGCCGCCTCGGCCATTGCCGGCAACACGTTCATGCGGTCGCTGTGCGGTGCCGGGTTCCCCCTCTTCGCGCGCCAGATGTTTGAGGGCTTGGGCATCCAATGGGCCTCGACGCTGCTGGGCTGCGTGGCGCTCGTTCTCGCCCCTATCCCATTCATCTTCTACTACTACGGCGCCCGCATCCGCCAGAAGAGCGCCTACGCCCCGACATTTGCCGCGCCGGCCGACCCGGTGGAGGATGAGTCGGAGGAGAGCAACGCCGAGAAGCAGGGCGAGAACCCGGCTGCAATGGCCAACGCGCCCAGGAGGGCGAGCGACGAGGACGGTCCGGCCCAGACTGCGTGAAGGGGAGCTCTTCGGGTGTTGCATTCAACGGTGCAAGGAGGAGCATAGTTTTGCGGCAGTGGCGGAGAGCACGGCGTTTTTGTGATCTGGCATGGGTGCGTCCGTCGGTGGTAGCATTTGCTTTACTCGAGCGAGATTGCGATGAGGTTCCGGGACAATGTCAAAAGGGGATGCATTTTTGGGTGTTTGATTGATGATGATACCCTTGGAGGGAGGCGGTAAGCTGACTGTGACTGCCGGGTCGTGGATATTCCCCGTACAGAGGGGCGATCTGGAGCACATAACAAAACATAATCAATCTTAATGCAGAGATAAATTTGACAACGAAGACGCAAGGAGGCGCAGACGCTCGTCAGCGCCATGTGAAGCTCTGCGCCCTTCAATCGAGTCCCGTGCATCATCGTCAACATGAACCCCAGCCAGTGACAAAAGTTCCGATCGTCGTGCGACAACCGCGACGAGCCCATTGGCTGGGCGGCGAGTTCGGCAGAGGAAGAGGGAGACATCGGACTTGGACCGCCGCTGGAGGCTACTAAGTTAGCTACTATGGTGGATGTACGAAGTGCCGCGATCCGTTTGAGGGGGAGAAGAACCCCTGATGAGTGTGGGCTCTCGGCCGATCGCTCGACGGCTGAGCCTCATTCTCGGATGCGGTGTGCATTTGTCATCTGATGAGTGGGAAATGGGGTCAGCGTCTGTGTATGTACTAACCACTAAAGTTATTAACGGTCGTGCAGTGGTATGGCAGAAGTGGTAGTAGTAGTAGTAAGTTAGTACGTAGTGGTGGCAGGTAATGCTACGTACGGGACATGGGGACGGAGTACGCGTGAGGCGGATGCTGCCGGCTGGACAGCTGCTAAGCCTCGACGGATGACAACTTTGCGGAGAATGGCTGGATCCCTGTGTCCTGCGCGGGGGAGAATGACATGTGTACATATGTAAGCCCTACCTAATGAGTAACGAATTGCTATTAAAGCAACAACGACATCATCACTCCCGTGTCTTTGATCTGATGAAGCGCAACGCGTGATAACAACACCACCACCAACAACAAGACCAAGAACACACACGTGGAACCCCCTTCTTTCCCGCAAAATGACGACGAAGACGACAACGACAGCTGAAGAGAAGCGCTACGGGGAGTACGACGGGGGTTGCCACTGCGGCTACATCAGCTTCTCGTTCAAGCTGTCGCCGCCGCTCGACGAGTACACGGTGCTCAACTGCAGCTGCTCCATCTGCCGGCGCCTGGGCTATCTCCTCATCTGTGCGTTTTGCCTCGTCTCCTCCTCCTCCTCCTTCTCTTGCCCGACGACCCGAGCTGCCTCCAATGAAAAGTCCCTCCCCCTTCCAGTGGGGGGTACTCTTCGCTGATCGCTGTTGGCGTTCGAAATGGTTGTAGACCCGCCGTACGAGGACGTCACGTGGCACAATGGATCCAAGGAGCGCTGCTCGGTGTATGAGGTGAGTTTGCGGCACCCTCGCTCTCAGTCAGTCAGTCAGTCAGGTCTAGAGGACGGACCAGGACGAGTATGCTGCTGTGGTGGTGGCGCCGAGGAGGAACCCGCCGGGATGTTTTGGGACACTTGACGAGGACGAGGAGCGCCATGATTGCTCACGTTTGTCTTCTCTCCTACGCAGTTCAACACAAAAACCAAGGGCCAGCTCTTCTGCCCCAAGTGCGGGGCGAGCATCTGCATCGACTTTCGCGAGCGCGACCCCAAGACCTACGGAATCAGCGTGCGTATCACCACCTTTTTTCTCTCTCTCCTCACTCCCCGAACAGAACAAGAAGGAGGCCACATTGGCTCTGTACGGGACGTCAATTGACGAGAATGGACACAGGCACGGGCCATCAACGGCATCGACCTGGACAGGCTCAACTACCGCAAGCTCGACGGCGTCAACAAAGTCGGTCCCGCGGGGGACCTGTCGGGCCAGGAATATAAGAGCCAGTAGTAGCAGCAGCAGCAGCAGCAGCAGTAGTAGTGATGCCGATGGCCTCGACGCGGGCGTGTCGGTGGTACTACCACCAGCAGTAATAGGATCTTGTACGCGCGGCTCAGCCGAAGGGGCGATGGCTGCTGCTCCTAGCTACTACTATATGATGCAGGCATCTTGGTCGGTCCTTGCTCAGACATTTAAGCAGACGACGACGACGACGACGGTGGGTGGTGGTGGCGATGGTGGTGTGGCTGGCAGCTTGGGTCGCACCGGCCATGCAGGGAAACTGCCGATGGGGGATGGGGAGTACCAAGGGTACTTGGTAGTTACGTGGATCGCGATCTGGTGGAGAGACGGCGCGGCGGGGCAGCCATGTACGCAATCACGGGCGATCGTCAAACCCAAAATGTGCTGCCCTTTCGCCTTGACTTTTTGCGAAGGCGTGCTGCTGCCCGTAACAGTTCTGTAGAGCTCATGGGGAAGATGGGCGTAGGAGAACGAATGACACGCGCAACGGACGGACGACTGACTGGCTGGCTGGGAGTGCAGTATAGCTGTCGAACCGCAAGGCAACCGACACAGAGGAGGAGGGCAAGCACTAGGTAGAGAGAGAGACAAAGGCATTGAGGCCAAGACGAGGCTCGAAACGGATCGCCGGGAACCCAGCTGTACCAGGGCCCGTTATTAGTGGGCTCCAGCAGCGACATTCTGTTGCCTCAAGCGTCGCCTGTGTTACAAGATGGCCAACCGTTGGTCCCCCTCCGGAGCTTTTGGAGCCCGGCTGGTACCTCGTCTGCCATGCCGTTAGGCCCGCAGCGGCTTGTATCCCCCGGGCCCCGGCCCTGCGAGCCTGGCACCACAGCTAGGTACCTACTACGTCATCGAGCTCGCACGTCTTGGATAGCTCCCACTGGCGCAAGCAAGACGGGAAGGAATGATGTCGTTCTGCTTGGGCGCCTGCCTGCCTACAAACGCCGTCGATATTTCTTGAATCGGGCGGGCCCTCAGGTCAGATCTTGCCATCTTTTCTTTCCCTCCCCCTTTCCTCCTCTGCATGCCCATTCACAGGCGTGTCCGAGCCAGGCGCACCCTCGTTCCTCCACCGCGCTTCGCAACCTGGGCCCGCCTCGTGTAAGTGAGTGAGAGAGTGGCGATTGAGTGAGTGACAGATACCCTACAACCACCACCACCGCCGCCGCTGCAATCGCACGTTGTTCCCCGTCCCAGAAGGCGACGGAGCTCCCGGCACGATGAACGTCAACGAGCATGTGGTGCCCTCGGGGCAGCACTACAGCGGGCGCAACCGCGTGCCCAACATCCAGCAGTTCATGGAGCAGCTCGACAAGGAGAAGAAGGAGCGCGACGCCGCAATCGACGCCGACCTCGGCAAGAACAAGCAGAGCAAGGAGGTCAAGGACCACAAGAACACGGAGAAGCCCACGCGCAAGGACCTGCGGACCGTCCGCGACCCCGTCACCGGTAAGGATGTGGACATTCGCGACGCCCAGATGGACTTTAAGGAGGCGGCCGACAACCCGCAGGTATGAATGGAACCCCCCCCCCAGCTCCTGAAGCCAAGAGGTGGAAGCGCGCTGACGCCCTCGCAGATGTCAATTCCAAACGAGAACCTCGGCAAGCAAACGACCGCCAAGGTCTCCTCGAACCAGTCTGGAGAAGAGTACCGCCGTGCCCAAGACATTCTGGCGCCTCCAGACCCCGTCCAGGAGGGCGCCACATCAGACGTGCCCATCCGCAGCGAAAAGACGTCGGTGCTCTTTTACAAGACGCCCTCGGTCAGCTACGAGCCCATGTTTGCCTCTCTCGAGCGCAAGGCAAATATCCTCTGCCTCGGCATCTTCATTGCCATTGTCTTCATCGGCAAGTTCTTCGGCGGCAGGCTCCTGGGACTTGTTCCCCTCGGCTTTTGCGTTGCTTCCGGCGTCTTTCTCTGGGTCAAGGACGTGATCCGCCAGGGTCGCGACGTCGAGTGGTCCAGCGAGCAAGAGCGCGGCGAGACGGCCACGGTCAATCTCATCCCCGAGTCTGTCGAGTGGATGAACACGGCCATTGGCATTGTCTGGGGCCTCATTAACCCCGAGATGTTTGCTTCCGTGGCCGATACGTGAGGTCATCCCAAAACATGATTGATCGACAGTTGCTAACGTTCGCAGGCTGGAAGACGTCATGGCCGCATCTGTCCCCGGAATCATCGAGCACGTCCGAGTCGCCAACATTCAGCAGGGAAACAACCCCATCCGCATCCTTAACATGAGAGCCCTGCCCGACTCGCACGTGCAGGACATCAAGGACGAAATTCACAAAGAAAATGAGAGAACAATGGACCCCAACGAGCTCGCCGCCGCCGAGCAAGCCGGCTCGTTTTACAACATGGAAGTCTCTGTGGCCTATCACGCAAAACCATCCGGCGAGGACGTCGCCTCCAAAGCCCGAAACATGGGCATGCAGCTCGTCTTTTATCTGGGCATCAAAGGACTCTTTGGCGTTCCCTTGCCAATCTGGGTAGAGCTGATCGGTCTCGTTGCGACAGCACGAGTGCGACTCCAGCTCACCCCTGATCCACCTTTCCTCAAAGCCGTGACGTTCACTCTTATGGGCATCCCCAAGGTTCAAGCCGGATGCACGCCCATGGTCGAAAAGGGCGTCAACATCCTCAATCTGCCCCTGATTTCCAACTTTGTCAACTGGGCCATCGGTGCGGCCGCGTCCATGTACGTGGCGCCAAAGAGCATGACCATTGACATGAGCAAGATGCTCCAGGGCGACGACATCAAGAAGGAGACGCTGGCAATGGGCGTCATGTTCATTCGCATCCACAAGGCGACTGGCCTCAGCAAGCAAGACCAGAGGGGAAGCAAGGGCGGCGGTTCGGATCCATACATTACCATCAGCTGGAGCAAGTTTGGAAAGCCGCAGTTCTGCACCCGCGTCATTCAAGATGACCTCAACCCTGTCTTCGAGGAGACCTGTGGCCTTTTGGTCACCAGCGACCTCATCATCGCCGACGAGCAGCTCTCCATGGAACTGTGGGACAGCGACCGCTCGTCCGCCGACGATGTCGTGGGCAAGGTTGAGCTCAGCATCCAGAAGCTCATCCAGCACCCTGGAAAGATGTTCCCACAGGTATCGAAACTCCGTGGCGTCAAATCTGACAGCAGCATGCCCGGTGAGCTCCACTGGGAGGTCGGCTTCTTCGGCAAGACGCAGTTCCGCAAGGCGCTTCGTACTCAGGGTCAGGACATTAAGCTGCCCAAGGAGCTGGCCGATAAACCTGAGTTCCAGGAAGACAAGGGCACCATTGAGTCGACGGAGGAGGATGCCGTCGTGCACACACCGCCTGATCCTCTGTGGCCCTCGGGCGTCCTCAGCGTCGTCGTCCATCAGATTGTCGGCCTGGAACTTGCCAATGTCAAGGGGTCCGATGGAAAGCGAAAGGGTAAGGAGTACGAACCGGCCCGGCCAGAAGCAGGTGAAGTCAAGGAGGAGCAAGGACGCAAGCTGCCGAGCTCGTACTGTACGATTCTTGTCAACGACGACCTCGTTTACAAGACGAGGACCAAGGTCGTCTCCTCGCAGCCCATCTTCAACGCCGGTACCGAAAAGTTTGTCCGCGACTGGCGGTCCTGCGTGGTCACTGTTGCTGTGCGCGACTCGCGCAATCGGCAGCATGATCCCATTATCGGCGTTGTGCCCCTGAAGCTGTCCGATGTGCTGCAGACGAGCAGCGAGTCCACCAGGTGGTATCCTCTCGACGGCGGCATCGGCTTCGGCCGCGTCCGCATCTCTCTGCTCTTCCGTTCTGTCGAGCTGAAGCTGCCCCCGCCTCAATTGGGCTGGGACATTGGCACGTTTGAGTTCATATCCGACACCATTGCCCTGACCAACTACGCACCCGGCAATCATGTCAAGTTGAGGCTGCGCACCGGCGGATCTTCAGCTTCGGTTAAGAAGCACTTTTCGAAGAAGACAGAAAATGGCATGGAGATTAACATTACGGGCGAAGACGGACAGCACCGAATGCGGCTGCCTGTCCGCCACAGGTACCGATCGCCGGTTTTCTTCGAGCTGTACTCTGGAGGGAGTCGCAATCCCGACGCATACGCCGCGGCCTGGCTCCTGGAACTCACCGACGGCGAGGAGCGCGACTTTGATCTTCCCATCTTCAAATGCGACAACAGGCTGCGACTTTCGCAAAACTACATCACCCAGGACAATTACAAAGAGATTCCTGATATGGACATTGAGGAGGTTGGCCGCATCAGGTTCCGGGGCCGCTTCTCTGCTGGCACCGACACCGACCACATCCGCTTCGTCAGCGACAACGACTCCCGGGAGACGATTGAGGCTTGGGAGGCTTGCTACGCCGAGGGAGTGCGCGAGCAAGAGGTCCATGCAGAGGTGCCGCCTTTGGTCCAGAAGCTGCATGACGAGTCGTTGACGCACGGCCGCGACGTGCTCGCCCAGGCAGACGAAAAGGACAAGGAGAAGTGGCTGGCCAAGGACGGCACGGACTGGAGCGGCGCGTTCGGCAAAGACCCACGGGAGCTCATGTCTGCAAATAATGCCAATCCCGATAGCGAAGAGTACGATGAGTTTGACCAAGACGACGTCGACGAGGATGAAGACAGCAGCAGCAATCCCGATCTCGGCCTCCAGGATGGTTACTCGGATCAGAGCAGTGACGCTGGGCGGCGGTCGATGGACACGCAAGGGACGGGGGGCACAAGCTCGTCAACTCAAAGCAGCAGCAGCAAGAACCCCATCAAAGCTTACAAGGACTACAAGACGCGCAGCCGCGACCTGCATCGCAAGCACAGGGGGTTGATGCAGTGGCGGCCGATGCGCAACGCGCAGTTTGCCAAGGACGAGGCCAAGTACGCCGTGAGAAAGGTGACGAAGCTGGGAGCTCTGGACGGGCGCCAGCCGGATGTTGAGACGGAGGTCTAAGCAAGGATGTGATGGATTCGGTCGATGAGGTACGATACTTGGTGTTTGTTTGTATAGCCGGAGACTGAAACAGTTTGCCACATATTCACAATTTCAGGTTCGAGACATGACGATACGTCATTGCTTGACACGTGTTTATTGAGTGTTTGTAACTTAGAACTTTTCAACGTAGGGGCGGAGGTCCAGCTCCTGTGTAAAGGCAGATCTATGCTGGGTGTGCAGATGCCAGTAGCTTTCAGCAATCTAAGTAAACCTGTGTCAGCATCCGCGCGCAACGTCGAGGGCAAAGGGAAAGGGAAAGGGAGAGTGAGAGAGAGAGAGCAGTGTGCGTGCGCGCGCAAGGCTTACAGCTTCGGGCTTGATCTTGCCGTCGTCGACGCCCCCGTTGGCGACGCGGTCCTTGCCCCAGGGGGTGTCGATGCTGCCGTCGACGATGGCGAGGGCGACGTGGACGCCGCGGGGGCCGAACTCGCGGGCGAGGGACTGGGCGAGGGCGCGCTGGGCGAACTTGGCGGCGGCGAAGGAGGCGAAGCGGGCGCTGCCGCGGACGGAGGCGGTGGCGCCGGTGACGATGAGGGAGGGCGGGTGCGGGGAGGAGGGGACGGCGGCGAGGAGGAGGGGGATGGTGCGTTGGGCGAAGTGGAAGAGGCCGTAGCTGTGGTAAGAGAGTTTGTGAGTAAGTGACGGACGTACAGATGGAATATTGGAGAGAAGGGACAAGCTCGAGTGACAATTTGTGTGTGTGTGTGTGTGTGTGTGTGTGTGTGTGTGTGTGTGTGTGTGTGTGTGTGTGTGTGTGTGTGTGTGTGTACGGGATAGTGAGAGAGAGACAGAGAGCCAAGGGCGCAACTCACGCGCCGGTGCCGAGGCTGGCATCGAGGTCCCCGACGGTGAGATCGAGGAACGGCTTGACGGCGAAGCCGGCGTTGGCGTTGTAGACGGCGGCGGCGAGGCGCGCGCCGGGGAGGAGGTCGGACTCGACGGAGGCGAGGGCTGCGTCGAGGGCGGCCGGGTCGGCGACGTCGGCGGAGAGTCCGTGGGCGACGCCGCCGGCGGCGCGGATCTGGTCGACGACGGGCTGATAGGAGGCGGGGGAGCGGGCGAGGAGGACGACGGGGTAGGACCGGGCGAAGCGGAGGGCGGCGGCGGCGCCGGTGCCGGAGCCGGTGCCGGCGATGAGGGCGTAGAAGGCGGCGGAAGGGGCGGCGGACATGGTAGTAGACGTGTCGTGTGGTTCTGTATTATAGCGTGCGGTTGGGTATAAGGGTGATTTTGTTTTTTGTTTTTTGTTACTTTTCCTTGTTACGTATCCCGCGGTGCCGGAGGCTTGATGGTGGATGAGGTTCTGGGTTTGGGCGTGAGAGCGCGGATGATGATGGACGGACTTTGACGGTGTGATTGAAAACTGCGGCGGAGGGCGTTGGGTTATTTATCAATCAATCACGCAACTGAGCAACGACGTGGTACAAGAAAGAAAAGACAACGCGGGGATCTACGGATGGATGATGATGAATTGTAATCACATCCCGGAGGAGGTGCCATTTTGATGTCACAAAAGATTGGGGTGCGTTGACGCCATCATCGGGACGCGCTCTCGTCCCGGGATCCACGGCAGCGATGACGGGGCGGGGCTTATAAAGCAAGCATGGCGGCGCGTCTCTGGGCAGCGTTGCGGCTATCTACAGAATGCAGTATACACGTTGTGTGTGTGTGTATGTGTGTGTGTGTGTGTGTCCCGGATGGCGCCATAGATGGTGGGTGTGTGCGTGCGCCATGGCGACTTGCTCTGTAGGTGCGTGAGACAGGTAGTAGATGTGCCTGACAGGGAGGGCCATCACGGTAAGTAGATGCTGTCTTGTCATTTTTCTCGCGGCGTGGTGGACATGTGCATGATGGGTCTTCATGCGCAGGTACTACCCACTTGCATCTTGGAAAGCTTGGAGCCGCGAGACGAGTGAGGGTGATGAGTGCACGAGTTGCTGCTGCTCCTGCTGTACGAAGGTCACTTCACTGCCCGCGCCGGACGGTGTGCGGGGCCGCTGAGGCGGGCGTTGAGGGTCCTATATGCCGCCCCGCCGGGGCCGGAGGAGTGAGTGGGAGGGAGAGCCGCCCCACTGCGGCCGTAGTCGATGCGTACTTCGTAGGTTAATCGACAGCCTGTTTCGATGGGAATAGGAGGTGACGGGCTAATTTTGTTGAGCGGCTCATGTTTGGGAGAAAATCTCGTGTGCATGATGGCGCTCTTTCATCCCACTCGAGTTTCTTGCCTACCTGGTAGGTACCTACTAGTCTGTACAGGCAGCAAGTACAGTATCCGTACCTAAGCAGGTGCTTCTTCGTAAGTTGGTACATGCACGCCCTCATCATGCGCCTGGTAGATGGGAGGGTAGGGGGAAGCTTGGCAACTATGCAATTCAATGCAGTCTTCTGGAGCCATGACGACCAGTTCAAATGGATCTCTTATTACGCAGCAGCTGGTGGTGGTGGTGCTGTCACTGCTGTGCTCTGTCCACCCAAGCTAGGTACCATATTTCAGGTTATGTACGAATGGCCCCACTTTCTGCTTGGAGCGGCCAGCAACGTCAAACGCCAACCTTTCAAGTTCAGACCTCATCCACCACCACCACCACCATTCACGAACGTCACCTCTCATCGCCATCGTGGCCACTAACCGCCGCGCGCACACACGCACACACAAACACACGCGCTTCATCGTGCGGCCGCACCTTGTCTACCCCCGAGCTGTTGCGGCCGGCTCGGCCCATCATCTGCCCTCACCATGTCAACAACGCCCAGCGGCACCGACGCGCCGCCGCCGCCGCCTCCTCCTCGCGATATCCGGTCCTTTTTCACATTGCGGCCACAACAACCTTCACAGCAACCACCGCCGCCACCATCACAGTTACCGATGCAGGACCAAGACCATGACCACTACCACCACCAACACCACCCGTGGCCCAGATCGCGCACGCCCACGAAGCGCTCGTCGCCCACGGGCAGCTCCGACGACGAGGACCCGCTGTCAGGGGGCTCCGCGCGAGGCGCCTTCAGGCTCGCGCCACCCGCGTCTTCAGCGACGTCGCGCATCGCCGTCATGCTTCCAGCCCCGTCCGCCGCTAGGGCCCTCTCGCCAGGACGACCCGTCGTGTCGGACCTCGTGCCGCGTCCCCGCCCCCACGGCGGCCACCCCTCCGCCGTCAAGAAGGAGACCCCCGTGCCGCTGCCCCGGATGCCCAACTTGAACCCCGCCGCGTCCACGTCCGCGCCCGTGCTGCGTGGTGCTCCTCCAGCCAGCGTTGGCGGCCGCGGCAGGCCCAAAGGCTGGAAGCCCGGCATGTCGTACTCGGTCATGCGCGGCAACGAGCCGCACGGCTCCGCGGGCCGTCCCCGGTCGGCTAAGCCTAGGGTCGGTCCGGGGCACCATTCGTCGCTGCCACCAGGGACCGTCATTAGGCGCCGCGGGCGGCCGCCCAAGGCCCCCTCGCCGCCCCCGGACGCCGTCTACCGCAGCCTCCGGCCGCAGTTTGTCGACTTCCTCTGCGAGTGGGCCGGCTGCCGTGCCGAGCTGCACAACCTCGAGACCCTGCGGCGGCACGTCTGGGCCGTCCACGGCCGCAGCGAAACCTGCCGGTGGGCCAAGTGTGCGGCCCGGGATCCCCCGGCGACACTCGCCACCGGGGACGAGCTCCGTCGACACGTCGACGAGGCCCACCTGGTGCCATTTGCGTGGCACATTGGTGACGGGCCGCAGAACTGCCTGGCAAGTCGGGAAAGAAAGGGGCGTCGCGGCAGCGAAAACGACGATGACCACGGGCGGGTGCCAACTTTTCTGCTAGACCGCGATGGGAACCAAGTCACGCCATCGGTACAGGGGCAGCAGACGGAGGACCTGACTACGTGGAGGATCAACCGCCGCAAGCTCAAGGACCTGCTGATAAGGAGGAACGATGCGCTGCCGGACGAAGACTCGTCGGATGAGCCGGGAGACGATGGGGACGGCTGAGCATGGCTCCGATGGGGCTGCGTATTAGATGTATATGTTATATATATAGAAGCATGCCGGCAGATGGTGCAACGCGTCCCCAACCCGTTGCAGGATTCCCCATAAAACGTCAAGACTCCGGCCCCCCCGGGTGCGTTGCACCTCCCACGGGGGCTTTTGTACTTGCCTTACCCGTCATCCTGTCCATCAATGGCCTTGTCAAGCCCGCCCGCATGCCGACCACGATTTGTCCCCAAGTGCCGACGGCGGGTCCACCGATTTTGTTGATAAATCTCAAGTGGAGTCATCGCCGGAAGTACGTGCGTAATGTCCGTAATAAGCCACCACGAGGTGGCGGACGCCGGCGGGGCTCTCGCCTTTGCCCCCTGCGCGTGCTCGGATCGTGCTGCCCCGAGCGTTGCAAACCCCCCTAGCTTCTTCTCCTCCGTGGCAAGCGGGGGAGGGACAGGGGGGCTGTGACGACAGCAAGTGACATCATTTGTCAAAGCCCGCTGCCTCGCGCGACGGATGTATATTCATTACAAAGTGAAGCAGACGCTCATGAACGTGAGCGAATGGCTCGTCTGTAGAAGGTGGTGTGTGGCCATGCGGTCGTCGTTAGGATCCATGGCCCCCCCTGACCCGTGGCGCCGCATCTGTTCACGGACGACCCATGATCACGCAGGGCAGAGTGGGTGCACGTATACTGTAACTCACACCGTACTGTCCTGTACATACGTATGTCTCCTGCACTAACTTAGTATGCTCTTCCACGCATTCCTGCATTGCCCTTGTCCGGCATCTAGGGGAAACGGCCTAGGTCAAGGCAAGCAATGGTTCGTGTGCGAGGAAGGGAGGGAAGCCAAGATGCGTTCTGGGCTGCTTCTGGAGCGAATGCCAATGGCTGCTCTCTGGACTTGCCTCTGTGACAAGGGGCAACTACGTGCATGGCCCCTCCGACTGTACTGGATGGATGGGGGGACAAGGTGAATGGACGGATGGATGAGGGGGTGGTTGGTGATGGTGCCGAGTTGGAGATACGAAGTAGTATTAGATGCTACTTCGTACACCGGCATAAGATTCTGTATTAACTACGTTAGATATTAATTTGTAGGCGGGTATAAGTTCCTTATCAGACGTCCTGGGCCACGGCCGCAATTCCTCCTCCGATCATCACAACACCCACAAGCCGGCAGAAAGCACAAAGCAAAAGCATACACATCATTAAGACAAGCAACTCTATAAGTGCACCACATCTATCTATCCTCTACCACAGTTCGGATTTTCATAGGCAGACATATGTGCATATCCCGCCCCCTTTGAGACACGATCAAGAAACATGGGCGAGTGTAAAATGTGTACTTCGTAGAGGGACGGGCGTCGACGGTGGTTTTGAGTGTGGTGTTTGTGGCGGCAGTGGGAAAGACGAATGATGCCGCCGTGCGTGCTTGCTGTTGATGTGGAACTCTGGATAAACTCTTGCCGCGTTGCAAAGAAGAAAAATGCATGGTTCTTTCTCATGCCTCCCCCACGCCGTACGTGCGCATGACCTAACGTCTCGACGTAACCTCGACGAGTTCTCCTTTGCACAGACGGCTTCAGCCCCCCCTTCTGGCGCTAACTTGATACTGTACAGTACGATACGATCGTGTCTTATTCTACCATCCTTCGCTACGAACAGTACTGTACTTCGTACTATACTTGACGGACGAGGGAGAGGGCGGGTGGGGCTGGACTTTTTGTACGACGTGGGATTACCAAGCATAAAGACACCCGAGCAGGCAAGCTGGCCAGGCCTGTTGTTTGTTCGCGCCGGTGATGATGATGAGGAGAGGAAGGAGTGGTGATGGCGCGGTGTCAAGTCCGTATCTTGGCTTGTTCATTCCTTTTGGCGGCTCAGCTCAGCCGCTCCTTCCGGCCCGGGGCGTGCCCTCTGGCTGCTGGGGGGTGCTCGAGAAACAGCACGCTGAAGAGTCCCAGAGAGAGAGAGAAACCTCGACTACTTCGTAGGTGTAGTGCTACTGTTATTACTACTAGGGAAGCCAAGGACCCTCGATGGACGTTCCATGGACGCTGCTAGAGGTAGAAGACAGCGCACCTGTTAGTGGAGTCCTGCCAAGGTACCCAGTGCGTGCTGGCTGCCCGGGCACATCCGCCACCGCTCGCTCCATCGATGCACATCCAGAACTAACAGGACGATGCGGCTCGCTGGAATGCAACTACTCGTCTCCCCAGGCACCGAGGCCGGTCGCTACAAAAAAAAAGACCGCCGTGCACACGACCCCGGTTTCGTCGCGCGGTCGCAGCGCATTGTATTTCGTCGCATCGCATCGCATCGCAGGCAACAGCAGCAGCGGCCATGCCCGTCCGTGGTGTACGGTAAGAAGTGAGGTGGCCTTTCTCCTCCCGCTCCTGAGTCCTCCATCACCCACGAGGGCTCGAGTCATGTATGTGCCCGTCCGCGTGGCCATCGCACTCGACCGGTCTGCTTCCTGCTGGTGGAACGAGAAGTCTCCGTATCTGTCTGTCTGTCTGTCTGTCTGCCCTGCCCATCCCAGCCCTGCCCGTCCTTCTGTCTTGTCTTGCATCGGCCCTGTCAGCCGGCGTTGGACCCTCACCACCCAAAGAAACATTTACAATCCCCCACGTATCAACAACCCTCTTGCAACCACCACCACCACACCTCCACGCCTATATATGCATGGCATGATGCATGCAGGCACCCTGTTGCAGGCCGTACGCACTTTATTTGTGCGCCTCTATTCTTCGCGCAGCCGGGGCGAGCAGGTGTTGGCGCGCCCGCAGCGGCGACCGCCTGAACCTCACTGTCGATAAATGTGGCGTGGGGGAGGGGCTGCTGCCCCCGGCGCCGTGGAAGCCGCCTACCTTAACTACCTTAGTACGTCGTTAGCCGGTCCCCCCTTCTAGGCCTGGGGTTTAGTAAGTTATTTTCGCTGCTCAAGGGTTAGCGCGCAGCCACTGGGGAACCTATTGTGCTGCTGGTGCGTCGATGGGCTCATTGGAATCCTGAGTCCTCCCTCTTGTCTTTCTTACCCCACCAACGGTGTACGTGCAACGGGTTACGTGCAGCGGGTTATCCGCTGAACGGGACGGGCTCGGGGCCCTGTCTCGCGCGCGGCGGTCCCATGTGTGATGAGCACTTCAGAGAGGTCTGCGTGCTCTGCACGAGGCAGAAAAACCCCCCGTCTGCAGCGGGCTTGCCGTCCCATCCAGAGAGACTAGAGTGCTGCTGGGGGGTCCTCCTCGCTGTGCGCCATCGACGCCCGTCCTCGCGCGGCCCACGAGCGGAACGCCAAGCGGGGGAGGAAGAGGCGGGGAAGCGAACCAACAACGGCCGGGTGCCGTCGCCGCTCTCCATTCGTTTGACCACGGCCGGCCACAACCGAAACGGTTTGTTGGCCTGAATTGTTTAGGCAGGTGAGGCAATATACCTAGCACATACATGTTTTCTCGAAGGATTCGTTTGGCATCAGACAAGCAAGTGCAAGCCTGCGGCGGCAGCATGTGTGCCTCGGCCGCATCGGACGGGAGCTGAGGTCCCAGCGGAGGGGGTTCTGAGCGTTTGAGTTCCAGCGGTCGCCGCACTGAACCCGTCGTCGTCTAGGCCTCCTCCACTGCTAGGCTACGGGCTCCATTGAGACTGGAACGTGTTGCGGTCTACACCCAGGGTGCGCGCGGCTTGACAATGTCCAGGCGCCTCAGCCCCGTTCGGGCACCTCACGGATGTCCTAGCGCCCGAACCGTCCACCGTGCCCGCTGTTCTCAGGTACCTACACCCACTGTGCCTCCTGGCTAAGGGTACTACGAGGTACTACTAAACTTAGGTGGGCCCCCATCAACTGGAACCCGTGTTCCCTGCGTGCTGCGCTCGACCGCCACCCGCCCAGCCCCCCCTGGCGGGACAGTCTAAGCAGGGCGAGGTACCATCTTAGGCAAGGTACTTGTGAACCTGCCTCCAGGCAGCGACGACACCCGCCCAAGAAGCACAGCATTCGGGCTACCGCATCAGTGGATTGACGGCAGCACAGGTACCTGAGGTATGGAGTACTTTGTCCCGTTGGAACAGTCCACAAGCCCACGCCCCCCGGGCTCCACGTTGTCGTCAGGCAGTCCGCCATCGCCCGCCTCCTCCTCCTCCACCCTCCACCCTTCCGCCCGCCACGAGAGGCTGACCTGATCGGCCTGGCAAGCAACCAGCTGACGCTTCCTCACCACTCAACTCTCGCCCGCCCGTTCAGCCATCCCCGCCATCCTCCCCCCCAGCCGCGACTCTGCGACCTCAATCCATCATCCGCCTAGAAGCGAGCGCTCGCTCATCCCATCCCTGACTATCCCTCGTGCTGCTGCGACGGACGGACCATGGCACCGGCTGCTTGATCGCTTCTCCCTGCATCGAGCGACAGACATCATCGTCATCCCACCACCACGAACCATGCCGTCCAAAACGGCCAACGGCTCCTCCTCGGGCGGCGGCCAGGTGAGCCACAGGCTGCGCAACTTCTTCCGCATAAGCAGCACCGCCAGCAGTGGAAGCAGCGACAAGGACAAGGAAAAGGATAAGGCCAGCAGCTCCTCGACGGGCAATGGGCTCTCTCTCAATACGGGCAGCACCGCTGGCGGTGGTGGCGAGCTACCCGGCCCCAAGCCCTTCCGTCACACAAAGTTCTTCAGCAACACCGTCGGCCGCCTGCGCGCCCACACCGTCGCCAGCGAGGGCAATCAGATCGAGGAGGCCCTGAGCCCCACGGCCCACGCGAACCCCTACTTCGCTCACCAGGGCCAGCCCGGCCTGCGACACCACAACGACGGCTCCGTGCCCCCGAGCCCCCCCGACACGCCGCAATTGAAGATCTCCGGCCCGGATGGAGCCGCCGCCGCCAACGAGCAGGCCACCAACGAGACCAAGGAGGAGCTGGCCCGCCGGTTACGCAGAGTTGCTAGTGCCCCCAATGCCCAGGGCCTCTTCGCAAAGGACGAGGCCAAGGCCGCCGCCGACGGTGCCGACGGCCACCGCCCGGCCACCGCGGAGCTGGGCAAGGACCCTCTGGTCCAGAACGCCGAGTCGGGCTCTGTCGGTCTCATGGAGCAAAAGGTTGAGGCAGCCAAGGCCAAGTCCCTCGGCCTTCCCACCGAGGACATCCTGGCCGCCCTCCCGGCCCCCCACACGGCCCTGGCCTTCCGCAGGACCTACAGCTCCAACTCCATCAAGGTCCGCAACGTCGAGGTTGGGCCGTCGAGCTTCGACAAGATTAAGCTCATCGGCAAGGGCGACGTCGGCAAGGTCTACTTGGTGAGGGAGAAGAAGAGCAGCAGGCTATATGCCATGAAGGGTGATTGCCACCCCATTTTCGCATGACCATGCCCCCAGAGGTGCTAATGTGTTGCCGATTAGTTTTGAGCAAGAAGGAAATGATCAAGCGCAACAAGATCAAGCGAGCCCTCGCCGAGCAGGAGATCCTGGCCACGAGCAACCACCCGTTCATCGTCACCCTATACCACTCCTTCCAGTCCGAGGACCATCTTTACCTATGTATGGAATACTGCAGCGGCGGGGAGTTCTTTAGAGCTCTCCAGACCCGTCCGGGAAAGTGTATCCCCGAGGATGACGCCCGATTTTACGCCGCCGAGGTGACCGCGGCGCTCGAATATCTCCACCTTATGGGCTTCATCTACAGGGACCTCAAGCCCGAGAGTTGGTCTCCCCCGCCAAACGCACGACTGACTGCTGGTGACTAATTGATTGTTTAGACATCTTACTTCACCAGTCCGGCCACATCATGCTTTCGGACTTTGATCTCTCGAAGCAGTCGGACCCAGGCGGCAAGCCGACCATGATTATCGGCAAAAACGGCTCGAGAGCGGACGCCCTGCCCCAGGTCGACACGCGGTCCTGCATTGCCAATTTCAGGACCAACTCCTTCGTTGGTACCGAAGAATACATTGCCCCCGAGGTTATCAAGGGCAGCGGACACACGAGCGCTGTCGACTGGTGGACGCTGGGCATTCTCATTTACGAGATGCTTTACGGCACCACCCCTTTCAAGGGCAAGAATAGGAATGCGACGTTTGCAAACATCCTGCGCGAGGACATTCCCTTCCCCGATCACGCTGGGGCACCCCAGATTTCCAAGTAGGTTGATCCTCCATTTTGCGGGCCCCTGAGACAAGCCGCTGACGACTCCTGATTCAGTCTCTGCAAAGCATTGATTAGGAAGCTGCTGATCAAGGACGAGAACCGCCGGCTGGGCGCGCGAGCGGGCGCCTCCGACATCAAGGCGCACGCGTTCTTTCGCTCTACGCAGTGGGCGCTGATCCGCCACATGAAGCCGCCAATCGTCCCCCACCCTGGCCGAGGCATCGACACCGTCAACTTCCGCAACGTCAAGGAAAGCGAGAGCGTGGACATTAGTGGCTCCAAGCTCAAGGGAGTGCCGCTGGACAGCGGTTTGGCGACTCCCGGAGCCGAAATCGAAGACCCGTTTGTCGACTTCAACAGCGTGACGCTCCACCACGACGGCGATGACCACCACCACCACCATCAGCACATCAATCCCCGGCACATCAGCGCCTCGTCATAGGCTGGCGATTTACTTGCGCGAGACAGTGGAGTCGCAGGATCCGGACACGGCCTGGCGCAGTGTCTCTCCGTTTGAAACCACGATTCTGCGCATGCACCGACGACGCTCGTCGCTCTCCGCCTCCTCCGAGGAGCCGGCATCTTTTTTTTTTCATGTCTCGCAAACTGCATTTATGGCATCGCGAAGCTCTCATTCCCTTGGAGCCATGGTCACGCGCAGCGGGCGGCAATGGGGTGGCCGGGGTGTTGAAGCCCTCTGATGATGGTTCTGTTTTGGCGTCGCGCGGACGAACGACGGGGACGCCTCGATTGTCTTGTCCGGTATGGCTCATGTTTTTTCCTTTCAAAAGCGGCGTCACATTTGGTTCGGCGTTTAAAGGGTCGGGGAGGGAAGAGCAAGTTTGATGTAAACTGTCTGTCACCAGTCCATGAGAGATTACGTCGGAACTACAATAGAGCCAAGGATACTTTGTGCGAATACGACATGCTTAGCTTTTTTTTTTTGACGGCGGACGCCCCACCATGAAGTATCCCGTGAGGAGATGCGAACAAGCGAGCAAAGGTTGCTGCTGTCACAGCACTCGTGATCCCTGGGCGTCTCGTTGCGTTGTACGCACGATGCTGTCTCAACCCCTTTTTCCCTACCGCCCCCCCTCCAACAACAACAACCTGCGTCCCACACTCTAGTGGCAATACTAACGCCTGCACTTCTCTGACGCTCCTCCTATTTGCTTCAGGCACCAATATGACGGCATTGCGTCGTCCACGGGCTCCTAGCTTAACTCTAGGCCAGCGTTGCTGACGGCACCGCGACTGTCGCCCACGTGCTCTCCGCCGCGGCGAGGATTCCCCCTCGAGAATCGGACACCTCGGCTTTGACAATCGTCTTCTGCCCTCGCACGCCCGCCAGCCACGCCGTCACGCACACCACCTCCTCCATCGTGGTCAGCGGAGCGAGGTACTCGATGCTGAGGGATGCGGTGACGTTGATGTTGGTGCTGGTGCCGCCGCCCTGCTGGCGCTTGCCGAGCGCGGCGTTGAGCTCGTTGACGGCGCCGAGGCTCTCATCGAGGAGCGTGGCGATGAGGCCGCCGTGCACCATGCCCGGGAAGCCGGATGTGCCGTCGCCGAGGGCGAACAGTGTCACGACGCGTTGGATGGGCCGAGAGGCGTCCGCTAGGTGGGCGGCGTCAGAGGGGCGGAAGAGGCAGAGCATGTGGCGGAGCGGGGGCGGTGTGTTCTTGTTCATGGTGCTGGAACATGCCTTGTTGTTGCCATGTTTTCCGTTCTCGCTTCGGTGGGACAGCGTGCCCCCGATGAACTGGTCTCGTTCCGGGCTGGAAGGGTTGAAGCCAGGCAAGACGAAGCCGATGGCTTGGCCGTGGCCGGGCAACAGGCCAGTCGTGGGCGAGGATTCTTGCAGGAGGCGCGAGCACCAGGCAAGGGTTTCGAAGTAGCTCCAGCTCGAGGCAAAGAGCTGAGGAGGGGAATGCGGCGGCACAAGGCCGAGCGCAGGACAGAGAAGGCGGCTGTTGGGGGCAGTTGTCGATGGAGAAGAATCACTCGGGACATCTTGGCTGTTGTCGCTACATGTGGGAGCGGGAGTGGGCGGAGGGGTTGACGCGCCTGTCGTCTCCGTCGCGCTGGACGTTGGGCTTGCACGGGCTCCGCGTGGGATCAGGGAGAGGAGGAGCTCGGCGAGTGCCCTGACGCTCTGGTAGCCCAATGTGGTGTTTGCCGGCAGCGCGAGCCCCGTCAGGGCAGCCAACTCGTTGCGCGTCAAGACGGCCGTCAATGAATCCAGCCCCATCTGCTGCAGGGGCAGGTCCATGTCCACATCTTCGGGAGACAAGAAGCCCAGGTTCTTGGCCACTGCGGACCGGACCGCAGCCAGCATCAGGGCGGCGCGCTCCTCGTCGGTCGCCGCCTCGTGCAGCGTGGTGCGAGTGGCCGACCCGTCGCACTGCCGGCTTTCTCCTCGGCCTTGACGTCGAGCGGCGCGCTTTACGTCCTCATCACCACCGTTTCGGCCGGACCCTATGAGCGATCGGAGCAGGGAAGGCGATTCCTGGGCGCCGTCCTGGTAGTACGCCTGAAGGCGTTCGACGGAGAACGCGGCGGCGACGGTCAGCGCGTGGCTTTCGCGCGCCGACACTGCCAGCCCCAGCAACTCTAGGCCCTCTTCAGGGGAAAGAGCATCGAGACCCGACTGGGCAAAACGAACACGGGATGATGGGCTTATGCGCGCGGCCATTCCGTCACCGTCCCACAGGCCCCATGCGATAGCGGTGGCCGCCAGGTTCTGGGCACGGCGCGAATACGCGAGCGCGTCGAGGAAGGTGTTTGCGGCGGCATAGTTGCCCTGGCCCGCGGTGCCCAAGATGCCGGAGACGGACGAAAACAGCACGAAGAAGTCTAGGTCCATGCCGCGAGTCAGGCGATGCAGATGCAGTGCCCCAAACGCTTTGGGTGCAAAGGTGGCGTCGCAGCGCTGCGGCGTCAGAGCCGCGAGAACGCTGTCGTCCAGCGCGCCAGCAGCGTGGATCACCCCTCGCAGGGGACGGGACTGGTTGAAGTGGGACATGATGGCCTTGACGCCATCATGGTCGGCCACGTCGCCGGCGACCAGGGAGACTCTGGCGCCGAGCCGGGCCAGATCGTTGGCAAGCGACGTTGCGCCAGGGGCAGCAGCACCGCGGCGAGACACAAGCACCAGATCGCGGATGCCGTGCGTGCCAACCAGCCACCTGGCCACCCGCTGGCCGATGCCTCCCGTGCCTCCCGTGATCAAGACGGCGCCCTCACGGCACGGGAGTCGCGTCCCCGTCGTTGTCGTCGGCGGCCCGTGGTGACGTCTTACTCCCGACAACGACGGGGCACGGCGCTCCATCCGGGGAACAAACACCAACCCACCCTTCCGCAAGGCGCACTCCGGCTCGTCTGATAGGGCCAAGGCGCTGGCGAGGCCGTTGATATTAGCCTGCCTCTCGCTCAGGTCGATGAGACGCAGGCGCAGATTCGGATGCTCGCTCCGGGCAGTGCGCATCAGGCCCCAGAGGGGCGCCGCCGCAAGCCCCTGGACGGCGCCGTCGTCGTCGACGCCCGTGCCAACCGCCTGCCGTGTGATCCATACGATCGGCGGGGCGAAGGCGGTTCGTGCTGCGTCCTGAAGCTGGGCGAGCGCCAGTTCGGTCAAGGTTCGTACATCTTGTTGTATGTGCTCGGTATGTGAATCCCACAAGCAGATCACGCCGTCCAGATGTTGGGCGTCTTTGAGATGAGAGATGTGGACCAGCCGCGGCAACACTGGCGATAATGATGATGGTGATGGCGATGATGTTGGCGATGCTGATGAGGAGGGGGATGACAGCAGAGCCAACGACACCTCCTCGGCCCATGCCACCTCACCATTCGGGCAGAGCAAGCCCCAAGAACCGCTGAGAGGGCTGACGATTTCGTCTCCAGTCTTTATCTGATGCCAGTTGATGTCGAACTGGAAGCGCTGCGGCCCATCTATAGCCGGGCTGCCGGCGTCGCCGACGTCGCTGCCGGAGCATTTTTTCGGGGCACTCGCCGTCCTTTTGATGCTGGCGGTGCCGTTGCTGTATGAAGACCGCTGGAAGGAATACGTCGGCAGCTCAACACGTCGGCAATCAAAGGGGCGGAAGTAGCCAGGCCAGTCGACAGGCACGTGCCGCACGTGCAACTGGGCGAGGCTACCCTGAATGAAGTCGGCTGCGTCCTCTTTCTTCGGCGCCAACGAGCACAACCACGCAATTGAGTTGGCCACATTGGCATCCTCCACACAGGCGGCGCCCATACTGCACAGCACCGCCCGCGGGCCGAGTTCCAGGAACACGTCGACGCCCTGGTCGACCAGGGTTCGGATCCCGTCGCTGAAGCGGACTGGAGCGCGTGCCTGATGAGCCCAGTAGCTGGCTTCTCCAAGTTGGCCGATGTGCGCGACCGCGCCTGTGACGCTGCTGACGATGGTTGTTTGCGCAGGTTGAAAACGCACCGTTGCGGCGGCTCTTGCCAAGCAATCCAGCGCGCTATCCATGTGGTGGGAGTGGAAGGCGTGAGAGACGCCGAGCTTGGTGGACTTGCGGCCCTTATCCGCAAAATAGGCTACGAGACTGGCGAGAGCATCGACATCCCCTGAGGCGACTGACTGGGTGGGCGTGTTATGGCTCGCAATATCGATCTTGCTATGCAAGCCCAACGTCGCAATCGCGTCGGTCACCTCGGACGCGTTGGCCTCGAGCGACACCATGCCACCACCGCCGCTGTGACCGGACAGAGGCTGCATCAAGCGCCCACGCTCTGCTACCAGACGGCAGGCGTCGTCGATTCCCATGATACCGGCTACGTGGGCGGCGGCCAGCTCGCCGACGCTGTGCCCGAGCACGATGTCTGGCCGCACGCCCCAACTCTCCCACAGCCGCCACAGGGCCACCTCCAGCGCGAATAGGGCCGGCTGTGCGTATTCGGTGCGCTCCAGGAGCTCGGAAGCCTCACTGCTTGGATCTGCCCACATGACTTGGAGCAGAGGCGCGTCGAGATGTGTCTTGAACTTGTCCGCGATGGCCTCCAGCGACGCGCGGAAGACGGGATACTGGCCGGCAAGTCCCTTGCCCATGCCGGCCCACTGACTGCCCTGGCCCGTGAAGAGCATCGCCACGCGGGGCTTCTTCCTCTCACTCCTCAGGCTGGATGGGGATGTCGCGTTGTTATAGTCTATGCCGCCTCCAGACGCGTTTGCGAGCTTGCAGAGCAACTCTGCCTTGTCCTTGGCCCTCAGCACCAGCCGATGTTTGAAGTGGTTTCGTGTCGTGGCCAACGAATAGGCCACGTTGCCCAGGGCCCGATGTTCGTCCTCGTCGCCGCCTTTGCTGCTCATGAGGTGTCGTCGCAACTTGTCGGCCTGGTCACGCAACGCCGCCTCGCTTCGTCCCGACAGCAACAGCGGCAGCACGCGGGGAAGCGGAGCGGACTGTGCGCCCCGGAGAGACGGCGGCGGCGGCGGCGGCGGCGGCTCCTCGATAATGGCATGTGCGTTGGTCCCGCCGATGCCAAACGCGCTCACGCCCGCCCGACGCCGCCGACCGCTCTTGTTAGGCGGCCATGGTTGTTGCTTCTGCACGGGAGCCATGCCTACGGCCTCCCAGTCCACCTCGCGCGTGGGCACGCCGTTCACGTGGAGCGTCGGTGGCAGCGAGTTGTGCCTCATAGCCAGCATGACCTTGACCATCCCGACCAGGCCGGCCGCGGCCTGCGTGTGTCCGATGTTGGACTTTGCCGAACCCACCCACAGCGTGCCGCTCCGGCCATGTTCTTGGATTCCTCGATCCTCGCCAAATACCTCACCGAGGGCGCCGGCCTCGATCGGGTCTCCGAGCCTGGTGCCCGTCCCGTGCGCCTCCACGTAGTCGATGTCACCTGGCTGCAGCCGCGCCGCCGCCAACGCCGTACGGATGAGCCGTTGCTGCGCCGGTCCGCTGGGAGTTGTGAGGCTGGCGCTGCTACGTCCGCCGTGGTTGACGGCCGTGCCACGCAGCACGGCATGGATTACATCGCCATCACGTTGGGCATCGGATAGCCGCTTCAGGACGATGGCGGCGGCGCCTTCGCCCCAGCCCGTGCCCTGCGTGTCCGATGCGAACGCTCGGCAGCTCCCGTCGGCCGACATGCCGCCCAGTCGACTGAACTCAGCGTGCAAACCCGGCGTGAGCATGAGGGACACGCCGCCAGACACGGCCATGTCGCACTCGCCTTGCCGGAGCGCATTGCAGGCAACGTGCGTCGCCACCAGGGAAGACGAGCATGCCGTGTCGATGGTCATGGCCGGCCCCTCCAGTCCTAGCACGTATGACACACGACCGGACAGCGTGCCACCGGCGGTGCCTGTGATGGAGTAGCCCTCCAGGCCAGCACAGTCGTAGCCGTGTTGGTAGGCCGCGATGCTACTCACGCCGACGAAGACACCGGTCTGGCTCCCACGTAGCCGCTCCGTTGTGTAGCCGGCTCGCTCCAACACCTCCCAGGACATCTCCAGCATCAGAGCATGTGTCGGGTCGAGAGATGCGGCCTCCCGCGGCGAGATGCCGAAAAACGGCGCGTCAAACATGTCAATGGATGGGATGAATCCTCCTCGGCGGCAGTAGGAGCCGTTTTGGCCGGCATCATCATCATCCCATCGACCCTCGGGTACATCTATAATCGCGTCTACTTCTTTTTCGAGCAGGGTCCAAAAGTCTTCTGGAGTGATGGCGCCGCCAGGAAGCCGGCATGCCATTGATATTACGGCAATATCTTCGTCTCTGGCTTCGTGATGGTTGGTCTGCCCGCCGGGCTGATGCAAGTTCCCCTTATTTTGCTCCTTTTGCATGCCTCCCCCTATATACGATGCCAAGGTCCTGACAGTGTAGTGTTCGAAGAGTTTGGCTGGCGATACGGACCGGCCGAGAACCTGTTTTAATTTCGTCTGTACGCGGATCACGCGCCCAGAATCGCCTCCAATCTCAAAGAAGTTGTCGTGGACGCTGATTTGGTCATGGCCGAGGATGCCAGACCATATGGCAATTATCTGGTTTTCCAAGTCGGCATCGGGCGTCGAGTCAACCATCCCCTTCGCAGCCACTGAAGAAGCTGGCACAGGATCTGGAAGTGCCTTGCGGTCAATCTTTCTATTCAGCGTCGCCGGGAAGGCATCAAGCTCGACAAAGAACGCCGGCACCATATAGGCTGGTAGGCGTGCCGAAACCCACGGACGCAGCAGCCGGTCCAGCGCGATTTCGGGTCTGGACTCCGGTGCATCTGCGGTCATGCGCACGCAGTAGGCGACCAACCGGCCATGTCGACTGATGACGACCGCCCGAGACACGCAGTCGTGGTCTGTGATGACGGACTCGACCTCGCCCGGTTCGATCCGGTGGCCTCGGATCTTGACCTGGTCGTCGGCTCGGCCAAGAACACGCAGCTTTCCCGGGGACATGAAGCAGCCTAGATCACCGGTGCGATACATTAGGCCCTGGTGGAATGGGTTGCTGATAAATTGAGACTTCGTGAGCTCTTGCTTGTTGCGGTAGCCCCGAGCAAGGCCCGGCCCGCCTATGTATATCTCTCCAGGACTCCCCAACGGCACCGGTGATAGGTCTTCACCAAGCACGTAAAGTCGATAGTTGGCTATGGGTTTGCCGACAATCATCTCCTCGCCTCGGACGACGTTCCACGCCGTTGCATGAACTGCCGCCTCAGTCGGACCGTATAGGTTCCACATCTGATCGCCGCAGTTGAGCAGATCGTCGGCCAGCTGGCGGGAGAGCGGCTCGCCAGCGGACAGCATTTTGACGAGTCTAGGTTCTCCGCTCCAGTCTGCGTCAATTAGCATCTGCCATATTGTTGGAGTGCCCTGCATCATGGTGACTCCATGCCGCCGCATGAGCTGTAGTAGTGCACCCGCGTCTCTGACGTGGTGTTCCTGAGCCATGACTACCGTCGCACCGCATGACAACGGGAGAAACAGTTCTGGGACTGCCATGTCAAAGGAAATTGTGCTGACTGCCAGGAGCCGGTCGGCTTCACTGCATCCGGGCTTCTGTTGCAGAGACAGAAGCATATTGCAGACGGCCCCATGGCTCATATCGACGCCTTTAGGCCGGCCGGTGGAACCAGACGTATACAGGACGTATGCCAGATCTTCGGGCTGCACATCGACCCCGAGGCTCCCGCTCCCGCTCCGAGGCGTCGAAGGCATACGAGCCGTTATCTCGTCAATGTTTAGGCAAGTGCCTTTCCATGCGTCCAGAGCAGCACATGTGCGGGTGCTAACGACGGCGAGCTTGGCGGCAGCGTCGTTGAGCATGTAGTTGATGCGCTCGGCGGGATATGTCGGGTCGACGGGGACGTATGCAGCGCCGGTCTTCATTACTGCTAACAGCGCCGCAACGAGGTGGACCGAACGACTCAGGCCCACGCCCACGACGTCTCCCCGTCCGATGCCCTCTTCGATGAGGATGTCGGCAAGTTGGTCTGCGAGGCTGTTGAGCTCTTCATATGTCACTGCCCTGTCGCCGCAAACCAGGGCAGTTTTGTCGGGATGGCCGCCAGCGGCGCTCTCGACGAGCTGATGCACGCAGTGCCCCAGTGTCGAGGCATCGTCGGTGAGATTGAAGTCCCCAATCGTGGTCCGGTACTCTTCTGCCGAGAGGACGGTCATGTTCAAGGTACGCCACTTGGGGGGTGGTCGAGTCTCTGGGGCCTTCTGCCAGAGAGATACTAGACGGCTCTGGCGAGTGTGAATGGCCGTCACGATATGAGCTTATAACACAAGACACCACGAATTCACGACCTCTTGAGGTGTACAAGTCGACTACGTTGCGAGTCTCTCTTCAAGGGCATGCAGTGAAAACCATCAAAGCCGCATAATTCAGCTCATATGCACGGCCTGCATGTCTTGCAGCCCGTTCTGATCGTCAAATACAATTCTGGACAGTATTATAGCGCATCGCCCGGCTTGTGAAGGCCTTTGCCGATCCTCGTTCCACTCGGCAGCTTTGAGAGGAGCACTTTGCACCTGAAAATGACTAGAAAGACGTGCATGGCGCAGCTACTGCAAGCACCTTCCCGGCCAGGGCCAAGCCTGCAAGTACAGCGGCACGTCTCAGGCATTAAACCGTCCTTGGAAGCCTGAGCCTGCGCTCCATGGTCTTCGAACGGGGCAAGCCTCAAGCCTCTGATTGATAATTTGTTTCTCTTCCAATGACGTTTTGAGCATAGTCTGGCTGACCGCTACACAGGTTCCATCGGAGTGTAGACAGCCAGCTACATATCGGTAGTCTCAATGAGTTTGGGCATACCGTGTTCTAGCCATCGACGGCTGGACTCTGCCGGACTCCGAGTCTCGGACGACGGACGCTTCACCGCACATCTGTTTCTTCGACATATGCGAAGTACTGTACTTCCGTACCTACATATACATTGCTGCTTCGGTGTGACTGTGACGGACAGCTTTTCACGAACTGCCTGGTGGCAGGGGTCCGGCAGTGGCGGGGCCGGTGCTTGAAAACGTTCAATCTCATGCTCGGCTGTAGCATGCACCTACCCGAGGCGCTTCATCAAGCCCGGAAGGTGCCACGAGATGTGCATGTCTTCGTATGCGTTCGTGGTATCATCACCCAACGCATCGACAGCACGTCATTTCCGGGGACAAAGGACAAGTCTCTGCCGCTCATGCAGACGCCACAGACAAGTATGGCACATCACAAAGCCAAGGCTAACCCGCTTGAGCGGCAATTGCGCGCTTTTCGGCAGCCTCTAACGTTCGTCGCCGTTGTGCGATCGTACAGCCCCTTCGCCAGGGCCTGCGCGGGGCGACCTGTATCAAGTTGTGAGCTGAGCTGTCAGGGGTAGTTCTACCATTGATCGTTTGGGGATGAAGCTGACAATTTCACTCAGCTGGGGCTAGACATAGCATGCGAGGCAATTCATCGGACGAAAAGTGATAACTGACGACTAAAAGGGCGGGCCATGAAAACCATCACGGTGACTTGCTGTGGACAGCCTTTTGGAACGGCGCGGCAAGGCGGGCTGTACGACAACGTCGCGCTCGCTGAGGGAACGGTGGCGCATGCCGCGTCCCTTTCCGAGCGGGCTGCATGCATTAGCTTGTTAGTTGGTCCCGGGATCGGGAGCGGTCCGCTTCCGTGGGCGTCAACACCATCTCGCCGATCTTTGGCTGAGACACTACTAGTGCTGGACGCGAGGCTGGAACGCGGTTTAACGACGCAGTAAAAAGCCAACAGAAGTTTACATGACAGTAGCAAGAGAACAGCGGGATCGAGAGCCAGCGGTGAAGCCCAAGAGTTGTGCACTTTTCGATATTGTTGATTCCGTCATCCACGCCTGCTCTTGCGAGTAGACACTGACATACAAAGTACGTGCTGCTACATGGGTTCTAGGAACAGCCAAGGGCCTTGACACGCACGCTCCTCGACTCCCCTGTGGCGCGGCGCCGCAACGAAAAGGGAAATGGCATGTTTCGGTCAGGGTAAAGGCAAAAAGGCGGTCTGAGAGTGCCCGGCGAGGACCCGGCGAGGAATCTTGGCTTGAGACCTTGTCTGTGGTAGTACCAACGACGGTGAGAATCCCACAAGATACACCTTTGCACCACGGCTAATTGCGCACGCACCGCGTAGACGGTTCCACCGCGAAGAGCAGTTGTGAGGTGAAGACATTGTGTTTGGTAAGACATTGTGCGCCTTGTTGAGGGCAGCTGAGAAGGATCGTGCCATCTCATTTTGTGTACAGGTGTATCCAAGCTCAACAGTTCCAGCCTCCGATTTGCAGCCATAGGGATCATCGCCTTTTATATTCAGCGAAAGCTGGCGGCGCTCCCTGGAAACATGACAGAGGGACTTGAGGAACAAGGACCACTTCGGCGGGCGTTTACCATCCATTTTCCACATCGCCTTACGGCAGACAACAATGCTCGGTTCAAATGACGGTTAGACCCAAAGCCACCACGTCTTTCCTACGACCCCAACTGTTCTAATCCCGCTGACTTGTTGGCCCGGTCGAGCCAAGCGCAGCACTTGAAGACGTTCAGACCGTCACCCCGCAAGAGCTTGAGGGAATATGGAAGCGAAACAGCCCAGTTCCGCCTGCAGTCGCGCGCTGTGCCCACGCGATATTCGAACAGTGGGCTCGATCGCAGCCATCTGCGCCGGCGGTATGCGCCTGGGACGGCCGGCTGTCGTACGGCGAGCTTGACCGAAAGGCCGCAGCTCTGGCGAGTCATCTGATTGAGGTCGGTGTCGGACCAGGGACACTCGTGCCGCTATGCTTTGAGAAATCTCTATGGACGACAGTTGCGATCCTTGCAGTCCTCAAGGTGGGAGGGGCGTTCGTTCTGCTGGACCCATCTCTCCCTGAGAGTCGGCTCCAAGATATTGTCCGCCAGCTCGAAGCGACTCTGATTCTGACGTCTCTTCCCAATCGACCTCTGAGCTCACGATTGGTGCAAAACGTCGTCGTTGTCAATCTTGATTACTTCGACGGCGCCTTGGGCCATCAAGCAGAGCGGCGCCTGCCTTGCCCTTCGTCCTCGTCTCTCGCCTACATCTCGTTCACATCTGGCAGCACCGGGACGCCGAAGGGGGTAATGGTAACTCATGAGAACGTTGCCTCCGCTGTTTGTTACCAAATGAACCGTCTGCGGCTCACGACGGAATCAAGAATCTTCGACTTGGCATCGTATAGCTTCTCCGCTTCTATTTGCAATGTTTTTCATGCCCTCTTAGCAGGTGGTTGCCTTTGCGTACCGAGCGATCACGACAGGAAACACCGAATAGCGGAGAGCATAACGTCCTTTGGTGCCAACGTCATCGAAATCACCCCCTCCATCGCCCGCCTCCTGAGCCCTGAAGAAACACCTACTCTGCGCTTGATCCTGTTCTCCGGCGAAGCGACGGGAGCCCGGGACATGGAAATATGGCTGGGCAAAAAAGCGATCATCGCTCACACATACGGCAACACTGAGTGCCCGTTCAACACCAACATCAACTACAATCCGTCGAGCCTGGAGTATGCCACTCACATAGGAGATGCCGTTGGCGCGGTCTCTTGGATCGTGAACCCCCAGAACCACGAAGAACTTGTGGCCCCGGGATGCGTTGGAGAGCTGTTACTGGAAGGGCCCGTCGTTAGTCAGGGCTACTTGAATGGTGCGGACAAGACCAGAGCTGCCTTCATCGAGGATCCAGTGTGGTTACTCCAGGGAGCACCTGGCCGACCGGGACGACACGGCCGGCTCTATAAGTCAGGCGACTTGGTTCGGTACAACGAAGACGGCCATTTGGTCTTTGTCGGGCGCAAGGATACGCAAGTCAAGATCCGCGGGCAACGGGTCGAGCTTGGAGAAGTCGAGCACTGGCTTCACAAATACGTCAAGAGTACGGCTCGTACCGTCGCCGAGGTCGTTGTGCCGCAAGGCAAGAACGCCAAACCATTATTGGCGGCATTCATCCAAAACGAAAGCAATGGCCCCGGCAGAAATGGCCATGCTGTCGGTCAAAACAAGTCGGATAAGGACCACGTCGGCCTCGTCATATATCCCTTTGCCGCCGATATACAAGCGAAGATCTCAGCGCATCTGCCGAGTTACATGGTTCCTTCGATAATCTTCTCCATCGAGAAGCTCCCACAGACAATGACCGGGAAACTGGACCGGAAACGGCTGCGAGAAATTGGCTCGTCCCTCTCCGTTGAGATGCTTGCCGAAATGCTGTCGTCCAACCGGGGGCCAAAGCGACAGCCTTCTTCGGAGATCCTACGGTGCATCCAAAAGATTTGGTCCCAGGTTCTCGATATCCCAACAGCGAAAATTGGGTTGGACGATAATTTCTTCCATCTCGGAGGCGACTCGATCGCGGCAATGAAGGTAGTCGGCGAGGCACGCAAACTCGGCATCAACCTGACCGTGACGGACTGCTTCCGCTACCCAGTCCTACACGAGCACTCGAAACACAGTTTTCATTCGGTCCCCAGTTCCTCGGAGGACTTTGTGCCTTTTGCCCTTATTGGCGATGGGGTCGATATTCCTTCACTTCTCGAAGACCTGACCAAGGCGTGCAGCGCAACGCCAGCCAAAATCTCCGACGCATACCCCTGCACGCCCCTTCAACAAGGCCTGATGGCATTAACTCTGCAGCGCCCTGGAGAATACAGCATGCAGGGCGTCATGGAGTTGTCAAAGAATATTGACCTTGAGCGTTTCTGCGCGGCTTGGGAGCGGGCAGCCCGCACCATGCCCATTTTGCGCACCAGACTTGTCCAGCACAGACAACTCGGTCTCTTGCAAGTCGTCTGTGACGAGCCGGTCCGTTGGGTCAAGGCAACGGGCCTGGAAGAGTACCTGAGCGCGGACAGGGAAGATCCCATGGGACTGGGACGGCCCTTGGTACGCTACGGGCTTGTCAAAGAAACCTCGGAAGCCGTGGCGCCCAGGTGGTTTGTCTGGTCGATCCATCACACGCTTTACGACGGGTGGTCGATGCCTCTACTTATCGACGAGGTGAGCCGGGCGTATCGTGGCGACGCCATCGAGACTCCGCCTCCCTTTCAAACCTTCATCAAATACGTGAAAGAACAGGACAACGAAGACTCGCGGCGCTATTGGCAAGACACCCTATCGGGCTGTGAGGGCCTGACACCTTTTCCGAGTCTACCGCCGACTATCAAGCAGCCGATGGCAGATCAGACTGTGGAGTATCAACTGCCTCGGCCTCAGGTGCGCTCGACAGACAGGAACGTCACGACTTCGACTCTAGTCCGTGCTGCATGGGCCTTGCTCATCAGCCGGATGACCAACTGCCCCGACGTTGTGTTTGGAATTACCGTGTCTGGGCGGAGCGCGCCCGTGACCGGCGTGGAGACCATGGCAGCGCCGACATTTGCAACAGTCCCGCTACGTGTAAAGCCAGATGAGAACCAGACAATGTGGGACTATGTCGACGCGGTGCAGCAGCAGTCACTCGACATGACCCCGCATGAGCAAATAGGACTACAGGGGATTGCTGAGATGTCTCCCGACGGCCGGCAAGCCTGCAGTTTCCAGACGCTGTTGATTATTCACCCGCCTGAGACTGGCACTTCCCAGGAAGAATACGGGACGTGGCAGCCGATCCGACACCAGCAATGGTTCAACACGTACGCCTTTCTGATAGAGGTGTACCTTGGCGACGGGAGCCTTACAGTCAAAGCCACCTTTGACTCAAGAGTGATCCAACCATGGGCGGTACGCAAGCTCCTTGAACGCCTCGAGTTTGTGACAAGACAGCTGGAGGACGCCGAAGCCGTCGATAAATTGGCCGATATCCAAGTCATGACACCGCATGATCTGGAGCAAATATGGAACTGGAACAGCACACTACCAGCCCCGTGGGATGTTTGTGTTCACGACGTGTTCCGAGAACAAGCAATGAGAAGGCCTGACGCACCAGCCGTGCATTCCTGGGACGGCCAACTTACCTATCGTGAGCTAGACCAGCTTTCCTCACGCTTGGCTGGCCGTCTTGTGCAATATGGCGTTGGGCCAGATATGATCGTGCCGCTCTTGTTCGAGAAGTCCATGTGGGCTCCCGCCGCTATGCTTGGCGTGCTCAAGGCGGGCGGGGCGTTTGTCTCGATAGACACCTGTCTACCAGAGCAGCGTATCCAGGCTATTGTCCAGCAAGTGCGGTCGAAAGTGGTTGTGTCTTCGGCCGCCAACCTACGTCTAAGCTCGCGGTTGTCGGGAACGGTCATTGAGCTTGGGCAAGACTCGATGCGTCTCTTTGACTCTTCCGCCAGGCCCTTGCCCGTCGACGTCACTCCGTCGGCAACAATGTTTGCCGTCTTCACATCGGGCAGCACAGGTACGCCCAAGGGGGCTCTGCTGTCTCACAGAAACTTTTGTTCCAGTCTCAAGCACCAGCTACGGGCTCTCGGGTTCAACCAGGATTCTCGGGTGTTTGACTTTGCGTCCTACGCCTTTGACGTGGCCATCCACAATGCCTTTGCCGCGTTTGCGTCAGGCGGGTGCTTATGCATTCCCTCGGAGAAAGACCGCAAGGACAATATCAATCAGGTCATGGCAGACATGCGAGTCACTCTTGCCAACGTTACGACCTCGGTGGCTCGCCTCATCGTTCCAAGCTCGGTACCTCAGCTTCAGACCCTGATTTTCGGCGGAGAAGCCGTGTTCATTGACGACGTTGTACGCTGGTGGGACAAGGTCAGAGTTGTCAACGCGTACGGGCCCGCGGAATGCGGCCCGAGTACGATCAGTTGGGAACAGACGAGCCCCCAAGATATAACCCACATAGGGGCAGGGCTTGGGCTGCTGACGTGGGTTGTGGATCCAGACAACCATGATATCCTGTTACCACCCGGATGTGTTGGCGAACTTCTTCTCGAAGGTCCCCTCGTCGGGTGCGGCTATCTGAATGATCCAGCAAAGACGGCAGCCGTGTTCATCGAAGACCCGAAGTGGCTCCTTCGAGGCACAGCCACTCATCCAGGAAGGCATGGCCGACTCTACAAGACAGGAGACCTGGTCCGCTACAGCGAGCGAGGGATGCTGGCATACCTGGGTCGCAAGGACACGCAGGTCAAGATCCGGGGCCAGAGGGTTGAGCTAGGCGAAATCGAGCACTGCGTGCAGAAATGCATGCCTGATGCAACGCGAGTTGTTGCAGAGCTCATCACGCCACGGGGCGCGCAGTCTGGGCCGGTGCTCGCGGCTTTTCTTGAGATTGATGCTGCAGCCACAACTGCCGCCGAGCCGGAGCATCACACCGCCGCCGCGAGGATACTACCGACTCCGGCGGGAACGAGAACGAGAATAGCGGAAGCATTGCCTGCCTACATGGTGCCGTCGGCGTTCATCTCTATGAAACAGCTGCCGGTGACGCCGACTGGAAAGCTGAACCGGAAGCAGCTACGGGAAATCGGCATGGCGTTCACGATGCGGGAGCTCAGCGAGCCGCAGTCGGGCAGGCTGGAAGTGAAGAGGCCGCCCGTGACCAATGTAGAGCGGCAGATGCAGCAGATTTGGGCCAAGGTTCTTAAGATTGATCCCGTCACTATAGGGTTAGACGATAGCTTTGCTGTTCTAGGGGGGGATTCCATCGGCATGATGAGGATGGTGGTGGAGGCGCGGCAGGCCGGTCTCGAGCTGACAGTCGTGGATATCGTCCGGCATCCTAGGCTCTGCCAGTTGGCTGCGAGAACCGACGGTACCTCCCGGTGAGACATACATTGGCTATCGCCTGTTGTTGGGTTACGACCTATCACGTTTGAGAGGCTCCCGAAACTTGGACAACGAGTATCAAGCCTGGACAAACCCCCGTGTCCGGATCTGCGCCTCGGTAATCAGTAATGGTTTGCTGGACCGCTAAAAAATGCTTGTATCTAATTATGAAAAAGTACTTTTTGTCTCTAATGCCTGTCGAGCCTTGATAATCTCTCTCTCTCTCTCTTTTTCTTTTTTTTGGTGACAATGGGTACAGTTGTATGACGAGCCGCAAGAAACGACGGAAAGACTCCGAACGAGAAAAAACGTCAACGTCTGCAATACAACTGTACGATATCCGCATCCGGGTCGGATCGTCAGACCGCTCTTTCTCTTGACAGCTGAAGTTGCGTGAGCTCCTTGCCGATATAGATCGAAAACAGCTAATCCGTTCGCGCGTGGCGTGCGTACATACAGTACATGACGCGGGAGCGAGCCGGGGGGAGACAACGGGTGTTCTTTTCGCGAGCAAAACGCAACACGTAGTAGACAATAAATGCAACCTGCAATGCACGCTGCAAGCCTTTTCTGCGGCATTGAACAACAAGGACCGACCTCATATGGCTGAAGCTGAAGCAGGGCATGGCCCGCTGCATGCGGGCTTTTGTGCGTTTCCTCGCCAAGCTCGGGTGACAACTCAGACTCGAGACCACCGGTCCGGCCCGGACTTGAAAGGTTCTTATGTCGAACGTGAAACCGTCACAAACAAAGCTGACGAGTTATAGATTTCCCGCTCTCACCGCTGGGCGGGGCGGGTGTGTGGCCCCTGCATTGCCGTCCGCATTGCGGGTGGTGGTTCGACGCGTCACGCAACATCAAGTCTTCTCTATCTTGCGGAAGCCAGGGTAGCACCACGATCCAGCAGTATACCCCTCAGGGTGCATATGCCGGCGGCCGTCGTACATGATGAGTTATGCCGTCTGCTAGGGAAAGAACATAGACAGACGACGAGTATCTTTCCCAACCCGGTGTAATAAGCCGCCAGTGCACACACCCGCGGCACAACCCACATAGATTAGCGCCTGGGGTTCTTCGCGCAGGATACGAACGTCAAGGATATGCAATGGGGGGGGGGGGGCGTTCCCGTTCCCGCGCACGGCACGACACGACACGACCCGCGTCTCGCGCATGACGATCCCCCAGGGCGAGGAAGCGCTGCCGCTGCCAAGTGCTGCTTGCGGCTTAGTCTTCCCGCGATGGATGGCTTCAGCCGACGCGGGCGGAGAGGTGCTTGTCAACGTCGCAGACTTGCAGCCACCAAATGCAAAGAGCTCAACGCGGAGGGCGCTCTGACAGAAAGATTGAGAGAGAGAGAGAGAGAGAGAAAGAGAGAGAGAGAGGTCGCCCTCCGAACCCCAGCAACGGATAGACGGCTTGGGTGTCGATGACCCGGCTTGGGTGTCAATATGTGATGACGCATCATGGTATTGGATGGAACTTGACTTGAGACTTGGAGGCAAAATGCGTAGGTAGGGTACAGTAATAACTGCCCTCATACTCACGCCTCGTCTCTGGTGAGACCCGTGGCAGGTTCAACTCACCAGATTCCAGTTCTTGGAAATAGTACCATTGCTGAGTTTTGAACATTATCCTCTTTGACGGAGATTTCGCATCTCCTTCACGTATCAGTTCAAGTTTTACAAGGCCAATTGTCCGTCATGCATCTCCCTACGCTGGACCTGTCTTCCTTTCATCACGGCAGCGACGCCGAGCGAAAGAGACTCGCGGAAGACCTGGTCCAAAGCTTCAAGGACCACGGCTTCGTGAAGCTGGTCAACCACGGCGTCCCCGAGGATGTCGTCAGGCAGTACATGAAGGCTGTAAGCTAGGACGACTCTTTCCTTCAACTGGGGCGGCTATCCCATTCAATGTAGAGCTGACTTGACACCATCGGATGTAGGCAGTCGACTTCTTCGCGCTGCCGACTGACGTCAAGATGAGGATCGCCAACGCCAGGGGACCCGAGCCTCAGCGCGGGTTCAGCTGGGTCGGCGCCGAGCAGACGTCCAAGCTCAGAAAGGAGAATCTCCAGGGGCAAGAATCATGGGACGAGCTCACCGACGCGCGAGTATGAGAAGGAGGCCCATCTTCTCTTACAGGCAGAGTCAGTGATTGTAGGCTAAGATGATGTTTTTTTCTCTTCTTTATAGGAGCACTTTGACGCCGGACCGCCGGGCGACGCGCAGTATCCCAACAAGTGGCCGACGGAGAGCGAGCTGCCCGGCTTCCGCACGCTGATGGAGGCTTGCTACGGCCAGTTCCAGGGCATCTGCATCACCCTCATGGAGGCCATCGAGGTCGGCCTCGGCCTCCCGCCGGGCGTCATCGTCGAGCGGTGCCAGCCGGCGTCGAGCGAGCTGCGCCTCAACCACTACCCGCGCACCGACCTGAGGAAGCTCGCCGAGGGCAAGGTGAAGCGGACCTGGCCGCACACCGACTTTGGCATCATCACCCTCCTCTTCCAGGACGCCATCGGCGGGCTCGAGCTCGAGGACCGCAGGAACCCGGGGACGTTTGCGCCCGTGTGCCCGGGGAGCGCCGACGGGCCGACGGAGATGGTGGTCAACATCAGCGACACGTTCCAGCGCTGGACAAACGGCGACGTCATGGCCGGCGTCCACCAGGTGACGGTCCCGCCGGCGCTGAGGGGGCTCGAGGACGGGGAGTGCCCGGAGCGGTACTCGGGCATCTTCTTCTTCAAGGCGCACAGGAGCATGTCCGTGGGGCCGCTGCCGCACTTTGTCACAAAGGACAAGCCGGCCCTGTATGACGAGATTGACGCGTTGGAGTTTCAGCGCCGCATGACCAAGATACTATACTAGGGGTGTTTTCCCTTCTTTTTTTTTCTGGATCGAGAAAAGGTCGAGTAGAAATAGATTATATTCGTTTTGGTCCACGTAGTTAGTTCGCCTCTCCCCCAATACCGTCGGCCTGCTTTCTCTGCCCGCTTGGTCGGCTTGACAGCAGCAGCAGTACGCCATCCCCGTCATCAACGACCTGGAGCCAACTCGAAGAGACGCCGAAACCCCAAGGCTCGGCGGCTGGCCGTAGCTACTTCATAGATGTGCAGGCATAGAGCCAGGCGATGCATGCGACGGCGCGGATGAGTGATTTGCATCATCGCTTGAGAGACTAAAGACGTCAAGGCCATCGAGAATCTCGAGGCCGGTGATGAGTTGCGCCGTGAGGTTCTCCATCTGTGTGGTGCTAATGTCAGCACTGTCAAACCCCCCTTAAACACAGGGAAGTGAATGTTGTACCTTTTCTACGTCACACATGTCAAAGACATTGTAGTGGTCGGCGTCGACGTCGATGACGGCCTGGAGGAAGTCGGTGTAGTTCCCGTCCCAGCCGAGTGAAACGTCGTCTCGATGGACGTCGAGGCGAGCGGGCGTCGAGGGACACTGCTTCGTGACTGGTAGAGGCTGGGCGCACCGAATCATCACGCCGGGCGGTGGGATGATAGGGTTGGTCACTTCCAAAGTCGGAGGTTGACCGTTTTGTCTGTGAGATGTCGTCCAGGAGGTGCCTCCCAAAGGCCTATGCAGGATGCCCTCAGGCGGCGGCATCGCGAGGACTTGCCCGGCAACCTGAAGCTTCCCTTCCCCCCTGCCAACCACCGCCGCCGCGGGCCCGTCCCAGCGCGGCTTCTCCCAGCGTTCCATCATGTCGTCGACGTTTTCAAACGCCGTGCGCACCAGGTCCGGGATGCCCTCTATCTCAGGCTCCGAGGTGGAAACCGTGAGCTGCGGCCGTGGAGTAAAGTACGGAACGTCGATCATGAGAAAGCCGGCGACATGGAGGAGGTCCCCGCGTGGGTCCCGAGCCAGGATGTGAGCCATGGTCAAGGAGACGTAACCCGCAAAAGACCAGCCTGCGAGGGAGTCGGACGAGGTCAGTACAAACCAAGCGCCTCCCTCCATACGACACGGAGAGAAGGGAGCAAAGAAAAAGAATACAGCTCACCACCGAGAATGATGGCGCCCCTGATGCCCGCTTCGATGATGACATCTATGTAGCGGTGCGCCATCTCGTCCACTCCGCCGGCCCATGCCTTGCCGCTGGAGTACTCGGGGTTCTCGATGGCCCAGACGGCGCGGTTCAGCTTGCCGAGCATGAAGTAGCTAAAGGTCGTGCCGCCGCCGTCGTGGATCAGAACTAATGGCGGAGGCGGGCTCGCCTCCAGGCCAGGCGGCTGCGCCTGCACTTGGATCGGGTTCTTGTCGCCGCCGAACATGGCTGCGAGGGGGGTTTGCGCGCGAGCAAAGTCTCCTGACACGTGCTGGGTGCGTCAACTCTTTTTTTTTTCCCCTTTCCTTTCGACACCTAGAAACGGGGGTGTGCTCTCTGCTTTATCCCACGGTCACGGCGTAGACAGGGGCTGCGGTCGGTGTCTTGGTTGGGTGCCTTGGGCTGTCTAATATGTTAGTCCGTGTCTCAGAATTTCAGCAGACTAACTTACGTGACTACGACGTAAGCCTCTTTATGTTGTACTGCATCACACGGCATCCCGGCAGGGTGACGTTTTTTTCTGTAGTAGCTAGCTCTGTTGCTCGAAGCCGGGATGCAACCGCCGTGCGGCCCTCGGCAAGTAAGTGCCTTGCGATACGTAGCGTCCTCTTGCCCGAGGGCGCAGTGCGGCGAAGTTTTCATTTGGCGTGACGACGACGACATCTTTTGTTCCCAGTAAGAATATCTACTAGATGAAAATCCTGCGCCGCGCTGGGAGGTGAGTGACACACAAGCTATATGACGAGAATATGGCGGGCTATAGTGTAATGAGCGGTGTGACGGCTCATAAGACGAGCGAACCCGATGTTGAGAGATGGCAAGAACCTGAAGGGCATCGAGATCCTGAGTTCCAAGTGAAAATGGTGATAGCCCATCGCTCATGAGGATAAGAACAACGCCCCCTCTGGGTCCTTTCACACCATGGTACTTTCATCATTACCACTCACGTGCCTCCACGAAACTACATCTACCCGTTGTACAGGGCCTGGGCCATGTTCCTGAAGGCTCTGGTGCTCACTGACCACAAACGTCGTGGCTTGCTTGATGAGCAAGTTACACTTTTGGCAGCTCGCGGTCTGGACTTGCCCGTTTGCCCATGACACAACATGCTAGAGAGCTCGGTCGCTGCAGACAGTGTGGTGATAATGACCATGAATGGCCAAGTCCTTCAAACAAAGGAAGATTCTGGTGATACAGTAATCGAGCCACATCGGGGACGTTCTCTTCGAGGGAGAAACGAAACGAGCACCTCCCTCCCCTCCTCTCAACGCTTCTTTACCCGTTTTCACGCTCACGCCGTCTTCTTCCCCTCCTGCTTGCCCGCTCTCGTCCCCCGCCTCCGCCCGCCGATGCGCTCCTTGCCGTCCATCCACGGGCGCAGGCACTCGGGCACCGCCACCGTGGCCGTCTCCTCGTCCCAGCCGTTCTCGAGCAGCGCCGCCAGCACGCGCGGCACCGCCAGCGCCGTGCCGTTGGCCGTGAAGGGGAACGTCATGCGCCCGTCCAACCGCGTCCGCGTCGCCAGTCGCCGCGTTTGGTAGTCGCCGCACGAGCTCGCCGACGTCACCTCGCCCCAGCCATCGTCAAGGCCGTGTTGCCGCCGGCTCGGGAAGTAGGCCTCCATGTCCACCTTGCGGCTGGCCGACGCCCCCAGGTCTGTCGTCGGCATCGACAGCACCCGGCAGTAGAGCCCCAATGATGAGAGGATCTCCGTCTGGATGTCGAGCATCTCCTCGTACACATCCTGTGCCTCGGCTTCGTCCGGCGCTGTCCACGCGAACATCTCCACCTTTGTAAACTCATGCACCCGGTACAGGCCCTTGGTGTCGGCGCCGCGCGCCCCGGCCTCAGCGCGATAGCAGCGCGACACGGCCACGTGCCGCATGGGCAGGTCTTCAGCGTCCAGCGTCGTGTTGGCCCGCATGCCCGCAAGCGGGATCTCCGACGTACCCGCTAGGCACAGCTCCGGCACGCCCCTGTCGGCGTCAGCCTGCGATTGCGCGATGGCGTAGACCTGCTGCTCGCCGTTCTGGTCCCGCGGCTGGAACCCGCACGCCGCACCGATGTGGCTGTAGACGATGCTCGGCGGCGCAACCTGCGTCCACCCGTGCCGCGTCGCCACAGCCAGCGCGTACTGAATCAGCGCCTGCTCGAGTTGCGCCGCCTCGCCCACCAAGAAGTACCAGCCCCAGCCAGAGGACGCCGCGGCGCCCGCGAAGTCGAGTATCCCCAGCTCCGAGCCGACGTGCACGTGCGAGCGCCAGACGGCCTCATCGCTCGCGTCCTCGTCGAAACGCGGCTGCTCATTGATGTAGCTCAGCACCACCGGCTCGTGGCCCCGCGGCGTGTCGTCGCTCGTGAGGTTGGGCATCTCGAGCGCGAGCGCCTCCATCTCTCTCACGGCCGCCGCCTCGCCCTGCTCAATGCCCGACAGCTCGCCCTTGAGCCGCCGCGCCTCTTCCTGTACCTGCTCGCGCGTCATGGCTCGCAGCTCTGCCACGTCCTCGTCGCCGCTGCTTGTCGCCGGGTTTGCCAGGAACTTGCGCAGTAGATTTGAGCGCTCGCGCAGGGAGCGGCCTTGACGCTGGAGCTCTTGCCACCGCTCGTGCAGCTGCAGGATGCGCGCCGGGTTTTCGGCCTGGCGCGGGTAGTTGCGCTCCAGGCAGGTGAGCTCGTACAGCTCCGGATTCTGTCGTATGTGCTTGATGTCGATGATGGGCTTGGGGGCCATGGACGGGCGCTTGCCGTTGTCTGCGAAGCTGCGCGCGAAGGCGGCGGCGGCGGCGGCCCGCACCCGGGGCCTCGGTGCCCGGCAGCGAAGGCACGTAAATGCCCTATTCATGGTGGTGGATGAGCTCCGTGTGAGCCGCTCATGGCGTGTTTGGACTTTGGAGGTTGAGATGTGGAGTGAGCTGGAGCCCCCAACGTCTGGCCCAATTGACATTTTGCGCGCTGGGCGGCGCGGATCATGCAATTACCCGAAGTCGCCCGATCAAGGAAGCCATCGTCACCGACATCTCGCACGTTAATCCGCAGGCATGGCTGCGTACTGTTTCAGTCAAATATTTTGGAGGGTATCAGCGCGCTCGCAGCATTCAACAGTCGCTACCAAGTAATGAAGTATGCGCGCGCGTTTGTATAGACTTCGCATTGGTGGAGGGCACTGCTGTGCTACCAGCCCGTCTCTACTTGGGTATTACTTGGCCCGCGTGCTCCTCATCGCGATACTAAACTCCACGGCCAGCGCTGTCGGCGCAACTCAATCAATATGCGCCCCAAACGCCCAGCGTCCAGTTCGTGTGATGGCCTCCGCTGCCCCGGATCAGCCCGCCGGCGCCCATGCTCTGCCTCTGCTGCGCCTTGGCGTCAACCTCGTTCGGCCGGCTCGCGCCAGCGGCTCCCTGCTGCAGCCACAGCTCACGGTCTATCGTGGCCATGGCCGGAATCTTGAGCTGACACATGAGGCTTGCGCCTGCCCACGGCCCAAGCGTGTGAAGGGCTCTAAGCTGGCCCTGCAGCTGCCGAGGGACTGGCCGGTTCCGCGCAATCTTTGCCTCAATATCGCCAGAAGGCTCGGCCGAGGTCGCCTCGGACCGGCTGTCGAGGTCCTCGCTGTTGCATTCGGATGTCGCCACCGACGAGATACTGGACCTCTGCACGCTCGCTCGTCTAATATTTTGGTTGTGGCGCAGCTGTTCGATGCCTTTCCCTGAAACCGGCGTCCATCCGCGCCTGTCCGCGATGCTGGTGACCTCGTCCATGACTCTCTGCTTGACGCCCAAGATGCTTGAGCAGCCTCCAGTGAACATGATTCGCGCCATACACACAGCTCGGACATCCATGGGCAGCTGTACGAGGTGAAGGTGCACAAGCAAATGCAGCGGCAGCTCGTGATCGTCAAAAGTCGAGGGAGACGCAGACGCTTCGAAGAATGTGTCATCGCAGACATCGGCTAGCTTGTCAAACGGGACCTGCAGCGTGATCGGCGGGGTTGTAGACCGCAGCGGGATCTTGGCCACACCCGTGCCTTGACTCGGCTCCGCCTCGGACTCGTCCTGCTCCTCCACAGTATCCAGCTGCGTCGACTGACGCTGCGGCGATTTGAAGCCCGAAGCCCGACACCAGAGGAGGCGACAGAGAATGTCCTCGCATTCCTCAAAACTCAGGAGACGCGGTGCCCCTTCGTCGTAGTCTTCCCCTTTGAGCAACCGGTGGAGCAGCTTGTACAGCTTGTCGAGGAGGAACCTGCCTCCTCTAACGGTCCGCGTAGTCCTCACCTCCCGGTACTCGTACACACTGGTAACGACCGTCTCTGCCCATCCCATGTCCACGACCAGCGCAGAACGGAGACCGGCGGCCACGGCAGACATCGTCGGTGATGACATGAGAGAGATGATGGGGGCCTGGAAGTTGTTGAACAAGGTGTCCAGGACAACTGAGAGCAGTGGTAGCGGCACTTCAGGGTCCAAGACGAGGCCCATTCGTCTAGGACGCGAGTCGATGAGCAGATATCTGGATGAGTGTGAGTTTGGAGCTTGTGGGGCGTGGCCTCTTTCACGGACCTTGTGAATGCGTCCCTAAGCAGACGGTCTAACTTGTCGTGAAACAGACCCAGGTCCAGATTTCTCAGGTCGTAACGCCATATCTCATAGTCGTCGCTCCACGATTCTGTGGATGGTGCTGCGGGCTGCTGCCACGTCCTGAAATCGCCGGCGCGACGTCCCTGCTCGGGCCCACACGACAAGGTGGCCTTTGGCAGCGAATCGCCCGCAAAGCCTATGCGAGCGAAGCGTGAGCCGATTTCAATCAGGACAAAGTCATCATCAGCTCGGATGGTGGACGGCGAGCTGTACGTCGAGGAGAGGACCCGGGGGGGCGTGTGAGGCGTCGATGGCGATTGCGCCGGCGGCGGCCCCGAACGAATGCCGGCCACGCTCCTGTGGGCCAATGCCTGGCCCGCACCAGAAGCCATAGCCGCCGCGCCTATGGTATGGACGTGAGGGAGTGAGTTGATGGCGAGATTGGCTGTATATGAAGAGTTGGTGGTGGTGCTGGCGGGACGTGTATGGACGTGTTAATTACCTAGGCACGTACAGTGTATTCGCACAGTTTACGGGGTACTAACCTTACATAGGGGCGCAGATGCGCTAGGTAGCGCATCGGCGGGGCTCTCCACTGTGAAAGCCACCGACCGTCGCACTGGGCTGGCATGGACCCTCCAGCTGTCTTTCTGGTGGTCGCTCTAGCGACAAGTGCCTGCCGCAACGTCAACGTCAACACTGATTGATGGTTCAACTTCACGCAGCGCACCGCACCCCGGCGCTGCGCCCGCGTCCATGGGTATCAAGGGGTAGGCCTTTCAATCCCCAACAATTCATGATAGTCGTCGCTGACTTTTCAGGATTTACGGCCAGCTGGGCCCGGGGAAACGGGTTTCGCTCGCCCAGCTGGCTGCCGACAGCATCCAGCACCAAAACAGACCGTTTCGAATCGCCATCGACATCGCAATATGGCAGTTCCAGACACAGGCCGCCCGAGGTATGCGCTCGCGAAGCACCTAGTCTTTGGCCCAACGGCTAACGGTACCCAGGTGGCACAAACCCGGCCATTCGAACCCTCTTTTACCGCCTCGTCCGCCTGATGGGGACACCCGTGCAGCCCGTCTTCGTCTTCGATGGCCCAAACAAGCCCGTTTTCAAGCGAAACAAGCGATCCGGACGAGGTGATGGTGTCGCGACCGCGCAGGCAAAGCAACTGATCCGGCTCTTTGGCTTCGCAGTCCACGACGCCCCGGGAGAGGCCGAGGCCGAGTGCGCCCTGCTACAACAGCATGGCATAGTGGACGCCGTCTTGAGCGAAGATGTGGACACAATCATGTTTGGTTGTACAAAGACTCTCCGAAACTGGTCTGCCGAAGGCAAGACCTCGAAAACCCCAACCCACGTATCCCTCTACGACGTGAGCGACCCCAAGATTGCGGAACTTGGCCTCGACCGACAAGGCATGGTCCTCATCGCCCTGATGAGCGGCGGTGACTACCTGCCAGATGGTATCCCGGGCTGTGGCGTGAAGGTGGCTTACGAGGCTGCCAAAGCGGGCTTCGGCAGGTCCATCTGCACACTCAAAGCTTCCGACACCAACGGCATCCGGGACTGGCGAGAGTCGTTGACGCACGAGCTCAGGACAAACGAGCAAGGCCATTTCAGGACAAAACACCGAGCTTTGGTCATTCCCGAAGACTTTCCCAATATTGAGGTTCTCCGATATTACACCCATCCGGTCGTGTCGCCGCGGTCCACGTTGGATGCCGTGCGCCAGAAAGTCGAGAGGAAACAAACGATACACCTCGAGGCTCTGCGCGAGTTTACGCGCGAGACGTTTGACTGGGACTACAAAATCGGCGCGATCAAGTTCATTCGGGTCCTGGGGCAGGCTCTTCTCGTTCAAAAGTTGTCTCAAGGCGAGGCGAACCATGACGGCTGGGTGAAGCGGATATCCGGGCGGCGTCAACACTTTTCGACCGACGCCACACCAGAGCTGCGACTCGCGTACGTTCCCGAAGAGGTTGTGCCGATCGATTTGTCAAAGGAGGTTGACGAGGTTGTTGCTTCCGGACGAGACGGCCTGGCTCTTAATAGCGACGACGACTTTGGTGCGGACGCTGAATCTGCCGGTGTCGCTGACGGTGCCAGAGCGCCAAAGGTCTTCGATGTCAGCAAACCAGACTTGACATGGGTTCTGGAGAGCGTGGCAAGGAGGTTTATCCCCGACACGGTTCGGTCTTGGGAGGAGGCCACTGCTGCCAAAATCCCCCGGAAGTCGCCAGCAAAGAAAACTACAGCCGCTCCCAAGCCAAAGAAAGGCTCCGGCATGCCTCGAGGTGCGCTCGATGGTTTTGTACGCGTAACCAAATCTAAAGCGGGACACGACGAGACCGGCCGAGCGGCCGAACTTGAACCTGGGGCGAAGGCTACACAGAAATCAAGGCTCAAGGTCCCGCCTCTCCTTCGATCGCCGTCCCCGAGCAAGAGTAAGCAGCCATCGAGGAGCCCCAAAGACCCTGGCTCACCCAAGACGCCTAGGGCACCTACCGCATCTACAACTGGGCCGGAGACGATTCTCATCTCTTCGAGCCCTGCCGCGCCGCCACCCTCACTGCCCCCCTCCCCATCCCCTCGGCCACGGTCTCGCGGGGTACCGAATTCCAGTCATACCAGGGATGGTAGCCCGATGCGCTCGACTCGTGTCCCGCGTAGTGGTTCTCAGAGGGTAGACCATAGTCGGAGTCCTAAGAAGGGTAGGGAACCACTCAGAAGGGTAGCCTCATCCAAGAGACTCGAGGATTCGAGATACACACAGCTTTCCATGGATATGTTTGCGACCAAAAGCTCGCAACCGTCATCAAGTCAGGCGATCAGCAGCCCAGCCCTAGCGCTCCCGCGGCCCGCCACGCCTGAGAACAGGCCTGGAGGTCCACCTGAACTCGAAGAGTTTGCCGATTCTTCTGAGCTGGACCTGGCACCGCTCTCGGCGCTGATAAACCGGCAACCACCATCAGCCTCTCCAAGCAAGCGACGATCAGAGGGCGAGACGCCCACCCCCGCTGAAGAGCAAAGCCCGCCGCCAAGCCCGTCAAGGAAGAAGAAACTCCTTGAGCGCGGCGCCGCGCTTTATCGACGCAATGAAGACGAGTGGGATGATGATCAGGTCGAGCGGGCCGCGCCCAGGGATCGTGGAGGGCCAAAGTTGCCGGAATCGCGTGGCGCCAAGGCCAGCGCGGTGAGGTGGAGCGACGTATCCATCGTGGACTTGACTGGCGACGATTGATTTGATATTCTACAGCGAGCATATGTGTCTTTATAAGTGCGTGGGGAGTTTGTAGCTGCATTTCGTGGGAAGGCTGGCTGGCGGAGGGTGGCGGTCTGTCAACAGTAGACGGTTTATGAACTTGTCCGTGCCATATACACACATGGCTGCTTAGACGACTGGCAATAGCCCCTCGAGCACAATATCATACGAACAATCACGAGAGGAGGTTCCTACAATGGTATTCGAGGAGGCACACAAGTGTGCAAAATGTATGATATCCAGTGTTTCCCAAGCGACGGCTCGATGCCGGCTTCAATATTCCAACGCCCTGTAGACTTATTAACAGTCCACTTATGCAAATGTTACATGGCCAGCACTTCTGCCCGTGTGAAGCGCCTAGCCCAGCCCTTCTCCCCCCTCCCCTTTTCATCGTTCGATGCAGCGGTCCCAAGCTCTTCCCCTATACGCCCGCCATCCCCCCTTCCTTCTGCCAGTTCCTCACGCATCGTCCATGGCCAGGTCTGGGTCGACCTCGGTGCCGAGGTCCCTATCCTCGAGGAAGCGGCGGCCCAGCAGCTCGTCCGGGAGGTAGGCCTGGCGGACGCGGCCGTCGCGGTAGTTGGGCGGGTACTTGTACTCGGCGCCGTAGCCCATGTCGCGCATGAGGCGGGTCGGGGCGTTGCGCAGGTGCAGGGGCACGGGCAGGCCGGCGACGCCGGGCTCGCGGAGGGCGGCGTAGGCGTTGTTGAGGGCGCGGTAGGCGCGGGTGCTCTTGGGGGCGAGGCACAGGGCGACGGCGCAGTGGGCGAGGGGGATGCGGGCCTCGGGCATGCCAATCTGCTGGGCGGCGGTGTAGGCGGCGGTGGCGAGGGGCAGGAGGGTGTTGTCGGCGAGGCCGACGTCCTCGGAGGCGATGACGACCATGCGGCGGGCGACGAAGAGGGGGTCCTCGCCCGACTGGAGCATGCGGGCGAGGTAGTAGAGGGCGGCGTCGGCGTCGCCCCCGCGCACCGACTTGTGGAAGGCCGAGATGGAGTCGTAGTGCTGGTCGCCGCCGCGGTCGTAGACGAGCGTCTTGGTGAGCGACGACTTGATGTCCTCCTTGGTGACGCCCTCGCGCGCCGTCAGCGACAGCGCCAGCTCGAGGAGGTTGAGGGCCGTGCGGGCGTCGCCGTCGCTGAAGCGCGCCAGGTAGGCCATCATGTCGTCGTCGATGAGCGGCGTGGGCGGGTACACCGACTCCTCGGCGGCGCGGGCGCGGCGCAGGATGGCGACGACGTCGTCGGCGGAAAGGGGCTTGAGGGTAAAGGTGCGGCAGCGCGAGAGCAGCGCGTTGGCGACCTTGAAGGACGGGTTCTCCGTGGTGGCGCCGATGAGCGTCACGGTGCCAGCCTCGACGGGCTTGAGGAACACGTCCTGCTGCGCCTTGTTGAAGCGGTGGATCTCGTCGCAGAAGATGATGGTCTTGCGCCCCGTCAGCGCCATGTCGCCCGCCGCCTCCTGGAAGAGCCGCTTGCACTCGGAAACGCCCGTGCTCGTGGCGTTGAGCTCCACGAACCGGCTGCCCACCACCTGCGCGATGCACCGCGCAATCGTCGTCTTGCCCGTGCCCGACCCGCCCCAGAGGATCATGGACGGCACGCGGTTCGTCTCGATGAGCGACCGCAGCACGCCGTTGGGGCCCACGAGCTCCTGCCCGCACACCTCGTCGAGCGTCTGCGGGCGCATCCTCTCGGCGAGCGGCGCCGCGCGCTGCGTCTTGGTCCGCTTGACGACCCTACCGTCGTCGGACTCGGTCTGGGGCGGCACGTCATGGTTCCCGCTCGTTCCATTCGTTCCGTTCGTCCCATTTGTACCGTTCGTCGCGGTCGGCTGCTCGACGTCCATCGCGTTGGCCGGGTCGGGCGCCACACCAGCCCCGGGTCCCTCATCGAAGCTCCTCTTCTTGCCCGCCGCGCCGACCCCGTTGACGACCAGCGGCGTCGTCAGCACCTTGTCGTTTGTGAGCACGCGCTTGGGCGCGGGCGTCGAGAAGAAGCTGGCGGCGCTCCGCTTCTGCGACGAAGACGACGGCGTCGCGTGTGGCGGCGGCGCGCCATTGCTCTGCGACTGCGGCGGCGTGGGCTGCTTGTCGACGATGAAGCTCACGCAGCCCGAGTCGATGTGGCTGTTGATCTCGGACGACTTGACGGGCTTGTTGCAGATGGGGCAGTCGACCGCCATTGTCCAGCAGCAATGGGACGTAGGAGCCGATAGACGACTGGCTCTCCAACAGCGGCGGCAGTGGAAGGAGGTGGTGCGCCCAAGAGGCGGCGGCAAACGTTCAAATGCGTGGCGTTTGATGTGTGAAATAATTACGGGACGCTGGTTGGAGCGGCACGCGTCAGAGCTTAAGTGCCGTGACGCGCTGTCCTGTGACTTGGCTGTGGGGGTGGGGCCGCATCGGCTCGAGCCGGGCGGCGGCGGTTGGAACTCCAAAGTTGACTCACAACCTACACAACACACATGTATGCATATGCGTCAATTGATCTGATTCCTCTGATTTGTATGTGGAGAGCGGTGAAGAGACTACAGGGGAAGCAGTCACGCACGCTCTTGTATGCACCCGTTATGCCACTCTCCATCGCAACAGGACCGCCAACACTCCCAAGCATCGCGATAGGGACCAAGTTGCAAGTCCGTGGTATTTACACCTTTGAAAGCACCTCTCGCGGTGCGCCACCACATCCTCCCACCTGCCAGCCATTGCTCCGCCTCCTCAGCAATGCCCCCAAAACGCCGTTCATGCTACTCATCAATGCTGCCGCTCCAATGCCGCTACCCCCTCCGCCAGCTTGAACGCTCCTGAGTCCTGCCGTGAAGCCCCTCCATTCCTGGTATCAATCCGTGTCCAGCCCCTCCTCTAATCTCATGTCCACCACAGTCTGTATCCCTAAACAGACGTCTTCATGGTCCGGATCTTTGGCGACGAAATGTTCGTCTCCGCCTTGCGCTTGCCCAGCACGGGCTCGGGCGTCCGTCGCGATGTGCCCGGCGTGCCCTCGCGATCTCTAGTCGCCTCGGCGTGGCACGAGGCATGATAGGCCCGGTTGCCCACGAGCACGGCGTCGAGCCATACCCACTCCTGAGCCGTGTCCAGCCACTTGTTCTCGAACCGCTCCTGGCAAATGGGGCACACCGTGTTGATGCCGCTGCTGGGGTCTGGGACGGGAATGTACTTTGGTCCTTTGTCGACCTCGACGTTTTGAGACGCCGAGTTGTCCGAGGTGCCTACATGGTCCGAGTCGATGACCTCACGAGACTTTAACCAATCCTACGACACGTTAGCCACAACATGATTCTCTGGCAGAACTCCTGGGTCTCGACATACCTGGCTGTCCACGTACCAGCTCCGGTGCGTGCCCCTCTTCTCGGCCTCGGTGCTGCGCTGGTGGACTCGGAAATGCCAGTCCATATGTGCCATTTTCCTCTTCCTGCCCTCTTCGTCGGTCCGGAACCTTCGACCGCATTGGGTGCAAGGTGGCCCCAACTTATCGTAGAGAGCGGCAACTGCGTCGGGTCGGAATCTACATCATCAGGTCAGCACTCGTCGTGTCCGGTAAGACCGCCGACTCAAAACTCACTGAGACTTCAACGCGGCCGGGCTGAGCCCGGGATCAACAGGCGGAGCCAGGCCGGTCAACCCCTGGGCCTTTGCCGAGGAGAGCAGACTGGCAATATTTGGTGGCAGTATCGAGGCCTGCGCAGGGGGGGGCGGTGCCACAGCCGGGGCTGCGTTTGGCGGAGTCGCATTGGGAAGCACGCCCGCTTGGCGAAGCTGATCGAGCAGAGACAATGCGCTCGGTGCCTGTGTCGGAGCCGGCGGCTTTGTCTGCTCGGCCTGAACCGGCGGCGGCGGCGGCGAGCGTATTGCCTGGCTGGAGTATGGAGGATTAGGCGTCGTGTTCTGAGGCGTGGCCGACTGCCGCGACAGGAGAGCTGCCAGAGCACCGTGACCAAGAAGGCCGTCCAACGTCACCGGCGCGTTGCCAGCCGGCGCTGGGGTTACAGAAGCAGAGTGCGGCGCTGCAACATGTGCCATCGGCGGTACGAGTGTCGAGCCTTGAGTAGAGCCCGGGGCCGACGCAGGCCTCAATGTTACGGCAGCAAGTTCAGTTACTTTGTTCTTAATGAGCTCAAGCTGATCCCGGGGAAGACTCGTCCGCTGCATCACCCCCTGCAGGTCCAGCAGCGCTTTTAATCTGTTCTGAACCCCGGCGTCATGCGGCTTCTGCGTGAACTCGGCCTTCATCGCGACAATCAGGTTTTGAATGTCATTGCTCAATGTGTCTACGCTTATCCCGACCGGAGCCGGAAGCCCCTGTCCGTACGAGCCGGTATACGGAGGCTGATAGAGGGCCTGAGCGGGTATGCCGGGCTGAGGCGTCAAGTGTGGTGGATACTAGAACGGCGTGCCAGGTCAGCGCAATGGACCGTACAGAAAGATCCGGGACACATACCTGCTGTTGCTGCTGTTGCTGTACGGGGAAACCAAAGGCAGCGGGTGCTGTCTCCCCAGGACGACCGCCATTAACCGACTGTTGAAGAATGTGAGGAGGGTACGGCCCCGCTGGTGGAGGTTGTCCTTGTCCACGCATGGCCGGCGGAGTCGGCGTGTTTCGATTCGGGAGCATGGCAGACCGCGGTCTGCCGGGAATTGGGCCTTGCGGAGGCATGCTCGCCGCCCTCGCCTTCATCAGGGCGTTCTCGATGGGGCGCACCAGCTCATGAGAGAAGACGGGGCGGGTGTCCATGGATCCAGGAACCGGGTCCTTCCACGTCTTGAGCATCTCTTCCATCTTGCGGCGTATATTATGATCGACGACGGCGTACGACTCCATGAATGTCTTGAAGAGGTTGCGGCCAAAGTACAGAGTGTACGGCGTGCCAACGTTCTTGACGATCGAGTCCAGAACGTATAGGGCGGGGAGCTTCTTGTTCGGAGCAGCCTGTACCCACGTCAGCTTGCAGTCAAGGGATTCGAACGTTGCACAGCGTCTATCTAGCCGCGGGAACGACGAAGGCATGTGGGCGGCCAGCGGGCCTCGCCGAGGGGATATCATACCTTGAGAATGTGCTGCTGGAGCACTTCGGCGATGGCCAGGGCATGTTCCGTGTTCTCGCGAGCAATCACAGTCAAATTGCTGATTTCGAACCGCATGTTCGACGAGAGGTCCTCCAAAGCGTGGCGGTAATCCTCCGCCACTTCCTCCGCGTCGGACGACATGGTCAAAGTGGATTGGGACTCCGAGTTTAGAAGAGCAGACAGTGCGATTGCCGAGGGCCGCACGAGTGACAAAAAGAGGCGTGCTCGACAGAGCCAGGTTTCAGTATACCGGCCGCTTTGCAGGTCGCCGCGACAGGTGCGAAGCGAGACAATGAACAATAGGCAGGCAGATTGTTTAGAAGCGGTTCAGGTTTATTCCACAGTGCCTTTCCAGGCCCGGGCAGCCTCCACCACGTCTAGAACCAACCTCAATATCCCAGGACCACCTTGTAGCGCCTCGTAAAGCTCAGGTTAACACCATGCAGGGTTGTTTTGAGAGGACGGCTGCTTTCTACAGGAAGTCGCTCGTGGGGTCGGGCAAGCGCCGCAGCCACAGCACGCTGCTTCGGGGGCCACCGCGTCGGGTGCTCCGAGATGCGAACCGGGCGTCACGGCGGTTGCCAAATGGCCAGGTGATTTTGTCACAGTCGTCTCGGAGGCCGAGGTTGCGGCGAAGAGGAGCAAGGGGACGGGGAAGAGTCGGGCGATGGGCGAAGGCGATGATGGGAGAGAGATGTTTGAGCGTCGAAGCACCAGCGCTCTGCGAGGAATAAGTGGTCGCGTGTCACGTGGGGGCTAGATGACAGCAGCCCTTTCGCACTGTGCACTCGCCACGAGCGCCCATATGACGCACAGTGCTAGGTATCGTGCGGGAAATCACTCCAACCAAGACAGACCGCGGCGCTTTGATGCGTGCTGCGCGTAACGAAGCCAAACAACACACAAGGTTTGCGCGCGGCTGATGCTAAATTACAAAGTACAACAACAAAGAGAGTCTTGTACTGTCCAAGTACGGGGTATTTCAAAGGAAACGCAATCACGCAACGCCTTTATTTCTGTGACGCCCTGACCCAATGCCCGCCGCGGCTTCCGCCTCCCCAAACCTGTCGGCCCGTCCGTTCGGCTTTGAATGGCGAATCTAGAAGCGCGATATGTGCGCCGTGGAGTAGTGACTGCTGCGCCCAGTGTGCATGGGGTGCAGCGCCGTGGCAGGACGCTTGAGCCCCGGCACGATGGGGCTCCTCCGGTCCTCATCCACGTCGGCGTCACGCTCGACATCGTGGTGAGCCTGGAAAGGGCCACTGATATGGGGTCTGGGCTTCTCACCATCGTCGCCCTTTTTCCAAAACATGGACACGAACTTGCTTCGCGTTTTCTCGTTGCGCACGGACGAGTTGGTCCGCGCGCTGGTGGCATAGTCGGGCAGCGACTGGCGGCGCGGGTTGGCGAGCGAGCCGTCGGACCGGATGTCCCGCGAGGTGATGCCCTCCTTGCCGTCCCGCCACACCAGCGCGGAGAGGATGTTGATGAACCCAAACGTGATGGCGAGGATCGACGACGCCAGGACGAGCTTGGCAAATTCGGAGCCCATGTTGTCGGGGTCGTAGGCGGGCCGGTTGAGGTTGCCGAGCATGTCGCAGCCGATGGCGACCATGCCGAAACCCAGCCAGCCAAGACCGTGTTCCCTGGACAGCACCGGCCAGGTGCTGCTGAAATAGTCTTTTATGATGCCGAGGAAAGGGGCCTCGGCGACAATGAGGACGATGCAAAGCACCGACGTGAAGAAGTGGGAGGCGCACTCGAAGACAAAGGTGTCGCGGGCCTTGTCGACCTTGATGATGAGGACCCAGCACGAGGCGCCGACGGCGGCCAGCGTGACGATGGTGAGGACGCGCAGGGCCTGGAGGACGACCATGCCGATGCCTCGGAGCGAACCGAAGCTCATGCCGAACATGGTGAAGGGGAGGGGGACCGTGGTCGGGTCGCGAGATTCGCTGTGAGGCTGGTCAGACTCTGTAGCCATGGCGGGATTCATTGTGAGGAAACTTACAGAGCAGTGAGAAGACCGTCCCTCGACGGCGAAAGTTATAAGAAGATTAGTTTGCGGGTTTGAAGCTGACTTGCAGGCTTCGGGCTCGACGCAACGGCACGTCGAGGCACTTGAGAGAAGAAAAGTTGGTGTTGGTGATGAGGATCCAGTCCTTGAGAAGGAGACGAGTAGGGAATGTATGCTGCTGAAGGTGAATGCAGGAAATGCTCAAGAGAGGGAAGGGAAGAAAAAAAGAGAAAAGAGAATATAGAGGGTGATCTATTGTTTGACTGCTGCCATTGTCGACCACATGAATGGGAGGTGCGGCGACCACGGCGCGTGGGCCCGGCACAGGTTCTTTAATACCAGCGCAACCGTCGCAACACAAACGACCAAGCGGCATGTGCCTACAACGTACGTATTGCAAGTAACTAGTTCCGGCATCATGCCGACCCAGCCTGGGAGCACGCCCGCTCCAGTCACAGGATTGGACAATGGACGCCGTCTGAAGCCCTGAGCACGACAGAGTCGGTCCCATGGCGGCTGAACGGCGAGAAGCAGCGGCAAGAAGGGTTCGGAGCAACGAGATCCAACCAGTCCCCCGCAGCGATGCCGTCGCAGACGCACCGGCGAGGGCAGCGTGTTTCATGGACCCCGAGGCGCCTGGTCGCGACGCAGAGCGGCCTTAGGGGTATGATCCATGACCGCGATGGCGAGGCGTGCGCGCCTGAGAGCTGATGTGGGGGAGCGAGCATATCATGGTTATCATCGCGCAAGGGGCGCGGGAGGAGGCCCTGCTCGAGACCCAGGCGGTCCAGCGGCCGCAAACATGATCCAATCGCGGAGTCGTGGAGCGGATGGTCTGGGGAACGGCACGACGTTTGGGGCCTTGTCGTGACTCGACATCGATTGGGCGCGAGTGCGCAAGAGCGTGTTTCAGCGACAATGGCCCGCTAACCGCCAGCCAGACGGGCGCCAAGGCACCTACACCTAGGTACGGATGGATGCAGTGCAGAGCTGCTGTGGCGAACTGCCGGCGTCTGCACGGACGGACGAAAATATGTCCAGGCACGTCCTGAGGGCGCGTTTCCGGTTCATCATGCTGCGCATGAAGTCGTTTGCTGCAGATTCACGCAAGGTGCGAGCCTGTTTGTCTTCATCACGTCCAGTGGAGGCTTTGGGATTCAATGATGAGCGGCGGGGACAAGGGGCATAACTACGAAGTACGTAATATAGTGATGCGCGTGCAAGCTCGAACCACGCTTCCGTTAATGAAATGGTACGCTGATCCATCAGACGATCTCGTGCTTCCAAGGTGCAGCCGTACTCAACGCGGCTCGCATCTTGAATGCAGCAGTCAGGTGTCTCATACAGTATATAAGCCTCAAAATAATAAGCCGCCGGCCCCAGCTACAGGTGGTGCGTGAGCAAACAACCCGCGCGCTTATCAGGGCAATCATTTCAACGAACATTGCAATTAAACCACAGACGCATCGGCCCTTGGGGTCGTAGCCGAGCCATGAACCATCCTGCACTCGCCCGTGTCACCCGTGACCTTCATGTTCCCTTGCGCGGGCGCCTACGTGAATGCCGAGATTCACCGCCGCCCTCCCCGCTAGCCATCCTGTGCCAGGCGGCACAAACTACTGAAGGCAACAAACCTACCTACCAAGTTATGAGTTTCAAAATAGCTGCAGCAGCAGCAGGCGGCATTTCCGTGAATCCAGGGGCTCGATCCCGTCGTGAGCGAGGGTCAACGAAAGCGGTTGTGTCAAGGTGGAGCAATACCTAATGGAAGCCGCCCGCCCCGTGGCCCGACAATGAGCGCCCGGGCGGCCGCTGTCAGGCCACGGAGCGGCCCAGCGCCGTCCCCGCCGAGGGGTGCCCCCGTACGCCACCCCACCACCCGCCCGTGTCTACCTAAAAGGAGGGAACAGGTTTGGCGGTGGGATGGACCCGACGTGACGCCGGATAGGCGATGGCCAGCTGAGGTGCTGCTGGAACGCCTGCTGGAGGGAGGGCACCGCCACGCTATTGTGAAAGGTGGCGCCCCATTGGCTCCCCCCGCCGCTCAGTCCTATAAACCTCTCATGGACCAGCCCCAACGACGGGCCTCGCCCACGGCCACGCTTCACCCTTTTTTTTTCCCGCGCCCTCTCTCCTTCCCGCGCGTTCCAAACTCGCCCCATCATCAACCGGCACCCAACGCAGCCCGCCCGCCTGCGCGCTCGAAAGCATCAACCATCATCTCCCGAAGCGTATACCCTCCTGTCCCACGCCATGGCCCGCGGCAACCAGCGTGACCAGGCTCGCGCCAAGAACCAAAAGGCCCAGGCCTCTGTTGTAAGTCGCTCGCCCACCTCAACCCCCCTCCCGTTTCTCTCTCTCTCTGTGTGTGTGTTTGTCGCAACAGCCGAGAAGAGTCCCCGCAGCTCCTTCTATTACCGAGCAACCGGCTTTCGCGCGCTCCGTGGCTTGCTTGCGCGCGCACACACACACACACCAGAAGTCTTGGGGCGCGGTCGTGGACCTGCCAGACGAAGAAGACGGCGACGCTGACCGACGGGGCCCCTCCTCGCACGACGACTGCAGAAATCCAAGAACAGCATGAGCGGCACCGAGTTTGCAAAGGCCAAGGAGGCGGCCGCCGACATCATGCGCCAGAAGCAGGCTGCTGGTACGCCGACCCATCAACCAACCATCCCCCCTCCTCCCTCCAACTCCCACTCCCTATTCCAGCTCCCGTTTCCACTCCCCTCCCTTCCCTTCACGATGCTGCTTCTTCTGCTTCTTCTTCCTCTTCTTAATTGCTACCCTCGCGCACGCGCATATGCTGCTCACCTGCTAATACACGCCTAAACATACAGCGGAGGCCAAGAAGGCAGCCGAGGCTTCTAAGAAATAAAACGGCCGCCCAGCCCAGCCGACTCGCAGCAGCAGCAGCAATACCAGCCAATCGCGCACCGAGAGCGGTCGACCGCCCGAAGACAGCCTCACCGGTCAAATATTGAACGACTCGGATTGCCGCGGCGCCGAGCAGCAAGCGAGGGAGGGGACGTTTCCTTCATACGTCCACAAGCAGTTGGAGGGACTCTTCATTTACGACACTTGGATAGCGATGGCGAACCGGAGGTGCATGGGTATGAGCTGCGCTTTGTAGCCACACAGTTAAGTAGGCGTTTCTAATATACACGATTCTCGTGACGGTTCCGTGATGTACGATGGCGCCTCCGCGTCGGCTCTGCACGACTTGTAACCAAGATCGAGTCACCTCCCTGCCCTAGGGACGTGGCGTAGGTCACACGGCTCTTTAGGCACGACGTAGCTTTTGCCTCCCAGACATTTCCATTATTTGCATCGAGAAACGAAAATACGAACCAGTCATATGTAGTGCGTATACACTCTCGTCCGTTGAGGACGCAGAGCAGGGCCATCCAGGCAACCTGTCAAAGGGAACAAAAAGCTACCGGCACCACCTGCGCTCTAGTATGCAAGGGCCGACCACGACCACCCGTTCTCGCCTCATTTTCTCATCGCAGCCATGTTAAGGGGCAGGGCACCTACGAGCAGTGTCAGTATCTTGTCGGTGGGCGCGGCTTTCAGGGTGTCTAGTCACTCACCTCCCATGCCACCAAAGGAGCCGACGCCTTGGTTTTGAGCTGGGAACGCGCCGGACGCACAACTCACGACGCAGCTGCAGCTGCCGTCGGGGTTGAGGGTGCCTTGGCCCGGGGTAACGGAGCCGTTATTGTTGCCAGCGTTGTTGTTGTTGCCGCCGCCGTTGCCGCCCCTGTTGCCGCCGCCGTTGCCACCGGTGGCCCCGGGCGCGTTGGGAGATGTGCCCGAGGGCCTGCCACCGTTGGATCCGTTGCCGCCTGCGATGGGCGCCGCCTGGCCGGTGCCGTTCTGGGCAATGGCTGCGGCCTGGAACTGCGCGTGCGTCTTCTCGGCGGTAGGGTTGAGGGAGAAGGCCATGCCCTTTCCGCAGTGGCCTTGTTGCTTACAGTAGAACCCTACAGAGTGGTGTCAGTCTTCCGTTTCTGGGTCTGAGTGCCTCCACTCCGTCTGCTTCTGCTCCATCTCCTCTTGGTCCGTGACTTACACGTTGCGTCGGTGGTCATGACTTGCATGGCAACCTTTGGCGGTGGCGACACCGTGCCGTTGGGGTTGGGCACGAAGCCCGAATCCATGCCGCCAGCCATGGCCACGCATGGCTTGGCAAACGACGACTGTGTCACACTGTGACTCTGCTGGCCGAACTCGAACTCGATCATGTCGCCGACCGGGACGTTGTTGAGCTCCTGCGGCTGGAAGGTGAGGCCGCCGGCCCCGCCGACCTTGACCGTGTGCGTGGCCCGGGCTCCGGCGCCGTTGGTCTCCCGACCACCACCACCGCCGGCGGTGACCGTCTTGGTGACGGTCACAGCTTGGTTGATAGTCGTGGTGGCAGCGCCGCCTCCCGGGTTGGCCCAAATGATGACGACGTCGGTGCGCGAGTTGACAGTGATGCCCGCGCCCCTCATGCCCTCGATGACGGTTACGCCACGCTCATCGAGGATGTCGAGCCCTGCCTTGTCATCGATGGCACCGACCTCAGACCGGGGCGGGAACACATCGCGGACCTTGCGAGCGAGTGCCACTGGCGCGAGGGCCAGGCTCAGTGTTGTCGAGAACTTCATGGCGGGGTATATGTTGTGTCGTGATACTCGTGAATTATCCGGTAAATATGCGCCTGTCAAGGGATATCAAAGCGCGTTGTGTCGGTCGGGGTGAGGGCCTGCTCGTTACAAGTGAGGTCGACGAGAGAAGGAGAGACGGAGAGCTGGCGCGATCTAACAACGAAACACCCGCGAGGGGAGAGAGAGCGAGAGATTGGGGAAACAGAAACCTCAAGACCTAGAAACGAGCGGAGGCAGGCAACAAAGATATATCGAGGCCTAGACGACGGCCCAGGATGCCTCCATCCATTGTCGTCCCATGTTTCCCGGCCCCCCCCTTGACCGTAAGGCTTCCGGCCCCTGGACGAACCACGCCAAGTCCAGCCGCGCCCCTTCGTCGTGGCGACTCCGTGTCGACTGTCGACTGTCGAGACGCCCGTGCTTGCCGGTCGATCAAGTCATTTCGGGGTCGCGGCCATCCGGGCTCTAAGTGACGGGCGCGGCGCCGTGTAAGCCCAAGGGACCGCGGGGAGGATTCTGTGACAGGTCTGTCTCACATCGCGTTTTGGAGTTGCTCCCTACCGAGTGCTATCCTAGTCCCTTCCCAAACGGGCAAGAGCGCGGCTGGCTCTTGACGTTGTGGCTCCCGGCCAGTCTTTGGTCGCAGCCAAGAGCTTTGAGAGGAAAATAGAAAACTATTTTCGCCAAATCGATAAAATTTGCAGCTCCCAGGGTCTTTTGCGTCAACCTTGGGGTACCGCGATGGTGCGTGAGTGGTGACACATTGCTATAAATTCGGGCGTGTCCAGTCGGTTGTGGAGACTGGAAAAGCGCCCGCCAGCAGTGAGTTATAAGCCATAGCAGACAGACTCGGCACAACCACAGGGACGTCCTGCGACAAGCCTCTCGACCGACAGTCCCTGCGATCTCTGCAGGCAGAATTGATGGGGAAAGAATCCCGTGGCTGGGCTCGGGTACCTCGTCGCACTCGCTGCCGCGTCCACCTGAACGTGCTACGGCGGCCTGCGCATGGGGCACATCCGCCAACCTCGTTCACACTCCCCTCGGCCCTGAAGAAATGGTGGTGTGGCTCAAACCGCCCAAGCCGCTGATGAAACACGGCCTCTTGCGCATTGCGTCGACGCTACAGAAAAGCACTGCCCGCGGCTTCTTTCGCTCGCGGTCGCACCAGCAGCGTATTTATCTTGGCTTTTTCGGCCGATTGCGACCCTCCTCTTCGCGCGGCTCTCCGCAACCCTATCGGCGGCTATCATGCCGTCTGGCTGGAGTCTGGACGACAGCTTGTTTGGCTTCGTGGGGAATTGACAGGCTTGACGACCCCGTGCTTCGTTCGGGGCCGCTACTTCACCTACAGCAGAATGCAAAAATTCGTCCTCCAGATGAGTTTTACATGGTATCTTATTATCGTCAACCCCAAGCGTTGTCTGTTCTGGCGGAATACTCTGCCGCACCTTGCAGGGCCGCTACGTTCCCGCTGTGTCGGCCGTCCGAGTTCGACTCGTGAATATGTCAACCGGAGGTCTGCATTCATCTCGTAGTCGTAAAGACTTTGAAAACTGCTTCAAGCAGTGGGACCTTTCACTTCATCCTCAATCGGCATCGTTCTCGCCGAATGCCTGTGGGTGAAACCATCTTCGGACCGTCCGAGGAGCCACCACAACGATGCCCACAGTCTCGGCACGGCGGCTGCAGTGTAGCGACCGCTGCCGCCCCAGCGCCGTTCATCCGTAGCTGCACAGTCGTCGCCGTCTGGGCTCTTACACACGCGCGGCACGGGGTATCGGCGAGGCGGTTCCATCCTCGACATGGTGCAACGTCCCGTGTCGCAAATCTCCACCACCCGTCTTTGTCACCGACTGGACATGCGACGACTCGGAATTTCTTCGCAATTCGCCCTGCGTGCTTACTCACGCCTTTTTGTAGTCGTCGTGAGCTGCCTCCCCTGGCAGTGACCAAATCGGAGTCGCCTGAGGGGCCTTGGGCGGAGTGGCAGACGTTTGTGAAGGCAGTCAGTGCCAGTCTTACTGTTCATTCAGTTGCTTTTGAGCCTTTTGCTCTCCTTCGTAGAGGCCGGTGTAGTATCCCGCATAGTACCACGACATCATGAGCCTCTTGAGACTCTCGTCCTGGACTGGAGGCCTCGTCAGCAACCGGCTCTCGTCGCGGTGTGCCGCGGATCAAACATCTTGCGCCTTGGCGGGGCTTTCCTGCTTCGACTTACTGGAGCCCATGACTGCCTGTGGTGAGAATGCAACTGGAACTTGGTTTGTTCCGTCGTGCAGTGCCGGATCTCCCCTGCCGGGCCTCGTGTCCTGCCTCATGTCAGGATCTTCCGATACTGCGCATCGGGGATCTCGAAGCAGGGGCCAAGAAACATGATCGCCCTTGATTCGCGCAACGGGGGCAGCGAACGCACCTTTTCCGCCTTCTCGCCATTCGTGGACATGGCTTGGTCCTCGTCGCCACCCTCTAGGGCCACCGCCGCCGGCGTCCCAGCAACATGGTCATCACACTTTGAGGCCGTGGGCCTGCCTCTACGTATCAGAAAGGCATCAGCGCTGTGAGTCGGGTTTGTGTGCAGGTCCAACCCACCTTGATGACTCCTCAGCAAGAAGATCTTTGACGCTGCCGCCTTTTGCGTGGATGCTGTGGTATTTCTGGGGAGGCTTAGTAACGACATTAGTGTATTCAGACACATTCCATACCTTGTACTCCTCTAGAGCTTCGTTCCAGGAGTCGACGAGAGCAGAGTCGTCCCAGACTGCTTTGTCGTCCATCTGGTTGGCTCCGCCTCCGCGAGTTCCTGTCACGACTCACGACCAGTTGACTTGGCTCCTCCTGCACGATGCTTGAAGATCGCTCTCGGATTCTAGGAAGGACTTGTTATCAGCGGGGGTTGAAGCAGAGTTCAGATAGTCGCGTCATTTGTGTATACACCGTGGGAGTCGCGATGGTGAAGCTGCAGTTCAGCTGAGAAGACCACGCGTGAGTTCCAATCTGACGGCGGTCTGGTGCTCGGTAGGAGCCGTGGCGGTGGTGGCCCAACGCACTAAGCCCGGACGACCCCACCAGCGTCGCGGCGCCGCTGCACACCAGACACGCACCACCCTCACCGCTCTGCATCCAAGACGGCAGAATCGTATTTTTTTTGCTACCATCATCAGTGAGGTTGGCCGTTATTCTTTCCGGCGCACAACATCGCGATATTGACTCAATGGCGCCCGAACTCAGGAAGAGAAAGGGTTTGACCCCATTTTCGCACATATTCAACTTTTGCTGACCCCTCGCAGTCGCTCCCGACGCTCAAAAGAGCAACGGGGCCGCAACCAAGGCCGTCGCGAAGCAGACCAAGACGAAGCGCAAGGGTAAGACGAAGCGATACGTCGCCTCAGTGTTGTCGCATGGGCTAACAGTACATGATACAGCTGCTGAAGATGCCTCTCCGGTATCTTTAAAGAAGCAGAAGTCGACAAAGAAGGCGGAGGTCGCGGAGAAGCCCAAGAAGGCAGATAAACCCGGGAAGGCAGGAAAGCCCAAGAAGGCTTCAAAGCCTGCGCCGACTGAGGAAAAGGTCGAGGGCGAGCCGGCCGACGGCAACTCGGAATCAGAAGAGCAGCAAGAGGATGGCGGCGTTCTCCTCTTAGCCGATGAGCTGGACTCGGAGGACGAGGAGGGCGCGGACGAGGCGGCCGATTTCAAGCCCGGGCAAGACGTGGGCAAGGTGCCGGTCATTTCCAAGGAGGTGATGAAGGCCGCCAAGGCGCCGACGGGCGAGCGCGGCGTCATCTACATTGGCCGCATTCCCCACGGTTTCTACGAGCACGAGATGCGGCAGTACCTGACGCAGTTCGGCCCAATCACCAGGCTCCGTCTGTCGCGCAACAAGAAGACGGGCGCCAGCAAGCACTTTGCGTTTGTCGAGTTTGAGGAGGAGTCGACAGCCGAGATTGTAGCCAAGACGATGGACAACTACCTGCTGTTCGGGCACATTCTCAAGGTCAAGGTGGTGCCCAAGAGCCAGATACACGAGGACCTCTTCAAGGGAGCCAACCGGAGGTTCAAGAAGGTGCCCTGGAACAAGATGGCGGGTCAGAAGCTGGCCAAGCCGCTGACAGAGTCAGCTTGGGCGTCCAAGATGGATAGGGAGCGGGAGAGTCGCGCTAAGAAGGCTGAGAAGCTCAAGGCCCTGGGTTACGAGTTCGAAGCTCCTGTGCTCAAGGACGTGCCGGCGCCGCTGCCTGTCGAGAACGGCAAGGCTGCTGAGCCCAAGGCCATTGAGGCGGCCCCGGTAGCCGACGAGGCTGACAAGGAGGCGGAGGTCGAGGAGCCGAAGGCCGAGGCGAAGACGATATCCGCACCCAAGGCCAAGGCAACCAAGGCGAAGACGTCAAAAGCCAGCAAGGGGAAGAAGTCAAAGGCCTAGAGGGCTTCTCTGTAATTCAAGCACAATTTATCGTGGGCGCATGCGGCGTAATGTTTTCTTCTCATTCACGAAGTTTACGGGATCGATCTGCTACGACTTGGTATCCGAGAATTTTCTCTTGTTTGCATGTACGCGCATAAGCGAACCCGAAGCGCTCACGGAGAGTAAAGAGCAAGCAACGGGATTATGAAAGGCGAGACGATCTACTTCGCGCTCGATTGTGAACAAGCCACGGGAGTTGTCAACTTGTCCAATAGTATGATAGCGAAGATTGTTTGTAAGATGGAGAGGAGAAAAAAGAAGAGGAATCGCCTGGACGGCTGCGACAGACAAATTTTACGGGGCCAGGCGCTCTGACTAAGCCCGGTCGGTGCCCACAGTCAAACAACGGCCGGAACCCACTGGCAGACGGGACGGAAACACTCCATGGACGGGGGGCGGGATGCGAATCGGCGCACTGAAACCCGTCTTGCGACCCTGCGGGCGTAGAAAGAGTCTTTCTACGCCGCCGAGACGGGCACATGTAAACGGTGAATGGACCATCTGTGCCGTGGCCGTGTGAGAGGGATTCTGACGTGCACTTACTTTGTGCAGCATGTTTGTGGCTGCCTCGTACGAGATGCTTGGCTCGTATCCAGGCTCCGAGTTTCAATGACGAGCTGCGCTGTGGCCACTTGGCAGCACTCAACTCCCACACGGCGTCGTGCCACGAACCTACCAAGGTACAGGTAGATATTTCGTACATGAATGCCAGGAGCCACAGACGGGTTAAGAGCCCTGAGGGACTCGACGCCGCCTCGCCACGAACGCGCACCCTGCATGAGGGGAGCCAACTCGCACAACAGGAGGCCCATCAACTGAAGACAAGGGGCGCCTGGACATGCACCGCACAGCGCGCGTGCGACCATATGCATGTTCTGAGACTGCCATGGCTGACGACGACCGAGCCTTGGCCAGCTCTAATGCCAGTCCCGTCCGTGCGTGCTGTAGCATTGGAAGTGATACAGTAGCAGGTAGGTAAGTATGAAGTAAGGTAAGTACCTTACCTTACCTACAGTATTACCTGTACATCTGGGCTGTCGCTGGGAGAGCCGGTCCAGCCCAGCACGGTCGGGCGTGGTGGGCGGGCAGGCGTGGTTCGTGGCAGAATGAAAGCGCTACCACCTTGGTAAATAAAAGCTCCACGTTCCACTTGCGCTACACGTACATTATTACAGTACAGTACCTTGGTACTGGCTGGATGCTACTACTAACTTACTGCCGCCGTTGTCGTCGTCCCGCTGGACCTCACCTCCCGCAACAAACGACCCTCGTTTCCACCGTCCGACCGACTACCTAGACGCAACGCGCCAGCAACGCAACCATTGCATTGCCAGCGACGCACCGGGCGGCCACCACGCGCACCGATGAGGCTCCTCTAGTCACCGCTACCTCCCGCACGCGAATCCAGACATGTCGTCGACGGCCGCCACGGAGCCGAGCCAGGCAGCGTCCAGTCCAGGTAGGCCACGCCAGCGTCCCGGCTGCCCCCTCCCCCATTGAGATGCTGACCACGCCCGCCAGGTGCTCACGCAGGCGCAGCGCCCAAGAAGAAGGCCAACAAGAAGAAGAAGGGCGCCAACAGGACAAAGGACACCCTGCAGACCGGCAACGGCGACGCCCGCGGCGCTATCGACGGCGAGGAACCCCCCAACAACGTCGACGGCGGCGGTGACGATGAGCCGGAGTCGCCAACGCAGCCTGTCAGTGTCATCATTTGCAGCCTTGCCGCTTCCCGCAGCCCAGCACCCCCCCTGTCCATGACCTGTCGCTGACCGATGTTCCTGCAGGACGGCCCCACGACGGACGCGACCACCACCACCACCACCACCATGAAGCCCGCACCCACTGGCAACGGCCACGTTGTTCAACCGCCCGACGACGGCGCCGACTCAGACCCCACGGCCAAGCTCGATGCCATGGGCAAGGAACGCGAGGCCCTGCGCGCAGAGGTCGAGCAGCTCCGCAAGCAGCTCGAGGGCATCCAGGAGACCCACGAGCAGGAGACGTCGCAGCTGCGGGCCGACCTCGAGGAGAGTAACAGCGCCAAGGAGCACGCCGAGGAGCAGTATCAGAACCTGCTTGGCCGCGTCGAGAAGATCAAGGAGTCCCTGAGCGACAGGCTCAAGCGCGATAAGGCGGAGCTCGAGGAGGCGAGGGAGCGCATCGAGGAGCTCGAGGCTCAAAATGAGCAGCTCCAGTCGACGGGCGAGGAGTTCGCGAGGCTCAAGGACGAGCTGCAGGACGCGACGCGCGAACTGACCACGCTGCGCAGCCGCAACAACCTCTCAGCGCACAACTGGCACAAGGAGAAGGAGGAGCTGACGCGGACGGTGCAGCACCTCAAGGACGAGGTTGAGCAGACGTCCAATGCCATGGGCGAGTGGGAGGTGCTCGCCATGGAGGAGCGGTCCATCAAGGAGAGCCTAGCGGATAAGGTCTCAGAGCTCGAGGAGCAGGTCGCCACGCTACGGCAAGGCTACGAGAGCGCCGCCGCCGAGCGCCAGAGCCAGGCGACGCTCGTGGACAACCTACAAAACGCCCTCCGCGAAATCCAGGAGGCTCGCAAGAAAGAGCTGCGCGAGATGGTCGAGACGACCGAGGCGCAGCTCCAGGCGCAGAAGAGCCTCGTGCAAGAGGCCGAATCCCGTAGGGCCGAGGCCGAGGGGGTCAAGGAGGAGCTTTCCAAGGAGCTGGAGCGCACGGCGCCGTTCGAGAAGGAGGTCAAGGAGAAGAACCTCTTGATAGGCAAGCTGAGACACGAGGCCATTGTGCTCAACGACCACTTGACCAAGGCACTGCGCTACCTCAAGAAGACGAAACCAGAAGACAACGTCGACAGGCATGTCACCCCCGCCCCCCTTTTTGCTATTCCCCCTTTCTCTCGCGCAGCAAACCGCGAAATGACGAGCTTCGCCGCTGACCAACCGCCACAGGCAAGTCATCACGAACCACCTCCTCCACTTCCTCACCCTCGATCGCGGCGACGCCAAGCGCTTCCAGGTCCTGCAGGTCATGGCCGGCTACCTCAACTGGACCGACGAGCAGCGCGAGCAGGCTGGGCTCGCGCGTCCCGGCGGCTCGGGCGGCAGCCTGCGCCTGCCCATGTCGCCCTTCCACCGCACGCCGAGCTCGCCGTCCCTCAGCGCCGACCTCTTCTCGGAGCCCACGTCGGCCAAGGACAGGGAGTCGCTGGCGGAGCTGTGGGCCGGGTTCCTCGAACGCAGCGCGCAGGAGGGCGCCGGCGAACCGCCCGTCCCGCCGTCGCGCAAGGACAGCACGAGTAGTGCGGCGACGGGCACGGGTACAGGGCGGTCCGACTCGCGGCCGTGAAGAAAGGCGGCCCCGGGGGCGTGGGAGGGGGGTGCTTGGCTAGGCGTATCTGCATTGTGTACGGCGCAAGATTCTGCGTGTTTACGACGGGGGAACATGTCGCGTGGCCTCATGGCGAATGATCAGAGTAATGAATAGACGCCTCGGAAGGGACATGCCGTCCATGTGAACACTGTTTATGCAGGGACCACTGCACGCAATCACTTTGGATATATCGATGGTTCAGGGACCAAACCAGGTCTCGCTCAAAGGATGCTTTAAATTCCAGTAGTCTATGTCTATGTGCGCCTTTGTCCTTGGTTTCAATTTTTACAAAGAAGCCGTAATTAGATGGTACCGTCTGCGGAATCCTGCCGCAGCTGCTCCAGCACGCTGTGGGCGTACATGTCGGCGTCCCTGGAGATGGCCTGAATGTCGATTCTGTTTGCGAGCGCGTCGTTGACGCCCTCAATGACGTCTCGCTCCTCCATGACGTCGCGCATGAGGCGCACCTCGTGGGTCCAGTAGGCGTGGGACCGGGCGCGCAGGTCCTCGTCGCGCAGGGCCGTGTTCTTGATGATGCCGACGGCGCTCATCCTGCTCTTGGCAGCGGCGACGGCGCGGGCGGCGGCGTCAACGCGCTCGGCGGGCGAGGGCAGCTGCGCGAAGGCGCGGTTCGTGGCGGAGAGGTAGAGCAGGGCAGCGAGCAGGGCGTCGAGGGCGGCGAGGGCGACGAGGCGGCCGGCGCGGGCGCGCCAGAAGAAGAAGTCGACGTCGGAGAGGCGCAGGGCGCGGGCGTTGGCCTGGTAGTTGTAGGAGCTGACGAGGTAAACGTCGAGGGCGGCGACGACGGACGCGGTGACGACGGCGAGGCGGCGCCACTGCGCGCCCGGCTTGCCGGTCAGCGAGGGGCTGGTGACAACGGCGAGGGCGACGAGGTTGGCGAGGTGCGGGGCGAGCAGGGCGGGGAGCGCGTAATAGAAGTAGGTCCGGGGCTCGTCGGCGGTGCAGAACGGGCAGTCGGCGAGGACGTCCGGGCCGAACTGCAGGTACAGCAGGCGGCTCTCGAGGTTGACGAAGCGGGCCCTGAGGGCCTCGTCCGAGGGCGACAGCAACGACATGGTGCCGCCGCCGCCGCCGCCGCCGCCGCTGCTGCTGCTGCTGCTGCCACGGTGGCGGAGGGCAGCCGCGACGCGGGCAAAGAGCACGTCGACGGGGATCTGGAGGCGGCTCTGCGTCGCGGCGAAGAGGTTCTCGGGGGCGAAGACGGGGAGGAGGGCCCTGACGAGGAAGACGGCGGCGAGGCCGGCGAGGAGGCCGATGGCGCGGCGAGCGTGCGGGGGGGCGGGACACAGCGGGAGGTTGGCGTCGCGGGAGGCGTCGCGGACGGAGCGGTACCAGGAGATGGCCTTGGGGAGGAGGACGGGGCCGAAGAAGAGGAGGAGGGAGCGGATGCTGCGAAAAGGGAGAGGTAGGGTTAACGTTGGAGCTCGTCTTTTGCGACAAACGCGAAAGGGGAGGAGGAGCGAGTGCGAGGCACGACGTACGAGTCCCAGGAGATCGCCATGGCGGCGGGCGATGGCGTGGCGGCGACAGTGGGAAGGCAGGTAGGTGTCGCCCTGGTTTTCGCTGACCAGGGGTTTGGTGATGTCGATTGCGTGGTGGGGTGGAGGGGAGGGACAACGGCGTCGTTGTCTCGACGCTCGCGGCGGGCTCGAGGAGGAGGAGGACGAAGAGCAAGGTGGACGAACAAAGGAAGACAAGACAGACCCCGGCCGAGTTGAGGACACACCACGTCAGGTTCCCCGTTGCCGTTGGTGGGTATTAACAGGCGCGCCCGCGCTGCTGCAGCCCACCAGGGCAGGCAGCCAGCAGTGGAGGGCGGGTGCGTCAGGGACCAGGGCAGGGCGGGTGCTGTAGCGCCAGCGCCAGCGCCAGCGCCAGAGCACGGGCCGGGGGCCAGGTGGGGCCTATTGACGGGCTTTGCAGAGCCCGGGAAGTGAGGCCGGTGGCGCAAGCGCTGTGGGGCGTTCCCGAGCGCTGGGCTCAGCGGCAGCCCCTCGTCATAGCTTCCATGTCGGCCGGGATCGTGAAAGCCGTGGGGCCGTGGCCTCTCTCCGCAGGACGTCCATGTGACAGGGTCGTGTAAAGTTGTTGCGAACTACCTTCGATGCTGGAGCAGGCGCAAGACGCAGACAACTCGTCGTTCGGTCGCCTTAGATGGCCAACCTCGTACATACATTCGCTGGCTCTCATACCTAGCATCTATTCCTCACGCTCAGCTCACGACTCACGAAAAAGCGACGTTACCGCCGAGACGTCGCTTATTACATACAGTTCGATCAAACTCCTCATGCTGCCACGACAAGGCATGGGAACATCCCCCGGCCTCGGGCCCGAAGACCACGATTTCGGGCGCGAGCCGCTCGCCGGTCCCTCTCTCACTCCCCCGCAACACGAGTACTAGGCGCGGCCCCGGCCGGTCGGCCGGCACACGGAACCAATCTCACGCGCCGAATCAGGAAACGGCCGGAGCCGGTGGTGGCGGGTGCACGCCTTGTTCTTGACCCTTTTTTTTCGACGAGAGAGACGCCGCTCATGCGTGACGCGCGTTTCAAAAACGTCTTTGGTTCGTCAGCGCCCCGCGGATGGAACTAGACGGCAGGCTCTCCCCGTCGTCGTCAGCCAGTACAAGAAAGAAAAGGGAGTGTGCTGCGTGCGGCAGCTGTTGCTGCTACCGCTCGAATTGCTTAGGTTGACGCCAGCGGCTGGCGCGTCGTCAGCCACGAGGGGGGGGCTGGGGCGTAAACAAGCTGCTACGAGACGCTTGTATGAGGAAGTATTTCGTAGTTACGAAGGAGGACAGGAGGAATGCCTGGGCACCTAGTGTTGACGATGGACGGGCATGGTTGTACCCTGATGACGCTTGATGGCCATGAACGGGCAGGCAAAAAGGCAGACAGGGAAACCCGTCTTTAATATATAAAGCCCGTTGGATGTTGGGCCGCGATGCTGTGACACCCGGAACACGGCCAACTCGGCGGCACGGAGCATCACCACAACAACAGATTCGCCTCATCGTCGGCTGCATTAAAGCTCATCGTCCAGCCCACCATCATCACCATCACTCGTGACTTCCTTACACGCAACCCCATCCACGCATCAACCATGGCGGCGGCGGCGACGACGACGACGACGCAGCCTCCTCCTCCTCCGCATTTCCTCGCCGGCAAGAAAATCATCGTCGCCGGCTGCGGCATGGCCGGCCTGTCCTTCGCCATCGCCCTGCGCAGGCTCTGGGACTCAGCCCCGCCGTCCGCCGGGTCCGCGCCCGAGCTGCTGCTCCTCGACCGCGACGGCCGCCGCATCGGCCCCGCCCGCGAGGGCTACTCGCTGTCCCTGCACGGCGCCGACGCCGACGGCGGGCTCATCGCCTGCCGCGACCTCGGCCTGCTCGACGAGATGCTCGCCCGCGCCGTCGCCGGGGACGGTGCTGCGGGCGACGGCGCGGGAGGGTTTCGCATCTGGGACGCCTCCGCCTGGCGCGAGCTGCTGCGCGTCAACGCCGCGCCGCACGCCGGCCTGCCCACGGCGGTCATCCGCATCACGCGACGGGACGTCCGCGACGTGCTCATCGAGGGCGTCGAGCGGACTGACGCCATCCGCTGGCACCGGACGTGCACCGCGGCGGAGCGCCTCCCAAACGGCATGATACGCGTGCACATCTCCCCGTCCCCCAGCGCCGGCGCTGGCGATGGCCATCCTGAGCCGCCGACCACCGAGGACTGCCACCTCCTCATCGCCGCCGACGGCGCGCACAGCAAGTTGCGCGCCAGCCTGCGACCCGGCCGCGACGCCCTCCTCCGCTACGCCGGCGCCGTGCAACTCGGCGGCGTGGGCCGCTTCCCGGGGGGCCTCCCGCCGCCCCTCGATAGGGATTGGGGCATGGTGCTCACGGGCGAGGGCGCGGCGTGCTTCTTCTCCCCCGTCGACAAGACCGGCGTCGTCTGGGCGCTGAGCCGGCTCGAGCCCGAGAGCGCGCGCCCCGTGGCGTACGACCGCACGTCGGCGACGGCCTTTGCGGCGCTCAAGGACGAGGCCCTCGCTCTTGGGCGATCCATCGCGGAGCCGTTCCCCAGCGTCGTGCGCGCCACGGAGCAGGACACGTCGTTTGTGTTGCCGGCACGGGACCTGGAGCCGTTTGGCCACATCGATGCCGATGGGTCCCTCCCCCTCCCCGGCGTCGTCTTCCTCGGCGACAGCAACCATGCCGTCAGCCCGTTTGCCGGCAACGGCGCCAACCTGGCCCTCAAAGACGGCTGGGACCTGGCCAGCCGGCTGTGCGCGGCGGGTTCGCTCGACGAGGCCGTCACGGCGTACGACGCGCTGGCGCTTCCGCGGGCACGGCGGACGCTCAAGACGTCGCGCGACCGCATCGCCATGGGACACTGGACGGGGTGGCGGTACTGGCGCTTCAGGATCGTCTTGTGGTTTGGCACCTGGTTCATGTGGCTGGCTGGCCGATAGGAACGTAGGTAGGTGGGTAGGTAGGTAGCCCAGCCGCGGGACGAAGATGGTGTTCCTAATGCCTTGTATGATAAGTTGTTTGAGAGCCACAAAGAAATATCTCTTTCCCACTTCTCCCTCTTGTTGCCCAGTCTGAGCAAAACGCCAACCACCCACGAGGGGGGCACGCCGAATTACTCCTTGCCTAGAGTCTCGGGCAGCAGGTCCTCGTACTCTTCAGGCAACGGCTCTTCCTCGACCCACGCGCACACGCCTCTGGCGAACAGCTCTGGGAACTGCAGGTTCCACGGGTGCACCGCCTCCCGGACGATGGCGGCCCTGCTCTGCGCGCAGCCCGCCTTGAGCGCCGCGCCCAGCCTCCGCGTCGCCTCGACGTCCTCCATCCTGCCGCCCGTCACGGCCAGCGCCCTGGCCGTCGGCGGCGCCGCCCGCAGCGCGCCCAGCTCCACGAGGGCGATGCTCCCAAACACCTCCCTGAGGAGCGCCCCGCGAGCGTTGCGCCTGATGTCGCTGCGTAGGTCCTCGCCTACCGTCAGCCCCTGCGCCCGCCATGCCGCGTCGTTGATACGGTCAGCCAGCAAGGCGGGGAGCATACTGTGCGCCGCCTGCAGCGCGACAAGCGCGCCTGGGTACCGCGCCGCCCAGAGGCGCCAGCCGGCAAAGGGCCCGCAGCCGGAGCCGAAGACGGAGCGCACGAGGGGAGCGTGCGCGCGCGCCGTCTCGACGGCCACGAAGCCGCCCATGGACATGCCGACGAGGTGCGCGACGCCGCCATGCGCGCGCCGACGGATCAGGTCGGCAACACGCGTGGCCTGCGCGGGGATGGAGCAGGGCGAGAGGCCCGCCGATGACGAGTGTCCCGGAAGGTCTGGCACGAGGAGGTGGTAGGCGCCAAGATGCGATGAGACGAGCTCCCACTCGCAATGCGAGCTGCCTAGGCCATGGAGGAGGACGATCGTGTCAGGCTTAGAGTCGTTGAGCGACAGGTGCCAGAGCTCGTCTGCGGCCGAGGGCTGCTGCTGCTGCTGCGCCGCCGCATCGCCTTGCGCGGGCGTGTCTGCATCTGCATCCTTGGTATCGCTCATGTCGTGGAGTCTGCTGTAGACGGGCTCTGATCTCGCCGTTCTCGCAGACGTTCATCAGGGCTGAGAGAGAGGCCGAGAGTGACAGAGGACGGTGTCACCAGAGCAGCGACGGGGAAATACTCAGATGCGAAAGTACGAGGTACGGGGGGCGCATCTTGGCGAAACGCCTCGAGCAGGCCCAAGTGCATTCGTCATCAACCAAGTAAATAAACGAACCAGGCCAGGGTGCAGTAACATTAGTAGTTGCCGAAGGATGTTAGGACGACAGGCGTCATCGCCAGGGGGGGGCCATCAGTTGGAGGAGGTGCGGCAGCGCCCGTCCGCTCATTCATCAACACCCAGGTGGGGCTGGCCTGCAAGGTGGGGCGCCAGCGCTTCGTTAATATCCTGCCCACCAAAAAATTCCTCCTCTCACCATTCTTTTCTTCTTCAACTCGCAGCAACTGCCATCGGCCACTTTGCTCTCCCCTTCCCGCAGCCTCGTCGCCGTCGCCGTCGCCGACATCGACACTCTTCTATTTCTCGCATGATAGAACTAATAAACCAATCGCTCGTCCTCATCGTCCCGCAGCCCCCTCCGTCTCCCCGTGACGCGAGCGTAGATCCCTACATGCGCATTGGCACTTTCGAAGCTTTGGCGATCCTCTTTCCCGTGGTCGCTAGAGTCAATATGTTGCCTAGAACAATCCCAAATAACCCTGCCAAGGGTTCTTCTCTATCGTGTTACAAAGTCTCAGCGTCAAGCAATGATGAACTTTGCGTCAAATTTTAAGGGAGATACATTTTATTGCGCCCCGATGCCCAATGCTCATATAATGCACGTAGTAAATAAGTTAGTAGCGGCGGCGGCGGCGGCCGTAGCGGTAGCCTTCGCCCCGTGATATATGTGTATGCCGCCTGTATCTTTTACAACTCCTTCTTCTCCGACTGCTCGGCCGGCACGGCCACCTTCTTCTTCGGCGTCTTGGCCTGCTGTTGTCCCTTCTCCCTGGTGGTACTGCTGCCCTCCGCCGCGGCCTTGCGGCTGAACAGCGCCGTCCACACAAACACGACCAGCTCGGAAACGAGCGCGATGAAGCCCGAGCAGGCGAGCTGCCACGACGGGGCGCTCACGCTGCCCAGCGGCGCGCGCGGGAACGAGATGATCCACTCGGCGTAGTACGGGAACCAGCCGTACGGCAGCCAGAACATGGCCTCCTTGCCGTACCAAAACGGCAGGAAATATTGCGGCGCCTTGGTCAGCAGCAGTCGCACCGCCGTGAGGTAGTTGTCGAACTTGCTCCGCGACGCCTCGAGGCCCTTTTCTGCAAGTCGCCAACCGGTACCAATCAGCATCGTCCCCGTCTCGTGTGCGCAGCCGGTGGCAAAAAGAAAAATTAAGGAGAAGGGTGTTGGGAGGGGGACGTACTCGCCGCGTCGAGCTTGTCAAGCAGCTTATCATGCTGCCGCCGCAGCTTGGCCCATTTCGCAAACTCGTCCTGGCTGCTCGTCGCGTTGAGCTCCTGCCGCACGCGGAGGTACTCCGCCTGGAGCTTGCGCTGCTCTGCCGCCGCCTTGGACGTCGACACGGGGAGGTAGTTGATCAACGTCCAGAGCTATATGCGATCTGCGTCAGCCATATCCCGTCTTTTCCACGATCCCTCAATGATAAGTTGAGCCGCAGGGGACACACGCACCAGGCTGTTGATCTGAGCGGCGCCGATGGCGTTGATGACGTGCGCCAGCAGCTCGATGGCGAAGATGACAAACAAAAGGGTCGACATCTTGGCGCCGTCTGGGGGAGCAGAGACAGGAGAGCTCGGGTCGGGGAGGATGGCGGTTGAGCTGGCACTTGAGTGGCATCGTGGGGTCCGGTTGCGCCGCCGTCGGACTCGAGCTGTCCTGTTGGCTGGGCGGGCGCGCTGATGACATAACCCAACTTCAGCGCTTGCCTCCCGCTCCGCCAACGTTCAAGTTACCCGGGAGCCAGGTTGAGCTCCAGACACGCACTTCACTGCGAATTGTGTGTCCACCGTTCAGTTTTCTCAAATGTCCCGGGCGCTCGACAAGGGCGTCAAGGTGGCACTCAAGAATGGCAATCACGAGAGGGTCTTCGAGGAGATATCCTCGGCGCTGATCCAAGCGCACGGCTCCCTGCTCGAGATAGAACTGCTGGGCCAGAGCCACATCCCAGATGCGGACACGACGTTGCTTCAAGACGTCAACGCCATTGCTATACCCAAGCTGCGGCTTGTGCAGGCATTTATCGTCGCCAGAAGGATACTGAACGAGCACCTTGTTCACGGGAAGGAGGTCGCGGAGGACCGGATCCTGCGGGCCACTGCTACCATTCTCCTCATGGACGCCGAGCACCTCACGGCGGCGAATACCCGCAAACGTCTCATATCCAACAACACTTCGAAACATGAACACGTCAGGGAGCTTCTCGGCAAGGAAAAGTACTTCATCGACAGCCTTCTGACGAGTCGCCTTCACCGACACACCAAGTCTCCTGTCCTCTGGAGCCATCGCCGATGGCTGACGGCACAGCTCGGTGACCTTGCCGCGGCGGGCGACCTCGCAGCAGACATACGCGACGTCGTCTTCGTGTCGGCGGAGCGGCACCCCCGCAACTACTACGCCTGGTGCCACGCCCGACAGCTGGTCGCGCTCTCCGCGACGGCGCGAAACGAGCCACAGCGTGCGTTGTTGGACGGGCCGTCGCTGGTGGCGGACGCCAAGCGCTGGTGCTTCAGCCACCACGACGACGTCTCCGGGTGGATGTTCCTCCTGTTCCTGCTCAGGGCATGGACGGGAGAGGCCGCGGGTGTCTTTAGCGAGACGCTGCAGCTCACGGAGTCGTTCCACTGGAGGAACGAGTCCGTCTGGTACTTTCTTCGCAACGTGGTCGCCACCGGGGCGGTGGACGCGGGGCGTAAACAGCAGTTCGAGGCTGCGAGAACTGCGCTCCGGGCAGGCACGCGAGATGGAAGCCTTGAGCAGAGGGCCCTCGACCAGGCTGCCAGCTGGGTCAAGTTCAAGTAGGCGGGGGGGCGAGGATAGCCGACGCACCACCACGACCAGTATTACCCCTTGCCTCTTCGTGTTGTGAAACGAGGTGCGTGGTCTATCTTGTCGGGACGGGGAAAAAGCCGTTTTGGTGTTGCCGGGTTACCGGTCTGTGTTTATCTGGTGCTCGTGGGAGTCTCTCTGCTACTAGTAGACGCAGTTCGGTGGGAGGAATGTTGTCGGCCGCTGGCTCACGAGGCGCCCATTCCGTCGCAAGGCTGTTGCACAGGCATGCGGCGATGGCATCAAGTGGACGTACAGCCATGTCGTAGCCTTTTGACGGGTGACGGGGTGCAATGGACAGAAGCTTGGATATTCGACACTACGTGTGTATCCCGAGGGCGAAGTTTGGCTGCCATGAGCGGCGGCGGCGACGTGCAAGCTGCGTGCCCAGGCGAAGAGCGGGCGTGCACTTCTACGCAGCGAAGGTGGCCGTGAAGCTGGCCGCTTTGCAGCCATCCGTGGACGGCATGAGCATCGGTTTCGGAAAGGCACATGGGAACCGACCTAGCAGTATTATGTCTCAAACATGCGATGGCCCATCCCATCGTATTGCTAATAGTGACCCGACTTTCAACGTTCGACGTGGGACGACGTCTTAGCTTTCCCTGACCAGATATCAGACCACGCTGTCAGGAAGCGCGGCTGTTGCTGCTCCTGGATATGGTGGATCGCCGTCGACAACCGGCCCACGCCCTCATGAGTTGTGCTGGTTCCTTGATCACCTCACTCTTTCACCCGAGCATCTCTCGCCAGGACCACGGAGATGCCCACCCGTGAATATGGGCAGAGAATCACAAAGCCTCCGAAAAGTGTGAGATGGTGACGGTGGGACGTTGCGATGCCAGAAGAGGGTGATTGATAGTCTGCTACTGCCCTCTGCGGGCTAGGACGTACAGGAGCGTAATGTAATACTTGCTCCTACTACGCTTGTCGGTATCTGAACCTTTGTCGAGCATTTCGTTTGTGCTGTCTTGACCCATATGGTGCAAGCGAGGGAGGGCGGGCGCTTACCCTCGGGGAACAAGCACCGCGGGGCGCCAAAATGCTGCGTGCCTTCTTTGGTCAAATTCGCTGCAAACGATCGCCCCCCGCCTGCACGTCGCGAGTCGTCATCGTGATCTCGGCGGTGCTGTGCCTCGCCGCCAAGGTCAGACAGCGTCGGCGGTGCAACGCCAGACGCGAGATCAGGCAGCTGAGCGGCGTTGGGAGATCGCTTGCTTTGCCAATGCCAGGCTTGTGGGCTTTTTTTTCTGTACTAACGTAATGCACGTTGCGTGCAGACACACACACACGCAAAGAATTACAAAGTACATATACTTTACATGTGAGCAGCTGTCAGGAATGCAGGTAATATACATACCTAGGCAGTAAACACGGACAATTGAGAGGGCGCAGCAGACACACGAGGGCGGTCCAGGCTCGGCCGCCCTCGCCAACGGCCTGCCCTCGCAGGGTCTGAAACAAGAGGCTACATATAATCACGAATCCTTACTACGACATGCGTAGTACGAACGAACGAACGTATGTGTACGAAGTACATACGTACGTGCGTAGCAGTTGGCACCAGCGGTGCAGAGAGGCCCATGCATGCCCGCAACACACACAACGCCGTCACAACTCACGGGCGGCTCTGCAGACATTGTGACAGGCGCCGTGACGTCTTTTCCCCCTGGCGCGCGGCCGGCCTTGACTCTCGAGGCGCCACCCGCCTAGGTAAGTACCTACGTTAGTAGTACGATCTTGGCCCATCGCCTAGACCTGCTGCGGCCGGCTCACAATGGGCATGGGATAGGCGCGCGCGAGCGCTGGGGCCGCCAAAATGAGTCTGAAACGGTGGACGGCATTGGCGGCGTTGGCGGGAGGTGTCGAGTGCCTTGTTGGGGTTCATTGGGGGGTCGCCATGCGTGCATTGTATGTACGTACTCTGCAACTTCAATACTTTAGTACCTACGACCTGTGTTCGTACAAGACGGCGGCTATTTTTACCCTGTCTCGTCAATGTGTGAGTAAACACGTCGATTCATGAAGGTGAACCACACGGTTCGGTTCCTTGCCCTCTGTTGTTTGTTGGTTTTGTTTTAGTGTGCCGTGTCATGCCGTGCCCTGCGACATGGGAATGCCAAACATGGAGAGAATAGATGAGATGCCCATGCCGGGTTGCGAAAGCCACATCCACGTCAATATTGCGACTGCCAACCCCCGCCCCCTGGCGAGCGGTGGGAGATCAACATGGCCCCCCCTGTTTACGTGGGGTGGGCAAGGGAAGGAAAGCATTGGGCAATGCAACCTAGACCAACAGGGATCTGCAAGAAGCAGTACGTAGTACTACTAGCAGTAGCGGCAGGTGGATGGCAATCTGAAGCTGGAATTGCTCGCTGGGTAAAAGGCGCAGTCAGAGAGCGAGAGAGAAAGGCATGTATGTGTGATGGAAGCTTGTCCGATGCACCGCCGCGAAGGAGCGTTTACTTAGTAGTTTGCAGTGCACCGCCAAGGGGCAACTAACAGTCAGTCTACGCCTTCACCGTCGTCGAGTTCGGTCGCGCGCGACCGTGTGGAAGGTACCTACGCACCGATGTGCATGTGCCTCAAGCGGAGCGAGGCCGAGAAACATGCATGCAAGCATTGATTGCATGTGCTCGGATGCAAAGCCGATCGACTCGTCTAGACAATTGAATCAATTGCAGACGGCTGCCCGCCCTGAACCTGCGGCGCATTGCGCATTGTAATGAGAGACGGGGTTCGCCGCTGCGAGGAAGATGTATTTGCATGCACGGTGCCAACACGACGGCGAGTGCGAAAGAAGTGATGAGACTGGCAAGCCCCTGATACTGTAACGGTGGTGATGATGAGGATGAGGATGAGGATGATGATACCTAACTTACTTAGTGGTGCGTCAGCGGCCGTCCCTTTCGAGGCGCCGAATTGGCCTGTCGATCGGGAGGAGCTTGGGGCATTTGGGGCGTAGGTCCCACATCCACCAGCGGCAATTCTAGCGGGACCGAGCTCCCTCTTCCCTCCCCCCCTCGTCTCGCTCTCTCTCTTTCTCTCTCCACATGGGTACTACAGGTACTAGGTAGTTAGCTATCCGTCTGCCCTTACGACGCTTTGTAATCGGATCGAACCGTACAGGTACTACCTAGTACGTACAATATGCACCGGCAAGCAAATGTGCTTCTGAGCAGGCTCTGGTATCGAGAGCAACAGAGACCATGCCGGCGACGGTGCACTGGCAGGCACCTCAGGCTTGTGCGCAGGCAGGCAGGCTGGCTGAGCTGACCAGCTGCGCAGATACGAGGCGGCGCAGGCGGCACCACTGCCACCACCACCACCACCATCGCCGCCGCACGCAAGGGCTCGTCTTCCCCAAAAGCCGCTTTTCAAGACCAACAAAGCCCAGCCAAGCTTGCCAAGTCACAGCCCAGGGCCAAGCGCCCTCGTTTCCAACACATCTCCGCAGCGTCTCGTGGCTCGGAAAGTCTAATGCCGGAGCGTGGTAGGGTCGCCCGCGGCACCGGCGGCGGCCAATTGGCACCGAGCCACAGCCGCTACAGCGGGTTGCGCGACCGCCCGCACAGCAAAACCTACCGGAGGGCCTCGTCCACGGCGCGCCCGCCGAGCCCCCGATGAACTTGGAAGCTCCAACGACAGCGGGTCTGGTGTGCTGCCCCTCCCCCCCCCGTGTCCCGTCGGGTTGAAGTCCATCGTACTAAGGTGCCCGTCATGGCATCATCAGTGGCCACTGCGCTGACGCGCCGTCCGTATATGGATCCATCCGCGCATCCGCCGACGTCAACGGTGGGCCGCCTTCGGCCCCCTTCCAAGGCTTCCTCCGCCCAAGGAATGGATGGATACGATACTACGTACTACTACTAGTATTACACGCAGTGCGCCGCCACTCTCGAGAGCGCCATATCCAAGGTAATCGTGCAGGCATCAAAAAGTTTCTTTTGCTTTCAGGGCTTGCGAGGCGCACGGAACAGGGACAGGGCACACTGGGCAACACGAGTTCGATATTCAGCCCAGCTGAGCCCAGCCCAGCGGCATCGATCGGGCGGACAAAACCCGCGCTTGGACCCCATTTCTTCATGGCCGCCGTTGATACTAGTACATAGAATCATCGAGGTAGGTCAAGGCAAGTACTAGATCTAGCACTTGTACTTCGTACTGTAGGTGCATGTGCCGCCTGAGAGCCAACATGCAGCGTCGGACATTGCCCAGCTGCGGGTGATGGGACGGGGGGGATGTCTGTCGGCCTGCGGCGCGTGAACATTGTCCAGGGCGCCGGCAGGCGTGCAGCCATTGTCGGCCGAGTCGCATCCATCTTGGTGGTTACCGGTCATGTCGTGCGTTGTGCTGCTCTCGTCTCGAGTGCATCTACGATACAAGGTTTGTGCATCCCAGCCGGGGTCCCGGCTGCACGTCCCCAGGGGCGGCGGGGCCCCTCCACTCCCATACAGGTACGTACCGCTAGCCCCGAGTACGTAGTACCCACCACATCACCACTAAGTTCACCCACCCCGGCCAGGACAGTGGAGTGCCCTGCCCCCGTCGACACCCGGGCCAACCGCTGGCATTCCCTGAGACCCTCTGGCTTCCAGGGCGGCCCTGCAACCCGGGGCCACGACCCACCGTTCCAGTGATTGACGCGAACCGCTCCGGTGCCCTGCCCTGCCCTGTGCTGTGCCGTGCTGTGAGCTGTGCCGTGCTGCCCTGCCCTGCCCTGCCTTGCCCTGGACTCGAGCGCCTGCTCGCTGCTCTGGACCCGACACCACCTCAATCGGCGGTCGTGGCACGCCGCCGTGGAGCCATTGGATGGATCAATCAGATGGACCATGAGGGTGCGGCCCTTCCATCGGGTGGCTCGTGCCAACGACAACCGTCCGTCCTCCGTCCTCCCCACCTCCCCCATCATCATAATCATCATCGTCGCCGTCGTCGTTCGTCGTCGTCGATTTGCACCTCACGGCTTCTCTATTCTCCCATTTGTTTTCTCTTTTCCGCCTTTACCATTTGGGGAACAATACTAGTATAGCCTCTCGCTTGAATTTTTTTTGTTTCTTTGTTTCATTTGCCCGCCGTTTTGTTTCGTCCTTTCTTGTAAAACAGCAGCAGTCCGCCTCTCCAGCAGGGGGATAGCCAGACACGGCCCGCCTCCAGTTCGGTTGCTCTGCCAAGGCAGGCAACGCGACCTCTTCTGTTCAGCGCGGTTTCCCCTGTCGTCTTGGTTTCTGTTGAATTGGTCTTGTTCCTGGTACGTGAGCGTGAACGCATGCCGAAATCTTTTCCTCCTATTTCATTCTTTCTTTCTCTCTCCCTTTCCCCCCTCCTCGCCTTTGCAAACGACCTGCCTCGCTCACACGTCGCTGGTTCCTGCAGCATCTCCAGCGGCCGTCAGCATCTTCACCGCGAGTCCTGCTCGACTTGCATGGGAATTGCTGTTTCGACCAGCGATGCCACATAATATCTAATTACTCGTTATCGGACCCCATCTTGCCAGCGCCCGTCCGCCTTTCTCCCTCGTGGACACCCGCGTCTTCGCCGCCGAAACCGAGCCACTGCTCTCGACTGCTCTCGACCCGTCAAACCCTGCTGCACCACTCGCCACGGACCGACAGCCTCCTGACCGAATTGGGCTCTCACGGCCACCCGAGGGCCTCGTCATACCTCGGCAGCGAGATCCGCGCTTCACTCGCAGCTTCCCGTGCCGTGGGTAACGCCAACAGGTACGACGATTGTGCCCGTGGCACGACCTCACCATGCATACTCTGCCGCTTCTGCAGCTGGCATTGTTGACATCATCCGTGTCCGCCTTCTTCCCGTTCGCCCCAGACTGGCTGCAGAAGCAGGACGGAACGTTATCCGCGCGCGAGGTGAATCGAGATGTTGACGGGGAAGGTGCGTCAGGGTTTAGCTTGGGTCTTCAACGGAAGCCAGATGTGGTCAGTTCATTGTATGAGTCGTCTGGTCCCACGATGACGGTGCTAACTCTCAGATTCAGACTTCAACGAAGCCCGCCGAGAGAGCCGCCCGAGAGGCCAAGCGTCTCGCGACCAAGTATCAACGCTCCCATCCAGCTCAAGGCGAGACCTCTCCTGATGTCGTGAGACGATCCAACCAGTATCCTGTCACGGGGGCCGACGACCCTTCTAAGGACATGACTGCCGGAGTCAACCAGGACGGCGCCGATTACTCATACTTTGTCAAGGTGAAGCTCGGATCAAAGAGCAAGTCTATGTACATGCTGGTCGACACAGGTGCCGGTTCTAGCTGGGTCATGGGCTCCTCATGCACAAGCAAGGCCTGCACAATGCACAGCACGTTCGGCCCCGACGACTCAAGCACGTTCAAGACCGCCAACAAGGACTTCTCCATCTCGTACGGATCGGGTACCGTTAGCGGTACGCTGGCCACCGATACCATCTCCTTGGCCGGCGTCTCGTTCACGTATAACTTTGGCCTGGCCTCCAATACGTCAGACGATTTTACACGCTTTGCGTTTGACGGAATTTTGGGCCTGTCCATGAGCCAGGGCGCTAACGACAACTTTGTCAAGTCGATGGGAGACGCCAAGAAGCTCGACAAGAGCATGTTTGCCGTCTCCCTGAACCGGGCGTCGGATGGCACCAACACGGGCGAGATACGATTTGGCTCCACCAACTCGGACAAGTACAAGGGCGACATCACTTACACGCCGGTGAGCTCCAGTGGTGGAGACTGGGCCATTCAACTCGACGACGTGACGTACGACGGATCGAAGGCGCAGGTCGGTGGAGTCAAGAGCTACATCGACACGGGCACGTCGTTCATCTTTGGCCCTGCCGACCTGGTGAAGAAGGTGCACGGCGTCATCCCCGGCTCGGAGAGCGGCGACGGGCTGACGTACACGGTTCCCTGCGACAGCAAACCCTTGACGCTGACTTTTTCCGGCGTCGACTTTGCGATATCCCCCAAGGACTGGGTGTCGCCCAAGGACAGCTCGGGCAAGTGCACAAGCAATATTTACGGGCACGAGGCTGTGCCTGGGGCCTGGCTCCTCGGCGACACGTTCCTCAAGAATGTGTATGCCGTCTTTGACAAGGACCAGAAGCGTATCGGTGAGTAGCAATGGGACCCAGAGGCCTTTGGACGTTACTGACAGCTACGCACAAGGTTTCGCCAAGCCTGCTGGTGGCAGCCAGACAGGCTCGAGCTCTTCTAGCGGCAAAGGAACTGCCTCGGCGACGGGAACCTCGACGCTGTTGGCCACAGGCGTGAGCTCGCAGCAGTCGGGCAAGCCGACCCTGGGCCTCGGCGGCCATGAGACGCAGTCCGGCGGCGCCACGGCTACCGGCGATGCTACCAAGCCGACAGAGACGTCGCATTCTGCGGCCCCGGCCGGCGGCGCGCGCATAGCCACCAAGCTCTGCACGGGCATTGCGATGGCGGCGCTCCTTGCAGCGCTGGTCTGATTGTCTGAGGATGACGAAAGGCAGCCCATCCCAGGACAACCCATTTCGCCGCTGATGACGGCGATGCCCACAAGTGATTGACGAGTTGATGTCCTAGACGGGGCGCAGTTGGAGCGCCAATGGATAGATTATGTCCAGGTGGATGGCGACATAGTCGCATCAGTCAAGAGTCTCGAGACGACTCACAAACACACACACGATACCCATTGGGGGCCCACGCGATGGAGCAAGGGGAACGAACGGCCCCAGCAGTTGACTGGCTTCTACCCCGAACATGGGGTTTACATAAATGTAGTGTATATGTAGTGTAATGCAACAGGCATCACGGCAAGGTTTTCTCCCATTCATTGCATGCACATATCTATGCAAGCCCGGTCGCGTCCAAGCAGCGCCGGGGCAGGTGTCGCAGCCGTCGCAGCCCCTATACTGCGCGACTAATCTCGACGCCTACCCCTATTGCGGCTGGCCAGACGTGCACCAATGACGCGGGCAGCTGGAGGTGCAGCCGGAGCGAGGGAGCTCCTCCACTGTTTTCAGGCGCCGCCTGCTCAGGGCGCCCGCCGACATCTGACATAATCACGCCTGTACCTAACTAGTACGCAGCGAGGGTGCTGCTGCTGCGACGGTGTTCCAACACTGGAAACGGAAGTGTCAAGTGCCAACCTGGCTGGAGAGCTCCAGAACCCGTCATCACTGCAACACCCACCTCCGAGACAATCTATCCACCGTCGTGACGCAGCGGCTGTTCTGATTGCATCGCACCGGGCACGACGACGGACCACGACTGGGCGTCCCGTACCATCCCAGAGCTGTCCGGGAAGCGCCTCGCGCCCTTCCTCCCTTGCTGCGCCGGCCAAGTCGCTGCGCGCGCCATCAGGAGTCAGGAACTCAAGCGCCCAACTGACCGACTGACCCGCGCAAGCAGCACCCCGACCCGACGGCTCGCGAAGATGTGCACGAGAGGACGACCCGAGATCCTCATACCATGATACCGGCCAAGAGCAATGGCGAGCCGGCGGGGCACGACGAGGGGCGCGGCCTGCTGGCAGGCGGCCATGAGGAGGAGGACGACGACTTGGGCACACACGTGGTGGGCACCGAGGGCGAGGGCATCAACGACAAGCCCGTGGCCGGGCTCCAGGCGTCGCCGCGGACGGCCCACCGCGTGCAATTCGACCTCACGCCCGAGGTGATTGGCGTGAGCAACGGGTCGGCAGGCAGCGGCGGCAGGACGTCGTACTCGTCTGACGAGGCGAGCCGGAGCTTCGACCTGGACGTCGCCGAGGGTGGGCGCGGGGAACGCCACCATCACCGCGTGCCCCTGCTGACGGATATGGAGGCGCCGAGCGTGGCCGTGGCGAATGCGTGGGGCGACGACGACGACGACGACGACGACGCTGCCGCGGACGAGCTGCACGCCGAGATGCGGCGGCCCAAGTCGGGCCTCAAGTCGGCCTTTATGAACATGGCCAACTCCATCATCGGTGCCGGCATCATCGGCCAGCCGTACGCGATCCGGCAGGCCGGTCTCCTGGCGGGCATACTGCTGCTCGTGGGGCTGACCATCGTCGTCGACTGGACCATCTGCCTCATCGTCATCAACAGCAAGCTCAGCGGCACCAGCAGCTTCCAGGGCACCGTGGAGCACTGCTTCGGGCGCGCAGGGCTCATCGCCATCAGCCTCGCGCAGTGGATATTTGCCTTTGGCGGCATGGTGGCCTTTGGCGTCATCGTTGGCGACACCATCCCGCACGTGCTGCTGGCCATCTGGCCCGATCTGGCACAGGTGCCCGTCATCGGGCTGCTGACCGACAGGAGGGTGGCCATTGCCGTCTTCGTCATGGGCGTCAGCTACCCGCTGACACTGTATCGGGATATTGCCAAGGTGAGTTTTCATATCCTCTTGGGTAGGACCATCCTCTTGGGCAGGACGTGCCAAGCTGACGGCATGGGGCTCTGCAGCTGGCCAAGGCGAGCACGTTTGCGCTTATCGGCATGATGGTGATCGTGTCGACGGTTTTGATACAGGGGGCCTTTGTCCCGTCGGAGACGCGGGGGTCGTTCAGCGTGCCCCTGTTGACTATAAACGGGGGCATATTCCAGGCCATTGGCGTTATATCCTTTGGTATGATTTTCATAGCCGCCGCCGCTTGCTCTTTCCCCCCGTCCATGATCCCGGCTAACATGCGACGCTGATTAGCCTTTGTGTGCCATCACAACTCGCTGCTCATCTACGGGTCTCTCCGGACGCCGACAATCGACAACTTCTCGCGGGTCACGCATTACTCGACGGGCGTGTCCATGCTGGCGTGCCTCGTCATGGCGCTCGCGGGGTTCCTGACGTTTGGCGACAAGACGCTGGGCAATGTGCTCAACAACTTTCCCTCGGACAACAGCATGGTCAACGTGGCGCGCCTCTTCTTCGGGCTCAACATGCTGACGACGCTGCCGCTCGAGGCGTTTGTGTGCCGCGAGGTGATGCTGACGTACTGGTACCCGGACGAGCCGTTCAACCTGCGGCGGCACCTCATCTTCAGCACGGCGCTGGTGGCGGGCGCGACGGGTATCAGCCTGCTGACGTGCGACCTGGGCGTCGTCTTTGAGCTGGTGGGCGCGACGAGCGCCGTGGCCATGGCGTACATCCTGCCGCCCATGTGCTACATCAAGCTCACGACGAGGAGCTGGCGCACGTACATGGCGTACGCCGTGGTGGTGTTTGGCGTTGCCGTCATGGTCATCAGCGTGATACAGGCGGTTGGCAAGATGATAAACGGTACGTCTTGTTTGTCCCTCGAGCTCGACAACTTGCAGAAGGGTGTTTTGCTGACGGTGTGAGGACAGGCTCCGAAGGTCCTGCGGCGTGTACATGATGGACGTCATTGTGGGCTACGGAGACACATTCGAGTCAGCGTGTACGATATGGATGGAACGGAGGACTGTATATGTAGAACCAGGCAGGGCATGGCATACCGGGACGAGCAAAGGGGGGTGTCGTGTCAAGACGCCCGTGATTATAGTGCACTTGGTGTTTGCGAACAGCATGGGGCCGGCAGGAGGAGGAGCAGGAGGAGGAGGAGCGGCAGCAGAACCGCCAGCAGCAGCAGCATAAGGGCCTCCCACCCGCTTTGAATAGGGACAGCATAGTACCAGGCATGGGCGTCTTGCTTGGGCCCAGATAGAATTCGACGATACATGCATCGAACATTATGGCCGGGACGGCACCAGCGGATCCGTCGCGCGCGCGCGCACCGGGCCGATGCGATGGCGGGAGAGGGGAGAAGGTGCCGTTGTGCGCCTCGGCCGCAGCAGATCCCACAGTCCGACGCCGCCGCTGCGTCATGAAAGAGACAGGTAAGGCCAGCCGGGTCCAATTGAGAACCCGAGTTAGGTAGCCTATCAAGTAAGAGTCACCTGAGCTCGGCGGTGCATCCGAGTCCGAGTCTGAACCTGATCCCTTCCCCCGCCTTGTGGAAGCAACCCAGTGCCCGGACTGCATTGGCGACGAGCAGTTACCTCACGGGAAGCGGATATTTCAATGGTGCCAGCCTACTGTAAGGAATGACCATTTCGATGACCACCACTTGACAGAGAGAGAACATGCCGAGCAGCGTGGCGAGGCAATAATATCTAGGTACCCAGAATCATCTGCCCCTTCCTTCAAGTGATTCAAGGCTGGTTTTGCCATTGCAATGCTATTCTCCACTGATACAGCTTGGGCCTTCCTTCTTAAGAAGTAGCTGCCTGATGAGAGGCAATGGTCTATCTGAAGAGAAGAGAAAGAAGACAGGATAAGGAACAGGTGCAGCTAAGATAGCCTTGCATTACGCGATCTACACCTTCTCCTTGGACATGATATCCATCAAGTAGTCTACATCGTCAACCTCCCCTTCTAATGCAACAGATGGACCCGGTCTCCGGAAAAAGGCAGACTCAAACTCAGGCGGGTAGAAACCTGCGTATTCCCAATCGACGATGGCCGCAATCTTGAGAGTGTCGGGGTCGGCAATGACATTATTTGCAGAAAGGTCATTGTGGCAGAAGACAAGATCCGGCGTCTCCCGCGGCTGCATTCTCCACGGCCGACCATTGGATTTTCTCATGATGCGGTATGGTGGCAGAACCTACAGACGTGTTAATTTTTTTTTTTATCAGGTAGCCAAATTATAAAGAGCCTCACCACACCGCCGGGGCCACCCCAGACACTAGATTTCAACTTGCTCATCGTTTCCATGTGAGCTTGGAGCTCCTTCGCAACAATCTCCTGCTTTGCGGCATCCAGGTCGTTCATGCCAACACCTTCGACATATTCAGTGATGAGGTAGGCGGCACCATCGTCCTCGAAGCAAGCGTAGAGCTTCGGCAATGGGAGGTCCGTATTCTCGGCGAGAAATTGGATACAAGCACCCTCATTCAGGACACGTTCAAGGTTAAATAGTGGTATGGGCATATAGCCATTGTGCTTCTGCCATTCAGTTGGTCGTAGAGTTCGCTTGATCCAGACCTGTCCAACTCTGTAGTATTTCCTTTCGTGAGTAATCGCAATACAATGCTCCTCACGCTTTGCGTTTAGTTCTTTGTTAGTAGGAGGTGGCATCTTAGACGGTGTTTGAAGTCTTGGTCAAGCCTCAAGTAGCCAGAATAGCTCTGTTTAGTAGATAAAATGGGCGGTAATTGTTATAGATGATGATGAAACGTTCGTTTGTGCTGTTAAAATGCGGAGACGTCTCTACGACTACAGTATAGTAGAAGTCATCTCTATGAATAGCAGTACTTAATTACAATAAGCCGACTATCACTAAAACACGTGATCATTATAAGGGTGTTTTACTGTATTATTAACTCATCCCCGCGCTGGGGCCTCGTGCCCCTCGGTCATGTGTGCATTCGGGCATCCATCTCAGTTCATCTAGTATCCCATCCAGCCATCCCCGAGGGGGGTGGGTCGGGGCCCAAGGCAGTAGCCCTCCCAAGCAACAACGATGTCGGCAGCAGTATCAGCCAGTATCAGCAGCAGCAGCCTTGTCGACATGTACAGCAGAGGGCTTGTTTTTTCCCCCCGGTCTCCTCCTTATTCGGGCCTCCATCGTGTGTTGTGCAACCGTACCTAGATTTGCACCTAGAACCTGACCTACCGTGCAGTGCGATGCAGTGCGGTGCAGTGGCGGGGAAGGAGGGGATGGCACGGGGGGGAGCATGTGCCCGGTTTACACGCGAGGCAAGTAATAAACTGCCCATCCACGGCCCCCATCGTCCAGCCAGCGGCCCCTCCACTCGGCTCCCCTCCCCTCTTCCATGCGACCTACATATACATATAGTTAGCGAACGATTACGAATAGGTATATAAACGCGCCCCCGCTTCCGTCTCTCACGCAGAAGGAAGCTCCAGAGCCGCTACCTAAAATAAAGAACGAACCACCTCGCCGCCATTTGCAAACCAACTCAACTCAAACCTGCCACCTACCTACCTGCAACACGAACCCATCCAACCATCACCACTACGTAGCCAAGAACGCTTCGAAACCTTCAGCAGAATAACAGGACAAGACCCCTACCTACGAATTTCCCTCCCAACGAAGAGAAAAAGAAAAAGAAAAACACAAAGATGCAGCCCGTCAACTACAACCACACCTCGTGCCCCAAGTGCGGCGCCGCCGCCGGCAACACCAAGACCTGCAGCAGCTGCGGCGCTGTGAGTCTCTCTCAACCTTCTTTCTCTCTCCCTATCCCTCTCTCTCCGTCCCCCTCTCTCTCTCGATCCTCCACTCCCACCCCCTCCCCATCTCGATCCTTCCCGCAGCATAATACATGCTCATCGCCCGTCTCTCCCCTCGCCTCACCTCTTCTCCCGCCCCTGTGTGTCTCGCCTCGCTCTTCCCATGCAGTTCCCATCCATTACCCTTCCCTCCCCCCAAGACATGCTCTCCGTATGAATGCCCGCCAACACCCCACCTACCTCGACGACAGCGCACCCGAGCGAAGGGTCAGGGGGCAGGCCCAAAACACACACACACACACACACCGAGAATCTATCGCATTTCTAACCGTGCCCATACGTAGACGTGCCCTAACTGAAGAAACCCGACCAGCCGGTTCGGTGGCTGCTACCCACCCCGCTCGTGCGGCTTATCCATCCCTACGGTGGTACCCCACGGGCGAGGGGGGAGGGGCCCGAGTTCGAGGGAACGAGAGGATGGTGATGATGTGACGATGACAAACGACGACGACGATAGTGATGAGGATGACGACAAGGATCAAGACGGCGGCGGCGGCGGCAGTGATAGCGGCGGTGGCTGGGGCAGGAGAGACTCGACTTTTCGGGCAGGGCGCTAGATCGTGCCGCATCGGGGGCGCAACGACTCCAGCAGGTCTTGCAGGTCTTTGGATGGTCCCGGGGCTGATTTGATTCGGGTGGTTTCGTTGGTGTAGAAGCAGGTACACTCACTCGTCCACGTAGAGCCGCCTAATGTATTCATGCTGCAAACACGACTACGTCGGCCTTGTCTCGAGCCTCATCACTGGTCCCTCCCTCAACGGACATTCACAGACAAGACACCACCAAGTGCATTCTGTTGGGCCCGCATCCCTCACACAAGCACACCGTCTGATACCACAAAGTCCAGCTTTACTATTGATGCTCCGTCCTGCTGTCTAAGTCACCAACACGGCCCAGCAGCTACAGAAGGAGAGAGGGTCGAGACTAACAGCAACATGCATGCACTACCATCAAACACACAAAGTCCCAACGACACAAGCACAATAACGCAACTAAGCAAAGTGTAAACGACGGCCCCAAGACAAATAAAAACAGATGTATGCAGCCGTCATCGGCGTGCCTCGAATCCCGGCACTTCCCAACAGGCGGCAAATCCACTACAGTCTCCATCCCGCTGTCCGATCGCTTTCTCCTCTGTCTCCCCAGGCCGCTGCAGAACAAAACAAACACATCCCAAGTCTCAGGCCCATCTCTCCGTTACGCAACAGATACATAAAACAATGGCATCGAGCCCACTCCTCCAGATGACGCAGGCGCGCAACACGCCGCCGCGGCCCGAGCCGTCCTTGCGTTCCCAGTCCACGCGGAACGAGAGGGCAGGCTGGCAGCCCCCCGGGGATATCGAACAGTGAGCACTCGTTACGCGCAGGCAAGCCGACGAGGCGGGCCCGAGTCAAACCGGCTAAGCGAGGCGTCGACGAGACGGTATCAAACCCCAAACTTTGAAAATCTTGCCATAGGCACGCTGGGCCCGCACCGTCGGGACCGTCCCAAACCCTGCCTGTCATCCGAACAACCCCGGCCAGAATTGAGCGTGGACTGGAAAGACGATTGATTGCATTACAAGGGTGACCGATGGATGCGAATAAAGAAACAGGTTGCTGTGTTTGTTATGGACGGGCTCGATCCCGGTCGACAACCCCCGCCTTACAAAACAAGGCACTTCTTGTGGCTGATCTTGCGGTTGCTGCGCGAGAGCAGAGCTGCACGCGTGGCATGCTCGAACACCTCGCGGACGCCCTCGTTGGTCTTGGCCGAGCACTCGAGGTACTTGTAGGCATCGATCTTCTTGCGAACCTCCTCACCCTGGATGAACAACGACATTAGCATCGCAACGATACGTAAACCGTCCGTGCCAGAAATTGCAGAGGGGGACTGGGCTCATTGAGAGCGACAGCATCTGACGTGGGCACGAGAGCAATGAACAATTCGGTGCTTACCTCTTCGGCAGTGACGGGCTTCTGGCTAGTCTTGCGCAGCTCCTCGGTGACCTTGGGGTCGTATCGCAGATCCTTCTTGCAGCCGACCAGGATGATCGGCAGGCCCTGGCAGAAGTGAAGGACTTCAGAGATCCACTACAAGCAAGGCACGGGCGTTAGCAGTTGAATCGTTGCCTGCACGTACGCCTCGCTGTGCGGGCAGCAGCAGTGACAGGAGGAACACCGTACCTTTTCCTGGACGTTGTCGAGGGAGTCGGGCGAGTCGATCGCGAAGCAGATCAGAATGACGTGAGAATCGGGGTACGAAAGGGGTCGGAGACGGTCGTAGTCTTCTTGGCCAGCCGTATCCCACAGGGCCAGCTCGACGTGCTTGCCATCAACCTCGACATCGGCGACATAGTTCTCGAAGACGGTGGGGACATAGACCTGCATCGCCAGCATCAGCAAATTCCGCCCAGACGACGATGCTATCGCAAGCCCCAGCCCGCCGCAGAAGCCAAGCGCGAAATGGCCGATGCCATGGGCTGCGTTGGCTTCCAAGACGTTGTGTTACTCCTTTTTGAGGCGGCGCGGCGGTCGGCGGGTGGAGAATCGGTAACAGGCAGGCAGGCAGGCAAGCGGGCAGGCAGGGGCTCGACGTTTGGCCAATTCTTACCTCGGGGAAGGTTCCCTTGGAGAAAACACTGCAGAAACGTCAGTAAAACGACCAGTGGCAAGGGGAGGCAGGCTTTGGCGATGGCATCTCGAGCGGAGGCGGTCGTGCGAGATACGAGCGAGCGGGCTGTGATTACGACTCGGGGAGGTGGCGGAGACGAGCTGAGCTAGGTACTCACATCAACAAGCAGGTTTTACCGCAGGCACCGTCGCCGACGATGACGAGCTTTCGGCGGATCTCAGCCATGGTATGTGCTTGTGTCGAGATGACGATGAATGCGAGGCGCGACGACGAAGAGCGAGGGCGTTGGCGGCTTGGGGATGCACGAGGGCAGGACAAACTGGGAGGCGGTGGTGGATGGAGGAAGAAAGAGGACGGACGTCAGAAGGGGGAAACGGGTCTGGTGGATGGTGACGGTGGGTGGCAGAGAATGGACGGGCTCGCTGCTCGGCTGGGCTGGGCTGGCTGGGCTACTTGACTGGAGTGGTGGTGGCCCTCTGCGCGTGCGCTGGACTAGGACCTGGCTGGACCTGGACCTGGACCTGGCCCTGGGCCGGGCAGGCTGGCGGGCGGGGAGTGGCTGCTAGGTTGGGGCCTCGCGGCCTTTGTCACTAGTACTTTGTGCTTGTTGCTTGACGCTGTGCTGATAGGAGCGTTAGGGAGGGGGGCAGCCCTGTCCAGCCAGGCCCGGGCGTGTTCGCCTTGGGCGCGACGGGACAGCTGGAGAATGGAACCTTGGAATTGGAACTGTAGTGGGCGCCCCAGTGCTGCTGTGCAGTGCAGTGTGCGCTGTGCTGCGCACCTCACAACCTGGTAAGCTGGGGCAGGCAGACGGGCGGTGGAAGAGAGAGGGGAGCGGCCTGGGGCGGTTGCCCGTGGGACCCGTGTCAGGCACCTCGAACACCCAATGAAGATGGAGGGGCTTCAACGCAGAGGGCCTGAAATGTGAAATGGGGACGGGAAGGCGGCTCACGGGGGGATACGCCCCGGTACCGTCCGGGTATCTCGTCGCATGCCCCGCGCCGTTGATGTACCTGTCTGCTAACAACGGGGGCTAGCTCGGGTCCAAGGGACTGTGTGCCTGGCTTGACCATGGGGGACCCGCAGCCTGGAGACAAACCACGCCGTCGTCTCCTTTTCCTGAGGCAGCCAGGCCCGCCCGAGGCGCCTCCCAAGTACAAAGTACCCGGTACCTGCTTCCGTCGTCACCTCGTCAATGGAACCGTGCCACCTACCCGACTGCCCTGCCTCACTCACGTCCATCATGTTCCAGCCTGCACTGCCTGCCCGCAGGTACACTGGAGGAGCAGCAGGACGGGACTCGTTCACTGAAGCGGCCGTTGGTTCTGGCCCGCCGCCGCGTTTCTGTGAAGCTTCACGTAGGTACTGTATCTACCTGTACCTTTAGTCGTAGGCAGGGGGGCACGTTTCTACCTACCTGTTGGGGACAAAGACGCTTTGTTTGTCACTACAAGGTGCGCTGGCCAATTCATCTGCAGCGCCGGCATATTGGTCCTCGGCAACGCTGGAGTGGCGGCTGATTATATGCGATGCAGGTCTTCTGGCACCGCGGGACTGGCCTGCAGCCAGGGATCGCCATCAAACCTACGAAGCACCGGGGGGCGCGAAAGCCGGTCAATTCAACCGTGGCCGTCCAACGGACAGACAGACGAATGGATGCCAAATGCCTTGCCCTGTCGGCCTCCGCCCAGCCAGTTAGTTTAGTGCACGACGAGTTGCTCCTCGCAGTCGTCGTCGCAGCAAGCGAGCAGCAGGGCAGTGCCATGCCAATGGATGCCATCCCATATCGGAGGCTGTGGGGGGTGGGAAGCTGCGGCCGCCAGTCCCAAGCTTTCAAGGTTCTGCCTGTTCCTTCCATCTTGGTCACTGAAGATTGGTGGGGCAACAGCGAACTCCCAAGGATGGGGGGATGGAGCCCTGCCTACGCCGGCACGTCCTGGCGTGATTTGCGCAGGCCCGGACATTCATTCATTACTGCAGGGCAGGCAAGAGCACAGCACACCTCAGCGCCTCGAGGGGGACGCTGTGCCACTGCAGCTGAGCAACCCCCCACGACGGGCCTTGGGATCTAGGATGAAGCCCTGAGAATAAAGTGGGCGACGGCGCAGGCCCTGGAAACGCCCAACACCAGGCTAGCGTAGTGCGATCGCCACCTACTTGGTGGTTTGTCGACCGATTTAATGGAACTCCGGATGAAGCTCTTGCACACATGGGGCAGCTCCACCGCAACAACAGTCAGTGCCTACAGGAGTATACCTAGGCAGTAATAGTAACGTATATGGCACCTCGCTGCAGCATCAAGTACTAATCAACGAGATACAGCGCCGCTCCCCAAGCGGCGCCGAGGCGCGCAGCTGTCGTGCGCCGTCACACCGACAGCTCAGGCCGAGGCGGGCAAAGCAGACCGGCGAGCCTCCGTCCTACGTAGGCGTACTCCGTACTGAGGTACCCTAATCATAAGGTAGGATGCCCTCGTGCGAGGCGGCAAAACAGTTGTACCTATCTTACCTTACGCAGCAAGGACGTACATACCTTACGAGTCGGTAAGTAGAATACGGAGTCATCGTGCTCGTCGGCGACCAAGCCCAGACCGCCCCATGACGACTCCGCCTGGGGACCAGGGACCGCTGTGGACAGGCAATGGACGTCGCTGCCGTCGGGTCGCCGACGCGGCCGTCGCTGCAGTTGGCTGTTGTCTCTCCAACAAGGCAGGACCAAGTACGTGCAGTACGCATGGGGAGCACGGCACACCCTGGTCACAGGGAAGGACCATCGACACACAAACACATGCAAAAACGCGTTCCGCGATGCGGACCGTTTGCATCCTGCGATTGCTCGGTTGCCACCTTATCAGGCTCTCTCTCTCTCTCTCTGGCCGTTGCCCAGGTAGCACTGGGCCCAGAAGCTCTGCTGTGGCACTGGCGTTGCGTCCCGACTCGCCACGCCCGCATGATGGATCGATCTCGCCAGGCCAAGGCATCGTTTGCCGTGCCCCGCGCTGGGGCCTCCAAAGTCCTAGATGCGCCTCACATCATCAGGAGGCCGCAGGACTTTGCCAGCGAAACACGGGCCTTGGCCGCACGTGATGCGCCACGATGACGCTGAGTCCTGCTGGATACGAGAAAGGATGGCACTCGGCCGTTTTATTGGCGAATGTGATGCAGTGCAGTGAGATTGAGTCCTGTGAGAGTCCAGCGCAAGAATGATTGCACGTGCTCTGTCTGTCAATTGAGAGGTGCGTCACGTAGGAGAAGGGCCATGGAGATGTCGGGCTGCACGCCGTCATTGAAATCCGTGCGACTCGGAGCCAGCGGTGTAATGGCAGGCAGTGGGCGTGCAGGACTATGATGCAATTTCCACTGGAATCCCACCATCATACTGGGCATCATTATGAGCCTTCTCTAGATGGTGTCTGGCGTTACGCGTAGGGGCTCGTTCGTCATCTGCGCGCAGGAGAAGCGTCCTCATAAGTTGCCTACCCTATATCGTTTGACAGCACCGTGTGAAAACCCGACATGTCAAGTCCTTGCACCGTGACGGCTAATTCCGCAGCTCCAATGAGAATTTCCAGGCCGGTCCAGCAAGCCTCTCGAATCTCGACGCACGCGATCGTCGACTGCAGCGCCCTACAGCCCAACTCCCACACGACGGGCGCCGGCCAGACTCGACTCCCACACGGCAGGACGAGCCAATTGACCTAGCGGCCGGTCCACCATGCAGAAGCTTTTCAAGCGAACCGCTCAGGCACAGCGCCAGGCCGGCCGCCGCGCACGACAGCGAGTCAACCAGGAGGCCATCGACACCCGGATACGCAATCGCCAGACGCTGCAGGCCGCCGTCTCCGAGGTCAGGCAGAATCTCAAGGATGCGAAGCGTGCGCGGCAGGAAGACTGGGAGATGGGGCCCCTGGCGCCTAAGCGCGACCTGGGCTTCAACAACTACGGCGCCTTCACGGAGAACGCACGGCAGGACTGGTCCAACTATGGGCTGTACCAGCTCCCGCCAAGGGTCGTTGAGCAGCGGTGCGCCTGGGCCGGGGGTGTGAAGCAACTCAACCTCGCGCCGCAGGACCGCGTTGTCATCATGGACGGGCCCGATAAGGGCAAAATCGACAGGATCAAGGCGGTCCACGCAGGGAACGGCACCGTCACTTTAGAAACGCACCACAGGGTAGGCCTTGCTTGAAAGTTTGGGGACTGGTGAAATACGGAATACTGACGGTAGCCCCCATCTAGGCGCTTGCAGTCGGCATGTTTGGCAATCCTGCGCGGTCACAAGCGATGCCCATATCCATCAACTCCATCCGGCTCGTCTATCCCATACGGAACCCCGAGACGGGCGTCACTCGCGACGTGATCATCAACCAGCTCAAGGCCGTGCCGCCGAACATGCAGTCGGACAACATGACGCTGGACCGCTGGGAGTACGGCAAGAAGTGGGATCGGCTGGTGCCGGGTATCAACGTCGTGATCCCTTGGCCCGAGGTCGAGGCCCCCGAGTACGAGGCCATGCCCGCCGACACGGTCCGGGATCAGGTCGAGGACCGCACATTTCACTACGGTCTGCTGGCGCCACCCATGCCGGAGGGGGTGGTGGACGAGCTGCGAAACAAGTACTCGAGGTTCCGTACTAGGCATGAGCCCTGGTACATCGAGGAGAAGAACACGCTGGAGGCTATTGAGGCTGGACAAGATGACGCTGCCAGGTTGATGCAGACGCCTCTGCAGGAGTTCCACGAGATGCAGCGAGAGATTCGCGACTCGCAGGGCGAGCCCGAGCTCAGCGTGGAGATGCTGGAGAAGCTGGGCCAGATCATGGCGCAAAAGAAGGCGGCGGCGCTGGAGCAGGCCGGCGTGTCCGAGGTCTCGGAGGGGACGTCGCCTGCGCCGGGGCCTCAGTGAGGCGTTGGGGCGCGGCCGGCATGAGGACATGGCCTTGTACTAGTAGTAGACATGTGGAAGATTCTGTACATGACGATCTTGCAAGACACGCGAGACATTCTTGGCGACTGGCCCAGACCGGTAGCCGTGCCTTTTAAGACCTGGACTAACTCGGGGGCGTGCTGCTGCTCGCAGGCGGCTTGCGCCGGGTCATTCTACTACAAGTAGGCGTGTGAAGCCATGCCTCGGTGGCGGCCAACGACATTTCGGCGAAAGTGTCTTGCGGGCTGCCTCGGGTTCGTCAAAAGGGCAGTGCCAGCACACACGGGTTCGAGACAAGTGACGTCTTCTTTCCTGACGACAAGTGGTTCACGCGAATCGTGCGTTTGGCCGGGCGTCTCGCTCCCTTGCAGACCAATGGCAGGCTGCTTGGGTCGGGTCTCATCATTTCGGGCCCCGTCAACGAATGCACGGAGGGATACTGCGCTCTTAGCTCTTCTCTCTCTTGCTTCGGATCCGGCCGCCGGCCATCGTGGGGGGGGGGTTCCAATTGCTAGTACTACCTAGTAACTAGCTACGTACGAACTTGTACCTCAGCCACCCACACCCCGGGCCAAATGGGCTCGGCGAACGAGCTCTCTCACAAGCTCCAAGGCAACCATACCGGTGACTTTTGCGGCCGCATCGGCTGCGGTGAAGAGGCTAAGGGAGGCAAGAGAGGTCCAGGCAGTCGGTGCGAATAGGGAGGTGCCCACGCAAAGTGCGTGAGTGAGCGAGCGGCTTTGGGAGCTCAGTGTCATCGAGAACCATGTTTCCCCATCGGATGGAGAGAATATACATACATGCACCGGCTGGCTAGCTAGCTACCTAGCTAGCTGTCAGAACCCTTTACTGAGGTACAGTACAAGAAGGAAGAGTACTATGTGACTTTACCGTCCCGCGGCCGGCGACGACGACGACGACGGCGACCCCTCCCCCACTACGTGCTAACGTTAACAACGCCGCCACCGATCTGCGGGCCACGATAAGAAGAAGCAAGCTTCCGCAGAACTAGGCGTCGACCCTGACGGAGCTTCTCTCCCCTCCTTCTTCCCTTTTTTTTCTTCTTCTTTTTACACTTCTGCTGCCTGCCTCATTCCTCTTCTTCGTTTCCTACCGCCTTGGCCCTTCTCCCCACGGGTTGTACAGCAGCAGCACCTGAGCTGAGCTGAGCTGAGCTGAGCTGGGGCAGGGAATTCGGCCTCTCCCCCTCACGCACAACCCTCCGACCGCTCCGACGCGCATATCGCCGGTCAGTTCCCGTCAGCCAGTCAGTCGGCCGGCAAGTCGCCATGTCTCACACGCACGCCCACAACGGCGGCGGCGGCGGCGGCGGCGGCGCCTCGCACTCACACGAGGGTGCAGTCGGCTTCAACGCCCAGGAGCACGGTCACTCGCACGAGATTCTCGACGGGCCGGGCAGCTACGTCGGCCGCGAGATGCCCATCGTCGAGGGGCGCAACTGGTCCGAGCGGGCCTTTACCATCGGAATCGGAGGGTACGTACGTGTGCGTGTGCGTGTGTGTGTGCTTGTGTGTATGTGCCTTGGTTGTATATAATATCCCCCGCTTGATCCCCTGGCCGAGGTTCCCGCATCGAAAGGAGGACTCGGCTCTTCCCGGTCTCCCCCCGCAAAAAAAGACAATCGTCGGAAAAGGGAGAAAGGGAGAGGGGGGAAGGGGGAGCTGGGGCGGCTAGCCCTCGGGGTGCAATGAAGAAGAAGAAGAAGAAGAAGAAGAAGAAGAAGAAGAAGAAGAAGAAGAAGATGATGATGATGAACCGTCGGCGGGCTGACTGACAGATAAACACCACGCACCCCTCCTCTAGACCCGTCGGCTCCGGCAAGACGGCGCTCATGCTGGCGCTCTGCCTCGCGCTGCGCGAAAGGTACTCCCTCGCGGCCGTGACCAACGACATCTTCACGCGCGAGGACGCGGAGTTCCTGACGCGCCACGCCGCCCTCCCGCCGGAGCGCATCCGCGCCATCGAGACGGGCGGCTGCCCGCACGCCGCCGTGCGCGAGGACATTTCCGCCAACCTCGCCGCGCTCGAGGACCTGCACGCGCGCTTCATCGACGGCGGGACCGACCTCTTGCTCATCGAGTCGGGCGGCGACAACCTCGCCGCCAACTACTCGCGCGAGCTCGCCGACTTCATCATCTACGTCATCGACGTGAGCGGCGGCGACAAGGTGCCACGCAAGGGCGGGCCCGGCATCACCCAAAGTGACCTCCTCGTCGTCAACAAGACGGACCTGGCCGAGCTGGTGGGCGCCGACCTCGGCGTCATGGAGCGCGACGCCCGCAAGATGCGCGAGGGCGGGCCCACCGTCTTCGCCCAGGTCAAGAAGGGCGTCGGCGTCGACCACATCGTCAACTTGATCCTGAGCGCGTGGAAGGCCAGCGGCGCTGAGGAGGAGCGGAAGAGCAAGGGCGGGCCGCGACCGACCGAGGGGCTGGACGCGCTGAAGAAGTAGGAGCAGCAGCAGCAGTAGCAGGCTTGACGCACAAAACACGTCACACATAGTATGACCTGGATACGGGAAGGAAGGAGAGGGGGAAAAAGCCGGAAGAGAAAGAAGAAGAAAAAAGTATGAATCATGGCCAACGATCAAGACATATCTCCCTGTCGAATCCACACGTCTTTTGGTATATGCGTCTATATGTGTCCATCAAGTCGTTCATTCCATCATGACATCTTCGCTATCCTCCTTCTGCGCACCCGCGTCGACCGCCTCCAGCAGCCGCCCCCTGACGGGCTCCGACTCGCGCGGCCAGACGCGCTTGTAGAGGCTCACGCCGACCGCGTCCTGAGGGTTGATGCGCCCGTCAAACGTCGCCTTGAAGTAGCCGTGCGTGCCCAGCGGCTCCTTGATGTACCCGCTCCGGCCGCGCCGCGTCCACAGCGGCATCGCCTTGAACCACTCCACGTCCTCGCGGTTGAAGAACATGTACCGCACCGTCACGATCTTCTTGTGAATGTGGTACGGGTGGCCCGTGAGGATCACCCGTTTGGCCACCACCCTCGCCGTCGATGGCGGCAGCGCCGTGCCAGTGCCGATAAGCTTGAGGCCCACGTCCGCCTCCTCTTCCTCCTCGTTCCCAGACGCGGCGGCGCCCGGCACCGTCCTCTTGAAAAACATGGCCGGGACCGCGCCCCACGTTACCGGGCCCATGAAGGTCGCGATGACCGACTGCCCAGGGTGCACGTACCGGCAAAACTTGTGCACGTCGTTGGGCGTCGAGCCCGACTGCGAGAGGACAGGCTTGATGACCATCCTGCGCGGGCCGCACTGCACGATCAGCTCCTCCTTGGACTTGACCGACCTGGTGTAGTCGGAGCTCAGGTTGAACAGGTAGTTGACCGCCGTCTTCTTGTTCTCGTGCCGCAGGAGCGAGAAGAGCGTGACGGGGCAGCTCGGGTCGTACGTCTTCTCCATGGCGGCCGGGACGCCCTTGATGTAGACGTGCACCCGCGCACCGGGCTCGACGCCGCCTACCAGCGCCTCCCTGATCGACTTTGACCGGGACGCGTTGTAGTCGGGGATCTGCAGCAGCCGCCGCCAGTCCTCGGGCTCGTGGGCGCGGTCCTCATCCTCCTGCCAGGGGCTTGTCCGGAGGCTCTTCAGGCCGCGGTACCGGGCTAGCCGCTCTCGCGCCAGCACGTGGGGATGCAGCTCGATCTCGTCGGGGAACTCCTTGTCGTCCTCGACCTCGTCACGCTTCCGCGCGCGGTACTGCTTGAGCTGCTCAGCGTCCTCGTTCTCGTCGAGCTCCTCCATCATCTCTGATTGCGGGTACTCTGACGGCCCGGCCTCGGTCGGCTCCGGTTGGGCATATCCCTCGATGCCATCCTCTGCACCGACTTCCTCGTCCTCATCCTTGCCGTCGTCCATTTCGACGTCCTCCATGTCCGAGCCCGAATCGGAAACGTCGTCCAGGTACCACGCAGCCTGATAGTTGGACGTGCCCTTAGGTACGCGCTTCTTGACCTTGCGCGCCTCCTCTTCCTCGTCGGTAAAGTAGTGGTGATCATCAAGCAAGACGCCCTTTTTGCTTCCGGTGATGGTAGACATGGCGCCGTCCTCGTCGTCGTCGGCGTCCATGACGACATCGTCGGGCGCCAGCTCATCCAAATCGTCCTGGTCCGCCGTCGGCTCCTCGAGCAGCGTCTCCGCGCCGGCCTCGACCGTCGCGTCCTCGCCCTTCTTGGTCGTCCTCGGCAGCGGCGCGGCAACAATCTTTTGAATCTGATAGGTGCCCCAGTCGCCGATCTGGACCAGGCGGTCCGCCTTTAAACCCCGTCCGCGCACTACGCCGGTGATGATGGTGGGATCCGAGTCGTGGTATGCAAACTTGACGTCCTCGGCCAGCATCCAGCTCCTGTCGTCTCTCCATCGGATGCCCTTGGGTGTCGTGCTGCAGAGTGAGCGCACCAAGTTGGCGCACTCTTGTCGGTTATCGAGGCTGTACACCTTTTCCTGCTCCGGGTGAAAGTGCGTGATGAAAGACTTGAGCGAGGTCACGACCGCCTGCTTCTGCTTGGCAGGCTCCACCTTGTCTAGGTGCTGGACGATGGTGAAGAGGGTGGACAGGCCCTGGCTCTCGACGCTGCGCAGGATGAGCTCTCCTAGCGCGTCGACCTCCTCGTCGGCGGACAAGACGACGACGACAAAGTCGGCGACGCGGGCGGCATCGAGGCAGGCGCTCAGGTCCCTCTTGAGCGGGACATAGTGAAGCTTTTGCTTGAAGCGGTCGACCGTGACCCGGAAGTTGCCGTCGCGGACGTCGGCTTCGATGTCGAGGCTGCCATTGAGCTCCCGGACAGCGGCCTTGGCGTCGCCGTCGGCGCAAAGGGGAAGAACGGCAACGACGCGAGGGGCACCGTCGCGGCCGGAGAAGATGGAGTTCTCCTTGAGGTGCTCCTTGTGCTTGGAGAGGCGGGCCTGCTTGGCCTGGTTGCGGCGGTCGAACTTGGACATAACTTGCTGATGCGGCGTCTTCCGCTGGCCGCGCTCGTTGGGGACCTTGCCTGAAGTCATGGCGTTAGACGGAACGACGAGCAGGCTGAGCTCGGGGACATACCCTTGGCACGGTCTCTCAGCTCGTGCTTGGAGGCAGCCTTGGACTTGAAGGGCTTGTGCGACACCTTTGTGGTGGGGCGGTGCGAGTGGGCGACCGCGACAGGCATCTTGCTGTCGCCGCCTGCTTTGAAGCGGAACGGAAGCGACGCCAGGATGAGATCGAAGGGCGTCTGCCGGAGGTAACGGGGACGGTTGGGCTCGAGACAGGTGCCGTGAACGGTCTGGGAATGCTGACCATCTGCCAACAGATAAATGGCGGTGCGGGTGCGCAAAGGACGGACGGCTGCTTGCTGGTGGTGATGGTGGGGGTTGGATTGACGCCCGCCGGTTATCGAGAATTTTTTGTGCGGCACCTGCTCTATCGATAGCCCCAGCGGGCCCGCCGCCCAGGCTGCTGCCAATGGCCGCGCCGCGATAACCCGCAAAAAGTCGCTGGGCGGTGGAAATTTTGTTGCATCTGCCGCCCAGCAATTAATTGATGGATGGACCGACCGTCTGCCTGTCTTCCCATCGCACGCCGACACCGAAGCGGCCGCATCACACACACACACACCGAGCCCAACACCATGGAGGCCGACACGATTGACGAGCCCGTGACCCAGGTGCGCGACAACGGCGCCCTGGCGGTCAAGAAGACGCGCATGGAGTTTGTCTCGCCTGAGGAAAAGGCGCGGCGGCGGCGCTTGCAGGAGGCGCACAAGGCCTACGGGCGAGGCAAGAAGATCGACACCAAGCACATCAAGGACAAGAAGCTGCGGAGGAACCTCAAGCACCTCGAGAACAAGTACCAGCACGCCGCACTCAAGGCAAAGGACGCCGAGATCCTGCTCGAGAACACCAGCGGCTTCCTCGAGCCCGAGGCCGAGCTCGAGCGCACCTACAAGGTCCGGCAAGACGACATCATCTCGGGCGTCGCCGTCGAGACGGCCCAGAAGCGCTTCGACCTCAAGCTGGACCAGCTGGGGCCCTACATGTGTGAGTACTCGAGGAATGGGCGGGAGCTGCTGCTGGCCGGCCGCAAGGGTCACGTCGCCACCATGGACTGGCGAGAAGGCAAGCTGGGCTGTGAGGTGCAGCTGGGCGAGACCATTCGGGACATCAAGTGGCTGCACAATAACCAGTACTTTGCCGTCGCGCAGAAAAAGTACGTCTACATATACGACCGCGACGGCGTCGAGCTGCACTGCCTGCGCAAACACAACGAGGTCACGCACATGGAGTTTCTCCCTTATCACTTTCTGCTGGCCACCATTGTAAGTCGCTTTCCGATGTACGTCGCTGCCCAGCACGCAGAGACACTAACAGGCCCAGGGCACCGTTGGTGTGCTGAAATACCAAGACACCTCGACCGGCCAACTCGTCGCCGAGATGCCCAGCAAGCTCGGCCAGCCCGTCTCCATGACACAAAACCCGTACAACGCCGTCCTCCACGTCGGACACCAGAACGGAGCCGTGACGCTCTGGTCGCCCAACTCACAAGAGCCCCTGGTCAAGCTCCTGGCGCACCGCGGGCCGGTGAGGTCCCTGTCCATTGACAGAGAGGGGCGGTACATGGTTTCGGCGGGCCAGGACCTCAAGATGGCCGTCTGGGACATTCGCATGTTTAGGGAGGTCAGCAACTACTACACGCGCCAGCCCGCCTCGTCGTTGGCCATCTCCGACACGGGCTTGACCGCCGTCGGATGGGGCACGCAGACGACAATCTGGAAGGGCCTTTTCAACAAGAACGCGCCGGCCCAGGAGCAGGTGCAGAGCCCGTACATGGCGTGGGGCGGCGAGGGCAAGCGCATCGAGCGCGTCCGGTGGTGCCCATTTGAGGACCTCCTCGGCGTGAGCCACGACCAGGGATTCTCGTCGCTCATCGTGCCGGGAGCGGGCGAGGCCAACTTTGACGCGCTCGAGGTCAACCCGTTCGAGACGGCCAAGCAGCGGCAGGAGTCGGAGGTCAAGGGCCTGCTCAACAAGCTCCAGCCCGACATGATTGCGCTGGATCCCAACTTCATCGGCAACCTGGACCTGCGGTCCAACGCGCAGAAAAAGGCGGAAAAGGACCTCGACACGCCCGCCGCCGACATTGCCGAGGAGATACGCAACCGCGCGCGGGGCAAGAACGGGGCGCTCAAGAAGTACCTGCGCAAGCAGCGCAAGAAGAACATCATCGACGAGAAGAGGCTGCGGGTGGACGAGCTGTGGAAGGAGCAGCAGCAAAAGAACGACAAGAAGCGCAAGGAGGTCGAGGCGGATCTGGGGCCGGCGCTGTCGCGGTTTGCCAGGAGGGAACATTAGGTAGGAGGCGGACGTACCGTACCAACAGCAAGACGAGGACAATAATACCCAAACACGAGGCTGTGATGAATCCTCATTGCGTCCAGTCCAGTCGCAAACTGTCTATTTGCTGTCCTGCCTTTCCATTTGCCGCCGGTGCTCTGTTCTAAGCCGGCAACGGCCGCACAATGTGTGTGTGTGTACATTTCTATCGTCGCCAGCGTTCGCACACGATGTGACCGACGCCCATGATGCCCGCGTGTCCATCACGCACTGCCCTAATAAAACGCCTATGGTACAACCCCGCGGCCAACAAAAGGGCAGAAACGGGGGGTTTATTGGCCGTCGCCCAGGGGGGCGCCGCCCTTTTCTCTCTCTCTTCCTCTCTGTCTCTCCGTCTCTCTCCTTCCCTTTGCCTTGTCCTTGCCTCGTCCTACTATAGCAGCTTCAGGTGGCCAGTGACCTGGTCGACGAGGCTCCTGGGGGCCGGGCCGACGCCGAGGACGGTCATGCTACCGGCCTCAATCTGCGTGCGGCCGGCGTCCTGTATGACCTCGGCGGGGAGGCCGAGGGCGCGGGCGCGGCGCCGCAGCTCGAGCATGTCGTCCTGGCTCTTGACCTGGACGGCGATCTTGGCCTGGCCGAGGGCCTCCCAGCGGGCGAGCACCTTGCGCTGCGGGGAGTCGGGGGCGGCGCGCGAGAGGGCCTTGAAGCAGGCGAGGGTGGCGTGGGAGCACTGCGCGGCGATTTTGCCTGGCGAGAAGTGGCAGTGTGAGTACTCGGGTTATGCACAACTATTCGATGGGGAGAGGTGGAATCGAGCGAATTAAGGTAAGGGAAGGGGAGAGAGAGGGGGAGAGGAGAAGCGGGCGCATCAAACTCACCCTTTGTCATGCCCAGGTCCGTCCGCACGACGAGCACCAGCTTGCACTCCTCGCCATTATCCACGAGGCCGCCACCGCCGCCGCCGGTGGACGGCGCGCGAGCAACGGCAGCACCAGCAGCGTCGGCGCGGAGCCCCTGCCTGCGGTCGGCCTGGACGCCGTTGGCCCAGTTGGGCGCGTGGTCGAGCAGGGAGTCGTCCTCGTCGACGTCGCTCTCGTCGCTCTCGACGGGGTCGCGGTGGAAGCGGCGGCGCTCCTCGGCGAGCCCCGGGGAGATGAGGTACCCGCGCGTGGTGAAGACGCCGAACAGCCAGCCGGTGACGAAGCTGGCGAGCGCCGTGGTGAGGATGACGCCCGTCTGGGCGCCCTGGTCGAAGGAGGAGGGCATTTGGCGGCGCGAGACGGGAAAGGCGGGGGGGGGGGGGGGGGGGGGGGGGGGGGGGGGGGGGGGGGGGGGGGGGGGGGGGGGGGGGGGGTTGGGACGGCGGGCTGGGCGGACTGCTCGACGGGGGAGGAGAGTTGGGGTTTGCCTGCGATGGAAAGGAAGGGTTCTGCCGCAGAGCTTCTTCGCCCGGCGTGACGTGGAATCGGATTTGATGGCGGTGCTGTGCTTTGCTTTGCTTGGCTGTTTGCTGTTTTGCTGCGAGAAACCCCCCCCCCTCCAGTCCCCACTGTTAACCGCTGTAGGCCAAGCCAACGGGTGGACAAGATGGAATTCCACGAACGAACGACACGGACTTTCTTCATCAAGGCCGCTCCAAAGCCAAGCCTTTCAGCTTTCCTCACTCGCCCTCACCCGGTCCCCTCGCTGCAACCACTCATCTTACATGATAAATAACACCCTACTTTTTATTTTTATTTATATTTTTTTACTACAACCGCCTGTCCGCCGCCCCATCGATCGCATGGGAGTCACGAAAACCACCACCACCATCACCCCTCTCTAGGCTCTAACTACCCCTCCTACCTTATCATGACAACCGACGACAAAAAGGCCCTCATACTGGGCATATCCGGCTGCTCCTCCAGCGGCAAGACGACCCTCGCCCGCCTCCTGCGGGACATCTTCCCCGACACCTTTATCCTGCACCAGGACGACTTTTACAGGCCCGAGACGGAGTGAGTTTGAGCTGTCTCCCCCCCTTCCCTCTGCCTCGAATAGCAAGCAAGCAAGTGAGCAAGCAAACGCGCCCCCGGGAGGGAGAGAGAGATGAGAAGAAAGAAATGATAATAGCGTCCCTCCGTCTTTTCTTCTTCACTGTTTCTCCGTCATCTTCCCGGTCGCTCAAGTCAGGGGCAGCAAATAATTGGCCTCTCTGCTCATCACATCTTGCTCCATAGACTGCCGTATAAGAATGGTCTGCTCGATTGGGACTGTGCAGCGGCCATCGACGTCCCCGCCATGGTCGACGCCCTCGCTTACATCCGCCAGCACGCCGAGTTCCCTGTATGTCCCTTTTCTTCTTCTTCTTCTTTTCTCCTTTCCTTTCCTCCCGAAGAACACCCCCCGTCTCTCTCCTCATATCAATCATGAGAAGAAACCAAAGCAGAAAAGAAAGACTGACACGTTGTCATCCCCCTCCCCCCTGACCCCAGCCCACGTTAGACTCCAAGGAAGACCAAAACTCGGTCGGCAAGTGCCCCGTCCCCGAAGCGACTGTCGCCGCCCTCAAGGCCAAAGTCTCCTCAGCACTGCTGCAGCTGCCGCCGCCTTCTCCCTCGTCTTCTACTTTGCCATCATCATCCTCGCACCCCCCACCACCACCAGCACCACCGTCACCGCAGCAGCAGCAGCAGCGGCCGCACCCGCGCCTCTGCCTGCTCGACGGCTTCCTCCTCTACGGGCCCTCCATGGCCGCCCTGCGCTCCAGCTTCGACGTCAAGCTCTTCCTGCGCGCCTCGTACGCCCGCGCCAAGGCCCGCCGCGAGGCCCGCGACGGCTACGTCACCCTCGAGGGCTTCTGGGCCGACCCTCCCGGCTACGTCGACGCCGTCGTCTGGCCCAACTACGTCGAGGAGCACGCCTGGATGTTCGAGGGCGGCGACGTCGAGGGCCGCTTTAGGGTTGACGTCCTGCGCGACGAGGACATCAGGGTCATCGAGGGCGCACCTGTGGATGCCGACATGGAGCGGCTGTTGGAATGGATGGTGGACGTGATATTAGAAGAGCTGCGCAAGCTGCACTAGACATGTAGATGGGCTGAAACGAGGATCCGTCCGTCCCTGTTGACGACTTATTCAACTAAATCTCATCTGCAGTGCCGTACCCGTGGCTCGTGGGTGATCCAAGACGTCCCCTGGTTTCTATAACATTCATCAATCGTATGCTTTCAAAAGCCACACATCGTAACTCGTGACAATACCTGCACAAGCCCCAATCATGCAGACGACGCTTCGCTTGAAGGCGACTTCTTCTCCGACATCAGTCTCTTCACGGCCTCTTCTGCCGCCTTGGTCTTTGCCTCCTCTTTACTCACCCCGTCATTCACCTCGGCCACGACTCGATTTCCAACATGCACCTTACACAGATACGTCTTCTCCCCACCTGAGTTTTCGGCCATGTCAACCTCGTATGTGACCGTCTGCGTCATGGCCCACTGCCCAAGTTCCTCCTTCGGATGCTGGACGTGCACCTTGTCCTTGACTATACGATCCAGGTATGCCAGCATCCCGAAGCGGGCCAGCACTTGCTCGCAGCTTTCTTTCGATCCAGAGTCCACCCACACCGCCCCGATAATGGCCTCGAACAAGTCCGAATAGAACTTCTTCGCCTGCACCCGTGCAAGAAGCGCCCACGGATAGCGCGACCCGTGCTCCACTGTGGCGCAAATATCCCCCCGAAGTGACTCGAACCGCTGGACGGTCGCATCCTGCTCCAGCCCAATGGCCACCGAGTTGTGGCGCATAAACTTCCACAGCTGGAGGGCGACGTCCTTGTCCACAACTTGCAAATCGCGGGTGATGAGGTGCTCGCGCTGACGTAGTCCGTGCTCCATGACAACAAAGGAAAGAAAGTCCCCGTTGACCATAGCTGTCTTCAGCAAGTGCATCTGGTAATGCGGAAGAGGAGGCTTGATAGTGAACAGCCTCGTGACGATGAGGTTGTCCAGGACCGCGTCGCCCAGAAACTCCAGTCGCTCGTACGAACGCTGGCCAGAGTCAACGACATACGAGCCGTGCGTGACGGCCTCGACGAGCAGCGACTTCTTCTGAAACGAGTATCCTAGAAGCGTCTCCAGGGGTTCCAAGACAGTTGGGAGCGGCACATCAGGCTGTAGCCTGAAAAGTTGCTCTCGACTGCGCTCGACATCTCTCCAGCTGCAGTCGCCGAGGAATGTCGACATGCACGTGATGGCTTTCGGTATCCCCCCGTCTATGTAAGAGGCACCAATGAGCGCCTCAACCACATCCGCCAGCGTCTTTGTCGACAGCCGGCGGCCCTTTGCGGGCTTCCCGCCTTGATGTAGGGAATTGTCGAGGTACAGTGGCCGCCACTTTTGGCCCGTGAACGGACGAGTGAGGATAAACTTGGCGAGCCCTTTGTCGAGTGCCGCTCGGCAGAGTCGTGAGTTGGCAATGAGCCTGTCTCGGAAGAATGAAAGGTAGCCCTCGGGCCAGGTAGGATCTGATTGATGTCAGTAAGGCTGCTGCCTCTTCCGGGCGCTCGGTGGCACTCACGATCCGAAGCCGCTTGGATTGAGCTGCAGTACTTGAGGATCGAATCGCCCAGAAACTCTAGCCGTTCATAGTTGACAGGCTCAGAGGCACTGCGTGCACTGATTGCCTCCCTGACGAGCCTCAGATCTGAGATGCTCACCCTTTGGAGTATTGTTTCCGCAAGTACCTTGGCTGTGAGCATGACTTCCAACTCATGTATGATGGACGGTATCATCATGCCAAACTGTGCATGCTTTGCCGGAATTTTGTCAGCAGTTGCGCACGATTGCGGCAGGACCCAGGGGTACTGCTTAGTAGTCGCCGTGATGTTGACGTCCGAGTGCAGGCGATGCAGAAAGTCTGATCGCTTCGTCCACCGGTTGAGCACCAAGTACTGCTCATCTTTTGGGGCAAGCTCGTAGTCAAAGAAAGGATGCTGGACCTGTTCTACGGGGGGTCTTGATGGAAGGATGCCCTGGTATATGAACGGCGTACCCGAAGAATCTCTGATTAGATACTGCCCCGTCCTAAGCCTTTCGTCTCGCACGTCGAATCGAGCAGCACCGATTTGGCGCCTCGATATCGAACTTCTGAATGAAATTCTGACAACGTGTGGCCTGTCGTCGACGGCCCATCGATGAGCAAATATCAGCGCAAGCAGAGCCGACGTGTGGTCCGGCATTCTGGCCGCTTCTTCTTCTGAGAGCGGTCTCTTTGAGCTGAACTGAATCCGGCAAACTTTGTCGTGCGTGAGAAATAGGTCCATTGGGTGCAGTTGTTCCAGATCCGCAGGAATGAGCATGTCGTATTCCGACCTGCCGTACCGTTCGTCGTCAAATGTGACCCCATACAACCACTTTTGGCCGCGTTGGTGCCACTCCCTGGCAACGTCCTGCCATGGACTAAATGGAGGTTCAACATCCACTTCTGCCGCTCTCGTCTCCACGCCGGGTATGTTGTCGAACTTGAACGGCAGTAGATTGTTGTTAACCAGGCCGGCGCGATAAAGAGCGACGTACGCACGAAAGGCGACTTCCTTTGTGGCGTTCTTCTCAGACAACCAGGTGGACTGACCGTCGATTCGTCGGAGCGCCTCAGGAATGGTTGGAGGGAGCAAAACCGTGGCGCTTAGTCTCGCCGGTGAAGTCTCCTCATGACGCCGGAGGATGTAGTCTGGTCGGCTGTCGACAAACTCGCCCTGGGACAGTATTCTGCAAAAGTGCTCGAGATGCTGCTTCGCGTTATCAAAGTCCAGCCGCGCCCCAGTAGCTTCCACCTCAAAATAGGTGGCACCCGTCTCTTCAGAGTTTTCCAAAATCTCCAGCTGGCGAACTTCCCGCTCCTCGTCTTGGTAGACCTGCTTCAACTCCTCCTCTAGTACCTCCCACTGTCTGATGACGCTCGATGATCGTTCTGAGAGAAGGATGAGTCGAGAATTCCTCATTCGAGCACGCCCACGGCGCTGTATAAAGGACTTGGGCGTTTCGGGGTTATCGAAGCAAATGACCAGGTTGCAGGCCGGGACGTCAATGCCCTCCTCTAAAACAGCCGTCGCTATCAGGAGATTAATCCTGCCCGAGCGAAACTTTTGTAGTGCCAATTGATCAGCCTGGTCTAGAAATTCGAACAGGTTTTTCTTGCGACCTTGGAAGTTGGATGCGCCGACCACAAAGCCAACATTGTACTTTTTCACGATCCTGGGACTGGACACAAGGAGTTCCCACAGCATCATGACAATAACACGATCCTTGGCGAAGATGATGCCCGTGACAGGGTCCTCCATCGAGAGCAATTCCTGCAGCATCACAGTCACCTTGTTCGAGACGTCGTCCCCATGCTGAGGCATGGGAGAGGGCTGCCGCGGCGCCACTCGGCTGAGAAAGTCGCCAACGTATCGCTTTTCTTCGCTGAACCACTGGTCGAAGAACTCGTCTCCTTTACCCAGCCGATCAAGGTAGGTGCCCGCAGCCTTCCATAAGTAGAGGTCCGCAGCCCATGGCCCCAGTTGTTCCGCGACCTTGATGCAGCGACTCCAGAGTCCATTGACCTGGTTCTGTGAGTACGTGTCATACTTTTCGATGGCTCGCTCAAGGGCTCGGCGATTCCTGTCGTTCGGATCTGCTCGCAGGCTTAAGATGTAAGGGTCTCGCGTGATGTCGAGCCCATGTCGCTCACGGTCGAGTGATTCCATCGACTCGGTTGTCGGTGAGAAGAGCTGCACATCATACGGGACGTGGAGTATACTAGGTTTGTTGACGCACTTGAGAAGCTCTTCGCGATGCAGAGTCGGCGATATGCACTTGGCGTTCAGCGTCGCTTCGAGGGTCTCGATATTCTTGACTTTTGACCTAATGCTTGGGGTCGCTGTCAAGCCAAGAATGGCGGGCATAGCTTGTTGAACGTCTCGTCGATGATAGAAATCAGTCATTATCTTGCTGCCAGGATGCTTGTCTACGCAGTGATGGGCTGTGTGTGTGTGTGTCAGAGCCAGAGCTTCAGCACCAGACAATGACGTACCTTCGTCAAACACTATGAGCGACAACTGGTCGAGTTTCACAAACGCATGGCACAGCGCGTCGAGAAGGACTTGGTAAGTCGTCACAATGATGCGGACGCCCTGTAAGAAGGCAACCCAGGTGCCGGGGTTCCATGAGTTGATGTTATCGTTGCCGGTCAGCAATTTCAAATTAACCGATGGTACCTGCAGCCGAATGACCTCGAACTGCTGAGCACATAGCGACACTGTCGGAGCGAGGAACCAGATTATCTACAAGTTCGGTCAGGGGCACGGGCCGTTAGCAAAGATTCGAGGATCGTTAACTACCTTTTCGGAACTAGATCGTTCCAGCTCGGCCTTGATTCGAAGCACAGCTCTGAACAGAGGTTACTCTCCGCTGTCACTCTGAGGCAGGAAAGGGAGCAGCGTACACTTGAGTCTTGCCACTACCTGTGTCCATCTGTTGCGATTTGTTAGGGCATCAGTTGCACTACGCCGCAGGCTAGTACATCAGTTCAGCCTACCGCAACAATGACATTTTGCCTCAGGCTCTGATCGAGCATCTCCAGTTGGTAGGCTCTGGAACTCATGATACCCTGAGTGGCGGTTTCAGTGACCTCATTGTCACGACCAGGAACCGTCGATGCCTGATCTGAGGATGAGGCATCCTGGGCGGCGGCGGCTGCAGAAACAATCTCCCTAATATCGGGGGCGGGAGGCGTGGCCACATGCCGAGTCGAATACGGGCCATCGGACGAGTCGGACTCGTCCCCACCAGAATCGACGGAAGACGTAGCCGGCGGCATCTCATGGATGCCGAACGCCACCACCTTACAGGGAGTGACACAGATAGCAACAATGGAGCATGGGGTGTATGTGTGTGTCGGCGAACAGTGCGTGACTCAGTGGCAGCCTAGGCCTCCAAGATGTTGCGACGGGGCAGCACTTCGTTGTGACAATGACCACACAAGCTGCACATTTGGCGGAAATCTGAACAATGTGACTTTGTCTGCCAGTCACAAACTTCGCCTGCCTGGAGGTGCCATCAACAGGGGCACGCCGGCCGGCTCCACTTGCAATTGCTTGTCAGTAGTGTCCCGTCAACACCATGATTTGCGCGCGTCTTTCCTGAGAGAGAAAGCTCCGATACACAAGTCGCGTTCAGTGGCAACAGGGCGGGACCAAGTCCTTGTGTCGGGCCTATGCCTTCCTCAGGGCGTATTACACGGGGCTCAAAGATGTGCCAGGGCAGGTCCGCAACACTTCGCCTGGCGCAGACCTTTCTTGGCTGGACTTGGGCGAGAACCGCTCTCTGAAGGACCTCCGGCTCCAGGACAACGGACGCGACAGGGCAACGGGTACGGTTGTCAGGCTGCCGACGCACCACGTCCCAGCTTGGTAAGCCCGCGTTTGCCTGGCAAGGATGGGCGGCTTGCCGCTGCTTGGAAACAAGACACGGCTCGCGAAGAGCTGTTCACTAGGGGCCCAGATGGTGTGCTCGCCCACAGACAGTCGGCCTTTTTGCCGGCGACTCGAGCCCTTTGTCGTGAAGGGGCGTCAGACAAAGCTTGGAACCCTCGAGCCAAGTGGAGCCAGGCTGGGGCTCTCGGAGGCTGTCAGGGCGATGCTGACGATCTGGCAGCTTTTGTCCTGGTGTCCGGCGGCGAACCTTGATAGGGCTGCATGTCAGCAAGTGACGCGCTGGACGACGATGGCTCATACCGATAATTGAGGCACGCCGCTCTGGGCGCAATTGGTAATGCCGTTGTGTCAAGTTGAACGGTCTAGTGCCGGCCGTGAGTCTGTGGCTGTCTGGCGCCGATGCCCGAGACATGGGGGTTTGTCCGGGTTGGGTGCGTGGCTGCCTGGCTACCGCGTGGGAAGTGAACCACCTCATCAACTTCCATGGGCAGGCAGGGCAGGTCCCGCCTGTCCAGCGCCCTCATAAGGCACCACCCGCCCCCAAGGTCGCTGGCGGCTCTGGGCTGCACGGATTGGGTACATGGACCCTCACTGGCCTGCGCAGACGGGATGGAAGGTAGGTAAGGTAAGGTAGTACTTCGTATCGTGTTGGTACAGAACCCCTCTGTATGTACTACCTTAGTACTAACCTATGAGCCAGTGAGTGGTGGCGGGAGCAAACATCTGGAGAGCCTTCCAGCCCGTTGCCGCGAAAGGCAGGTCAGTATCGACAACGAGATCGCCAACACGGCATCGGCAATTCCATGTACCTAAATTTGACCACGGCCGCCCCCGCGGTGTTTCCGCCGTCGTGGGGCATTTACAAGCCTTTCTTTAACTGCAGTGCGTCTTGAATTAGTTGGAAACCTACTGACCACCGACGAGCAACCTGGGATGGAAGCTGTGCAGCGCTTCATTCCCTCATCAGGCACCGCACCACTACCTACCTAGTAAGGATCCAGGACCCCGGACCCCCTGTAGCATCGGAGGCAGAGCCACTGCGCCGCAATCCACTGGTCGGTGGTGGACTGGCAGTGGACAGGTGCTACCGCCTCACTGGGGTCGGGTTACCCTGACGGGCTGGCTGCACTGTCCACCTACCCGAGGTTTGCTGCTGCAACTCTGTCGACGAACGATCCCATTCCATTGGAAGGAAGCCTTTGCCATTGCCTGGCGACCCTCACTGCACGACCGACAGCTGTCATCCTGTGTCAATTCGGTGCGCCGTACCCGAGACCGCCAGCCGCGCGCGGCGAACGGATGACTCCAATCGGCCAGTCACTTTTCTACGAATATGTTAGTGGCTGACGGCACCGGTGGTGGCCTTGCAAAAGTACTGCGTGGGGTCGAGGAGGATGCGGAGGAGGCTGCGGAGGAGGAGGAGGTGACTCGACCCGGCATGGCGCTATTCGCAGCCGGCTTCAATCCGTGGAATCAGCTCTCTCTCGGCCGCGACGCGGACTCCGGCCATGAGTCCGATGACCTGTCCTCCTTTGCAAAAGTCCTCGACGGCCGCCGCATCCGCCGTCCGGTCGCCCGCCTGACTTACACGCTAGGTGAGTGCCATCGGAACCCCCCCCCCCCCCTTTCTTCTAGAGCCGCCCTTTTGATGAAACGGCGACCCTGTCCGCAGCGCATGCCATTTCGCGATATACGAGCGTTCAGAGGCAGGGCGGAGCTCCGACGTAGCTAACTCTGCCTTTCTGGCGGCCCTGTAGTGCACCGAGATGGCGCGTGGATCAGGGCCGGTGTCGGCTTCCGTGACGATGGGCTTGACGACGCCCTTGATGACGCCCACGCGTGTGCCGAGGCAGCCAACGGGGAACTGCTCATCGTTTATGACGAAGACACCCCTGCGGCGTCTGATGCCATCATCGGCGGCCATGATCAGAAATCAAAAGTCCTCGCCAAGTACGCCTCGAGACGCGACCTAAACGCCCAGAAAAGACAAGCGACATGGCGCTGCAAAAGTCCTGTCGAGGCTGTCGCAGCGTTTGACGCCGGATTCATAATCCTCTACAGCGATGGCGCCGTAGCGACGCTTGGCGATGCCCGTTTCCAGGACTGCCTCGGGCGAGAAGTCACCGACGAGTCGTGAGAGCTCCCCCTCTTGCCCCTCCCTCAGCTTTCGGATGCCAGGGGCGCAACACGAATGGCTCACCAGCACGCAATGTAGACCCTCCACGGAGCCGGGCATAGTACCCGACATTGCCAGCCTCGGGGAGCCAATCAAGAAGGTCTCGGCTGGAGGATACACTCTCGCAGCACTGACAGAGAGCGGCGGTATATACGCCTGGGGGATGCCAACGAGCGGGACGCATCGTCGCCAGCAGGCCCTCCCCGGGCTCACCGGGATCCCAAACTACATCGAGGTCGACGGCGGCAAGGATGTCCTCGACGTGGCTTTGGGTGATTCGCACGCCATGGTCCTCACCGTTGACGGATCCGTGTACGTCGTCGGGAGCAATTCCAACGGCCAGCTTGGCTTGGGTTCGACGGTAAAGCGCGTTGAGTCGTGGACGAGACTCAGCATATCCGAGGAGCACCAGGTATCTGGCGTTGCTGCTGGGCCAAGGTCCTCGTTCATCCTAACAGGTCGGCCACCTCCGTAATCGTGGGCCAGCAGAAGCAAGGTCAAAACAGTCGCTCTATTGAGCCTCATGATCCTCTATTGTACAGACCGCTCCAATTGCTCCTCAAAGGCCCATTATAGACTCGTCAGGTAATCCTCAATCTCCTGGGAGGTCAGCTTCCGGAAGCGCGGTCCGCTCAGCCCCTCGACACCCTCCATGCCCAAGAGATGCTCTGCGGGGGGGCCGACGATGCCTGCTTCGCGGTTAGTGCTGGATCACGAGCATTGGAAGAAGGGAAGGGGCTTACCGATCTCAATCGAGTCGCCATTCATCTCACCTTCAATGTTGTCCTTGAGGGTGAGAAGCGCAATGTGAATGGCATCCTCAAGCTCCAGCTCCTCCGAGTATCTCTTCTCGAGGAAGGTCTTGGCCTTGGTGGCGCTCTTGCCGATAGCAGTGGCTTTCCAGGGAAAGTAGCTGCCGGTAGGGTCGACCTGGTAGAGCATGGGGCCGCCCTTGTGGATGCCGCCGGTCTTCTTGCTCGGCTTTTTCTCCCCTTCGGTGGTGGTGTCCTCCTCTTCGGGCTCAATTCCCTCGTCCCAGCCAGCGATGAGCATGCTCACGCCGTACGGCCGCACACCAGCGGACTGAGTGGCCTCCTGCATGACCCGGGCAACGTCCTGAACCAATATCCGCGTCGGGGGATACTCGTTGTAGATGCGCTTGTAGCCCGTGTGCGAGACTTTGCGCGCACGGTCGACCAATACTCTCGAGTCGGGGCCCATGCCCGAGTAGACAGTTCCGATGTTGGGGGTGATGTTGCTGATCTTGGAGACGGAGCTCTGGTCGGCCAGAGGCGAGGACGACTTCTTTTCCGTGGCGAGGACGATTCCGTTGGTGGCTGCAGCGGGTTAGCAGCCGATGCGACATCGAGAGTATTCTCGTGCACCAACCCTTGATACCCAGAGCCGTGATGCCCTGGTTCACCGCGTTGAGTGCATACTCTGCGCGCCGTAAAGTCAGCAACCATGGGATCAAGTCACGTCGCGGCAGCCTTTTGCGTAGGCCAAGCCGAAACTCTTTGGGGGCGATTCGTACCAATCTGCACCAGCTTTCCGCTGCAATTGTCGTTAGCAAAGCTCCGACGAGGGGGGACGTTGAGATGTGGCGTTGGAAGCCTACCTGGGCGAGAACGTGGTGAGGGAAAAGGAGTATCGGTCCGCCATTTCTGCAGCTGCTATCGGCGAGCACGCGAGGGGGTCGTCTTGGCTTCGTGATGCGAGATACTGGCGGTCGATGCTGTGTGCGAGGCTGCCGTGATGAGCTCGGTTGTTCTGTTCTGCCAGCGACTGGTCACTGCTTCCAGGCACAGCGGAGCTGCGCGTCAAGCTCCAGTCGCCATGACACCGCAGTTCTTCGGCGCCATGGTTTAGCCGACTTCCGGGTCTGCAGCTAGCGAGGGGAGCCACGCGCGGCGCAGTGATTTCCGCCCAAACTCTTCTACGAAACTCCAGCACATTCGGTTTACTGCGTCTGCTGCATACCCCAGCACGATGAGGTGGCCTCTCCTTCGCGCCCGCAGGTGAAGCCCCTTAGCAACGCACCACCACTAATTCAACGTATTTCGCAGGCATCACCTGTTGTCACAGGCAGGCCCCCCTCCCTGATGCTTCTCTAGCCGTGCCTTGCCCTGTGGCACTCGCCTTGCTGCACTTGTTCCAATCTGATTTGCAAACCGCTCCTCGGCACGCGATACCAAGCTCGCACAGCACGCGCTCTGTGTTCGAACCCAATTCCCCGTCCGAAATGGACACGAGGCCTACCTGGAACTGGGGTGCCGCCGCGACTGGACGCGAGTCCGCGCCATACACCGCCAGCAATCTCGGGAACGAGTCCACGGGGCGGTTTCGTGCTGAAGGCCCCCGCGACGCATCTCCGGATGCCCGTCCGGGAGAGGAACCCCGCGCTGCTCCCCGAGAGAGGGCGCAGAACCGTCGCTATGGCCCGCGGACCTGTCGCATCTGCCTAGACACTGAGCAGCCCAGGTACCCAACAGACATCACGTCGACGCTCGGCATATCGTCCGCGTCGTCGCGACCGACCTACGTGTCCGACGACCCGGAGCTGGGCCGGCTGCTGTCGCCGTGCAAATGCAAGGGCTCGCAGAAGTATGTCCACGAGGGGTGCCTCAACTCGTGGCGGCTCTCGAACCCAATGGCAGCACGAAATTATTGGCAATGTCCAACGTGCAAATTCAACTACCGGCTGGCCCGCCTGCACTGGGCCTCGATGCTGAGCAGCAAGTTGGCGCAGGTTGCGCTGACGTTCGTCGTTCTCATGCTCGGCATCTTTGTCCTCGGGTTCGTCGCGGACCCGATCCTCGATCTCTGGTTCGACCCGGTCGGCACCATCAGCGATACGGTCACAAGTGTGGTCTCGGATCTCGAAGCCCGGAAGCCGCCACCCTACGAGGCCCCGACCACGTGGACAGAGCACTTCACCAAAGGCTTCTTCTCCCTCGGCTTTGTCGGCTTCATCAAGTCCGTCATCGCCATGGGACCTTGGCAGTGGTTGAACCTCCGGACGAGCGGCTTGCTGGGGTCCGGCCGTCGGCGCGGTACCGGGCGTGCTCGGATGGATAACTTCAACCTCTTGTTCGTCCTGATCGGCGCGTTCACGTTTCTCATGGCCATATGGAAGGCGGTCAGGGCGTTGAGCTCGCGGGTGCTGCAGAACATGAGCGACAAGGTGCTCGATGTCGGCGAGGACACGGGCGACGATGACGCCGAGGAAGAAGCGCCCGACGAGCGCAACAAGGATCAATAATGATCACTTTTTGATTTCTTTACGAACCCTCACTGCCTCTAGTGACTGTGGCGACTGCCCTGCACACTCTTAAGTTGCCTCGACTCTTCACTTCCCTGTCAAGTCAACTAGTCTGTGTGCAAAGATTGATGCTCCGCCCAGCCCTTGAGGATAGACCGTTTTGGTCTGTTGCTCGTTGGCGAAGGGTGGAGATATTCAACGACATGCCAAATGGCTCGGGGTGCCGTCTTGGTGCTCCGATGCCGTCAATATGCGCCTACTGGGTATTTCAAGTACACTGCGTGAGTAGGCTGCTTCACATGTCCATTGGTACATTCGTATGGTTGCGCTGTCAAACATGATGTCGTTGTTCAGAGTCATATTGCAGAATTATAGAGCTGCCCACAAAGTATGGGTCCGTGCGGGAGCGTGGCCTGGATTTTTATACCTTATTAAATAGACCATTTCCATGCCCATTGCTTGCCTCGTAGTCGAATTAATTGAAGCGTCAGACTCCCTCTGAGCAGTGTTGGTCCAATGTGCGCCAAGCCAGGTTGATGGTCAGAAGGCGGAAAGATATTCGATGTCGGTTTTATGTGGGCCCGGCGCCGAAAGTGCCACCTCTTTTTCCGCGCAGCTGGGCAGGCAACCCCTGTCACAGGGAAGATGGCGTAGGGGACCCTCACCTCACCTCATCGCGGCGTCTCCCTGCGAATTTCCATGCGGCATCACTAGGCGCCATCCATCTCCCTCCCCCTTTGGACGGCAGTCGACGCAGCTCCAGCCACTCGTTTTCCTCTTCGGACCCGCTCCAGGCGCTGCGACGACTGCACGAGTCGCCCCGACTCGTACCCTTCCGACATCTGTATCGCGGCGGACGCGACTGACCCCCTTCGCGATCGCCGTGGAGCGCCTCACGCCCTTGAGTGCGCGAAACCGTCGAGGAGCGAACCGAAACGGACGCGGGCCGCCGAACCAGGCCTCGCGTGATACCTGAGTGCCACTCACGAACGGAGCGCGCCTCATTGTGCGCGCCACGAAGCCCCTGCCTGCCGCACAGAGGCGCCGTCAATATGCATTTCGCGTACCCTCCCCGAAAGAGCTCCAACCCGCCTCCTTTCCGCCCGAGATCGGCACGGCTACCGCTACTGCGCAGAAGCCGGTTAAAGACGATCGGGCTGGGGCTCTTCGTGTTTCTCTGCATATTCTACCTGCTCTTCGGGAGGAGCAAACCCAGCCCGTATCACGAGAGGGTGCCCTCGGGGACCCCGTCAGTGGTGCTGGTGACGGTCATCGATCCGACAAATTGGAACAATGCCTACCTAAGCACGATAAAAGAGAACCGCGAACAGTACGCGGCGCGTCATGGTGAGAACTCGCGAGCCCGCCGGTCGTAAGAGGGAATTGCTGACGAGACGGCAGGTTACGAGGTCATGGTCGTCAAGGCGTATGACTACGATACCCACGGAGCGCCTCAGTCATGGGCCAAGATCCTGGCCATGCGTCATGCCCTGTCGACATACCCCGACTGCAAGTTCATCTGGTACCTGGATCAGGATGCGTACATCATGGACCCGACCAAGAGCCTCGACGACGTGGTTCTTGAGACCAAGAGGCTCGAGAGCCTCATGATCAAGGACTTTCCCGTGGTGCCTCCAGACAGCATCATCAAGACGTTCTCTCACTTGCGCGGACAAGACGCCGACTTCATCGTGAGCCAAGACAAGGAGGGCCTCGTGCACAAGAGCGTGATTGTGAGGAACGGAGAGTGGGCCAAGTTTTTCATCGAGACGTGGTTTGACCCGCTGTACCGAAGCTACAATTTTCAAAAGGCGGAAAGACATGCGCTGGTGAGTCAACATGCAGAGGCGCGCGCGGAGACAGTGACCAGACTGCTGATATGATACAGGAGCACATTGTGCAATGGCATCCTACGATCCTCTCGAAGCTGGCAATGGTGCCACAGCGAACGTTCAGCTCCTACTCGAGGCCCCTACTGGGCGACGCATATCAAGAGGGCGATTTCGTGGTCATGTTCGCGGCATGCACCGAGTCGGGCGAGAAGAGCTGCGAGACGGAGTCGGCCAAGTACTGGCCTAAGTGGAAAGCGGCTTTTGGATTGACTTGAGGTGGCGGGCGAGGAAAGCGTGACACTCTGGGAGCTGTGGGCGCGAGATGGCGGCGTTTCATCGACGGTGCATCAGGGAAATCATGTGTCCGCTGTGGGCGTTATTTGGTTTGGTAGAATATCATTCATGAGCATGAATCGGGGGGCGTACCGAGATGACGAAATGCCGCGGGCGTGATGGCGAGGCGCACGAGGAAGGGCCTCATCTGGCCACGTGCAATGTCGCTTGGTGTTGGGCAGGGAGGACAAGGTGTACAGCGTGCCTACAAGCTCTTCCATTCTCTTTGCCTCCGCACAGATTTCAAGACCGGACAAGGCGAATGCTTGCCTAGTTCATTGCGGCCCGGTGCGTGTGTCTGAGCTAAGATTGCTTTGTGGCACTCGACGACGACAAGGCTGACGAGCCAACACAGTCACACGCAACTCTTCCCACTTCCAGCTCTACGTCCGCCAGAGCGCTGGTTTTCCAGAACGCCTCCGCGGAAGACTCATCACCTCACAATACGAGGATGCTTCGTACGGCCCGACGGAGGACTGGGAATTCTGAAATCCAGGTGTGGACTGACTGCCGCGAAGCATGAGCTGATGTGCGCCCAACGTTCGGCCGGCCGATACTGCATGTGCAACTCGATCGCCAGATCCTGCTGGTACATGAATAAAATGTCCTGTCCGCCACCGGTGTGCGCGACACGGTCACAGATGGTTGAGCGTTTGTCGAACGAACAGTCGTGGCTGTCCGGTATCATCAATGTTGCAGCGAGGCGGCGCAACTGCGGCGAGGTTACCCCAACGCGCACCCACACGAGCACACGTGTTTTCGCCTCACCCGTGCGGCCCCAGCCTGCCATCCCATCCTCCTCCCTCCTTGCAGCTTTGTTAATAACGGCGCACCAAGGTTTGCCTCGACTCGATCAAACATGTCTCTAGCCGAGTCTCGGCGCGATCCACTGGAGTCGATCGAATGGGAAAGCAAGGGACGTTGTCGCTGCGTGTGGTCCCTTTGAGCTTTCCCCTCACTTACACACACGCCCAACACCTTCGGCTACCGGTGACGCGAGCACGGACAAGGCGTCGTCAATCGGGTCGTGGCTCCGCCGTTCGGCCCGGCACAGACGCAGCAGCAGGCGTCAGAGGCGTTCACGGTCGCCGCCGAGGGGGTCGCACTGCGGCGATGAGGAAAGTGCTGGCCGGTGTCAGTGGCGGCGGATCGTTACCTCGCCGCGCAAGGCGCCGTGATAGTTGCAGCAATTTCAACACCGTGGTGGGCAGGATCAGGAATTCGTGGCCGTGGGCCTGGTGACCGACCCCTTCCCCCCGTTCCCCAGCGTCTTCGGACCGCGATGCCAAACCCACTCACGGCCCCCATGATGCGACGCGACGCGATGCGAATGCGAATAGTAGCGGTATCATCTTCTACTGGTGAATGAAGTTACATTGTAGATCGAATGGAACCACACGCACGTCCTCGTCTCCGCAGCGCCCTGCAGGGCTCCATGGTCGCTGGGATCGGTTGGGCGGAGATGGCGAGGCCAAGCTAAAAGTACCTTCAAGTTTTAGCAGTCAGCGGCCAATGCCCGCGCCCGTGCAGTGGGTGGGAAGTGGCCCGACCAGGCCTGGCGTAGGTGCGGGCTCCCGTTGGCGAGATGCGCTGCTAGCGCCGGGCCTGCCATCGAATCCGCTTGGGACTGGCCTACAGGCTAGGAAGGTTCAAGTTGGGGTTCGCCAGGCCACGAATCCCACGCATGTGACAGGCCGATTATGCTCTTCGGCGGCGCGCCGCCCCACTAAAAAAATGTCCAAGTAGAGCCCATCCCCCACGTCTTGAAGATCGCTGGGTTTCCCAGCGTGCTCTGCCGCGAGCGCTGCGATTTTCTGCGTGTTGCAAGGCACACTAGGTCCGTAGCCCGGTACCTACTACAACTAAATTTCCAGTGTGCTAGGAGCTGCTGCTGCTGCAAGGCCCGCTGGAGCACCACCCACCCGCTGGCCGGGACGGAGCATCCGGGCCATCGGCGGCCGGCCGTGTCCACCTGCCCAGGGACTACCTACTAACCTTACGCTCTCGCCTCCCATGTCATGTCACCGTGACCCGTCTATCCCTCCCAGGCCAGCATATTTAAAGCCTCTGACTGCAAAACTTCACCTTAAAGGTCCTCCCCTCGGTGCCACGACTTCTGACCTGCGCCCTGCCTGACCCCCTCCCTGGCACATCTGCATTGCCTCCACTGTCCTGTCAACGGCTGCGGCAACGGCTACGGCCACGACGTACGGACCGCGATGCCCGGCAGCTCGACAATGCCGGTGAGCCTGCGCGGCGGCTTCGAGTCCGTCAAGCGGCGACGCCCGGCCCTGGCGCTGTCCATGATCAACCTCGACCTGTAAGTCAACACTGCGCTGCGCGCCTGTCGTGACCCGAGCCCTTGCGCCCGTCTTTCGTCTCTCCCGGGGCTACACCCGCTGCGCCTGCTTCGTGTTGTGTCGTCGATGCGTCGTCCGGCTCCGTGCTCCGGAGCCCGCCTTTGGTAGCAAGGCCGTGGCTGGACTGACACGGCATCCCCTTGCAGCATCCGCAACATCGTCTTCTTCTACTTCGTCCTACGATGGACCCGCCGCGCCTTCTGGAAACTCAAGGGCCGCGGCATCATTGGCGCCGTCCTTGAGCTCTACCGCGAGATCCAGCGCATCCTCTACGGCTTCTTCCTCCGGGCCCCCGGCGTCCGCGGCCAGGTCCAGCGCCAGGTCAAGGAATCGCTCGCCAAGATGTCGGCCAAGCTCGTCCCGCAGTCCGAGACGCGCTACCTCACCCTGCCCAAGGAGGGCCTGCAGCCTGATGCCGTGCGCGCCGAGCTCGAGGCCCTCGCCAACATGGACCACACGCGCTGGGAGGACGGCTACGTCTCGGGCGCCGTCTACCACGGCGAGGACGGCCTGATTGCGCTGCAGACGGACGCCTTTGGCAAGTTCACCGTCGCAAACCCCATCCATCCCGACGTCTTCCCCGGCGTGCGCAAGATGGAGGCCGAGGTGGTGAGCATGGTGTCCAGCATGTTCCACGCCCCGCCGGGCGCTGCCGGTGTGACGACGGCCGGTGGCACCGAGAGTATCCTGATGGCTTGCTTGGCGGCGCGCCAGAAGGGGTATGCCGAGCGCGGCATCACTGAACCCGAGATGTAAGTGCTAGCCGCGATGCTACGACGAGGACGAGGAGTGAGTTGGAAGGGAGGAGCATCTCAGACTGACTGCATGCGCAGGATCATTCCCGACACGGCCCACACGGCCTTCCGCAAGGCCGCCGACTACTTCAAGATCAAGCTGCACATGGTGGCGTGTCCGGCGCCCAGCCACCAGGTCGACGTCCGGGCCGTGTCGCGCCTCGTCAACGCTAACACGGTCCTGCTGGTAGGCTCGGCCCCCAACTTCCCGCACGGCATCATCGACGACATCGCCGCGCTCTCCAAGCTGGCACTGCGCAAGAAGCTGTGCCTGCACGTTGACTGCTGCCTGGGGTCGTTCCTGGTGCCGCAGCTCGAGCGCGCCGGGTTCGAGACGCAGCCGTTCGACTTCCGGCTCAAGGGCGTGACAAGCATCAGCTGCGACACGCACAAGTACGGGTTCGCGCCCAAGGGTAACTCGACGGTGGTGTACCGGACGGCGGAGCTGCGGACGTACCAGTACTACGTGTGCCCAGACTGGTCGGGCGGCGTGTACGCGTCCCCGGGCATGGCCGGATCGCGCCCGGGCGCGCTGATCGCGGGCTGCTGGGCGAGCCTGATGATGGTGGGCGAGTCCGGGTACCTGGACGCGTGCGTCAAGATTGTCGGGACGACCAAGAAGATTGCCGACGCGATCCGCGACGGGCCGGGGCTGGCGGGCGAGCTCGAGATTGTCGGCAAGCCGCTCGTGTCGGTGGTGGCGTTCACGTCGCGCAACCTCAACATCTACGATATCGCCGATGGCATGTCGGGCAAGGGCTGGCACCTCAACGCGCTGCAGAACCCGCCCGCCATCCACGTGGCCGTGACGATGCCCATCGTCAAGGTGTGGGAGCGCCTGGTCGCGGACCTCGAGGCGGTGGTGGAGGAGGAGCGCGAAAAGGAGCGGGTGCGGATGGTGGAGGGCAAGGGGACCCGGGGCAAGGCCGTGGGTGACTCGGCGGCGCTGTACGGTGTGGCTGGCTCGCTGCCGAACAAGAGCGTTGTCGTCGACCTGGCCACGGGGTTCCTCGACTTGTTGTATAAGGCGTGAGTGGGCACGGGAGGGCGGGCCGTCACGATGGGGGCGGGGGGAGGAGGGCCGGTGGGAAAGCGTCTTCGGCACACAAAGGATACCACGAGACTCGGGAACGAGGAGGAACCTAGCTGCAGCCCGGGACATAACCACATGTCACCGATCGTGTCTCCATGTCGTCTCAATATTCCGATGCTTGGCGGCGCAGCACGCCGCGATATGCAAAATACAGCAAACACAGGCCGCGCAGGCGGCGATTACTACTACTAGTCTCCCAATGGTTCGTGCCACGGAGCGGCCTGGTTGATGAAGAGGATGGATATACAATGGCGGGGAATCCTCACGGCCGGCGGCCAACGAGGGCGTCGATATGCATGGCCGGGTTTGCCCTGCGCGGTTGGGCAGCCTCACTTCCAGCACCAACCCTGTGCCCAGTGCGCGGCGTGTGCACGCATAACTATCAACTTACGCGCACTTCGCATACTGTGGTAGCAGCAGTAGCAAGAGCAGTAGCAGCAGCAGTAGTCCAATAGCATGTGTACAGTACCTACCACAGTAACCGTGCCATGCAGCAGCAGCTGCTGCTGCAGCAGTGACAGCCTCGCCTTCGTTCAGCGGTATGCATGCGGGATGGCATGTTGCTGCCGAGGAAGCAAGCCCAGAGTCTGGTGGTCCGCGAGCCACCGCCACCACGGGGACGTCCACACATGCGCTCAGCAGCCACGCACTGCATGTCGATGGAATGGATGGATTTTTTCCTTTTTTTCTCGAGTTCCGAGTGAGTGTGTGCGGCCGCGGACTCGAATATGTACATATGTACTTCGTATGACAAGAATCGATCAGGAATCAACCGGGCGGACAAACATGGGAACGGAGACGAAGTTTCATGGCGCCGGTGGGCGGAGGAGGGGGAGGGGTCGCTCGCTCGGAGCTTTGATTGCGCCCTCCCGCACTGCCTGGCTTCTTGCGCGTGCTATAGGAGGGGGGGAAGGCATAGGTAACAAATAGCTGCTGGTGCGAGGTTGAACGGTGGAGACTCTGGAGAGGAGGACAGAAGCCACCGCCGCCGCCGCGTGGCTCTGTCTCGCTTCTTTTGATATGTCGCGAGGCGCACATGGCTGGAAGGATATTGGGGGACTGTGTGCATTTCAAGAACACTCCCCCGGTCGGTTGCCTTTTCATGTTTTTGCCTTGCCTTGCCGTGGTCCCCGAATTGGGTGGGGAGGGCGGCGGCGGCGAGCGGGCATGGTAAGGGGGAACGCCGGGTTGGTCCGTGGTTGTGCGACGACCGATGGGCTCGGCGATGAGGCTCTCTCGCGAGAGTAGGAGGAGAAGGAGGAGGCAGGCGGGCTGGCGCCGCCGTCGTCGTCGTCGTCGTCGTCGTCGTCGTCGTCGTCGCCCAGCTTTGGTGGAGCGAAAAGGGCCTTGCCGGATTGGGTTGGGCTTTTTCTTGGTGGTGGATGGTAAGTGGTCACTGATGGGTGACTGACTGACTGACGATGAGGCAGTGATGCGCACCTAATGTTGGAGATTGGTGTGCGGAAATGCGGACTACGAAAGTACGTATGCACATAATATGTCCAGGCTGCATTGCAGTGCCTAGCTAGGCACGTCAATTTTGCTGCTGCAGCAGCAACAGTAGTATCCGAGGCAGCATTGTCCGCACGTATGTATGCGGTGGCGGGAGGGAGAGGACAAAAAGACGCTGCTGCGCCAAATAAAATGCCGACCCATGTGTCATTGCAGAAATGGGGGCCACCCGTCGTCGATGTTGCTTCTCTGCCCCCCGTGGGAAGCAAGATGAGATGGTGGGGGGATGTCCGGGGTTGGAGGAGGAGAAAGGGAGAGGGCGGCCCGGGCGGCGATTCGATCGACATGTGCAGAAATGATGTCAAGACGAGCGAATGTGCAGAAATGGGCTTCTACGGGCGACATGTACGATTCTTGGGTTCAGGCCACATGGCAGCGAGACGAAGAAAGATGGTCGGTGTGCGGCTGAAGGAGAGCGAGTGTCGTGGTCCAAGGATACTGGAGATGGCATGCGTAGGTAGTAAGTAGTTGACCGGTGTTGGTTATTCATGACTCTTCATGAGGGGAGTCTAACGATGGCCTTTTTTCCTTTGTCTGTCAATAACTCCACGGTGTCCGCCGCGGCATTGATGCCCAAGAGGTTTACGTACAGTATGGGCAACGTCATGTAGCGGACGGGGGAAAGGGACGTCGCACGGAGGGATGAGGCCACGGCTGCGCGCGCGTGGGCTGACGACGACCGAGCCTCGCGCGCGGCGAGCCGAGACGAGGCTGTGATGGGGGACCGCCGTCAATGTCGTTGCTTGAAACATCTTACATTGTGTGTCGAGGCGTTTCGTTCACTTGGCCCGCAAAGAGGCTCCTGTAGGTACCTATTACACGGCCCACCTCCTCGAACATGATATATGACACATATGTACTATCCCAGCTACTTGCCTCGTGGTGTGCATCATCCTTACCTAGTAGTTGCCCCAAGGCGCCTTCAGGAGTAATATCTCGCAGGCTTCCTCCTCTCCATTGGCGTCCAGATGCATACGGCCACGTACGAGATGCAAGCAACTGAACAAAGGCAAGTGGCGGAGACAGGATGCCTTGCGTTAGTGGGTGAAAGATGCTTCGCAAGCTGTGCCAAGTAGCTGCAACTGTAACCTGCACGCTGCCTGTACCCCCGTAACGTTAGTGCTGTATCTTGATTTTGATGCCGCTCCCCGTCGCTCCTTCTGCCACGGATGCGAGCATTATATGCGATGCGCTGGGGCATATGTGGTTGCATCCATCGTGCCTTCCGCAGCAACTGCCGCCACTTGTCTTGGTCTCCTATCCCAATTGCATCACACACAACAGTAGGAAGGTCCATCAATCCATTCATTCATCCATCCATCCATCTATACCTGTGCTTCGCATATGTGGCGCGCCCGCCCGCATCCCATCCGCCGTCCGTCCTCGTCCTCTCGCCCAGACGGCCTTGTCCGCCATCGCTCTCATCGTCCGCCCACGGCATATGCTGCGGCACCTCACTTTCCTCTCCTGCATGCGGCCACGGGCCCTGCCCTCCGCCCCGCCGGGTCTCGGGTCGCGCCAGGCCAGGCCAGGCCAGGCCAGGCCAGACCAAGCCAGCAGACGTCGAACGAAGCCCTTCCAGGAAACGTGGACGCACCGACGATCGCCGTTCAGCTCGTCCAGTTTCGTCGTGCATGTGCGTGTCTCTGTTCGACGCGTTTGCCACAGCGGCCTCTTTGCCCTCAGGATGACGGAGAAATTCGACTTGTAGCATCTTGTCTGAACGCCTGTTAATCTACGGCCGCCCCGTCTAATTCGTCCGTTCGTCCGCCGCGCCCGATGCTCGTCTCGTCGTCTCGTCGCCGTGCGCTGTGGAAGCCCGAGAGGGTCACGGGCAACAACACTCCTTCGTCGGGCTGCAAGCCGACTCTTGGTCGCACACGACGTCACACCAGAAGACAATTCCACCGCGCGCGCGCGCGCCGAGACAAGCAGCTTGTATTGTCAACTCGAGGCAAACGATGCCCATGCACGGTGTGTTCCAATGTTTGGCCTCCGGAGGGCAGTGCTGTCGGGCCCGTGCCCCGCTGAGACTGAGACGGCACTTACACGGAGCGAGCGAGCCACCGCGGCGGCCCCCGGATTGCCGCGTTGCGCTTAGTCGACATGCACGTCGGTTCGGACGCTCTTTGTTCCTTCCCGAGAGGCAGAGGGGAAACGCGGAGGCGGTGCCGGCTGATGCGGCCTCTGGTCGGGCACGAAGGCGGGCTGGACTGGCCCCGTCGCGATGCGTCGTGGGTTTGTCTGTCGTTGGGTGCAGCAGCCACATCGACAGCCACCTCCGCCCACTTACACGCTGCCCAGACACACCCGACACCACTCGCGCAGATGCAGCCTACTGTACATGTGATGCTGCATGCCTCCATTCCCACCTCTATGCGGTGGCCCATGTGTGGAGGCCCGCCTCTCCCCCGTGGCTCCCCTTCACCCTTCTCTCTTACCTATCCCCGCCCCAGCAATGACAAGCTGCCCATCCACACCACCTTTCTGGGCGAGTTTCGATGCCGTGCCGCTGCTTCCTCTACTTTGGCCCCAAGCAGCCATTTGCGGCTCCGGCTCGAATGTGCAGTTTTCGTGTCGAGCCCGAGCTTGAACCCGTGACGCCCCAACTTGAATCCTCGGTCCCCAGTTGACGTACGTTCCAGTTCGGAATGGCACCATGGAAGCGCACATAAAGCGGTGCATCCCGTCTTCGTCGCTCGACGCAGCCTCACTTTTACCACATACACACGCACGCACACACGACACACACACACACGACACACACACACACGACACACGCGCCATATGCGCGTCCTCACCGTCAAAACAGGCTCTCCACTGCCGTCTTCTCGATTCGTCCCTCGTGCGTTCCCAACCACAAACCGGACGAGGGTCCGCCAAGGAGTGAGTGGCAAAGGTACTCGGCGTTCCTTGCAACGCCTTACATGCGTTTCAACCATACGGAGGACAAACAACCCAGCTGTATACATCAGACACGTACATATACTCGCCCGATACGCCGGTCCAGACTCCGCCTCCGTGCCTGCGTGTGTACGTAGCAAAGACGCACCTACCGTACGTTGAGTGACAGGTAGGGCACGCAGGCATATTATCTGTGTTTATGCAGACGCGTGCTGCAGCACAGCAGGCAGTCTCTCCTTGACTGCATTGATCGACCGGCTCGCGCAGACGAGCCACTCAAGGCCAGAAGGGCCACAAAGGCCCACAGGCTGGTAGGCAACAGCAGTCTCTGTCTCGCCACCGGCCGCGCCAGCCAGGTAGGAAGGACAACGCGAGAAGCAAGGCATCGCCGTCCGACCGGGCCTAGTGTTGTGCCTCCCGTCGTCCGGGTGCTCGCGCGCCGCAAGGGAGGGCGCCACACGATCCCGTCCCGCCGGCCCGTCGAAAAGGTATTCTCCGCTGCCGTGCTCCCAGCCCGTGTCGCAGCTCCTTCCCGCCTCCCGCCCTCTCCGTCCGCGCGCGTCTGTCCAGGCCCCTGCCCGAGTCTGCAGTGATGGGCGAACCGGGTGGCATGGTGATGACGGCAGCGGGAGCCACGATTCGCTCCCGATGCTGTGCCTGTGCAAGCTCAAGCAGCAGAAGCAGCTGCCACGACAACAATGTTGGTGGTCGGGCGCCTCCGCCACCACGCGTCTCCGCTCAGGATATATTGGACATGGTTCGGCGGGCCGTGCCCATGGACCCCCGTGATCATTCGAAACTTCAATTCTTCTCTGCGAGGCTCGAAGAGAGACTACGACGACTACTCACAATGGCCTCGAACACGAGTAACGAACCTGGGATGGGGCCGACCAAGAAGCAGGTAGAGGAGGTGGTCAGGGCCGTTTTCCAAGAAAGTAGGAGCAATGACACGGACCGGAAGAGAGACCCAGAATGGGTCGACCAGCTGGTGGATTTTGTGCAAATGAGGCGTGAGTGTCTTGCTTTCAATCCATCTGGTGCCCTTTGTTTACAGTGCCATGCAGTAAGCCTCAAGAACGACACCTCACCAAACCCATCTCAGCCGCCGACTCCCACGGACTCGACCTGCACTTCGAGCACCGTGTCGACGCCGCGTTCCGAGTTCAGCGACTCCCCGGATTTCATCTCGGCAAAGCCGTACCAGGCCACAGTCGAAGATGCCCCGGAGGAGTGCTCGGTCAATGACGCCGAAAGCTCAGCCGATGACGACGACAGCACCACCACCATCGCCTCTGGGCAGGGCGTCAAGCCGACAGCCAACTCGTGCCGGCGTCGCCCAACCCCTGGGCCGTTTGCACAACGACCTTTGCCCAAAAAGCCGCAGGGGGTCGACTGCCCCAAAGTTGCAGACGTGTTGCCCGGAGTGATGCCATCAACGCGAAAGGAAGAAGAGAACCCCTCACATAAGCCTGCTGCTGAGCCTCCCAGCCCTCGGCGCGGCTATCTCACCCCGCCGTCGTCTAGGCCGTCGAGCCCAAAGCCCCGGCCGACGGTCCACTTTTCCGACCGGCCCATGCCGAAGCTCCACCACCGGGACCCGCCCCGTGCGGATCCGGCTCCGGAGGCGACGACAACACCGGCCGCTGCCGCTGCCGCCCCCGCCCAGGGCCTATCGGACCTTGACCTCCAATGGGGAAGGCTGTTCACTGGCAGTGGCGAGCCGACGGTTCGGCTGCGTCAAATCCTCTACGGCCTGGCCAATTACATTGTAAGGCTGCTGACTGTTGAGGCTAGCCTTGACCAACTCAACTAACATAAGTCGTCCAGAACGACGAGTTTGAGCCACGAGGTTCTACACTCATCACTCCAGACAAGCTCTACTCATTCTACCGGCGCTTTCGCCTCGAGAAGGAGCTCTACCCATTTCAACGCAAGTAGCCTCGCCTCGAACTGAGATGACCCATCTGACCCGCCAAACAGGCATCTTTGACACTTACTCCCGCAAGTCACTCCACAGCCTCAAGTGCCTCTACCAGGACCTCCGCTGTGATTACTATCTCATCCACGGCAGCGGCCATCCGCGGGACCGAGCGCAGCCGCCCATCCCGGGCCTTACGGCTGACGGGTTCGCCGACTGGATGGCCAACTTTATGCAGGCCACGCCTGACATTGAGGCACGCCGGCTTTCTCGCGTAGCCGCCAGCCTGCCCATTGAAGTTCCGTTTGTCGGAGGCGCCAGGTCCAGCCGTCATCACCCTCCAGAAAGACTCCCGCGGCAGCTGTCGCGCCACCTGTTCCCCTCGCGTCCACATGAGCGGCTACGGCAGCGCGTCTCCAACTCGGTCATGGAATGGGACCAGGCCATGCAGGGGTATGCCGATCCGTCGTCACCGTCGTCACCGTCGTCGCGCACCTCGCCGTCGTGGACGGCGGCCTTCTGCGATGCCATCGCCCGCAGCCTCAGCCCGTCGTCACGCGACTACGCTGATAGTGGCGGTGGCAGCGGACATCGGCGGAGGTACAATTACCCACGCTCGGAGCGGCCTGTGTACGTCGAGGTCCCGTCGAGCACCGGCGGTGGGCACCACCACTCGTCGGCGCGCGGGCGACCCAGTGCCGGAAGGTCGTCGCGATATCACCAGGCTTCTTCAGGGGGTGACGACCGCGACGACGATCGCAAACGCCCGTCGCGCGACATCATAACTACATACGTCGAGGCTGAGCCATCTTCGCGGCGTAGGAACGACAGGTCGCCGCACGGCCACCGCGACACGCACATGCGGGACCGCGGTCGCAGCCTCGTGCTTCACCCGCAGGAGTCGTACCGCTACGTGGAGCCGAGCGCTGCCGTCCCCCCTCAGCTTCCCCCGCCTCCTCCTTCTGCCCTTCCCGCTGCACCGGCCACTTCCTGCGCACCCACAGCATACTGTGCTGCCCTGCCGCCGCCGCCTCCTCCTGTGGGCGTGTCGTCCCCGACGCTCAACCGCGCGGACAACTACGCGCTCTTTCAGGGGCGGCGCGAGTCGGGCCCGGGACCAACGTACGAGGAGTTTCTGCGGGAGAGGGACACGGCGGCCCACTCGCGGCGTCCACGATACGGAGGCTGAGGCCCCCCGGATGGCGGGGCCATGTGTAGGACGTGTAGATTACCGCGATGGCAAGCATTTTGCAGATGCAGATTAATTACGGGAGATTTCATACGGCTATTGTCATGGGCACAAGGATAATTCGCCAGACCAGGCCACATAGGAACGAGGGCATCTGGCGCAAGGCGTGGTAGTGACTTGACCATGGTGTCCGGGACATGTACCTACAGGCCAGATTGAGCATCACGCATTGATTGATCCGAAAAAAAAGGGGAAGCTGGTTTTGGGGTTTGGAGACGGGGGCAGACTGCCACCGACAGATAGATAAGACCAAGTAATAATCCCACTGCGTACCTTACTCACTCCCACCAAATGGAAGGCGGTATAGGCGAGTGTTCATTTATATTCATTCATTCTTTTCCAAGAGCTGCCCAACAGGCAGCCACTCCTATTACTACCACAGCCGCAACCACCACCAAAGCTATCCTGGATTTGAAGCGTATCGCGTACACCGGGGGACGGGGAAGAGAAGGGGGGGCGACAATAGCGAGCTCGCCCGCTCGCCCGCCGAGCCCCCTCAGTTTGCTGTCGCCAAAGAAAAAAGAACTTTCGGCCACCCGCTTGCTATGCTGGATACAGAATCGAAGCAAACAAAAACAGCAACGGTGGAGGGGAAGTCAAGAGAGAGAGAGAGAGAGAGGGAGGGAGAGAGAGAAAAGGTCATACAGTCTGGCTAGCTGGTTGCTTGACGGGGTATATGGATGTATACCCACATGTGTGTGTGTGTGTCTGTGTGTGAATGACAAGCCCAATTTTGGGCGGTGCGTATGTGCAGGGTCCTCCATCCCTCCCTCCCTTTTACTCTGGGGCGTAAGGAGGGGAGGACGGTGACAAGACAGCAACGATGATGGATGATGCGAGGTGTGCGACGGGAACGTAATGTCGTGACGGTGACGCTAAATGACGAAGGACGGACAGACGGAGAAATCGTATTATGGCATGGGCGCATAAGTCCATGAGGCTCATAAAAAGTGCTTTCGTTTTTTCCCTAAGAGGGCAGATTATGTCGGTAGGCAGGAGCGGTGACGAAATGGCGGTGTCGGAACGTGACGCCCGCGGGACAAGGGGGTGCGAGAAATAGAGGTCAAACCGGAAAGGTGCGGGTGAGAGAGACAAAAGGGCCGAAGAGAACGGTCGGGCTTCAGGGAGAGGCGTAACTCGTGCCGTCGTCGTCGCTGCCGCTGCCGCTGCCGCTGCCTGCCCCCAGGTCGTGGAGGTGGCTGTTGGCGCGCTTGTTCTTGAGCGCCTGGTAGTCGTGCTTGAAGGTGGCGATGCAGCGCAGCAGCTCGGCGTCCGGGTGCGGGGGAAGTTGGATCTCGACGGCCTTGAGGCAAATACGGAGGTGCTGCAGCTCGTCGTCGTTTTCCTGGAGCTCCTCTTCTCTAGTGAGGGGGCGCCGTGTTAGCTATGAGAAGAACGAGAGGGTAGGAGGGACCTCAAGTATCGTAAGGAGGCACGGAACAGCTTACAGGTAGGCGATGCGGCGCTGCAAAAAGATGATGCGCTGGGCGGCGCGCTCGGCGCGTTCGATGAGGAGGCTGTGGATGTGCTGAGAGGGAGCAAGCATGTCAGTATGTGCTGCTACAGTCTCGCAAGGAAGAGGAGGAGCCAGCCATGCCGGAGTTTTTGGTGTGTTTGGTCCGGGCAAGTCAGTCACTTACATCAGACTCCTCCTGGCGGGCGCGGAGGTTGCTCACGACCGTCGAGAGCTCGTCGTTGAGCTTGCCCATCTCGGCGATGACCTTGTTGGCCTCTGGCACGGTCATGCCCAGCCTGGGCGGGGGCTCGAGCGCCTGCTGCGCCTGCGCCTCGCGCTCCCGCTGCAGCTGCAGCGAGGCCGACAGGTCTGAGAAGCGGGAGCGGAAGAGCGACGAGGCGGGCGACGTGAGGGCGGACCCGGACCCGGACCCGGACCCGGACTCGACGTAGTCGATGCTGCGGCGCGGAGGGCTGTGCATCTCAAATGCACTCACGCTGCGCTGCTGCTGCTGCTGCTGCTGATGATGATGATGGTGCTTTTGTGGCGAGTGGGAGAGAAAGGCCTTCTCGAGCTGGTCGAGCTGGCCGTGGAGCATCATCTCGTCAACGTGGCTGTCTGTGCCGCCGTCGTCGTCGTAGCTGAGGCGCTGGGCGAGCTGGCTAAGCCGCTTGGCGAGGTCCTGCCTCGAGAGGCGCGCGGGCGACTGTGGCTGCTGCTGCTGCTGCTGATCCATGTCGACGTCATCGTGGAGTGTCGTCGTGCGCGAGAGCTCGCGCCGCAGCGGGCTGAAGCCGCCGAGCACCGGGGTCGAATAGGCGAGGCTCGAGGCGACGCTGGGGCTGGAGAGAAACGCCGGCGGCTGCGGTGACGGCGTGGTGACGCCGCCGGCCTCGGCGTCGCGGTATCCCGCTACATACGCTTTCATGTCGCTGCCGCGGCGGCTGTGCTGGCCAAAGGAGCTGTTCCGACTGTGCGACGGGCTATTGTCCCAGCTGCTGCCGTTGCTGTTGCTGCTGCTGCAGGCGTCGCCGCGGCGGCGACGTTGGTCGCTCATCGTGGTCGTCGGGGGGCTCAAGGCATCGCGGCGCTTGTCGCAGGAGCACGGCGGTGGAGGAGGATGAGGAGGACTAGACCGATCCGCAGCCTCGCGACGCATCGGCTCTGCTTCTCCGTGGGGCTGCTGTAGCGTCCGCCGCTGGGTGACGGGAGATGACGCCGGGTCGGCATGATGGCCGCCTTGATGGCTCATGGGGGCGGTTGGGGAGCTCATGAGCTGAGCTGGCTCACCGAGCTTCGGTGTGGGTGAGCTCTGGGCTGCGGCGGGCCGCTTGCCGCCTGTTTGTTTTTTTAGCGTCCGGTGGAAGCTCTCTCTTGGCGGCTCGCTCGTCCTGGGTGGGAGGGAGCTGGTATGGATGCCGATGGCGCGCCTCCGAATTGAGCTTTGCCTGACGAGTTCATCGGGGGCGGAGAGCGAGTCCCGCCTCGATAGCGATGACGGGCTCCGGGAAAAACAAAAGAGTCAGTCTGCTCTGCTCGTGGTTCTCTCGTCCCCCAACAAAAAAAAAAGGGTTCACCGGGGCCCCGGTCGAGCGCGTTGGTGTTTGTCGCAGATGGTGGCCGGGGACGGGATGCTGAAGAGCCTCACCGACTTTGAACTTGAACTGCCTCCCTCCAGCTGGAGAAAGCGGAACGTGGGCGGCGGCGGCGGCGGGCGGATGGGCGAGTGGCGGTCGGTTAGGTTAGTAACCAGCGCGCGCCAGCACCGCCTCGTGCTGCTGCCCCGCGATATGGCTGCCGCCGCTCCAGCAGGTTTCTTCCGGTTTGGGCGGTTGCAGCGCATTCTGGTAGCCCTGCTGCAGCGCTGGAGGTCAGTGAGGTGCAGCACGCACGCCCGCTGGCCTGAGCGCCCGTCGCCATTGACCCCCCGGGATGAGGTGGTGCGTGTGCCCACTGATCAACAAAGGGGGAGGGGGGGGGGGGCAGTGCGTGTCCAGGTTTCGATGAGGTCCTGTCGGGTCCTCCCTGTCGGTGTTGGTCGGTCACTGTACAAAGTAAGGTACCTACTGAGCCACTGACTGAGCCACTCTGTGTGCTTGGCCCGTGGCGGGACGGTCAAGGAACAAAGAAAGGTGCCAAGTTGTACGAAGTACGTACGGGATCAGAGCACTGCACGCGACCGCCTCGCGCATCACCAAGTTCAACGAGACACACACACACACACACACACACACACACAGAGGCAAGGCAGGGCAGGGAGACCTGGTGGCCGTCGGGACAGGCCCCGGAATACGAGCGTAGAGGCTCCGATGACCCGAGCCTCCGAGCCACAGAAAGAGGGAGACACAAGCCCAGGTCCGGGCCGTCTGCACGGCACGGGCACAGTCGCAGGCGGTCGGTAGTTCATCAAGCGTCCATCCGCGCCATGCATGGCCCTGACTTGTTGCGCGTCGCGGCCCATGAAAGAAGACCTAGGCGGCGGTCGAGCAGCGCTGGGGAGACAAATCAGCACGTGAATGATTGGCCCCGGGCGGCAAACCCTGTCGGTTGTAGAAACGTGTGGGGAAGAGTCGAGACGCACGAGCAGCAGCACGTTTTCCATGACGAGTTTGGTCTCCGGGGGGCGGGCGGGGCTCCAGCTTTCAGTGATGGCAGGCACCCCTGCCTGCCCTGGTGTCCCCTGGCTGGACGGACCCATGCGGGAGAGAGGGCTTGCATTCGCTGAAGACGCACCGAGACTTCTTACTGTAGTTGGGTTAATAATACTTAGTAAGTTGGTAGTTGACAAAGGGCCAGTCCGCCAGCCAGCATCGACAACGCATTGATGATGCGCTCGCCATGGGGCCTCGACCCAAACACAGCGCACCCTATCCGCCGCCTGCATGACAGTAGCACGTATGTACGTGCGCGCGTAGCACGGGAGAGCTTATTGTTGTTGAAGCAGCACCCCTACCGACGAGTGTCGACGGCGCCTGCCTCCCATGCATTTGCCCCGCAGGCCTACATGCAACAATCGTGGGCCTTGCCGGCGCTGCAACACCATCTGGAACGGCAATGGATAATTACTCCGTTAGTAGTAGTGATCCTATTTACGAACAGAGCACAACACGTCTGGAGCCCCCGGTCCAAGGGGGGGCAACACCCTTGGCTGCCGCCCCGTGTCGTGCCGCGCGCATTGCCTTGATGAAACATCGACAGCGGCCCGTCATCGAGATTGATTGATTTGACTTGACTTGGCATCCATGCATCGTTGTTCGTGCAGTTTCTGTTTGCAGTGGCACAAGGCGGCGAGTAGCCGAACGTGTCAAGCGTGTCCGGATACCAATCACTGTACCTAGGCACAATGTTACTTAGTAAGGTAGCGCATCCACAGCCCGCCGTCGAGCCGACGCCGCGGTGACAAGGCCCAAACTATCGGGTGACGGCCGAACCTTGGAGGCCCGCTGGCAGCTCAAACCGGAGCACCACCTGCTGCAGCCCAGGCCGACCACTGGAGACGGACCGAGCGCCTGTCGGCCCAAGAGTGCAGCGCGTCCACGCGACACTCCTGGTCTTCATCGGGGCTGCTCCCAGTTGCTGTGTCCAACCCATTCCATTCATTCCATTAGCGGAGGCATGGAGAGCCGGCTTTGCGCCGTCCATTGCCGTCCCGATTGACCGCCCGCCCGCTTGTCCGCTCAGCTGCACATTTACTTGCCAGCATCATCATCATCATCGTCGTCGTCGTCGTCGTCGTCGTCGTCCTTCTCTCTTCTTTCTTTGCATCTCATCTCATCTCATCTCATCTCATCGCGTTTTTCCCATCTCGATATTGTACACTTCTCTTCCGTCCATCTGCCCGGCATCAGCTGCCAATCATCATCGGCAGGCCAAACGCCTCCCCACCGCAGAAAGCAACACGCACGATCCACTGCCCACCATCTCGCCTCCACCTCCCACCTCCCTCCCGCCCCTCCGCCTGCCTGCCTGCCTCCCTCCGTCCATCCATCCACGGGCCTCGGCTTTCGTCGCCAGCGCCAGCCGTGACCGGGAGCTCGCGCAGGCCCCCCCCCCCTTCCCCCAATTGCTCGCCCGTCGTTTTGACTCAGAGCCCGCCCCGCCCTTCTCCGAAGCCGCGCGACGGCCAACTGCCCCCCCGGCCGGGCCACGCACGGTACATGCGTGCGGGTTACGACATTCTGCGCACGACATCTCCCGAACCTCGCGTGTCCAGCTGATCAACACATTTCTCCTCGGTCGCTTCAATGACGAGCGGTTAGGCGTTTTCATCGGCTGGCTCTCCGTTCTTGTTGCTGTTGTTTTCTTCCTCCATGTCCTCCCCCTCTCTCCCTTGGCTTGGTTGACCTTTTGAGTCTCTTCCCACGGCCCAATCGGTCATCCGGATATCCTCGCTTCCCACTCGTCTCTGTTGTCCCTCTTCCCGCAAGCAGCAGCACCCCGCAGACACAGACACAGACACGAACACGGACCTTGGTCATCGCATCGCAACGCGCCCGTCAGACGCCATCCCCAGACCACGCCCGCCATGGCGTGGAGAGCCTCCGAGAGGCTCATGGACACCATTAGGCACTATGCCAAGTTCCCCGCCACCGGTGTGAGCTTGCGCCAGATGGTGCAGTTTGGCGACAAGCCGTCGACAGGTGCGTGCCTCCGTCCCAATTGATCCCGTCTCGGCGTCGCGCTGACCCTCCGCAGGCACTCTGTTCCGTGCCTCGCAGTTTCTGGCCGAGGAGCTGCCCATTCGCCTCGCCCACCGCGTCCAGGAGCTCGAGGACCTGCCCGACGGCCTCAACGACATGCCCTCGGTACAAAAGGTCAAGGACTGGTACGCCCAGTCGTTTGAGGTACGCGACGCCGGCAACCTTCCCCGCTGCAATTCGCTCGCGCGCGCTCGCGCGATGACTGACCGGTTCCCTTTCCGCCCGCATAGGAAATCACACAGCTGCCGAGACCCGATCTCAGCAGAGACGTCCGCGACCGCTTGATGAAGCCCACCAAGCACGCCGGCCGTGGCATCCTGCAACAGCTCTCCGAGGCGACGCCGAATCCCTCCATCGACGAGGGCGAGTCCTCGGGCTGGGGCGGCCTGACCAAGAACGGCGGCACAAACGGCAACGGCAAGGCCCGGTCCCTGTCGCGGCGCTACTTTGCCACCGTCGACGATACGGGCGACTGGCCCCCGGAGCTGCAGCTGTACAACAAGCAATTCGCGCAGACGCTGCACAAGATCAAGCGCCGACACGACGGCGTCGTCACCACCATGGCGCAGGGCATTCTCGAGTACAAGCGCCGCCGCCAGCGCATGCAGATTGATGGCAGCATCCAGTCCTTCCTCGACCGCTTCTACATGTCGCGCATCGGCATTCGCATGCTCATCGGCCAGCACATTGCCCTGACGGACCAGAGCCACCACCGCGACCCCACGTACGTCGGCGTCATTTGCACCAAGACCAACGTCAAGGACCTCGCCCAGGAGGCCATTGAGAATGCCCGCTTCGTCTGCGAGGATCACTACGGCCTCTTTGAGGCACCCCGCATCCAGCTCGTCTGCAACCCCAACCTCGACTTCATGTACGTGCCCGGTCACCTGTCTCACATGCTCTTTGAGACCCTCAAGAACTCTCTGAGAGCCGTCGTCGAGACCCACGGCATGGACAAGCAAGAGTTTCCCGTCACCAAGGTCATTGTCGCCGAGGGCAAGGAGGACATTACCATCAAGATCTCGGACGAGGGCGGCGGCATCCCCAGAAGCGCCATCCCCCTAGTCTGGACCTACATGTACACGACTGTCGACCGGACGCCCAACTTGGACCCGGACTTTGACAAGAGCGATTTCAAGGCCCCAATGGCCGGCTTTGGGTACGGGCTACCCATATCGCGTTTATACGCGCGCTACTTTGGCGGCGACCTAAAGCTCATAAGCATGGAAGGGTGAGCCTCCTCTACGTTCCCGTTGAGGAACCAATCGCCAAGCGGACTCGCTGACTGACTTTCCCCGCAGATACGGCACCGACGTGTACCTGCACCTCAACCGCCTGTCCTCGTCGTCGGAGCCCCTCCAATAGCAATTAAACGCCGCCGGGGCACGGTCCCCATCCCTGATTCTGCGCAAGCGTCTGAAGCTCCAACGCGAGGTGACGGAGCGGAGACAGGTGGGTGACGCCGAGGCGGTGGTGAATGCGCCCCCAAGCCAGCTCTTTGAACGCAAGGAGGATCGCGAGCTGTGAGGACGAGCCTCGGGGGCACAATTGCAGATGAGAAGCAAACAGCAACCAGAAAGCCACACGACATATATGCACGCACATGCGTGCGCATGCGCATGCGCACGTGCAACAAGCTGCACGTAGCACGCAGCATACAGGCATACACACATACACACCATATAAACTCCATTTTCACGCGGCATACACATACCCGCTACCGATCTACTACTATAGTCCAGACAGTGACGGCAGTCATGGGTGCGGTTCAGCTCAGGGGCGGCGATCTACCCCTCGTGGACGATAGACACCCGTCTCTGACAGCCCAAGCCAGCGAAAGAGGATATACGCACAGCCCTCTCTTGCTGGGTGCAGTTGAAAGGCCGCCGGAAAACGCGGCGCGCGGCTCTGCAGAAGGATCGAGACGGAAAGGCAGCCGGAAATACGAGAGCGGACATGGCTCCGATGGCGAGCAAGGGGTTTGCGAGTCCTTGCTACTACTGCGGGTCAAACCCCCATTGACCGGATCTTGCACGAACCCATGCATGCACACATACACACGCACGCACGCATAACGAGATGGGCGACTACCAGGGCAAACAGCACATGCGCGGGCGCCAGAGTATACCAAGAAAGACGACATGTGCGCGGCGCAAGGAGTCGTTTGGGCGCCCAATGTACTGTAACAGAAGCTGCTGCGGGAGTCGGTCAGTCAGACGAGCCGCGGAGCCGGGCAGGACAGGGCAGGGCAAGCAGCCTTGATGGAGCCTTGAGCATCCACCAGCAGCGGGCGTTGGGAGGCGGGGTTGCCCTCCTTTTTGCGGCCTGCGAGAGATATAGGTTGGTTCTATGTAGCCGACCGTGGGTAGATGGCGCAGCCTTACGGGCTCGTCCCGTCGGGTTGTGCCCAAAATGAATCAAATGTTTTGAATGCAGACTTGGTTGCCTAATCAGCTAAGCTAGTGACTGTAGTTGTCTGACTGTACGAAGTAGTTGTCAGTCAGTCCATGTCAAACGACTGAGTGAGATGCATGTCTCACCGCGACGTTTCTTCCTACGCACGCCAATTTTCGCCCCAGGTGCAAACCCCCCCAGATCATGCTCTATCGCCTTGTTCGCCTGCGTGCTCGCTCGCTCTCCTTTCAACGCCAGTCCCGTGTCCCACGGCACAAGCACGCCAACTAGGTTACCATCGCCACATTGGCCACTTTACTCCCCACGGCTCCCATGGGTTGAGCGACTCCCGCTCAGTAATCCGAGTCGTCCGAGTGGCAATACTTAGCACGAAGCTGCTCGTCCACCTTTGGGTCGACGTGGCGGGCGCTGATGTGCGGGAACCTCGTCTTGGTGCCCATTTCCGACTGAGGCATCCGCGGCGCCTTATGCCAGTTACCCTTGCCGCGGTTTCCCTTGCCGCCAGTCGCGACTTGCCAGCCGTCGTTGTCGTCGTCGTCGAGCTCAGGAGCGCCGTTAGCCACAGAATTCTGATCCATCGTCGACGCGACCGTTGGGTTCTTCACAGCAGTGCGCCGTCGGCCGTCCGGACCCCAGGCGTTGAACACCATCTGATTGGCTTCCTGTTTCCGCTGCCTCTCGTCTCTCACCGTCGTAGCAGTCGAGACAGTGCTGGCGGGCTGGCCACCCGAGACTGAGGGCGCGGCCGTGGACGGGGCCGGGTTGATTCGACTCCGAAGGTGCGGCGGGATGTTGCAGGCAAGAGGCGCGGCCTGAGAATTCTGCGCTGTGTCGTTCGAAGGAGCTCGGCTGCCAGCTGTCTTTACAGATGCGCCATCCATCTCGGTGTTCGTGGCACCCGTGCCTCGGGCTCGATCGAGATGGGGCGGCAAAGCCGCGGCCTGGGATCGCACCCTGGACGGGGTGGCCGAGTTGGAATCGGCGGGCGTGTCGCGACCGTGTACCCCGATCTGGCCCTGGTTTGCTTTGCGCATAATGGCAGATCGTGCTCTCTCCATTTCCTCCTTGCTGAGGTGGCTAAGGCCGAGTGTGTCCATATCCAAGAGCGGCGCCTGCATCCATTAGTCGTCGCCCTCCGCCTCGCCACAAACGCCTAGGCTTACCTGCGGATTGGCGCCAATGAAGAAGTCCGAGCTGTCCCAGTAACCCTTTCTCCAGACCTCCTTCTTGTCTTCCTCAACCGAGATATGTCCCGTTTCAAGGGCAAACGGGGTGACCTCGGGCTCCTGAGTTTCGCCCCATGCAACGCATCGTCGACAGAGCTGCACACATGTCAGGGCTGACGGCTATCTCGGTCAAGGCGAACGACTCACGTTGTCCTCGCTCTTCTTGCTGTTGGTGCTAAACTCATCTTCGGGCTTGATAAGCTGGCAAAGCTCGCAACGGAGCTCGCGAACCGTGGATGAGGTGTGGTGGCGACAAGTCATGCCCGAGTTGGTGGTGTCAACGCGGCCGCCTCGTCCGATTTGGTGCTCGATGAGCTTTCTCTGATTCTTGGAAAACTCGGTGATGGGTCGCCACTCGCCTCCGACCTTGCACTTGAACCTGGACTCTGTCAGAGCTGGGGGGTTTGATGCGGGAAACTTCCTGGAAATTCACCTGGCACCGTGAGAGTACGTCATGCCCCTGCGCGCCGTCAGTAACGCTCTCGAGCCATAGCCTGCATCTCGGGCAGAAATTTCGCTATGCGAGAAGCTCTGTGCACTCACGTTTTGGCGCTTGACTCCGATTTTGGGCCAGCCATTTTTACTCTTGCGGCTCCAGGCGACAGGCTCAACGAGACGAAGCTGTCAATCGCGCTGCTGCCACGAGAGGTCGTCCGCAGTGATGTCTCTGGTCTGTTTCGAGAGTGTTGCAGGTCAAGCGGCCTCGAAGCTTTAAGTGCACGACTGCTGGGTTCTGATAGAGTTCGAGTGGGCAGACGAGGAGGCTGGTTGACTGTGTGAGAAGCAGTGCCGGGGGATTCTAAGTCGGGCGCGGATGAGAGGGCTATATGAGAGTGAGGGAGAAGAAATAAACCAATGTGGTGCAGGCGAAGAGGCGAGGTGATGTTTGAACAAGGCAGATTTCATCCGACGTTGCTGCACTCGTTCGTGCGCGCGCGCGTGAGGCAGGAGGCACTGAGCCGCGCACCTGCTTAAGCATTGCAAACGCACAAACCCCCCGGCGGCACTCGACGAAGTGCTTGCATGGCCCTTGATACAGTCACTATATTGGCTCTCGAGAAGCAGTATCATAAGTGCCGGAGCTTCTACTAGGTATCTTAATCGCAGTTTGAGCTCCCTCAGCCAGACTGTGCGCTTGTAACGCAACTTCGCAACTCACCGGGCGGGATAGAGCCAGCTGCACCAGCTTCCACGGCAACTAGCCTGCCCTGTTCATTGGAGCAATATATGCACGGAGACTTTTTCTCCTTTCAAAACGCCCGGCTCTTCATTATGCCAGCCATGGCGCGTTTTGGGCGCTTCGCTGAAGTGAGATATCGATGAGCCATCGCCGGTGCAGGGTATGTAGCGATGATAGCTTCGGTGGCCCAACCGCGAGGTCGAGGTGACAACAATTCAAGTGGCCTTCATGGCAAGCAGGTATCATCGGGCTCTCGGAGCGTCATACTGTGTCTATTCAGAATTCACGACAGCTATCGTGGGTAGGCGACGTGCCAGAGCCTTATCACTATGCCATGTCCGCCACGCCGGGCATCAGCGAAGCCCTTGTGACAGTCAAGCCTTGGATCAAGCAAGCATCGACGGTTCTTTTCCTGGCAAAATTCACCGTCGAGAACCACTCCAAAGAGCTTGATGGCATGTAAAGCCCGCACCTGGCGGCGGAAGCCCGCATCGTCCCCGCACATTGCCAAGTGACGATATGCCCCCGAGCGGCGTGCAAGTGCCCCACCGCCGGCGAGAGACACATGTTGTCGGTGAGCATGCAGTTTTCCCTACGGTGAGGAAGTTCTCGGCTCCCCTCCAGCCAGCGCGTGTCGGGCTCGTGCGTGCGTCCACGGGTTCGCGAGGGCCCTTTGGCACCTGTTGCTGCATGTACATATCATCTGAGACCAGAGTGAAGAGACAAGCATGACAAGAAAGACGATGGATGGGCCGCCACGTCGTCGTCGATGTCATGGGAAAACGGGTCTAGTCGACAGGGTCTCGCCTGGTCGTGAAACACAAGACACATTCCTCGCTGACTCGCATCAAGCAACAGACGAGACGAGTCTCTCTCTCCTCAGGGTCTTCCCGATTACCTCAATGTAGCGACCCGGATGATGTCGTTGCAAAACTTCATACCCCTTTGCCCCTGCTCCTCCCGGCACAGACGATCGGTGGGGGGGAAGCCGGCGGCAGAACTAAAGTTACGGACTATTCAGCGGCAAGACCCTTGGGATCCACCGCAAGGCCCGTCGCGCCGCTTTGACGCTGACGATGGGAGCTGGTCGGTCGGGGAGCGGAGCGCGTTGGTGCCCGGATGCCTAATAAGCGCTGTGCTCTCCGCTCACGGCCAAGAGCGTCGATTGCCCGCCAGGTGTCGCCACTACGTTCAGAGCATCACCATTCGCGGCGGGAGAAGATAAAAACGAACAACGGAATGCGGACAGGGCTCGGCTCCAGCCTCCCCAAAGCAAAGCAACACGCGGGGGACGAGAGAGCATGCCTGGGGACGAGCTCCAACACACAACATCAATGACGAGGAGCAACGAGCGGACCAGGGGGGAAGGCGGGCCTTGGGCACTAGCCTCGTTGCTAGCGGACACACCGGGAACGAGGGTATGGCTACCCGCTCCCCGGAACGCGGTGTGCTGGTCTCATCAACAAGGGGTCCAGTTGAATGAACCCCGGCACAATGGGAGGCAGCAGGTCGTGCCATTATCACCCGTGACGACGTCCGAACGTGGGTGCTGCCGCTGAGCGTGCCGGGGGGAGCTTTGCCGTCGGCGTCAGTTCCATCTCGTCTAGCGCCGTGTCGTATCGGGGATCCGGTCGTATAAGCAAGCAGCAGCGGGCAGAGGCAAGGGGGCAGCAAACGCGTCCATGTTTTTTGTGAAAAAAGAAGGTCAGCCCGGGGGCCATGCTTCATCACAATGCTGCCACAGGCGAAGCAAGCAATACAGGGCCGGCGCCTACTGGTGAGGTCATGGCCGAGCCGGGGGGCCGGGGGGGGGGGCATCCAGGCCCCCGGACGGGCAGAGAAGGAGAGAGAGACATGGCGAGGAATGGTGTTGGACATGGCCAGAAGGACGGCCGACGGGGGAGGGTTTAGTTATGCCTTTGACCGAACCGTGGCCGGCAGCAGCAGCAGCAGCGCAGCTTCAGGCCGCCGTGTCTCTGGATTATCCCTGCGAGGCGAGCCCTTTTGCTTCGGCTCGCCGGGGCTATTGCCGCGGTGGGATGTGGGCGTTTCATGCCTCGCGGTGGGCATGGCGCCCGTTGGCTCTGTCGCCAAGCTGGCCGCGACATTATGATGGAGCAGAGCAGACACGGGGAGAGAGAGAGAGAGAGAGCGAGAGGAGAGCCGACGGGGTACTCTGCACACTGCACAAATGATAAAAAACGTGTACGTACCGTCAAGTCACGACGATACCTGACCTCTGGTTCTGGGGCCTTCGCCCCTCTAGTTGCCCCGTAGTAGCAAGCATGCACGCACGCCGCACCAATTCTTCAGCGAACGCTTTCGACGTGGCGGCCGAACCCGTTGCGCCGGCGTCTCTCTCTGTTGACAATGTCGCGCGGGAGCGGCGGCGGCAGCGGCGGCGGCGACGACGACGACGACGAGAACGACGACATCTTCGTAGCTGGCGAAACTCGGACCGATCCGCTCTTCCAAGATTTCGTCCCTCCGCCACAGCCGGCTCCTTGGAGAAGCTACCACTAGTACTACTTGGTAGCTAGCCCAGGTACAAGCATACCCAGCTGTCAGCCCGTCGGCGATGTCGCGGAGCTGAGAGAACAAGAGCGAGCGAGCGAGCTGGTGGTCCGAGGGTCGCCAGGGAACGTTCCGCCGCCCCGTCCGTCAGTGCACTGTGAGACAAACGAGGACGCGGGCCTTGAAAAGAAAGGAGCAGAGGGGGGCGTCACCCAACCGGACAACGATTCCAAGGCATGTCGCTCCTCTGCTGTTGGCGGCCTCTGCATAACGGCCGTTGTCCTGGGAGGGGGGGTTGGGGGGGAACGCGGCAGAAGAAGACTTTTTTTTTTCTTTCGTTTGAGCCAACTCCGTGGCATTTGCGTTGATCGGTAGTACGAATGTACAAAGTACATGCGTGTTGACGAGGTACAGTCCAGTACCTGCTATGGAGATGATTCGCGGCGTGCGTTTGACTGCCGTGCCGGTGCGTGGCTTCTGGAAGCCGGGCACCGCGCTGCGCCATGTCAGCGTAATCATGCGGCAATGCAGGCAACGCAGGCTTGCCTGCAAGCTTGGCCTTTGGGGCGGGCTCATCAATCAATCTCAGGGTCCCCCACTAGGCAACATATAACGTTAGCAGGCAGTACCTACGAGGCTGCCGACGGGGATCATGGGGAATAGGGCAAGGATTCCAATAGTCGCGCGTTCTAAAAATCCGATCCTGAGGTGCGGTGCCTTGGCTATTGCCCATCCATCTCGTGGCAGCGAGCGGTCGTGCTTTTCGTGACGAGTCGCCTTCTGCTGGTAGTGGTGGTGGTGCCTGAGACCAGACCAGACCAGGCGCTTTGTCCACCATCGTCGTTCCTTTTTTTTTGGTCCTGCTCGTCTGTCTGCCCAAAGAATCCAATCCAATCCAATGCAATTCAGATAGATGGAGTGCTGGGGCTGGACCAGACCAGGCCATGCACCAAACCCCAGGGCTGCCCACTGGGAGAGCATTGGGACGATCCACCCACACGCCCCTGTGGCGCGCAACTCCAAGCCACCCCCGTGGCCTCCCCTCAAGCCTTCCAACGAGCACCTGGAGCTGCGAACTGTACCTGTCTATCGCCGTCACTCACCCCTTCCTTCTCTTTCCGGACACGCGCGACTCGTCCTGAGGCACCCGCCGCCCGCGCCTCGCCTCAGGCACAATGGCGCCGTCCAGCAGGTATTACAGGAGAGGAGGTATCCGGGGGCTCTCACGGCCCGCAGCTCCCGGCCCCTTTACTTATAGAAGGTTAGAGCCACTGGGGCAGCCTCTGAGAAAGAGAGGTACCCACCTGACCGGGAGGAGTGAATACTGGATGATCGTGCACCGCACCGCACCGCACCGCACTGCTGCACTGCGCTGGGCGAGTGGGCACACAGATAGATGTGACGCTGCTGGAGCCGTCGACGTGTGCGATGCTCTACCAACTTACCATTTCAGCTCCTCCGGGAAGCTGGGTAACTCGTGGAAACGAGGTGCGGCCAGGCTCTCCGACGCAGCAGTGGCGACACCGGCTGGGGCAAGCCCCGGGGGCATGCTCATCTCCCGCGTCATCGGGCTACTCAGGTTTCAATCATGCGCATTATCAGCACTTCCTTCGCCGCCGCCGCCGACGACGACGACGACGAGCCTACGAGCCAGCAGCCGGCCCATTTCCCAGCAAACGGGCGGTTCATCTAAAAAAAGGGGACCGTCGCCACCTCGGATGAGGGCGAGCCCGCCGTCGCCCTGAGCCCGAGGGCCCTCTTCTTTCCTTGTTTGACCCTAGAGCCTTGATATTCTTTGGCGACTGCCCCCTCCCCCCCTGGCCCCCCCTCAGTCGCGTGTCGCCAGCCAGCGTCATCAATGGGCGATCATCTTCCGTGTTCCCGGCCGTGCCGTGGCAGTTGACTGACAGTACCGAGGACGCACATACCAAGTTATACCTTATGTACCTATATGTATGCACATGCATGGCATTGGGCGGGCAACAAAAACAGGACGCGAGTCGCCTGCTCGGGACAGAAGCACAACGGCGCCTGATGGAGGTGGCGGTTGTGATGCACTGCGGCCGGCTCGAATCCATCGATCCCTCGAATCGACGCGCGCGCCTCTGCCTCGGGAGCAACCGTTGCAGCGCGCCTCACCCCGCGGTCACCGATAACAGTCGGTGCTACGTCTACCAGTAGCACTCGTAGCCCTGGGACCGGACCGGCGAGGATGGATGCAGGTGCCGGTGACGCTCATCATCAATGTTTGCTTCGTTGGCACCAGCCCAGGTGCCCGGCCAGCCGCATCCTGCATCGCGCCTCGCCCCGTTCTGGCAACGGCACGCGCTCCCATTCTGGCCGTGGGTGGTGGACGACGGATGGATGGAGCAGGCCGCTGCTCTCGTATGTAGATATAGCATGGCATGCGTAGCCTAGGTTCTGCGAAGCATCATTAATCGGGGGTCTCCGCGCCGCGAGCCCACAGTGTCGTACTTCGTGCGTGCACATCGCGCTCCTCTACACGAACGATGGCGCACCTTTGAGAGTGCGTTTCATTCATCGCACAGGCATGCATGCGCCTGTACAGTACTCGGTACGCCGCTGCACGCTGCCAACGGTGCTGGGCTGGCATCGCTGGCGACACCGCTGGCAAAACTCCAACAAGCCTTGGCACCATCCCGTCTGTCATCACATCACCCGCATCTCGCCCGCGGTCGTGACCGTGGCGCTGCTGCGTCCGCGGGCGGCGGTTTCCCCCCCCCCCCCCAAGCCAGCAAGCCCCTCCCCCTCGATCGTGAGAGGCGGCGGCTCCTACCGTCGAGGGGCAGACAAGGAGCAGAGAAACACGGGTCGGCGAAGAAGCAAATTTCTTTCGTCCCCGGACCCGTGGATACCCCTTGTCGGCCACGCAAATTGCCCAATTTGAGCCGCGACAAAGGAAGCTCGCCCGCGCTCACGGCCGCGACCTCTTTCGCAGCCTCGCAGCTCGCTCTTCTACTACTAACTTATTAGTGAGGGCCCACCACCCCTCGAGATTTGCGGGAGCGTTCCCCCGGTACATGGGCAAGGGCACGTTGGGTCGCCGGGTTTGGGGTACCGGATAGCTACTTTGCTGCCTCCCGCAAGGGCCTCACTCAACCTGGTCCCCTCTCGGTCAGGTCAGGCGAGGCCGGGCAGAACGTGGGAGCCTCGAGCGATCGGGAACGGCTTTTGACGAGGACGAGCGCATCGAAACGGAGCAATGCCCGCATGTATACTATGTATGTATAATGCCTTGGGAACCTCGGAAGCTCGGTACTACTAAGTGTACACACATACCTCGGTGACGGCCGCCTTGTCATCGGTCCTGCCTTGCTTCCATTACGTGGGAGGGACCCAACCAAGCAAGGCTGCCGAACCCCTAAAAGTCATCGCCCCAGTCGGTGGTGGACCTGCGCTGATGAATTTCATCATGCCGAACGGTCGCGACGGGGCCGCCGGGACCCTGACGAATCCACGAACCCACCGCAGGAACGGAGTCCTGGTAGTAGTACTAGAAGCGGGCGTGGAATTTTCTGGCGGTGCTGTTGCTCCTTCGTTGCCGCCGCCGCCGGATTGTCGAGGAGGGATATGGAGCGCGCGAGTAAGGCGACAACGCGACGGATCGCGGGACACAATGGATGGGATGTGTCAACGGGGCCGGGTTGAGTCCGCATCCAAAAAGGGGACCAAGTAAGACGCGGGCAGAGGGAGACACGCGGTTGACCACGTCAAAGTACGGGGTACATGTAGCGGATACATGGTCGGCGCCCTGTCCTGGGTACCTCAGGTACCCCATACGCGGCACTGCCGCCTGTGCTGTACCTGGGCCGTTGGTCGCGGAGCGGCGGCGAAGGCGGGCACGGGCCGTCTTGGTGACTTCCAATTCCATCCATCATCCCAGCCCAGGTTGACAATTGGAACTCGGGGGGCCGGTGGTGGTGGTGGACAGACGCTACCGGCCACCACCACCACCACCACCACCACCACCACGGGCACCTCTCTCATTCAGTCACCTCCCTGAAGTACGGAGTACCCCCTGGTTAATTGTCACCCGTCGCTCATTCTGTGCTCATCCGCGACACGGCGCTGGCCCCCCCCGCTCCCTCTCCCCCTGCGGGAAAAGCAGCATCCTCCACCCACACGGTCCGCCCAAGCCATGCCATGCCATGCCATGCCATGCCACGCCACGCCATGCCAGGCCGGCCAGCCCACACGCCCCTGTCATGGCCGCCCCCTCAAAATTGACGGATGTGAGTGTGCGTGAGAGAGGTGTGAGTGCCTCCGTCGGGCATTCCCCACGCCGCGCCCTCCAACGACCCTGCAAACCGCCTCCTCCTCCCGCCGCCCTGGTCCGGTCCTCCTCACCTCGCCCTCACCCTCGCCCTCGCCTTCACACCTGGCCCGGCGTCTGGCTGTCGCGCGCGCCCGTCCTGCCCCCATCCATCTCCTCCGGGGGCCTAGTCAGTTCCAGGTCGTGTTGTCCGCCCCAATCCGGCCAGTCGAGTCCACCCCATCCCGTCGCGGTGGCACTGTGCTTGCTCGTCCGCCCGCCCAGGTCTTACTGGATTCCTTTTTCTTCCTTCCTTCACCTCGAGCTGCTTGTCCCTTTCAAGGCTGCTGCGTCTGCTTCTTCCGCATCTGCGTCTGCGTCTGCTTGTGCCGCTGTCGTTGTCGCTGCCGCTGCCGCGCTGCCGCTGCGCTCCTCTGCCGTCGCCGCCTGCAACCTCCGACGCTATTGCCGTGGATAGCGCTGTCGCATTCGTCTCGAGCCACCCACCAAGGTACCAAGGTACTGCCGTCAGGTACCTCAGGCACGCCCGCCCTGGTCGCGGTACCCGCTGGCGCACCCGTCCGACAAAAGGTACCCGCGAGTACCAGCCCGCGCTGCGCCCCCAGCTGCTTGCGAGGCCGGCCCAGTGAGCTCTAGCGGCCCTGGCACCTGGGCGCCCTTCCGCGATCAGCGGATTAAGAGCCCACCAAGTACCTGACCACCACCCACCCCCCCTGTTCCTGGGTCTTGTCGCTCGACCCAGGAGAGCTTGCTTCCCTCCATCAAACTCTCTCCTTTTCACTCGCCCGGATATCAAACGCAATCCTCCGTTCTTCGCCAATCCAACGCTCACCGCAGTCATTCTTTACCTGCCTCCTGCTTTCCGTCCGCTGCTCGGCTCACATCCTCGACTCTTGCCTTGTGCAATCCCTCCACTGGTGCTTCTCTCGTTTCTCCTTGGAGCCAAGCCAATCGACCCGGCATTCGTCAACTACCACCTACTACATGCACCACCGACGATAAACCGCACACGACGACGCTGCGCCGACCTGAATGCACCGATAAAATCGCCCTCAGCTCTTTGATAGAGCACTCGTCTCTCACCCCCATTAGGTATTTGCTGCTTGGACTCACCGTCTGGCGCTGGGGAAGCTGAGTCCTGACTGTCCACCCACAGTCTAGGGCTGCCCCGTCGCGCTTCTACCACACATCAACAACAGCAGCAACCTGGGGTCGCCGCGAGTCGCTTCCCTTGCAGCAGCCGCCGAAATGACGGTCGCCAACGACCTGACACCGCGCGGCCAGCCGCATGGCCAGATGGCTCTCGAGGACCGGTTCGAGGTGCTCAAGGAGATCGGCGACGGCAGCTTTGGAAGCGTCGTCCTCGCCAGGGTCAGGACGGCAGGCGCCAACGTTGCCCGCCGTGGGTCGGTGGTGAGTTTGGCACACGCGGGCTTCCCGGCCGGCGGCCCAAATTTGACTTTGGACCACCCACCTCTAACTTGCTACAGGTCGCAATTAAGTCAATGAAGAAAACGTTTGACTCGCTGGCGCCGTGCCTGGAGCTGCGCGAGGTTGTCTTCCTGCGGACGCTACCGCAACACCCGCACCTGGTTCCCGCTCTTGACATCTTCCTGGACCCCTACACCAAGAAGCTCCATATCGCCATGGAGTACATGGAAGGGAACCTGTACCAATTAATGAAGGCCCGGGATCACAAGTGCCTCGATAATTCGAGTGTCAAGAGCATCCTGTTCCAGATCATGCAGGGACTCGAGCACATCCACTCTCACCACTTCTTCCATCGCGACATCAAACCCGAAAATATTCTTGTCTCAACGTCATCGCACCAAGAATCATCAAATTCATTTCGGCGCTACTCGGCGCTCGTCACGCCGCCGTCGACGCCGCCGACGTACACGGTGAAGCTGGCCGACTTTGGCCTGGCCCGCGAAACCCACTCCAAGCTGCCGTACACGACGTACGTATCCACGAGATGGTACCGGGCGCCAGAAGTTCTTCTCCGTGCCGGCGAGTACTCGGCGCCCGTGGACATCTGGGCCGTCGGCGCCATGGCCGTCGAAATTGCCACCCTCAAGCCCCTCTTCCCTGGCGGAAACGAGGTGGACCAGGTATGGAGGGTCTGCGAGATCATGGGCAGTCCGGGCAATTGGTACAACAAGGCCAACGTCCGCGTCGGCGGCGGCGACTGGCGCGACGGCACCAGGCTGGCCGGAAAGCTGGGCTTTTCGTTCCCTAAAATGGCCCCCCATTCCATGGACACCATCCTACAGTCCCCCCAGTGGCCACCGGCCCTGAGCAACTTTGTCACCTGGTGCCTCATGTGGGACCCCAAGAACCGCCCGACGTCCACCCAGGCCCTCAACCACGACTACTTCCAGGACGCCGTGGATCCCCTCAGACCAAAGTCTTCCGCGTCCAAGATCCTTGGGCGGAAGCAGTCGGACCTCGGACGGGCCTCCAAGGACGGCTCCTCCACGTCGGGCTCCTCGAAACCCTCGTGGTTCCGCAAGTCCCTGATTGGGGCCCGAAACGAGACGGCGGCGGAGCCCCCCCCCGCCCAGGTGCAGGTCAAGGACGCCCTCTCGCAGCGTCCCCCTGTGATGCACTCCTCGACGACGCCGGAGATGCCCAGCGGCAGGACGCGGCCGGGCGCCAACAAGCGCAGCACATGGAGCAACGGCCTCTCCAACGTCGCGCCCATGCCCATCCTGCCCACGATCCGGCCCATCTCGCCGCTCTCGGATGCGGTAACTGCCCGCGCCAACAACGGTCTGCCCGACGCCAGCGCTAATAGCCGTGGCCAGGAAAAGTCGAAGAAGATTGGTAGGCAGCTGTCCATGGCGTCGACGTCAAAGTACACGGAGTTGCACCGCCAGCAGGCCGAGCGGGCCCTCAATGGCCACACAGGACTGGCCTCGCCGCCCAGCGGCCAGAAGGAGAGCTTCTTCTCGCACTTGCGCAAGCGGGCCAGGCGGTTCTCGGGGCGTCACCAGACGCCCGTCTCGCCGTCGTATGAGGACATGGAAGCCCAGATCGGATGCGGCCCGTGGGGGAGCAATAGGTCGTCCATGGTTGTCGACCAGCAGAACCCGATCCCCAAGGCCGAGGTCTACGAGTCCCTTGACAAGGCCCTCCGCGACGTCCAGAACAACACAGACGCGCGGTCGCCCATCCCGTTGAGCCATCAGCAGTCGAGCGGCAAGCTGAAGAGGCACCACTCTCTCCCCCAGCACCAAGCTCGCTCCGTGGACAACCTGATTGGCGCCGCCCGCAACGGGCCCATCTCGAGCCGGACACGGCGGGCACAGGCGGTGCACGGGGTGCAGCAGTACGAGGCTCCGGCTGAGGAGGACGAGCTTCTCGACGAGGTCCTGACGTCGACTCAGCGCGCCATGCATCGCATGGACGGGGCCGGCAAGCCGCTCAGGCAGTCGGCTAGCAACCTGGGTCTGACGACGCCGCATCCCTACCCCAGCCCGTCGCCCTCAGCAAACGGCAACCAGATCATCTACGGAGATGGGCAGGAGGTGCTGACGCCGAAGCCCCTGGACCTCAGCAAGAAGACGGACAACCAGTACAAGTGGCCCACGCCCCCTTATGAGGGGAGCGAGTGGGGGGCCTCGGCGTCGGCGAGCATCTGGGCTGCCGGGAGCAGGTTCTAGGCGACGTCTCGGCACTAGGGGATGACTGCTTGGGCATGATGACGTCCACAACGAAGAGGCGGGCCAAAAGTTGGTGTTGATTTGACTATCGCATATACACAATCGGCGTTGGGGGTGTTGGATGGCGACACACTGCACTCTTTCTTTTCTCGCTACTCGGCGGCGGCGGTCTTTCGACGACGACAACAGGTGCGGCCGCACTCTACCTACGATCTTTTATTACACACACCTCTACTTCTCGGGGGCCACGCACGGACTCCAACCACACACTACGTTCGCTTGCCGTCGGGCCCGATTGCGCCGTGCCCGCGGAACACCTCACTTGTTTATTGGATGCTTTTCATTCTCTCTCTTTCGAATTTCGTTGAGCGGCTTGAGCACGAAATACCCCCCTATATAGACTGACAAGGGCGAGAAGGACTCGGGCCCGTTTGCGATCTGCTTGATGCACAATTCCTCCACAATACCTGACCACATTTTCCAGCCACATGGTTTCATTTGTTAGATTACATACTACACGGGGTGCAGTCGCGTTCTTGCGGTGGCAGAAGAGATGGACGGAGCCTGAGGCGTCGCGGGTGGCTGGACAGCCCGGTACAAGCAGGTAGCAGAAAATACACTTTGCATGCGCCCCGTGCCGTTGCGAGGGGCCCTGCAGTTAGCTGGCACAGGCAAACTTGACAAGAATGCAATGATGACGGTGCGCGTCGTGACGGGAAGAGATGCATGGGCTGATACAGGGGCGCCACGACCCCCCTTGAAGTCGATGGTCCCAACAGCTGCATGCTCTGTGTGATGCAGTACCTAGTACGCGATATGTAGTGTAACCTTTGATCCGAATGGCATGTACTTGCATGGGGCTGGATGCAGAAGTAGCCTCAAGAACCTCGATGGTGCCAGGACGGCGAAGATTCCGTGGGCCGACGCGAAGCCGCTGACCGGCCAGATGACGTCGGCTGGCCAGGCAGACTCGCTGCTGGCATGGTGTGGTGGTGGTGGGTGGTGCCTGGGAAAGGCGGCCGCCGGGCGGACACACACACACACACACACACACACACCGGACGGACCTGACAGGATGATAGCCATCCCATCCCATCCCATCCCAGCCCAGCCCAGACATGTCTGTCGGGGGTGCCTGACTGACACTTCCTTTGAGCGGCGGGCGCGCGGCCCCCACCGCATGCACGGCGTCGATCTGGAACAGGCCCCCGATATGCGACAGCTGCAGGGAGGAGGAGATGGAGAGAAAGGAGGGGGGGCATTCATCAGAGCAGAGCAGAACTGCAAAGGGCAGATGAGCGGGTGGGGGAGGGGGCTGAATGCGGCTCGTTGATGCAGAGCACGGGGAGATGCGGCAGGCTGGAGTGGCATCGTGCATACAGTCCGTACTGTACCTAAGTACCTACCTGGGTGTTCAGTATCCGATTATAGGGGCGAGATGAGTGATGGTGTGGTGTGAGCTGATGGCGGGTGGTGGGTGAGTGTTGGTGCCTCGCAGCGGGAGGGCACCGAGGTATGGAGGAACAATATTTGGAGGCTTGGTCCTGAATAGCAGGAGGGTGTGCGCAGTGGGTGGCATGGTGGGTGGTGGTGGTAGCACCACCTGGTGAGGGCTTACGTTGTTCATATCGGAGTTGCCGACGGATTGCGGGCGTTATGAGGGACCTCCTACTTAACTGTACCCGTCTGTGCTTGTCCTGGCAATTCGGCGTGTTTGCTGAGGGGAGGCGGCCCTCCCCCGCGAGTTTGCGAACAGCAAAGTGCCGTCACGTGCCTGGTCGAGCAGTCGTGGAACTTGTAACTCGGTAAAGCTGCTGCTGCCGTCGCCGATAATAAACGAACCCCGGAACTGGGGGCGCTCGGGCGGGACCTGCCTGCGCCGGAGCCTCACCTCAAATGCTCCAGCCTGGCAGGCAGCAGGATAACTACCTACAGTACTAGTACTGTAGCTGGCTGCTAACGTACTTCGTACACGATGGCATCATCCACAGACACTTGAGACGCTTGGTTCGGCCCATTGCGTCTCGTGAATGTACGTGCTCGTCTCGTCCTGCTGTTGCTGCTGCCTGGCTGCGCATCGCATCGCATCGCATCGCAGCGCATGAAACCTCTCTTTTCTGCCCGCGCCTCTTGGAAATTTCCGGTGTCTTCTTCCTGCCTTCGTAGAGACTGTCAGCCTTTTAAGGCTTTTCTCGCGTTTTCATGCCTCGTACTCGACGCCAGCAGAAGTAGCAGCAGGAGCAGCAGCAGCCTTGGAATCAGCCTGGCGGGGTCCAGAAGGTGAGCCTCAAACGCGCCTGCCGCCGCCGCCGCCGCCGCCGCCTCCCGCCGCACAGCACAGCGCAGTGCTGCGCATAGCGGGGGCCCTCGGGTTGGCGCTCGTGTGTGGTGTTCGGGCCATACGAAGCACACCTGCTGTTACTTTTTCTCACTCATTACCTTGAGAGGATCGATCCAGCTGCTGATTCGATTCGAACCCCCGACCCGACCAGACACAAGGCCAGGCGCCCGGCAAAACGTCCCCGTCAGCAACGGCTTTTGGCGGCAAGGCTTGCTCGTCTTTGCGACCTGTCGTCCAGACTCCAGACAGCACAGGCTTGCGCCATACTCCCCTCCGCGGCATCGTCACGCGAGAGCATCACCACGCACGCGCGCGAGCGTCTGTTCCTCTCATCGGTCCTGCGGCCAGGCAGGCAAGGAGGGCATCTTAGCGACAGCGTCCCTCGTCAACTCGCTCGCTGCTGCCCCGCGCTCGCAGCTACACGGCGACCCCTCCTCCTGGCCACGCCCGCGACACACACGCACACACACTCACTCACAAGCACGCCTCCGAGCTCATCGTGACCTCCTCGCTCCCCCGCTCGCCTCAGGGCTTCCCCCGGCCACTCGCCCCTCTCACGGTGATGCGCGCGGGTGGGCTTCCGGACGACGACGACGACGCCGCGCCTCGCTCCACAGAGCCAGCAGCTCGTCGCACCGCCGATACCTTGACGCACGGGTGAGGGGAACGAGCTCGGGTCCGCCGCCGCCGCCGCATCATCACCCGTCTCCTCCTCCTCCTCCTCCCGGTCGCGCGCCATGCAGCCGGGCAACAGCACCATGAGTCTCAACCTGCCGTTGCGCACCAGCAACAGCCGCCGCAACCAGGACAGCCGCAACTACTTTACGAGCTACACGCCGCCGAGCTCGACCGAGGCCATCAATGGGCCCGTCAGGGAGCCCGCGCGGGAGCAGCCGCCCATAAGCGATAGGCTGATTGTGGGTGTCGACTTTGGCACTACGTTTTCTGGGTGAGTCTGCACCTCCGAGCTTCGAGTGACTACCCTGTGCGAGGCGATTGTCGCCTTGGACGGTGGCGGCGGCGTACAAACCGCCGCCACCTGCTTGCTCTGCCGATGAGCTCGTCCGCCGACTTCGTCCGCCTGCTCTCAAGTGAGATGGGCGGGAGACGTCCTATGGTGACCCCGGAAGCAGCACACATATACACTTCATGATGTAGTACCCCAATTGCTAAATGTGGCACGCGCATGATAGCGTTGCGGCCGTCTACACCTCCACCCCCGACGACATCGAAATCATCAAGACATGGCCAGGCGGCAACGGCATCACCTCGGACAAGGTCCCCACAGAGATCGCCTACGACTTCCCGCCCAACGCGAGTCCCGGGTCGGAACCGGCGGCGAAATGGGGCTTTCAGTTCAAGCCCGAGGAGTCGCGGCTCCGGTGCATCAAGCTGTTCCTCGACCGTTCCCAGAAGCTGCCCTTTTACGTCAGCCCGCTCGACACGGCCGCCCAGCTGAAGCGCTTTAACAAGAACGTTGTCGATGCCGTCAGCGACTACTTGACCCAGATTTACAAGCACACCATGGACACGCTGACCCGGCGGTACGGCGAGTCCTTCATGGCCTCGACAAAGGTCGAGTTCGTCTTGACCTGCCCCGCCGTGTGGAGCGACGCGGCCAAGAACACGACGCTGCAGGCCGCCGAGCGGGCCGGCATGGGCAGCCGGTCCGAGATCCAGATGATTAGCGAGCCCGAGGCCGCGGCTGTCTACACGCTCAAGGCTATCCAGCCGAACCACCTCAACGTCGGCGACAACTTTATCGTCTGCGACGCGGGTGGCGGCACGGTAGAGTGAGTGGCCCCCCTCGTGGGAGAGATTCCTCAGGATGTGGTGTGTGTGGCGCGTTCGCCGCTGACCTGCGCAGTCTCATCGCGTACAAGATCATGTCTCTCAAGCCGCTCCGCGTCGAAGAGTCTGCCGTCGGCACCGGCGGTCTGTGCGGCAGCGCGTTCCTCAATTACAGATTCGAGGAGCACGTCAGGGGCAGGCTCGGCCAGACCCGCTTCGACGAGATGAAGACGAAGAAGGGCAAGACGTGGCAGATGGGCCTCAAGTATTTCGAGGAGTTTGTCAAGCGAAACTTCAACGAGGACGAGTACCAGGAGGTCAACGTCCCGTAAGCCCCTGTGCGATACCCCTGTTGGCACCGCCGTTGCTGACGCCGAGAGCAGTTTCCCCGGGCTCCCCGACGACGAACAGGCCGGCCTCGACTCCGGGTTCCTGGTCATGACCGGGGAGCAGATCAAGAACATCTTCGAGCCGGTGGTCAAGGAGGTGTGTGATCTGGTGCACGGGCAGGTCGAGAACCTGCGGGCCAAGGGAGGCATTGTGTCGGGCATCGTGCTCGTCGGAGGCTTCGGCCAGAGCGACTACCTGTACCGCCGGCTCAAGCAGCACTTTACGAGCGCGGCGCCACCGCCGTACAGCGAGCGGCCGACGCACGCGAGCGCGAGCGCGACGCAGGATGGGGGCTCGATCGAGGTGATGCAGCCCGTGTACGCGTGGACGGCCGTGGTCCGCGGCGCAGTCCTGCGCGGACTCGAGGGCAACATGGTTATCTCGCGCAAGTCGCGGATGCACTACGGCACGTCGTACGCGACCGTCTACGACGAGGAGAAGCACTCGGTCAGCGAGAGGTACTGGTCGCCGCTGTGGGAGCGGTGGATGGTGTCGGACCGGATGCAGTGGCACATTGCAAAGGTGAGGTTATGAGAAGCCTGTGATGCACCTACCGACTTCAGACTGCTGACACTTGTCGCGTCGCAGGGCGAGGCACTCTCCCCCCTCTCGCCCGTTGCGTTTCACTACACGCGCAACTTCCGGCCCGGACAGTCGCTCATCGTGACGGACGACCTAATTGCGTGTGACGCCGACGAGCCGCCCACGGCGTACACGCGGGATCTGATCCACGTGTGCACGCTGACTACGGACCTCAACGCCGTGCCGCGGAGCCTGTTTACGCGGCTGACGACGACTAGGGGCGTCGAGTTCGACAACCTCGACTTTACGCTCGAGATGATTGTGGACAGCGCGGGCCTGGGCTTTGAGCTTAAGGTGGACGGCGTGCGGTACGGGCGGGTGGAGGCCGAGTTTCACTGACGGGCGTACATATATATACACACAACACATATCGGCTGTTTTCCACTGTTGAGGGGGCGGGGAAGGCTTGGATAAAGATGGGACGGATGAGTATTTGTATCAATCGCCCTTGTGAGTCCTAGCAGGCGGGCAGTGATGGAGAGCCAAGTGAGCTCAAGTTGAGTAGATGGCGGTGAGTCAGTCAATCCAGTGAGCTAGCTCTCTAGGCGTCGTGCCAGGAGCAAAAAAGGATGCTGGGACGCAACGGCCCCTTTACCGCCGTTTTGGTATACGTACACACACGTGCCAGTGATGTGTGAGAAGAGAGAGACTGTACATGATGTGCAGACAGACTGGTAGAAGGGATGCTCCCAAGGGTGATGGTGCTGCCTGTGTGCGTGACGAGGTGACCTGCACAAACAGATTTTGCCCATGACGATGCGCTTTGAACTACCCAATTACAAAAGGAAAGCATGGTGACCCGTCTGCCTGCAACTGCGAGCGGCAATCTGCGATTGTTATTTCCCCCGTTGACGAACGCATTCGCGACTGCGCTGGCTTGTTGGCGATGGATGGCGAATGGAACGTCGTTGTTGGCGATGCGGCCCGCGGGTGCGATCCTGACCTCCCGTCGATGGATGGTGAACGGAACATGCCTCGCAACGCCGCGCTCGAGTTGTTTACTCCGACGGCGTCTATACCCGCGGGTCACGGGGTTCGGCAACGGCCAGAGCCACCGCGACTTCGCCGATGCGAGGCACGGTGCTTCTCGGCGGTGGAAAAGGCCGACGCGGAGGAGATGGTGTTTACGTTTCGAGTGCCGGACCTGACCATACCAGGTGCGTAGGACATACATATCACGGGCCCCCCAAACCCCCTCCTCGCCTCTCCTCTCCTGAGACGTGAGGAGTCAGCATGGGAAGACCAAACAAACCGAGATCATCCGGCTGACACAAAAGGCAGAGCTCGCGGCGACGGACCGGATAAGCGAGTACGAACGGACGCGGCTGGCCGAGGAGCGGACGCGGGACTGGCTGCGCGACGTGGCGACGCGACTGGCCGGCCTGCCGCTGGGGCCGGAGCTCGGGGTGGCAGCGGCGGCGGTGATGGAGTGGGAGGCGGGTAGACGAGAGAGAGAGGCGCGGAGGGATGGCGAGGATAAGTTGGGTGGTGGGAATATGAGGAGAGGTAGGACGAGGAGCAAGGGGAGAGAAGGAGAGGAGCAGTGGTGGGAGGATGTGGGTGCGGTGCTGAGGGAGTGCAGTGAGTTTTTCGACCCGAGCCTATTCTCTTTACCCCAACGAGAGTAGGAAGGAGGAGAGGAGGGGGTAGAGTGTTTGACGCTCTTGTGGCGTGCGCGTGATGGGTCATGGGACGTGGTATGGTGTTGATGAGCTTTGTGTCGCTGACGGCGTTTTTTTTTTTTTGTGTGTTTAGGGGAACGCGGCGCGGAGGCGGTGGAGGGTATGATGCAGAGAGGCGAGGGAGAGGAGGAGCTGATGTTTCCCCTGAATATGGAAATGGATGAGGATGAGGGAGGCTGTTTAGGGAGAAGGGGGCTTGGTGGTGGCCTTGGTGGTGGTGGTTGATATGAGTAGGTTGTGGCATGAGGCTTGCCGCTGGGGCGGTTTGGGACTTGTAAGTGAGCACTGAGCAGTAAGTTAACAACGTCCTCCCGCAGCCGTTGGCAGATGCCCGCCCTGTCTCGCCACGCCATTTTGGCAAATCTACGAAAGGGCGTCTCGAATATAGAGATACTTATACTCAATTGTCCGTCATTGACTACCTACCTCGAGTAAGTGAAGTGCATTTTGCACGCAAGTACCAAGTACGTAGTTGCGCTGGGAGCAGCACGCATGTAGTATTGAGGTATGTAGACGCGGCGGCTGCAGCCACAGCAGCAGCAGCAGCAGCAGCAGCGGCCTGCCGGATCTGACTCGAGCAGCAGCAACAAAAGAGAGAAGGAGGACGAGGGTTCCACACATGTGGGTTGCACAGGTCGCGTGAATGGACGGCCGGGCCGGTGACGACATTTCATTTCACTCACCGTTTTCCACACACTTTTTGCAGACTTGCACGTCGGTGAGAGCCTTTAACTTGATATTGTGACGACTTGCCCCAGTGCGATAATAAAAAGCAGAGAGCGCTGTAATAAAGGTGGCCTGCGCGCATCTCTCATCGTCCTCGTCGCCTACTAGGGATATAACGCGGGCTGTGAGAAGCTTATCGGAAAGCCGCTCCTTCCCCTGCGCTCCCCGCCAAAATCTTTCTCCCCCCTCAACACCACTGCTGCAAGAGTCCCACCCTCACCCTCACTCACGCATGCCATGGGTGAACTGGTCCGTGACGCCGCCGCCGCCGCCGCCTCAAGCATGGACAACAGCAGCAGCGCCAGCGCCAGCGCCAGCACGAGTACCAGCACCACCAGCACCAGCAACAGCACCAGCACTAGCGGGCGCGTCATCGACGCCCTCGTCGCCTGGGCCACCCAACATGGCGCCGCGCTGCACCCCTCGGTCGAGGTGTACAGCGACGCAGCGACGGGCCTCTCGCTGCGCGTTAAGCTCACTGCCAGCAAGCCCCTCGCGCCGTGGGAGCCCGTCGTCAGCCTACCAACACGGCTGACCCTGTCGTATCTCGACGCCCTGGCCGACGAGTGCCCCGCGACGCGCCTGCATCCGGAGCTCGTCGCCGCCGCGCCGCCGCATATCGTCGGCCGCCTGTTCCTCGCAAAGGAGTGCCTCCGCGGCCGGGACTCGTTCTGGTGGCCCTACATCGAGGCCCTGCCCCGGCCCGATGCCGACGGCCACGCCACCGCCTGGGCTCTGCCGCCGTTCTGGCCCCCCGAGGAGGCAGAGCTGCTGGATGGCACCAACCTCGAGGTAGGCATCGACAAGATTAGGCGCGACGTCGCCCGCGAGCTCGACCTCGTCCGCGAGCTGCTGGGCCACTACCCCTGCGCTGACAAGTCCCTCTCCGCCTCCCTGGCCGTGAGTCCCGCCCTCTACCACTGGGCCTACTGCGTCTTCTCCAGCCGCAGCTTCCGCCCGAGCCTCGTCCTGTCCGACGCGCAGCGCGAGCGCCTGCCGAGCGGTGTCTCCATGGATGACTTCTCCGTCCTGCTGCCGCTCTTTGACATTGGTAACCACGATATGACGACGGACATTCGCTGGGACCTCGTCAACGACGGCGACAACGACAACGCCCGCCGCTGCGAGCTCAAGGTCGGCCGGTCCTTTGCCCCTGGTGACCAGGTCTTCAACAACTACAGCATGAAGACAAACGCCGAGCTGCTCCTGGGCTACGGCTTCATGGTCCCCGCCACCGAGAGCCTGCACAACGACTACACGCACGTGCGGAAGCGCACCCCCGGCGCCACGGGAGCGACTGCCGCTACCGGCGACGAGTATCTCATCTCGCGGCGGCCCTTTGCGCACCCCAGCTCCCTCCTCGCGCGGTCCAAGCAGACGCTCCGGCTCGCCCCGTCGACTAAGGTGCTCCGCGCGTTTCAGCACGTACAGCCGGACATGGTCTGGGACATTTTCTGTACGCTGACGCGCGGCAAGGAGGTCATTCCCGTCACGAACGGCGCCAAAGGCGAGGAAGCGGAGCGGCTGCGGCGAGAGCGCTTCTTCGCGGGGCAGGTCGAGGGTTGCGAGGCGCGCATGTTCCTCGAGCAGACGGTCGCCGTCATCCAGCACAAGGTCCTGCAGGAGCTGGAGCGGCTCAACGAGACGGACGTGGAGATTGTGGGCGGCGACGCGGAGCTGCTCACCAGGAACCAGAGGCTGGCGCTGGACTACAGGGACCGGTGCAGGAGCGTGCTCGAGGGCACCCTCGAGGCCATCAGCGAGGACGAGATTCTTAACGCGATGCTGGACGCCGATGAAGAGGATGGCAGCCACGACGATGAAGCCAGCCAATGATACCGGATTTCTAGATACTGTATCGCACGAGGTGGGCGTACACGGCTCGCTCGAGCTCGTCGTACAGGCGCACCGCGACGGCATCCCCGTGCGGCTGGACATTGACAATCAATACGGCGGCGATGCCCGACTCGCGGTCGATCCACTGGGCTTGGGTTAGCAACGACACCTGCAGCGATCGCGAAGGGGGGCCAGGGGTGGCATCACTTACCCAGTGGCTGTTGCACGCGCCGCTCCACATCATGCTCCCCTTGCGCCTCTTGCCGTCCACGTCTTCCATGTTGATGACGCCCCCGAGGCCGTGGTTGAGCGCCAGCCCGGTCGGGAACTCGGGCGCGAACCCGTCCTGGACGCCGGAGCGGTAGACGGTGGCTTCGAGCATCTCTCTCTGGGTGTCATTCAGCTGCGGCTTGAGCATTTCGTCCAGCGTGGCGTCACTGACGAGCTCGCCGGCCAGCAGACCTCGCAGGAAGCGGGCGTAGTCGTCGGCCGTCGTGTATAGGCCCGCGCCGCCGCTCTCGACGTCGTGTTGTTCTGGCACCGACGGCGGGCCTGGCTCAAGTCCTGCCGTGGTCGCGTCGCGGTATGAGAAGGCGACCGCGCGGGACGCCGTCTGGGGCAGCTTCTCGGGCCAGAAGCCCGTGTCGCGCATGCCCAGGGGTGCAAAGATGTGCGTCTGCATGTACTCGCCGAGCGTCTGGCCCGTGGCCGCCTCCAGGACGAGCCCGGCCCAGTCGATGGCGGTACCGTAACACCAGCCCGAACCCGGGGCGAAGCTCAGGGGCGTCGTGAAGCCGGGCCTGCTCCAGTCGAGGTTGGTGGCGCGGCGGCCGACGTGCGCGGACCACTTGGTGAGGGCCGGGTCGGCGAGGTCGTAGCCCAGGCCAGCGGTGTGGGTGAGGAGCATGCTATAGATGTCGCATCTCGCGTCAATATACCCGCATCATTGTCATAATCATTATTATCATCATCATGACGCCACATGCGTCGTCACGTGAGGAAGAAGAGAGAGCAAAGTATTAAGGTGACTTGCCGTAACGTGATGGGCGTCGTGTTGGTCTCGAGCACGGGCCGGCCCGCGCCATCGAAGCCACGCAGGATGCGCGCGTCGGCCAGCTCAGGCACCCGCACGTCTTGGTCGAGGGACAAGACGCCGCGCTCGACGAGCTGCATGAGGCACGTGGTCGTGACGAGCTTGGTCAGGGAGGCGACGTAGGCGAGGGAGGCGCCGGCAAAGGGGGCCGACGACACTTGGTCGTGGTCGAAGCCGAAGCCGATGCGGCCCGCGGATCCGGCGTAGGGGATGATGGCGCTTCCGCGGGAGGGCGTGGTGTCGCCGTCGATTGTTGCTTCCTTGCTCGAGACGACGGCGACGACGGCGAAGGAGGCGCCGAGGAGCTTGTCGTGCGTGCCGGTGCCGGACGGGGTGGTGGCGGTGGCGACGTGGGCGTTGAGGATGGCGTTGAGCTGTTGCTCCATTGCGTACAGTTTATTATGCGTCGTTGTGTATATATGCTTTGTATACTTTGTATGAATACTTTGTATATGTAGACACGATGGCTGGGAACGTAAAGAGAAGGTAATTTTATGAAATTTCTTGAAATTTTATCTGAGAATGTTTTGGGTAATTCCAGAGACGGCTCGTTGTCCTCAGGACCTACGTCGTGTCGTGCCTGATGAGTCGTATAGTTACTGTTAGCCCCCAAATTAGGCAGACTTATTATTGAACGTCGCTCCCCCTCCCCTACTGGGCCAGGCACCGGTTTATCATCATCATCATCATCGTCATCGTCATATAGCGCCGCGTGTGTCGCGCAAGGAAAAGAGAAGGCAGAAAAGACACGTATCATGATGGGCGAGATGTGTTTTCGTCTCGAGGACCCGTCAAATCGCATCGTTGTCCAGGTGTGCGTACTAATAACATTAAGGGAACCCAACTAGATAGTCGACATGGCAAACGTGGGGTATATATGCCTTAGACGGCCGCGTTGTTCCCCCATTGAAGTTAATGCATAGCTTACGCCGCGTCCCGTAGACCGTTTCGCTCGTTCGTACAACGAAACGCGCGGGCCGTTTTTGAACTCCATGAAATGCTTCATCGCTGCGGTCACTTATCTCCGAGGAGACTTTCTGCTCGGGCGCAGCAGAAGCGAAGGATGGACCGACGGCCCCCCAGCCTTGAATTGCCGGCCCACCGGCACATGCCGTCGCCTGCTCCTCGACAAACGCGGCCAACCTTCCTTTCAAGCTGTTAGTGATAGTTGATGATAATCAGCATCTGTGGGCACGGAAATGGTTTGGCTTGGCGGTCACTTCCTTGCTGTGATTACCACAACGAGAAGACTGAACTGTACTCACTTGCCAGCCCACACTGGCCTTTCTTGCGAAAGCAGAGCTCGACGGCGCCATGTGAACCCCTCAGGTTCCCCCCAGCCATTCAATGCAGCTGAATCTCAAGGAGTTTCTCTATGCTTGGGGATCATCCATCATGCGAGGTGCCACGACTGTAGGTAGCAACCGGAGAAGAAACGCAATAGGCAACTTGCGTCTGGGCTCCGCGCAACTTTATCCCGATGGGGACTACCGCCCAGGCGTTGAGTCAATTCTCCAGCTATGATTGCGCTCTACGCATCTTCAATGTCTCGGGCACATGCCGAAAACCGCTGCCGTGGGACAATGAACGTGCCGTGCTGTACCGTAAGACGGGTTCAAGTAGTACATGCATCAATACGTATTCGTATGTACGTACAACAATGCGCGGGCGGTTCCAATAGCCTAGAACAGAATGGCTGGCCCCCCTCTCCCACAATCGGAAAAGCGAAGGTCGGAGAGCGAAGACTGAGACGGGTCAGCACGGCTCGGCAGCCGACGTGAAGACATACATACATACTCTCAAGGTACAAGGGTCCGCCGCTACAGGCCTGTCGCCAAAATCGTGACGGGAATCGAGTGTTATACTTGCCCGCCCGAAAATGCCATAAAAAGCCATGGACGTCCCCAAGCCGCGCGCGCTATGTATTGACATGGGACGGAGTACTTGGTATTGTAGGCACGATCGACATCTCTCGTTCAAGGAATCATTTGCCAGAAATGGCAACACAGAAAGTTGTAGTATTGTTACTGGTAACGTTGGTTGCCGGTGTCTTCGGGGCCCTTGAACATACTGGAACCTCGGTCAAGCTCAACGACGTCTACTACTTTGTTTCTCCCTTCTCGCAAGGTCAGCCTTGGGGCCGCGGCGGCGTCGAGTGGAAGAGCCACTCGAAAGCACCTGGACTTATTCCCGTGACGGTGGTTGCGCAGCCATGCCCCGAGGACAGTCTCCATAGCCTGTTCACGAATTGGACCTCCCGAGATGATGTATGGCAGCCCGGCTTCCTCGAGACGGTCCTTCTCGCTGGCTTCGACACCACCAAGTCCAAGGGCGCCGATGCCGCCACGCGGCGAAGCTACTGGGCAGACACGCTGTCGACGGTGTTGCCCCTGCAGAGCGCCGGCATCCCGTCAGGCCCATACTTCCTCGACACGTCGACGGGACAGGTATACCAGGCATATCGCCTCTACGAAGACTTTGCGGGGGCGTTTACCCAGTCTCTCCTGCAGGGACCGGATGGGCGCTTTCAGACGCTCTCCGCCCAAGTACCCGCCTCGGCCTCCGTGACGATGGGCGTCCCTTCGCGGCTCTACTTCACGCCCAGCAAGCGCAAGCCCCTGGCGGGCGTCCGGATCGGCGTCAAGGACATCTTCGCCCTCGCCGGCGTCAAGCAGTCCAACGGCAACCGCGCGTGGTACGGGCTCTACCCGCCGGCCAGCGCGACGGGCACGGCGATGCGGAACCTCATCGCGGCCGGCGCCGTCATCGTGGGCCTGCAGAAGACGTCGCAGTTCGCCAACGGGGAGCTGGCGACGGCGGACTGGGTGGACTACCACGCGCCCTTCAACCCGCGCGGCGACGGCTACCAGGACGGCGCGGCGTCGTCGGCGGGCGCGGGCGCGTCGGTCGCCTCCTACCCCTGGCTCGACCTCGCCCTCGGGAGCGACACGGGGGGCTCCGTCCGCGGGCCCGCCGCCGTCGAGGGCCTCTTCGGCAACCGCCCGTCCCACGGGCTCGTCGGCCTCGACCACGTCATGCCGCTGAGCCCGGCGCTGGACACCCCGGGCTTCCTGGCGCGCGATCCGCGCGTCTGGGACGCTGCCTGTGCGGCGCTGTATCTCGATAACTACACCTCCTTTGCCGGCGATGAAGGGAGTGCCACTCCCAAGTACCCCAAGACGTTGTACGTGCTGGACCTTGCTACTACTACTACCACCACCGCTACCAAGAAGGACGACGACGACCCTGCCACGCTGATGCGCAAAAAGTTCGCCTCTGACCTGGCTTTGTTCCTGAATACCTCGGCCACGACCTTGGACCTTGAAAGAGAGTGGGCCACGTCGGGCCCTGCAGAGGGAAAGGGACAAAATATTTCTCAGTTATTGCACCTCACGTACGCGGCCTTTATCACCAAAGACCAGACCAAGCTTCTTCGCGACCCCTTTTACAAGGACTATGCCGGTATTTTCCCCCTTCCCCCCCCTTCAAAATCCCGAGCTACTCGCCCTCTCTGCTAACATTCAAGCGTCAGCCGCGCACGATGGCCGTCGCCCCTTTGTCGATCCCGCCCCTCTCGTCCGCTGGGCCTGGGCAGACTCGCAACCCGACTCGGTCCGCGACGACGCTCTCGCCAACAAGACCCTCTTCATGAACTGGTTCAACGACAAGATTCTCCCTCCGGCATCCCCCCACGACCCCCTTGCCTGCTCATCCGGCTTCCTCCTGCACGCGGACAGCACCGGCTTCTTCAGCAGCCGCAATCGCTACCTCGACCCGCCTGCGCCGCCCCTGGGGTTCTCCAACGGCGAGATCTCCGTCTTCGCGGAGACGCCCGACAGCGTGTTCCCCCTCGGGCAGGTTCCCGTCTTCAGCTCCGTCACGAACCATACCGAGTTCCTGCCGGTGACGATCGACGTCATGGCCGCCAAGGGGTGCGACGGGCTGATCGCGAGGCTGGCCAGGGACCTCGTCGCTGCTGGGATCTTGACGGCTCCAAAGGTCGGTCCGGGGCTTGACGGCGAAGGAGCGATTCTGCTGCGAAGGGACGTGCGATATTGAAATTTTGATCTGGTGATGATCGTGTATGGTGGCCGTTGGCAAGGAGTTTTTCATGTTCGTTTCTGGAGCATTTGCCCATCATCATTGCGACGAGCACATCTTAAGCCATAGCTTGGAAATATGCACACATATTGACCTGTTTCGTACTTCAATGGAACGCTGCCATGATTGAAGCAATTGCTTCACCACGAAGAGCCGCAATGTCATCATCTGTTCTGCAGCCAACGATTTACCAGCTAAACGTCTCATCGACAAGCACAATCCCACGACGCAGCGCACCGCTTCGGGCCAGCCTCGCCACCTCCTTCCTCACCGTGTCTGCCATTTGCGGCGGTCCGCAAACCACCACACCCGTCGGCCCTCGGTCCCCGTCCGTCCGACACGTGAGCTCCTCTCGCAACATTGCTTCGACGTCCAGCCTGGACCCGACGCTCGTGTCTACCTGCACGGACGCGGGCAGGCTCGTGATGTCGGCGCGGAACTCGTCCAGGAGGCTTGCCGTCCGCATGCCCCAGCAGAGACGACGCCGCGCCGCCGCGTGCTCGTGCAGGAGCGGGAGGACGGCGCTCACACCCACGCCCCCAGCAATGCAGAGGAGCGTCGTGCATTGAGACAGCTGGGACGATGGTGTGCAGTGGTACGAGCCTTCGACGAGAACGGGCAGTCGCAGTGCGCCCCCCGCTGCGGCAGCAACTCGGGCTGCAAGGCGGGCCGTCATGCCAGACTGCCGCCGCATGACTATTGTTACCCTTTGCCGCGTCAATGTCTGGCCTCCCGACGTTTTTTCGCAAGTGACATTGCGCAGCTGTATACGAGAGCTGTTGATTCCCTTTGTTGACTCACTGCTCGTCGTCGGCGTCCCGGTGCCACTCGACTGCACCTCCTCCTCCTCCTCCTCCTCCTCCTTCTCATGGAACATGGACGACGCCACCGAGAATGGATGGTTCTCCCAAAACATCCAGCTCAGGGTTGGGAAGTAGAGGTAGACCAGGCCGTGGGCAAACACCCCGTCGATGTCGACGCGGATGTATTCGCCCCCGGACCCTTGGACCTCGGTCACTGCCGCACTCCTCCAGCCCATGAGCACCATGCGGCCCAGTCGGAACACGCGCTCTGCGGCCCAGATGCCCCCTGCGATGTAACACCAGATCTCATAGCCCCACTTCATGCCGTAGCAGTACAAGATGTGGTAGAAGTACCCGACCAGGATGATGACGACGAGAACTTGGTGTACCGTTAAGAAAACCTCGTAGAAGCGCTTTCGCACGGCCAAGACGGACGCTGGCCAGAGCACGGATGCTGCGACTGTGGCCACGGCGCCCCAGATCCAGTACGCTTTTGACGCCTCTGCGTCGTATCTCCCGGAGAGCTTATAGGAAGCCAGCAGCATGACCGAGTGCAGGACCGTGTGGAAGATGGCGAGGTAACCGACAGCCCTGTGGAAGAGCAGGTACGTGTCGTAGTTCCACCCCGTCAACGCGAGGAGCGGGTTGTTCCTACCGGCGAACAGTGTCAGGACAACAACGTTGCCCATTGCCATGACGCCGGCACGGTTCCCGATGGTGCTGATTTCCATCTTTCGCAGCGTGGGGAAGATGGACTGCGGGTGGAGGTACTGGTACGGGGCGACGAGCAAGATGACGTTCAGAACGACGAGGACCAGGATGTACCACGACTGCCCGCGTGTGGGCACATATCCGCCGCCAAGGGCTCGCACACTTGGCTGCCGGTGCTTGTCGCCCCAGAGCGGCGGGTACACGAGGACCGAGTTCGCCCACGCCCATGTGCGGCTGCGGGCGAGGGATGGGACGAATCGGACCAGAGACACGGCGACGGGTAGCAACACGGCTACAAGAACGATGATGATGCTTCACTTGCCTGTCAGCTCCATCCCCCCCCCTTTCTGGTCTCGCAGCAAGTGAGGACGACAATTGGGGCATGACTTACGTGGATTTCGTATGTCCAGTCTCGTTGATCTCGAATGACTTGAATCCGTTGTACTGCTTCTGCCAGTCCCCCTTCCGTATAAAGCTCGTCACGTTGAGCGGCGCTCCGGACTTGATGATGGGGAGTGACGAGTTGGTCGGTGTCGTGCCTACCTCGTCCATGTCATCATGTCCACCATGCCGAGGGACGATAATAGACCGTCGTCTATGAGCATGCCCCCCACTGGAACTTTGCGTTTCGTTGGAGGCTCCTGTTGCGTTGCGCTCATCCATCAACGCAGCCCGCAGTGCCTCCTGGTAACTCACGGCAGGCGGAAACTTGTCGGTTGCGATCGTCCCCGTCGCCAGATGAGTCCCCCAATACCCTTCAATGTCGCCGAGGGTCGGGCCATCGCTCTGAGGGCAGTACCTGTCTATGCACAGCGCCAGCGTTTGCATAAACGCCAAGTCGCTCGCGTAGCACTCGGGCGGCGTCATCGAGGCTGAGTGCCCGCCTCCCCCGGCCGAGCTGCCGTGGCCTGCTGGTGGTGGTGGTGGTGTACATCTGAGCTGACATTTCGCGATCACCCCGCGACATGCAAACGTGCATGGGGGTTGATACATTGTTTTGCCGAATCCAATCATGCCGACGCCGTCGCCCAGGACGTACGACGGAGCGCCGGCGATGAGAAGCGCCGGGAGGAGCCAAGTCGCCCCCATTGTGAGACTACTATAGCCCTCGATGTAGAGACGAAACGTTTAAGCAGCCCTCGATATAGAGACGGAGTGTTTGAAAAGGTTATAACAACACACAAAAAAAAGGAAGGCGAACTATATAGATCTCGGCCAAGACTTATAACCGGCGAAACGTTCACGGCAGGGAACGTCTCTGGAAGTAACATCCCCACCATCTCAACATGAGGAGATGGGATGGAAACCCACGCAGAGTTCTTTTACCATGCATGTTCTTGACCGGAACGCGCTCATAATCACCCACTGAGGGCCCAATGAGAATGCATCAATTACGCCGTACCAAGAAGTCCCGTCGCAGCGATACATTCTCAATCTTGCTCATCAGTTTCTGCGAGTTCCAGGCCGCAAAGGTGTGGATCAGGCAGGTCGATGCCAAGCAGCGTCAAGCAACCAGGGGGGGCCAGACGCAAGCTAGTATTATGCTTATACTGGAGTCCCACAGTTAGTGTTTGGGACCCAGGAGGCCCAAAGATCTAAACAATGTCGTGGCTATATAGAAACTCAAGGAGAGAAATGTAATAGAAATCCGGTGCCGAGGCGACAAGCAGTCCTTGGCTGTCATTGAAGCCGCCCCCTTCCGTTGAGTCGACACGCATCTGCAAAGGGGATGACGGCTAGTTAACTAACGTTATTGGGGTGCTGTGGCGGGGCCAGTTAGTATTCAAGCCAGGTGGAGCCTGGCCTGGTCAATGAATGCATGGTTGAGCACCGGGATATCAGATCTCGAGACCGGTCGTTGGAACTCGCCTGAGCCCCTCCACCTCCGGGTTCTCGGCCTTGACCGTCCTACGAACTAGCACGGGCCCCCTCCAGGCCGACTCCCACCACCCGTCGGCAAACCAGAGCTGTACGTTCGTAGGCAGGGATAGCCAAGTTGCTGGCATGATCCTAGACAGCATCGAGATTCTTGACTCGCTGAGCGAGCCTTCGGGGCGTTGTCATGCAACACACCATGGCCTGTCGAGAGGGCGAGACCCTTATTCTCTAGTGTGATTCTTTGTATTCCTTAATGGCTCATCCCATTCTACTGTTGTTGCAAAACTCGAGAATTGCAAGCACGTCATACAGCCATGCATACTAACCTACCCGTAAAACCCGTATCTCAACTTTTCTCTCTCAAACCCTCGCGCCCTGCCCGGCCGATTGGGATGAGAGGCTTGCAGGCATGCACGATCAGTCGGGACACCGATGCGATGGTGGGCAGAAGCTGTGTCGCCCGAAAGGCGCTCCCGTGTTGGCGAGGCACCGGCTCGCATCTATCAGTCCCGAGCGAACGTAACCTATCAGTCCCCTGTCTACAGTCTCTCTCTATCCTGCGCGCATATGACGACAGGGCTCAGCCCAAGTAAACTCATGCCCTGGCCCCTTTATAAAGACTATAGAATCCAGATGGATAGAAACAAAGAGCATGTAGTACTATTCGTAGAGCCCGTTATCTCTACCTACTAAGGTAGTCGTAGAGGAGTCGTACATTTTTCTAATAAGCCAATGCCCCCGGTCCTTAGTTTAGTAAGTTAGTATGCCGCACTAGCTATTTTTGGTGCGTAGGCGCGCCAGGCACTCACCTGGTTTACCATCATCATCAACACCACCACCATCATCAACCCCGACCGCGGCAGGCCGCCATCAGCGGTTCTTCTCGCACCGTTACATGTAGCCTAATTGGGGTGACGAATCCCCGACATGGCGACCGACGCGCCAAAGCCAGTGCGGCTGCTGGACCTCATCACCGCCGTCGACAAGTGAGTTCCAGTCCACCACCCACACTTGCCTCATCCCCCCCCCCTTTCCAAACTCATCAAGCTCACCTTGATCGCTTCCCCCCCAAGCGTGCCGCTCGACTTCGAGACCAACCACACGCCCTACTACCGCTTCCTCCTGGCGCCGGACCCGCGCGCCCACGGCTTCATCCACCCGGACACGGTGGCCAAGCTGCCCTGGCCGGCCGCCTTCTTCGCCGTCGACCACGCCGCGCGCACCGTCTCCGTCACGCCGCCGCCGTCTGACGAGGGCTCGTCGTCCTCGTCGTCCCTCTCGGCGCACGCCAACGCCGCCCTGCAGCAGGCTGTCGACGCCGCCATCGCCGCGCCGGCCGGCGACTTCCCCACGCTCAACGGCCGGCACAGCGAGTACTTCCTCGTTCCCGGGGCGCGCTCCTTTGTGCAGGTGGAGCGCTTCGCCGCGCCGCTCTTTGGCATCGCGACGCGCGGTGCGCACCTGACGTGCTACGTGCGACCGCGGGCCGAGGACGAGCTGCGCATCTGGGTCGCGCGCCGCAGCCGCAACCTGTTCACGTACCCGGGAATGCTGGACAGCACGGTCGCGGGGGGCGTCAAGGCCTCGGACACGCCGTGGGAGTGCATCGTCGCCGAGGCGGGCGAGGAGGCGTCCCTGCCGCGGGAGCTGCTTCTGCCACCCCTGACGGCAGCGCGGGGCGACCGGGGCGACGGGCAGTCGCCGCCGCTGCAGCTGCTCGCGGCGGGGACGGTGACGCTGGCGAACCGCAACCCGCGGACGGGCCTGTTCCACGGCGAGGTGCTGTACGTGTACGACATGGAGATGCCGACGACGGTGCGGCCGCGGCCGAACCCGGACGACGGCGAGGTGGACGAGTTTGTGCTCATGGGGTGCGCCGAGGTGCGCGAGCGCATGGGCCGCGGCGAGTTCAAGCCCAACGTGTGCGCCGTGCTGATTGACTTTATGGTGCGCCATGGGGTGGTGACGCCCGAGGGGGAGCCCGACTACGTCGAGATTTGTGCGCGCCTGAGGAGGAGGCTGCCCATGCCGACCGTCTCGGACTTGTGAAAGTTTGCTTGAGCAGGCCCGCGACGCCCGGGCGGGCGTCAGGGTGAGTGGTGTGAGTGGTGTGCCTTTAGTTTGGTATAGACAAGCTGCAGAGGGCATTACATGATGCTGATGGAGTATACGTGGGGTTTGGTGTAGAGGGCATGTAGGAGGCATGGGGGTGTATAGACGGAGGTCCTATATAGAGGGCAGGCAGGCATACATGCGGTGCACTGCATATACTAGCACAGAGATGAGGAACTATGGGACATTCACGCCGGCCAAAGCTGACATGTATATACAATCAGCGACTTTGTATTTCCATCCAACGCTTAAATATGTGTCTGAATAGTCCGGCGGGCATCTCCTGCTTCTTGTCTATTGACGGACAGCTGCGGCGTCATCTTCGCATAAGTACCCGCAGAAAGCAGGTTCTTCTCGTCCTCGTTGCGTACTTCCGTGCCACTTGTGTCAAAAAGAAAGTGAAATTTTGGGTTTCCGAAAGGGAGGAAATATGTCCCGATGTACGAATATAGGCATGGAGTAAGGTAGTGCAAGAAGTAATACATTCGAGGTGTTTACGTCGCCGTTCCTCGATGCCGGTACGTACCGTAACCTGACCCTGACCATTTATTTGGTGGGGGGGGGTGAATGGGCGGGCGTGCCCCCACAATCCGGTTGCTCCCCTGCCCGTCCTCCCTCCAGGTACTTCCGTACTGTACCAACGTGCCACCACCAAACCACCGCCCAGCTCCTCCCTCCCTCCCTCCTCAACTACATCACCCGGACGTGCTCGCCTCGATCCTCCATCTCGTCATTCACCTCATCACCAACTCCCATGGGGGTAAAAATTTCCATGGCAGCAACACGGCACAAGTTCAAATACGCTGCCACTACTAGGTACTACCGACCCACCCTTCAGTTGACCCTTGCGTTGCATGCTCAATGCTCAAGGCGACTACTATGCACCTCCAACGGGCTGCCCCCCCCCCCCCCTCTTCGACATGCTGCTCGAGGAGGGGCCGAGCCATGGAACTTGGTCGGTGAAACCCCTCTCCTCCTGCCTCCTTGCCTTCTGCTGCTGCTGCCCGTTCCTCATCTCATCCGGCACGCATGCTGACATGTTTCTTCCAGGAGGATGAGCGGGCCATGATCAGCAGCAATAGTCGCTGACAACGCGGTCGACAACTGCGGTCTACGCAACAATACTTGCTGAACCCAGGTTCCTGGACCTGGCCTTCATTCCGTCTGACCACGATGGTGGCACGCCGCCAGCCACAAAAGGTGGCTGTCGAGAAGCCGCACGACATCTGAACATGGTGCCATGAATGGACATGTCTCCTCCGGTGCCGTGCCGTCGAGACGCTGCAACGCACAACACAGCATCGTAGGCACCGTGACGCTCTTGGTGGTATAATACATTCAACCCTACAGATGCTGCTTGTCCGAGGCGCCCACTGCTAACCTCGCGCCCTTCCAGTCCGAAGCGGCAATGGCCGCGCCCGACGGGGCCTCCCCATCCGGCCGCCTCTCGACCAAACTCCGTGCCAGTGCTTTTGCTCCCACCGTCAGAACCATGTCCGACGACTCGTGTGGGCCCAGCCAAGGAAAGCGAAATGGAAAAAGGCCTGCTGACCAAAAGAACCGAAGCCAAACCAGCTGCGCCGGCAGAGCCATCCGCATCCCGCCCAAATGAGGGCTTGCGCCCGCCAATACGCCGCGTACGGGTGGTGCACGACTCGCGTCTGCCACCGCCCGGCGATTATCCTCTTCTCTCCCTCTCCCTCCCCCTCTCTCTCCAAGATCAAGTCCAGAAACCCACCAACGCCAGCTCCTTGCTCATGTCGTTTTATATTCATACAGCGTTCCTCGCAGCAGTCTCTTCATTCCTCCTCCGAGTCCGAGTCATCGCTCGAATCGGCAGCATCCATGGCCACGGGCGTCTGCGCCACCTTCTGAGCGTCCGCAGGCTCTTGACCCGACTTGTACAGCTGCCGAAGGGCGTTGAGCTCCGCGATCCGCGCCTCTTGCTCCTTGGCGCTCATGGGCTTGTTCTTCTTGGGCTTCGCTGCCGTCTTAGGAGCCTGTTTGGCGGCGGCCCGGTTAACCTCTGGCGACGAATTGGGAGCTGCGGCTGAGTCTTTACCGAAGCCTGGGAGCGCTTTTTTGCACAGGTCCCAGAGCTTGAACAACGCCGCGTTGCTGAGCTGGTCAATGTCCAGCTCCAATTCGCCGTCCTTGTTCTCCTATTGGATCAAGTTAGTATCCCAATTCAGCCCACATCAACGGTACGTATCCACTTACATTCTGGCCAGTGTCGTGCTTGATGATGTCAATGGCCTGATCGAGGTGCGGCGAGTCCAGGTCGTTAATAGCGTTGGCAATCTGGTTCTTCTCGTCGGGCGACAAGTCCTTTCTCGAGGCGGCCTTCTTGGAGCCGGCAGCCTTCTTGGGCTTGTCGCCGCCACCGCCTGTCGACTTCCGACCTGCGCCGCCCGCAGCCTTGGGCTTGCCGGCCTTGGTCTTCTTGGCCGGCTTCTCCGGCTTCACACGGGCCTGCTGCGCCTTCTGGGCTGCCTCAATGACCAGTGTCTGGACCGTCTGCACAATCTGCTGCTGCATAGTGATGATGGATTGGTTGCCGCTGAGGAGCAAACCGTTGAGTTTCTGCGTCTCCTCGTCCAGTCTGGCCTTGAGCTCCTCCATGTCCTTGTTGGCGGCCGCGGCCGCTTGCGCGGCGTTGTCGTCACCCTCATCCTCATCCTCGTCCTCGTCGCTGGCGTTGGAGGCCGTCGCTGCCGGCGCGTTGGACTTGGCGTGCTTGGCCAGCCACGAGTCCTTGTTTTTCACCTGACCGACATACAGATCCTCGAGCTGCGCGGCGAGCCCCGACACGGGGTTGCCCTGCTCCGGAGGCCCGTTGAACTTATAGCAGTTCTCGAACACGAGCCGCACGTTCTTATCAAATTCCTTAAAGCTCGAGATGTCGCCACCAGCTAGCATGCGCTGCACCTTGCCGAGGTCCATCGGCTTCTTGATGACGCTATAATACGACGGGATGCCCAGGCCCTCGGCGTCCACGGGCTCCGTGAACCACTTGTTGATGTTGTGGTGTTTGGGACTCATCAGCTCTGTCAGGACCTCGTCGCAAAACTGCAGCTCCGGCTTGAGCTTCTTGCGCGATGGCTTCGTGGTGTAGTCGATGTCCTTGGGCTTCGGCGCCCGCACGGTCCGCTTGGGCCTGTCACCGTCGGTGGCTGTCGAGCTGCGGCGGTCGACGGGCGCCTCCTGCGTCGGGGCGGCAGGAGCGGGCGCGTCTGGGCTGCCCGCCGGCCCAGCAGACTGTCGCCGTGCGACAGCGTCGGCGTTAGAGACAGTCCGGGACTCACGCACGGGCTTGGGCTTGGGCACCGCCTTGGGCTTAACGGGCTCTTCGGCCGGGATCGTAACGACGTCTTCCCACACCAGCTTCACGGCGTGCGCAGCCGCGGCCGTAATGGTGTGGTCCGGGCCGTTGAAATCCATGGCATTCTCAAAGATAAGGGCGAGGGTGGACTTGAAGTCGCCCCAGGTCGCGATGAGGCTGTTGGGGTCCCGCACGGACCGGTCAACCTCACTTAAGTCCATGGGCTTCTCAATGCGCGCGGCATAACCCTCCCACACCTGCGGCCAGAGCTTCTGGACCGAGTCACGGAAGTGCCCCCCCGACTTGGTCTTCTTGACGCGGCCAATCACCTTGCGGATCTCGCGGCGCTGAAAGGGGGTTATGGTCGCAGCGTTCGTGTCGGCGTCGGTCCACCGCGTCAAGCTAGTTACAGCCGTCATGTCGAGGAGTGGTACGTCAGGGGCGGCGTTGATGACGTCGCCCGTGGCATCGGCGGGTGCCGCGGATGTCTCTTTATCTGCGGGCTCGTCCTCCTTGGGCTCTGTCCTCGCGCGCTTCGGCGCAGGTTCCTCGGTGGTGTCCTCCTCGCGCTCCCGGGCCACCTTGGTGCTGGGTGCCTCCGTCATGGACACGTCAAGAGATGTGTCTTTATCGTCGGTTTCAATGGCGAGTTGAGACATGCGAGCGGGACCCAGGTCGACCTCGGAGCTCGGGAGGGCGGCAGCATCTTGCGAAGGAATAGGCTCGTCAACGTGTTCTGGCTTAGCGGTGGCTGGGTCCTCCACCCGGGAGTCAGTCATTTCTGTGTCAGGAGCGGGCTCCTTGGCGACTGGAGATGCAGGTGCGGACTTGTCGTCGGCGGCCTGGGAAGCAGGCTCTGCGCGCTCATCCTTGACCGGAGCAGAGTCGGCCATCTCGACATCTTCAGACGCAGCGGGAAGCGGGGCGGCTGCAGGCTCATCGGGCGCTTGCGGGGAAGAAACCTTAGGTCCGGGGTCCGCAGCCTTGGGCGCTTCTTCATCAGCCACAGCCTTGGGCAGGTCCTCGACTGGCGCCGGCGCGGGGCTTTCTGCGGGTTTCGGCGCCGGACTCTTGCTCGCGGCCGAGCTTTCGGGCTGAGCAGGTTTCGCGTCCGCGTCGGCCGCGGGTTTGTTGGCCTCGGTGTGCTCGCCCGTCGAGCCGTTGCCGTTCAGCAAGGGCCTTTCGGCCTCAGGCTGCGGGGACTCGGCAGGCGAGGGCGAGGGCACATCCTTTTCGGCGGGATGCTCGGCGGCAGACGGGACCGCCAAGTCTGGCTGGGGTTTCGTCGTAGGTTCTTCGGAGGGAACATGGCTGCACAAAGTCGTGTCAGCGAGCAAAGTCAATGGTAGAGAGAATTGCACGGACGCAAGAGATACGACGACGTACCCGTTAACATCAGGCTGGGGCGTCTGCTCGGAGGCAGATGCAGCGGGCGCAGGCACGGGTGCGGGAGACTTGGCCTCTGTCGCGGGGGCGTCGGGACCCGGCGAGGCCATGATTGCGTTTCGCGATGGCAGCGCAGCAGTGTTGATGGACTTAGGATGCGCGGCGCGGCATGAAATCGGCACGAGACGAAAGTGGGCCGCCGGACGGCGCGCAGGTGAAAAGAGGTTTAAGTTGGGAGGCGGCGCAACGCGACTAGAAGAAGCGAAGGTGGGCCTTTAAGCGCACGGGCGGGTGCAGGCGTCGGTGGCGAGGTGCGGGATGCGCAGCGGCGGGCAGGTGCGATGATGCACTGATGCGCTGATGCTTCAATGCAGATGGCGATGATGCACTGAGAAATGCGACTCGGTGGCAGCCGGCGGCGAGTGCTTTGGGGTGCGGCGAAGTCGTCGCAGGTGACTGGGCAGCCGGCGGAACGAAAGGGCGGGCGGGCGCGCAGCCGTGGGCAGCCTTTTGAGCTCGGGCCCGGCGGTTGGGATGGGAGCCTAGGCAGGGAGCGACACGTCGAGGCGCAGTGAAGCTCTCGTGCGTGTGCGCGGGCGGGCGAGTGGTAAAGCTCTGGTGGAGCCTAAAGGCGGGCGCGTTTAGTATGGGTGACGGCGCGTGAGGCGGCGGCGGCGGAGGGACGGGCCCGAAGAAGACGGTTGTCGCTTTTGCGGCAGCTGCAAGTAAGAAAAGAAATGCTGCTGAGCTTTGCGCAGCGATTTCGGGCGGGCGGGCGCGATGGGATGGATGGTTGGTCGCGACGCGGAGCAGTAGATGCGCGCAAGGGCGAATGCGATTTGTTGCGGCCTCAAGCAGCGAATGCTGAGTAAGGTACTGCTATTGGGGCGATGTAGCGCAGGCAGTGGCCGAGCGATGCAGGCGGAAGGTAGGTACGCGTTGGGTACCTGGGCGCGCTGGCAGGAGGCGCGTGCGGCGTTGGTGGGAATTAGTGTTATCTGGCTGTGGTCTGGCTGGCGGGCAGGAGGTACCGGAGGGGTACTGGCCGGGCCGGAGGTAGGGAGGGGGTGGGTAGGGTCGGGGGCGAAAGAAAAGCGCGTGCACGATCCGTGAATTTTGGCCGGTCGGCGGCGCGAAGGTATTTATGAGAGAGAGAGTGCAGCGCCGGGCGCGGGCGTTGGACGTGCGGTTTATCGGGGCGCCGCACCAAGGGCTGAGGGGCAGGGGGGGAAATTTTACGTGGCCGGAGTGGGGTGGCGCCAGTGGCCGGGGCGAAACGGCTTAACGGGGTTTGTGGCGGGCGTGGCTCGTGAGCCAGGCCCAGGTGAGGGACGAGGCTGGGACGGCGGCAGGCCTGCAGAGAGAGAGGCTGGGCTTGGATTTGGTTTGGTTTGGCCTGGCCTGGCGGCTGCAAACAAACCCGACACACAAAATCGCACACAACCCTCCTCCGCAGTGCATGCATTCGATCCGCGCCATGCTGGCCAGTGCCAGCGAGATGCTTTTATGCATCAATCAATCAATCAATCAATCAATCAGCACGCCCGATGCGACACGACTTCCCGAGGCGCTTTCAACACTGCATCCTCAGTCCGCCACTCATGCCAGGGTCGCGACTTAAAAAAGCAGCGCTCCTCGGCTCACATGGAGCACCATCGTCCCAGCAGCGAGCGACAACCGCCGCCAGACCTGACCTGCTGTGCCGTGCCGTGCCGTGCGAGCGCTGCCCTCCTTTGCCTTGCCCTGTCCTGTCCTGTCCTGTCCCGGCTGGTCGCAAACGACGTGCCGCAGCTGCGACTCGTGCGACCGCGGCTGCCCGCAGCCGTCTGGGGGAGTCGTGCTCATCGTCGTCGTCCTCCTCCTCCTCCTCCTCCTCCTCCTTCGCGTCGCCACAGCTCCCCATCCGGACTCACCCGCCGGCGAGAGCGCACGACCCTAGAACCGCATGGAAGCTGCGTGATTTGGGCGACGCGACCCGCTCCACCCGAGGGACCAGGAACCCGCCTGGTCGCACGAGGGAGGCTCGGGGGACGCGTGCGCCTATTACTCGGAGTCGTGTGAACTGAACGAGACAACAGCAGCGTGCGTGCGAGTTTTGACAGGTGGCTGTGTCGCTGCTACTTTCAGACGAGCAGCAGGTCGCGCCTTGACCCCATCATCTCATCTCAATACTGAACGTACTCGGTGGCCAGTGCCCATAAAAGGTAAGCATCTCTCCGCGCGTTTGTTGTCGTGTAATGGCGAATGGCTTCCTAGCAGACTAGCGGGCCTCACTCACATGCGCGCGCCCCAACGCTACGCCAGAAGTTGCTCATGACCGCACGGTGGTGGCGTGCGAAGCAGTAATACAGCAGAATAGTCCCCCTCACAAGGCAGGGCGTGTTGCAAGTTTGCGCTCGAGCCATTCGCACCTCAGGTGCGCAACGAACGCGCGAGCCCAGAAAAGTCTCGACACCAGCATGGCTGCCGTCTCGCGGCCCAGGCAGGGCACCGACAGTCGCGCGGCGCGTCTACTGGTGCAACTGCAACTGCTGCCCGTCGCCGGAACCCCGGGATGGAGGCTTCCACTCTGTCTCTCGAGTCCACTACGTACCTCCACCTACTAACCTGCCTGCACGCGCCTCGCCTTGCATCAATCAATCATGGATGGGCGACGCGACAGCTGTCGCACGCGATGCAAATCGTTCTACCGAGGCGCATGCACGGTGCGGTGGGCGGCGCTGGATGTGCTGCCCCTACGCTTCGGTGCCCTCACACTTCGCCAATCAGCAAATTTCCGCGACATGGGCCATCGACTGGCACCACCCACCACCGGAACGCAGCGCATGCGGCGCAGTGTAGGGTAGCCCGGTCGCTTCGCAGCAGGCGCCGGAAGCGGCCCCCAGCCACTGGGATTGGGTGGGTCCCGCTATGCAAGGCACCCAATCAACGCATGCGCCAACTCCATCGCCTGGGACGGTCGCAATCGTAGCCTCGCGTCCCCTGATCAGAGAGAGCAGAGGAGCATCAAAAAATGAGCTCATCAAATGTGCCCCCCCCCCCCCGAACCGGGATGCCTGGAAACTTGAAGTTTAGAGATGCAGCCACCCCACCACGCTTGTGGTGGTGGTCCGCAGCCGAGAGCTGGCGTGGGTGGTTTTGTCGGATGAGCCATCGCCTTCGTGTCTCATATCAACACGTGCTTTCTCACCTGACGCTCCTCTCCTTATCGCCAGATTATCATCCACATCCTCCACTGACTGACGTTGTGGGGACGCAGCGCACGCCCAACCAGCCAGGCCCGTCCTGGTCGGCCGGCCCAAAAAAAAGTTGATCCATCGTGGTGAAGCCGCCGTGAAATTTTCCCACCCATTCTCGTGGCTTATCGCAAGCAGCCCAACACCTTTGCAAGCCGCCCGAGAGCAGATTTCATCGCCAATCACTCTCTCTGCGGCTGCGTCAATTGCTTTCACGACCCCGTAGGCATCGCAAACGGGCTTCCTCCCCTTTGCTCCGTCGCCACCACACCCCTACACCACCGGCAGGCCGTCTCACGAGCACGCGCTGCTCTCGTGCCTCCCCATGCCCATGTCGACAAAGCGCAAGGCGCCGGCCAAGCTGGCCGCCCCCGCGGTCCGGTCGAGCGCAAAGGTCCCCACAAAGGCCACGGTCAACGAGGCCAAGGCCTCCGTGTCAAACACCGATGCCATCCAGAGCTCGCAAATGGAGACGATAGAGATCTCCTCGGACGAGCCCAGCGACGAGGACCTGTCGGATGACGAGGAGGAGGACCAGCCCGCAAAGACCAACGGGGAGGCCGCGCCCGCCCCTGCCGCCGTCAATGGCAAGCCAGCTGGCCGGGACGGTGCAGACCCCGAAGAGTCGGATGGTGAGCCCACGTCACCCTCTTTCGGCGAACTCCTACGAGACAATGGCGCCATCGACGTCCCCGCGCTCCTCCAGCAGTCGAGCGCCGCCGGCAGTAACGCCGCCGTCCAGCGCCCGCGCACGGCCATCGTGCCCCCTTCCCACCAGTCCCTCACGACGGTCCTCACTCAGGCCCTCAAGACGGACGACACCGACCTCCTCGAGTCCTGCCTCCACACCACCGACCTGACGACGATCCGAAACACCATCGAGCGCATCGACAGCTCCCTCGCCGGCACGCTCCTCACCAGCCTGGCCGCCCGGCTGTACCGGCGGCCTGGCCGCGCCGGCAACCTCATGACGTGGGTGCAGTGGACGCTCGTCTCCCACGGCGGCGCGCTCGCCTCCCAGCCCAAGGTGGTGCAGAGCCTGAGCAGCCTGCAAAAGGTGCTCGCCGAGCGGGCAAAGGGGCTTAACAGTCTCCTGGCCCTCAAAGGCAAGCTGGACCTGCTGGACGGCCAGATGGACCTGCGGCGGAAGATGCAGCGCGGCTCCGCCCTGCCGCAGCTGGGCGACGCCGGCGAGGACGACGAGGATGTCATCTGGGTGGAGGGCGAGTCTGACAACAAGGAGCCGGCCAACGGCGCGCTACGACCCCGGAGGAGACGGAACCAACACAGCGATGACGAAGAGGACGACGAGGATGAGACCGGCCCCCTGGCCAACGGGGTCGTAGGCGACTCCGAGGACGAGGAAGACGATGACGACGACGATGTCGAGGAGGACGACAGCGAGGGCGAGGACGGCGACGAGCCGCTCGACGAGGACGAGGTCGACCACGACGACGTGGATGAGTCGATGGGCGAGGACGAGGAGAGCGACGTCGAGGCCGCGGCGCCGCCGTCCAAGGTGCAAAAGATGGCCCGCTCGCCCTTTTCCAAACGAAAGTGAAAAGCGGGCTGCGGGGAGGACGGCGGGTGGTGGGAGAAAGACGGGCACTGCATTCGGCGTTGGTTCATCTTGTAGATTCTCTCTCGGGCTGTGCAAATACAACGACGGCGAGTTGATACCAGGCGTACAAGCATATACCTGCACATCAGGTCATGATGGGGACATGTCTCTCACTGTCGCAGGTCTGAAGTGGTGAGGTGCTTGAATGTGTTCTCTCTTTTGTATCGCTTTGAATCGTCTTTTGTCTGTCTACCTGGCCGTGGGCTGCCGTGCCTCGGACACCTCCAGGGCCACCGCATCATCACACGCACGCACGTCTCCTTCTGCGCGACCTCTCTCCCATGGATGATGATAACCTGCCCCGCCTCCCACGCCCACGCCCATGCCACGCTTCAACGGTCCCAAGGCGACGATAATCCCCCACCACCACCGAACATCCATCCAACACGCCGCGCCGGCCAACAAGCCGCAAAACAGCCTTTCTGTTTTTTTCTCTTGTTCCTTTTGCCAAAGCAGGTAGTAAAAATATATGAATCGCAACAACGCCCCCGCAACCGGATGATGCAGATGGACAAGTCTCCCTCCCCAGTCGCCGCCGCAAGAGACGTGAGCAGCCGCCGCATGAAGAACATCAATTTCGTGCATTCTAAAGCCATTAGATACCAAGTACCGCGGCAGAGTAACCTGTGAGAAAGGGTGGTAGGATGGGAGAAGAAAAAGAAACGCCCGCTATCCAAGGTGACCATATGCCAACCGAGAAGATGAGGAAGAAGAAGAAGAAAAGGGAAAATATGATGGATATAAATGTTTGGTATGTGCCAAGACGTTGTTGGCCAAGCCTCGCATCGAGGCGAGGAAGCAGGAGACACCTGCTTCAAATGGCCCAGCTGCCCCTCCGCTCCCTGACGCCCCAGGCCAGCGGATCGAGGTTGTCGAGGTTGGGGTGCTGCCGCGCCCACTCGTAAATGTACGTCTTGAGGGCCCTCCAGCGCGGACATCTGGCCTCCTCGGGGTTGTCGTCGAGGCGCATTTCGAGCATGTGGCCCTTTGCCATCTGCCGCTCGTCGTCGCGGCCGAGCTCCTCCACGCTCACGCGCGTGATCTTGGACAGCTCCTCGTCAAAGGACCGCGCCATGGCCGGGTACCCGAGGGATAGGTAGTTGTACACCTGGGTGACGAACTCATCGTCAAACTCGTGCAGGATCTTCTCGTCACGCTCGGCCTGCGTCTTTTCGCGGTGCAGACGCTCGTCGAGCCCGTGCAGCATGTGCAAACCCTTGTTGGCCGCCGCCTGGCCGCCTCTGCTGGCCCGGCGCTGGTGGTGGTCGGCCCGCCAGAGGCTCGGCGGCGGCGGCGAGCTGCCCGAGGAGCTGTTGTTGGACGAAGACGCGTACAGCGAGCCGGGCTCTTCGCTCAACGACTCGTACGCGGGCGGCTCGCCGGGTGTACCCGGCGGCATCGGCGTGACCATCATGGGCGCGGGGTGCAGGTCCGCCGGCACGATGAAGTCGGTGTTAGACTCGGAACGGAAGCAGTAGCCCCTCCAGAGACCGCCCTGACCCGACGTGTCCCGATTCTTCTCCACCGACCCCCCATGCTCGACAAAGGGGTGGTCCGTCTCCAGCTTGGTTTGCTTGGGCGACGGGCACCTGCGGAACGTGAGATCCTTGCCCAGCATCGGCGGTGACGCTGCCTGTCGCATGAGGTGCAGCTTGACATCTTCGGGCTGCAGCCCAAATGAAGCAAATGGGCGCCCGGCCCCGGGGTCGGCGGGTGCGAGGAATCCCGGCGCGGGGCGTGGCTCCGGCGCTCGGCCGTCTGCGGCGGGCCAGGCGTCGGCCTGCCGGTCACCTCCGAAAAGGCGGTGGTGCTGCGGGTCGGCGGCAATGGGGCTGACGGCCCGGCGCAGCGACTGCATCTCGGCCATAGAGTCCCGCCTGTCATCCGGGTCCAGCTTGTTGGTCGTGGTCCACAACGGGTCCGGGGGCAGGGACAGGTCCATGCGGTCGAGGTCGGAATCGGTTCGCAGCATGATGGCATCTTCGTCATCTTCGTCGTCGCCCATGGGCAAGTCGTAGTCGTCTCGGTCCTCCGCAATCTGCTCGGCATGCTCCTGCATGTGCCTGTGCCACCAGTTCAAGCCGAGATTGGACGACGACTTGCGACGCAGCCTCTGGCCGTGGTCCTCGGGGGCGTCGTCCGAGGCGCCATCGCTGCCGGAGCTCTCGTGAAAGTAGAAATGGGCGACGCCGCCCTCACGGGCCCGGCTGTTGGGAAAGGCAGCGAGCGCAGCTTCCTCGATCTGCCGTGCCGCCTCCTTGCCGGCCAGCTCGAGCAGGTACTCCTTGACCCCCTCATCTTCCGTCTCGCGCCGCGTCGGCGGCATGTGACGGGCCGGCTCGTCATCCTGCGAGTCCCCGCGCTTCCGCCGGGGCTTGGGCCTTGCCACGTAGATGTGGTTCGTGTAGGGGGTGATGTCAGTCTTGTCCGTCGGCCGAGTAGCGGGGCCGGGGTCGCCCGCCCGGTGGGTGCGCCTGGACGTCTCGATCAGCTGCGGCTTGAAGCGCCGTCTCTGCAGCGGTGCGAGCCCATGATGCTGTAGCAGGTGCAGTTGCGGTGGTTGCAGCGGCAGCGGCAGGTCGGGAATTGCCGGCGACAGCGATCGAGGCGAGGGTTCTGGCGTCAGCTCTGGGTTCGGCCCAATGTGACCCTGCGGCTGCGGCTGCGGTGGTTGTTGTTGCTCGTGCTGGGGGCCGCTCTTAATGGATTGAAAGGTTGTCTCAAGGGGGACGGGGGCGAATCGCCGCCTTGGCTCGTCCGATTTCATTGTCGCGGACGGCGCGGTGCTGCCCCGTCGTCGTCGTCGTCGTCGTCGTCGTCACAGCCACCGTCAAGTCTCAACAACCAAAGGGGGCCCGTTCTGTTGGGTCGCGCAACAATGGTGGAGAGAGAGGAGGGGGTTCCAGCTGCTACACAGCGGTCATGCTTCAGCTCGGGCGATATCGGTGGCTTCTGCGTCGAAGCGGCGGCGGCGGCGGCGGCGGCGGCGTCGGCAGGACGGACGGAAATCAAATTGCAGACGTTGGACGTTGGACGAGGGTCGAGTGCGTTGCGTTGCGGTGCGGTGCGGTGCGGTGGACGAGGCGAGCAGCGGTTCGGTCGACGATGGAATCTTGCACAAGGCGAAAACAGGCCAGGGGGCACAAATAACAGCTAACGGCGCTGGGCAGTCTATTGAACGGGGACCGCCCGGCCTGGGCCGCTCACGATGAATGGCAATCATGGCGGACTTGAGTCGTTCTGCCAGTGGAGTGGGGCAGTACTATCGTGGTGGGGTGCAGATTAGGTCTAGGGACAGTCCGAGAGCGGAAAGCAACGTGGTCTGCACTGTGCCGCACGCGGGGCGAGGGCGGCCCTCAGCTTGCACTGCGTACAGACTAGGGCATCCAGCAGCTTATTAGTAGAAGAGGCACGAGTCGCGTCGGCGGGCATCCATGGATCTCACATGGTGGCCCTAATTCGCACTGTGCCGGTACGCCGACGTCCCTGGCGGCCGTTTTTCACTGGCCGATCCTGCACACTCTCAGGGCATTGTGCCTGCCCTGGGCGTAAACTCTGTCGCCAGCGTCAGGCGACCATCATCATCAATCATACATGGCAGATGCCGTATCCCATCTCGCCATGGCCCTTTACCGGTGGGCTGACATCATTGCCTGCGATCGCTCGCGAGATGCTCGGCCGGCCGCCGAAACAGGCCGCCGTGTCTCTCCATTGTTCGCCGGGTGCGCGCCGCCCGGTGGTGTTGGGGCTGCCCGCTGAGCTTCCCGAACCGAACGCTGGTGCCACCACGAGGAATGGACGCCACCGTTTTCGACGCTGGTAGAACGCCCGCCCGCCCTTTGTTTCGAGCAAGACAACGGACAACTGGGCGGCCCAACAAACAAACACCTGCTGCCTACCTGCAGGTTCAGGGTTCGGGGGACTCGGCAGACCCAGTCTCGCCCAATTGCGGCCCGGCCAGGGTCGATAGTCGACCACTTTCAGGTCCCGGCACCCTTCCGCGTCAGCAGCTAGTGATCCCACCGCACCGTGGTCGGTGGACGCTGGCAGGCTGGCTGGCTTCACCGACAATGATTGATTGTTGATGGAACTGGGAGCACAGGTCTTGGACAGGAAGGTGGCATATCGTGGGGCAAGGCCATCACATCACGTTGGTTGGGAGAGGCCAGACGGTGAGGAACTGGGCGGTTCGACTCTGTCCTCAGTCGAGATCCTCCGCAATCTTAGTCGCCACTGCGAGTCGGGACGGGCAAATTACGTCAATCTTGCATCTCGCAGACGACGTTGGCTTCGATTTTATGATCCAAGGGTCTCTGGCCTTTTTTTGGCCCCGTCTAAGTGGAAGAGGGCCTAGTTACCGCTTCGTTGGCTTCAGCAAAGCGAGGGCACACCCAAGGAAGCATCCTCCTACAGTCCGATGCCGCGTCGACAACCTTCCTACCCTATATTCATCGATGATGTGAATGCATAGAATCTTGTCAATACTGCGAGGCCCTTCCCCTTCTGTCATAAATTGCGCGCGGTCGTTGCAGCCGATATCGTCTCGTTGTGCGATTGTCTTTGCAGCTGCGACTGAGCCGCCAGCTCATTTCGCCTCATGGCGAGCATGGCTTTCCGCCAGCCACGTCTCGTGCGCGGACTGGACTGCGTGGCCTTGGTGGGTATAAACCAAATGCCCGCGTCCAACATATCCGTCCCGTCATCTGGGATTCCCGCCACTCCCTCGTGGCTGTCGGCGGTATGAGTAACCGCGGCCACTCTACGAAGCATGCGCTCCAAGCTGGACGGTGGGCCCCATGCTGGTGTTCCAACACGACTGCCGACACGCCACCGTGGGCCGTCGTGTAGCTTGCGTGCCAATCGTCTTCACCACTTCGTTTCCTAGACGGACGGAGGACAGCGTGACACCATACTGGTGCGGAGTCCGACTGGTCAAATGTGCCTCACCAATTTAATTGTCAAGGTCAACATGTAGAGACTCTCTTGAAGTGCTTGCAGTTCGCCCCTCTAGCCTTCCGCCATCTCCCGCCGCCTGCTCTCCACACTTGACACTGACATCTCCACACAACGCCACCGCGGCAGACCGAGCCGTAGGCTGGCTCGTGCTTCCGCCCGGGAACACAATGAGCCTCATGCGCCCAGCTTGGACGACAAGGCACGATCACTATGATCAAGGAGGGGCAGAAGAGCACGAGGAGGTCGAAGTTGATGGAGCTTGCTTGACGCCGCCGTCGCCTTCCGGCGTCACGAGAGGCGCGGCGCGAAGCCGGCATCCGCGTTGGCGTGGCCCTAGTTGCCGTCATGCGTGGCTAGATTGGCGGATCGCCAGGAACCGGCCCTCGCGACTGGAGACGCGATCTCGATGCAGGTTCCGGACGGAGATGCGCCGGGCACAATCAAAGAGAAGGGAAGGAGAGTGACACGGCATCCGTGACAAGACGACGGCGTGTGGCACCGCGAGACGGCGCGCCCTGCATGCACATGCCGGCAGAGCATCGCAATCTACGGACACAGGACGGATACTAGATGGGACGAAACTACAGGTTCGTACGCATGCGACGCCAGCCGTACACAGGCACAGAGCGGCAGTGCTACGAGCACGCAGCGGCGACGACATTGGCTTGGGTGCCGAGATTGGCTGCGATACCTGCATGCTGTCTGACGCATGCTGCGCCCAAGTTGATTCATGGGTAGGTAGGCAGGCATACAGACAGACGGGCGTGGGCTGATGCGACTGCGAGGCGGCGACTTTGTCTGTCTCGTGGAGCGCGATACGTGCCTGGTTGCCGGGCGCGGCACTTGAGCTCGGGTGTCTGCGGCCTCAGCTGACTGGCGCGGGTGATGGAAATGACAGAGACGCTGCTGAAGCAGGCGGCAAGGCAATGCGCCCATTCGTTGGCGACGGGCGACTCTCGGGACGCAAGAAGGTCGACGGTTCCGAGTCGTCGTCGTCGGTCTCGCCCGTGAGACGAGACGGGCAGAGGCGAGACAGAAGAGAGGCCGCCCAGGGGGAAGGGACATGCAAAGCAAGCAAGCAGGCAGGCAAGCAGGCAAGCAGGCAAGCAAGCAAGCAAGCAAGCAACCGAGGGCCCACGACGGGCGGACAGACGAGACGTTGTTGTTGCCAATGTCGCGTGTGCGTACTGTTTCTGTAGGTACCTTGTTACCCATGATTAGCGTTTGCGTTTGCACCTGCAGCGAGTCCTGAAGAGGCGCCGCGTCGAGCAGAGACCAGACCAGACCAGACCAGTCTCGCGGGGGAACGGCCCCGTCTCGGTCTCCCCTGGGCTGCCTGCGTGCTCCCCAGCTGGACGGGACCGCCGTGATTGACTTTCTTTGCAGGTGACGACGAGCTTTGAACACGAAGGTTGAGATTGGCGACGGGGCCGCGCGATGTGGGCGACTGCGCGACGCCAGTCTTGGAGGGTGTCATTCGCAGCAGGGGAAGCAATGCTCGTGCATCGGTTCTTCCTCATGGCACTGTACGAGGTACCTACAGTACTACGTACGAGCGAGGAAGCTGTCCGTCCACGCGGTGCTACGACGCACCAACAGACAGGCTGTGAGGGTCTCGTGAAGCACAGTGGAGGGTAGCGGCGCAGCAGCCCGCCGGCCTGAGGCGGTGCAACCTAAAAACAGCATCCCGCTTGAGATTGGCACTCACTCCATCGACGGCACCGCCGCTGGGTTAGTAGTACCTAGGCATGGATGCCATGGGCGGTCGGTCGGTCGGTAGGCGGGTGGGCGGCGGGTGGGTGGAGGGTGGTTCAGGGGAGGAAGGAGGAGGAGGAGGAGGAGGCCGGCCCACCGAAGCGATTCGCTCCGTCCGTTGGTGCGGCCGACACGCATCAATTCCCTACTACTAGCAGGCATCTCCAGTATCACGACGTTCTCGTCTGCTGACATCTTGCTCGCAGCAGAGCAGGCGCCCCGTCGGCCGTCTCGTAATGGCGAACAGAGCGCGGTACTAGGATGGCAGATACGGCAGACGGGGACCGCGGGCCGGCGTTACTACCCAAAGCGGTGGAAAGAAAAAGAGGCACCGCAATTGCAACTTTGCGGGCGAAACGATCGAAGCGTAGCAGAAATCCTCCTTGAAAATAACGATAAGCGCAATAAAAAATCGCATTATTTTAGTACGATATTAATCAAGTCCCTTAACGACGATTATAGCTTCCTTTTTCTTATCCTCTATAGCTGTTCTGTCTATAGTAGAGGGGGCGAGGAATTTCGCGGTGCCGCTTTTTCTGTCCACCGCTTGCTACCTTACCTACTAACCTTGGGGTCGTACCTAGTCGGTTTCGACATTGACAGGAGGTCGGGCGGCGGCAGCTTGGCCGAGCGGTGGTGCGACCGTGTCGTACTTTGCAGGTACTGTACGACCTAGGTAGGTAATTTAGAGAGGGAGAGAGAGTGAGTGTGTGTGTGCACTGCACGGCATCGATCTAGCACGGCATGCTGCGACGACAAGGACGAACCTGACAGACGCGGTTGCATCCCGAGACTTGGCCGGCAGTTTTGGAAGTGCCGGACTGCAACGACGACGACGACGGCGACGACGACGACGGCCCTTGGCCCGTACAAAGCATCTACCTACATGACACATACAAAGCGTCGTCGTGATTCATGGTTGATAGACAGACGGGCAGCGGAGCGGGCCTTCCCAGCGCCTGCAGAGTGTACCTATGTTTGGGCAAGGTTGCAGCGTCTCATGCTGGCCCACCGATGGAATCCCTCGCAGGGATGAGGTTTAGCTCCAGCTAACTACCTACCTGTCCATCCTGCCCTAGACTCATGCCCAGAGTCCACTGCCCTGCCTTGCCTGCCACGCGCGGTCCACTGCCGTCGTCCATCCACCAAAAAAAGTACCTAAAGTTACTGAATCCACTGCCCGCTGGGGCGCCGCATCCATCCGCATCCCTCCATCCCTCCCAGCCCAGCGCGACAGGGGGCCGTGTCCGCGGTGGAACCGCCCACGAGGCCGTTCTCGATCTCGCCCGCCGCCCGAGAGCCAAGGCGATGCGCGCGATGCACGCGATGGGTTGGAAGAGAAAGAATCCAGGCATTGATTGACCTCGGGTTCGCTCTCTCCTCTTTCGTCCCCTCCGCAGCCACAAGGAGCCGCGCGGGCCCGGCTGCGACTCTTGCTCGTACTGAGTTACTATTTCATTCATCTCGTCCGTCCGGCCGGCGCAAAAGAACGCGTCCTTGCGCCCTGCCGCTCGACTCGGACATTGACGACTCGTAAGGTTCAGTCAGATAGGTTGCTTCTGCGGCCCCTGACCCGCGCTGCGCTGTGCTGCGCTACTTCACCACCTGCACCTACAGGCTACAGCCAGGCACAGGCACAGGCACACACTCACACACACACACACACACACGCGCGGGGCAGCCATCCCGCACCCAGGCGGCCCAGCAAACCCCGGCGCCGCATCCGTCCCCCTGCCCGCCAGTCGTCGTCGCAAACAAAAAAAAGTCAATTTCTGGGTCTGCCAACCGTGCGTTCCAGCCTGCGACAAGGAACGACCCCCTTCCTTTCGGATCCAACAAACAACACGCCCCCCCCCCCCCCCAGATCCTCCTCATCAAGGCGACCCCCCAAGGACAGGCCCAGGTGCATCCCGTGCACGCAAATCGCAGGACCTTGTTTTTGCCGTTGCGTTTGTTTTCTTTCGGAAGAGACTCGCTGTCAGGACCTGCCATCTGTGGCGCACGCATCCGCATCGGGGGAGCAGCAAGCCCATTGTTTGGCTGTGTTTGGCGTTGGCCCAACTCGGCTTCCTTTGAGAGGACTGGCCCGGGCCAGAAAAAAAAAAGAACCGGCCTCGCCTTTTCCCATTCTTCCCTCCAACCCTCGAAAACTCCTGTCTTGTCCTGTCCTGTCTGCGATCCAACAGACAGACGACGCATCGTTCGGGCTCTGTTCCTCCACATACGTACATTCTACTTTCTGCCCAAGCGTTCCCTCCCTCGTTAGGCCGCACGCGCCACACCTGCCCTACGAGCGCTCCAACGACTTTCATTTCTCGTCGGGCCTGGCGAGGAATGAGCCAGTCCCGGCTCCAGCTCGCACCCCCCGGCGGCGACGCTGCTCATGTCTCTGGCCGTCACGAGACTACTGATCACGCAGCGTCACAGACAGATCGATACACCTTTTGGACCACCCCACCCCCAGACCTGCGCGGCATCGTTCGACAGGAGCCCGTGTGTCATTACCAGCGAGCGAGCTCGTGCCTACCACCACTACCAGGTCGGGCAGGGCAACGGTCGTCGTTGACGCTCATGTGTAGCACTTAGCACCATACTATCCGTTGTCCACCCTGCCTGTATACCAGGCCGTCGACTGGAAAAAAGGGCCACCTGCCCTTTTAAACCCCCGCCTCTCCTTCATCCTGCGCTCGGCAGCCCATCCATAAAGGCGTCGAGCGCCATGGCGGCATCAACGGCCTCTGACGAAGCCGCCGCCGCCGCCGCCACGACAGCGGCACCGCAGCACGACGGCGGTGCAACGTTCGAGATCTCGCCGCCCGCGACCACGAGCCCCGGTTCGCCGCCCATACGCTCGGTCACCAACCGAGTCGCCACGCCGCTGAGCCTGTTCCTCGACTCGCCGTCGAGGCGGGGCGGAGCGAAGTCTAGCGGCGAGAAAACCACCGACATCAGCGTCAGCGCCAGCGCCAGCGCTCACGGCTGCCTCAGCGGCGGCGGCGGCGATGCACGCAAGCCGGGGGCGGACCTCTTCGCGACCATGTCGCCCGCAGAGACGCCCGAGCCCGCTGTCTCGCCTGTTGTTGATGCCGTGGCCGGGGGTCGCGGCGGGAATGATGACGATTCTCGACGCTCGCAGGCCGTCGCTCAGCTCATTTCGGCTCCGGGACCCAGTGCACGCGCCACCTGGGCCCATGGATACGAGCCACCACCGTCAGCCGCTGAGCCTCGGGACCGCCTCCCCCCGATGACAAACACAAACGTTGACTCGCCCCCTGGCGACGGCGAGCATCGCCCTCATCCTCACCTTTATCAAAATCAACAGCATCCCCTCTCCGACGCCCAACCCCTCCGCACTGCCAGCGTTAGGGCCGACACCAAGATCGCCCACCCCAAGCCCATCTCCACGCCCGTCTCGGTTGGGCAGCCAACCGCCGACCCCAAGCTCCGCACCGTCGCCTCGGTCGGCAGCAGCGTCGCCCATCTCGAAGCCACCGCAGAGCGCCTATCCATGACGAGCTCCATCGACGATGCCATCCGAGAATTGCACGGGGAATTGAAGCGGAGCGACAGCAGACGCTCCTCCCATCTGGCCAGTGCCCGAGCCGCCTCGTCCGACGCCGCACACGACGCCCTCTACAACAGCGGCTCCGAGACCGCCTCCGTCGCCGGCCCCGTCAAGCGCCACCTCTCCACCTCGTCGTCCATCGTCTCGACCAACATCGCCGCTCGCCAGGGCGGCTACTCGCCCGCCGCCTTTGTCATGTCACCCAACCACTCCCTCACGACGGGCCGCCTCCGCTCGGGCTCGCAGACCTCGGTGACCGGCCGACCCGACATCGATATTGGCACGATCCTCTCGCGGCACGGCCCTGGAAAGTCGTCGGTGAGAAGCGTCCGCTCTGCCAAGATGTCTCTTGCCGAGATTTCAGAGTCGGAGCCTGTGGCCCTGACCGGTGAGGCCCTGGATGCGGCCGACAACGCGCCACCAATCGAGGACCAGATTGACGAGAGCGAGCTGCGGATACCGCCCATTGACGACGATGTCCCGAGCACGGCCGCCTTTCATGAAATGCTGGGAGACAGCGTGTATCATAACGCACCCCATAGCCAGCCCGGGCAGCAGTCTGCCAACGGAGTCGTCAGCCAGGACGGCGACCACGACGACCAGCGGCCAGCGACGTCCCATTCGAACAACACCTTTCAACAGTGCCAAGACGCCTTTGTCGACTTCGACGGCGTGCACTGGGAGCCCGAGGTTGAGCAAGACCTGTACGTGCCCCCCGATATGGAGCCGGAGCTCCCGACCCCGCGTCCGCCACGCGTCCGGCCGCAGTCGTACCTGGACCCCGAAACGGGACAGCAGATGCTGTACTACCCGGCCCGTGTCCCCGCCATGCTCAACCTGCCCCCAAAGCTGTCCAGCCGACCCAAGGCGACGCAGCGGAACCAGCGGAGGTCCCAGGTCCTCTCCGCCATGATGGACCTTGGCGCGCAGCCGCCCCTGCCTCCGTCGCCCGATAAGAGAGGCTCGACCTTTGAGCTCAACAACCTCACCAGGAAACCCGCGGCTCCCGAGCGGGCCTCATTCCTCCCCGATCCTGTCGAGGGCCAGCGCAACTCGTTTGACCTGTCGCACTTTGACTTTGCCGATCACGAGGCCAAGTCGGAGAGCGGGGCGGACGAGATGGCGGCTGAGCCTGATGCGGCTGCAGACCAAGCGCGGCCAGTGTCTCACAGCGACGCCGAGAAGCGCAAGTCTCGGATGTCTGCGCTGCTCAAGCTGCCCCCGCAGCTTCGGGCGAGCGCCTTCTTCGACCTGCCCCCGACCAATGCCGTCGACGTCGAGATCAAGGACGGGTCCGCCATGGCCACGCTCGACAGCATACTCGACGCCTCGGCCAAGGCGCCCGTCAACGCCTTCACCGATCACCTCCACGGGGGCACGCTGGGACCCGAGGTGTACGGCAAGACCAAGAAGCACAAGGCTCGTCAGTCCACGGCGACCCTCACCGGGCTTGCGCCGCCGGCGCCGGAGCCCAAGAAGCGCTCGTCCTTTATGTGGCTCGGCAAGCGCGCCACCAGCAGCCACAAGGAAGACGAGAAGAAGCGGCCGCATACCGTGGCCGGCCCGGCCGACCTCGACCGGACAGAAGACTCTGGAGAGGCCGCCAACGGCAAGTCCACCGCGGGTGACAGCACGGACAATGTAATTCGCGTCGGTGCGGCAGACGAGAACGCCGAAGAGGGTTCGGAGCAAGAAGAAGTGGACGAAGAAGAGTACCACGGCCCGCCGACGACGCTCCTCGCCGAGCTCCAGTTGCGCAAGCAGGAGCAGCAGCAGCGGAAGAAGAACCTCGGTTCCGGCTTCGCCAACGGCATGCACGCGACACTCCTCGAGATGGACACGGTCGCAGAGCAACAGCGCAAAGAGCGCAACAAGAAGCGTGTCAACCTCGCCTGGGAGGATCCCCTCGCCCACACTGGCGAGAACGGCTCCGACGACGAGGACGTGCCCCTGGCCGTCCTGGCGGCCATGCAGCAAGGCGCCAAGAACATGGCCGACCTCGAGCGGCCCATGGGCCTCATGGAGCGCCGCGAACTCGAAGACAACGAGCCGCTCAGCCACCGCCGCGCGCGCCTCCAGGGTCTGGAGCCCCCCACCGTGCTCCTGCCGAACCGCATGAGCGTCATGTCGTTCCCCGCCTTTAATCGCGGCGCCCAGAACCGGTCTCCCTCGGCCAGGGGCCATAGCCCTGCTCCAGAGGAGGAGGAGGTCGAGGGTGAGACGCTCGAAGAGCGGAGACTGCGCCTGACAGGGAAGGACAGCAGCAGCGAGCTCCCGCGGGCGCGCCCCGTCAGCAGCACCTTCTCTACCGAGCTCCTGAGCCAGTTCGGGGACCTAGACGACGCCAAAGACAAGGCTGCGGAGGGCAAGGGGGCCACGGCGCCGGCGCCGGCGAGTGGCGAGGATGAGACCCTCGGGCAGCGCCGGCGACGATTGCAGGCGGAGAAAGACGCCCGCGAACGCGAGATGAGCTACGGCAACCTTGTTGGTGACGCGGAGCCAAAGGCCAGCAACCGCCTGAGCCTGGCCAACATCCTCGCGGCCCACCCGCAGAAGGTCCCCGACGTGCACGCACAGGAGCAGGCCCAGCGAGCTGAGGACGCGCGCGGCGCCATGGAGCGCGACGCCAAGCTGGCCGCCATGCGCAAGCAGATGCCGCAAACGCTCGATGTGCCCGGCGTTGACCGGTCCGGGGGCTACAGAGGCGGAGCGTTCAATGACGGGACAGGCGGCTCCAGCCTCCTAGTGGCCAAGAATGCGTACGAGGCACAGCTGCAGGAGCAGAAATTGCGCGCCGAGGAGGAGCAGCGCGCCGCCCGGTTGCGTGACGCCAAGATGGCTGCCATGCGGGAGCAGATGCCCCAGACGCTCAACGTGCCTACGTTTGACCGGTCCGGCGGCTTCCGGGGCGGCGCCTACAACGACGGCAGCGGTGGCATCGGGCTTCGCGGGGCGCGCTCGAGCCAGTCGCTCAAGGTGCCTGGCGTCGCCCAGCACGGTTTCGGCTCTCGGAACCGGTCCAGCGTGGTGGTCAACAGCGGCAGCATGCTCGGCGGGCCGGTGCAGCAGCCGGTTTACAACGCCATGGGCGGCATGAATGCCATGGCGCCGTACAATGGGCTCAACGCTATGGGCTCCGTCAACAACCTGAGCGCCATGGGTAGCTACGGCAACCTCAACGCCATGGGCTCTTTCAACAACCTCCACGCCGCAGGCCCGTATGGGAACGCCAACGGCATGGGCTCCTACAGCAACATGCACGCCATGGGCGGCTTATACAACGGCAACGCCGGCATGAGCGTCTACGGCGGCAACATGATGGGCACGGGGATGCAGATGCCCATGCAGATGCCGATGCCCACGAGCTCGGGGTCCGTGGACCGCGTGGAGCAGTGGCGCCGCAGCGTCCACCCGTGAGCAAGACTTGCAGCATTGTAACCACCTTTTCTCTGTCTGGGCAGGGGCGAGAACGCAATAGGAACTTGTTTTGAGTAGCGTGCGCAGTTATTTGGCCCAAGCATGGCGAGGCGCTGGACGACGGATCACTTGGCATTCAACAGGCAACAATATTTTTTTAATAACACGGCGGGCTGCCTGACGCTATCGGGTGGCACAAGGGGATACATAGAAGTCGGTGCACCGAAATATACAAGCTTAAAGCACTTCTCGTTGGTCTGTTCTACGTGAAGCAACGCTATGAATCCCAGCACCGAGTGCGGTTGGTTCGGCCGGCAGGGCAATGTCTTGTACTCCCCTCTACGTGAAGGTTAAAAAAAAAGAACGCTATGAAAATCCAGTACCGCTCGTCTACGTGAAGCAAGGCTATGAATGCAGCACAGAGTACTTTTGCTCGGCCTGCTCGAGGGCGCGATGGAGGGGTATCTCGGAGAGGTTTACGATCTTGGTGCCCTTGTAGAACTTCCAGATCAGGTAGGCGCTGATGACGAGGGGGATGTCACTGGTGCGAGTCAGCGCCCGCGCGTCTCGGCACACACACGAGCCGGGGGGGGGTTGGGGTTGGGGTTGGGGTTGCATACAGATATGCAGAGACGAAGCTGCTGGCGTCCCAGTTGCCCTTGGTAAAGACCTTGAACCCGGAGGTGAGGAGGATGAGGATGCACATGACAATGGCAAAGTACGAGGTGTAGACTGGGGCGGCGCGGTCAGCAGCTTGGCCGGAACGCGGACGAACATGGATGGGAAGGGATGGAGGGGGACACGCACGGGTCCACGAATTGTACCAGGGCAGCATCGTGAGGGGAATGTCCTGGCGCTTGAAGGCGAGGCGCAGGCGGATGTGGTTGAGCAGGATGGAGATCCAGGAGACGAGGACGCCGGCGGCGGTCAGGTCGACGAGCCACCAAAAGGCGGCGAGGGCGCCGCTGGAGAGGCTCATGAAGCTGAGGAACATGAAGGCGGTGTAGAGGGCGACGCAGGCCCAGGGGACGCCCCAGGAGGTGGTGCGGAGGAAGACGCGGGGGGCCTGGCGCTTGAGGGCGAGGCCATAGAGGACGCGGGTGCCGGCGAGCAGGGCCTGGTTGGAGGAGCTCCAGGCCGAGGTGATGACGACGGCGTTGACGACGGAGGGGACGGCGGGCAGGCCGGCGGCGGAGGCGGCGATGACGAAGGGGCTCTGGGCGGCGTCGCCGCTGGAGCCGTCGAGGCGGGGGTCGTCGCTGGGGACGAGCATGCCGACGACGAGGATGGCGAGCATGTAGAAGAGGACGATGCGGATGAAGACGTTCTTGCAGGCGGCGGGGATGGCCTTGCGGGGGTTGCGCGTCTCGGCGCCGGCCATGGCGATGGACTCGACGCCGGCGAAGGAGAAGACGGCGCTGGTCATGACGCCCCAGTAGCCGAGGAACTTGCCCCAGTTGCCCGGCGCGATGTACTCGACAAAGGGGCCCGGGTCGCGCCAGTAGCGGAAGTAGACGGCGGGGGTGCCGGGGACGCCGCCGAGGTCGATGACGAGGCCGAGGACGATGAGGAAGACGACGAGCAGGACCTTGAGGAGGGCGAAGAAGAACTCGACCTCGCCAAAGACGCGCACAAAGGCGACGCCGACGGCGACGGTGAGGACGATGAAGCAGACGATGAAGACGGCGGGGCTGACGCCCGTGTGCCAGAACTCGAAGAGCACGCATATGGCGGTGATCTCGGAGGGGATGCTCAGCAGGTTCCCGTAGACGAGGTTCCATCCCACGGCGAAGCCCCAGGCCGGGTCGACGAGGAACTCGGCGTGGCGCACGAAGGCGCCCGTCACGGGGAGCAGGGCGGCCGCCTCGCCGAGGGCGAACTGCACGGCGCAGACGACGACGCCGACGGTGGCGTAGCCGAGGAAGGCGCCGAGCGGGCCGCCCGTCTGCACGGCGCCGCCGAGCCCGAGGAAGAGGCCGGTGCCGATGGCGCCCGCGATGCCGAGCATGGAGAGGTGCCGCTCGTGCAGGCCGCGCTTGAGGTCGCGGTCCTCGGCCGTGGTGACGAGGTCGGCGTTGGCGATGGTGTTGTCGCCGCCACCGCCGCTGCTGCCAGAGGGATCCATGGGCGGGCCGGATCGAGTCTCTGCCTCCTCATCGTCATCGTGATGGTGATGATGGCCGCCTTGCATCGTCTGCTGCCGCTGCTGTCGCTCCAGGTCTGGCGTGAGCGTGTCTGCGGCCGCGGACGAGACACCGCCGGTAATGCCCTTGGGGTTGTTGCGGCTGCTACTCGGCGCAGACATGGCGTCCCCGATGACACGCGGCGCGGCCTTGTCGTCATCATCGTCGTTGCCGTTTCTGTCCCTGCCGCGGCGGGAAAAGAAACCCAGCCCAAGGCCCATGGCTGGTTGGTGGGTGGGCTGCTGGGACGGGACGTTGGGCGATGAAGCCTAACTGATCACCGTCTGTCTTCTGCTGTGGTGCAGATTGATGGCGAGTTTTGCCGTCGCACAAAAAACTCAGTCAGACGAGTTTGAGAGAAGACGACGTCTCACGGGTGAGACATGCAGCCGACTCCCGCAAGATAGTGAGTGATGGACTCTATCTGTCTGTGCCTGTGAGGCGAGACAAGTAGTCGGCTCACTCGTGGCCGCCGTTGAGAAACTTTTTTTTTTGCTCAACTTTTTTTTTTCTCAAAGTAAATACTAAGTTATAACTTACCGGCTGGCAGGCCTGGCTTATCGCAATGCCCACTTGGGATGGTGTGCTCCAGTCGTCCCGCCGCCGTCCGAATCCTCATGCCCTTCTTGGTCTTCCGCCCACACTCTACCTACGCTCTGCGCCGTCTGTGTCCGGCGAAGCCCGGCCGGCCGGCCGTTGGTATCGGACAACGTTTGTTAGTTCCGAGCGGGACGGCAAGGGCTTGCGGATCCGCATTTGAGTCGCACGTGGGAATTTCCAAGGGCACCCCAGCATATGCGCTCCGAATAAGAGCGTCGCCTAACTACCGTAACATACTCATCTCGCCGAGGGGGGGTTCGAGGACGCAAGACACCAGGTTATGAAGTGAAAGCGTAGCCGCTTTGATCAAATGAGAGCATCCAGTATGTGATGTTAATTATTGCACGCGGCGAACGCGGCTGTCAGGCTAAATACGGGCGGCTGTAGAGCCAACTCCTCCTCCACTGCAGCCGAAACCCGCGGGTTTAGAGACCGCTCCAACAACCCTCCGCAATGCGTCACATCCAGATCCCGCGGGTTCAGCATCAAGTCCGGTGCATTCGCAGATGCCAGCAACATCCCAAGATGCATCTTGAGCAGCTATAAAGATGAGCGGCCGCTCCATTCTTTTTGTGTTGATACAGTCAGAGAAACATTCAACACAACACATCAACGCTTAAGAGTATTCTAGCAACTCACTCGGATCCGCCTTGGAAGATCTTAGATTTATAGACAAATTCTCCCCACACCAGAGCTCATCCTAGTTCAAGATGCCCGGTACAATCAGCGTACTCCAGCAATTCTTTTGCCCAGGGAAACCCAAGTTTACAGACCAAGACGTCCCAGACTTACAGGGCAAGGTACGCTGCCTCAATATGAAAGGCATCCTCCAAACCAAGCTCACCACATCTGCAGATCATCGTCGTCACCGGGTCCAACACCGGCCTCGGCAAGGAGGTGGCCCGCATCGTCTACTCCAGAAACGCCACCGTCTACATGATGGCGCGCTCCGAGGACAAGACCCGGGCGGCCATGGACAGCGTCCGCGCCGACGCCCCCGACTCGCGCGGCGAGCTGCACTTCATCCCCCTCGACCTGTCCGACCTGGCGAGCGTCCGGGCCGCCGCGGACGCCTTCTCGCGTAGGGAGCGGGTTCTCCACCTCTTGTTCAACAATGCGGGCGTCGGCTACCCGGAAAGGGGCGCGACGACGGCGCAGGGCCACGAGCTGCAGCTGGGCGTCAACTGCATCGGCCCTTTTGCCCTGACGAAGCTGCTCACGCCGCGCCTCCTCGCCGCCGCCGCCACCTCCGCGGACAAGAACAGCGTGCGCGTCGTCTGGGTCTCATCCTCGGCCGCAGAGGGTGTCAACCTGGCAGACTTCATGGAGAGCCTGTCCCGGATCGGATCGCTCGGCCAGCTGGATCAGTACAGCCTCAGCAAGCTGGGCAACTACTTGCATGCCGCCGAGTACGCGAACCGCCACAGGGCCGACGGCGTGCTGTCCGTGTCGCTGAACCCCGGCGCGCTCGACTCGGAGTTTTGGCGCACCCAGGGCAGCCTCACGACGTGGTTGCTGCGCCGCACGCTGCTGTATCCGCCCATCTACGGCGCGTACACCAGCCTCTTCGCGGGCTTCTCGCCCGAGGTGACGGCGGACAAGTCTGGAAGCTACAGTGAGTTCATGTTGCCTCGCCCCTCCATGTTCCCGCCTCGGCTCCGGCAAGAACTTGAAGAAGATGTGAAAAACTGACCTGGCGCAGTCGCTCCCTGGGGCCAGTTGTGGAAAGTGTCCAAGGACATGCTCGATGCGGCCAAGACAAAGTCTGAAGGCGGCAGCGGAGCTGCCCGGGACTTTTGGCAGTGGTGTGAGGAGCAGGTCGAGGCTTACGTCTGACAATGTTGGCGATTCTTTTTGATTCTCATTGGTGCTTTATCTTTGGGAGGTGGTGACATGGCGTTGTGTTGCCCATTGCTTCGTGTTGCCGGCTGCAACATTGTAAAGTTTTCAGCTATAGAATGGCGTTATGTCATATTTCGGTTGCGTTGGGGTTTGAAGCTTTCAACATTGAAGATTCTCTGGCTTTGAAATATGCGCTATCCGATGTGCAACTTGACGACTACATGTACGTAGTAAAGACTGGCGTGCCACGGTTGACACAGAGACCGAGGAGCAGTGTCTCTGATGTCACCGCTTGTCAAGTCACAGACAGCACGAGTCTTGTGATGCAAACGCCATGTATTGATTTCTCCGAAGACCCTGCAGCGCGCCCAGTAGACATGGATGGACCATCTCGCTTGCGCTGGGACTGTCGCACAGATCTGGTGGCACACGATTTCTAATATTTTGTGCTCCGTCATGTACATACGCACTTTCTACATGAAGGGTTGCCATCCATTGTTCGTGGCTGTCCGTTGTCGCAAAGCCGAACTTGGCACTCTACGTGTAATATACAAAGCCTGATCCGGCAGCTTCGTCTACGTCGTGCCACTCAATAGTCATCATCATCATCCCCTTCCATATACAACAGCCCCGCGGGGAAAAAGGGGGGGGGGGGGTTGTTCGCGCGTGAGAGGCCGAGGTGAAATCGCCAGAACATGAAGCGGACTCGGCGGTGCCGAAACGGGCTGGCTCAGCTCATCTTGTCATCACCAATCCATACATACCCACCTTGTCATACTATTGCCGAGCTGCTTTGCAAGTCAGCAGCTGTGTAACGCGCCAGCGCGCGCGCGACATTCTCGAACGCCACACCAACGTGAACACAACATGAGAATCGATAGTGAGCACCGTGAATAGAGTCGTGTCACGACACGTGAAGACTTGACGTCTGGTGGATTGACGCTTTGTCGGGGCAACGTCGCCGCACAACAGCCACTATAAGACGGCGAAGAAATCACGTAGATATTGATGCTCTTTTCTTCTGCAACGGACTCACTCCCCAACTTGAACAGCGCGAAACTCTTCTAGGCAACCCACTCGCGTCTCGCAGTCTCTGACAAGACGAGATTTTGTTTGTTTGTTTCCTTACCCTCTAGAAGACTCCTCCTCGTCGAGCACTTCCATACATCCCCCTCGCGATGAAGGCAACTCTCGTCACCGCCGTCGCCGCGGCCTTGAGCCTCTCGGGCCTGGCCTCGGCCGACATCTGCAACAACAACTGCGGCCGTCAGGTTGCGGGGGTCAATAACCCCGAGCTGCCCGTCAGGGCTCGTCGGGCCACGTGCTCGTCGTTCCTGGACACGACCACCACCGTCACCCCTCCGTACGTTTTCACACACTCTCTCTCGGATCTTGATGCTGAAACATTCGATCAATCCCCGTCCCCCTGCATTCACACATGTCTCCGGGCTGACCGTCAGTCGTAGCGCCTCCACGGTGATCACGTACAATCGCGACGTGACGGCCACGCCCGCCGTGACGGGCACCGTTCCCACATGGGCCAACATGTGCAGCGACGTGGCCGAGTACTGGTCCGCGTGTCAGTGCTTTGACATGTCGCCGACAACCGTAACCGTCATCGCCACGGCGCCCATGACCACGACGACGCCTGCCGCGACCACTTGCACCTGCCTGTAGGGCGTCGAGTAAGGGGCCTGGCCGCTCTCATGTGGGATGTGGCTGATACCTAACGGCGCCGAGCTGCTCGGCTATGCCGCACAGAAGAACCAGCAGATTGCTCTGAGCGCTTGGGGGATTGCACGGACCGGATACGCCGTCTTGACCCGACCCGACCGACGAGCGAGTCTTGGGGCAGGATGTCGAGGATCGTCAAGGGAACTGTGACGTGGGGGCTGCAACATAACATTGAACACAGACATGTATCTCTCGCGGCACATAGGCACATGGAAATGAAATGCATCTCGCGTTACACAAGAGCGCATGGACATGCACCTCATGTTCTGAAGCCACGTACAAAATCCTGTCCTAGTGGATGCGTGGTGCGTTCTCGCATAGAACCGGCCAGGGGCTGGGGTCACAGCATGCGCCCAAGGCTGGACATGCCTGAAACGTGCGTGCCCTCGGAGCATCATAGACGCCAAGTGTTGATTCGCGCTTTCATAACACTATTCGTGCATGGACATGCATGCGGGCAACGGCATACCTCGGTGTAAGCGCCACGCCGAAACCCCGCGGCTTTGCGTCGAAACCCGGCACGCGCGCCTGGTCAATACTTGCGAGCGTCAGCATGCCTTCACCCCCGCGATCTGGCTGCTGGCACATGCACCGCCGAGAGGCAAAACCAAGTCGCAGAGTGAGTGGCCTCTTTCTGCAGAGAAGTGTGTGTCTGTGTACGTGTGTGAATGTCATGTCGCAAACTCCAGCGAGGCTTGCCGCAGACTCGGGAGGCTTGATCCCAGCCCCGTATGGGCGGGCATGCGCAGGCTGTGCGCGCGCCAAGTGCAAGTGCTTCTTCTACCAGGAGGGAGGCCAGACGTGCGAGAGGTAAGTTATAATCTCACAGCTCGTTGAAACACATCGATTCTGGAGCGTGAGGAGTAGTGACGAACCCGTACACTCTAGATGTCAGCGCCTGGGAAAGCAGTGCGAGCCGGCAGTCGCCGTGCGGAAAAGGAAGCGCAAGGCCGGGTCCCAGCTGCCATCGCCGCCGTCCCGGCTCGAGGAGAAGCTCGATGACATTGTCTCTCTGTTGCGCTCGCAGTCTGCGCACAAGCAAGGCCGGCATACTCCTCCGTCCATGTCAGCCGACGACGGCGGCTCACCCCCGACGGCGAGCGAATCTGCTGCCGCCGCAGTCATCTCGTCACCGACTAGGGAGCCGGAAGTCACCATAAACACTGCGTCCAGTGTGGTCCATCTGTCACGTCCGCGTGAGCCTGATGTGGCCTACTCGCCAGTCGCCGAGGACGTCGCGGTGCACCGACTGTCGCCAAGAATAGCGGAAGCAAGCCTCGACGACTTTCGCCGCTCCTTTCTGCCCATGTTTCCATTCGTCCATATTCCTCGTACAACGACTGCGGCGGAGCTCGGTCGTGTCAGGCCGTTTTTGTGGCTCGTCGTTATGGCTCTCAGCAGCAAAGACGTCTCGCGGCAGTTCGCCATGGAGGAAACCATTTGGCATGTGATATCTCAGAGGGTTGTAGCCGAGCACTTCGCCGACTTGGATCTGCTGCTTGGCATCATCTGCTTTGCCTCTTGGTATGTGGACCGAATGAATCGCCTTGAGAATCCAGGCACTTACCGTGTCAGGTCTCACTACTTCAAGCAGGACAAGCCGTTCATGACGATGCTCTCGCAGCTCGCGGTGGCGCTCGCCATGGAGCTCAACATTCACAAAGATGCCATGCCGCAGACGAAACGCGCAACGGCCCGCGAGAATTCAACAGCACGGGCTCGCACCATGGAGGAGCGACGAACAATGTTGGCGGTATTCCATCTTACATCTTCGTAGGTTTCTCACCGAGCCACCGATGTCGTCCAGATCTGACCTCATTCAGCACCTGGACGGCATACAGGAAGACGGAGCCGCTTCGGTGGACACGATATCTGGAGACTTGTCTGAGGATGCTCCGTGACGATGCCGAGGCGCCCTTGGACGTGAGCCTGACGACCCAAATTGAGTGTCAACTCATTACGAACAAGTTGACTTGCGCAAGCCATGACGATGGCACGGAGGGCAACATGACGACGGTATTGGCCAACGTCTTGCTGCATCAACTGCAAGGAATTCGGCAGGGCTTGTCTCAGGTGATGCAGTCGGAGAGTGAGTGATTGGACAAAGGTCGAAGGGCTGTGTGTTTCGCTGACAAGAGAGAGTTCCCACGTCCGTCCACGTTCAGGGGCAGTGCAGTTGTACCTGAGCCACGCCGAGCTCACGGTCCGAGATGCACTCATCGCCAAGCCACATGCACGAGGGGGGGATATGGAGGGACCTGCAGACAGCCTTTCGCAGTTTCGCATGCTCGAGGACCTAGAGCTGCTGCTCGGGAGCGCCGAGAGATGGCTGGACACCTTGATGCACATGCCGGCCGCCGACTGGACAGGCATCAACGTCGACGTCTTTGCCCAGTTCACGCACGCGCTCGTCGTCGTGTTTCGACTCAACAACACCGTCGACGCGCCGCCAGGATGGGACCCGCAAGAGTGCCGCCGGCGCGCCGACGTGCTGAAGATTCTGGACCGAGCGTGCGAGACCATCGACGGCGTTCCTGCGGCGGTTGGCATGGTCGCAGGCGCGGCGGCGAGCGGGCCGCGGGCGGGCCTCTTCTTCAAGACCACGTACCTGCTCAGGGCCATCAAGTCGCTGTTCGTGGCAGAGATGGGCCCGCACGCGTCAGAGCAGGGCGCCGCCGCCCCAACATGTAGCAGTAGTAACAGTAGTGCTGGCGACGAGAGGAGGGAGGACGAGGCTGGTGGCCGCGTTGTTGGGGAGAGCGTTGTGGGTTGGGAGGACATTCTGATGAATCTGGAAAACGAGTCCTGGCTCTCCGACATTTTGGGTGCGTCGTGGGGGGCGCAGTTTGAGGGCGCGATGGATATGCCGTTTGGGGCGGCTTGAAGGCAGAGAGTAGATGAACATGAAGTGAGGCCGTTTGTCAACACCAACTGTATTGAAACCTAACCAACCAACCAACCAAAAAAAAAAAAAAAAACTCTTGAGAGATTAAGAATTGAGCACGGAGAGGTGATTTTTCTCTGTAAAGATCAACCACGCACCGACTTGCAATACGTCCATTGTCACAGTCTCCAGGCAACATGACACCCGGCACAATACGGTCCAACAGGGCCACACGATATCAACGTTAGGGGGGGCCCACGCAAGGCTGCATTATTCCGCTCACCTCTCTTCCTTCGGGGCCGGCCCCAACGCAGGGGCCGAGAGATTTGCGCCTTGATCAACGGAAAACTCTGCCGTGTGTGTGTGTGTGTGTAAGCCATCCTGTAACGCAAAAAAACCGAGACGGGCTGTAGACGCGACGGCAGCGGCAAACGTGCACGTCTCGTCTCGGAGGAGAAGAAGAAGCGCTCTGTGCTTGCTGAAGCCCGCGCGGGCGCTCCCTCTGTTTTGTTTTCCCCTATATCAGGCAAACGTACGGTTGGGCGAAGCCTTTTGTAATCGCGGTGGCACATCCTTTCTTCTGACTACGTAATAATGCGAGCGGACGTCCCGCAGGCTACCATGCATTGCTGTGTACTGACCATGCATTGCATGAGAGGGCCCTCCTGGGAACACTGAAGTGGCGCGTGTTGCTGATACGGTTCGACTGGAGTCGAGTCAAGTCGAGTCCTCAGCAAAGGCCAAGTGCAAGCCGGTACGTAATTGCAAATAATGGCAGCTATCTTGAGACGAGGTCGGCTAAGAGAGGGAGAGGGAGAGGGAGAGAGGGAGCGAGAAGTTGCGCGAAAAGGATTTAAGACGGGGTGCCGTCGCCACTGGGCGCAGTTGCCTGGGCTTCAGTGTTCAACCTGCTCGTGCCTTCAGTCACAGTCGAATTTCTCCAACCCTGCCCTCTGTGCAGTTGCAGCTCATCATGAAGTTCCTCTTCCTGGCCGTCGTGGCGCTTTGCCATCTCGAGTTGGCTGCCGCCGTCATCGGGGCCTGGCCGCGACCAGAAGAGACGAAGAGAGGGAGAGAGGAGAGGTCCAAGAAAAGGGACGAGGAGAAGAAACAGCGACAGGAAGCCAAGAACAAGGGCAAAGAAAAGCCGCCACCCAAGGACCCGGAAAAGACTTACATCCTGCAATCCAACGCTGACGGCTGGGCCGAGTTGAGCATCCGACTCCTCAATGACGAGCTGCGGGCCCGGGGGCACGATCCGTTCCTGGGCGCCCCTGCTGAGGACGTGTCTAGGGTTTCCAGATGTAAGATGAAAACGCTTTCCCCTCACACAAGGTTCATAACTTGGTTTATCACCCGCTGCACTGCTGATCAATCTTACTACATGTAGGGGACAAGGACAATAACAAAGTGCGGCCCAGGACCAAACCGTGCCACTACAACAGCTGCCCGGCTGACACGGGCCTTGAACATGGCTACAACTCGACCAGCCCGCACCTCGCGTGGATAAATGGGGGGGCCAGGGATTCACTGGACCGGGCGTTTTACGTTCTCTCAAAGGACTATTGGGCGTGGCCTGAGGGCAAACGGAGGGGCATGTGGCCGGACGTGGTCGTCTTCGGGCCCAACGTGGGGAGCATTCTGGGCCCCACGGCCACCGACCGATTCGTCACGCCCGTTTGCCGCGGAGCGCACGAATGTGTCTTTTGGGGCGATACACCGGCCATTGTCTTCTCGATGAACACCACCTTGCGTTTGCCATGGAACAGGGAGCCTGTGCCGGAGAGCACGCGTCTGTGGGCCGAGCTGTCTGCCATGATCACGCACAGGCTGATGGAGACGAGCAAGAAGAAGAAGGCCAGGAGCGGGAAGAAATGGGACACGATCCCGCGGGGTCCATGGCTCAACGTCAACTACCCCAAGTACGACAAGGCCTCCTGTAGCAAGCCATCTGACGTCAAGTTCATCATGACGCGCGTCGACAAACCGCCAAAGGAAGCTGATAAGGACATCGACTGGTGCGGTACGACGATGCGGCCTCTGGAGAAAGTCATTCACGGGCTCCCCGGCTGCTTTGCTACCATAAGCTTTGTCACACTCAAGCATTCCGACAAAAAGACGAGGCATGGTGCAGAAGAAGACTTGTTGGAAAGGCTCAAGGACATAATGAGCTGCCCGCCCGAGAAGCCGGCCCCCACGCGTCCGCGCACTAGCGGTGCGCCCCAGGCGGCTACTACTAACAGCAGTGCGCGGGCGTCGAATTGGGGAACTCGTACGCGCAACCGTCTCAGTACACTGTTCAAACCCTAGACCCCAGCCCCTGATCAAGGGGAAAAAAAAAGGGGGGGTGGGGGGGTTGTTCAGCCGGGAACGAACGAACAAAGGGCTTACTATGTCACGTTTCGAGGGGGGGGGATCGCGGACTGAACCCTGCAGAGAGGAAAAGCAAAGAAGAGGATGGTGATGCATGATGCTATGAGGGAAGACTACTTAGCTGGTCGGTCCGGAGGAGAGAGGGCAGTCAAGGACAAGACATGGAATCGGCCGAGGGGTTATGGACTAACCGACAAGAACACGTCGAGGACGATTTGCGAGGCGGCTGCCGCTGATGGATGGATGGATGGATGGATTTGATGTTGGCGTTTACATACGATGTCAGTCTGTCATGCATGGCCTTGGATCAATGTATTGCATTTGCGGTACCAAGTTGGCTGCCTAGTACCGAACTTGAATAACACGGCACGCGGGCAATCAATGACTTGAGTCTGGGGATGAAGCAAAAGCAAAGCAAAAAGGCAATTGAAGAAAAGGAAGTAGGGCTACATTGGCGTGCCGTCGACGAATGTAGGAACCGACTAGTAATGAGTTTCAAGCTTGAAAATGTTTCTGCGACCGTGTGATTAGAGTCTTTTGTGTTTCATGTTTCGAACCAAGGCGACATGGATGGCCTCAATGATTTACCCCGGCATTTGAAGCCTGAGTTTGCTGACGCTTTTCGTCTAGATCCCGACTCGCCAACGCCTCAACTCGCTTCCACCGTGGTACTGCATTGTATAGAGATGCCTGTAGAGACGCAATGATGTAGCTTTGTGCGCGTGCATGATCAAATGTAAGCTGAGGCCTGGCGCGAGACGTACGTGTACTTCGTACCCCGCGACTCTAACAGTGTTTGTAGCATTAGAAAACATATGTTGGGTAACGAGACGTTTTCTTGTCTTTTTTCAAGCTGCATTCCCGCTTTTGACTCTCCTATAATTATCCGTCTACTGCTCCAGTCGTGGTCGAGCACGTCGCCTCACTTACTAGACGACTTTATTCGTCGGGCGCGGCTGGACCCATCAATAAATAATCATCGCGGCGTAAACTCCGAAATTCGCGGTGGCGCTTCCATCGACCACAATCGACTGGATCACAGTCTCCACCCCCGGGATCGTCGGGGGGGGGGGAGTGCGTGCGTCATGCGATGGCTACTGGTTACAAAGCTAAATAAGACCATGCCAGCAGACTGCTGTACGGCTCGGCTGCCCGTGCCCTTTTTCCATCGTGCATGATGCCCGCCCCCATGTCATCGCCGCATCCATCCAAGTCCAGTCCAGCGCCGCGAATATCATATGCCGCCCGGAGCCGAACATGGACTTTCGTACCCTTTCGGCTAGCGACTTCGACCCAAAGACGCGCGGCCTGAGAAACCGCCGGTTTGTTGCCAACAGGTCCAGGTCGGGGTGCCGGCCCTGCAAGCTCAAAAAGGTCAAGGTGAGAGAGAGAGAGAGAGAGAGTCGTCATGGCGCCAGACACATCATCAACCAGACACCAAGATGCCGTCCGATCCGCCCCATGCATGCATGCATGACTTTGATGCGCTGAAATAACGGGTCTGGTGCAGTGCGACGAGGAGACGCCGCTGTGTCGTAGATGCCGACGCAACGGCAGACGATGCGCCTACGAGCCGCAGACGACAAGGTCCGTGACCGCGTCATCGTCGTCACTTGTATGCAGTGCAACGACATGGAGCCCCCGCCCGTCAACACCACATGCGCCCGTCACTGCTACATGTACCATGGAGCGTCCCTTGCCCGGCACCACGGCTGCCACAGGCCATCATGGCGCGCCGGCCGTGCGCGTCCTGCAGCACGCCCAGAGGCACTGGCATGAGATATTCCCGATGCCTTACCAGGGCGAAATCATGGAGCTCTTCAGGTCCGACAACCCCCTGGTCCGCACCACCATCCTGGCCGTCGCCGCCTGCCACCTGCGGACGGTCGCGCCGGCGGCTCGCGAGCACCAAGTCGCCGAGAACCTGCAGCTCTACCTCGCCTTGCGGTCCTACCGCGGCGCGCTCGACACGCCCCGCGAGCGGCTGGGCCTCACGGGCGTCAACACGCTCCTCGTCACGGCCACGCTCCTCAACATGGCCGCGTTTGCGTTGCCGAGCGCCGAGGTGGCGGCAGCGGCGGCGGCCGAACATGAAGACGACGACGACGACGACGACGACGACGACGACGACGACGTCAACAGCCCGGACCACCCTGCGTCGTCCTGGGTCTTCAGCACGCGCGAGGACCGGCTGGGCTGGCTTGCCCTGCAGGCCGGCCTCCGACCGCTCCTCATGGCCATGGCGCCGTATCAGCCGCAGATTGCAGACTACCTCGGGTCTGTGTTTCTCGGCGTCGAGCGGTCCAGCGTGCGCATCCGCAGGCTCAGGCAGCTGCTGAGCGACGTACCGAGCCACTGGGTTGACGCGTTCGGCCTGCAGGGGGTGTCTGACATCTCTGACTGCGAGTCCGTCGAGGCATACCGCGTGCCGGCTACCGTCCTGGCCAACCTCCGCAACGTCGAGCCGGTTCTCCACAACGCCTTCCTCTACCTCATGTTCATGGGAAAGACGCACGGGGGGTTCCGCACGCTGCTCATGCGCAGGGACGACCGCGCGCTCTGGCTGGTCGGGTTCTGGCTCGGGCTCATGTGTCGCTTCGAGGGCCTCTGGTGGTCCCGGCAGCGGGCGACAAGAGACTACAGGGCAGTTTGTACGTGGCTGGACCAAAGGAAGCTCACCAAGGGCAAAGGCGATGCGGGACATGTCTGGAAACGTCTAATGAAGGATTTGCATGAGGTTTCCGAGCGTCCGTCTGGTGTTTGCGATAGCGAGATTGGAGCATTATGAAGTACAAAGCACAAAACTGTATAGACTCGAATCATGTACATGTAAGCAGACTGAAGTCCTTGCATTAATTCGGTCTATTTTGTATATTAGTCTTAGTAAGACCATACCAAGAGAGCGACGAGCAACGTTTTACAGGCCGATATAAACCACTGCGTCAATTTCCTATTTAGGCAAGAGCCCACATCGCGGCCGAGTGAGTGAGTCGTCCCGGCAGATGCATGCACAGCCGCAATGGATGACGCCAACGTCGTTGGTGCCGCGCTTGGTGTATATAAAGGTGCGTTGAGCCATACCAGACGCTTCACTTTTGCTTTGGAATGCCGTCGCGCGCTTTCCCCTCCATTCATTGCTTGTGCTCGTTCAATCGTTACGTATTCGAGTCCCAGCGCGCGTCGTCAACATGGAGTCGTTCCGTTCTGCAGACTTCTCGGCTCGGGTCGAAGGGCTCATGGAGAAACTCCATGTCCCTGGACTGGCGGTGGCCGTCGTGCAGAATGAGACGACCGCCTCCAAGGGCTGGGGTGCTGCGCGGCTGCATCCGCGCGAGGCGTGCACCGCCGACACGCTGTTTGACATTGCCTCTTCCTCGAAATCGCTCACGGCGGCGTCGGTCGCGCTGTTGATCGCAGACGACGAGAAGCACCCGGATGTACAATACGATGCCGTCATGTCCAAGTTGTTGCCCGACGACTTCGTGATGCCCGGTGAGGGCTACACCGAGACGGTGACCGTCGAGGACGTCTTGAGCCACCGCACGGGAATGGCCGCGTGAGCCCGCCCCAGATAATCATCCCTTGATGAGACAATGCAATGCTGATAAAGGTTCAGCCACGACTCGTCGTACATGAACTCGGAGTCGTCGTGCCCCGACGACGCGAGGTCCGTGACGCGGAACCTGCGCAACCTGCCCGTCGGCAGCCCAGTCCGCTCGCAGTACGAATACTGCAACATGATGTACACGGCTGCCACGTACCTGGTCGAAAAGGAAGCGGGCGTCAACTTTGACGACTTCTTGGAGACGCGCTTCTTTCGCCCGCTCGGCATGGACTCGTCCAACCTCGGCGTCAGGCGGGCGCAGGCAAAGGGGCTCGGCGACCGGCTCGCCACCGGCCACGTCTGGAGAAACGAGGCCAAAAAGTACGACGAGTTTGGCTGCTGGCACTGTCCGGAGGCGCAGGGCGCCGGGTCCATCATGACGAGCGCCAACGACTACATCAAATGGGTCAAGGCCATGATGAACCGCGAGCGGCCCATCACAATGGACATTTACGACGGGCTGATCAGGGCCCGGGTCATCTCGAACCCGGATTACGAAAACATGCGCCCCTTGACGTCTCCCACGCTGTACGCGACCGGCTGGGAGGTGCACTCGTATCGCGGGCACATGATTGTGTCGCACGACGGATCGGTGCCCGGCTTCGGGTCCACGCACTTTTTCCTGCCCGGGTTCAAGTTTGGCGCCGTCATATTCGGCAACGCGCGCGGGGCCGGGGCCATTGCGTCCATCCTCATGTACGAGCTGGTCGACGAGCTGCTCAAGGTGCCCCGAGCGGAGCGACTCGACTGGGCCGAACTCGAGTCATGCCTCCAGGAGAGAGTCAACGACACCACGGGCCTGGAGGCAGAGGTTCGAGAGGAGCTCTGTCCCGGCCTGGAGCGGCCGGAGCCGCAGGAGTTGCCCCTGAGCGCGTACACGGGAGAGTACTGGAACGCGGGCTACCACGGCATGACGCTACAGGAGAGGGACGGCAAGCTGTTTGTAGATGCCACAGACCGGTCGATGGGCTTTACGTTGACGTTTGAGCATTGGGCCGGCCAGAACAAGTACATTGCCCACCTGAGTGACATGTTTGAGGGAGGCGCCGACCCGCTCAAGGCGGAGTTCAAGCTGGAGGACGGCCGGGCAATCAGGATGGGGCTGCATCTGGAGCCAGAGCTTGACGAGCTCATCTGGTTTGACCGGAAAAATCCAAAGTAAGTCACAAACGGCAGGCAAACTAATTACAAGACATGCCGACAGTCAAAGGTTAGATGAGTCTATATATATAGATGAACAGCAAGCTAGACTAGGCAGAGCCTTTAGGAATAGACAGGATGCATGATCTAATGAGGCGGCATTACACTGGCTGTACATATCAGGCATATCCACATGCATAGTAGTACCCTGTCAGGTTTTGGGTGGGTTGTCAATAACTAGGCGTCACCCTCAAAGTGCTTCATGGCCTCCTCAAAGGGCATCTCCTCGAGCACCGTGTCCGAAATGACGTGCACATCCTCGCCCTCGACGTCCTCCTTCCAGGCCTCAAAGTGAGGAGCGACCTGCTCCTGGTCGTCGACCTCGCGGGTAAAGTTGGAGGGCGTGTCGATCTTGGTCAGGGACCCGAGGACCATGCCGGAGCCCGTCTTGTAAAACTTGAAGAGGGGCTCCTCGTCGCGCTTCTTGATGGACTTGTCCTGGACCTGGAAGCCGTCGTTTTTGCACTTTTGGTTGCCGCAGTACTTGACGCCGCGGGAGCCCGGGTTGCCAAAGGCGATCTGCAGGCTGTGGCTCTTGAGGCCCTTCTTGCGCCAGCGGCCGTAGACGGTCTGCAGGGCCTTGCCCTGGCGCGAGTTCTCGACGGGCGGCACGCAGCGCGAGACCTGGTGGCCGTTGGGGAACTTGCTGTCGCTGGTCGAGGCGAAGGGGTACTCGTCGCACGACGTGAACTTGCCGCCGCGGTGCCCGGGCCCCTTGCGGCCCTTGTTGCACTTGTTGCCCTTTTGGCAGCCGGCCGAGAGGCGGCGCTTCTTGGCCGTGTCGTCGTTGGGGCTGTCCCAGTTGAGCGTCTGCGAGAAGGTCGGGCTGCCGCAGCGGACGGCCCAGCACATGTTGGTGCACACCTCGGGCATCCTGTTGCAGAGGAAGGTGACGTCGGGGGGCGTTGCCGTGACCTGGGGCGTCGTGGCCAGCCATGCGGCGGCGGCAAAGAGCACGGTCTTGTAAGACATGATGATGGCGACGTCGTGTGAAGAGCTTGCAGTTGAAGTCAGGAGATAATGTGAAGCGGTTTGCTTTGATAGAGATGTCTCTGAAGCGAGGCTCCATTTCCTCTCTTATATACGTAAAAAGGGCGGACATGAACGTCCGGATCTGACCGGCCTCAACCGCGTGCACCAGACTGCAGTGCCATCTCCTGAATGGATTCAAGGCTGTATGTCGCTTACACGACGGATATCACGGGACACTTAGTTTCTGTTGATCATCTACGTCTGTGGTGCTCCCGGTAAACCACGAGCACTTGTACACACACAAAAGCCATTATTGGCTTACATCCTGCTGTGACCCCTGGGCGTTATGCGGTGATGCTCTCTCAGCATGGCGATGTGACTCTGCGTGAGATTGTGGAACGCTCACGATGGCACGACCCTCGGCCCTTTGCCGAGTAGCGGCTTACGGGACGTGCATGAGCGTAAACGACGTCTGTTTTGGTGATATCCAGCGACTATGTCGGAGTTGGTCGGCCTTTGCTCGTTCATGATGCTCGTTCGTGGGCTTGGGGGCGGCGGAAGGATTAACTGGAGTGCGGCTGTGGTTTTTAGTTGGCGACGGCCCGGACGAGGCATTTCAGCTTCAGCTCCGAGTATTTCAGGAACCCGCGGCAGACATAGCCCAGAGTCGGCAGTGCAAGAATATGAAAAAATGGCATAGTCCCGTCATCAATATATGGAGAAAGGGCGACGATCGATCCATCACGGCTTACATGCGGCGACGGTTGAGTAGATTTTTGCGGTTCAGCTGTGTGGCACAGACGGTGTTGGGATCTGCACTGCTGACACAGAGAGTCGCGCAAATGGGCTCACTGCGTGCATATCTCGCACCTGCACTACGCTGCGGTCGGTGGTGGTGCATTGCTCCAGTCTTGTGTACCTGTTGGGCGGACTGAGGGGAGTTGCATCCCACGTCATTGTCGTCACAGCTGCGCTTCACTTCCACGCCTGCGACTCTCCTCCCCCGGTCTCTTTTCGTCTTGCCTCTTTCAACTCGCACAAGACTCGGCTACGGAGCAAAGTGACAAGATCACACTCGACTGAGCTGTGGAAAAGCAGAAACCAAACAGGAAAAGAGAAAAAAGAGGACGAGAGAGTGAAAATGTCAGACGACGAGGGACAGGGCCTCGCCTACAAGGTGTACATCACGGCGCCGGAGCTGGACGAGGCGACCGTCATCAGCGCGCTCTGCGACGACGACGAAGAGGACGCGGACAACTTCAAGGTCGAGACGCTCGCGGGACACCCGACGCAGGCCGTCATCCGGCATCACCGCGCGGGCAATCACGACGACGACGTCAACGCCAAGCTGCTCCTGGTGTTCGACTCGGACGACCTGGAGGAGCGCGGCGCCCTGCTCGTGTCCCTGGACGAGTACCACGGCTTCGACGACGGCGTGCGGCTGCCGCCCTCGGACGCCAACAACTCCATCAGCTCGCTGAGCATCGCCAACGAGGACTGGTACACGCTGCGGCAGGACGTGCCCGACGAGAAGACGGACGCGACGCCCGTCGAGTGGTTCGCGCTGTACGACGCGCTCCCCAAGGACGATCGACGGGGGAACTTCGACGCCGCGCTGCGGGCCATGAACAAGGGCGTCCAGGACGTGGGCGCGGACGAGCCCGACGAGGAGGGCGACCCGGACGAGCTGCCGCGCTTCTACAAGGCGGCGCGCGCGGAGGCCGGAGACGACATCGAGCGCATCGCCGACGGGCACGCGGCGTACGCGGAGGAGCACGGCGTCGACGCGGCGCGCTTCGCCGCCATCGACGCCGACTACGAAGCCGACGGTGCGCTGTTCGTCCAGGTGGAGCCCGAGTGGGACTCGTTTCGCTGCAGGGGCGACGTCGCCGGGGAGATTCTGCGATGGATCTACGTGAATCTGATGACCTGGGACGAGGCCAGGGAGTTTGCAGGGCGGCAGTAGGGCTGGACGGGGGGGCTGATGGCCAGGGCGGGGGGGTAAAGAAATAAAGAATGTTGCTGCTCGGCGCCGCGATGGAATTGACAGAAACAATGCGAGACTCGTCGAGCTGTTTGCATGTTTTTTCTCTCTTCTTCTTCCACGTCTGATAAAGTCACCCACCTGCTCAAGAAGCTCAGCTCAATGTTCGTAAAGAGCCCCAAACGTTGCGACGTGGAAGCCGGCGCGATAGCTGACCGCGGGGTGGTTGGGTAGTACAGATCGTAAGCGGCAGGTGAAAGTAGCGTTTCGTCTAGTGCTGCTCCTTCGTCTGAAGAGTGAGGGTGCCATCATCTTTTATTAAAATGCCTCAGGGCGACTGAAGACTGGATGATCCCGGCCAACATCTTGTGTTAGGCCAAGAGGAAAGCCCAAGCTGTCACCGGCCGAGCAGCCGAGCGGTGAGCCTGCCTCCATACGTCTTCGATCCGGTGTACGCTGTAGGCTGGCGGGCTGCTTTCAAAAAGACGACGGTCGCAACCTTTGTGTTGTAAACATTGTCGTGGCGTTGATACGTGGTGGGCATTCATGCTTCGTCCCGGCATGAGGGGTTCGCGTATCGACTACCATTCATCCGAGCATGGGGAAGCAGCTTGTCCCATGCACGTTGCATCCCAAAAAAGGCATCCGACGCTACGCAGTTTGTACTCACTCCAGCTCCAAGTCGCCCATGTGCCGAACAAGCCGGGAGGGGACGCTTGCTTATCAGCTGGCGCCGCCGCCAAGTGAGTTTTAAACTCGGCCAGAGCAGGCTGGAAGTTTCGCCCGCAGCTGAATCGAGACCCAAAAGGGAACCGAACAGAGGGGGCTTCGGAGACGCCCGCCTCACCTCCTCGCCTACCAAGTTACTAGCCTCGACCCCAGACACACACAAACACACACACACACACACACACAGACAACGGCACTCAGATCCGCTCTGATGCGTCCCGCCCATGGCGCCGATCGCCCAGGGTGGCCCGACCACTAGGACGTCGATCTGCGAACACGACCTTCCAAGATGCGCAACGAGTCCCGTCGCCGCCATCTCACATGGCGAACGATGGCGCGCCTTGACTGGTTGGATGGAACGGATTGTGCCGTATCACGCGGGCCCGACCCTTGGCGGCTGTGAGTGGGAGACAAGGCCGTTATTTGTTCATGTTGCTCTGGTACTGCACTACCGTCGGGGATGAGATCAAAGCGGACGACGGGGAGACCGGCACGGCCCTAAGCGGTCGGGGGTGACCTTGACGCCTTCTACATGTAGTACTAGCAACACGCGGCGTCGGTGTGATGAGTATCTAATGATTGTAGTAGACACTTCTTCTATATAATTTGACCACACCCCCTTCCTTGGACCCCTATTCAACGGCCGTGTCCTAGCCCACGCCCTTTCGCAACGTCGTTGAACAAACCCTCCGCCCGCAACCGCCACGATGCAGCTGACCCTCGCCGCCGTCCTCTCCGTCGTCGCCCTCGTCAGCGCCGCCCCGGCCGACCCGCCACCGCTGCTGGCAACCCGCGGCGCGACGACCTGCGGCAGCACCTCGTACTCGGCCGGCGCCGTCGACGCCGCCTCGTCCGCCGCGTGCGACTACGTGCAGAGCGGCGACACGGCCGGCAGCTCGACGTACCCGCACCGGTACAACAACTACGAGGGCTTCAACTTCCATGGGATAAGCGGGCCGTATTACGAGTTTCCCATTCTCAAGTCCGGCAAGGTCTACGGCGGCGGTACGTACAATGCCCCCGAAGGCAAAAAGCCTTCATAGAGTTATCGGAATGGAAAAAAAAAAGGACTTTGAGGTCTAACGCTTTCTTGACAAACACAGGCTCCCCCGGCCCGGACCGCGTCGTCGTTACACAGGACTGCGATCAGGCTGGTCAGATTACCCACACTGGCGCCAGCGGTAACAACTTTGTCGGCTGCTCCGGCACGAACTGAGCGATGGGCGGTGGAGAGGCGAAGCCCGTGGCGATGTCGGCTGGTGACGGACTGACTGACTGGCTGAGTGACATGTGGGCTTGGACCGGGATTCGAGCCATCGCCGCGCTTGAATGAGGCTGGCTGACGACTTATTCGTGCATATATACCTTGTTTGTGGGCGCTGTATACATACATGCAGCCGAGTGGCCCTGAATTGAGGCTTGATCACGTTTCGAATGGCCTTGATTATGGCTCTGCGTTCCGTTGGTTCTCCATTGAGTAAATACTCGCGACTCTTTGCAACTCACAAAGACTCGCGGCCGAACGCATGCACGCAGTCATCTAATGAGCCCACTCTTCACATTAAACATGGCCTGCAGCCTGTCTCGATTTATTTTCTACCAACCCATCCAACACCGCTCAATGCATTTTCGAAATTCCCATTCCAAACCTAATCTATGCGTCACTCAGATGGTATATCGGAAAAACGGCGCTCGATCGCCCATGTCCCTGTGCCGCCTCCTCTCCGGCACCGAATACGATTCCGGGCTCTTGTACACGCGATCGCGCCGCGCGTTTTCCTTGCGGACGGACCACGACATGAAGACGGCCAGCAGACAGGCGGCGCCTGTTATGAGCAGCATGATGTTGTGTCCGGACACGAAGCGCTCCGCTTCGTCGTGGCGGACGACGAAGCCGGCGACTGCGCCGCCGAGATTGCCCTGGGCGTAACTAGGTCAGCATGAAATAACAACTTTCCTGCACGAGCTGTGGGCGGGTCGAGAGCGGAGTGGGTGGGCAAGCGAGGACTTACAAAGCCAATGTGCATGGCGATGCCGACGGCGAGCTTGGTCGAGCCGCCAATGTTGTTGGCGTTCCAGGCGATGTCCTGCGGGACGACGGGGTAGATGCCCATGCACACGAGGAAGCAGGCAAAGTACCGCGCGCCTGCGTCCTCGACGGCGCTGAGGATCGCGAAGCCGGTCATCCTGCGAGGTATTAGCACGCGCACACACAAGCACACACACAACAAACCGAAGGATAAGGAGAACAAGGGGCATCACGTACGCCAGGATGCAAAACGCGATAATGTAGACGCCTCGCTGCCGCTGCCGGTCAGCCGCCCATCCCGCCGCGAGCATCACGAGACTCGCGGCCGCGTGCGGAGGCATCTCCATGAGTATCGCCTTGTCGTCGTGGAAGCCCATGTCCTCGATGATGAGCGGCATGAAGGCGCCGATGGAGTACAGCGGTATGGAGATGCCGACCGTCATGACCATGTGCACCCAGATGTGCCAGTCGAGAAGCGCGCTCCTGACCTGAGCGAGCTTCAAGCCGTCGGACAGGTGGCACATGTCCTCGGCGAGGCGCCGCATCACGGTCCTCTTCTCCGACGGCTTGAGGAAAGCACTGCTGTCTGGGCAGTCGTGCAGCAGCCAGTACGATGCCCCAGCTGCAGCAGGTGAAAAAAAAAAGAGAACATGATCAGCGGCCGGATGTAGAGAGGCGAGGAGATTAAGCGCTGACGTACCGACGAGCAGTGTGACGAGCCCTTCGAGGATGAAGATCCAAGACCAGCTGTTGAGGCCGCCGACGCCGTGAAACTCGAGTATGGCATCCCCGATGAAGCGGTTGAACGGGCTGCCCGCGACGGCGCACGCGTAGATAATCGCGATGCGGAAGCCGTACTCGTACCGGGTATACCATGTAGTGAGGCTGGAGACACATTGAAAAACAATCACATGTAAGCGGGGGATCTTTCTTCGGAGTTGGTTTGATACCAGAACGGGGGCACCAAGCGCGGCTTACTAGTAGACGACGCCCGGAAAGATGCCACCCTCGGCGATGCCCAGCAGGCATCGCATGACGAGAAGGCCGCCGTAGGTCTTGATAAAGGCCATGCAGACCGTGACGATGGCGAAGAGGACCATGAGCGTGGGTAGCCATATAGATGGCCGCACGCGCTGCAGGGCCAGATTCGACGGGATCTGCACAATCAGGTAGAAAGGAAAGAAGACTGAAAGTGCAATCTGAGCGTTGTCAGTGCCAAATATGATGAATGAGGAGTGGAAAAACACAACAATAACAGCAACAGCAATAGAAAACAAAAAGAATATCATGAAAGTGCATGAGAAAAGGCTTGGGATAACGCAAAGAGTGTTGCTTACTTACATTGTAGTCGTGCCTGCCCGTCATGTGCAAGTCCTCCATCAGCCCATCCTGCTTCGCATTGCCCAGGTTCGCGCGATCTATGCACGAGAGCAGGTACAGCAGGCAAACGAGGGGCATGACGTGACGGTCGATGCTAAACACGATCCGCGCCGTCTTCCATCTTGACGGCCGCTGATCCTCAGCCGCGTCCTGGTGCGGCGCGAAGCTGCGGACGCTCTCGGTCGTCGGCGCCGCGGTCAGCCGCAGGCCGTCGTCGTCGGTGAGGTATCCCTGCTTGTCCATGGAGTCGTCGTGCCGAGGCTTCGGCCAAGATTGCGAGAGCGGAATCATTGTCGTCGTCGTCGTCGTCGTCGACGTACAGTCAGTAAATGTACATGTAAGGTGTCGCTATGGCCGAGGAAGCGGCTTCTTTGACGGCTTGTTTTTACTTTGTACAAGTAAGTAAGTAACCTGGTATTAGATCTGACAGCCCAGCCGGCCAGCGACCATGCCTTTAGGATAGCAGTATAGTAGCCATATACACCGTCGTGAGAGAGAAACCATGAAAATATATCCACTGCGAGGAACGCACGCGCGGCCCGCCCCCTGCCCAAGGGCTGCCCTGCCACGGGCGGTCGTGTCGCAGGGCACAGCGCTCCATCACCGCGGGTCGATCATAGCTTATCTGCAGTCAATGAGATACGGGCCCCTTGTTCCAAAACAAATGAGACACGAGAGCCGGCCTCTGGCTTGGAGAGGCGGCACCGCCATGCCGAGTCGCTGGGGCCAAGTGGCCATGCGTCGCTCGCGCTCTCTCTCTCCCTCTCTGCGCCCCAGACTGTCCCAGAAGTACGGTACGGTGAGCTGGCTGGCAGCCCCAAACCTCAGACTCGCTGTATCAGCGGCGGCGACGGAGAAGGGGGGGGGGGGGTTTCGGGTTTGGGTCTCCCAGTGCTTAGCTGAGCATCACGACATCAACGGGCGTGCGCGAGACGAGGAATGTAGATCCGGTGGTGTTTGTACGGGCAGACAATTGCCAGTGGCCGTCGACTTTGCGCCGCTTGGCAGATCCAATCCGGACAGGATTCCGCCCCCCATCATGCTTTTGCTCTCTGATGGCGACGAGGGCGTCAAGCTAGAGCCGCTGTGCATGACGGCCCAGCCGCCCGGAGCCAGGTGCTACTAAATTCTCCGCTTGGCCACCACCACCACCACCACCACCACCACCTACCTACCACCACTTTTTGCACGATGGAGGCGGGCGCTGACTGAGGGTGACAGTCCGGGAGGGTTGGGTTGATGATGCCCCGTCTGTCTGCCCGACGAGTCGAAGTGATGATGGGATTGTCTCACTCTGATCCTGATGGTGAGACGGCATCTTAGGACGCGCGGACGCTTTTCCCCTTCGGCCCAGACAAGACACGAGGAGGAAAAAGCTTGGCAGATGGTGTCGGCAACGACGAAACAACACAAATGGGGCATCAAACAAAAAAACGCACGAGAAGAAACGGATTGAGGCTCTCTCCACTGATGCGGAAGGCCGCCCGGGCCAACGCCGCAACGGTTTCGTGGCACACCAGCTCGGGGGGTGGCAGTTGGCGAGAAAAAACGAGAGGCGTTATGCAACAAAGCACGAAAAGGGGGCAAAGGGTGGCCCCGGCCCCCCCCAGGTCAATTTGAGGATGGAGGCGCCCAAAGCAATTGTGGCTGAGATCAAGGGTGGTTTGGTTCCCCTCGAAACTACACCCGCATGTCCCGGCATCTCGCATCCGAACGAAAAGGCTCGATTCGCGCGCGCGCATGCCTGCCTACGGCGGTGGAAGGGCGAACATCTGCGACTTGGACTTGACTAGCCTAGCTGCGCATCATCATCATGCCCTGACTCGGCACCGACACCGCCATTCTTGTTGTCGTTGTCGTCGTCGTTGCTGCTGTCATTGGCCTTGTTGTCGTTGTCCTTATCGTCGTCGTCGTCGCCGTCGCTGTCAGGCCCTTCTCTGACCGGCAGCCGGGACATGAGAATCGTGGCCATTTCGCTCAGCTCGACGTCGACGTGCGGGCGCGGTCTCAGGTCGTCGCCCGCGTTGTCGACGTCTTGCTCCTCCTTCCCCTGCTGCTGCTGCTGCTGCTTCGCGCCGCCGTTCCTCGACGCCTTTATGCGCGACAGCAGGTCCCACGAAAACGACACGCCAAACGTGAGGCCCGTGAAGACGAGGCTGACGACGACGAAGATCCAAAACTTGCGGATGGCCTTGAAGCTGAGGTCGTCGTCGAGGCTGAGGAACGGCATGCTGAACATGGCCTGTGTCCGGCGCGCCCAGGCGGTTAGTCTATCATTTTTGTTTTGTTTTGCAATGAAAGCGCAGGCTGCGGCGGGAGAAAGGTCTTGTTGTCGTGAATCGAGACAAAGGGGGATATATATATATCGAGAGAGATCGAGAGAGTTAAAGAGGCTACTTACGGCGACGGTGGAAGAGGGCAAGAAGCACATGGTGATGAGCGCCAGCCGCCTCATGTACCGGGTGTCCTCCTTGGCCTGCTCGGCGTACTTGTGCATCTCCTCGGCCTGCTTCTGGCTGCTGCGCGACACCTGCCGCATGTCGATGAGGCTCTGCCTCACGTAGTCGAGGCTGTTGTTCTGGACAGCCACCGCGCACTGCATTTAATGGGGGGGAAGTATGGGCCCCCCCTCTTCCTGTCAGCATACAAGTTCGGCTCCCGCCACCGCAGTCGTCACAGACCGGGCGTGCAATGAGGTGACGTGGGTAGGTATGTATGTATGGGGCTCACGTTTCTCAGCTCGCCGTCCAGGGCCTCGCGCAGGGCGGTAAACGCGGTGAGGTTGTCGCGGAACTGCTGCTGCGAGTTGCGGGCAATGTCGCGCACGGCCAGCAGCAGCTCCCTGTGGCGCGACGGCGACTTCTCTGGTAGGGACATGATGCTCGCCGCGCTCGCCACGGCGCCGGCGTGCTCGATGATGGACTTGAGGTAGACCATGTTGGTGATGGACACGAACTGGTACTCGCTCGCGTGCCCCATGCTCTCCGAGTACGAGACGTTTTTGCGGGCGTCGCGCAGCGCGCTCATCTATGTGTAGAGTTTTCATGTTAGTCTTGTCGAGGTGAGCACGCGGGGGCAAGGTTGGCTGGCTTCAAGCCCTGGTGACGGTGGTGATGGTGGTGGTGATGATGATAATGGTGGTGGTGAGGCGAGGTGAGGTCAGGGGAGGCGAGGTGAGGCGAGGCAAAGAGACTCACGTTGCGGGTGATGGAGCGCTTGATGCTCTCGGTGCAGTTATGCCAGTTGTCATTCACCGTCATGATGAGCAGCGCCTGCAGATACAGCAACCTGAGCTCGCACGAGACGCCCGCCAGGTCCGCTCCGACGTACCCCTTGAGCGCCACCTCGGTCTTGCTCACGCGGTCCTTGGCCACAAACGCCAGGACTCTCAACGGCGCCGCCGCCGCAACGGCATCGTCACCATCATCATCGCCCAGAGGCGTCCCGACGGCAAAGTAGGTCGGGTACGACGTGAGCAGGGCCCACGGCCACGCCCCCACGGGGATCCTCCACGTCCGCCAGCGGAAGCCCTCGGCGTGCACCTCGAACCGGTCGCCGCCCTGGTTCTGCACCAGGTGCCGGTACATCTCGCCGGGGACGCCCCAGCGCCGGACCACCTGCTCGAGACCCTCCTGCGTCTGCAGCGGGCTGAAGCCAGTAAAGGGCACTACGACGATGCAGTCGTCCTGCGGGCGGAGCTGCGACAGAGGGTGGTGCAGCAGGCTGCTCGGCTCGGCCTGTCCCGTGCGGTATACCCTGGCCTTGTTCGCGGACGTGTACTCGACAAACTTCATCTGGTGAAAGGCCCTCTCGCCCGTTTCGTAAAAGGGGTCGAACGTCGACGACATGTTTGCTGTTGCTGTTGCTGCTGTTGCTGTCGTGACTCCTCGGCGTCTGGTCTGGTGTGACGAGGGACGTCTGCTCTCAACGTCCTGTACGTTGGCCCCATCGCGCATGACCGAACCCGTTACATTTATCAAAGCCAGCTGGCCGCGACCCGACTTACACGCCCAAGCTCCCCCGGATGCGAGGTGCTGGGGGAACAAGGCGATAGCGTGGGCGGCCTGCATGCGGCTGAGCGCGCGTGGCGAACCTGCAGTAGACATCCTGGGATCCCTTCGCCCCGCGGTGGTTCGCCTAGCGCAATGCCATCTGCATCTATTGCAACCGTAGCTGCGATGTCTATCTAGAAGATGGATGTCTTGTACCATTTCAGCCCCCGTTGCCCAAGTCTGCCAAAGAGACTCGCGGCTGCGGCGTCACCTGGCCAAAATGTGGAAGGAAGCGAGTGCGTGCGATGGCCACGCCTCATTCTCACATGCGACTGGGTCGGGTCGGTGCCCAGGACGGGGGATCACGACTTGCGCGCGAAGCTTTTTGGACGCCTCGCCGTCGGTGGTTGCAGGCAGGCGACAAGGCGACTCCTGACGAACGGCTGCAACACTGCCCCGGGCGCACCATCGTCTCGAGACAGGCGGCCTCCCACAACCTAGAGCTGAACATCACGGCAACTGCGGTTTACGCGCAGGCAGAACGGCAGCGGCGAGGCTGGTGGTCGACAAATCAGGAAGATCGCAGATGTCACTTTCTTCTGCGAGGCAGAGCAGCGGCCAAGGCGACACAAACGGACATTTGGACACATCATACCCGTTGTTCGTACATGTTAACACTATCAAAGGCCGGGCCGCTCACGAGTCCACGTCGGCTTCATCGGCCAAGTCTCTCTCCGCCTTTGTCCCCTTCCACTTGACGAGGTTGCACAGCACCGGAATCACGGCGGCTAGGACGGCGCCGCCCCCAAGGAACGCCGCCGTGACGCCGAATCCGATGCGGTACGCCGGAGCATCCGTCGACGGCCATATGCGGCTGCCGTAGACGCTCGAAAAGTTGCCAAAGGCGTTTACAATGGCAATCACGATGGCGCGCTTCTCGGGCGGCAGGACAATGACATTGCTCGTCCACGTGAGGATCAGCGGCATGACCGTCCAGATGCCCGCGGCGATGAAGCACAGCATCACGTAGCGGACGACGGCCGTCTGCACCGCGACGCAGACCGCAGCGCACACACAGCCCACGGCGAGGGGCCCCGCGATGTGCCACCGGCGCTCGACGCGGCGGTCCGACGACCAGGCGACGACGTTGCAGCTCGTGGCCGCGATGACGTAGATGGGCACCGTCATGTACTGCGCCTTGACCGTGCTGTAGCCGAGGCTGACGGTGATGGTTGGGATAAAGTACGAAATCGTCCCGGACCCGACGTCGAGCATGTAAAGGACGACGAACATGTACGTGCGGGGATCCGACACGGCCGCCAGAAAAGCTTGCCAGTGGCTTAGCCGACGCCGCCCCGCCGTGCTGTTTGAGATGCCACTATGGGCGATGCGCACCGTGGCCAGCAGGCGCTCGTCGGGCGTGAGGCGCTTCGACGTCGCCGGGTAGTCGAGCAGCACAAAGTAGGCGATGAGCGCCACGCCAACCGTCGCCACGCCCTCGACGATGAACAGCCAGCGCCACCCCGCGAGGCCGTGCGCGCCGTGCAGATTGGACGTTATCGCGCCCGCGAGGAGGCCCCCGAAAGCGCCCGACGCCACCGAGGCCGTGAAAAAGATGGCAAATCGCTTCCCTAGAGGCCCGAAGAGTCAGACTTGCCTGACGAGGCAGCAGGTGTCCGGGGCAATGGGAACTCGACGACGTACCAACTTCCGGCTGGGTGTACCAGCAACTCAAGAGGAAAAGCACGCCCGGGAAGAAGCCTGCCTCGAGGCACCCCAGGATGAACCGAAAGGCCAAGAGGGCGCCATAACTTTTCGAGACGGCCATGAGGGCGCTCATGATGCCCCATATCAACATGATTGTGGGCAAAAAGATGGACGGCCGGCTTCGGGTGAGGATCATGTTGGACGGGACCTCACATATGAGATAGCCAAAGAAGAACACCGACAAGACCCAGGCGTACCCATCGTCGCTCAAGCCCAGGTCTTTGGACATGCCGCCAATCTTGGCGTTTCCCTGCGCGAGGTCAGTGCTGTGCCGGGGCGTCTTCCCGAGACATGTGCGCACTCACAATGTTGGTCCGATCGACGTAGTTCAGAATGTACATGGCCCAGAGCATTGGCAGGAAGTAGGCGTCAATCTTTCTCACAAGCTTCTTCTCTTCGTCGGAGCCCGGGACGTAGCTGCGAAGCGCCTCGGCGACGGCATCATCCTGCTCAGAGGCGACGCGGGCGGTGGCCTCCCTTGCCTCGACCGACGCGGACTTGCCGGGATTTATGACGGACATGACGCGGACGAGTTGCTCCTCCGGGACGCAACGGGGGCACGGTAGAAGCAAAGCGGGTGAGAGGAGAGCTGGGCACTTGAACTGACTGACAGTCGAAGATGCTACTTATACCCTTGCGCTCGTCGCTGCAGATGCCCTTCCTCACCACCTCGGAGCCGTTGCCCCGTGGGGTTACACAGATGCAGGCGCAAATGGGCCGAAACTTTGTTTGATGGAGTCTTTTTGGTAGCAATGCAGCCAGCATCGCGCGTTCTCGACCACGCCAGGGCCCGCTTGCACTCGGCGCGGGCCGCCATTGGCACGCCTCGAAAAGCTTGGGCAGGATTTGCCGCTGGTCCGAGTCGACAACCCGGAGGCCCGCTCGAAGTTAGCCGCCGGCCGCCGGGCAGCAGAGCTGTGGCGGGATTCTGCCCGCGTCGCACATGTTTACGCGCGACATCAGCAACTTCCCTCCGGTTCCTGCGGCGACGGGCACGAGAGCTATGCTATCAATACGTCTCGTTGCCGCCCTCAACCAGGCATCTGTGAATTGAGCGCGTCGAGGAAGTTGAGGCCATAGTTGTCCGACTCCAAGCTGAACTGGTTGGGCATCCCGGTGCCAAACATCCAACTGTTCCAGTCCGGCATCATCGCCTCTCCGGTCCAGTCCTGCGGCGTCGGCTGCCCGGCCTGCGACAACGACTTGATGGTACTGGCCGCGTTGCGCTCCTTGAACCTCTGGAGCATGCCGTCGAGCCCGCGGCCCAGAAAGTGCGCTACGTGGCGGACACACGGTCGCGTCTCCTCGAGCAGGACGACGATGCCCTCGATCAGCGACACCACGTCCTCGTAGCGGATGTTGAGGCTCGCGGACCGCCACTGAGACTGCGCCTTCATCAAGAAGAGGCAGGCGTACGCAATGGTGGTGAGCAGATACAGGGGCACGCCAATGACCGACTTGCGCATGTCGACGTCGTGGAGGACCAGCTCCAGGGCTGCCGAAGCGCTGGAGATGGCGAGGTTGACAAAGTACCGCCGCTCAGGCGACATGCTGTACTGCTCGTCGGGACGGAGGCCGCGCAGGCAGATGGAAAAGAGCTGCAGCCGGGCAAAGTGGTAGTGGAGGATGACCCCCTTGGCTGGGTACTCGGATACGAATTTGTTGGGTCCTGCAAAGCCGTTCGTCAGCAGAGCGTCCAGTCCAGGGCAGGCGTGGAGAAGAAAAAGACATACGCAGTCGAGGTTCCCAGTGGTTGCGCCAGTGCCCCAAATCGATGTCGAAGCGCCGCAGAATCTCGAACTCGTCGCTCGCAATCATGCGCGATCGATCCGGGCCGAACGCATGGTATATCCGACTCAGGATCTTGAAGACGCCTACCTGGCTGTGCAGGCGAAAGTCGGACTCGGTGATGCCTGGGAGCTGGAGGAATGTCTCATGGCAGGTGATGGTAGAGTTTTCCGTAAACACCGAGGGCCGCCCGTACGCGACGCTAAAGTGGTGATCGCAGACGTACAGCAGGTACCACAGCCGCGCCTCTTCGATGTACTGCGGCGCGTCCCGCAGCGCCTTTGCAGAGAACTGGTGGAGGTTGAGCTCGGTGGCGATGCGCACGGCGAGGCCCGACAGCTTCCAGCTCAGGTCGGAAAGCCAAAATGCGCCGATGGCGAGACCGCGCACGTCATCGAGGGTGTGGTAGCGGTCGAACATGGCCTGGCTGACGAGGTCCAGGAAAATGGGATAGCAAATGTCGAAGGCACGGCCCTCATCCTGAGCGTGCAGCGATGTCACTGCCAGAATGGCGGCCGTCAGCAGGCTCGACGACTCGCGGGCCGAGGCGAGGCTGTCGTGCACCAGCGCGATGCCGCCCCACAGATAGGCATTGAGCGTCTCGTCAAACTTGACGAACAGCTTCTCGGCCTCCTCCTCGCCGAAGCGTCCCTGGGCAATGAAGTCGTGCTGCAGGCAGCGGCTCGATGGGCGCCGGCCGCGCGCCCACGGCTCGTTGCGGATGTTGCGCAGCTTCGTCACCTCGAAGAGGCTGGCCATGGGGGCGTTGACCATGGCCTGGTCCTCTTGGTCCGGCGCCTCGGCCTCGGCCGAGTTCTCCCTCGTCATGCCCGTTGGGCGGATGGGCCGCGGACCGGAGGGTTGTCCCTGCGAGGGCGCGGCAGTGGTTCGGGCGACGCCGGGGCTCTGAGAGAAGCTGCTCCCCCTGTCCATGGACGCGCTCTGGACGCGGGGGGGCACGTTGGACGACTGGGGGAGGTTGAGGGCCCTTTGAACTTCGGACAGGGCGGCCTGGAGCGAGTGCATCTGCGATTCCATGGTCTTTTTCCACTCATTCTCATCGTCGAGCAGCGTCTGTAGGCTCTTGTTGACGATGCAGGTAAGCCCCAGGCGCGCGCAGCGCACGCACTGGTCCTGGCCCGGCTCCAGGTTGCATTTTATTTTCCGATTCTGGCATGCCTGGCCTGCGCGCTGTCTTAGCACCCATCTATCCATTGTCATGTTCGTTGTGTTGTGCGGTGTCGTTCGTCATAGTGACGAGGCGCGCATGTTGACGACACTTTGACCACGGCATGACGCTCACGGGACGGTTCCGTTCTGCGCCAGCGACGGACGGGCAATAGAAAAGGGAAGTTGGGACTTACACGCCCGAATCTTTCTCGAAATCTTCGGTTGATGCTCGGCAGCGTCCTGAGATGGACTGGACTGCGAGCCATCGGGCCTCGCGCGCTTCATGGCGTCTTTTGATCAGATAAGACAACCTTATGGGAGCGAAGGCCGCCCTAGAGAAACGGGGCCTGCTGGTGCTGCCCGCAGCAGTGCGCAAGTGTCACTGGATCGATGGTGCTTGCAGAGGAGAAGAAGCTGGGGGCGGGGCGGGACAAAAGCCGGTTCTTGAGCTGTCCAGCCAGCCGCGGCACGTGTTCAGGACCGGGCGCGGGTTTCTCCCCGCCGGCAGTCCAGTCGACAGCCTGGCTTCCCCACGTCGCTCCACCACGCCTGCGCATACACCACTATAATATCCACCACTCTCGGCCTCAGGGAGCTCTGCCCGATGCCATTTAAGATTCCGCCATGTCTGCTGCACAAGGCTCCTCCTTTTGTGCGCCGTCGGGCCCCGTCATCCAACGATCCTTTTAGGCAGCCACGCCCCGACGGAACTTAATCATCATAATGCCCGCCACCGTCGGCTTCTTGGGCCTCCCTCCGCCCAGCTGTGCCATGGCGCGGCGGTTACTCGAGGGCCCACGCCGACGCGAGTATCTCGTCAAAGCTTTCGACGGATACGAGTGCCGTGCGCCGGAGAGCATTGCATGGAACGCCGGTGGGGGTCGGGAGGAGCCCTCGCCTCACGATGCTCTTGCCGACAGCAACCTCTTGGTCTGCGCCGGCGACTGCTCAAGAGACATTCAACGAGACCTATTCTCAAACAGTGCTCTTTCGGGTACGTTTTTACGGTGACATTGGTGCTCCCGAATCCTGCCGGCCGGCCTTTTGCTAATTGCACAGCCCTTCCACCTCGTGCCATCATCGCCATCATGGGAGGAACAGCTCTGGGGAGCTTCTTTGAGCAGCTAGGCCGGTGCTTGGCCGTGGCCGACAGGTCGGACGTGGCTGTCGTAGAGTGCCACGCAGTCCACGATACGGGAAATCTGACGCTGTTCGCGGCCGGCGAGGGCCAAGATCTGCAGCGGGCACGGGACGTGTTGCGCGATGGCTCCGACGAGCTTTTCATGTTTCCAGGAGCCCCTGACGATGCCTCAAAGGCGTGCATGGTTTATCGCCTGCTTCTTGGCTCTCACATTGCTACGGCGGCCGAGGCCATTGGCCTCGCAGCCAAGGCTGGCCTGAACACGCAACAGGTGTACGATATCATCACCAACGCCGCCGGCAGCTCGCGCGCCTTTGAGAGCCGCGTGCCGAGCATGCTCGAGGGCGACTGGTCGGTCAAGGCCTCGTCCCTCGAATCGTGCGCACGACACATGGCTCCCGTCGTGTCGGCCGCCCGCGCCGCCAACTTCTCCCTGCCGCTTGGCGGCACCGCGGAACAGCTCTTCATCTCGGGCTGCTCCCAGGGATACGGCGCCGAGGACGACTCCGGCCTGGTACGGCTCTACCTGCCGACGACGCGGGATCTGGTTCGGGACTGCGCAAAGTCGGTGAAGCTCAAGGAAGCGCTCACCCCTGGTGGAAGCCCGCTGGACATTTCAAAGATTGGCGTTATTGGGCTCGGTGCCATGGGCCACGGCATGGCCGCGTCTCTCATTCGGGCGGGGTTCCCCGTCCATGGATACGACGTGTCTCCGCAAGCCATGGAGCGGTTCGCTACCAGCAACCTCAACGCGAAAGCCGCGGGCTCGCCCTGCGAGGCGATGCGAGATGCTGATGTCGTCATTCTCATGGTCCAAAACGCCTCGCAAGTTGAACAAGTTCTTTTTGGCCACGACAACAACGCAGATGCACTCTCTGACGGTGCGATTGTGATCCTCAGCTCGACCGTGCCGCCTTCGTTCACGCGTGAGTTGGGCGCAAAACTGAAAGCACTTGCTCGGGGCATCTGGCTGGTTGATGCCCCTGTTAGCGGTGGCGTTGTACGGGCAGCCAACGGCACTCTAACTGTGAGTCACAAAGCTATAACTACAAGCGGCACTCGCTAACGCGTGACAGATTATTTGCTCCGGAGAGGATCTAGTGCTTGCCAAGGTCAACAGTGTGCTGCTCGCCATGACAGGAAAGGCAAGCAACCTCTGCCACGTCGAGGGTGGTGTTGGCGCGGCATCCTCGGTCAAGCTCGTCAACCAACTTTTGGCCGGTGTCCATATCGCTGCCGCCGCCGAAGCCATGGCCTTTGCCGCGCGGCTGGGCCTCGACACGCGAGCAATGTTTGATCTCGTCAGGTCGTCCGGCGCGTGGAGCTGGATGTTTGAGAATAGAGCCCCCCAGATGCTCGAGGCGGACTGGACACCGCACTCGGCGCTCGCCATATTTGTCAAGGACCTGGGCATCGTACTGGACGAGGCGAAGCGCCTGCAATATTACGCGCCGATAGCTTCGGCCGCGCACAACCTATACCTGTCAGGGGCATCGCGTGGGTGGGCGAAAGAGTCCGATGCCGGCGTCGTTCGCCTCTGGGAGCTTCCTGGGAGCACTGTCGCTGAGTTGGCGCGGTCCAAGCGCCATGCAGCCGCGAAAGGGCAGGCCAGTGAGAAACAAACACCCGAGTGCCTTCCTGTAGGCGAGACGTTGGAGGCCTTGCCTCCGGTATATGGACAGGACGTCATCGCATCTGTTAGAAACGTGGTTAAGAGCGGCGACGTTCCGATGCTGGTTGTGCTCGACGACGACCCTACCGGCACCCAAACTTGCCACGACATTGATGTTCTCACGGTCTGGGACCCTGAGATTCTCGATCAGGAATTTAGCTTGAACCCGGCCGGCTTTTTCATCCTGACCAATTCGCGGGCTTTGCCGTCCGCCGAGGCGCGGAAGCTCATTGTTGACATCTGCAACAACGTATCGGCAGCGGCTAAAAAGGCTAACAGAAGGGTCGAGATCGTTTTACGCGGCGACTCAACACTGCGCGGCCACCTACCAGAAGAACCGGAAGCCGCTGAGGAAGCACTGGGGCTGTTTGACGGCTGGGTCGTGGCCCCATTCTTCTCGCAGGGTGGCCGCCTTACCATCGACGACGTTCACTACGTCAAGGAGGGCGACAAGCTGGTGCCCGTTAACCAGACGCCGTTCGCCCAGGATGCGACTTTTGGATACCAGAACGCGAACCTCAGACAGTACGTCTTGGAAAAGTGTGGCGCACGCTTCAGCGAGTCTTCGTTCCTGTCGGTGACTCTGGACGACGTCCGCAGGGGTGGCCCGGCGGCCGTGACGAATAAGCTCCTGTCGGTGCCGGCGGACCCGAACCGCGTCATCATCGTCAACGCCGTGGTTGAGCAAGATATGCACGTGTTCGTCGCCGGGCTTTTGGAGGCCGAGAGGAGGGGGAGACGCTACCTATTTCGAACCGGCGCGGCATTTGTCTCGTCGAGACTTGGTATTACCGGCATCCCCCCGTTGACCATGGCGAATCTCGGCGTGACTGCGGGTCACGATGCGTGCGGCGGACTCATCATCGCCGGCTCCTACGTCCCCAAATCGACGGCCCAGCTGGAGGTGGTAAAGCGTCGTCGTGCAGACAAGCTGGCGATAATCGAGCTAGACGTGGAGAGTCTGATTGGCGCCGCGGAAGGGGCAGGTGTGGTCGTTGAGGCGGCTGCAAGCGAGGCGTCGCGCAACATCGCCGCAGGCAAGGACACTCTTGTCATGACATCGCGGGACCTCATCAGAGGCCATGATGGCGACAGCTCACTCAACATTGGCTCCAAGGTCGCGCGGGCCCTCGTTGATTTGGTCGAGAGGATCAATGTCCGTCCGCGGTACATCATTGCCAAGGGCGGCATAACGTCGTCGGACGCGGCGACCAAGGCACTGCGAATGCGGCGTGCTCGGGTCCTTGGCCAGGCGGCCCCGGGAGTGCCGCTGTGGAGGTGCGACGAAGAGACCAGTAGGCATCCGGGCATGCCTTATGTAGTCTTTCCAGGTAATGTGGGCAGCGAGACAACGCTCGCAGAGGTGGTGGAAGCGTGGGCTGTTTGACGGCAGCGTCCCATGTACACATAACGCCAAGATCGCGACACATTTGCGTGTACATTTAGAACTATGCATGCGAATCCATCCATCTGCATTAATAGGACAGCTGTGATCTCTTATTCGTATACGAGTTAGTACCCCTGACATGGCATGCGCCGCGCCGCTTCCCCCGAGTCGTGCAGCATGCACACCAAGTTGTCCACAACCGCAAAGGCGTTGGCATTGCAAACGGACGCGTCCTTTTCTCTGCTCCAGACGTCCCTGCACGACTGCAGCGCCTCCAGCACGATCTCCTGCGGCTGGCCCTCGCAGCTGCAGGGCGGCAGCTGGCCCAGCCCCGACCCCGGGCCGTTGCCCATGCGCACCAGCTGCGAGCAGACCGTCATGGCCGCCGTGAAGAACTCGTGCTTGAGCAAGCCCGCGAACCAGGCGTTCTGCCGGCGGCCCGAGCCGATGTCGTCCTCGCAGAGCGTGCGCTGGTGCGAGAGGATAGCCAGGGCGCTCTCGAGCGACGACACGCACGAGATGGGGTAGTCGAGCGGCGCGGAGGGGGACAGGGCGAAGCGCGAGTGCAGCGCCATGAGGACAAGCCGGAAGAAGAGGTGTACCGTGCAGGCCTCGAGGTTGACGACGCCGACGGGGCCCGGGCACTCCTCCGTGCCGAGGTTCTCTGTCGCGAGACCCATGCCGGAGCGCTTGAGCTGCTGGCGCAGCGCGGCGTCGAGCTCGGTGACCTGTGCGTACGTGATGGCTCCGTCTGCGTCTGTCGAGGTGGTGGCCACGTCGAGGGCCTGCAGGAGCAGGTCGCCTGACGACGCCAGGGTACTTTCCAGCCAGGACTCGGATGTGTTTTTGCTTGCTTGGGGACTTGTATCATGGTCCGACGCGCGGGAGCTTCGCCTGCTGGCCGCCGCCGTTCGGAAACACGCGAGGTCCTCTGGCCGCAGCAGGACGGGCATGCCGCAGACGAGCGACTGCCTCATGTCGAGGAACACGACGGCCGCCCACAGCCTCCGTCTCGCCGAGCCGTCGCCCCTCTCACGGACCGCATCTCTATCCGCGGGCACGTGTAGCCCGATGCGCATGCCCAGGCGCTTGATCAGCCCGGTGAGCGGCCAGCACGTGTCCGACTCGTGGCACGACATGGCGTATATCTGCTTGGAGATGACCACCAGGCACAGGGTGCGGATATTCGCGAGGGTGGACTTGAGCATGTACGGCGTCCTCTTGAGACACAGCTCCGCGCCGTGCATGAACCGCGTCGGCATGCCGGGATACGTTTCTTCTTCTCCCCCGCCGGTGGTGGTGGTGGTGGTGGTGGTGGTAGTGGCCTGGGCGACAAAGTTGCGCGCCTGGCACCCGAGCGATAGTATCATGAGGTGCTGCGCCAGCCAGTCGGGGGGCATGCTGTGGTCGTCGAGCCAGAACCGCTCCAGCTCCTCCCCCCACGTGTGCTCGTCGAGCAGGTGGTACGCCTTTTCGATGGTGGCCATGTACTGCGCTATGAATATCTCCTGGAGCGGCCTGGGCGGTAGTTGAGCAACAATGCGACGGATCGTGTCCGCGGAGCTGGCGTCGTTGCTGAAAGGGTAGTTGATGGACATGGCCAGTGGCTGCGGGACATGTTCACGGTGGATGTTGAAGTCACTTCGACTGCCGTGATCCCTCGGTAGGTAGCCTTTGAGCTGCGATGCCGTCAGCCACGGTCAAGACTATGGCAATGGCACGGCCTGTGCTGACGCCCTTCTCACCTCTTGCAGCAGGTTGTTCCAGTGCGTGCCGTTGCGGTTCTGCGAGTCCCACGTCGCATCCACGAACCTCGTCGCGATGGTGTTGAGCGCATCGCCGCCGTCCCACACCACGGGCGTCGGAGGCGCGTGAACCGGCTCCGTGTAGACGCACTGTGCCTCTCGCCTTGCCTTGACGCAGCGCCCGCAGGGGACCTTTCTGTCGCACCGGACCTTGTGCTTGCGGCAGCGGACGCAGGACAGCACGGCCCTGTCTCGCTTCAGCTTGATTGGACAGGTCTGTGCCTCTGGTGAAAGCATTGCCCGCGGAGGATGATCGCTGCTGGAAGCTGGATCGTCCTGTCGGGGGCCGCCTGCCGTGGACATGTCGTCGAGCCCATGGTCGGGGGACGTGTGGGTGAGGCTGTTACGGGATGTCTGGGGAGGCGACTCGCCTTCCCGCTGGGACGTCGACTGTGCGCATTGCTGCGCATCGTTTCGTCGCCCACGGACAGGATACCTTGCGATTTGTCTTGATGGAGCGTTGTATTCGCATAGCGTCTCCGCTCGGGAGCACCGTGAGCAGCTCGGACGAACGCGATCACAGCCGACCTTGGCGGTGCGGCACCGCTCACACGCCGACACGGGGCGTCCATGAGCAACCCAAGACCTCTGCATGGCACACTCTGTCTATGAGAGAGACGGCCCTTTTGGCGTATGAACGCTCGTGTGTGTCACCGACTAAGTGGTGGGTGGCAGGGACGACGGTCACAGGATTGAGGCTGGGTTTGTTTGTCCGGCAGAAGCTGGCGGTTAAATCCGACCCCGAGTCTGACCATCAGATAACTGTGCTGGCCCTGTAACGCCGCAGAGACAAGGAGGGCCAGTCAATCTTATCAGATGAGATGTCGGCCGTAATGCAGAATGAAAGGGGGAAGAGTGTGATTACCATCTGCGTGGCCATCGAGGTTCTGGCTCGGAAAAGGCGCCGATCGTCGTCCGATGAAATGTGGGGCTAAACTCCGATTCCGCCATGTGCCGGTCAGGGGCCAGGCAGCGGGATCACGTATCGAGTTGCGCGTCAACAGACTCATGCCCTGGGCATCTGGTATCTGGCTAGCCAGGTTTGAGGAGTTTTAGGCCGCCTCGCGAAAGTCTGCCCGAAGGAACGTAAGCCATGAAGTTCCCGAGCTCGGCCGAGAGCAGGGGCTTACATGTATGTCTACTACACGGAGAAGAGTAAATACACATATAAAGAGAGATGGCTTGGCCGAATGAAAGCTCTGCTGCTATTCCACAGTTTTCAGACCGTTTCCAGAGTAGTCTTGGTCATCAAAGCTTGCGCCATGGGCAACGAAGCCACAACAACTATTGCAGACGCTGTCACGGCCCGCAACGCGGTCGCGTCTCGATACCGCGAGGCTCTTGAAGCGCGCGCGTCGAATCCGGATCAAATCTTCTATGATGCTGAAGACCTAATCGAGCTTGATTCAAGTAAGTAAAAGCAAGCAATTCGTCCACGTCATATATATACACGGTTTATTTCATCCGCTCTAATATCAACGCGATTTCGATCGCTCACAGATCTTGTGGCTTTGTCCAGTGCGTCGCAGGAGAACCCAAGGGTACGATCAAAACATGCCAGAACAGGCACATATAGTATGAAACTCTGACAACTACTCTGTAGACCTGGCCACTTCGACGGAAGTGGGTAGTTACACTGTTGACTGGAACGTACTGCTTCCTGGCCCCATTTGCGAGTATGACGCTCAGAGCGACTCTGTTGTTGTCTGGTGTGCTCACACCGCGCAGGTACCATATTCGCGCCATCCCTCTCGTCAATGATGGAAGATGTTGGAGAGACAGACCCCATCAAGGGCGCACTTCAGATTGCCATCTTTCTTCTCTCGTTTGCCCTCGCCCCAATATTCCTCGCACCCCTTAGCGAGATATATGGCCGCCGCCCTGTCCTCCGGCTAGGCAACGCGTTCTTTGCCGCGTTCAGCCTTGGGAGCGGATTTTGTCGGACGGTCAGTCCCCGTAAGCAACCTTGTATAATGTGTGCTAATGTCGCCAAGACGGCTCAGCTGTCGGCATGTCGCTTCCTCGCTGGAATCGGCGGGTCGGCATCCATGGCCGTCTTCGGCGGCGTGCTATCCGATGTCTGGCCTCTTCAAGACAGGGCTCGCGCGTCGGCCATCCTGGGCACCACGCTGTGAGCCTGATTTGACTCACATACACTACCCTTACTTGAATACTGACGAGCCAGGTTGCTGGGTCCTGTTTTAGGACCTGCGTGCGGCGGCTGGATGTCTGAGCGCGCGTCCTGGCGGTGGACATGCTGGGTCCCGGTGAGTCGACACGTCTGTACATACAGTCCTGTCATGCTGCAAAATCTAACATGAGATACTCATAGGCAATAGCGGCTGCAGTCCTGGAACTAGTCTCGACGTTTGCATTCCACGAGTCGTACATCCCGGCCATTCTCAAAGCCAAGGCGAAACGTCTACGCAAGCAGCAGTCCAACCCTGACTTGTACACTGTGATGGACATTGATGCAGCAAGTGGAAGAGCATCTAGCACTCTCGCGATTATTGAATCTGCCAGCCGTCCAGGTTTGACTCTCCATTCATACCCTCGCCTTGTACTCTCTCCTGACGCGCGAGGCCAGTCACGTATCTCGTCCTCGACCCGGCACTAACCTTGTTGTCGCTTTATTACGCCGTCGTCTTCGGAATTCTGTACCTAGTAATCGTCACTGTAAGAACTATTCATTGCTGAACGCAGCATAGAAGCTGACGAATCAAGTTCCAATTCGTCTTTGGTCAGGGATACGGCCACTCGCCCGGCGTCGTGGGGATGGATCTGCTCGCCGAGGGCATTGGTGCGTTTCTCGGCATGTATACCACCGCCAAGCTTTTGGAAATTGTCTACCGGAGGCAGATCAAGAAGAAAGAGTACAAGTTGGAGACTAGGTACGACATCGTAATACTACAAGCCGGGGACTCATTGATGTCATGTTCGCTTAGACGACCTCCGAAAGTGGACTAGCTGACTGGAAAGCAGGTTGATCAGCGCATTTCCAGGGGCAATGTTCGTGTCAGCCGGCCTGTTCATCTACGGATTCACAGCGCTTCGAACTCATTTTATTGTGGTGAGTTTCTGCTGCCCGAATGCGACTCCAGTTGACTTGACTAACACTTGATGGATAAGCCCCTACTCGGAGTGCTCGTCTTCAGTTTCGGTACCACAAACACATATGTGAGTGCTCGAAACACTGCTCCAGTTGAGCCGCAAGGGCTGACGAATGTAGTTGGCAATACAGCTGTACATAATCGACAGCTTCGACTATCCTGCATCAGCCATTGCCGGACGTGAGTACAATTGATATTCATGTCGCTCGCCGCCTCACGATACTGACAGGTTACAGTCTCAGTGCTCCGTTGTCTCTTTGCTGCAGGTACCCGACCCCAATGAATACGCAATGACTTCATAAATCTCACACGAGTAGTTTTTCCGCTTTTTGGCCAGAGGCTAGTTGACTCACTCGGCGTCGATTGGGGAATGGGCCTGTTGGGATTCATATCACTTGGCCTAGGACTCCCCTTTCTGCCATTGGTATGTGCACTGTCGCAATCGGCTCCGCGGCTAGATGGCGTGCTGAGAACTTTACAGATTTACTTCTATGGCCCGCGCCTGCGAGCAGTTGGTAGGAGGAACCGCACCCGTCTGATCGGATAGGGCTATGCGGGTGAATGGGGGACAGGAGCGAACATCTCACAGCCTACTCGAGGGGTGCAATCTCACCAAGCGGCGTCCCGCCCGCCTACATTAATCTCACTCGGTCCTTTTTGCAGGATACCTGTGGGGTTGGCGACTATGTTATGCGTGCAGTCTGTGGCCCTGATCGTCACATATCTTGTCTTGTGCAGCTTCTATACATGTAGGGTGGTGCGCCGGGTATTCCGCACGCGTTGTACCAATGTTACCTGTCACGGTCTAGCCGGACGCTCTAATTGTGCTGCTAAAAGAACCATCTACAGAAGCCAGTATAGGACCCCGAGCATCATATAGCTCAGGCAACACCACCGCTCGAGATGCTGGTAACTATGCAACCGTGTGGGTCGCGTCTTTACATAGCTTGGGTGCTGAAATTTGATGCTAGATCGCAACAAGTAGTCAAAAGCCACCATAGCTGCTGTTGTGACACCGCCGCCAGAGCTCCTCTGAAGACCGTGCTGCCAGCCTGCAGCACAAAGTGTCGCCGAGGATGGTTATTTTCAGTGGAGAGGGCCGGATGCTCGCACGGCCATCCTGTGAACACTGCGGCCAGTTCAGAAAGTTCATCGCCCCGCGAACATGAGGTCCACCGTGGAAACAGTGTCCCCGCGAACACAAGAAACGACTGCGAAACAGTCAGAGTTGACGCCAAACGCGTGGCTCGTGAAACGGGTATGCACCGACCACATAGTCGATCACAATGCCATCACAAGTGTTCCCCCCCCCCCGGTAACTGCGCAAAACAAAGCCGAGTCAAGTTATATGTCCTATATAGGGAGGTCGCCAGTTGCTCTGGCACAAGTCATTCGTTTCGTTTCAGTGCTAGATAGCGAGCCCGTCCGTTCTAGCGACTGACCGTCATTACCATGGATGTGAGGCGCTGACTGGCTGGTGGCGCCTGATACGGTCTTCTGATGGGCGCCAGGGCGTGACCCCGCGATGGGCGGCCAACGACCACCCCATATATACTCCAACATTTGCTTCGATGCAACCCACCCCCTGCGCGGCGGCGGCCACCCCGCCAAGATCCAGTGTCATGCAGGTTCCTGCATGGTGCCCGCAGCCCGTGGAAGGATCCCCGGGATGGACCGGACTGATCAAAGACATCAGGTGCCCCAGTGGCGTGGGCACGACATTCGGCCACGAAGCCTTCCATCAAATGGGTTTCCTTTGGACCGTGCGTCGGTCGGGCCTTGACCTTGAAAAGGCAGTTCAGGGGCCTGGGCAAGAGTCAATGTTGCGCGCCTAGTCATTCGCACTCGCCCAGCCCGGCTTTGTCTACACATGGGACTGTATGTATTAAATGCCAGGTGAACCCATCCAAAGGGGGTCTCCCGCCAGGATGTCCGCGTCGGAAACCAAGCTCATGCCGTGTACGAACAAGTACTGTAAGTGACAATGAGGCACAGCCAACAACTGGCCATCCTCCTCTGGGTGGCCGCACTCACTGCTACGCTCGCGCTCTTCGTCTCGCCGCCGTCTCGCCAGTCCACAGGCCGACATACCGCCAAGATCCATGGCAAGACGACCGGCGCCGGCTGCAAGAAGAGCGATAGGACCTACGACAGTACGAAACTCAAGGAGGGCAGCTTCATGCCGTGGAAGCTGCTGGGGTCCCAGACTTTACACAGCAGCGGCAAGCAATACGTCACCATCGTCAACCTGACGCCCCATCGCTTCAAGCTCGACGATGCTCACTCCTATCAAATGGACGAGTTCGACTTTGGCGACGTTCCCCAAGGCCGCGCGCGCCAGAACGTAGCTCATTACACCGAGAGGGCGGGCGCAAACGACAAGGACGACAACGGGGAGGCACACTACAGCATCGTGGGCACGAACAAGAAGTTTGTCATCCGAGCCACCACCCACATCCCAGATAACCACCCCCGGCGGACAGTCATTGACCTGAGCGGCATGGGCATGGGCCAGCGCGAGTACCTCGACCCGGCGCAGGAGTCGCCCGTGACGCTGGTCATCACGGGCAGCAAAGACTACGGCTTCATCACCTCGATACGGCACGGCGCGGGGAACTGGATGAAGGGCATCTACGACGTCATCAAGGACCGCCAGATCCAGCACATCTTCATGCCGGGAACGCATGACGCCGGGATGAGCACCATTAGCAGCAAGATTGTGTCTCTTGGCATCTCGTCAAACACGCAGACGCAGGGCATCAACATTTACAACCAGCTACGCGCAGGCGCGCGCTGGTTCGACCTGCGTGTCGCCTCCGTGCACGAAAACGCCAAAAAGAGCAAATACGGCTTCTGGGTCCTGCACGTAAACGACGAGCGGGGTGAAGTTGCCATTGGCAACTCGGGCGAGTCGCTCAACGACGTCGTCAGCGAGATTAACAAATTCACAGCCGAGAACCCCGGCGAAGTCATCTTTTTCCGCGTCAGATATCTCATCGGCATCCGCAAGATACCGGGCGGAGGGCCCATCAACTGGAACAAGGACATTCTCAACGCCTTTTTCGGCAAGCTCAAGGGCGTCAACAACCGGTGTCCACACCTGGACGAGGGCGTCAAGTTCAACAAGCAGAAGGCGTCACAGTTTATGGACCGGAACGGCGGCAAGGGCTGCGTCGTCTTCATGCTCGCGGGCGACCTGCCGCGCGACCTGCCCCAGGACTCCGTCGGCGACGGCATATACCAGGCCAACAGGATGGATATCTGGGACAACTGGTCTGACCTTGGAGAGACGGAAGCCATGGCAAAGGACCAGGTGGCCAAGTGGAAGACGGTTGGCCGAAGCGGGAAATTTGACAAGGACCAGTTCCTCATCGCACAGTGGATCATAAGCGCAGACGCCATCAAGTCGACTTTTTACGGCATTCAGACCATGGCCGTCGAGCCGACCAACCCCGCGCTGTACTGGATGGGCGTCAACAACATGTCGCCCGAGATCTGGCCCAACGTCGTGCTACTCGATTATATTGGCGTCGTCGTCGCCGACCAGAAACGCTGGGAAGAGCTCAGCGCCGAGATGTACACGCTGGCTATCGGCATGAATCTATACATGATAAGCGAGAACTGCGACGTCAGCACTCGTCGATCACCGCTACTCCCCAAGGTCGGCAAGCACGGTGGCAAGGCGTTGCAAGCGAGAGAGCTGTCGGCGCCCTGGAACGGGTTCATATACGCCAACGGGACCGTGCTGGACAGCCCACCAGAGAACCGGTATCCAGGACGTGTCAAGGTGCTCAGAAGCGGAACAAAGTTTGCCAACGGAACGATTCTGACTGAAGACATCTTGAACCCGTACTTCGTAAAATGATTCCAACAACGTCTAGCGATGAGTTGAGTGCTGCCATCCATACGGAAGAAAGGATTGACTGCAATATCCGGTTGAGTCTGGTTGGTCTCAACTCGCAGAGCATAATTAATGTACGTACGGCATTGCACGGCGCGAAATATTGAGAAGCAGGATAGTACTGTTATTTTTTGTAAAAGAAATCTCACGGCAGCTTGACCCCGCTGCATGCACGAAATCGTGTGGTGCGTGATCTGCAGAGTAGATTCACCACTGCGCAGTGTAACCATCAAACGCGGCACCAGACATGAGCTCTCCCTCGACACGACGACGCAATATCTTGTGCGACACCACATCGGATTCCCCACCTTCTGATGCCCAAAGCATTTGATAAACACCGATGAGCAAAATATCGCTTCTCTCCTCTACATGAGTGCTTATCAGCTCGCAACTTGGATTCGAATCTAGCCGCTTGCAAAGAGTTCACCTGACGACTCCTAGCCGGCAAAGCGAGGCTCGGGCCGCAAACGCCTCAGCCATGGAGTCAACTCCACTACTTCATGCATCTGAAGGCCAGAGGCAGCCGTCCAGAAGCACGCAATGGTCGCCTACGATCAAGTGCTTGAAGTTGCTTGCCAGAGTAAAGCGATCGCCGCAGTCTATCGTCTTTCTCTTGTCGTTCAACATAGTTTGCGTTACGGTTGTTGACGCGCTCATGTCTGCGCCCATCACCAGACTGCTCGAGGACATACTCTGTCGTCGATACTATGCGCTCTCCACCGGCACCCATGGTCGGGGCCCGGATGAACAAACCTGCAAGATAGGAGAAATTCAGTCCCAACTTGCGTGGCTAATCGGAATGCTCAAGAGTCTGGATGCCGTCGTGTGTGAGTGGGTGACCCGATTGAAGCGATCCCAGCTAACAGATCACGGCTCGCTTCAGGCGTCGTTGTCGCGTTGCCTTATGGGGTATTGGGCGACCGGTGAGTGCGCTCACAGTTCAAACCGAGGCACGGGACACGGCACTGGAAACAAATTCGTAGCGTCTTATTGAAGCCTCAATACGAGTGACTGCTAACCGGGCCAGAACCGGTCGCCGGCTCGTCTACGCCCTCTCGACTCTGGGCACTCTTCTAGGCCTGCTTTGGAAGGTTGCGGTGCTTCGCTTCTCTCAGAGTATACCGCTCAACGCGATCCTGCTCGCTCCGGCATTGCAAGTTATTGGTGGGGGGTGGGCTTCTTTAATTGCCATGGAGTATTCTATTGTTGTTGACGTTTTGGCTAGCGAGAAAAGGCATGATGCGAGCTCCATGAGGGATGGTGCCCAAAGGCTGACGTGCTTCAGAGTCGCTGCTTTTCTGCGTATGGCCGTCGCGAGATTCATCGGTTATTTTGCCGGCACCTTCGCCTCCGCACGGCTCATGCAATCGGCCTCGCCGTGGCCACCGATACTTATCGCCCTTGGCATTTTCCCCCTTGGGGCCTCAATCATCGTCTTACTCCCCGAGACACTCAAGAAGCAAGAAGCCAAGTCCCGACATGAAGTTCAAGGCAGTCCCCCACGTCCTGGTGTCTCGACCGAAGGCCAGAGAGAGGGACGAAGCCGACCTAGCAGAGTATCTGCCTTGAGAGACTGTCTCGCTCGCCTCGGCCAGGCACTAAAGGTTGTAAAGAAGCCGTCTCCGCTTATTCTCCTATTCACCTTCATCTCCATCTCGCCCGTCAGCTATGGATCTGGGACCTTCATGGTGCAGTACATTAGTAAACGATTTGGCTGGTCGCTCGCCGAGGCTGCGTACTTGGACTCGTTGAACGGGGCTGTCGACGTGATGGTGTTCCTGATCGTTCTGCCTTTGTTCTCGACGCTTCTCACGTCAACCACGCTTCCTCTGCGCCTTTCGCCGATACAAAAGGACCTTTTACTTGCTCGGTGGTCGATATTCTGCTGGACATGCGGCTTCTTTCTCATGGCCGGGCCTACTGTGCAAACGGCCATAGCCGGGCAAATCATGGTTTCTCTCGGCGATGGTTTCGTTTCCTTAAGTCGGTCAGTCATTACGTCGTTTATCGATACGCAACAGGCGTCGACTCTATACACGCTCATCAGTATCATGGAGACCATCGGTGCAAGTGCAACAGGGCCTATTATGGCGTGGCTCTTTTCCATGGGGATGGATCGGGGTAACAGCTGGATCGCGCTGCCATATTTTGGGCTGGCTGGCTTCTGCGCTTTGCTTGCCGTTTTGGTGTTGTTTGTGCGCCTACCGTCGGAGTCGGGAGACTTGGAGTCACGGCGAGATGACTGAGCATCATATACAGGTGTCAAATGAAGGTATGGGGCGTTGGTGAGATTTAATTACTCTTGGATGGTCTTTGAAAGTGTTTTCCCTAACAGTCCCTACAATCTGATCACCGACAATCCTCGCCGTGAGTATGTCGGTCAGTGGCACACCATACGCCTGCAAATACAATTGCCACCGCTGAATAGGTGTTGCCATATTCTATGAAGGTCTACTGTGCCGCACACATATACTAAATTGTAATACATGTAACGTCACGTAATGTTCACAGGAGCCGAGCCATAACTTATCCCCAGGTAGAGCTACATGTAGATAGCAGCTGCGGAGGACGTGGGGCCATGCATCAGATCTGATGGTGCATCAAGGGCTACATGTAGCGCCACCTGCAGTCAGCAGCACTTGCATGCCTGAACAGATGCCTAGGTTAGTTGGGGTTGGTGTAGCTCGCATAGGCATCGATTATTATGGTGGGCATTCAGATGTCGTGACTCGTCTATCATCGCGCCACGGCAGATCTACAAACAAGTCCACCCAACACATTACGTGGAGTACTTTGGACTATGAGGTATGAGGTTGCTGGTTAGGCTGTTACCTCTAGTCGTCATTTATATGTACTCAAAATTGCATCGTGCCTGGCCGCGTCGTTTGTCTCGGGCAAACTTAACGGTGGTACTCATCCTCGTGGACTGACGGACGCGTGCAAGAATTTCACGGTCGAGGGGCGGGACTGGCCTCATGACCAGACTGTAGTGGTCGCATTAAACCTCACCTTATCGAAACTCACGACGGCGACTACATGTACCATCATGTCAGGGAAATGTTTATTTGGGTCATTACCCAATGCGTGTTTTGGACGGACCGGAGAAGAATATATTGTCTGTACATAGGAGGTCGCGTTTTGTGGTTTATGTTGGTATTTTGGAACGACTTCGATTCTACATGCGCAATGCATCGTACCTTAACAACGTTGGATTCGCAGAGACAAAACAAATACCATTCGTGGTAAGATACTCCCCTGGATTCACCTCAGGGCATAGCCCAGTACCACCGCAGAACATAAACGATCGCATCACTTTGAACCTGACAAACGTAAAGAATTGCGAGTGAAGAGACATGGAATCCTTCACACATGCTGTAATAAGCCTTCGCTGCACCCGGTGCCTTTCATGGGGGCCACCTCACAAGTCCTTCCCCGCACGTCTATAATGCCTCATCTGGTCGTAACCCGACGGGACCAATCAGGCTCTTGGTCCGCATCTCGAAGGATCTGAGGTGGTCGCCAGGTGCTGACGGCAGTGCTGCGGGGGAGCAAGTACTGGTACATGAGGAGGATTTGGGCTTCCCATATCCCGCCATCGGGGAGCGCCGGTACGTTGCATCTGGGGCGACTTACACCAGGCCGGCCACCAAGCGTCAGTATTGAGCTGGTCGCTGACATGAGTGAGATTAGAGCATCTTCATTGCCCTTTTCGTCTGTTCATGTTGGCCCTGACCTTGCTGACTGCTCCATATACACTCAGACTCCAACGCGACGCTGCCAAATACAACAAGCGCTTTCTCTGGCTCCGTGGCTCGCCCACCTCGCGGGCAAGATGTTCCAGCAGGCGACAAAGCTAGAGGCCGAGTACAAGCCCCTGGCAGAGGGTGACGGCGATTCAGACACAATCGACGAGTGCCAGCCGCAGCGGCACACCACAAGGCAACATGCTGGTGGGAGATCGTCAAGATTGTTCCATATCGGAGTCATATGCTTGGAGCTCGTCCTGTGCGTCCTTCTAACTGCCGGATTCATCGTGCTGGACCAGTCGCGCCGCTCGCTGGGGTCCAGAGTCTCGCTCGACGGCCTCTCGGATCTCGGATCGTACAACACGACGATGAGGTTCGAGAACAACTCCCATTTACTCGCCGACACGCACCACGCGGACCGATACTGGAGCGACCTGCTCGAGAGCGCCGGCGTCGTGTCGCTCAACACCGAGTGGGCGCGCCACCAGGGGCTGCGCCCGTCCGCGCAGTCGCCCACGGATGCGTCCCAGAGCATCTACCAAGTCGACGTGTTTCACGCACTGCACTGCCTGGTAAGTCGGATGGGGCAACCGCTCCGTGGTACTGCGAATTTGTCCTGGGGGAAGGGGGGGAAAGGCATGATCGCTTACCTTGGTCCCAGAACTCGATCCGCCAGAACCTCATGTCCAAGACGCCGCCCGCCTGGGACGAGAAGCACGTGCTGCATTGCCTCGACTACGTTCGGCACCAGCTGCTCTGCCACCCGGACCTCACGCTCGTCTCGACAAATGACCTAGACGAGTTTGTCCTGGACGAGACGCACACCTGTCGGGACTATGGGGCCATGCTGGAGTGGATTCATCGGCACCGCTGGATTGAGTTCCCGGAGTGGCTCCAGGCGAAAGGGCATAAAGAGACGCACGACCACTGATGAGATGCAGCGTCCGCGACTCGTGGGCGTGAGCGAGATGCTCCAAACAGCTACGCGGAGACCGCCGATGGCTGTACGCCGTCGGCTACGAAGACGATGCCAACACTATGCATGCAATTGCCGTGGCTTGGTTGGCACTTGAACTTCAGGCAGTTCAAGGGGCCGACAGACGAGTTTCAATGCATCACGACAAGAGATCCGGGAACGACACATTGTCTGATGTTCAAGGATCGCTGGTCATACTAGCGCCCGAAAAAGTGGCATTCGACGAGATTGCCTTGGTGACCTGCCTTCCATATGCATATATATACCTGCGATTAGTGAAGACCGCCTCATATGTATAGAGTGAGCCGTAAGGCCACCTTGACCTCGTATGTTCCCACCTGTGCTTGCAGCTTGCCCAAAACCCTTCTACCACCTCTATGTCTCAATGTCTATATCGCTTCAAAATGTGGCGACTTGGTCCTTGCGATATCCAAGTGCCTCAAGCACGCCCTTCGTCGAGCTGTCACCCACCAAGCTCTTCTCCATCGCCGGCGGCCCACACACAAACACCTTGGTGCTCTTACCATCCACACCCGTCAAGGACGTGCGCAACAGCTCCTCGTTCACATAACCCTGCCTGTACTTTGATCCCTCCGCCGGCCGGCTCACCGTGTACACCACCCTGAACCGCCCCGGGAACCTCCTCTCCCAGTCCGTCAGCTCGTCGCGCAGCAGCACGTCCGCGTCGCTGTTGGCGCCGTACACGAGCGTGACCGCGGTCCGGTCCTCTGGGTTCCGCAGGATGCCCTGCGCGAGCTGATAACACGGCGTGACGCCCGCGCCGCCGGCGATGAGGACGACATTCGGCACCTGGTTGGGCGTCCACTGGGGGCCCTTGAGCGCGGCGAGGAATCGGAGGGACTGGCCAGGTTCGAGCGAGTGGAGGTGCGTGCTGAGCTTGCCGTCGGGGTAGCGCTTGACCAGGAAGTCGACGAATCCGGGTTCATCTGGATAATGCAACATGAACGAGTCAGTCCCTGCTCCGTCTTTCTCTGCACGGCCTCCCCATCAACGACTGGACCAGGGTGCCTTGCCTGAACTGCTGACAGGGGTGTACGGCCTGATGACCGGTAGCCATTGATTCTTTGGCCACGAGAATGTCAGAAGAGCAGCTGTTGTTGCCCGACGCAAGCATTGTTGTAGTTAGTTAGTGGTCTTGAGTCCGCTGCGAGAACATGACACACTCCCATGTTGAAGACTTACACGTCAAGGACAGCCCGCTGACCGCATCCTTCTCGGGCAACCGAAACCGCAGCCTCTTCGTATTGTGATTGACCGTCTCCGAGCTCTCCAGCGGCAGCGACACGAAGGCCGGTCCACCGCCAAATACCCTGCGCGGCGACGCTGGTGAGTCTGCGCGCACCGGACCGCCGCTATAGAACCTGGATGCGACGCCCACCGCGGCGCCCGTGGCCGCAACGGTGCCTACCACGGTGGCGACCCGAGATCTCAAGACGGTCGCAGAGGACATTGTAGGGTCGAATTAGATGGGCAACAGCACATACAGTGAACTGAAATTCCCTTCCCGCGGCCAAAGAGGTGCACCCCAAGCCTTATTATATGAGCACGACCAGACCACAGCCCCAGCCTTGTCTTTGATAAGCGGCACTTGCGAAGCTGGCAAAGCCCGAAGCCCGCTGTCGCATTGCACGAAAAACAGTGGGCTGACGGCTGCAGCGAAGGATCTCAGGGTCGGATTGGTTTCAACGGCCCCTTGTCCGGTCGGGTTCGGGCCCCCCAGTCGGGCGCGAGGCGCCCTACCCGCTCCCCGACCCCGAATCCGCAGCAAAACTCAATTCAACGCGTGGGGGGAATGACGCCATCACCATGTCTCACATACGGCTTGGGCATCTCACGACGATTTTGGGTATTGTCGACTTATTCCATCTCGCGGAGTCTAAGTCAGCATCTTGACAAAGAAGCTGCAGTCTGCCTTCTTCCCGTCAGCAAACTTGGCGTACTCGGGGCATATCCCCCATTCCTTCCAGCCCAGCCTCATGTAAAAGTCTCTCGCCGGGGTCCTCGTCGCGGTATCCAGAACCAGCATTTCCAAGTCCAGCACGCTCCTGGACAGCTCCTCCGCCTTGATCATCATTGTCCGGCCAAGGCCACCGCGACGATGCGCCGGATGGACCAGAAGCTTCCTCACTTCGCCCTTGTACCGGTGTGTCTCCTTGACCACCCGCACGACTTGGACCGTAGCCACAACCTCGTCGCTGGCGGTCTCAGTCGCAATGAGGAACACAGTGTCCGCTTTCGAGGAGGCGATGGTCGGGAAGAACTGCAGCCAGTGTTTCACGGCGTTGTGGTCGGAAAGGGGCGCGAGGAAGCCTATTGAGGACATGGCCGGCTCGTCGTTGACGCAGTGTTGCAGGAGCTCCCTCAGCGAAGTAAGGTGCCTTTCGACTACCGCAGCATCCTGAACCGTGGTTATGCGATATCTCGATTCCATCGTGAGGGCGGCCAAGGGTCGAGGTCAAGCTATTCGAAGTCCCCCAAGCACGTCGTCAGCTTTTTCGTTGTGTCTACCGGGGTATATCGCCCGTGCCGAGTACACACACAATGCCACAGGTGAATATTGTCATGTTCACCTGCGCCTGGCCTCGAAGGTGTCACCACCTGTGTTGTCGCGCTCTTTGAGGCCGCTCTCGGGATGAATCATCTCTCTCGTGTTCTGAAAGATAAGCCCCCGCCGATTCAGTCAGCGTGATTGGCTGGTCGATACGTCGATATTGAGCGTACTCGGCGCCATCAAGCCCGCCGAGCGACTAGCGTTGATAGGTGTTGTGTGTCCTCGGCGGGTCAAGTCGCTCCATAGCTAGGACGCGATAGCAATGTCAACAATCCCAATTCTGTGTATCCTATCATCAAAGCCGTCATTTCATATCAAACGCCCGAGCACCAGCTGCTGGTGCCGCCGTGGCATTACATGTATGTATCCTGCGAATGGTCGTCGCAGCCAATGGGTATGTATCCAATCTAACAAACAAGGGGACCGTATCCGATCGGTCATGCTGATGCAAGAAAATCACCGCTGCTGTCGCTCAAAGCTGAAATTCCACACGTCAGCCTTGCGTGGCCCGTCCGACGACTCCCGCCGCCCAGCGTGCTGGAGCACGCTCGGGTCGAGAGCCCACTTCATCAGGCCGTGGTCGCGCGCATAGTCCTCCAAGATCTGGTCGCCTGCAAAGGCAAAGGGTGGGTTGCGCAGCAGGCTCTGTAACCCGTCGAGGTGGCGTTCTGGGAACACCAGCCCCTGAGCACAGCACCCGTAGTTGGGCATCTGACGAACGCCGCGGCCGACGAGGGGGTTCAGTCGGCGCAGGGATATGCGTCCGGCCATGAAGAACAATGCAATGAGGGCCGGCATCCAGAGACAAAAGACCAGTGCCGCCATGAAGTTGAACTCGCGCGAAGTATTCTTGGCAGAGGGACCGGAGGGTCCAATCTTGTGGCGCCTCCGCAGCTCCAGGAACACGAGCAAGAGCACCGCGTAGACCCCGAAAACCACCTCGGCGTAGGCCAGCCACTCCTCAGCGTTCCAACCCATGAAGAGCTCCGAGTAGAAGAGACGAGTGTAGATCCAGTCGTGTCCGGTCTTCTGCGCCTCGCTCTCGACGTATGGGATTGCTTTTTGGAACCGCTGGAACCAGTCTCGAGACGCGACGATGTCGTCCTCGACGAGGGCAAAGTACGGCGTCTTCTTCGCGTGGCACGTCTCCACCAGGACAGAGTGATCGAGGCGCATGTTCTCGACTCGTCCGTCGCTGCGAGGCTCTCCGCGGACCTCGAACGGTGTGGTGCGGTAGTTTGTGGCGTTACCAAGGGCGTTTCTGTCGAGGGAGTCGCCGTAGATGACCACCTCGTCCACGAGCCGCGCGATCCATTCGCTGCCGTACGCGGCGTGGCCTGGCGGGGGCCTGTCGGCGAGAAGGACGATGACGTAGACGAGCTCGCGCTCTTGCGGGGTGAGCGTGTCGATCAGGCTGCCAACGGTGTGCTCGAGAAAGGACTCGGTGGTGCGGTTGATGCTTGGAATGCCGACGCAGAGCAGCGGCTGCTGGGAACGCGACGAGGGGGCCGCAAAAGTCGTCTGCGCGAGGAAACGATCGACTTCGGCCGTCCGCACGGTGGAGAAGCGCTGCCGGTACGCCCTGGCCTTGTCGTAGAATATCGACGACGGATCGTCGTAGTTGTTGAAGTAGCACCAGACGACCACGCACAGCCAAGCCAGCCAGAAGGCGGCGTTGGCTCGCGAGGCGCGCATCGCTCCCGTTGGCGAAGAGAGGCGGCGGCGGCGGCGGTAGTGGCGGCGCTGCGCTGCCTAAAACTCGCAGGGAGAGGTCGTCGATCCTGGTGCCTCGCGCATTGGCCCTCCCAGCAGCGCCAGCAGCAGAGACAAAAGGGGGGGTGGTCTTGTTTCGCGGCAGGCCACCGTGCTGGGAACGGGACGTATAAGATAGAGAGGGCTATTGTATTATTGCATGACTGACTGAGGTCGGGACCCAAAGTCTTGTGGACAGAGTTGCGCAAAGGATCAAAATGGGATCTGCGCAAAAGTTGGAGCCTGCCAAGACGAGCGACAGTGCTGCCGAAGGTTCCGCCGCCATTAGGGGGCTCATCAGATGGCGAGCGAGTTTCGTAGCGGCACCCGGTGCAACTCTGGTTTTGTTTAGCACGCCATACGGCTCGTGGGCAGCAAGAGGTGCCAAGTGACTCGAGTTCGGCCCCACGCTGGGCAGGATTTGGCTCGTGTCGCGCGGCAGAACCATCGCTCGCTGGCGCAGGTCAAGGATGGTCGCATCGAGTCGACCGCCGAACCTTATCTATAGGTAGGGTCAAGCAAGCGAGAGGTCAATAGTTCGGACGAGCAATGACAGGTAATCTATCCCTTATTACAAAGTATTTATTGGCCGCTAATTTCATCGTCTGGTCGCTCATCAAAGCATAAACGCGTGCCTGCACTGGTGCCATGCGAGTCTCCCATGCCAACGGCCAACAGGTCTATGATTCGGACAACCCAACAAACCTGTTCTTTTCGCAACATTTAAGCTGGCCCACCCTCGGAAAGCTCGAGTTCCTGAGGCGCTTGCCTACTCGGGCAACGACAGTGGTGGTGGTGTGGCGTGCGGCTGCATCCGGCAATCTCCAGCGGCCATGAGATGGAGGGGGGGGGAGGGGCGGAAGAAAGCCACCGACAAAAACTGGGTTGATGGTCACCCACCATCGCGGGCCCTGCGCCAGAAACAATTGTCTCGCGTCGTCTGCTTTCTTCATTGTGTCGAAGCATCGAAGCTCATGTTTCTCGGTGCTGTGGCTGTTTGTCTCGGCGTCCATTTCCCTTCGCCATGTTCCGCCCCCCCCTGCGCCCGCCTCCACCATTAACGCCCGAACCGCCTCCACGCGAACCCTGTCCCGACCAACGATGTTGCAATTGGCGAGGGGACCCTTCCCGTGGACCGACTCCGACAATGGCATGACCTCAACGCACTTATAAGAACGACAACGTGGCGATGATTCCCCCTGGACGTGCTGGCGCCCCTGACGCAGTACTTGTTTGAATTTCGTGATCGCCACGGTAGAGCAGGGCGTACAAAAACTGTTCCACGTCAAACTGTGAGCATTTCAACAGGTGCAGGTGGCGTCGCGATGCTCGTCCATGCAAGTCGGGTCGCTGGCGAAAATTCGCGCGCGCGCCCTATTGTCAAAGCCCGGCTCCTCTCGTCCCGGTGCGAATCACGCTGACAATCATATATGCAATCTACAGCAACACCGATGCAAGGTCATTTCCTCCACGGCACCGTGTTTCGTCACTTGGAGCCCGCTCCAGCGGTCCGTAGCTCGCCCGCGTTGACGCGTCCCCCACCATCCCAAGTCCACATTGCCTCGGACGGACGAAGTCGCCTGAGATGGCTTTTTCCGCAGCCTCTTGCCAAAACATCAAGTGAACAAAAGGAGCACCTGCACTTTCCATCGCCTATTCACAGTCTGGATCCCGCTCAACCACTCGGTGTTTGCAAAAGGGGGACTAGGCAGACCAAGGCATTCTTGGGGTTCCTGCCCTTTGTTGCTTGACCGCCTCTTCCATGACCGGTGTGTGTGTGACTGGGTTCCTTCCATCTTCGGGTGTAAGGCTCTTCTGTGCCTCCTTCCCTAAGCGTAAAGAAGTCGGCAGCCATCCGATCTCGCACTCCGCTCCCACCACCCCATGTCGCGATGCTCTGTGCCTGATCGACCAGTGACGCGCAACAACAAATCATCAGTGTTGGGGGCGTCAGGGGAACTCCCGTACATTGAAGTGCCAAGGTAGGACGTTGCAGGTTCCATGAAGCAAAAGGGTGAACCTGGGTCGGGAGCTCAGCGGCGTTTCCAGCTGTTAGTTCATCACAGCGGAAAACTACGCCCCCCCACCATCCTCTCCGTCAAGGGCCTCACGTACAGACTTGCTCACAAATTCCGCAACCATGGTAACATGCTGCTCCGTTCGCAAGCCCTTGACCTCCAAGACCTTTCTTCTCGGCCTGCCGCCGTCACCGGACGTTTGTTGTCAGCCAGAACACGGGCTCCCCCTGTCTGATTGGAACATCAGCCGAGGACCTCGAGATGCTCCTTCTCAGATCACAATACAGGACTGACCGCGGTACGGTCCCATGATGAGACCGTGCCCCTAAGTCGACCTGCTCTTTCTGTTTTCGGTGACCCTCGCTGGGTGCCTGACGGGGGTTGGCCACTCCTCGGACCACCCCGACCGCCTCCCCGCCAAGTCTGTACGTAGATTCATAGCCGTCTCCTTCCCAAAGGCGCGCAGCTGCCTGGAGCACCTTCCGGCAGCTGCTCTCTCATTGTAGCCAGCCTCAGGTTCCTCAGGCCGTCGCACCGAGCTCGTCTCGCTCGTGAACTGGTATAAACCGCCCCCCTCCTCCTCCTCGAGCGAGCTGCTCTTCCTCTCCATCACGTTCAACCACTTCTGCAATCTTCCAAACTCTCAAACTCTCGACAAGTTCTCTTTCAGACAACTTTGCCTCTGCGCAACAAAGCTCTGTACCATCCATCTTCGGATCATCACTCTGCATCTTCTGCATCGCCAACTGTCTCAGGTACGTTGTCACGTTCTCCTTGTCTTCCTGTGCTTTTCTCGCCATCAAGCCCTTCCTTTTTGCCTTTTCGGTCGGCTTCTGACTTTGTCTGTCCGTTTCAGACTCAGCAGTCACAATGGTCTCTTTCAATTCCATCACCACCGTTGCCATCATGGCGCTCACTACCCTTGCGGCTCCTGCCGTTGAGAACTCTCCTTCGGTTGCCACTCGCAGCGAGAGCGGCTCTCTCACTTGGTTCAACCCTGGCCTTGGCGCCTGTGGCGAGCACAACGGCGATGGCGACGCCATCGTGGCTATCTCTGCCTCCATCTTCGACGGCCAGAGACCTTGTGGCCGCAACATCCGCGTCTCCTACAAGGACAAGTCGGTCACTGTCCGCGTTGTCGATCGCTGCGCTGGTTGCGGTCAGAACGACCTCGACCTTTCGCCCTCTGCCTTTGAGTCGCTCACTGGCGACAAGGGACTCGGCCGTGTTCAGGGCACTTGGGACTGGGCTTGAGCGGGTTTATTTGCTGTCTCGTGCTGTCTCTTTGGGATCTCTCAGTTGATCATGGACTCACACTGCTGGGGGTGGTCTGCATTGTTCGGCGCTTCTAATTAGGAGGTTTTTGGGATCTGGTCCAGCTCGCCTGGTACCATGTAGGCAATAAAGTCCTTTTCTGGCGCCTTGTCTTTGTCTGCCTGATCTTGTGCGTGATTTCTGTCTGGCCTTGATTGCTTTGAGCCTGTCTGGAAGCCCAGCTCGAACAAACCGCGGTGCGCGCTACCCCTGAATTCATGGCTGCCCACATCACCACCCACCATCCTGTTGACGACGCCCCGCACGGGTATTGTCCTGCCCTGTGCTCATGGTCCCGTCTGCTTGGTTGTAGTACAAAGTAGGCAAGTATGGAGAAGATTGGCAGGGCTGTTCTTGCCAACATTGAACTCGTCTTTGCCAGCGGTGCGTCCAACACGTGAGGCTAGCGCCACCAAGTGCGTCACATACGCGGGCCTATAACAGGCGGCATCATGCACTGGCAATGCGACCGCGAGTCGCTACTTCAGTCTAGGGCTACTGTGTTTGTTATACCTGCCTCAGTCTCGATGCCCAAGCCTCCAACTCCATTCAAAACTCCAAACACGCAACGCGACGATTCCGAGCCTCCGCTCATCGAGGCTCGGTCGCGACGTCTCAATCCTAATAATCAGTGCGAGAGCCAATCCGCCTGCGTGATTCGCCCACTTTCTCGTCACCGTGCCCGTCCATCGCTCCCTGATGCCATTCCGTCGTTCCCGGTCCCATCTGGCATTGCGGGCTGCCGTCGGGACTTCAGCCTCGAAGATTGCACAGTCCCTAGCCCGTCTTATTCTTCGCGTTGTTGTTCCGGCCAAACGGCAGCCACTTTCGTCGTGCTCCCGTTCCCGTGGGTGCGCCTTGTCCACCTGTGCCGGCGCCGCCTTCATCCTGCTGGCTGGCCTGTGGCTTCGCTTCACCGTTTTCCTCCTGAGTCTGTGCATCCACAGTCGTCTTGTCTAACGCTTCAGCCGGCGTGGGGGATACAGGTCGATCCTTGTCCCCAGTAGAGTCGAGCGTGCTGCGTCGTCCCTGGCGGGGGTTGAGCATAATGGGCGGGGGCGTCGCTCCAGAACGCTCGTCCTCGATCGGGCAGTTGCGCAGCACCCACGAAGGGACGCCCATAGGATTCTGCGTCCGAGTCTCACTGGATGAGGATTCGGCGACGCTGTTCGCCGAAGACGCCGGCTCCGGTGGTGGGGCATTTGAGGAGCTGCTGCCGATGGATCGTCTAAACAGCCTGTTGAGACCCGCTCGGGCGCCTTGGTGACCCGTGATCGGGGGATAGCGCTTTTGGTCACTGCCTGCCTCCGGGGGCGGCTGCCGCGGCTTCTGTTGAACGGGAGTCTTGGCCTCGTCACCGCTTCGGAGGTCTTCACTATTCTTCGTGCTGTGCTTGCCGCGAGTCTTGGGCGAGCTTCTCCAGTTATCCTTGAGCGAGGGGCTGTTGCTGGACGACGCCTTTAGCGAGTCGGACCGCGAGCCGGTGGTTGCGTGGAGGCTGGATCTCCTATTTGGTGGTGGGGGCGGGCCAGTGGAAGACGAAAAGAGTTGGTTCTGTACCGCGAGCAAGTCCTGTACGTGATCGTAGCCGGCAGGAGCATTTGGGCCTCCAGGATGAGTGTTGCTGGGGCCCAGCATAGAATCCACAGCCCAGCCGCCCTTAGCAGTACTATTCGGGAAGCTGAAAAGATCTGGGGAGACTCGTCGACCGCTGGCGTCCCTCTTCGCGGGCTTCGAACTCTCTCGTAGCCAAATATCCAGACTCGACTGTAGTGAACGGGCGTCCGAGTTGTCGTCGTCACTATCCCAGCCGTTATCCTCTCTGCGTGAAACAACCGACTCGCCTGCCGAACGGGGGCGCTGTGCGTGCTGCTGGTGCTGGTAACTCGCGTACGAGCTGGCACTGACGCTCCTCATTTTATCGGAAGCGTTGAGAGACGAGCCATCTCCCAGTGGCACACCAGACGCGGGCTCGGCCGACTTGGGCTCCTGAGAGATCGAGTGTAGTGAAACGCCGTGGCTCCCCTCGTCCTGACAAACCTCCGGCGGTTGCGACAGTGTCTCGTGCGAGTTCTTAAAACGATGCAGGGTCGACGTCGATATCGTGTCGGGGGTCGGAGGAAGTCCTTGATCGTGGAGACGGACGCCGCCAGGCGCATCCGTCATGACTCTCCGCAGCGCCTCGCGCTTTTCTTCCTTTGTCTGCTTCCGTGCCGTCGACTTCGGCGGGGCAAACTGTGACTCGATTGTGCGTCCTTGGCTTTGTGACGAGATGCCATCCTTTTTGGTGTAGCTCGAGTCGAGTCTCTCAATGCGCTGAAGAGGAGAGTCGTAGCCAACGACCCCTGACATGGATTGGAAAGGAACCGCGGTGCTTGATCGAGGAGGGGGCCTGAAACCACTTGTTGCCTTAGTGACCGAGGCGGCCCTTCTCCTCGGAGCAGGCATCTCCTCGCGGCGAGTGACAAGCCCGGCATCGAGACCGTCCAGCGTCAGCGGCTCATCGATGCGAGCGGGCGGTAGAAGATCTGCTTCCTTGCCGCTTGGCTTCTGTCCGTATACACTGACGAAGGAGCTTTCGCTCAAGACGCTGAGGGTCGGGCTTCCCAGCGCCTGGTGGTCCGCTTCTGGGGATCCCTCGGTGACTCGCGGTAGGGCCGGGCCACCTGTCTTGGCGCCGAGATACACGTTTCGTAGGTTTTCGGTGTTGCCGTTGGGCTCAGAGATGAAGCTCGGCATCCGAGTGACTACCTTTACGTCAGGATCTGACCGTGGATCGTGACGCTTCGGCGTCTGCATGGCCGAGTTGTCGTAGCGCAGGTCGTAATCGCGAGCGCAAAAGAAGTCTTGTCTCTCGACCTGTTGCACCATCTCTCGCTCCTGGAGGAGTTGGTTGACCTTGGCTTCGAGCATGAGGATCATGGCAACGGCTTCCTCGACGGCCTTGTCTCGCTTTTCAAGCTCCTCCATCAGCTTGTCGTTGACGTCCTCCATCTGCTTCCGGTCAGACTCCAGCCCATCGAGGCGTTCCTCCAATGCACTCTGCCGTTCCCGACGATGAAATAGCTCGAGCTTAAGATCAAAGTTTTGCTTATGGAGATTAGACACGACCTGTACGTGATGTGAGCAGAGTTTCGTGACGAGTTCTATCTAAAAACGTACCTGCTCCATCTCCTTGACCCCAAGACCTTTTCGTCTCGGCTCGACGCCGGCACTCGACTGGGGCCTACCCCCTTCGGACTCCTGAGGCGGCCGGAACGGTGAGTTGTATACCGCGCGGCTGACGTCCACAGATGCACTCATATCTGTCCTGGACAGCGAGGCGGAGAAGGATATTCGCTCATTTTCCGCCCTCTCTCGCTGCAGCTTCTCCTGGAGGAACGAGGACATGGCTCTGTGTCGCGCCGAGTCGGGCGTCTCTTGCCGCGACGGGTGAGCCACGCCTCTAGACGACGACGGCCGCGGTGACAGACTGGACTGCTTAAGGTTGTGTGTGTGGTGGAGACGGGGTGCGGGCTGTGCATGGGTCGGCGGAGGGCCTCCCACCGCGACGTGGGAGATGGAACTGCCGACGCTGTGAGATGCCGTCAGGCGAGAGTTGCTCGCGCTCGTGGGCCTTGAAGGGGCGCGGGGGTATGAAGGTCGTGAGGCCCGGCGAGGTTGTTGATACGAATTGGGACCCTCCATGTTGATAATCAGCAACGGGAAGCCGGCCCCTTCAGGTCCGGCTGTCCGTCGTTCAGGTCGGATAGGTCTCGGTCGCGGGGAAGGTGTTCAGATGGCAGATTGCAGGTGGAGGAGCCGAGCAGATCGAGTCTCATCTGGGAGCCAGTGCGGAAGTCGGGGGAAAAAGCAAGGAACAAAACGGACACGGCGAGCTGCAGGACAGAAGGGTGGTGATGCCTGTCGATTTGTTCAGGAAGCGGCGTGCATCGGAAACGGGTATCAGGGGTTCCAGCCCCAGCGATGGTGGTGAGCCGAGCTGTCTCTCCAAGACACCCAGATCAAGTCAGACGTGAGTCGTCGAGGCGTCTCCCGGGTGTCTGATTCTCGCGAGGCTTGATGGCCAATTGCGATTTGTTTGCCAAGCAGCAGGCGTGTTGTTTCACTGCATATCTCTCAGGCGTCGTCGCATGCACGATCTGTCCAAGATCAAGAGCTGCAGGTCGGCAGCAGGGAACGCGGGGAATCTCGAGTCGTATTGGCACGCAAGTTCGACTTCCAGCCGGACAGAAAGCGAGAGCGACGCTGAAGTGGGAGAGGCAAAGCCGGGGCGTCTCCCTTGCGACGGTGTTGATGCAAGGTCAGTCTCTCCCCTTGCCCGTCTGGTCTTCTCTGTTTCAAAACAAGCCCAGCACAGCACCGATTGGATCGCAGGTAGATGGGCAAACCAAACAGGCCAGGACGGGCAGCTCTCAATGGCGGACCGCGGGCCGAGACAACCAAGGGCAGCCAAAGAGGGAGCTCTGGTATGTGCGGGTTGCGTTGGAGGCTGCCTGAAAGCGAATGAGGAAGGATGATGGGTGGCAGCCACGCAAGGGGGGGCCGAAGAAGGAAGAGGATCGCAGCGCGCGGGTGCTGACAGAACCAGGACGGACTATCCAAGGTCGAGCGTTCGTGGCGTCGAATTGTCTGTCTGTCGGCAGACACTGAGAAGCAAAGCAAACCTACGGCATGGACGTCAGGCCAAGGCGGAAGAGCGCCAAAAGGGTAGGATCGATGGTTGGACGGGACCGGTGGCTGGGAGAGCGAGCTCCTGACAGTGGAGCTGCCCCTGGCCAGTGCACTGGAGCCGCCCCATCTCCTGGGCTGGCAGCTGGAGCTCTGCCCCCTCCCGTCTGAGGCTCTTACTCAGAGCCAACTCCACTATCTTCACTGGCACGGGCGCCATGCGTCCGGGCAGGTGACGCCGGCTTCATGTGGACAGCTACCTACGATCGTCCTGCTGCTCGATGCTTCAACTCTTCGAGGCTGTGGTGCCATGGATCTAAATTGCCCTGCTTGCACAGCCCTTCTACGTGCATTGGCGCTGCAGACCAATTCCAGGGGAGTCATTCCAACGCAGCCGCTAACTACCGCTACACAACATCCAACTCGGCAATGCCATGCATGGCCTGACTCGAGAGCTTGCACGACGGCTCAATTCTGCGGTTATCCATTCCACGGGCGGTGGTGCCGCTGGACAAGCCACGGGGTACCCCTTCATCGAGAACCTGAAGCAACGCGGCTTCGGCCAGACGTTGGCAGTGCCGCCCGCGGCCCCTTTCCCCTCCCGCCACCATTGACGACACATCGGCTTCTCAGCCCCATGCAGGGTGAAAGGGGAAAGAAAGCAAGCAAGCAACACGACGACTGCGAGAAGCCGAAGGGGAAGAAAAAAAACCTTTCCCAAGCACAGGGAAGCCCCTGGCCCAGCCATGCCCGTCTGGGCCGCGTCGACAGGGGTACCCCAGCCCCGGATCGTCCTCCCGCCGCAACCCAACTCGTCGGGCGCCATCCGAGATGTGACGAGATCCTTGATTCGTCGGTTGTTGGATGTGCGGGTGAGAGAAAGTCGACCCGAGGAGCCGTATGCGCGCTGCCGCCCACCTACTCTGCCTATCAAGCCTGTGTGACGCGATGGGGAGGGTGCCCATCAACTGACTAGGCAGGGAAACCAGAGTCTCGCCGAGCGGCACGCGCCGGAGGGGAGAAACCGTGGCACAGCCGTTCCGCCCGCCTAGCCAAAACGTTTGACGCCTCTGCCGCTGGAGGGCACGAGCCCCGAGTCCGCGTCCCGCGCCGCAGCGACGGCGCCACCGGTCTCGCGGTAGCACCAAGAGGATCTTGTGGTGTGGGGACCCTGGGACTTGTCGTTTTGGGCAGTGTCATGTCACGCGAAAAAAGAGAGAGAGGTACGTATCAAGGCGTCTTCCCCGTTCTAAACGACTGTGAGACATGCGGAGGATAAGACCAACAGACGTAGCATAAACTTAGCTCGGTGCCCCTTTACGAACGATCGAACACCTAACGCTTAATTCTTTTGCATACGGACTGATAGTCGGGGGTACTAAGTTTCTGCCCAGGATGCTTGTGTTCGTTCGAGCTCCTTCGACCGCGACGGCCCCCGCCTGTTGGGTGCTCGGTCCCTGATACCACGCCACCTACATCCTTAATACCAAGTCCATCACGCACCGTTGACGGGGCTGTGAAACGGTTACACTTCCCACAGTTCATTGAGCATGCCATTGTGTCTGGAACAAGCCTCCACTCGTCCCCGCCTGGCTGTGGAGTGCTGTGTGTGGCCTTATCTCAACGGGACCTCGACTGCTCGGCAGATCGACCCGTCTGCCCGTTGCATGCTTTACTCGCGCCGCTTGCCTGCCTGCATATATCACAGCACTTGGGATCGCGTAATACTACGACGGTGTCTTCTACTTATAAACTCATGGACAAGAAGCGGTGACGCCGTCGATTAAGACGCCTTAGCTTTGGCCAGCCCCACGGAGAGTGTTGTGGCGGGGCCTTGATAACTCTGTGATATAGCACCACGTGTCAGTCATTAGTATGCATTTGAAACTTGGCATTATCGGCAAGAGCATATGGAAAACAGGGCAACAGACATTGAACCAGTGAATTCTCCTACAACCGCAGATACACTACCACCGTGCTTGTCTGACGGCCAATGCCCCCGCGAATACTCTGCACCCAAGCTGCACAGAGGTGCATGAGGATTACGTACGGATTACCCTCTTATCATACCCGAGCAACATGAATTCAACCTCGAGGCCTTTGGCTCGCCTCAAGGTTCCTAACGCCCCTGTGCCGGCGAGGGAAGGCGTCACGACCCGACCGGAGCATCTACCAACCCTTCGGGCCGTGTCGCATTATCAGAGGATGCTATGCCCGAGAACGGGGGGAATGAAGACTCGAGCAATGCAGTTTATACCCATGGTCATGTATCATACAGACACCGAGCACTCAAGCGCCGTCTAAAGCTCCTCCTTAAAAAATCTCTCCTCACTACCCTCATCCTTGTCTTCACCCGCGTCAGGCACGTCATCCTTGGCGGCTTTCTTCTTGCTGCCGCCTTGCTTAATGCCATCCTTTTCGGCATTGGCCTTCTTCTTGCCCGTTTCAGAGCCCTCGTCGTCGTCAATGTAGCCCCTCAATTCTCGAAGATCCTCGCCGTCGAGCTCCACAATCTCAAGCTTCCAACCAGAGTCGCCGGCAATGTCCTGCATTTGCTTCGTCATCTCCTTGACTACATCAGGCTTGAGGTCGAGCTTCTTCAGTTCTGCTGCATCGAGCGTAGTGATTTTTCCGCCGTCCGCCTTGCTCGCCGCGTGCACGACGATCTCTATGATGCGGTCCTTGCTTGCCTGGCCAGACAGAAAATTCCGCGGCGGCGTGAGCTTCACGGGCGGCTTGCCGGCCTCGTCGGCGCTGGACAAGACTTTTCTTCCGCCCACGACAACGCCGCCGATTGTGACCTCGGACCCCTGTGTCGGCCCGGTCTTGACCTTGGCCCCTTCTTTCTGGGTGGTCTCGGTGCCATCTGTCTCCGCTGGGTTGCTCTCATCAATGAGAGGTTGAGTAGGTGCGTCCATGTCGGCAATCAGCTGGCAGCTGATGGGGTTCGCCTTGGTCTCCTCTGGCGGCAGAAAGGCCACATCCTGGCAGAGCCGGGGGGTGTTAACCACCATGACGTAGGCACAGATGGTCACCTCCTTGATCCATCCTATCCTGTCACTCTTCATACCTGGAACGCAATGGTACTGGACCTCGATCGTCCGTTCCCTCCCGGTGAGATCGCAGACTGTCCCCTTCTCAAGCTTTTGGACGAGATAACGCTGGTCGCCTTTGACCTGGAGCTCTGCCGGTACAGGAGGGCCCTGCGCTGGCTTTTGTCGCCCTTGTCGCTCCGAGGTGGCGGGGATGGTGGGCACCCGGCCGAGGACGAACTCTTGGGTGTGAGGGTCGCGTCGCGGGGGCTGACCGTTGGGCACCGCCGCCATGGCGTGGAACTGCACAATCTCGCGGTTGTTGCAGAAGCTATAGCTCCACCAACCGGACATGAAGTACAGGCACGACTCTTCAAGCTCTCCCAGAAGCTCCCAGCCGTGCGCCGCTGCCCGACGCAGCTCGCGCGCCTCCTCGGCCTTGGCCAGTTCATTGGCCGTCTGGTTCTCTGGACCCGGGGGCTGAATCACAGGTATAGAGCAAAGGTAGCGATGAGGCGTCATGTTCATGACCTCGTACGAGTACGCGGGCGCATCCTCAGGCGCATCGGCGACATTGCCATCGCGACTGTCGGCAGCGGTCGGCTGCGAGAAGTCTGCCGAGTAGGTCGGATTTTGGTGCGAGTCCCTATCCAGAAGAGACTGTGCTTCTTTGTCGGATATGGTACCGTCCGCAAACACGACTTCGTACTGCGCGCGAGGGTTAGCGCCGATGCTCCCAACTCAGTATCGTGGGCGGGCCGGGAGTCACCTGAGGATATGCAAGAAGGTCGCTGTGGACGTTGAAGCCAGGGGTTCGAGCTCCACAGAGCCGGGACGTAGCCAGAAGGGCCAGATTGAGACGGCGCATGGTGCCGCTGAGCGGTCTCGCAATCACATGGAGCTGTGCCGAAGCGCAGTCTTTGTGCGTGACGACGTGGAAGCCAGACAATGGGATGTTCCCTGAGTGCGGAAGGGCAATGGTGTCATCGTTGGGCTTGGCGGCCGCAGTTTAACCGATCCGCGGTGGAGCCCGCTGTCAGCCCAGTCTGAGATGCCAACCTGGAACCGACCCGACCTACGTAATATGGAAGGCGCCCTCGACGCAACGGTGGGTGCGTTACAGACGGGCGGGCCGCTGGAGCTTGCTCAAGCTGGAGGAGAGCTCCCCTCGCGCCTCCGCTTGGGGGGTTCCCGCATCCACAACATCTTCGGGCAGGATTCAACGTTTCACGCTGGCTCCTTGCAACTCGTCTATCCACTGCCGTCGGCATATTTTCAAGTCCAAAACGGGCAGTCGCTCACCATACTTGCCAGACTTGGCGCCTTATCAGGCCACGGCAGACATGGTGCGACTCGCCGCCTGATCGAGGCCAGGGCACGTTGAGGGTCGTGTCTCTCGCTGCCAGCTTCGTATGTACGCGGTCCCTGCTCCGCCGTTGCGGGCTCACCAAGTCAGAAGTGCATTGCCGAAGCTTAATTCGAGTCAGCGGGGAAAGTGGTTTGGGTGGATCGCTCATCACTGCCGAAGAACGCAAGTCATGAAGTCGCGGGATACCCAAAATCAAAGTTCAGGCAGTAGTCTGGTGTCTGGGGCAGCATTGACGAGCAAGGAACCCTCCATCTCGGTCGGTCGTGGCGCCAACATGCCATGCCCTTGGGGTAGCCGACAAAGGCTGCTGTGGCTGTGTTCTGGATGCCCTTATCCAACACCGAACATTGGCTTCACATCATCGAGACACCCCAATCGCTTGATAGCGCTCCGGCATGTGGGCAGTGCCAGGTCACCAACACGCGAGACGGGACCGCTGGTCCAAGAGTGCGGTCGGTCCCGATACCCGACAGCCACAATCGTGTCCGCGTGAGCAGTGGCTGCTGCACATTCTGCTCGAAGAACATGCAACGACAGCGCCTGGTCCGGGCGGGCAGAACGCGCCGACTCGCGAAGACGACAGGTCGCAAGACCGATCCGCGGAGATCCACGGGAGCCGATGGAGTGTTGAATCAGCCTGCCGAGACTCATCACTCTACTCGGTTCGACTACCTGTTTCATGCAAGCCAGCGGCCCCCAACGACTACTGGATGAAGCCTCTGCGCGATTATTGAGCTCGACTTGTTAGTAGAGAATGTGCCTGGCGCTCAACTCGGTCGTCGGTGCATGCCGCGGCCGCCATGCCGTCGTGGTGTTCGGTATGCTACTGTACTCCCACGCTTCCCCAGGTCCCCGTTACGTGGTTGAGGTCGTGGAGCGGAACAGAGCTCCTCCCCCCCTCAACTCTCGGTGACCGCCGTGCTTCAATCAGGTGCCGCCATGGCCGTGGATGGGGGCATCTGTGGACTCACAAGCCGTCTCGCCGCCCCACACGCACACGCTACACCTCTCTCTCCAGCCAGGCCCTGCAGCCGCGGCCAAGGGTCTGCCGTTGTTCGCCTCACTTTCAGCGAGGCCTGCGAGCCAATGGCCGTCTCCAAGTTCAGGCCAACGGCAGGGGCACGCTGGACGACTGGCTGAGGACCACCCATCGTGTCCGCTGTGTCCAAGCGTCGACCGGAGCCAGGGGGACACTCTTGTCGTCCCTTTCCCCCGCAGACACATTCCTGGCGGCCGTGGCGCAGCCGCACAGGACGATTACCAGTAGTTCTCCGGGGATCATCATTGTGTGCGTTCGCTGGAAGCAGGCCGCGCAATGCAATCCCACCGCCAGCGTGCCGCGAGGCCGCGTGCTGGCTCCCTCGTCTGTTGACGATTTTGGTGGAATTTCACACATCAGTTCCCGTTGCGGGCATTCAGCATCGACTCTCTCACTGCACGACTCGGTGACAAGAGCGGCAGAGGTGCGCTGGTTACGAATACAGCCGCCGATTCGGTTTTATGCCTTCGCTGAGTCGTGCGCGCAAGTGGCGCCGGAGAAGTCGTCTCGGCACGCAACGACATCGTTCCGATACCGAGAAATAAAGAGAGAGTTACCGTATGTACTTGCGCTGTCACCAAGGCATTGACCCGTATATGGCCGCCAAGGGCGTGTATTATTAGCCGAGTAATAACAGCAGAGGTTTGCGCGACGTTCCGACACACGGCAGACCCAGGATGGCCCACCACTGGCGCACGAGAGCGTACATACACCAACACAAGCTGGCGCGGGCATCAGGCAAAGTTGAGCCCACGCGCGGGTGCTTCCATCTTGTCGCGCGCGGTCCACAAACAATGGACGTTTCGGCCCAAGCTGAGGAGGTAGAACGACTCTCATCATGTCGCTGGCGCCTGGCTTGGGTCCTACGCTAAAACCAAGTCCTGCACAAACCCGACAGGCAGTGGCATCAGACCCTGTCCCTGGCGTGGAGGAGAGTTTGCTTGACGTCGGTCGTGCAACGAGGAAACTAACTAGCTGCTATGGAAGACATGGTGGTGCGATGTACTAGCTGCCGCGAGGACGTACGTACATACGAGGTGTCCACAGAATCATTACGTGCAGAGTACGATAGTAGAAGCCGCGCGATGCCGCCAACACCACAGCCTTCTCGTCCCACGAACCGTTTCGGGAACGGAGCAAGGGGGGAGGGGGATGGATAGAGGAGATAACAGTCCAACACATGTGACTTGAGACACAGTCCGCCCGCCCGCCGTCTCACTGGCCCGGCCCGCCGCCGTCGACGTGTCGAGCCCGACGAGCTGCGTCTTGGACCGGACGGCTTCGGTGTGCCTGTCGGTCACGCGGCGGCATAGCGCGCGTGGCACAGACAATGTGCAGCTTCAGGCTTGATCCCGGATGGGGATGGCGGCGGCGGCGAGCTGCGTCAGTGTAGTCGGGCGTCGATGGCGGCCGCTGGGCTCCGCTGTGCCCTGCCCTGTCCTGTCCTGTGTTGACCTGTCCCGTCCTGTCCTGTCCTGATCTGTCCTGGTGGGCGCAGGCAGGCAGGCAGGCAGGCAGGCCGCCCGGGCACTGGAAGGGTCCGGCGTGCACATGTACGTACAGCGCGCTGACGAGGTTGCCATGCCCAGGTTGGATGGATGGGTGCCTGCCTGTATGCAGATGGTGGGCAAGGCATTGTGCTAATTCGTCGCCAGCGCAGGCAATGGTGGATTGGGCGTCCGTCTCCCTCCGACACGAGCAAAAAAGGGGGGGCGTGTGAATCATCCCCAGCTAAGCCCAGCCCAGCCCAGCCGTTCGATGGGCCAACACACCCCATGCTCGAAATCGCTCCACTCCGTTCGTCCTTCGTTGTTGATGCTCAACTTGGCATATGCGGCAGGCATGGACTGCAAGGTCCGGCGTCGCACGTCCTCGTCCCCGGGACACGCATCATGGACTTGTTCACGTTGCAGGCAAAGGCGGCTCTTGATGAGCAGCGTCCTCCACTATCACAAATACCTACGCATGTACCTGTGCGTGCTGCGAGGTCGCCAAGCAGGCAGGCCCCTGCGCTACCGTTGTTCTGCACCGGACGAGGAGCATCGTCGCTCGCAGCTCGCCGTCGCGCCACGACGACGACAACCACGACGACTCGGGACCCATCGCAGCAACTCAGCCGGGAAAGCCACCAACAAAGGCACACGGACGGCTCGGCGGCATCGGCGTATGGACGGGCGGGCCTCTCAAATGCTTGCTTGCTTGCTTGCTTGTCCACCAAGCTAGATCTCTGTCCGGTTACCGAATCGTCGCCCATCCAGCTTGTGCGACCTCGCTGACACGCACACCTCTCCCCACACACGCAGAGCCGTCCGTACGCGCAGCATAATCATCCATCCATCCATCCATCCATCGCACACACCTCGTCTCCAAGGTCGGCACCTTGACAACTCACACACACCACCACCCCTGGCACCCGCGGCACATCACCTCTGCGCTATCCAATCCGCCCCCCCTGCTCTCTTCTCGACGCCTCTTCGAACCACCCACACGCACGCTCAGTCGCCGCCTTTCAGTCTTTAATCCAGATCTCCCCTCCACCTCTTCCTTTCCTTCCGCTGTCTGACATTTTACCATTACCTTTACTTATACACACAACCTACACAACACGAACTGGACCGCGAGTGACAGCTATTTTCCTCCTTCATTTCACGTATTCAACTTCTTCTACGTATTCATTTCAACCCCACTACCTTTCTTGTCTCTATATCGCCTCGACCGTTGGGCGGTACGCTGAGACTGTCCAGCCACGGCCTCGATCCGCCTCGCTGGCTCGCTCACCTGCTCACACCTTGTCGAAGCCCTTCCCACAAACCATCGGGCATCGAGAGTGCCCGTCACCCCATCCGGGCCATCTTTCTGCCACATCATGAACCAGCTCTCCAGCAACGGCATACCAGTAGAGGAGTTCCAACGCGCACTCGCCCAATGCGAAGCCGAGGCTGCCTTCTATCGCCAGCTCCTTGGCAACGTTGACTCTGCCCAACCCACCACCTCACTCGATCACTTCACTGCCTCTGGCCCCTCTTCCAAGAACAGAAATGCCACCGGTTTGGCGGCAGCCGCAATCCCACGAAGCCGTTCAAACATGGGCCCCTCTGCAATGGATGCCGCCGTGACAGTGAGTCCCGCGACGTTGTTTGACCCTGACACATAGCCAACCTGACTGACACGCAACAAGCAGCAACCCAGGAGCGGTTCAAAATGGTCCGGGACTGCCCACCGAAGGAGAGCCTACTCGCAGCAGCACCATCCGGCTCAAGCCATGAGCCGAAGCGCGTCCAGCCGATCCGATCAGAGCATCTCGCTGCAGCCTCAGGTTGCTGCGTCGTCGTCACTCGGAATCTCGCACTCTTTCCCTCGCAGCAGCCCAATCAGTCGGCCCCTGCCGAGCGTCCAGGAACACGGCGGCCTCACCCCAGATGTGGGCATGGATCCCAGCGTTTATCTCTCCAGCAGCGGCTGGGTCGACCACGACATGTCCTACGTCGCGTCAACCGGAACCAACCTGTCACCTCACGACATTTACGACGGCTTCACTGATGCATCAGCATGTCCCTCCATGATATCCGCGCCTTCCGTGTCGGAGCCATCACAGCCTCTGACGCGTCAGAACAGTACCTTTGACAGCACTGCCAGAGATGGGACCATGATGCGCCTCGTCTCATCTCAGTCCCATCTGACCGAGGAGCGTTGCACTCAGGACTCGTTCACTTCGTTCGCGGCCAGCAAGACTCCGGACCCAAGGGCCAAGGCCACCGCTCGGGACCAGGACTTTTTCGGCGTGGGCACCGGCTTCCCTCCGCAGGCACAGACGTACCCCGCTACCACTCCCTTAACCAAGACGACGCTCTTCCCGGCCGCCGACACGACTTCCATGGAGCGGTCCGTTTCCAACACCAGCATGGCGAGCACCAGGTCGACGGGCTCGAACTTGGAACGTCGTAGCAAGGAGGCGCTGCAGCGTGTCCGTCAGAACAGCAACCGCAACATCATCGCCCCGAAGCCGCAGCAGTCCTCCAGCAACGGCAGGACGTCCGCCAGCTCCGCACCGCCCAAAAAGGATGGCAAGGTCGCGCTGCAAAAGACGCCGTACCAGCGACCCAAGCACCCCAAGGTCTACTGTGAGCAGTGCAACGAGCACCCCGACGGCTTCCGGGGCGACCACGAGCTGCGACGCCACCTCAATGCCAAGCACAAGGGGGTCGTCAAGAAATTTGTCTGCCGTGACCCTGCCACCGTCGGCCTGCAGTCCAGCGTCCAGGTGCTATATCCACTCGCCGACTGCAAGGCCTGCAACTCCAAAAAGCAGTATGGTGCGTACTACAACGCCGCCGCTCACCTGCGGCGCACGCACTTTAAGCCCAAGGCCCCTCGCGGCAAGAACAAGAACGCGTCGGACGAGAAGCGCGGCGGCAAAGGCGGCGGCGACTGGCCAGGCATGATGGACCTCAAGATGTGGTACACTGAGGTGTATGTCTCCAGCGACGGGTCTGTGATACCGGATGACGGTGCGGACGAGGTGGAGGACGATGCTCTAGACGCCGAGGACGCGTCCATGAGCGGATACAGCGGCCTAGACGAAGGCGGCGAGCCGCCCTTCTCGGCAAACTCCGTCTACGGCATGACCCTCTCCAGCGCAGTGGACGGGCAGTACCAGGACGGTGCCGGCGCCATGTCCGCCGGCGCCACCGCCGGCATGCCATCTGCTACACCCGTGGGGTTCCTCTCATATAACTCCCTGTACACAGTCGACAGCGCGACGTCGGACTACGCCACAACTCACTCTCCGTTTGGATCAGGCGTGTCGCCGACCATGGCTGTGACGCCGGCGTACTACGACTCGAGTGCACCAGGCATGGCCGACTACATGTGGCCGATGGATGATGTTTGACAAACACATGCAGAACGCTACTGTTCCCCGCGGCCAATAAAGCCCTGATCCTTTACTGATGCCGCAACGAAGCTCGTCTCGTCTCGTCTCGTCCCTTTTCCACACGACTTCATGACTTTATTTCTTCGCTTCTCCATTGTCACGAGACTTGAGCTGCATTGCGCAGTCCAACACTTTCACAATGCCTCGGACACGGGGGGAATACCACAATGCCAAAACAACCCAAAAAAATCGATTACGGCTGTTATGTGCTTATTGTACTTTCTCTGATTTTGCTTCATTCTTGTCTTCCTTGTCGTTCTTATCTTGGCTTGCTTTCGTTCAGCTCTTTGTGTGGGTCATGGATTTGTTGGGACACGATTCTCTTTCGATAGAGCCTGGTGGGGATACGTTTCTCAAAAAAAAAAAACATCACAAGACTGCCATGTCGAGCCTTGCGGCACGGCAAAGCCGGAGGTAGCAATCGGCTATACACGTTTCTGTATGTCACTACAGCTTGGACAAGAGTCATGGACCCGGAGGGCGGCGGCCAAGCGTATGGTCGCCGTCTGGCTCCGGCACTTGGGGGGGATTGTATTGTACGTATAGGCATTGGCGGGCTTTTTTTTTCTTCCTCGACGGGAACGGCGTTTTGATGGCACTGGTGGACTGGCATTGCCGACACTTGATGATTTATGAAGCACATGGAGTTTGTGTGCGGACAGTACCTGGCCAGGTACGGGGATGTCCTGGCACGGGGCATGAGCGGCGTTTACATGAGCCAGCGGTTGGCGTTGTACACTTTTTGCATATATAGACAGACAGCCTGGAGCGTGGCCTGGTTCAGACCAGTAGAGACTGGAGCGCTTGATTGCGAATGAAGAAGGTTCGGCGAGCTGCTCTGTATGTGTGTGTGTGTGTGTGTATTTGGTGCTATATTTTTTCTGACAATGAGGTCTGTTCGCCTCAACTGAGTGCAGCGTTGTGAAGTGCGTAAAAGGCGTGGCGCGCGTAGCCCCACCAATTCCGACGTGCCTGTTGAAATGCCTCGAGTCCCTTCTCATCTTCATACTTGGGCAATCATTGCACTCAGCGTGCCACGGACTGCCATTGAAGGGTTCGACGCGACGCCAAACGTGTGCCACCGCCTACCATGGCCGCAGCTGCCTCCTCCGCGGGGGACATTTTCGCGACCGCCCTCGTCAGCTTCTTCCGCCCGCTCTTTGAGCCCGTCGACGAGGCCCTCTCGCGGTTGCTGGTGCCTTCACGCTCGGCTTACCCGCACCTCAAGTCGTCACTGCTGCTCAGGCGCTCACGATTATCGTCACCGTCATCACCGTCGTCGTCCTCCTCCTCGCCAGCATCATCATCACCAGCAGAGACATCGCCACGAGAACCGCAGCAGCAGCCACCTCATCATCATCATACGCATCCCCCCTCGCGCGAGAGCAGCAATGACAATGATGATGATGGTCCCCCGTCGCTGTCGCTACCCCCCGCGGCGGTCGTCGTCGCGGCCGTGCTGCTCAACCACGTGCGGCGCGTGCTCGTGCCCTGGCTGGGGCAGTTCGTGTGGCGGCACCCCATCGAGGCGATGAAGCTGGCGCGCTCGTCGCCGTGCTACCTACTGGAGGGATCGGTCGGGGAGGGGTTCGACTGGGCGGCGGTGCTGGGATGGGGGCTGAGAGTGAGGGTGCTGGGTGCGGTGAGGGAGGTGCTGATGCGGAGGATGAGGAGGGTTGGTGGGTTGAGGAGCCGGAGGAGGGGAGAGAAGGCCGGGGACGCCGTGGAGGAGAAGAGTGGTGGTGTCGTCGCGAGCGGTGGTCACGATGAGGGGCGTGCTGGCGAGGGGACGGGTTTCGGGGAGACGCATCATCACGGGGGTTCACGGGACGGCATGCCCGCCGGGGCTATGGTCGTCGTTGAGCAGGGCAGCCGTGCGGATGAGATGCTCTTCGACGTATGCCGCATCGTCTACCTCGCAACGTCCATGGCCATCCTCGAAGGCGCCTACGCGGAGTCATGCTGGGCAGCCGCACACATCTACGCCCTGGTACGCACAACAACGCCGCCGCCGCGCCTCCTCCCATCCCCTCTCCTCGCCCTCATCCCCACGGGCCTCCTCCTCCCCCTCAACACAGCCGACGCGGCGGCCGCGCGCGCCTACGTCCTCGACGCGCTCGCCTCGCACCGGCTGGCGAGCATCTTCCAGGCCTGCCTGCTGGCGCACTGGGCCGTGGCGACGCTGCTCCCCACGACGGCGTGGGTGGTGGTGGCAGCGGTCAGGGGCGCGCTGCGCGGCAGCGGAGGGGACGTGTACACGCCGGCGGCGGCGTACGCGCTGTGGGCGGGGACGGCGCTGCTGGTGCGCAAGTCGAACAAGTACTTTATCGTGCTGGAGATGAGCGAGATGCTCGTCACGTTTGGGTGGCTGGCGCTGGGGTTGGGGGTGCTTGCTGTTTGGACGGTGGAGGTGCTGGCGGCGAGGAGGGAGAGGAAGGAGGGGGCTGACGAGAGGGCGGCCTGGAGTCAGGGAGCGAGGTATTGATTGGTGATGGATGGATGTTTGGATGGATGTTATTCACATAGTCGAAAAAGTCGGGTCTCGTAAATGTGACTTGGTTGCCTGCCCATAGGGCGTCTAGGGCTTCATTCTCGAACGTAGGGGTTGTGCTCCACGCGACATGTTCCAATCTGCTGTCCTTCAGTCTATGTCAACCAGGGTATCATATAATTTCCTTTCCCCCAAAGCCATATCCATGCTAGAGCCACGCTGCTTTGCCCGCTCCCTCCTACTTATCCACCACCAGACAGACGACGACACGCATCTCTCATCATCAGCCCTTCTTCACCTTGTCCATCCACTCCCTCGTGTTCCTCACGCCCTCGTGACCCCTCCGGAACAAGGCCCTCTCCCACTCATCCAGCCCCCGCAGGAACTCCTCCCCAGACGGCACTCCTCCTCCTCCGCCGCCGCCGGTGCCGCCGCCGACGCCCGTCTCGTCGGCCTTGCGCGCGTGCAGCCCCACGTCGGCGGCGCGCAGGACAAACGTGCGGCGCAGCACGGCGCCCAGCTCGCGCTCGTCGAACAGGTCGAGCATGCGCACGCCCACGCCGTAAAAGTGCGCGCTCTGGTCGCGCAGCGCGACGGCCCGCGGGTCCGCCTTGAGGGCGTTGGCGACGCGCTCCGACAGGCACGGCGGCAGGTTGAGCGTCAGAGGGGCGCGCGCGTCGTCCCCGCCGCCCGTGGACGCGAGGGCGAGCATCTCGGCGAGCCACAGCGGTAGCGAGAGGGGCGTGCCGGGCTTGAGGCCGGTGGACGACGACGAGTCGAGGTGCCCGAGGTCTGGAGCGTCGAGCTCGAACTGACAGGGGACTTTCTGCCGCGGGGAGGGAGGGTGTCAGCGAAGGGCCGGTGGGGGGGGGGGGGCGGTAGTTGTGGTGATGATGATGGTGATGATGGTGGTGGTTCACAACCAGGGATGGATTTCATCGTGGGGAATAGGACACCCACCTCTGCGTCTGTCAGGATCGCGTCAACATCGTAGTACGACATGTTGGGCTGTTGCGGCCGTCGACATGGAGGAAGAACCCAATGAGATGTGACGCGGGCCGACTTGACTCGGCCTGTGCGTGAGGGAGAGTAGTTGAAGTGAGCGCCGCAGTGAATGAAGTGCCCGACTACGTATTGATTGTGCCGTTGCTGACCCGCGACGACAACGCGTGTGTGCTTGCTGGAGCTCGCGCCGTGGGCACTTTACTCTGGGGGGGCTTGAGGCTCCGCTCCAGTAGTAATTATGTCAGCCGCCTTCACCGTGTAAGTCCCGTCAGGACGGACGCCAGGCCCGGGCCAGCCAGCCAAGCAGGCCCATCCATGAGGGCTGAGGTGCTGGCTTCTCCTCGGAGCATTCAACACGCAGCTCCAAAGTCTTTGATTGTATTTTGATTTTTTTTTAAATGTTTTCTTGGTTAGTGCAAAAGGCGCACGTGAAGTCTTGTCATCATCTCCTGTGAGCCTTGGCCCCCCTTCTTTTTGCCAAGGTTGAGTGAGTGAGTCGCCACCTCGGAAACCACTGATGGCAGTCCGCTCGCATCCGAGTCGCACCCTCCTACACCCCACTGGGCCGGGCTGTCTACCTTAAAGATCGGAACTCAATTTCGGTCCGAGCTGCTGGCTCGGACATCGAGCCCAGCCGGTGATGCTGGGGTGTGAGTCCGTTAAGGGGCACCTGAGCAGCGTAGGAAGCTATCGAGCATTTTCACTGAATGCATCAATTTGATTTTCGCTCTGTGAAGTGAAGCACTGTGCACATGTGATCTGTTTTGGGAAGCATGCTCTTGACCAGTGGATATGGGGCGAGGGAAAGACTACTAGAGGAGCTAGACCACCAAGCGTGCTGCGGACACAGCGAGTGTCAAATTGTTTTCAATAATCGAGATATACCAGATGTGAGGCTCGACGTTGCCATCAGTTTTCCGACTTCATCAGTCGGCCTGGTAGAGGACGTACGGCAAGTACGGAAAAGGCAACAACAGTACTAATTATCGCGGGTGAAGCAGACATGTGCTGGGCGGGCACCGGATCGATCGCCAATGCGATGGAGGGCCCCAGCTGCTAAGCAATAGCCCCGCTGGCTGGCAGGGGCAAGCTCGGCGAGTGTGGTAATGCAACTGGCGCCAGCAGTGACGTGAACCTGAGCTCAGGCAGAGCCGAGCTTCCACATTGGCCCCAAAAAAACCGGGGGAGCTTTTCCCCCTCGGCCTCGCCCGCCCTCGGGACTCCGTGTCCCGTCACATCCATCCCTCCACCCCCCATTGACATCATCCACCCGCTCAATCCGTCGCGTGTCCCGCGTCCCATCCAATTGGTAAGCCTGCGTTTATAACCGTTGCTGCTGCTGCCTCTCTCCCTCCCCCGTCCGTCCCGTTGCTCCACAAGCTGCCATCCATCCCAGACTTCACGCCGCGCCTCGTCCCATCGCGAGAAATCAAACACATTCTTCTTCCTGCGATTTACCACGCCCCAATTCGTCGTCGCTAACCAACCCGACCGGTCGGCTTTTGTCGCCAGCTCAGCTCCTTCCTACCAGCTCCGTCACCACCACACAATGTCCTCGGCTTTGCTCCGCACGACGCCCGCTCTGCGCGCCGGCCTTCGGGCCCGCGCCGCCGCGATGCCCCTCGCGGCCATGGCATCCACGAGCTTCGTCCGCGGCAAGGCCACGCTGCCCGACCTCCCCTGTGAGTCTTTCCCCTCCCTCTTCCCGGTCCTCCTTGCGAACTGCAAAAAATAGAGAGAGAGGGAGAGAGCGAGCTAGCTGACAGCTCCGCGGGTCTTCTCTAGACGACTACGGCGCCCTCGAGCCCTACATCTCCGGCCAGATCATGGAGCTGCACCACTCCAAGCACCACCAGACCTACGTCAACAGCTTCAACGCCGCCTCGGACGCCATCGCCGAGGCCCAGGCCAAGGGCGACGCCAAGGCTGCCGCCGCGCAGGCGCCCCTGCTCAACTTCCACGGCGGCGGCCACGTCAACCACTCCCTCTTCTGGGAGAACCTCGCCCCCAACGGCAAGGGTGGCGGCGGTGAGCCTCAGGGCGAGCTCTTGGTACGCTCCACCTAACCAACCCCCTACCTGCCTCTCCCTCGAAATATAGTAGCATGCCGGCTGCGTGCGTCGCGGCTGGGCGCATTGTGGTTCTTGGCTGACCAGGTGCGCAGACGGCCATCAACGAGGACTTTGGCTCCTTCGAGAACCTCAAGAAGCAGACCAACGCCGCCCTCGCCGGCATCCAGGGCTCCGGCTGGGCCTGGCTCGTCAAGGACAAGACCTCTGGCACCCTCGGCCTCGTCACCCGCGCCAACCAGGACCCCGTCACCGGCAACCTAGAGCCACTCCTCGGCATTGATGCCTGGGAGCACGCCTATTACCTGCAGTATCAGAATCGTAAGGCCGAGTACTTTAGCGCCATCTGGGATGTAATCAACTGGGGGACCGTTTCCAAGCGCTTCGAGAAGTGATGCGCCCATGCACGGGACGGTGGAAAAAAAGACTTGATTTTGTACATTAACAAAGCTAATACACCCCTGCGTTCAACCTTTTGGCCTCCGATTCTTTGTTTTGCCGTGCGAGGTGGGCGACCAAGCAGTGCTAATGGCTGCCCCATGAAAACCATCCCGCCCACCTCTGCTCAGCTCCCGTCGAAGCCTTCAAGTGGCCACCACTGACGTGCTGCTCATACAGCATGCCCGAGTTCCCTAAACTGACTGCCGCTTCTGTAGCTTCCCCCAACATGAACAGATCCAGGCTCCATTCACACCCTCGCTTCTCCCTTGTCGGGTCCGCTCGCATCGAATAATGGCTGAGCTGGTGCCAGAGGGCCCAAACAGGCCCTCTTGGCACCACGCCCGTCACGACTTTTACGAAGATGGCCAGCGCATGACGCCCTGATATGCAACAAGCTCCTCGGGGTAGGCCGCGTCGAAGATCTCGTCGACATAGTCGTACCAGTCCTGGTTCTGCGGACTGGTAGAAGTCTCAAAAAACTTGACGTACTCCCACCACTTGGGGTACCAGCCGGCGGAATCCCAGCCAATGATGCCGACGACGTTGTTGTTATGGACGATGATGTTGCGCGGGCAGAAGTCGCCGTGGCACAGGACGAGCGAGTCCGACTCGGAAAACTGGCGCGCGATGCGTCCGGCCACAGCCGGCGCGCACGACGTCGACAGCGTGGACAGCAGAAACGCAACGAATTGCTTCTGGGTGGGCTTTTCACGGACGGCCCAGAAGGTGCTGCCCTGGCGTCGGTCGAGGAGCAAGGAGAAGTTGCCAGAGAGCACGGAGCCCACCTGTCGTGCGGCCACCATGCGAGGATTCTGCGGCGTCTTGCGCATCTGCTTGACCAACCGGCGGAGTTGTTGTACCATGAGAAACTTGCGCTCCATCGGCATGTGCTGCCAGAGTTCTTCGAGTCGTGCTCCGTGGGCCACTCGGTCGACGCCCCCGTCAGGGGCGATCAGACACGCATCCGGGGCGGCCAGCTTTGGCAGGTGCAGAATGGGCAGGTTAGAGTGGTTTCGGACAATCTCATTGATGATGAGGCCTGCGTCCGAGATTTGCGAAGCGTACGTTCGCGCCACGGGGGCCATACCCGGAGCCGGCGAGCTCTCCAAAGTCAGGCGAAATGGACGGAAGCGTAAGAGGCAGGCCAGCCGGAAGCTGTCTGAGTTGGGCGTGGGTGCTGTGTCCGGGTTGTCAGCGACCGTTCACCAGACCGAACTGCCTGAAAAGAGATGACGAACGAGGATCAAAGACGGGGGGACGCAAAAGCAGCGGGCCCTTGCTCGGACGCGGGACTTTGACCTCTTCCTGCTCGTCGATGGCGCTGCTCGACCGCTTAGCCGGCACTATGGCAAGCGGCTTGTTTTGGCTGGAGAGAGAACCTGCCGCGTTGGCAGGTGGCGTGCCAAGGTTGATGTGGTTGGCACCACTACGCTGAGGGCCAGTCTTGGGCTGCTTGTCAGCTTCAGGTTCAAGGGGCCTGTCTTTACCACCGGCTGCGATATCGCGGAGCATGACGACACGCTCCGGGTTCATGCCGGTGGTGTCCGTGGTTGGAGGGCCCATGGCGCTGTAACGCCCCCTCGAGACAAAAGAGCAGAGATGACGGGGACAAGGCAAAGAAAATCAAGTGAAAGTGCACGGCAGATGCAAGGCGAGAATGGGGACGGGACAGGTCAAAGAACGGAAACTGCCAACTGCTTTGAAGCTCTAGTTGGCGGGGAGTGGTCATGCGGCTTGCCCTGCTGCAAACGCGTGTGTAGGAGGGAAGAGGCAGAAGCTACGAAAATGGGACACCAGAAGAAAACGGAAGAAAAGATAGTACCCCGTGCGTCGTCTCACGTGCTCGACAGAGACGAGACCGGTAAAGGGGCGGCTGAACAGTCAAGCATGCCAGCTGTGGACAGCTGACTGCTGGAGGAGGAAGTGTTCTGGGTGGTGCGCAGGGGCGAACAGGGGCGCGGTATGGCAGCCAGAGCCCCCTTATCCCCAAAGTTGGCCCCCGAAGCCCCAAACTACTAATTACTGAAAGGAGAGCTAGGTAGGAAGTTACTGCTGCCCTAGGCACTGTTCCTTCCCTAATGGTCAGGGCAGTAACAAGCTCCCGCTCGCTCCATGAACCCAGCCCAGTCCAGCCCAGCCCAACCCAACCCAACCGAGAGATTCAAGCTCCCGACACTCGTCAACATGGGCATCTGAGGTGTTCCAAAGTTGCCCTGCCCCAGCCAAGCGTGACTGGATGGGATGACAGCGCCGAACCAACGCTCGCCTACTGGACTTCCTCTGCCAACGGTTTAGCCATGCAACCGCAGCAACTAGACTGCCTTCCTGCTTTCGCCGGCCAACGACTACACCATAGAAACGACCTACGGCGGTGCGTTGTTCTGGAAGGACGGTGAGGTCACCAGGACCATCCTATTCATGTCAATTCTTTCCTCTGATGACTGGAGCTCTAAGAGGCAGCTGCTACACAGGGGACGGAAATCTATGCTGAGCCGCAGCCATCATGCCTGGTCCACGATGGGGCCCTTCGAGCTGGTATCACATTGCCTATTCGTGTTTAATGCCAAAGCGAGGCGCAATCTATGTTGCTGCTGCTGCTTATACGTATTGAGCTAGATAGCATTCGATCCACTTTGACAAACTGATAAACCCGGTCGGTCTCCGATCCTACCGACGCGCGTCAGCTGTCAGACGACTCAGCGCCTGACCGTCGTTTGCGGGCAACCTCACCCTCGCATCGAACATAAAATACGGCAGTCCCGAGCGTCCAACTCTCGCACTGCGTTCTGGACCCCTTGAAGATGCGCATCAATCAGTCTGTGGCCCTCTACGCTATCATCGTCGGCACGTCTCCGTCCATATGTGCCCAGAATTACGAACGGCGGACGGTAAACCCCGACCATGATGCGGCAAAGGTCAATGCCCATCGGATATTCAACGCCATCCACTCAGCAGGGAGGCAATGGGGCTCTTCAATCAACCACAACGGCCTGAGCTTCTTTCCAGCGGTGGTGCCCCGGGGAACGCTCATGTACCACGGCTCCGAAGCCAACACCACTCCGCCTGGCTTCGAGTGGCTTGCCTTTGAGGTTGAGCACGCAGAGGCATTTGCCTTGTATCTGGGTCTGCGTGGAAAGGAGCAGAGCCAGGATTCCTCGGAAAATGTGCTGCAGAAGCCGATCAGCGCCACGCGCGCAAGGCCAAAATCGCCCTCGAACATACGCGGCTACTTTCACACCTACAGAGCAAACAGAGACGTGAATCTGGTCTACGTCGATGGAATGAGCGCCGGCAAGACCCGCATGGGCACGCTCGACTCCCAAGACCTTGTCCTGCGTGAGAACAAGACGGGCGATGTTTGGGACGGCTTCATGGACGAACTACAGCGTGCCCGCAGCATTTGTGACCTGATCAAGGAGTGGGGTTACGATGGCTTCATGCGCATGGAGATTGGATTCGAGGTGGTGTATTGCGACTTTGACGCCGGCCTCGACCTCGTCTCGATCAAGCGCACTGTCCTGCGCAAGGACAAGAAGGAGGAAGAATTGATGAACCCTTTTGAATGGGCGCGGGCTGTAACAGAGCGATACGATGGTGTAGGAGGCGACCGGATTCGAATCGATTTCTCTTCCATGGTGTCGGCCTTTTGGTTCCCCGTCAACATTTCCAACCCTGATCCGGCACGACCAGACCTCCCTCGACTCGCGGCGGCCAGCCCTGACGAGTGGACGGACATCAAGGCTCATGTGCGCAAGGTCTTTGTCGAGCCGAGACGGTATACCGTCAACTGGCAGGCTGTCGTGGATATGATTGTAACCCGATTCTCCAACCGCTTCTCACTCATGGTGTCGCAGGACTTGGCGCCTTCGCGGTTCGTCAACGAGCTCAATGTCGCCTCTTTAACCTACTTCGATGCACCTCCGCTGCCGGACGACGCCCCAGTGATCGAGCAAGACATTCGAAATCGCACTCTCGAGGCCATCGAGGCGTGCACGGAACACTACCTCTTGCCGACATATCTAGACCGTGGCGAGTGGAGCCTCGAAGACAATCTCATTCATACGGCACTCAAGACGGTCATGTCCCGTATATGCCGAGGGTTATATGCTATGCGCGCGGCTATAGGCGAAGAGGCTCTGAACTCGAAGTTGTCGGCAGCAACTACCGACCCTGAGGATCTAGAACGAGCTGTGGAGAAATGCCGCAGAATTCTCGTAGACCTGCGCAGCGATCTTGCCTGGACGACATGGAAGAGACTGCAGGTGTGCCCGGCGGACGAGATTCTGCTCATGGTAATGTGGCCGCTAGGGAGTTCTGAGGACTACTGGAGTCCTGGTTGCCGCTCTGTCGGCGATGTCACGCTGGGACGACGAGACTACTGGTGGCCCGATCACGAGGGCCACGCACGATGAGACTTGCTGGCCGCTTCTGCAGACCTGCAATGGCAGGCGTAAGATGTTGTAATTTACGCGGGGGCATATCAACTCGGCTCTTGCAGGGTCCTACGTCTGATGCCGTCACGGTGACAAGAGCGAAGCTTTTAGCAACAGTACGACAGAGGCTGAGACGAAGGTCCACGTTCGTGTCGGCGCACTCGCTCCTCACCGCTACATTTGACCCGGCTCTTTGGACTTGGTGCTCTGTGTCACCAGTCCGGTCTTTGCTGCAACGCAAGATGGAGCGCCAGGCTCGCTTGGGCGAAAGCCACTTGTGACAACACGAAAAAAGCTGTGCCGTGTGAGCTGCCACGTAGCAAATACGCACAGCGACCGCGGCCACGGCATGCCCCAGGCCGGGGTCGTTACTATTTGAGATTCATGCCCGAACTCGCGTTGGCTTCGACAGTGGCCGCTTGTGTAACCACCGCCGCCTTGGGATGACTATTTGGACTCTGCTGGCCAAGTCCGCCCCATAGCTTCAGGTCAGCTTTAGGTTGAGTGTGTCGCCATCTCAGCGTGGCCCTGCCATCGTGAATAGATGAGCACGCAGGTGCTTCGACTTGATCGGCGCCACGCAAATCGTTGGGCGTGGCGACATGAGATCGATAACTCTTGCCGACCTGCATGTGCGTTGCAACGCGCGTGGAAGCTGACACGCGCTCTCGAGGCTGTGCCACGCATGCATCGTGCTTTCTCCAAAGATTGGCGTGGGTGCACGATAAGTACAGACTCCATCCCGACGACGCCGCCAGGGGATCCTCGCAGTCTTAGATCTGGTACTTGGCTGCAGTGCCATGCTGTCGGTTTGGGTCACGGTGTTCATGATACCTCGTTCTATGCAACGCTGGCTTTTCCTTCGGGACCAGGCCGCGATGTGTAACGCATCCGCCGTCCACTTGCACTACCAGGAAAGCATTCGCTGAGGTGAGGGCACCGGTGTCGTGTCTGAACGAGGCGCGAAGTGCCCCTGATAAGAACATCTATGTGCGTTTCCAGGTCATGGACTCATTACCACTGCGGTAAAGTCTACGAGGTATCCAAACGCCAGGAATAGAGTCATTGTCGATTCACAGAGCCAGCTGGAATACTGTCTGCTACCAAAAGCCATGGGCCGCAAGGTTGGCCACTTCCGAGCCATGGCCGAACGAGAGTCGGCACTGAACGGCCTGGCAGAGCGGATCCAGGACTACCCATGAACCCCGACCTAGGTTGGACAACGATAGCCAAACTATACGGGCTGCCCTAACGTTCACCTGCAGCTGTGCGTCATTCTCGCACGCAGGAGGAGACCCAGCGACATTCACGTCATCTATGCATTGCTTCTCCCGCACAGGGTTGCTGGAGAGAGACTTACGGCGAAACCTTCTATTTCGGCAAGTCAGCCTGAGCAAGATGGACCGAACCTGTCGCACCGGGCCTGGAATCCTGGTCGAGTGACACACGCGACTGCACGTACCCGCATACGGGTCAGTGGTCATGAACGGCGCTCCTGGGGCAACGGGCAGCCAGTCCACCAGTATGCCCCTTGCCCCTTTTGCGCGGGATCTTGGCTGGTCTAGCTTGACGCTGCCTGTATGAGCTTTTTGTGGTATTGCCTCGGCCCCTGATCAAGTTCAGGCTGTTGAGCTTTCCCTCGACCGGCTCATGTTGCACTGCTTCTACGGAACAGGCAGGTCCACGTGTAGACTGACCTTCGCGCGCCTCGTGAATCGCAGTCACCTTCCAAGGTGGCATACCGCCAAGAATCAGTATTGACAGCAACAACGCGCACAAAGCTGCAGGGCTCGGCCTCACAGGACGGGCAGCACACCGCCGGAGAAGCATCCATGCGCTCGCGGCGTACCTGACTTCGGAGCATTGTGACAAGACCGGCCCACTGGGTCGGGACGAACCCCAAGGCATTCGGGCATGGTGTCTCAGCCGCTCACTCGGGAACCGCCCTGACAGTTGCAACACGAGAGCTAGGCGACGCTGGCTACGCGAACATCTGCAGGATCGGTTCTTTGACTCATGCACGGATCCGCATCGAGACGCAAAACGGTCACGGCGACTCGTCGTCATTGCTCGCCGTGGGGGGCTCCGACGCCTCAGCCTTGACGGGCCGGGAGCCGCGGTTCACGACATCGATACCGGGGGAGGCTGATCGCGTGGGCAGCCCTCTGCGGCTGGCAATCATCACCTCTGTGCGCGTCGAGCCGGCGGTCTGAATACTGTCCGCGAATGCGGACGGCATCGGAGCCAATGACGGAGACGAGCCTCCGCTCCCAGGACGTGCAGTCGACAGAGTCAACAGGCGGCCGCTTGCATGCCTGAGGTGTCTCTGGTCCTTCGGCAACGTCTTCTTAAACCATCTCCATGTCTCGAAGTCTGCCTCCATTTCTCCGAAAAACTGGCCATGACAATGGCCGATAATGTCATAAGGAAAGCCTGCGATCGCTGTCACTCCCAGAAGTTGAGCTGCAAGCGTGTCGGCGACGAAGCCTGCGAACGCTGTGTCAGACTGCACGCCGAGTGCAAGTCCAGTCCATCTCTGCGGTATAAGAAGCAGCACCAGCAACACCAACACCAACACCAAAACCAACATCAACATCAACATCAACAGCAGAAGCAACACAGCCAGCATCAGCATCAGCCTCCACAGCAGCAACAGCAGCAACAGAAGCCGCCACAACACCTGCAGGGTCAACAACCACACCCGTCGACTTCTGTGGTAGGTGGGCAGGCGGCTCTGGTAGGCCGGCGATCGCCAAAGAGACGAAGAACGGGGAGCGACCTGGACCTACTCCAGACTGAAGGGTGTAAGTTTCCGGAAAGGACCTTGTCCTACTCCCACGCGCACAACTCTCGATGCGGCCGTGCAGTACACTTGGAGCTGCACGACTGTGTCGGTAGGTTCCGAGTCGAGCCCGGCTGACTGGCTATATAGCACAGATAAATCCGCAGCCAGGGGATATCACGAGCAGCCACCAATCCGTCGTCGGATCCGAGGCCGGACTCGAGCTCGGGGACTTTAATTTCAATTTTGAGCAGCTAGCTTTCCTCACGCCACCGCAGACGGATCCCTTGTCTGTCCTCCCTGGGCCCGTGGACGCATTTCAAAACCCTTCCCCCTTTGCAGAGCCGTGGGAGCAGCAGCTGGCCTCGTCTTCGGACCCATTCCAGCAACTTGCACCCTCCGCCTTTACGCCAGCCAACGGAACGCAGTTTCACCGCATAGTTCCCACGTTTGCGCCGAGGAGACGACCTTGCGCCGGCGAGCAGGGGACGTCCGACAGGCGCCAGCGCCAGCGGCCAAGGCACAGGGCGAGGCAGATTGCTCTGAGGCACGTCGCCCACGCATCAAACCAGGGACGAGAGACGTCGAGGACGCACTGGATGGCGCAACTAACCGATATAAATTCCCGCCTGTTGGATCTCGCGTCCATCCTGCCCAAGCAGCAGGGGTCGCTGCCCAACGGACGAGCGGGCGATGACGGCACCGGGTTCCCTATCGACGAGATGTTCAAGCTCACGCGCGGCGTCGCCGACATACTCGACCGGTTCCCGGCGACCAGCTCCGGCAAGGAACACAACACGCTCGAGGGCGCGGATCCCGGCAGCGCCATGTTCGTCCTGTCCACGTACGTCCGCCTCCTCGACATGTACCAGCGCGTCTTCAACATGGTGAAGAACGAGCTCGCGCAGGCGGACCAGGGCGCGGCGTTCAAGCACTGGAAGCTGCCCGACGTGACGGTTGGCTCCTTTGCCGTCGAGTCGTCGCCGTCGCTGCAGATGTCCCTCACCATACAGCTCGCCGAAGAGTTCCTGGTGCGCCTCCGCAACGCGACGGCCGCGCTGGACCCGGCCCTGCGGGGTGCCGAGGAGCACCTCGCCGGTGGCGGCAGCGGTCCTGGCGGCGACTGCAGCTCCATGTTTTCCGAGGTCGTGGACGTCTCGTACTGCGCTGTGAGGGCCAAGGAGGAGAAGCTGGCGCGGCATCTGGCGCAGCTCCGCGACGAGATTGAGGCCTTTTTGGACGGTTAGACGGCAAACTACGTTTAGGATTGTGTTTCTTTGGTGCCCTCCTCCCCCATGCGTTGTGCCAACGCTTCCACAAGGGTGCTATCTGTTTTCATACGTATTTAGCTAGATGTCTCTTTGGCTGGGCCTGATTAGACTATACATATACGGGGGATGATGAACTTAGACGTTCTATACCATACTCGACACTGCTCTGTCATTCATTGCCCTCCATGACGTGCTATGTGCTCGGGACAATGGCTAAGTCGTGTCGTGGAGTTTTCTTCTAATCACCCCAAGATCCGACTATCCATCACTCATTCCTATAGCTGCCATTTAACCAGTTCTTCCCAGGAACCGCTGCCCCCTTTTCTGATCTGGCGTGTTGACTTTGTGCAATCCGGCTGCTGCAACGCAATAGTGCTTTCGCTTTTCTCTTTTGCTTTTGCTGTCGCCGCCCTTGCCATGACTGTCCCTCTAGTCTGCCCACAACAACCCGGCGGCGGCGATGACGACGACGATAAGGCGATCCCCTCCCTTACGTATCCCCCGCCCTCCATTTCCGCCCCCGCGGCGCCGTCAACAACCAACGACCAGTCTGTAGCCGCCAATCACTGAAGCACAAGACGCGACGAGGGGGCCGAGGCCCCTTCCGCCTCACGCTGCGAGTCGCACGTGCTGGTAGTGGTAGTAGTAATAGTATGTAGTAACTGACATCTCACTCGGCATAAAGGCCGCAAGACCCCCCTTGCAGAGGTCTCGATGCGGGTGCTCGGGCGGCCTATGTGGTTACGTGTCGCCGTGAAAGGAAGGCCGAAGCGTGCGTACCTGGGAGTGTGGGATGGATGGACGCTGGTGATACCATGCCACGGTGCGGGCTCGTCGCCGACGCTGCCCACGGTCCAGATTCCGGGTTCATAACCTGGTGGTTGGGAAGGTGTGCTTCGTACGGCGCGCTTCATTGGCCCGAGGAGATGCTTTTGAAACGCAGAAGACAACCGCGGATTTTCTTGCAGCTCTGCAACATGTCATTCGGAACCCTGACCCAAAACGAGGGGCGGCAAGACGAGGGCACATGGGGTTCGGCAGTTGGGACCAATGGAGGTTGCGGCCAAGACAAGACCGTTGCAGTTTGTTGCAGCTGCGCCAGATTCAGCGAAGACGCCCCCCGTTCTCACAACGACAATGGCCATTACAGCTCACTCCGTCGTAGCACAATTCACGACTTCCAGAATGGATTGTCAGCAGTAGGCTGAAAGGCTGGCCTCTTGCTGCCTCCGTCAGAGCAATCCCCGAGGAGGGGGAAACGTCTCCGCGGGCAGGGCCGGAGAACACTTTGGGGCGGGGATCGCCAAGAACTCCGCGAACACATCCCGGTAGATGAGATGACGCTGGGCCTCCTATCTCTGCTCGTTACTGTTACTGGAAGTGGCAGTGCGGCATCGAGTGTCCTTCCCAGCAGTTAACCTTATGACGCTCATGGGGGAGCCCTGACAGTCGCTGTCGGCCGAGCGGAGTCGAAACATGAGTAATAGTAAGCTCCTGCTCGTGGAATAAGAGCAATCCTTGGCCTGCTGCATTGCTGCATGTCTTCATTGTCTCGGGGTCTGCGAGGTTGAGGTTTGGTCAGTTATCAACCGCTTCACTCCCCACGCGTAGCCGAGCGGTCCGCCTGCCACGCCGATGTCACCCGCTTCGAGTCTGAGGCCATTACGAACCGGTCGGCTGGTCGGCGAACATCCGTAGAGACAGACAGGCTCTTGCTCCGTGGAGACAAGTCAACAGCACCGTCCCGTCGGGCGGCTAATAGTCTTGGCGAGACGGGGCGTGGGCGGCCTTAACCACTCAGTTGGGAGGTGCTAGGGACGGGAAGGTTAGCGCGGAGCCAACGAGCGCTGGGATTTCGTTGCGTGATGCCTTCGTCCATCATGCCGAAATGCCATCCCCGTAAGCTCGAGGCCAGTCCGTGTTGGGCGGACCAGGGCATTATGGTGAGCGGAGGGCGACAGGCAAAGGAATCCATTGGTGGCGCTCTTGTGAGAGAAACGGTGCCGGCCACTCAGGGACGATGGTTGAAAACGACCCCGGCTGACAAGCTAGCAAGGACAGACGGGGCCACCCTCGCTGGTGTCAGGCGCATCTTCTTTCCCAGGACGCTTGGTCGTGATTGATTGAGGCCGACTGATGCGCGGCGGCGTAGTCTGGGTGCTCCTGGGAGTGAGTGACAGTCCCCCCGCCCCCCGGCTGCAAATGCGCAGCAGCTCTTGCAGCGCCAGTCATGTAAAGGATACATCTGTCGATGAACGCTGGGTAGCCGAGTTGGATGGAACGAGATACGAGTGGCATGCCGCCCCGAGCGAGACGACGAGGCGTGTAGGTCGGGGAGGATATGCAGTTTCGGAAAACAACACGGGGGCTCGGTGACAAGTGCGGCGACATTCCTCCCACTCGGCGATCACCCCGATAGATGCCGAGCCAGCGATTCAAAGTAACTCTCCTCTACGTCGTGAGGAGGCGGCGGTAGCATGATCCCGCGTGCACTGCGCCGGCTCCGCATTGGCCTCCGCTCAACGTGTGGCCCGTCTTCGCGCCGGCCCGCCCCCTTTTGGGTTTCCCTCAGCCAGCGGGGGGCAGCCCGTCAAGTCTCCACCGGCTACACATGGAGAGATCCGACGATGCTGCGCACGACCGGGTGGCGGATGGAGCCCGAAAATATCCAGCGGCGGCGACTACCAGAAGAGATATCTCGACGTTTGTTGTTTGCGGAAAGACTGGTCTTGAAATGTCTCAGCTCGCCAAGAGACATGGCAAGAGACGAATTTGACACCTCCCCGCCGGCGCTGACGCCATTCTCCACATCTGGGCAGGCCCAGCGTGTCGAGATCATGGGAACCAGGAAGCCTGCAAGCCCTGACGCGCTGACAGGTGGGCCATCCGTGTCTCCAGGTGTGTCCCCTTCTCCAGTCTGGCAACCGGCAATAACTCTCGGCCGCTGGGCAGACTGCGTTGACCGTGGTCTCAGAGGATCTGCAGAAACGTGACGCCTTCACGTCAAGCTCGCCATGATCAAGGTGCGCGCCCAAGTGTCTTTGCACAGTGGGTTGATGCCACCACTCGCCGCGATGTCCACGCTGATGGCTGTAGAACTCTTTACAATGACGACTTCGGAACCCCCCGATACTACGGCAGGCTGCGGCAACTACTTCCCAAATAGGTGTGAGGGCAGCTGCCAGCGGGATACGGTCCGCGTTCTGGGGACTCAGAAACGGGACGCTGGGACGGCTGCTCATTGGGCGAATCTGTCGATCCACCAGGCCTGAAGGGTGACTCCCATCCTCGCCGCCTCGAAACAAGGTCCATGATAATGACCCTTGTAGAGGTGCCGTTCTCGCAGCCTTCCAGAAGCGATACAGGGCGAACGACGGACGGGTGTCAACCAACGTGTTCCAAGCCGCCGCATTTCTGTCCGTCAGACAGCCCGCGTCGGCCGTAGATCGACAGGAACCGCTAATGCCATGGGTCAAGCTGTGTCCCAAAGATTTCAGCAAGCCACGAGCCTGCTTGCCATCAACATCATGGTGTTGCTACGAATCCAGGCGGCTCATGCACGCCCTGTCACCACCCTGTGCAAGTGGTCTGGCGGGAACTCCAAGCGGACCCTGTATGTCACTGTCACGCCGCAGTGTGCTGGTTTTCCCAACTGAGTCGCTGCTGCGAGCATTGCACGCCTGGCGCGGCTGGCAATGGCAAAGAGCCTCTCCTGCGACACGGCTGACAAACTTGGGCTGCGCCGCCTGCAACGACAGGGCCCGACCGATGAACATCCCTGACGGGCCATCTGGCTGTTCCATGGGCCAGGGACGCGGCTTCCGCGGCAGGCTCGTTTGGGGGCCGCCATGAGCGTTTCGCGACTGACAGGGGCAAACCGCGCCACCCGATGGGCCACGCTCAACGGCCAAAGCTTGGACGATCTTGACTCGGAGGCCCAGAGGTTGCCCTGGTGGATCGGCTCCGTCATGATCAGATGCTGAACTGCGCCGAGGATCGCGCACGACATCTGCGGCGGTTGACCGATGCAGGCAGACCGAGGTCTTCACCCTTGTAGCCGCTGCTTGACCGGTTCCTGTATTGGGAAGGCCGGCCTACCTAGAGCTGCAGGCGTGGCACCATCATGCTGGCGACTGCCAGCCTTGGTGATCGAGGCTCACGGCAACATGGATAATGAGTGGCCGGAGAACGATGCTCAGAGGCTCGCAAACACGTGTTGTGCTGCTCGGCATCTGCATCAACGGCCTTCGCCATCGATGTTGTAAGAAGGAACAAGTCGCATTCATAGAGCTTTGGCGGTGAGACAGCACAACCAAATAACGCCAGTCCGTGCATTTCACCTGCGAAGTGGATCTGGGGGCCAGCAACGATTCTTGACCGACCAGACGAGCCTGGTGGCCTTGAGTCACTAAGCTCTAGGGGGTTGCGGGAGAGGCCCTCGTTTTGGCCATATGGAAACGAGCACCCCCACTCGCCGGAGGCTGTCAGAGTCCCTGTGGGTGATGCGTGCGAAAAGCAAGAGACCTGCTGGCGGAGATGATTGTAATGCAAGCGTACCTGAAAGAAGTTGCCACAGCGGTGGACGGGGGAGCAAGAACAAACTGAGTATGCGCTGCGCTTATGTTCCGTGAACGCGATCGTTGGGCTCGGAGTGTCCAAGGCTGGGCATCCACCAACCCGGCCAAACATGCAATCTCCCCCGATGTCCGAGCTGGTCTCGGATCGCTCCCGTCAAAGCCCACGCAGAACGCGGCAATATTTCAGTTCGCTTGGTGCGGCGGTGGGAGACAGGTTGAGTCGCGCGCTTCCAAAAGCCTGACCAGGGCGTCGATTTGAGGCGGAGCACAAAACGCCGCTAATTTCGAGTGACGAGGAAAGGTCGTCATCGCAGAGCGCCTCCGAGATGGCGGTGGTACAGAAGTTGGCATCAGTCTCATGGATAACACGATAACTGGGCGCGTGTGCTGGTCCATTGGCCAAAACGTACGTATGTGCTCCTGGATGCACGGCCGCCTTGGGTCTGGATGCAAGAGCCAATGAAGGCTATCCTCCAGACACACTGGGTAGTATGAGATTTGGAAGCAAGCTGCTGAGGAACCGTACTGTGATGTGTTTTGCGAGCAGTCAACGGCCACGAGCCACCAAGCTGGAACCGTTGGAACGGCCCGGCGACACGCGCCGCTTGATGAGACAGACTCCAGGGCAGCCGGTGACTATGGGCTCTTGAAGCTGACCACGTGGATGGATGGTGCTAACTGCCGACGAGTGTCCATGAGACTCTGGCCGTCGACGTCGACCGACCGGGGTTGGGCGTCATCAATCGGCGCAAGGGGTCCCGAGATAAGCCGCCGCTCCCTCGTTCGCCGATGGAGTGCTAATAGCAGACCATGCCGACAATGCGGCCAACTTTGGTCTGGGTTTGTGAGCGAGCTCGGTTGCGGAAAGCAGGACATCAATCAGCTCGGATCTGGAATCGGCCCAGGGAGCCCAGTCGAGCTGTGGAGAGGCGGCGCCGTGCCAGGGCAGACTCGGATCTCGTTTCGACGCAGGCAGGGCGCAGAGCTGCGCCTTGGGCAAAGAGATGAATGGGGTGCTTCGCGCCTGTCTTGGTGCCCTGACCTGGCCTGGGTGAGGGCCGGCTCAGCGGTTACGGCGATATGATGCCGGTTTGACTGTGCGGTGATGTCAGGCGCTACTGCCCAAAGTCAGGTGAGGTAAGGTAGGTAGGTAGGTACATACCTTAGCTGTCATTATCACGGTGCCCAGTGTGATGACGGGTGCTGTGCTCCAGTGGTGTAGCCGTGGTGCGGTGGTGCCTTGCGGTGCCTTGCGCCGCGGGCTGTGATGTGATGGGGGCCAGCTAGCCTGCCTAGCCACAGAGGTTCTCGAGCCTCGTGCCACCTGGCAGTCGAGTGCCAATTGCGCCTGCCGCCTCCATCAGATTCAGATTGGAAGGAACGCTTGGAGGGCATCGCGGTTTCCCATGCCAGGATCCAGGTAGGTATTTTGTACAAACCAAGCTACGTTGGCGGTAGACGGTACTAGGTATGCTGTACATTCATTCTGCCCTGCGGGCCTGAGCGGCGCCGGCCGTTTCCTTGTATTGCTGGGATCTTGGCTGCTTGAACCGATCAGCTGCGGGAAGGCAGACACGCATGATGTGGGAGACTCGTACCCGAAGCTGCCCAACGACGACATCCACTTCATGATTGACCCGCATATCCCTCATCTCCGTGGAGTTACTCGCTCATGGCCGCTCCTTCCCCGATGTATCAATGCGTCTGAAGTTTAAAAATCACCACCAGAGCGAAGGGTAAGGGTTAGTACCTGTTCCGTTGCCTGATCGGGGTACTGGGCCTCTGGAAAACCGTGATCGACGAGGTACCAAGTTACCTACTTGATGCAAGTGCGAAAGCCAGGCACTGCAGGCACCCAGCAGTAGTAAGGTAGTAGCATCCAGGCGTCCAAGTCGGAATCTCGGCGTGCTTCACAATGACCAGACCCGACTTCCATGAAGTGGGAGAAGCACCCCCGTGACCGGGTGGGGGATGTGCCATTACGGGCGCCGAGGCGCATTTCCCCAGCCCGCCGGCATCTCGCAGTCGGAATGGGACCCTAGATTGGATGCGACGCTGACCTCGGAGTCGGGAGCAACACGTTTTTGTTAGGATGTCGCTCGGACCGCCAAGAGGGGAAGAGAGTCTGGATTTGTGCCGCCTCTCGATGTACAAGGCAGTAGTCCGTATTGTCGTTTCGGTCTTGTGAATGAATCATTGCCGGTTCGAGCCACGGCGTGTCCAGAACTGGCGATCCACGGGCGCCAGATGGCGGTGCTGTTCCGCTGTGCCTACCTCACCCCTACCATACCTGTACACATCATCACCGTCGTGGAAGCTGTTCGTGCCTGGATGACGAGCGATGGGCATCGTGTGCCGCATTGCATTGCACGATATTGTACGGCACGTATTTGGGCCGCGCTGCGTTCTGCCTCCAAAGTCCGCCAGTCCAATGCTGTATGCTGTGTGGGCAACTACCTGACTTACCTGTTACGTAGTGCACCATGTCCAGAGAGCACTAATAGAGTAATGCAATGTCTGCGCAGGCCGACCCGACGTGCAATATCGACTTAGCGGGGCGATCTCGTACACGGCCGGGGAACACACGCCCTGCCCAACTTGTGCTGCCCGTTCTTGGTGGCACGCCTTGGTCTCACAGCCCCCAACCCACCTGCGAATTCCCGACCCCCCCCCCGCCAATTGATGTTCCGCACGCACGCCGTCAGTGGCTCTGCGTTCTGCATCGTCCAACGCGTCCCATCACTCCCCCGCCCCAAACCCTGAGGCCCAAGCCGGGGCTACGTACCTATCAATCCCCCCCCGCACCCGCACCCTCTTCCACGCCCACCCCCTCCCTCCCTCCCCGTCCAAGCCCTCGCTGTGGCTCTCTCACGCCAGGGAGGCGTTGGCGCACCCCAGAAGAGTCAGTGACGCTCCTCGTCTCGGCCTTGCTGGAAACAGAGAGTACCCTCATACGCCCTCCCACCCATGCCCGGCATCCACAAGGCCAGGCCCGGGGGGGGGGGGGCGCGGGCCTGGGTCCTCATGGCAGAATGGGCTCCTCGTTCATAAGACGGGGACGTGCTCGACGTCGAAGACTCTCCCCACGAAGCCGTGCAACCAGCCACGGTGCAGAACTCCCGATCTCTGATAAATACCACGGCCGCGCTCCTCGCAGCAACTTTGACGCATACGATCCGATCGAGCAGTACTCGGTGTTCTTGTCAGCTGAACCAAGTCATCCTCATTCCTGACGTGGTGTCATACCCGACCCCTCTCAGACTACCTACCTACTCGGCTTGGCCATCTGCTTGTCCACCATACCACGGCGTTATATATATAAGTCGTCGACGGTCCTTGACATCGGGGACATAACTCTCTGAAACAGGCCTCGACGTCAACCCTTCGTCCTGATCCACGTCACTTAGCCATCAGGCGTCCACCCACCTTATCTCCTCAGTTCGCCTTTTTATAACACTTCATCTGGGCCACGGGTCCTCGCTGCAACCACCGCCATGTGCAATTATATCTACGTGAGTACAGCTTTGTCCGTGCTGGATCGCCGAGTCGATCCTCTGCGAACCAGGATGTAAGCTAACTCCACGGCATTGCAGAAGGAACTGAGCTGCCAGCACCATTACCATCTGGTCGAGTCATGGTGCTCCAAGTACATTGAGACGGAAAAACGGTGCCCGCCCACAGTGGTCAGCAAGCAATACTGGTGAGTGCAAGTCCGGGTGTTCCTGCACGGGATGCCCAATCTCCGTCACATGTACGGCGCCATACTGACATCGACGGCAGGGGTAACGACATCTGCTGTGAGTGATGATTGCATCTCGGGCGCCACTGCCGGAGTTCCATTCAACCCTCTGGCGCCTGCATCATGTGTACTGACGACCGTCCTATAGCTGCCTGCCGCGAACGACAGCAACCGAGTAACCATCCGTGGGCGAAGCTGATACGGCCGCCGCAACCCAAGATGACGCCGCACCCGTACCACATCTCGGCTCGGTGAGCTGTCCCACCCTGTTGGGTACCAGCTGGCGGCCTAGAGCGCTGGGAGAGAGTGGTAACTGTGGTCAGCTGGCGCTGGCCGGTCCGCCGCGCGACGATTCGACCAGCGGAACGTAGTGGCCGTACGACCAGACGGCGGCGAGTCGCAAACCGGGCGTCTGCATCATCTGGGCGAGAGTCGCGCAGCGTTGCATTGTTGGCTCCACCGGCGCCCATCTCCTGTTGCGTGGTGGTTGCGAGTTGGTCCGGCATGGACGTGTGAACTGATGCGGGGGCGCACGACTGCAGAGCAGCACCAACCACGCGCACACAGCGCAGCGCACGAAGCACCACAGAAGGGGACCCCCTTCGCGCTCGGGAGGTGACGGCAACCAAAAGGCATAGCGGGATATTAAAAGAAGGGGCGTTGTTTTTGCTCTCCTACCCCCTTCAACTAGCGCGGCATTTATGGGGTTTTATTTATTTATTTATTTCCTTTACTCGAGGCATATAGCGAGGGACGTTTACACAGACGGCATGGTTTGGACTGGCCTGGACTGGATTGGATACCTACCTACATTGGAAGACGGGGGCTCTCTTATCTGGGTGCGAACCTGGCTTCTTTTCGGAGCAGCCCTGGCAGTTTGGCGGCTTGTCTTGGACGGTGTATTTGTTTGTACAACGCTTTGGAACATTAGGTCCCTTTGAGGACGGCGGCGCACAATGGAATGGCACTTTTACTCTCCGAGGCGAACCAAGTAATAACGGATGCCGATGACAGACGCACGCACGCACACGGGCAGACCCGAAGATGGGCAGTCCAGATGCGGCCCACGCACCCGAGCTGCATGGGACCCATTGTGGCTGGCGACATCGGCTAACGCAACAGGAGACGGCGGCGCAGGCTGCCTGTGGTATCACAAGAAACAGTCCAAAGTGAGCCATGGGGCAGCATGGCCGTTGTTTCGTCGTCTGTCTCGCTCGAGCTGTGCTGTCACCATCGTCGTGGCGGAGGCGGCGGCTGCGGCCGGCGGCAGCACCAGCACCAGCAGGGGCCGGCCAAGCTGACATGGAGCCTCCCCGGCCCCGGCCCCGGGCCCGACCCCCGGTTCGTTGTCGATGGAAGGGAAAGGCATTTGTGGACTCCGCGCCGTTTCTCAACGAGACGGGGCCGGGGCCCTGACCTTTGACGTGCAGGTCACCAGAGACGTTACGGGTTCACCGTCGGGCGCAACTGAATTTTGACAGTTGATATCAGAAAATCCAAGGCATGGCTGTCCGTTTTGTCCTTACAGTTAAATGGGGTGCAAGTCGGGTTGCCGTTCTCTCTCATGAGAGAGTCCATTCCATCCTTGCTTTGCCCCTCGCGCTTACAAGCACAATACAGCAAGCATTATAGTTACAGCACCATACTACGGAGTGGTAGTAGTCACGAACGTACCACCGTGTTTCTGTCGCCCTCTTGACCAGAAGAAATGCACAAGTCATGCATGCATGGTCACGCACAGACGCCTCCGAGGCGGTAGTGTTGGACGTTGCCCGCTGCTCGTGGTTGCCGCCCACGCCGTGCGGCCCGTGGCCGAGGGGAGCAGAGCAGTGTTATGTAGTCTTCTCGATCACCGCCCCCACCACCACCATCACCATCACCATCACCAACACCCCGTTCCTCTGCCATGCTGTGGTCCGTGTGTGTATGTGTGTGTGTGTGTGTGTGTGTGCGTGCGTGTGTGTGAGAAGGCGGCGGCGCGCTTGCGTGCGTGTGGACCGATGGATCGAGATGTGCGATGGCGATGTAAGTGACACCCGGTGCCTGGGGGAGTTAAGTCGTGCCCAGACCCGGCGGGAGGGGCGGGCTGACAGCGCCGCCGACATGGCCAAAATAGCAATTGCCATCCCGCTTGCTAATGGGCGTTTTTTTATTGTTTTAGTTGCGAAAGGTTTTTACGCCTGCCGTCCTCAGCGGGCTGCATGTTGTACGTGTGCCGGATAGGAAAGGGGCGCTTGTGCAACTGTGACTGCTGCGACTCTTTGCTCCAGCAGCAGCAACACCACCACCACCACCAACAGGGGGGGGCGGCCATCGGGCCACACACAACTGAGGGATGACAGCGGCGCGGTCCGCACATGTTGTTCTACCCAATAAAACCTGGACCAAGGAGACACCCGGGAGGAGAGGGGGGGACACCGAACAGGGATAGAGAGTGCAAAGAATAGAAAGGGAAAGAAAGAATGGGAAAAAAGCCTGCGGACGCTCGCGCGCGTATGCAGGAGGAGTGTGTGCATGCATGCATGCATGCATACGTGCGTGCGTGCGTTGACAGTTCTGACCGTTCTAACAAGCCTCACCGAGTTGGCCTCTTTGAGGACTGGACTGTTATTACCTCGTGTCGAACAAAATGGCCGTTTTCACGGTAGAGATATGACGGTTCTCGCGTGGAAGCGGGGCGGGCGGGCAACGTGGATGGAAGAAACGTTGGATACCATCATTTCGTACAGATATATCAGGGACATGGAATGGGTTTTCGGATACCAACCCTGTCGAGTTCGGGGCTCCAGGAGCCGCGGTGGACACGGCCATCCGTGCCTTCTAGTACCATAATTTCAATGTAGAGAGAAAAGAGAAAGAGAGCTATTGTACGTCCTCCCTGGCCTCCTCGGTCCGCCCCCGCCGATGGGGTTAGTTGTACTATGTAGTCGTCGCACGATGATGGCCGCCTTTGGCCCCTGCTGCTGTTGGCTCTACTAAGACTTTTGCGGCTTCACCTTTGCTGTGTTCGCCCTGTCAGGGTTGTCGTTCGTTATGTGGGTGTTCTCCTTTCGTCGGCGCGGCGGCATCAGCGCCTTGGCAGGGCTTTTGAAAACCTCGTGTTGGTCGGGCGCGGCAGCATGTCTGGTGCGGGCCGGTAGGGAAGTTGACGACTACTAAGCACCACGCAGACATCTATACATCCATCCATCCATCCATGCATTCACACTCGCGCGCGTAGTACCGTGCTGTACAGTACTTACTACTTAGTAGGCAGCCTTGCAAATGAATGAGAGACTGGTGCGGTTGGTTGGGTTGGTGACGGTGACCTTTGAAGCCGGGGAGTGGTCCTTGAAGAAGATGGTCACTCAATCATGTGCGTCACCCCCCCCCCGAAAAACCTGTTACAGCCAATGGACTGAACGGAAAGAAGGTTCCATCGAATATTGAACGCCGTTGTCCAACAAACCTCATCCCAGGAATGGAAACCCCCGACCCGGTGCCATGGTGACCAGCAGGACGACATCATCTCCTTCATGATGTTGAGACAAAGAGAATGAATCAGACCGCCGCCGGGACAGACTGCCCTGGACCCTGAAAGTACACGCCGCCCCAGGCATCAATCAGCGCAGCGCCAGAACCCCCCCTCTCCCAGCAGGCTGGTCGTGTTTGATTATCGACACCAGACAGGGAACCCCCCAAAAACCGACACCGCGAAAAAGCCCGGGGGAAAAAAGTGGCGGTACGTGACTCTCCCCGCGTTTTTTCTGTGTTTGCTTTTGCCTTTGCGCCGCTCCTTGTGTCTCACGGTAGTTCAGCGCCAGGATCAATGACACATGTGATGCCCCGGGGTGTCCTGCCTGCTTGTGCTCAACATGGGTTCCGTCGATGCCAGTAGCACGTCGTCGTCGTGGAGCCCAGGGTTGTCGGTCGGTCCCCATACTACATGTACGGAAAAAACGCACAACTTGTAATCCACGTTCGGGACCCGTTCCTACTTTTGGCCCTGACGATGAAGGCAACGTTGTTGGTACGTAGTACCATGTATCTCAGGGGCCACGGTTCTCACAAGCGTACGTGCGGCTCGGACCGGATGCTTGGCGTGCGTCCATGTCCGTCTGGCTGAATATTAATCAAGAGGGAGAGTAATAGCCTTAAAAAAAGAAGGGCGGACTGACTGACAGACAGGGCACTACTATCACAGGGCGGGAAGGGCTGCTGCTGATGATGACTGTGCCTTGCGTTCTCCACGCTAGTACTGCAGCCACGGGCCTCGCGCGCGTTTGTTTGATCTGCCTTGCCTGTCCTGTCCTGTCAAGGGACAACTTACAAGGGGGATCCTGGCGCCGGGGGAAGAAGACCAAGGCGATACTGATGGGTGCTGCTGGTGCTGGTGTTGGTGTTGTAATGCTTGTTGTTGTTGTTGCAGCTGTTGTGGTTGTTGTTGGCTGGGTCCGGCGCTTCTGCTGCGCAGCACAGCGCAGCCCTTTCAGGCTGGCCCGCCATGCCTCATCAACAGTGTTAGGTCAAGCAACAGGAGGCATCGCTACCGTAGCTGGCTGGTTGCTGGTGTGTGTGTTTTGCGTTGAGTGCAACCACTCCGCTCTCTCTCTCTCGCCCTCTCGTGTTGCTTCGTTCTCTGTGTTGCTAGTCGGTGTTCGGCGCTCTGCTATTGCCGACGCCCGCGAGAACCGTGATGTTGGTCGCGCGCGCGCGCAAACGCGGCATTGCTTTCCGTCGACCGACCGACCTGACCCCCCCTTACTTGCGATTCCCGACCTTCCAGAGGCCTCATCAAGCGCGCTTTGGGATGTTCGTGTCGGCTTCGGCGATTGTCCGTCGGCGTTAGGGAGGGGACGGGGGACGACCTCCGGAGCGGCTTTCTCGACTCTTCGCCCATTTGGGGTGTGTCTGTCTGTGCTGTGTGCTGTGCCTTGGTTGTTGTTGTTGTTGCTGTTTTCGTTGGCCTTGTCGCCTCTCTTCTCCCCGATGGATTTCGGGCCTCACTTAACCTGATAATATTACAATACTTAGTACGTACCTTATGTACTGACTGATCGATTGACCTTGTAAGCGCCCTGGCAGGCGCCCGCGGGATGGCGCGGGCTAAAACAGCGGCCAGGGCAGCTAGCAACTTGCCTTGCCGCTCCCGCATGTAGTACGATATTGAAACCCAAGCATAATTAGGGCCCCTTGAAAAAAGGAATCGCGCGCGACGGACACCCGGCCGAGAGAGGGGGAGAAAAAGGCACTACTTCGTGCGTACATACGTACATGTCCCCAACGGGCCAGGCGATGCAACAAGATACATCCATCCATTGTAGTACAGCAAGGAACCAACATGGAGACAAGGTTCCATCATTCATCATCGCGGAAACAGGGGCGCCACGTCGCTGCGTCACGCCCGCAACGGGCGCGGCCTTCTCTTCCCGGGGCCCTGACCCTGCACCGCCATGTCTCTGTCTTTGACCAGTCCCTCGGACCGCCCGCTGTGCCGGCCCACTGTCGTGTGGTTTTTTTTTGTACTCAGTTAGTAGTAAGCTCTCTTGTGTCCCCATCCTCGCGTGTGCCGCTCCCCGTCGGGACGGGCGGCTTCTCGAAGGAGGCGCGGACGGGACGGGCGAGGCCGTTGATATGCTGTGCGAGACGGGTGTCTGGTGTTTGGTGTAACATGAATAGACGAGATGAGCCGGATGACACCACCACCCACCCCATCGCCACCGCTACCACCAGCAAGGCACACATGGGCGATCGTGTGTGTCGCACCCGGTACATGGGTGCAAGACACACGCGATGCTGGTGCTGCTACTGGTGCTGGTGCTGCTTCTACTGCTGCTGCTATGACTGCCCGGGTCTCGCTCTCTGTGTGCGTGTGTGTGTGTGTGTGTGTGCTCTGTGTCTGCTTGTCTGTGTGTACAACGCCGGCGTGCGTGGGCATGGGGCGATGATGCACCAGAGGCATCCATCCATCGATCCAACCTGCGTCCCGGCTTTTCGGAGCAGAGGCAACACACCAAAAGTGCAGACGGGCGACACCGCTGCGGCTCTCGATCCCGCCGACCCAACGCGGCGCGACGCATCGTATCGGCGGCCTTTTTTTTTCTTGGCCCTCTTCTCTTCTTGGCTTGGTTTCGAGATGTTGCGGGCCGGTTAGGATGCATCATGATCGGAGGGGCCGCTCCATGTCCGTCCGCGCCCGCACCCGCACCCGCACCCCCCTCCCCTCCCCTTCCTCAATTCAGGGTTTGCTTGTCATTGCTTCACCCGCGAACAGACAGTATCATCATCCCATGTTCAGACGGTGTAGCTGGTGCGAGCCTCGCCAGCCCAGCAGGGGGTGGGGAAGGGGGAGGGAGGGGAGTGCCGCAGGATTTATCAGTAGTGGTGGTGGTGGTGGTGCTCGTAAATGCAACCAGAACAGAATACGTGCCTAGTGCGTGATCGAGCACCGAAACATGGCGACATGCTTTCTGCAGGCCCCGTCCCAAATGCCCGGAGGTCGGGTTTCCAGCGTTGCTTTTTGCTCTGCGTTTTTTTGCCTCATGATCGGATCAGAGACGAGCCGGAGCTGGACGACAAGGAAGTCCCCTGAGGGGGGGGGGGCCGGGTTGGAGTGTACGGGGGGCGCATCCTACTCCTACCACCAAGGGAGAGAGACAGAGAGAGAGAGAGGGTGTGGGGAGGGAAGGGGCTGGCAGGCAGGCAGCAGGGCTGCGGATGCACACAACCACACGCTGTCGTCGTCCACACGGGTCTCGCGTGGGGACCTCGCTGCGGCCAGATAGACGTGCATATATGCAAGTACTAACAGCGGCCATGTGAGGCCGCCGCCTGGCCCTCGTGCCTTGCCTCCCCACTCCCTGCCTCCCTCCAGACTTGACGCGGCCAAACAGGCACGCGCCGAAAGAAGAAACGACGGCTGGCTGGTCCGCCTTTTTGCAAAGCTGGAGCTGGAGTGGGAAGAGACAACTACGCTTGTACAGTATACGTACGTCCGTACGTACCCTGATGGGCCGACCCCTTCTGGTCGAGAGAAGCCCGCCAGGGGCTGGATGTGCTGAGTGATGGAAGGAGGGGGGGGGAAGGGAGGAGGGAGGACGAGGCGGTGATGGGTGATGGTGGTGGTGGTGGTGGTCTTGGTGGTCTAGATGTTATGGTTTGGTTTGAGGCATCCCGATCGGTCCTCTGCTTTCCCGTCATCACAAATGGAGTTCGTGTGTGAACCACTCATGCCGTCCGCCACCACGGAGCCGACGTGACCACCGCCGCCGCCGCCGCCGCCTCCGCCCGTCGATGGGACCCGGGTGACGATGCCCCAGTTTCCCCACCCCGTCCCGAAGACGCCAGGCCCAGCCCCGCCCCCAGCTGAGGCGACGCCATAAGCGCGGGAAGGAGGGGGGCGTCTGGGAGGGGAGGGGGAAAGCTGGGGAAAGTGAACGGCGCTCGCAAGGTTCATAGAGCTCACCGGGGGCCTCACCGAGGACGCGCCGCCGCCGCCGCCGCCGCCGTGCAGTCCGGGGGCGGGCGGGAAGAGGGGATTGATTCGACGGGGCAGGGCTGCGGAGATGCCAACGTCAAAGGGGCCATAGTGCGCTCGGCTGCCGCCGTTGGTGGGAGTATTATGTTGTCACTATTTTAGGCCGGTGCTGGCGTCGGTGAACTTTCTTTTGGCAAGTCTTTTTCAAACACCGACCCCCCCCCCCCCTCCCTTCCTTTTCCCGGTAAGTTGAAAAAACATCAATGGTCGATATCGAGGTGCTAAAATGTTTGATATCGTTATAGCAGAGTCTTGATGCATTTTGAGATTTGCATGTGCAAAATGTGAGCCTGTGATTATTAAACGGCGGGTGCAATCGTCAAAAGCCCCTCTTGTTGGTGTTGGTGGTCGTGCTGCGTGTAAGTCACCGTATCAACAACAGGCATCGACGGCATGTTGGGCAGCAACCTTGGAACTATTTACTCCACCCTCCCCCCCACCCCACGACGGCCTTTTATGCACGATCAATCCAACGGCAACGATGCGTGCTGCTTGGCGTGTCCACATCAACGCCTGTCAGTTACGAACACAGCCAACGGGGCTGTTGGGCGCCGCCGCCATGGTTGACCGTCTCTGACGGAGCATGGAATGTTCCCTGGCCGTTTAGAAACGGGGCGGTGTTTGCCGGCCTGCTGCCGAGTTGCTTTCCCCGAAATCCTCCCCTCCTATCTATTGCCGTTACTAATGCTCGGGCGTGTAGATTATGAGTGTGCACCGGCAGGCAACCGAGAAGGGTACGCAACGAGCACCAGCCCTGCACCAAAAAGGTCACCGACGGTCGAGGCCCCTTGCTCCCCTGGACTCGGGCTCGTGATTGCAGGTGCCTATGTGTCATGCACGTGCGACGCATTGCAAAGTCTCTTCCTGTCGGCAGGTCCCGATGACATTCTGTCACAGCCCCGGGAGTTGTCATGGAAAAGGGGGCCACGCTCTCCGGCACTCTAGAAACAGTGCATGCTGCTCGTCAACATGAAGAGTCGTCCGCGCTTACTTGCGCCCTTGCATGCACTGCCTAAGTTACGGCGTCATCCATGAGAGACGACGTCCATTGCCATCCATCATCGGGGGTGGGTTGTGCATAGGCTCGATATGCAGGCACTCGTGTTGGTGTGTTGTGTGTAATGCCGAAGCACGAGACGCAACCACTGTCCGAGGGACATGAGCTCATGGGCCTGCAACTTTTGAGGCTGCAATATGACCAGTGACACTTTTGGTCACCGCCAACTGGGTAGGCGGCACTCTTGACCCGCACGGGGCAGGCAGTTCCTCACCTAACCTGCTTCCTCTATTCGGGCGTGCAGAGAAAGACGTCTCTGTTGGCGCTGCAGGGTGCTTATTCACCTTCCGCAATACGATGAACACGGCATTACATGTGCATATTGAGTGGCATAACTAACGTCTTGCTGTTGTTAAGCGTCAGCGTTGGACATACGAAGTGTTTGCCCTCGATTTACCCCTTTTATTGCAGAGGCATTGCACAGGGCTCCGCCGCGTGGAATCAATCACGAGGGCCACGTACGAAACCTCCACTTACGGGCCCATGACATAGGACTACATGACGGCTCACGAGACCGCCTCGGCTTATCCTAGCGGAGACACTGAACCCAGTCAATACCACTCATCGTCCCTCAGGAACAACATCAGGGCACCAACATCCCTTCGCTTCATTTGGGGTTTTGCACAAAACACCTTTTGCCCTCCCGCCTCGCAGCCACCAACTGCATCTCGAGTAAGCTATTGAGTGCTACCCGCGCGTCTGCGATGTTGTTGGTGCGCCGGCCCTCGTTGAAATAAAAATTGACTGGAATTGGACCGCCATGGACCCTTCAATGTTTCTGTGGTCCTACCAGACAGGCACACCAAAGAAAAAAAACCGTTGAATCATGTCGATCCCTGCTGCACGGCATCATCCCGGTACCCGACCAACACGCCACTCACACAGCCTTGTTGGTGGTATGACAAACAGCTACAAACACGTGGCAGGAAAGAAAAATGACATGGCGGAATGGCCTGACGACTGAACGCAGAAACATGTGTGTCCGTCTGCACGCTCGAGCATATGTACGGTAAGTATGCTTGTAGGAGAAGGCAGTTGCGCTTCATGGTTAGCTGTTTGCAACTACTTGCAGGTGGGTTGACGCGCGTGTGGTCCGCCGTGCGGCTTCAATGTTGTTCCTATTCCCATTCGCCAGGATGCATGTTAGCAACGCGCCGCCAAGGACTTCAATCCGATCGACGTGCACTATCCAGACGGCATGCATCGAGAATCATTATCCGGGGATATATCCTTGTATGCGCATACGAGGTGAGCTCATGAAATTGATTGGCGGTGCTGCAAAGGCTCCAGTCCGGCGCTTGGTGGCACGCTGGCACTTGACGGCAGTTGGACGAGTCCAGATGCCTCTACTTTCATAAGCCACATACACGTTGGGCACTTATTCGTATACCTCGGGTCCCTGACCAGCATGTAAGAAACGTCTCGCATGTTGACCAAGTTTGTGAAGAACGTAACCCGTATATTGTTTCTGTTCAGTTGCGCCATCTTCCGATGTTTCCATGGTCTTGTTTCGCGCAAAGGCTCAGTAATGGAGTGTCGTCCATATAAGCTGAGACTTCGAGATGCAGTATCTGAACCAGATCCATGCCCCCCCGCCCTGCGATTTGTCAGAGCAAGACTTAAACATGTAGCGGCATCTCGCCCCAGCAATCCTCACGTTGCACAGGCCGGATTACCATGGCTCATACCACGTCAATAACGCCGACACATAGCACTGCAAGCTTGCGGCCGGCGAAGGTGCAAACCCGTGTCCGCGGTCGAGGGCGAGCGTTCACTCCATTTAGACCACAGTTAGTCGCCAAAATCACCATGCTAATCGAACGTATCCAGACATGCGAACCATTTACAACCTTTGGCATCTTATTATGAGATTTTTTATTCTTTATTTCTGCCCATCGTGATATGCCAAATCCTGCAGTGCAAACACGAGAAAGACGACTGCATCAGTCCTTCCGCTTGACTTCAATGTCCTACATGGCGATATGCAGCCAGAGGCGCGGCACACGGCAGGGTAGGAGCATCGACCCATCTAATACCCAACACGTTTACCGAGTATATAATGGAAGTATTAGCTTGCGGCCTGCTGTGCACATTTCGTACACACGTAGTTAGCGAATGATGGCTCTTTGTTGGATTGACGCTTGGGCCAACCAACAACGATGCATTACTTTGCAGCATAGTGAGCACTTCGTACGGGAAACTCGGCACTCGCGCATTTCCCGTGTCCGAGGAAAGGCGAAACTTGATACAACATTCCACAAGAATCTCACTTGCCAGCAGCACCAGGCGCCGATTCACCGGGTCAAGATCGACCCCATGCCTCACCCCCCTCTGCCTCGCTGCTGTCTGGCGGACGTACATACATACACACGCCAACACAGGGTAGCGAAGACGACAATCTGCGTGATAAATATGCCTACAAAAGCGTAGTCAACCCCCTTGTCTGGGTTGTGTGCACTTACTCACTCTGTCTGAGGTGCCGACGCGCGTTATCTCCCAAAAAGCACACAACTTGTTGACACAACCAACGATGGCGCCATCTTTGTGAGACCAGGACTTGGCGTTGCCAGTGTGGGACACCGAAGGGAGGGGGGCGGTGCGTCCCATGATGAAATGATTTGGAAGACCCCAAAGGTAAATGATGAAGAGAATGATGTGATTACGATGAACCAGACAGGGTGTTTTATCCACTTGCCGCCGCCGCCGCTCCGGGAAGAAGAAGCGGGCTGTCGATCGCACCTTTTCCTACACGGCAGGCCCTCGTTTCTCCAGACGTTCCGGGGGTTATTGGTTATGCCCCTTCCACCAACAACAAACCAACACTGACACCCCCAGACGCCTTTACCCCCCTCCCCTCTCCCCCCGGCCCCCTGACGAAAGCACTCGACTCGACTCAACTCTACTCAATCAACTCCTTTGGCCTCTTCCAAATCATGAGGGGAGGGCTGATGGCAAGCACGGGCCAGTCCGGCCAGCCGTAAGGGTCTGGTATGGTTTCAGTCCCTCACCGTTTTGAACTGAGTCCGACCGCGGAGCCCATCCAGTCACATATAGTTGGCTTGCATCCATTGTCCGTCAGGTGACGACGGTCCTGCCCGGTTCCCTCTTGGGCTGGTCGTTGGTTCGGCGTTGCCTTTTTTTGCACATCACATTTTCCTCCCGCATTTGGGGTGTTGCTCTCTAACTACATATCCCTGGAGGCAGCTCGGCCTTGCCCTGCTGGCGGCGGCGGTGGCGGCGGCAAGAAGGCCGGTTGCCTCTATCCCGGTCGAGCAAAGCTTAGCTATGTTTGCACTCCTCCCCCCCTGGTTCGAGCGAGGATCCGAGACGGAGAGGGAGAAGCACGATGATCGGCGACGTGGGTTAAATGCTGCCACCACCACCACCACCAACATCAATCAGCCTCGCATTTCGCACATGCTCTGTCATCCACTCGCTTGCTCGTTCGCTCGCTCGCGTTCCCTGCGCTGCAGCAAGCAGCAATTCGCCAGACCGGGGGCGCGCGGACGGGCAGCCTCACGCCCGCCGCCGACGCCGACGCCAATAACGACAGCAGCCCCCATCATCATCCTAACCGTCTCGGCAGTGCCAGTCGGCAAGGTCGACTGACGGACTATGGGTGTCTACTAACTACTCTATAGCGGAAGTATTGAAACGGGAACCATTTTAATTTTTCCCACTCTCGCACTGGGGACTTGCCCCCCCCCCCCCTCCTCTGTTGCAGACCGTCTCGGCACCGAGACCCCCGCGGCCTTGTCGCAAAGTCCCAACGTCTCACGCCTCGTTCGGTGTCCCATTTTCAGCTCACCCTCACCGTTGGCACTGCCCGAAGAGGGAGGGCACACGGCGGCAGGTTCGCGGTGCATACGCGACAGAAAGCTTAAACCCCGAATTCGACCTGCCTCGCACTGCCCGTCAGTTCTCACAACGCCGCGATGCAGGGCCTGGACCCTGAAGGCGAAGATGCCCCACGTCGGCGGTTTTTTTTTTGGAGCGGAGCAGGCTCGTTGCCATGCGGCTCAGACACCATCATGCGCAGACAAATTAGCCTGGGTTGCACGGGTGATCCCTCTCCTCAAGCGCACGGGTCGATCCGTACAGCCACTGGCTCCGCGGCAATGAGCCGTTGAAGCTTGTAAACTTAAAGGTGGTCGTCGCGCGTCGGGAGAGGCTTTAAGCCCTGTCACCGTCACACTGCGTCGTGTTACAGAGCACGATCCATGTGCGAAGCACAGCATACAATACACCAGACGCCAGTGGTCCGACAAGAGTAAACCCTCCCTAACGCGTTACGAAGTAAAGTATGTAGTATTAGAAGTGGCACGAGGTAAAGCATCATGCAGGCTGGCTAGCAACGTCCATCGACCCGCAACGGAACGAAAGAAATATGGCATAAATCCTCTGGCCTTGCGTGCCCGCCGCTGCCCGGCTCGGTCCCGACAGGCCACGCGCCACTCTTGGGTTGTTGGGGGCGGACGGGTCTGGTGCTTTGCAGGCAAAAGCGACTCCATCCAGGGGAGGGCCGCCTCGTCCACATACCCGCCGGCCCTGTCTCAGTGCGACAGGACTCTTGTCCATCTCGATGGGCGATTGGACGTCGCACACGTGGAAAGGCTGCAGGTTGCTGCGCGTGCGCCCCTGCGGGCTCTCAGGTTGATTGACAGACGGAGGTCCAACGCGATCTCAATCGTCGTGGTATGGCGCTTGAGATCGAATCGCAATGTCGAATTCCATGAGCTTTTTGCTAGACATGGGCCAACGAGAACGACGGGCTGAGCAGAAGGAGACTTTCGAAAGGGGAGGGGGTGTGAGTGAGGTGGGTTCATGTCGTGGACGACGCACTGTCCAAGAGAGGGGGGGTGCGCTTTTCCCCGGCCAGGGCTGAGCTGAAATGGGGATGGGAACAATATCGACATTGACACACTTGTCGATATTCTCCGGAGGAAACGGGGTTCGTCGCAGGAAGGCTTTCTCAATCTCGCTTCCTGTGGCGAGCCTCGTGGCTGCCATCCCTCGCAACGTCCCCGGCGACGACGGTCCCGTCAGGCAACAGCCTCTCCGTCTTGCGTACGTGCGCGAGGACGAAGGGGTACGCCACATCGCAGGCGACGGACGTGCCCACAATGATGATGGAGAGCGGGTGCAAGACGAAGCCGTGGGCCTCAGGCCAGTACCACCAGAGCAGGACGCACGGCCCGGGGAGGCCCAACTGCGTCCCGGCGAATCGACACAGCCTGCGCGTGAGGAAACAATCAGTCTCTGGTCCCCCCAAAGTCGAGCGGAGGAACGTTTGTTCGCGTGAAAGAGACAACATTCAGCACCTTTGCTGAGAGACGGGCCGAGTGGGCGACATGAGAACCGTTCGGTCGGGTCCGTCAACTCCACTCGGATGCTCCGTCGCGAGCCAGAGGCACGGGGACACAAAGTATCTCGGACCGCCGGATGTTTGCCCGCGGCCCGCGCGCAAGTGGTTGGTCGGGACACCCCCCCTCGAATAATCGAATGACGGGGGGAGAGGGATTGAATATCGAGATATCGGGCCAGCAGGGGAGCCACTCACCAGATTGCATAACTCTGACCACCAGAGTGACCTCGCTGAACCAGCATCGCCAGCGCGCCGACACTCATGGCCAGCTGCGCCACGCCCGCAGACCACCAGGCGAGCTCCGTCGTGTCACGAGCATCGAGGCCGTTCCAAAACTTGCCCCACTTGAGCCCGTGGCCGCGGTGCGGCTCGGCGAGCCACCACCAGGCGAAGAGCGCGTTGCTGGCGAGCCCGAAGACGAAGACGACGGCGAGCAGCTTGCCGGCATTGCGAGCCACCAGCGGGGCGGCCGCGAAAGATCGGGGCGCCGTCTTCAGCGTGGCGTAGAGCACGGGCACGTCGAACGCCAACCATAGGCCGAAGCCGGCCAGCTCGAGGGGCGCCTCAGTCACGTAGAGAGCGTAAACGACCTCCCACGCGAGGTTGATGCCGAGTGGGATGAGGGGGATGGGCGTCGCGTTTGTGGCCAGCGAGCGGCGTGTCATGAGGACATAGCAGGCCAGCCAGCAGACGACGCCTGAGCCGAGCAGCGCCGTCGATGCTGGGACGAGCCACGCCGGGGCCGACGGCGGAGGGATATCCGAAGAGCCCATGACGGTTTGACAGACACTTCGGTGTGGTGGCCGTGGCTGCCCGCTGGTGCTGCTGCTCCGGAGGTGAGGGTGCACGTCGTTGTGCGCTCGCGTTGTCGTTGGTCCGTTGGCCAGCTGGCGACGGTGATGTCAATCCGTGGTGTTTCGCGAAGCAGGTCTCGGCAACGATGGATGTCGTAGTCAACTGCCGTCACAGATTGACATCCACGGCGAACGCTTCGGGCAGCTTGGGATGGGATCGAAGGATCGGCCTTTAGAGAGCACGAGTAATGGCGATGGGTTGATGAGGCTCGGTTTCCCCTGACGCTAGGGAGCCGGCCGCACGTGGATCAGGCGGCCTGGTCCCCCAGCCCTGGTCTAGGGTGGCTGCGACGGGACGACTCTGGCCTACCCTGCGTTGAGCGGCTTGCTCAACTTTGAATAGTCATAGTTTGTGACCTTTGAGGCTTCAATATTACGTCGGCTAAGATTGTGGATCGTTGTAGTGTTTTGATGAAGAAGGCCTGATGCTAATGCATGCCTTTTCCGGCTGAACCTCCCCGCTCAACCAGCCGGATCACATACTCGTGCTCAATTGCTACTCATCTCGCCCCAAAACAGCTTCATGGTGATTGAATAGACCGATTTTGTCTTCACATTAGATACGATGGATCCGATAGCCATAGCGTCAAAATTTGGGCTTTCTTGAGTCTACATTGCCCACGATGAAGGCTTGCTGCCACATCCCTCTTATAGCCACCTTTCTCCGTTTCTGGGTTCTTCGCTGGCGTGAATTTCTGTAGGAAGGATTGAACCACCCGTAGTAAATGCGTCTTTAGCTTGTCGCCTTTCTTGATCGCGTCCTTTGCTGTGCATGGCTTCTGCTCGTGGTGCCCTGCGGCGGTCCAGTCCATAGGTGGGCCATAATGTCTTGGTCTACTCTCATGTTGTAGAATTGACGTGCATGTGGTTGATATTGAACACAGACCTGCAGAGTAAAGAGGTATTGGGGCTCGCGAATATGCGTAAAGAGCGCCCGCTGCCAAGTTGGAATCCATGAGCGCATTGGTCGAACACTCGGATGCTTTGGTTTTGTGCCCCTGACAACGAAATCTGTCCATTCATCACTATAACGCCATCGCTTGAAGATTCCGAATGTGGCATGGCACTCGCCTGGCGTACCTCTTCTGTCGAATTGTCCCTAGTAAATGACTACGTTTACGATGGAGACGGAGTGAACTATGACTTACGGTTACTCCCCGGGTGTCGGACGGATGAGCAGATGTGTCTGGTCTCTGTCTCCGGTCATTGAATGTCCAGGGCTGTGTGACTGGGGCGTCATAACTGGCGATGGCGGCGATAGACACGATTGCAGGTATGATTCGCGATGATACAACAGTGTGCTTGAGAAGCGGTTCGAAGTATAACCTGACTGCGACAGCTACGTGAATCGTTGATGAGTATCGTTCGCAAGCAGAACATGCAAAGCCTATTGACCAGCATGGTGTGCCGCTTTAAGACGCGGCAAAAGCGATGAGCGTAGGCCAAGGTAATCAGCGGACGGCGCTCGCTCAGGGTCGAAGTGATGCTATAAGCGCAGGGTCAGCTTTGTTGACGCTCACGCTCCTTAACCGTACAGCAAGGGCGAAAGCGAAGAAAGCGAATAGGTGCGGATGAGAGGAAGGGCACAAGAGTCGCTAGAGGCATATAACGTTGATTGAAGCAGTCGCGCGTGCATGAGCTCCTTTTTCCGCGCAAGTGATCTTTTACTCTCTGAGAGACTCCCGGTTGTGGAAGGACGCTGTTTCTCGGCGACATCATTGTCAAGACATCCGATATATTGCTTCAGCTAGTGAAGCCTTCACAATTGAACTGGTATACTGTATCGTGCCCAAGCACTGCGAAAGGAAGGCCGTGGAGCCATGGGTCTTAGTGGTGGCGGAACGTCTCTGGACCATTCGGTATAGTCGCGTCGTGACGACCAATGAAAAAGGTTCACACATGCAGCCCACGATAAGCGGGGGGATCATGCAGAGCCGGCAGGCCGAGTTGGAGGGGAGCTCGCACGACATCGGCAACGTAGCTGCGTTGCGTCAGTGTCTGACCACCGGAGCGGAGCGTGCTACCCAAGAGACGCACAACACTGCGATCGGCTTCCTGAACGTAGACGGGGCGTCACAGTCTGTGGTAGCGAATGGTCTCGTTGGAATGCAAGCAACGGTCATGGCTCAGATACTGACTCGCCTTCGCCGGGGGGACCTAGGCGAACCAGAGGCCGCAGCCGAACCTGCACCTGCAACAACCCGGACTCGCTCACATCTACTTCATATATACATGATGCGCGCCTCACCGCCTGAGAACGGCGGGGCTAAGCGTGAAGCGATTGCACCGGTGCTGATAGATGCTGGAGCCCGGGAGCGGTGAAGGCCGTTTTGGCGGCGTCAGGGCGCGTGAGAAGCACCGGACCGTGGGGCGAGCCGCTCGCCTGGATGCTCGTGATGGCGAGGACGGGCCACGGGCTTCGCTTCGAGGGATCCGATCGGTGACAAAAGAGCAGTGTTTCACGCAGCATGCGAGCGGAGGCGGCGACAGGAACGGATCCGCGAGGGTGACACGGCGTGATGCGGTCGAATGGCGGGCGCGCGGACGGATGGATGGATGGATGGATTAATGGATGAATGGATGGGCGAAGACGAGGTGCGCGAGTGAGTGCATGTCTGTCCTGCAACCTCACCGTCGTCGGTCGCTCACTCGCGGACTGTCATCCGTGGCCGCTCGAGGGGAGGACGACGAGTGGTTGTGGGCGTCAACGGTCGTGGCGAGGTATGCGTGGCTGGGTGTTGTCGATGCGACCGAGCATATACTGTATATGTATGCGAACCCTCATGAATGAAGGCTTTGCGTTGCCGAAGCGCGCCGGGATGTGGAGACGGTTGGGGCCGACCAGCGGCAACCCAGGGAGGCGAAGGAGCCCTGGATCAAGCCCAGGATGCAGGGGCCCGGCCGGGCGGTGACCAGGGGCACGGTTGGGTGCTGGGGCCAAAACGCCCGACTCCCGGGGCGCGCATGGAGGAGGAGGGCAGGGCGGTCGGCGGCGGGTGCGTCTCGCAGGCGCGTTTCTGCCGCGGGGGATCTGCACGACTCCAAAGACTTCTTGTGCCATGACTACGTAACTACGGAGGAGGGTCAGTGGCTTGAAGCGACGCTGCAGCGGCTGCTCTGCAGACACACGACGGTGAGTGCCGTATCGCCGTGATCCGATGTGCGCGTCGCTTGGCGGCGGCCCGATCCATGTGATTCGGTGCGCGCTCATGGCGGGATGGGACGGAAGGAAAGGAAAGGAAAGGAAAGGGAAGGGATGGCATGACTCCGCAATGGGTGGGATGGCCTCGCTCGCTGTGCCGTCGCCACAGTACCTGCGCTCGTGAGGCGAAGCGCTGTTGGGGTAGCGAGGGGTCCGTGATTGAGTCAGGATGGTATACGAAGTACACTTCGCAGAGATACAACCAAGGTACTAACGTCAGTACGTAGTATATATCCACGTGTGAGATGTGTCTCTCTGGCGCGGCCGCTGTAGAAACCGTCGATGGATATAGGTTCAAGGTTGATATTAATACAGTACTACTGCCTCTGGGCGCCTGATCCCTGAGGCGCCCGAGCCGCGGGCCGCCGGTGCCTGGGGGGCTGAGGTCAAGTTTTAGGGCAGCCCTGGAGTGACGATTGATGGATCCAATGCCAGCCCGGATGGCCAGGCGCCCGGCGTTCATGTGCTTGGGCCCCACTCATTTTTTAGTGCTGCACTCTCGCTCCCTCACATCGATTCCGGGGTCCGTGTCAGTGCTCGCAGATGGCCCCTCACAGCCAGACGATTAGCCCCCGAGCCGCCTCCACCCGCCTGCAGGCTTGGCCGCCCCAGGCATTTGTCCAGCCATGCCCATCCATCCATCCGTCCTGCTCCCCGGATGGCGGCCAGGAGATCCTGACTGGCTGGGCGCCTTGGCGGGCGAGCGGCGGCCACGGCGCAGGGTGCGTTGCGCGCGGTGCGGTGCAGTCGCAGGAGGGGGGGGGGGGTGACGACATGCACTCTGAGGCCAGCGAGGCGACCACCTCTCACCGTCGATGATGGCGACGATGGGACTGGGGCCAAGCACGCCCGCGGGCACGCAGGGGCCACACGCGCCGTGCCCACTGTCATCCTCATGTGGGTTAGTACCTAGGTACTACGAAGTTCCTGTAAGTGAGGTACGTACGTAGCGCGGCAGGCCGGGCAGTTCCGGGGCGTCCCCAGTCAGTCCAGGCTGTTGATCCAGCCCAGCGCACTCGGTCCATTTGATCCATCCATCCATCCATCCATCCTTCCATCCACCACCATCCATGCTTGCGCCGGGACTGCTCCAACCTAAACGAGCCTGACAGGTCGAACGCATGTGCTCGCCGCAAATTTCTCCCAACTCGTCGCGCGCTCTATCTCCTCCTCCTCCTCCTCCTCCTCCACAACTTTCCCTCCCCGCCTCCCGCCAGCGCATCCAACATCACCTCCAACCTGCTGCCCGACCGAGTCCACGTCCTGCCATCCGTTTTGGCGCTGGCGCCTGGTGAAGCGCTTTGCTTCCTCGATCTTCGACTGCCGCCGTGCCGACAACGAGACCACGCGCCCCAGCGACGCCGACGTGGGCGACACAACCGCGCACGAGTTGCCTGTCCCCGACCGGCGGCGCGGGAAGAAAGGGGAAAAAAAATCTGGGGGTTCGGTCGACTGGCTGGCTGCCCAGCGTCATCGCAGGTTTTCCACAGTGCGTGCGTGCGTGCCTGTGTGTGAGTGTGTGGGTGCGTGTGGCGTGTTTGCGCGCGCCGCGTCTGCCCCCATCAGTCCATCTGTTTCGCTCTCTGTGGTGGCCCCAGCCGGCCGCCCCCCAGCGAGTGAGACCAGGCCAGGCCAGTCTGGGAACGGCGAAACGGGTCGGAATTTTCGAGCTAAAAACTCGGCTTGACCATGGATCCAAGACAGCACCAGCACCAGCACCAGCACCCGTCCCAACAACACCAGCAACATCATCATCAGCATCAGCGCCAGCCTGTCCTCGGCCCTGCCCATCACCAGCAGCCGCCACCGCCGTCGCAGCAACACACGGCTCCCGCCCCCCACCCTCGCGCACCCGCCCTGCGCCCGGAACCGACTCCCGACTACCACGGCAGTCATAGTAACAGCCACTTCGCCGTTGCTGCTCCGCCCGCCACCTCGTCATCCTCGTCGCCCTCGCCATCGCTCTACCCTCCCCGAGCTCCCGCTACGCGATCGCCAGCCGCCAGCAACTCACCCTTCTCCTCGCGCGCCGCCGCTCCCTATGCCCCTGCCGACCATCGACGCACGAGTGACACTCCATACTACCCACCAGCTGCTCGCTCGAGCTTGCCTGACCTGGGCCACAGCCGCGCCCAGAGCGCCTCGTCGCTCCCGTCATCCAGGGACCTGAACCGCGCCATGCCGCCGCCGACGTCGCCGCCCCAGCCAGGCGCGCCGCCGCCGCCCTCTCTTCACCAGCAGCATCAAGCCGGCATGGGTTTCGGACCGCCGCCCCCGAGACCGCCCCCCGTCGCCGTCGGGCCGCCGACCTCGTTTCCCTCTGGCCGGGAGCTCCCTGCGCTGAGCTCTCTCACGCGCTCCGGCAGCGGCGGCAGCTCCATGTCCATCTCCTCGATGCTCGGCGGCCCGCCTCCGGCCGCGCGCGACTCGCAGCCGCCGCCACAACACTACCCTCCACACACCTCGGCGCCGCCGCCCGGGTCGGGCCCTGGCTACGCGCCGCCAGTCCACGCGTCGCCGCGGATGCACTCGGCGTCGTCAGACTACCCCCCCTTCCGACGACCGCAGACCCCCGATCACCAGCGACCGTACGACCCCCGCGGCGGCACCGCGCCGTCGCCTCGAAGCGGACACTATTCTACGCCCGAGGTGCAGCGCTACGGGACGCCAGGGGCAGGATACCACGCACGCCATCCGTCGGCGCCTGCAGACACCTCCAGGGAGCCTGGAAGGATGTCGGCTGGTCCGCCACCGACGGCCAGCGCGCCGCCGAAGCCGTACGGGGGGATGCCGCCTCACATGGGCAGGCCCGAAGACCAGTACGCTAGGAGGGACGATCCCGGTCGGCCCGGCCCAGGCATGGAGTATCCCGAACGAACAGGCCTGCGGCCGTACCCCTACGATGACCGATATCGAGCCGAGCGGGAGCGGCAGACTCAACCCGAACGGGATCGCGAAGGACGAGAGCGCGCATATTCTGGTGGCGATGCGCCTCGACACATGATGTCGCCTCACGAGATGGGACATCGCGAGCAGCATCCCGGCCAAGGCCCCTACGGCCGCCCGCCTCCCGAAGCCCGCGACCAGCGCGATGCTCGGGATCCTCAGTGGGGTCGCCACGCCGCCGAGTCGAGCTACCGTGCTCCCATGGATCACCCGCGGCAGGAGTACCCCCCGTCGACGACATACCCACCGCATCACGCGGCATACCAAACCGCGACCCCGGAGCGCTACCCGCCGGCTTCACACCCACCCCAACGCCCTCCGCCGCACGCAACTGCGCCGCCGCAGCCATACGATTCGCCTGACCGCGCCCGCATGGATCATCTGCACCAACAACAGCAGCAGCAGCCACAGCAGCCACAGCAGCAACAGCAGCCACACCATCCGCTGCATCGCCCACGGCCTGGCGAGGAGGTGCCGCAGCCGCCGCCGCCGATTGCGTATAATGGCGCCGGCCATGCGCCGCCCGGGTACGACGCGGCGCGAAACCGAAGCTCGGAGGAGGCGTCGGGACCTAACAGCCACCAGCGGAACTTGCTCGCCGTGCAGGACATGAATCGCAAGGGTCGCCTTTCGCCTTTGCCCCAGGCCGTGCAAGGTGCGCAGCCCCAACAGCCGGGACCGGCGGCGGAGCCAGGCATTAAGAGCGAGTTTGGCCGCATGTTCTCGGGTATTGGGAGCGGGGTCGGAGCTATCGGGTCGTCGAGCCCCATGGCGTCCAGCGCTGTAGCTGCGTACGGGAGCCAGACAAATGCCAACATGCCGGCGAAGCGCGAGGACGCAGAACCTACCGCTGCCGCCCCGGACTCTGGACCCGAGGCGGGGACCAAGCCGGCCAAAGGCCGGAGGCGTAAGCTCAAGGACGAGGACAACAAGGACGAGGACAGCTCGGGCCGGGTGACTCCTGGAGGACGCGCCAACAAACGCACCAAGGGCCATCAGCACCACCACCACCAGTACGCACTGCATCCCTTTCCCCAAGAGTTGTCTGGCCTGTCTAACCAGGGACCTAGCCACCATCACCACCATCACCACCACGGAGCTGAGGGCACCGCGTCCCCGACGGTGGGTGCGGCGCCCGCCAAGAATTCCAAGGGAGTGCCGGCTGTCTCATCCCCAACCGACAAGGCCGGCGGCCCGCATCACCATCACCACCATCATCACGGACCGAGATCGACACAGACGCCCGTCGCGCAGGCCAAGCCGTCGGCCCCTCCCCCGGCCCCGGCACCCGTGATACCGCCCAAGCCAAAGACCATAATCTCCAACAAGGCCGTGCTGGATGCGGTCGCCGATCGGCCACGTCACCACCTGGGCGACTTCATCTACGAGCCCGGACTCAAGCCCGGGCGGCTGCTGCCAGACACACCCAGCCATCGGGGCTTCTCGTCGAACCCGACACCTCTCCCTTGGGACACCATCAAAGGCAAAGAAAACTGCATCTTGACGGTCAAGGTGCCGCGGGTGCACCTAGTGCCGCTGGCTCGTGAAGAAATCACCTCCAGGTCGTACCTCTGGGGAACCGACGTGTATACGGACGACTCCGACGTCGTGGCGGCATGCATTCACAGTGGCTGGATCAAGGGCGAATGGGTTGAGGACGTTGACTCGTCCATGCTTGACCTGGAAGAGGTGAGCCGGAGGAAGCCCAAGAGCCAGCCGACCGAGACCATGCCTCCCGGCTCCGAAGGCCTCATAACGGCGCCGCCTGCGTCCGGGCCGCTGTCCGTACCGGCTGACAGGGACCTGCATGTCAACGTGCTGATTCTGCCGCGTCTTGTGAAATACGCGTCGACGACAAGGCATGGCATCACGAGCCGCGAGTTTGGTGGGCAGTTTGGATCCCGCCACTCGGTCCATGACGGCATCAGCTTCATGGTGAGGAGCATACGCTGGGTCGAGAATGGGGCGCAGCCGCAGGCGCGGCTTCGCGGCAAGGCACGGCGTGAGCGAATGCGCAAGGTGATGAAGGAGGTGACGGCTAGCTTCGGCAACATGAACAGCCTGGAGCAGCCGCCGGCGCAGGAGCAGCAGCCAGACAAGGATCCAAACGGGGTCCTGCGAAGCGAGATCGCGGCAAACTGGCACAGGAAGGAAGCGGAGCAAGCCTTGACAGAGGCGGCCGAGAATGGCGGCGGCGGTGGCGACGAGAAGGCACGCGACCCCAGCGAGGGAGACAAGGAGAATTGGTTGGCCCAAGACAAGGCTGCTGCGGAACCTGCACCCCAGGAGGCGCCGGCGTCGGCAGCCAAGGATGTCGAGATGGCCGACGCGCAGGGCCCGCAGAAGCCGGCGGCGACGGAGGAGGGAAAGTGAGGCGCTGGCCCGACACCGGCGAGGAGGGTGCTACGATGTGCCAATTGCATGCCATATTGTGTGCATGTGCTTGGATTCCCCAAGCGGCAGCGGGACACGGGCGTGCGTGTGTGCTTGACGCGAATACCCAAACTCGATAACATCTAATTGTACATTTTGACATGTCCATGCAGTTTGATACAAGGTGTTGTTGTACAGTGGTCGCGGAGGTCTGGCCTCCGTCGCTGAAATCTTGACCCCCTCGCGCAAACGAGGAAACCGCTCCGCTCGTCATCACCATCGTAACCCGTCGCCACGCCGCGGCTCAAAAGTCGGTGACGCGCCCGTTGTAGCTCCAATCGCCGCCGCCACCCCATCGGAGGGGTTCGTTCTTGGGCCCGCCGACCTCGCCCGTCTTGGGGTTCACGTCGCCATCGAACTCGGGCGGGGCGCCGCGGAACATGCCCTGGTTGACGTCTGCGTCGCTGTTGCTGCCGCTGCTGCTGCTGCTGGCGCTGTTCGTAGCGGCGGCAGAGGACGATGCCGCGTCGACGGGGTTGGTGGCGTGCCGGGGCTGCTGCGTGCTCGGCGGCGTGGCAGAGGCGGAGGGGGTCTGTTGGAAGGCGGAGGACACGGCGGCGGCGCGCTGCAGGCGCTCGAACTCGGCTTGCTGGTCGGCGGGGAGTTTAGGGGGCGAGGGGCGCGGGGTGAAGGACGAGGAAGGGCGGCGGCCGGGGGCGTTCGCGAGGGGCGCGAGGGAGAGGACGGGGAGGCGGTGCGGGCGCGGGCGCGCTGCTGGCGGGAGGAGGGGGAGGAGGAGGGAGAGGCGAGGAGGCATGGTGGTGGTAAGTAGTGGTGGTGGTGATTGTCGCGTGCCTGAGGACTGATTGATTGTTTGGAGGAGGGGATTGGAAAGTGAGGTTCAGCTGTGGTGATATGTTGGAAGGATAGGATGGCGAATGTATGACGGGCCGAGGCGAATAATTTTGTGGAGCCCCGTGTTCAGTGCTGGTGTGGGTGGCTCTTCATCAACAGGGAACGGCTACTAAGTTCAATAGTACGAATACAAGGTAATTAACGTAGCCTACTACTTGATTGGGTCCACCTGTCGTTTATACTAGATGCACGCACTGAGCACCTTTGTTGAACCGTCCACGGTTGACACGCCGGAATCGCCGTACGAACGACTCACTTCCAAGTTCCATCCAGGGCTCCCGTCGGTCACGCATGTGGACACCAGACCGCTGCGGCTCTCGAGCGGGCAACGCGTCGTGGACGGGAGGGACTCCCTGACTGACTGACGTGGCGAGACGGTTCCTGTACCGACAACAAGTTGATAAGATGGCATTCTACACGCAGATGGATTGAATTAAATTCTTGTTGGCCCGGACGAGACTTGATGGCAGGCCACCACCGCTCATGGGCGGCGATGTTGGACCGCTGCTAAAAGGCAACGAGCGAGCTTCTCATCAGATGGCCACGGGGTGCTAACTTGTTTAAACGGCCACTTTCTCACCACGCAGCCAGCATCGTTGCACCCGCAGCAGTGGCCGGTCGTTGGCGTTGGCTCCCCTCCCGTTGATCCATGTCCCTGGCGGCTCTCGGCAGCGGATCCGGGATGCCCCTCGTGGCGACGGCGGCGGCCATGATTGGCCTGATCAACGACATGCCGTCAAGTCAACACAATGCGGTGTGCTCGACCCACGGGCAAGGGAGAGATGTTGCGAGATGAGGCTCGGACGCTCCTTGCCCTGTTGAATACCGGTGGACGGTTGTAGGTGCATGAAGATGATGCCGTCGGTCCTAAACAGGGAGGACAGACAACCTTGACGCCGATGCGGCGACTCCGTTCATCGTCGGCAAGCGCTGCCAAAGGCTCCAATGCCACACTCCAACAGGCCCCCCCTGAGAAGCGTCGTCGATCCATAGGACCGTCATTGCGGGACGGAGACACCACGCACACGCTACCCATGCGGCATTGCGGTAACACCATCTGGTGGAGCACACGCGCTCGTCTTGCGGCCTCCTAGGGGCGGGCGGGCTGCTGCCGGCATCTGGATTGGGGTGTGTCCTCTGCAGAAATACCTCGCACGTCCCTTGTCCTGCCGTTCGCTTGGATCAACTCTTATTTACATCGCGTTTGTTGGCTGAGTATTCTTCCACGTCCGGAGAGACGAGACTTTGACGTGCCGCATCCTCGCCATGGCGATGCGAGTGGCTACAGCGATATAGCCCGGCGACCCAAGCAAGCGGGTGACCTTGGATCCCCTCTCAAGGTCTTGTTCCGTTCCGACGTTGGACTGGTGAAGCAGAGGCTGTCTCCTTCGATCAGGGCGGGCTCTCTCCCAGGATGGCCGTCCTGCAGCAGTATACCTACATCTTTGCCGTCACCACCATCTTTGCCTTTCTCGATGCGTGGAACATAGGTGCGTGCTGATCTGACCTTGCACTATAAAATACAATGGCAGCCTGAACGACGAGTCTTATGCTGACTTTGGCACCAAAAAATAAAAATAAAAAGGCGCCAACGATGTGGCCAACTCCTTCGCCACGTCCGTCTCCTCGCGCTCCCTCACCCTCAAGCAGGCCATGGCCCTCGCCTCCGTGTGCGAGTTCTCCGGCAGCGTCGCCGTCGGGGCGCGCGTCACCGACACCATCCGCACCAAGATCATCGACCCGCACCACTACGACGACGCGCCCGCGGTGCTGCTCCTCGCCATGATGTGCATCATCGTCGCCTCGTCCACCTTTCTCACCGTCGCCACGCGCTACGGCATGCCCGTCTCGACCACGCACGCCGTGGTCGGCGGGCTCATCGGCACCGCCACGGCCAGCATCGGCATCGCAAAGGTCAACTGGTCCTGGGGCGGCGTGTCGCAGGTCTTCGTGGCCTGGGCCGTGGCGCCCGGGCTGGCGGGCTGCCTCGGCGCGGCCCTGTTCCTCTTCACCAAGCTTGCCGTCCTGCGGAAGCCGACGGCCGTGAGGCGGGCGTTTTGGTCCATTCCGTTTTACACGTTTCTCACCGTCGGGGCGTTGACCAGTGCGTGATTACCTTGCGCGTCGTCGTCGTAATCGCTGTTCGCGAAGCTGACTTTGAGCAGTGCTGGTCGTCTGGAAAGGGGTGCAGGTCAGCGACCTTTCGACCCGCGACGTCCTCATCAGCATCTTTGGCGCGGCCACCGGCGGCGCCCTCTTGCAGGCCGTCTTCGTCATGCCGTATCTATGGGTGCGCATTATGCGAGAGGACTGGACGCTCAAGTGGTATCACGTCTTTCAAGGCATCCATCTCCTCAGGCGTGAACCCCCTCCGCCGACCCCCTACGGCTTCGTCAAGCCTCAGATCAAGGACTACTACCAAGGACACCTCACTGCGGAGGAGCTGCAGTATGTGCGCGCCTCGGAGGCGCTCCTGCGGTCGGTACAGACGCCCAGCGGGGAGCAGCCCCCTCCGACGGCGGACGAAGACAAGGACGACGAGCTCATGCTCCCGCCGCCGGCGCAGGCTCCGACCCCACGGCAGCCGGAGTCGCCCTCGAGCAGCCGACGTACCTCGCACGGCGTCGACGCTGGCCTGACCCCCCCGCGACCCGCGGGCCCGTCCACCAGCCTCCCCGTCGTGACGTGGAAGATCAACCGCTTCCTGCTGCGGGGCATCGAAAAGGACGTGGTGAGCATGCAGACGCGCAACGCGGTGCTCCAGTGGGACATTGCGGATATGCACTCGAGGGCGGCGCGATACGACAACCGCGCCGAGTACATGTACTCGGCGCTGCAGATCCTGACGGCGGCTGCGGCGTCGTTTACGCACGGGGCCAACGACGTGGCCAACGCCATCGCGCCCTTTGCGACGGCCTACGACGTGTGGTCGCGCGGCCACGTCGGCGACATGGTCGAGGTGCCCGTCTGGGTGCTCTGCTTCGGCGGCGGCGCCATCGTGCTCGGCCTCCTGACCTACGGCTACCACGTCATGCGCACGCTGGGCAACCGCCTGACGCTCATCTCGCCCAGCCGCGGCTTCTGCATGGAGCTCGCGAGCGCCGTCACGGTGCTCATGGCCACGCGCCTGGGCCTGCCCGTGTCGACGACGCAGTGCATCACCGGCGCGACGGTGGGCGTCGGCCTGGCCAACGGGGACTGGCGGTGCATCAACCCCAAGCTCGTGGGGTGGATATACCTGGGCTGGGTGGTCACGGTGCCGGCCACGGCGCTGATCTCGGGGTGTTTGATGGGCTTTATGCTGAATGCGCCGTCTTGGCCCGGCAGATAGATGGCCCTGATGGGTGGGCTCGCTTGAGGAGGTGCCTAAACGCTGTTGATAACTGATCGTTTTGATTCTTGCACGGGCACGTTGTGGCGTTGGAAGGTAGCGACTCATTTCTTTTATCTTGCACAATTATATTACAGCCAAGATGGAAGAAAAGTCTTTCTATGTTGAGCTTTTGGTTCTCTGTACCCGATGCGGGCCATCAGAAAAGGTCCTCATCGACCAAGTAGTCCGCTGGCCGCTCTGCCTTGACCCTCATGCACGGCGGTGCGTGGAAGAGATGCCCGCGACGCCGCCGCACAAAGCATGCGTACAGCCCCCCCGCGATGTACACGGCCGCCGTGCTGATGACGACGGGCCACCGGAACTGGTCCGGCCGGGAGAAGACAATGGTCGATGCAAACGACAGCAGCTCAAAGAGGTTCTGGAACGCAGCCTCGACCGTCGAGAAGGTGCCGCGAAACTCTGCCTCCACCTCCTGTGGCGCGCATGTTTGTCAGTGGTGATGCCTGTTGTCGGAATACGGCGTCTTGATCGCAGAACAAAGGGGGGAAACTCACGTCTTGCACAATCGCCTGGGCACACAGGTCGTAGCCCCAGAGCCCGAGCCTGCTGAAGGCGACGCACACGGCCAGGCCCGTCGCGGACGCGAGCCTGCCGGCGGGCGAGCCCTCGAACTCGGCGGTGAGGAACCAGCCCAGCCCCGCGGCGAGGAAGACCATCTGGCAGCTGAGGCTCCAGATGCCGCCGCGGACGGCGCCGACGCGGCGCACCAGCCAGGGCGCCGCCCACGTGGCGCTGAGCTCGACGGCGGTGCTGCCCGTGCGCGCGAGGCCGACGTGCAGCGGCGTGTACCCGACGGAGAGCAGGAAGGCGACCATTTGCCCGGAAAAGGACAGCACGGTGAGGTAGAGCAGGGCGAGCGAAAAGGACGGCAGGAAGGCGGGGTGGCGGACGTAGAAGGGAAGGGAGGATATGGGGAGGATGCGGCTGGCGAGAGACGCCGCCATGGATGAGCGAGCAGAAGGGTGGTCGGCCGATGAAGAGCGAGATGCCGTAGATCCAGGGGGCGGTCGTTGGAGGGCCGGGACGCTCTTGTAGACCTGGAGGAGAGTGAGATTTCTCTCCTTCAACGCAATGGGGGTGGGAGGGTGGTGAGGAAAACGTACACGCGCGATGCAGATGTATTCGACGAGCACGGAGGCGACGTTGAGGCCGAGGACGGTCCATATCGCGATCAGCGTGGACGCGGCCGTGACGAGGGAGATGAAGAGGGGCCCGAGAAGCTTGCAAAAGAGATCGATGCGGCGCATGCGGGCGTTGACGACTGAAGGATAGTGGTCAACATATGATCGACCGAGGGCCGTGTGAACAGACGACGAAAGAAGGACATGCGGGGGGCGGGGGGATTCATGTGAAGTCTTGCTTTCTCTCACCTCGGCGCCAGTCCTCGTCCCCCTCGGTCATGACGACGACCCAGTCGCGCTCCACGGCCACGAGGTTCGCCATGGCCGCGAGCTTCTCCACGCACGCCAACACGCACAGCACGGCAAAGAGGCCGTCGATGCTGCCGCGCCTCTTGCTGAGTAGTAGCAGCATGATCTGCGGGGTGCTGTCGTCGCGGTGGCTTTCATCAGCAGAGGACACAGCAGCACCAACCCCAGCATCATCAGAAGCAGCTCCAGCTTCAGAAGCACCGGCACCAGCACCACCAGCATTCAGCGCAACGTGCATGGCCCACAGGACGGCGCAGCTCGCGGCCACGGCGACGCGCTGGGCGACGATGCTGGCGCGCACGACGGCGAGGCGGCCGCGGCGGTCGATGCAGGCGCCGACGGGGTGGGCGAGGAGGATGGCGGCGGCGCTGCGGGCGAGGGCGTAGACGGACATGGGCAGCAGGGTGCGCGGGAAGAGCGCGGCGAGGAAGAGCACGGCGCCGAACTCGAAGAGGCGCGAGTTGGCCGTCGAGAGGAGGTGCGAGGCGTAGAGCTGCGCCTCGAGCGTGCTGCGGTGTTGGTGGTGGTGCGAGGCGGGCAGCCAGGCGACCCGCGGATGGGACGAGGACGTGATGGAGGCTTGCGAGCGTGGAGCGTCGCTGTCGTCGTCGTCGTCGTCGTCGTCGTCGTCGTCGTGATGATGTTGGTCATGGCCGTCGTTCTGAGCCAGGCGCTCGGGATCGAAAGACGATGACGCCGTGGACATCGATGTCGAGGAGAGACTGGGACTGCGGGACGGTGCAGGCTGCGCCGCGCGCTCCTCGTCTGCATCATCGCGGGACGCCATCGTCGTCAATCCTTGGTGTTGAGGGCACACAACTTCCCAGCTCTTCCACACGGCCAGTATCAGTAGATATATACACCCGTTGGCAACGATGAAGGACTGGGAAAGTCCGTCCGTTCCCTTGGGCACTCGTCAGCGGTCCCGGCGCATCACAGCCCAACGGCCCTCTCACAGAGCAGACCCATCAGTGTGGTCGAATCGTCGTCCGATGCCGACTCCCCTCGGGACCTGTGTAGCCGTGCCTCTCTGTCGACGTCTAGGTCGGATCTGCGCCGCCAATGGGTTTCGTTGATGCGGTGAACTGGGGCGATTGGGCGGACGCGAGGGCTGTGCAAGTGGTGCGATCCGGGAGGTGGTGATCCGGCGCCGCTCAACAAATGACCACGGCAAACTACGTGAGTACTACCGGCATTCTGGCACCAGTGCGCCGCGGATTTAGTGGCTGGCTGTGCGCGGTGAGAAAGAAAAGGCGAGCGAGCGGGTGGATCTTGGTGGCGTCGCTTGTTGATGGTTTGAGAGGTTGAGACTTGAGAGAACCGCGAGGGAAACAAATACCCGCCTACGGCCGAGTGAGTCCTGAGTCCTGAGTCCTGACTGTTGATCGTTTCACGTCGGGCGTTGCATGGGGATGATGACGGGCGAACTGCATGAAGTTTTTAGTGTGAACATGACACACTTTGTTTGGGGTGGCATGGCGGCTACGTTCCAGCTACGTATTGCCTCAACTGATGCTGAAGCTGAACACCGATTTTATTAGAGAGCTGTGGATCCACGGCTCGGCCATACTCGGTCTGCATGTGGCCAGGAACCTGCAAGCGCCATAGACATGCCATGCCCATGCCTAATAATAAGATGACAACCACCGTACCTGGTCATACTTGAAAAGACAAGGCTCATCTTGCCATGCCATTCACTTCAATTCAACTCTTGCGCGACTCACCATCCCAGTTCACAGCCCCCCGCGTCGCCCAGTATGTTGAATTTGTACGAAGTAGGTGTGGCCATCACTAGTTATGTTCCAGTCTCGGTCGGCATCGACACTGCACTGCCTGCACCGGATCTTGCCCCCGGCGGGCCTCGTGGGCCGACGCCGAGAGCACGTCTTTGCGAACGGCAACGTATCAATTCTCTCAAGTCGCGGCGGCCTGGAAAGGCACGCCATGGTGAGAACGGTGGTCTCTGGTCGTCATCATCCACTGCAACGGAGGGCCTAGTTCGACCCCAAGTTTCATGGCGCTGTTCCTGAGCCGCGGCGCCATCGCGCCATGCCTCGGTCGGGAGCCTGACCATCTACCTCATGGCCGATCGCCCCTTTCATGGCAAGACCGAGCAGGGAGGCAGCGTGGACGTGTTTGACCCGGCAGGCGAGACCTGGGGGCAGCACAGCGTTCCGCCCCGACGATGGGGACGGACGCGATGTCCATAGCGTTGTAGCTCTGCAACCTCTCCGTGCGGGCGGCTGATAGGAAACCCATGCTGGCCACCTTTTCCCCCCGAGTGCGATTCCTCTTGGCCGGGCCACGCCTGGGCCTGCAAGATGCTCGCGGAGGTGTGGGCGCTTGATCTCGAAGCAGAGAGCCCAGCTCGAGGTCAAACCGACCGCCGACGAGAACAGTCTCCTCCACCGGCGAAGCACTGCCGATCCGGGGCAGACGTGCTCAAGCAGCCGCATCGCGATGCGGGCATCGTCCGCGGGAGGGTTGGACAAGGAGAAGCCCCGGAGGCCGATGTGTGGGAGCTTCAACTCAAGGTGGCTGAATGTTGCGTCCCTGACCCCGTAAGCAGATGGCATCCAGGGCTCGCCATAATCTTGGCGCGCCCATCGGTCCGTCAAGCGTCAATCATCAGTCTCGACATGAATTACCCGCACAAGCGTCTCGCACCATCACGGTGTGCTCTATCTAGTATCGGGGTAATCAACTGAGCGACAAGCATGATGTACTCGCAAATTGAGCAATTAGTCAATGAGCCTTTTGTCATCGTCACGATGGGTTGTAACTTGCAGGCAAGGCGATCAACCGACCCTAGCAAGCCTGATTTGTAAGTTGCAAACGCCAGCGCTTTCGTGGCTTGTAAGTAGCAGGGCATGCATATTCAGCCGCGAGAGGCCTCGTACTTCGTATCGTATAAATAGCGTGCGGTTCGCAACTCTGAGTGGTTCGAGCTCCAGTCGTGCAAAGGTTCAACCGTCACTTCACGATTCAACAAACAAACAAACAGTGAAGATAAACCCTACGGCCTGCAATAAACTCAAGAAAAAGGAGGCATTCCTCGCACCCCCACCGAGTCCGCGCAATGGCAACAACCGTCAAGTACTGGATCGTCGACATCTTCTCCACCACGGCCTTCAAGGGCAACCCCCTTGCCGTCGTGGACGACACTGACGGATTGCTCTCTGACACCCAGCTCAAGCTCATCACTCGCCAATTCAATCTCTCGGAAACGACCTTTTTCTCCAAACCCACGCGCCCTGGTGCGACCTACAGACTGCGCTCCTTCCTTCCCGACGGAAAGGAGGTGTTTGGCGCCGGGCACAACATCTTGGGCGCTTGGTGGTTCCTCGCCGATTCGGGGCGGCTGGACCTCGGCTCGCCTACCTCTGTGGATGGTGCCACTGGGAGCGAGGAGTTCACCGTGTACCAGGAGCTGGGAACGGAGGTCTTACCGGTCAAGATCTTGCGCACCAAGGACGCAGCCGCGGATGGAGGTCACCGAATGTCCGTGTCGCTGAGGCAGGTCTCGCCAGGGACGCATGCGAAGCACCCTGACCCTGCGAGCCTGGCGGCCAGCATCGGGCTCGCACCTCAAGACGTCGGCGTCGCCGTCGAGGCTGCCGACGGCGGTGACCACGTCACGCTGGTGCCGCAGGTCATGTCGACGTCGACGACGCGCCATCTCCTCGTCCCGCTCGCCTCGGTGGACGCACTGAACAAGGTGGTCGTGCAAAAGGACAAGCTCCTGCAGCAGCTCGCACTCGTCGACAAGTCGGCCTACGGGATCTTTCTCTTCACGCCCGTGTCGCCGCCGCCGCCACCGCTGTCGTCCTCGACAGACGCCACCCCGACGTACCGCGCCCGCTTCTTCAGCCCCGGCATGTCGTCCGAGGACCCAGCCACGGGCAGCGCTGCAGGCCCCTTCTCGGCGTACTTGCATAACCACGGGGCGCTGACGTCGGACGGAGACGTCGCGGCAATCGAGGTTCAGCAGGGCCACAGGGTTGGAAGAGAGTGCGTCATCCGCGTCGAGCTCCATGTCCGGCCTGGCGCCAAGGGGGACGGCGAGGCGTTGGATGTCGACATCGTAGGCGGGGGCACGCTCGTGGCTGACGGGAACATGACAATTCCCAACCAGTTCACGCAATTTTGAATTTTGAAAGCTCGACAAAAGGCCGATGGCTACTAGCAATCTATACCAACTTGATCCATTTGTCATAAAACAACCAAACAATCTTAGCAGTCAGACAGTTGCGACTGGATGCTCAAATCAGAGATAGTTTCGTGATCAAGCCATTCCTCCTCGACTATTGTCATTTCCGCCTCAGTGAGCACCTCGGTATCCACCAAGGGGAAACAATTAGCTCTTTGTTTCAAATTGCCTACATGCCTTGGTATGAAAACTCTGCAGGACCCAAAGGGTGGCGGACACTATAGATCCAGCGTCTGTCAATATTGACTGCGTCGCGCGTGAACCTAGGTGGGAGCAAAGGTGGTCATGTCGTGAAGTTGCAGCGACTACAACATGAAGCACCAGACTCGGGACATGGACTTACTCTTGTCTTGCATGTAAAATCCGTTTGCACCGACGTTACGGCTATTTCTTTTATCGGGATTCCCCGTAGTTGTCTTCGGGGAAAAAAACGTCGAGCTCGACACATCTGAGTGGTGGAATTGCATAGCTAGTTTAGACGAAGGTAAGAACATTGATATCTGGTTGTTGGGCCAAACTTGAGGTCGAAACTTACACCCCTTTTATAGGCTTCATTTCCCTGGTCAATGTACTGGAGTCTTTCTTCCTCGGTTTCGAACATCGGATAGCTGAGATGTGGCTTCCCTTCCCCCTTGGTACAGAGTAAGGTCGTCTGGTTCCCAGCATGAACGAGGGCCCATTCCACCAAGGTCAGGATCAAATATGCGAAGTAGACCATGCTGGGTGAATGATGCACAACGACAGACGGATGAGTTGAATGCAAGAGGAGGAAGCCTATGCGGTCGAGATGGGAGGAGCACTGGACGGGGGAGGGATTATGTAGTCGCTGGCCGAAGTTCACGACATACGGCCTAGGCACCGGACCTGTCAAGTAGCAACCAATTCGAAGCCCACGATACGTAATCACTTAAATGGGGCGCTGTGTCATAAAATTGCTTTGTTGTTTTGAAGGCAGCTTCAGATTACGTCACATAGAGGAACACTGATGCTGGTTGCCTTGGTCACCGTTGGGTGCCAACGACATACTTCACCTACTATGCTGCGTCCCAGGCACCTCAACGACGCGTACGAGTTGGCCGGCTCTCGCAAGCCCGGTGCTTCAAGTACCAGTGTTCAAAGGCATGAGGCTAGAGTTAGAGACGTCAATGGCACTAGCGCTCCATCTGAACGCGTATTGCTATTTATTTATATTTTCTTTCTTTCGGTTGGACGACGCTCGGGCGTCGCCTCCAATCCGGCATGTGAAGTACATGTTAAATCGCACACGACGAAGCTCAGTAACACGTGCCACTCGGATATCCGCCGCGACTAAACGAAACAACGCATGCGTTCTTGCCCGAGGGCGTCAACGAGCACTGTGCATTCGCCCGGGCTGTTAGTATAAAAGCCAAACAGGCACCGCCGGACGGCGAGGGTTCCATAGTCTGTGCGCCTACCTGTCCCGAGCTACACTTTGCTGTGCGCGTGTTGGGCTTGACGGTGAAGTAGCCCGAGCCATCGTTGGTCTGGTTCATGTTCATGTTGGTGACGCCAAACTCCATGAACTCGCATGTCTGAGACTGGTAGGCACATTGCTATCGAATAATGAGAATCTCGACTGGACAACCTTCACTATGTTCCGTTCCCCAACGCTTTTCACGCGGTTGCCATGAGTGGCTCCTGTGAATGGCTCCAGTCGTCCCGTGGGCGTTCAATGGTGGGCTTACCGCTTTGCCAAGATATTCTTGATTGCGATCAAGCGCATACTTTTGCGCGTCCTCCTGGGTCTGAAACTTTGCCTCTCCTACATTAGAATCGTTCCCGGTTGGCGCGGCCATGGCCCCAGCACAAAGCGCTGCGAGAATGAATGCAAATCGACGATTCATTATGTTATCGTAAAGGTGCTGTTATCGCCTGGCGTTATTTAGAAACAATGACGATGATGATGGAAGCCTTGACTAAAGTAAAGAGATGTGAAGGGCTTGCTCTGATTTCCTTCTCCCCAACCCCGATTTCCAAAGACCGATAGAAGCTATTTAACAACGTAAAGGGCGAGTGTAGAACCGCACCATTTCAAAACAAGGGGGCTCCGACGCACTGAGGCGGCGATGCCGGGCTCATACAAGAGATGGTGCCCGTGCATGGTGGTTAGATATCGCTCTGTTCCGTGCCGCAACTCTCGTCTCAGTCCGCAACCGATATACCCGGGGCGCAACGGGAGGCGTCCGTCTCCTTGTTTAGGATTCTGCCATGCTGGGCGTCAGGGACCTGAAGCCCCGTGTCTCGGACTGTTGAATTCTTCTTGGAGGCGTTTTTTTTCGACACATGCATTGCATATTGCTGATACCAAACATGTTGGTGAGCGGAGCCGCTTGGTCACGGAGCTCGCGCTGCATGCAGTTAGTTGAGCGTCCGTTGAGGGAGGCGCGCGCAGCTCCACTATGCTGCTGCAGTGTCGCTAATGCTATGCCCGTTGCCGTCTGGTGTCTGCTGCGACCAGAGTCGCCACGAACACAGCTGCGATGGCTACGCGCGTTGTTCTAGAAGCATCACGGGAGCTGCATCGTGTTTCGAGCGGCGACGGCATGGCTTGTTCGAAAGCTATAGACAAGGAGAAAAAGCACGTCACACAAGGCATGAGATGGTCCTCGTGGATGCATGCATGCATGGGGTGCGGAGTCAAGGAGCCGTTCCTCCCGATGTCTCTCAACATGAACAGGCCCACCTGAGAAAGGAGGCACAGGCGCACAGCTGATGAAGAGCTTGATGATGGGCTATCAAGGGAGGAAGAAGAGAGCTATATAGGTAGCCGAGCGAGAGAGAGAGAGAGAGACTAGTGAAAGAGCCGGCCAACTGGGAGGCTGACCAATCTACAACACCACCTAATAAAAGCTCCAGAACGTGCAACCTTTGAACAGCGGGACAGCCTAGTCGCGGCATCGAAACAGGCATGCAGTGCAGAGTCCACCCCGCAGAACTGACGGAGAATATGCTCACATGACGTGCAGCCAGCCCGACAACCCGACACGAGGACTGGACCTCCGATGCTAGAAGTACTTGACAAGTGACGACTGGACCCTGTGTGGCTTCATCATAGACACAGAAGCAAGGCCACGGCCGATTGCCCACGTGCTCCGGAAACAAAGCCCCTGCCAGGCCCGTATAAGCTTGTTTCGACATGTCCCATCCGAGGGGCCAAGCCCACGTGCGGTTCCTCCACGGTCCCAGTGGCAGCACCGCGCATGGGTTCCCGTCCCGCTCCCCGGGGGGCGATTCCGCGCCGGTCCAATAATCGCCGGCGCCGTCGGCGACTACGGACGCGGAATGGAACCCACCAACCTCGATGGAGAACCGAATCGAACACCTGCAGCGGACCCAGCGAGGGCTATTGGAAGCTTGGCTTTTTGGGGACATGAGCATATGCGCGCGAGGGCGGGTTGCAGCATCTGGACGCGGGGGACGTGTCGCTGACCGTGGGCATTTAAAAAGGGCTCAAGGCCCTGCCCCTTGACTCGGGGAGAGAAAAAATAAGAGCTGGTTCTGAATCCTGATCCGGGGTAGCCACAGAGTATAGTAACGTAGTAGGTAGGACTCGGCTCGCGATCCGACGACAGTGTGGCAATGTTGTCCGTCCAATCCCTCGCCTGGCTGGCCATTGCGCCTTGCCTCGTTCTGGGAACGTCGATTGCTCCGAGGAACGGCGGCGACTTTGACATCAAGTCGTTGAGCCTGCGAGAGGTCGGCGCTCGCAATACGCTGGTAAGCCATGTGTCATTCTTCTTCGCGCCCCTTGCAACATGGTACGAGAGCGAAGGCTGAGCCGGTGACAACTTCAGGACTGGCGCATGTGGCTCGAAAAGGACGGCAGCCCCATCTCCTTCTGGCACGACATTCCTCTCTACCCGAACAAGACCGACGACAGCATCGTCCACTTTTACGTCGAGATTCCTCGCTGGACGGACGCCAAGATTGAGACGAAGCGCAACGAGCCTCTGAGTGAGTACAAGGGGACACGGACTTTGCTTCCGCCTGGAGGGTGCCTCTTTATACGGCTGGGCTGACCGTGTCTGGCGTGTGACTTGCACGACTCCCCAGACCCCATCTTCCACGACGACAAGAAAAAGAAGCCGAGGTTCGTCGCCAGCGTCTGGCCGCACCGGTCGTACCCGTTCCTGTACGGCTCGTTCCCGCAGACCTGGGAGAACTCGAATGTGAAGCACAACATCTCGGGCCTGCCGGGCGACAATGACCCCATGGACGTGTTTGACATTAGCGGCTTGGAGTGAGTGTTCTGATCGGTGGGCGCATACGAGCCGGGGCTCTGCTGACGGCCTGTAGCCCGGGGTACGTCGGGCAAGTGAGAAAAGTCAAGGTTCTGGGCGGCCTGGCCATGATTGACGTGCGTGAGCAATCTCGCCATGCTACCGGGGGACTCGTCGAGGCTAACTGACGAATGCACCAGGACGGCACCACGGATTGGAAGGCCATTGTTATCAACGTCGATGACCCGCTCTCGAAAATCGTCAACAGTACGTGACATGGTCTGGGCTCTGAGCGTGACGGTAGTCCCGTGGCTAACAAGGTCGCAGACCTAGAGGACCTCGAAAAGTATCGCCCTGGTCTGAAGAAGCAGTTCTACGACTGGTTCACGGTGCGTCCTCCACGTCAAACCGACCCCCCCCCCTTGCCGCATGCAGCCTTTCGTGACATACTCATACCTCGCAGTATTACAAAGTCGTCAAGGGCGACGGCCTCAACACCATCGTCGGCAACGACTACAAAGACGCCGCGTACATGCGCGGGGCCATTGCCGAGAGCCACGGGTTCTGGCGTGACCTCATCCTCGGCAAGGAAAAGCACGACAAGATCAGCACGCGGCAGACGTCGAACCCGCGCGCGTGCAAGAGCTACATCCCCAGCGCGAACGCGACCAAGGAGTTTGGCATCCCCGAAAAGTCCAACGTCCTGCCCCCGGCGGAGAAGCCCAAGCAGTACGACTACTGGTACTATCTCGACAAGGACTTTAACGTGATTCCCGGGCAGGTCATTGACGTCCAGTAGACGGCAGCTGGTAAAAGCATACTGGCCAGGAGCATGTGCGGTATGAATCGGGATACATGGATAGGTTTTTAGCTCTGAGGATCCTCTCAAGATGCCGTCTATAATAAACTCATCAATATGGTGAGTTGAAAAGTGCAAACGCCGGTTACTAATGCTATACCCGATCCATTATCAGGGGTGCCTGCCCCTCAAGTATGTCTATGCATGTCCAACCCGCCATTGCATCGTTCAATCGTAGCTCACCGTCTCATACTTGCTCTTTGCCCGGATCGTGGGACCATACTTGAACAGCACCCAAGGAATCGGGAGCAGAGCGATGGAGACGAATCCCAACAGGCTCGTGGCCCAGCCTATGCCCAGCGACTTGTACACTTGGCTTGCGTCAGCATCGAGGCAGAGGAGGAAGCAAGCCGCCAAGGATCAGGAGACTTACTCTGGATGGTAAACAAGGGAAACGCGCCGGCGAAGCCGTACCGCGCCAGGTTATTTGCGCTCACTGCGCTCGCAATCACGCTCCCGTGGTACGTGTCCGCCTTGTACTGGATGGCACCGACAAAGACGCACAGGTTACCCCACGCAAAGGGCACAATGGCCACCGTGGGGCTCGCCCACGACACGCCGGAGCGCGCGGTCCACGCGAACCAGAACAGGCCGACGGGCAGCCCGAAGCAGGATATCATCATGGGGTAGAGGCGATTCTCCGGCGGGATGCGCCGGAGCGGATGTCGCGCCGTCCTGGGGCGGTAGATGAGGACGTCGCACAGCAGGATGGTCAGCAGGCCGAGGAAGCAGCCGACGACGATGGAGAGGAAGACGAGACCCGAGTGCTCAAGGTCGAAGCCGTACACGAGTGTGAAGGTGTACGGCACGGCGGCGAAGAAGCTGAAGAGGATGCCGAAGTTGACGGCCACGTAGAGGCACAGGAAGGTGACGATGGGCTCGGTCGCGAGCATGTGCAGCGGGCGGATGAGGCCGACGCGGGCAAAGGCGCCGAGCCGAGCCGTCAGGGGCGCCTGCGGGGGCACGGCCTCGCCGCGGCGCTTGGCGATGCGGCGCTGGATGATGGGCGCAAACGTCTCGCCGTTGAAGGGCGTCTGCAGCATGCAGAAGATGGCCATGAAGAGCAGGGTCCACTGCGTCCAGCGCCAGTCCTTGCGGCTCACGAGGAACGAGCCGATGACGGGGCTGTGTCGACCCTTGCAAGTTAGCCAGCCATCACAGGCAGGGGTAGGGATACGCCAGAGAGAGAGAGAGAGAGAGAGGGAGGGAGGGAGAGAGAGAGAGAGAGAGAGGCAAAGGGGACAAAACGCACCCGAGTCCCGGTCCGAGAAAAGGCATCAGGATAAACACGGCCGACACGGGCCCCCTCGTCTTGGGCGCAAACGTCTCCGAGATGGTGGCCGACGGCACGGCGAGGAGCGGCGCCCAGCAAAAGCCCGCCATGAAGCGCAGGAAGCACAGCGCGCCAAAGTTGTGCGTGAAGCCGGCGCCGAGGGTGAAGAGGGCGCCGAGCGGCATGCCGTACAGGTAGATGGGCCGGCGGCCAAACGTCTCGGACAGCGGGCCGCCCATGACGGGGCCGAAGCCGAGGGCGAAGACGTACATGGCGAGGGGCACGAGGGCGGTGGTGCTGCCGACGCCGAACTCGTCCATGAGCTGTACGCGGGCGGGACTCATGATGGACGTGGCGATGGAGCTTGAATTTTCGATATCGTTGTTAGTCGTTTTCGCAGCAAAAGTAGTAGTATCATCGCGGGGGTTGCCGACGCTCTAGGGCGTCAAGTCTGCCAGAAATAGGGACTGGAGGTCCAACTTACGTGACGAAGCCCATGGACGATACGGATGTAATCTGCAACGTCTTTCTCCAAGCCGGCCAGTTGCGCGGGTTCTCGGGGTGCCGGTCCCAGTCGATGTCGGCATCCGACGGCTTCGCAGGGGCAGCCTTCTCCGCGTCGTCGTCGGCACTGGCGACAACTGCAGCGGGCGCATCCACGGGCATGTCGTTTGTGGTGTCGACCTCGGTGTCAGTGGTGTCGCCGCCGGCGGGCTGCTGCTCCGGCGGGACGGCGTCGTCCTGGTGCGTGGCCGGGACGCCCTCGACGGCCGTCATGCCGGGCGGTTACACGGGCAGTCTCAGGGCGTGTAACGAGGAGTTGAGCGGATTGGAATGTGCACTGCGCGAGGGACCTTAAAAATGAGTCCTTTATTAGGTTGAGTTTGCAGGTGTTGTGGTCCGCCGCGTTTCACACGATACTTGATGGATGCAAGGTGCAGCTCGTATAAGTCGTCGTTGCGCCGCCACTACCACCTCCGTTGGTGTTGTTGCAAGTTGCCTGATCAAGAGCAAAGACAATGAAAATAAGAAAGCCCATCACCTTTCTCGACGACAAGACTGATCAACAGGCCTAGTGGCCTCTATATCTATGGCTCGCATGGCAGCAGCGGCGCAGGCGCAAATGTCGCCGGCGGATTTGTCACTAGCTACTACGTTAGGACACAGACAGACACAGCCGGGCGCTGTCCAGCAAAGGCGCACGGCTTTGGCTGTGTTCAGTAATCACCGTCCTCGCCTCCCGCCGCAACTGCGCGAGCGGCCGGTGGGTCCGTCGTTGCCGAGGGATTGATTGATGCTCAATCGAGCCGTGGTTGGATTATCACTGATTCCCACCCGCCGCCCCCTTTTAAATTTTAAAATCCAGTTTGCTGGCGGTTCTATCTTGTGAAGCAAAATCGAGATATGTTGAAACAGACAAGCGAGGCGCACATGTGGTCGTCTCTTCTACATTAGATGGGTGCATCTATGTCTGCGGGCCCGCTGCGCACGGCCGGCCAGCAGGCTGGGGGTACCCTGCCAGACACCGCGTGTCGCAGCGTTGCACGGCATTCTTTTTAGGGCTGAGAGAGGCCGACCGGGAACAGAGAGGGAATACTGATGCTGGCCCAACTGCCCTATTGTGTCCTGGGTGCCATTGGGTGTCTCGCCGTGTGGCGTCCCATGGCGACGGCCGCCACCAAAACACGGCCGAGGCACGCGGCAACATGGACAAGGTCGAGATGGTGTGCGCCGCTGAATAATTGCACAGCCGTAGGTAGTTGTGCCGCTAGATTTGACGAAGCTTTGCTTTTGCTCTATGCAGCCTTGCCGGCTGAAATCTGGATCTGTCATGGGTTTCGACGACTATTCGGCGACTTTACGTCACGAGGCCCCCCGGTCCAACGCTCACACACTGGAGGTAGTAGATAATTTTGTGCCCGAGATGATGAGTAACTCCAACCCGCGCGACAGTCACGAATCCCGTTCGCCGAGTAGCATGCCCCGTGTAGTGTAGATGCAGAAATTCTGACGTGCTTACTACGGCCTTTGATGTGATGAGAGAGGCACAGGACAATGGTTATAGTTTCGGCGTCCACGGGCCTGATTCCAAACAAACTGTTTCCCCTCCAGTTCAAGAGGAGGGTGGACGGGCAGTTCCTGATGAAACACGACACGGCGGCAAGCTCAGTGTGGGCCCGTGTTTCCGGCAACTGCGTTCCAGATGGTTGGGTCAAACGAGACGTCGTGGAGAACGGGCGTGTGTGTGTGTCCCGTGTCCCGGGTCTGTGCCGGCCTCGGGCACCCTGAGCGCAAGCAAGTGCAACTCCCTTGCCCTGGCCGTGCACACACAACCCCGGGCCGTGAGACGCCCTCGCCGTTACCGGTGACCGATTCGGCGCACTGCCGGAGGGAGGCCCCACCGGAGCCCGGCCGTCTCGGCTTCGGGCCGGGGCCGGCCACGCACGGTGTTGAATATGCGAGCTTGCGGCTGCTTGCAGCACGGGCTCTTTGGTAGCAAGACGCAGAGGCCATGCGGTCCGTGAGAACGTTTCTCGTCTTATAATAAATACGTTTTTTTGACTCTATTCTGTGTAGGGATGGGGCCCGGGGGTCTCGGCGTGACTGGGACCTGGCTGTGGTAATGACTTGCAGCGGGTTGCTATAGTGGACAGCCCAGACCCTCCCGCGCACAGCACAGCACGGCACAGGAGGGGGTGCGTGATTCTTCACTTCTCAAAAACAAACAGCTGCGAACCCCACGGCGATTTCCATCTGTCCCATCAGCCGCCCGCACCCGTCGATAAAGCCCCCTCGCCGCAGTCGACATGCGCGCCCTCCTCGAACTGACCCTACCTACGTAGCCCGTTCCGCTCCCGCATCGACGTGTCTGTCAGTCACGTCTGGTCTACTTCTCTACCAAACCCCCCACCTCCCCCCATCGCGAACATCATCACGAATTGACAGCCTCGCCATGTCATCCGCCGCCTCCTCCCCCTCCTTCGCCACGCCCCTCCCGCAGTCCCCGCGCTCGCCCGTGCTAGAATGGCGCTTCCCCAAGCCCTACAGCCAGTACGTCCTGACGGGCCGGTCGCGCGCCGCCTGGCACACGAGCTTCGTCGTGCCGCAGCTCAACCTACTGCTCGACGCGGGCCTCTGCGTCAACAAGCTGCGCCCCAAGCACGTCTTCCTCACCCACGGCCACAGCGACCACACCCTCCTCGCCCCCGCCTTTGTCAAGCGCGACGACCCGCCCGACGTCTTCTGCCCCCGCGAGATGGCCCCCGCGTTTGACGACTTTGTCCTCGCCAACACGATGCTCAACCTCGGTGGGCTGGTGCGCGTGGCCGACGCGGCGCGGGAGGGGCTGCTGCGGACGGGTGACGGCGATGGTGATGACGGTGACTGCGGCGATGGTGAGGGTGAGGATGAGCGCGACGGCGACGGCAGTGGGAGACGGGAACGGAGCGCCGACGAGCGTGCCTGGCTCGGCACGCACGTCACGCACGGCGTCTCGCCCGGCGACGAGGTGCCGCTGCGGCGCGCCAAGGGCATCACGGCGCGCGTGTTTGCGTGCGACCACACGGTCCCCTGCGTGGGCTACGTCTTCAGCCAGACGACGCACCGGCTGCGGCCCGAGTTGGCGTCGCTCTCGGGCCCGGAGCTCAAGCGGCTGCGCGAGGAGGCGGCGGCGGCGGCGGCTGCATCATCGTCCCCCTCCGCCGAACACGACCCATCATCGTCACCGTCGTCACCGTCGCCGTCATCCATCACGGAGCCGCACACGGCGCCCATCTTCGCCTTCCTCGGCGACACCACGGCAGCGACCCTGGCCGCAGCGCCCGACTGGCTCCGGGCGGGCATCCCCGTGGTGGTGACCGAGTGTAGCTTCCTGCGCGACGAGCACGCGGCGCAGGCGGAGCGCACCAAGCACACGCTCTGGCGCGACCTCGAGCCCGTGGTGCGCAGGTGGCCGCGCACCACGTTTGTGCTCATGCACTTTAGCCTGCGGTACAGCGACGCCGAGGTGGCGCGCTTCTTCCGCGACATGGACGACGTGCCGCCCAACATTGTGGTCTGGGCGGATCCCGAGGCCGAGTGATGGTCTCCTTTTCTTTACGAGGGCAGGTTGTTATGTGTGGCGTTGAACATGGGCACGATGAAGTGAGTCTGATACCAAGCTAGAGTACAGCATAGTTAGTACATAGACGGGCGCGGCGTTGGCGGATACACGGACAGATAGACACGCTTGTTGAAAGGGTAGATGCATCGGAGATCCAAGCACCAGATGAATATCAAGACAGGCCTCTTGCCATCCTTGGCAGAATCGGCAGCACACAGTCATACAAGAGTCGCCCGTGACATGGCCTCATCTCCATCATACCGTGCCAATCACAGCACCCGTCGCCGCATCTCATGATCTCCATCTCACACACAGCACCACCTCTTGGTGCTAGGCGGCGTCAATACAGAAATCCGAATCCAGATCGTCCGCGGTTGTGCCAATCTTGCCGTATATATGTGTGGCACGTACTAACTACGTTGGTTACCTCCGCACTATCCCTATCCAAGCGCTCCATGTCCCCCGCGCTCCCCGTGCCCCTCATCCCGCCCCCGCAAGAAAACCGGGCTGCCCAGGATCTTCGCAGTTCCTGGCAGACACGCGCAGAGCGAGAGAAAGAGAGCTGCGTGTGACGCAACCCAACGGCTACACGGCCGGCCCGAATGTCCCGATGGGAAGTGTGTGTGTGCCTTCGTTTCTTGCTTGACGGCTGTGGACACACACGCACACACAATGGCCAAGCCTGTAATTGAACATCGTCCGACGCCAGTGCGATCGGTCGAGGGGGTCGGGAAAATTACACTTGTAGTTTAGTTACATGCTCCCCATTGACGGGCTGGCTAGAGCTATCTCGCCGGCGTGAGGACGTTCGTCGCCCGCTCTCGCCATTCCGCGCGTTGCGTGCGTCCTTTCATGGCGTCATGATTTGAACTTTCTTCGAAGCCCCAGCATCCATACTCACCGTACGCACGCACGCACGCACTGGCAGATTTCATGAATTGCCACCACGCTACGGCATTCTCTACAACTCACTCCAATTAACTGCGCATTTCGCCATTCCACTTCGTGCTTCTGCCCCCAATTCCCTGCCTTTTGATTCCGTATACAACTTACACTTATCCATTGCGCATCTGCAGCAAGGGTCCGATCGTCAGCCCCGCCATATCATTCGGAGGACCTCCCTCTGTGCTCCTTTGGCAGAACTGCTTGATAGTAGTAGCAGGAGGAGGAATAGGAGGAGAAGGAGGAAGGGGAGCTGAAAAGCCTCCTTCAAGCCAACAAACTTGAAGCTGAATGAGCACAGCCCTACGCGGATCCCCCTCAAGGAACCAACCCAACAACTTCCGATTACATTCCTCCCTCAGAGCGAACTCGTTGCAGCAGGCACATACGAGACGATATCACAAGCGGCGGACCCCCGAGTTTCGACGATCCGTGTGTCTCTCCCATCAACAGCTTTTCTGCGCATACAACGTCACACGCGAGGCCATAGCAAGGCAAAGAAAAACATCCCAGCCCAGCATGTGCTTCCACTTTGTCTCCTGGAACGCCTGCCCCGTCTGCTCCACCACCTTCAACCGCCGGCGCAACCTCGTCCCCTGCTGGAACGGCGACATTGCCTCTCCGCTATCCTCCTCAACCTCTTCATCCTCAACCTCTTCATCCTCCCCCTCGACCTCCACATCATCATCCTCATTCCCCTCCTGTCCATCGTCCCTACGCCGCCCCCGCGCCGCCATCCACCTCCTCCGCCACCACGGCCTCCGCTGCCGCAGCGGCCACTACTCCGAGTCCGACTCCGAGACGTACACCGACCGCCCCTGCGGCGCGTGCGCCGCCCGCATCGCTTGGAACAATACCCGCGGCATCGGCCGGGGAGGGACAACAGCTGCCGCGCGCCGGGACGGCGTACTGCAGCTACAGTCGGCGTCGTCGCAGTGGCAGGTCGTGGAACAGCAGGTCTCGTACGGCGGCGGCCCGGACAGGATGCCGCTCGGCCACATCGACTTGAGGCTGGCGCATGTCGATCATGTCATGCCGCAGCGCAGCAAAGCCGAGTGTGGCGTGCCACAGCGGGGGAGGCGCGGGCCGTAGGTAGGTAGGTAGGCCGGGGGCCCCTGGCGGTGGTTGATGGACAACCGGACCGTTTCTGGGATGGAACATGCGAGGTCTCGCATTCGGGATGAAAAGTGATGTGAGATGAAAAGGGGCTACATAGTTGTTCAGTTCAGATGACAGGGGCGCAACGACATCTCGGGTTTCATGGAAGTGGTAGTAGCCAGGCGTCAGGAGTCTTGTTTGGGCATGCTCTTTAACATATCATTTCGCATTCACGTGTTCTTTCGTTTCACTTGAAGAGCCTGTGAACAAGCTCCAAGTTGAAACGTCATATCAATGGAATTAATGTATACCCAATCATGGCGCTGCCCACGCCGATTATATGCAGGGCTGTGACCCAAAATCTTTAGACCAAGTATGCCGCGCACCACAACGATAGCCGTGAGCCGCGCCAGTCAATCCCTGCCGGCGTCTTATCTATGCCCTGGCGTACCGGTACCCAAACCCGGTTGGCTATCGTGTGTGCATATATCATGTTTGAGAGATTATGTTTGCGGATAAATCATGCCAACTGTTCCCTTCACGAGCCACCCTTTGCCACGTCTTTGGGTGGCTTCTTGACCGAGGCCTTGGGTCCCTTGGCCATGAGGTCGGGCTCGTTTATGTAGTAGGAGCTGCGCTCGGCGGTGAAGCGCTCGTGGAACATTTGCAAGTACGGCCCGGGGAGCTGCTCGCCGACGTCGATCTTGATCTGGTCTTGCTTGCCGGTCCACAGGTGGCGGATAAACTGACCCTTGCAACCCGAATCGCTCTCGGGGAAGCCGTTGGCTTCGGTGCAGGGCAGCTCGCGGATGTGCTCGGTGAAATTGTAGCGCACAAAGGTGCCGAAGCCGCCCTGGTCGGTGGGCTTTCCCGGTTCGTTGAGGCGGAATTCGGTGCACTCGGGGTACGGCTCGCCATCATCGGGGCACTTTTGCCAGGCGTCGAAGATCTTGTACGTGGTGGGGTTGTTCTGGGCGATGATGAAGCCCGTGTTGACGTAGAGCTTGTTGAACCGGTCCTTGTTGAAGTCGGTATCGGGGTCAACGGCCAGAGCGAGCGAGTTCCCGTCAGGGTAAAGCTGCCAGTAGTTGAGTAGCCATTCCATGGGCAGGTCGAGACGGTGGAAGATGGCGTCCGAGTCGATGTAGATGCAGACGTCATGCTCCTTGAGAATCTTGCCCATGATGGGCGGCTTCTTCCACGAGGCACGGCGGTCGGGGTATTCGCCAATGTTGATATAGTAGTACTTGTAGCCATGAATCTTGGCTGAGAGAATGTGAGCACATCTACTTCAGCCTCTCAGGGGTAATGGGGCAGTCGGGTTGCGGGGCGCCATCGTACCATAGAGCCAGTGGTTCAGGATGCCGAGCGAGATGCCGTGGACCTTGGGCGGATCGTCCCAACTCATAGTGTCCGGCCCAAAAATCTCGCCCGACTCTTTAAAAGGGCGGTTGTCAAGGTCGATGATGCAGAGGTTCTCGCCCATGCGCTGCTTCCACCGCGGGTCGGCGGGCAGCGTCCAGTCAAAGGCGCCCCATGGCTTGTACTTGGGTTCGTCGGGCTTGACCGAGGGCTTGCGCAGGTGCTTGAGATAGAAGCTGCGCAGCTCGGCGGCGTACTGCGAGGCCGTCGACTCACTAAAAGGCGGCGGGTTTTTTGACGATGGCGGCGGCGCGGGCGGCGTGTCGGGGAGCCCGTGGCTCGTCTTGTCGCCCGGCGTATTGGTCCTGCAATGGTTCAAAAGGTCAGCCACTGGGGGCGCGGCGCAACGGGCATTTCATGTCTCGGGTGGTTGCGACGGACGTTACGGGCAGTTCCCACGAGTCGAGGTGGTTGAATATCAAGCCGATAAAGACGAGGAGGAAGATGACCGCCCCGACGATGAGGGCGGTGCCCCTGGTGGACCGAGCTGAGCCGCCAAACATCATGATGCATGCATAATAATGCGGATGCTAACAGAAGAGGAAGCGGCCCGCGCCGTGGGTTCGGTCAATTCGCTGCGGCGCCGGGGATCTCGACGATATCATCAGTCTCGTATAGGGAGGTCGGCGAGGTGGAGGCGACGCGAGCGCGGGGCGAATTAATTCGGACGGCAGGCGCAAACGCAGCGGCAGGCGTCCCAGGCAAGTTCGGCTGCAGATGCGATGGAGCTTTGACGGTTCGACAAGCTAATTACCGCAGGGATGGTGAAACGAGCGTCGAGAAGGGACGAAATGCAAGCACCGGAACCGAACAAGACCGCGACAGCCACCTGTTGACGAGGAAAGGGAGGGAAAACAGGCAATGGAAGAAAAGGAGTCAACACGCCGCCGTCCTCTGGAGTCGCCGGGTGGTCGGGCCCAATTGCTCGAGGGCGGGAGGATGAGATGGGTGGTGGCGGCGGTGGACCAGGGCCGGCAGGTGGGAAAGATTGTTTCTGGGGCGAGATGGCACGCGCCCGCGCACCCGCTGGCTCGCAAAAACCTAGCGGGAAAAAAAGACACAGGCAGAAGATAGGGGCGGGTCGGGTCGTCTCTGTGTGTCCGTGGCGTTCACTGGGGGGGAGCCGGGCGGGACTGGAAATAAGTGATGACGAGTCCTCCCCCCTCCTTCTCCCGCTACTAGTACTAGTCGCGGTAGCAATAGTATGCCCTCGTGGTGTTGGGGGGTTTGTCTAGGCGTCAAGGCGAGTTGAGGGGGGCCTGGACGGGAGGCAGAAGGAAAATAGGGCCGGTGCGTTGGCGAGGGTTCCGGGTTGGCGCAAGACATGGCGGGCTTGGCTAGCATCGCCAAGGCCATTAGCTGGTTTGTAGAATTGCCTACTCCTGCTGCCACGAGCACGTCGCATCCATGGTGCTGTTTTAGGTATTGCAGACCAGGCAATTGGTTGCGTTGAGCTGGCAATGGAGGTCAGATCGGATACGAGCGCGTCATGTTGCCTTCCCGGGCAGTCCACGCCGTCGGTGTGCGCCTGTGAATCGGTCTGGCAGAGCAGACACATCAAGGAGCGACCATAGATCCAATACCAGGATGCCCCTCGATCTTCCTCGTCATTGACTACGAAGTACCATATCCGAGGCGTGGTGGAGGCAAGTGATCACGCAGCCGCAATGCGCTCGTCCGTGCTCGACTCGCCACAGCCCTGGCAAATAAGAATTCGTGTTGGCCGTCGTGCGCTGTTCAGCCTCAGTTCAGCTGCTGCTGGCCGCGTCGGCACCGAGCAACGAAACCACGCACATGGACAGACAGGCATGGGCGAGGGGCCCCGAAGCGCACCTGCGAAGAAGCACCCGACGTCCTTGGCAGTGCTTGACTCAATGAACCATGGGTACTATACTTCGTACTTTGCAGGGGGCGGCACTGGGCATCGCCGCGCGGGAGCCTATCACGCCCGCCGCCAAGAGCCTCCACGGGGCCACGCTTCCAGCATGCCCCATCCTTGCCCGTCTAAGTTGTCAGCGCTTAGTACTACTATTCGCCCCCCCTCCAATGCCACCGCTTCGGCCCCATTGACAACTGGGGATGGGCAGGTCCCAGGGGATGCGATGGGAGCAGCCTGAAGCATGAGTTTGATTTCGGAGGCTGGGCGGCAACAACCGGCAGAAAAGGGTCGTCAATCATTCCAGGCGATATACCGTACAGTATGCGTACTTCACAGGGAAGGAGGTCTCGTCTTGCAGCAGGATTGCCCTTCTGCAAACTTGTGTCCGTGCCGCCACCCTCACCTGCAGAAAACCGTTGGTGCTTGGCTAGCCCATGAGGACATACTGTTGCTGCCGGCAGTGTCAACACACCAACGCTATGATTATGTTGCTCCCGTGTCTGAGACGGACGGCAGCTCCCATCACACACAACCGTCTGACCACGTGCTTCTCCAGCAATGTGTAGGTATGCAAGGGCAGGAGCTCGGAGGTTCTCCTTCTAAACAATCACGTTCCGCTTCGGCGCGGCAAGGAAAGTTTTCATGCAACAGTTGATTCATTCTACCTCGCACATATGCGTGCATGCAAAGCCCCTGTCCGTTGGCTTCGGCGCTCGTCAAGCCGGGTTGAAACGTTCCAGGTCGAACAATGAACCTTGGTTGCCATGATACAGCCCAGCGCCTTGGCGTGCGGTAAGTAGTAACTGCTAACTTACTACCATGCAAGGCTCGTCCGCAAAACAACGACGTGAGAAGCCATGGGCATGGGCACATAAAGTCCTACGTCCTACAAAACATGTGCTTCATGCGCCGTTGGCCCGGTCTAGCACCAACTTGTTGACAAGGTCGCACCGCGCCCGCAGCTCCGCCGGCATCGTCGTCGCCTCGAACCTTTCCTCGGTGACGTTGTACATGCGCTTGTCCGCGCCGTACGCCGGCCACGCCAGGTCCTCGCCGCGCACCAGCGCCAGCAGCTTCGACTGGAACGCGAGCACCAGCTCCGGGTCGTTGACCGGCGTCTGCTCCTCGTCGACGTAGAAATAGTCTGCTCGGGGAATTTCCTCCTTTTGTTAGCATGGGCCACCGAGACGAGAACAAGGAGGTTGCGAGCCAGATCTTTGAGGGGGTTTTGCCAAGGGGACATGCTTACACAAGAGGTCCTGTCCGTGGACGGCCGGCGGCGTTGACATGATGTACCGCCTCGTCTTGCCCGGCAGCCCATTGGCCAGGTTATACGCGTTGCATGCGAACACGGCGTCGGTCGTAAAGTCCCACGCCAGCTCCTTCTCGCTGCCCGGGCGGTAGTACAGGTCCAGCAAGGCCTGCACCGTAGCGTTGCTCGCCGTCGGCATCTGCTGCCGCACCATGGTTGGGAAGTAGCCCGGCATGCCGTCGTCGTGCGACGTCTCCTTGCCCTCGCGCGCCATGGTCCCGACGACGAGCCTCGACAGCCCGCCGTGCACCCTCCCCTGCCCGATCAGCACCGACGGCATGTCCGGGATCAGCTTCCCGTCGGGCGCCGGGCCGAACCCCATGACAGGCCCAAGGGTGCCGCCGCCGCTCTCTGTGGGTGTGTGGCTAATGAGCTGCTCGTTGATGCGCAACATCGTCGTCTCAGAGACGGATCGAAGGCACGCGAGGCTCGTGCAGTTGGCCGCCGTGAGGACCATGTTGAACATCTTGCGCTGCCGCGCCGTGACGTTGCGCCGCTGCGGCGCGGCCGGGGACGAGATGAATGCCTGCTGGAAGGGCAGTGGCTTGCCCTGCCCGCCGTTAAGGACCGTCAGGTAATAGATGATGCCCGCACCGGCGCTCTGGCCGATGGCCGTGATGCGCTTCCCGTGTCCGCCAAACTTGTGGATGTGCTTTGCCGTCCACTCCGCCGCGGCGAGGCAGTCGAGCATCCCGACGTTGCCGTCCATGTCCTCGTCTGCGGCCCACGTGAAGCCAGAGACGCCCATTCTGCCGTCACGTTAGCAGCAAGTCTCACCCAGAGTCGTCACATCGTCCAGAGTCGTCACATCGTCCTTGCTGAGACGATGTTTTGGCCGCCGCTCACTGACTGACCTGTAGTTGTTTCCCACAACGATAAACTTGCCCAGGCTCTGCCTGTGCATCAAGTCAAACAGCCCCATGGGGTTCATGAACATCTCCTTGTTCCCAAACGCGTACGCGCTCCCGTGAAAGTTGTGCAGCACCGGCACGTTGTCCCCCGGTCGCACGCCCTCGGGCACATACACGTCGAGGAACAAGCAGTCCTCGCGGCCCCAGGTCGTGCCATTAATCGCCGGAAAGGGCGCAAAGGCCGGCGCCGACGCGATGCAGTCGGTGCTCTGCCAGGGGACCTTGCCGTCCTGCACTCCGTCCACATGGGGGAGATTGGCGTCTGGGGCGCGGAAGCGCAGATCGTCGGTCGGGGCCCGGGCGAAGCGTATGTTCTTGTAAATGGCAACGCGTTGGCCCGAGGCAGTTGTGTTGACATATGTCGGGACGTGCTTCGCGTAACCAAGGTCGACCAAGCCAGCGGGCTGACATTGGTTCGACCCGGTGGCCGGGCTACAAAGCGCGCCCGCCGTTATGGCTGTGAGCCAGACAAAGGAGGTTTTGGGCAACATGATGAAATGCGATTTGCTCCGTGGGATCTGTGGGTTAGGCATCCCAACTCGACGGAAGGTGAGCCATGCCCTCAAGCTTATAAACCCGATTCATGATGAAGCTCGACAACCCAAACTGGGCAAACGAGCACCGCCGAGCAAATTCATCACCAGCTGACGACGTAACTAGTGACCCGTCTGAGGCTCAGGCAGCAGTAGTCACCCGAATGATATCATCGTAATACACCATGGGTTCAGAATTCGCGCGCAAGAGGCCCCGACGGGGGGCATATAAGTGTACGGCAAGCCATCATAGGCAGACAACTCACCCAAAGTCAAAGTCAGGGTGGGATTTGGGGGGGGGGGGGGCCAGAGGTTCAGCCCAGGTCTGGTGGGGCGCCGGCAGTCATCCGCGCTACCTCCCAAAGAGGAAAACGAGGACTTCCGACTCAGCCACCGTCTCGTCAGCTTCGTCACCCCGAGCTTCAGTTGATCCGACTCGCGACACCTCATAAAGCAACCCCAGGGCCGCACATCCCATCCTACCCGCCGCCATGCTCGTTTTCCTCATTCGGCCCCGTACAGGTCACTGCCGACTCGCAGCAGCGCTTGGCCGCAGCAGCCAGAGTGTGTGATCTGCCAACGAAGTGCCGAGCAGCTGCTTGCCAGCCAAAACGACCTCAAAGCGCAGAAGCTCTACTGCGTACTGCTAACAAACGACGTTCCGCCGCGTTTACCGTATTGAGCATCGTTCCGCCCGTCGCGACCTCCGCCATGGCGGGCGTTCCCGAGCCAGACTTCCGGGTCCTCTCCTTCATGCCGCAGCAGGGGAGCGCTGTGGCCCGGCGTTACCAGAAGCGCAAGGCGCATCACAAGTCCAGGGGCGGGTGTGTCGCGTGCAAGGGGAAGCGGGTCAAGGTCAGTCAGCCAGTCTATACCGTAGACAGACGACCATCGCAAGCACCCTATCTTGGCGGGGAACAAGATATTGACGGGGGAGTCGACAGTGTGATGAGGTCAGGCCTTGCTGCTCGCGCTGTCAGCGCAACGACACCCGGTGCAGCTACGGCTCCGCCGGCGAGGTAGCCAGCTCCTCCGAGTCCTTCTCGTCGTCGTCGCCGTCGTCGTTCCAGGTCACCAGGAGGCCGGCGGCGCAAATCCGGCAGCTGTGCAGGATGCTGTGCAGCCGCACGATCCCCTCTACCGACCTGCTCAGCAACTCGCCCGCCGTCACCGGGCTGGACATGTCGCAGGAGCCGACCCATCACGGCATCCCACGCATCGTCCTGATGCAGCACTTCCAAAGCCTCTACCCCGAGCTGCGGCTCGTCCTCAGCGGCGAGAACCCGCACCCCGTCCTGGCCCTGGGCATGGCCCGCCCCTTCCTGCTCGACGCCGTGCTCGCCGTCTCGGCCTCTCACCTGCGCCACCACCACGAGGCCCCCGAAAGCCGCCGACTGAGCCGCGTCACCGAGCACTTCCAGCAGGCGCTTGCCGTGCGGAGCTTCCGCGACGCGCTGCAGAGCCTCGCGCTCGACCAGCAAACGGCCGACGCCTTGGTGCTCGCGTGCATGTTCCTCAACCTACTAACCTTTTCCTTCGCCGAGGAGGACCACCTGCGAGACACGTGGCTCTTCCGCCCCGACGACCCGGAGCGGCTGAGTTGGTTCTCGCTGCAGCTGGGGCTCAAGCCGCTGCTCGTGGCCACGGAGCACTACCGCGACGACACCATTCTCGCGTGGATGTACGCGGCGTCGGACGACGACAAGGGCACCTTCTACGGGGAGAATCGGCACATGGACCGCGTGCCCGCGCACTGGATGACGTTCCTTGGCCTCGACCGCGAGGACCCACGCGGAGGCGGCGACGAGGAGGGAGACGACCTCCTGCGCGAGCCCGCGCGCATGCTCGCCGAAGTCCACGACCTGGAGCCAAACGACGAGTCCTTCTTCCTCTACGTCAACTTTGTCGGCGCGCTGGACATGGAATATCGGTTCCGCGACATGCTCGAGACCGAGGACGAGCGCGCCGTGTGGCTGTTCGGGTACTGGCTCGGGCTCATGTGCCGCTTCGGGTGGTGGTGGATGCTGCTGCGTGTGGACCGCGAGTGGCGAGCCATCTGTCTGTGGCTGAACCAGAGAGGCGTCAGAGACAGGCCGGGAGAGGAGGGCAGGATCTGGCGGCTCTTGATGCGCGACCTCGAGGCCGCGAATCGATGGCCAAGGCCCGGGCACGACTTGCCCACCAACGTGCACGAGATTCAGGACACCACTGTAATCGAAATACCGTAAATTCAAAATATGCCCGCTACCTACTTGCTCCAAAATCCAAGCAGTATAATACACCAGGTGCATCAAATCAGCCAGCGCCACCCTCTTGTGTCGTGCTCAATCATGGCGCACCTTGATCTGCCGGCACCAGTCTCGCCCGTGCGCAACCTGGTAATCGCACAGGCTCGTCTCCATGACAATGCCGACCAAGCCGGCGATGCATATGCCCGCGCTGTCGCTCACCGTCGTGGCGCTGAGGCTAAACTCGCGCTCCTCGGCGGGCACGTTCTCCATGATCTCGGCGAAGCAGTTGACGTACACGGCGCCGCCGAGCAGGCCCTCCCAAAAGATGATGACGAAGATGATGTACACGGAGGGGATAAAGTAGTAAAGCGCGTGGAGGGTGAGGAGCACGAGGTTGCCGATCTGGAGAAAGGACGGTATGTACAAGCGATGGATGCGCAGAAATGGCGTTGATGACCGGGAGATGAAAACGCCGAGCTGGTAGAGAAAGCCGTAAAAGGGGTAGAAGCCCCGGAGTTCCCTAAACGGCGACTGATCGACCGGGAAGAGCAGCGTCGGCGCAACGCCCTGGTTGATGGTGTATTCGGCGACGTACACGAGCAGCAAGGGCGCCATGTACGGGACGAAAAGCGCTCTGGCCCGTTTCAGGTTCTTCCGAAGCGAGCTTTGGTGCGCAGCGTGCGCCGAATATGCGGCGTGCGTGCTCGACAGACCTGGGGCGAGGAGCGCCGACGACGCCGCGCCGGGGGCCATTTCGTCGACCTCGTCCTGGGCCAGGTCGTCATCCGGCACGGTCTCGTAGTCCTTGTGGCCCGGACCGCGCTGCATCGGATCATGCGGCAGGATCCAGAAGAAGCTCACGAACATGATGGCCGGCAAGCACGCCGAGAAGAGCAGGCTGTCGCGGACGCCGAGGCGCCACCACTCGGTCAGCACGACGTAGAGGCCGGCGCCGACGAGCCCCGCGGCGCCAGTGCCGGAGCCCCAGCCGACAAGACTGACGTGGCCGTAGTAGTGGGACAGGCCGAGGAAGCTGAGCTCGCCGCCGCCGCTGCTGAGGCTGGCGAGGACGACGCCGACCATCTTGACGGCGACGGAGCGCGAGGGCGGGGTGAGGGCGACCATGAGCATGCCCGCGGCGGAGAGGGCGATGAAGACGAGGACGCGCACGCGGTAGGGCACGCGGTGGATGAAGTAGGGCGCGATGAGCTTAACGAAGAAGGACGGGACGACGTCGGCCAGCAGCACGATGCCTTTGGGGAGGGTGCCGACGAGGTCCTGCGCGGCGGAGAGGATGATGACGTAGAGGACATTGTTGATGAGGCCTGCGGACTGTTTAGCATGCACAGGGCATGGATGCCGTGCGTCGCACGAGAGAGCTCAAGTCACCTACCGAGCAGCCAGAAGGCGATGAGGACCTTGGTGTCCGGGTGGCGGGCCAGGGCGGCCATGCGAGCCGAGTAGGCCGCCCACGACGACGATGGCGCGCCGGGCATGGGCAGCAGCCCGGAGGCCGAAGGGGAGCGGTTGGTCATGACGGCGCGGATGGTCCCCGGGAGCTGGCGGCGATGTCGCGCAGCATGGCGGGGGATGCAGGAGAGCTGCTGCTGCAGTGCTTGCCAGGAGGGAGACAGATGGGGTTGGTGAGATGAGCGGTGGTGGATGAGGCTGGGCGTGACACCAGTGCCCTACCATGTGCCACATGGAGCCAGGTCACGCGACAGGGCATTTGCTAATAATAATAATAAGGTTCCCTCCTCCAGCTGGGGGGGCGGCATCTCACTAGCATCTCCACCACCTAGTAGTACACCAGCCAAAGTGAAACATCACTTTGACTTTAATGTGCAGTTGGAAATCAAGTGCTCCAACGGTTCCGGAAATCGGGTGTGTCGTATTCGCTTTAGCATTTTTGATGCCCCTGAAGTCATGCGATGCGACGTTCTCAATCTACAAGGTAGCAGCGTCCTTCCGCCCGCAGTACTAGGTACGTGCTTCGTACACGCTCCCTCTGCACCTCGACCACGCGGCGACACCCAAAGGAGCGTCGTCCAAGTCGACATAATCACGCCGAGCTATACTGCCACGGCAATTTTTGATGATTCATGTTGCTTGTACTGGATTTTGGACCGACAAGATGCATTGCAAGACTCGCATCAGACAAGCCGCATTCCTCCAATACCCCCGGCGCTACATTCGTCTACCGCAAACCTTCCGTCTCCTTGCTCGCCTCCGTCACGCTCTCTGGCGCCACCCACCCCTCGGCCGAGATGCTGTCAGGCACGCTCTCAGGCGTGTAGTAGTCGGCGCCCGTATACTTTTGGCCGCCGGGCCCGGGTGGGTTGCTCCCGACGTTTGCGCGCGAAGCCTGCGCGCCCCGTGTCGCGATGTCGTCGACGCCGCCCGTGCCGGAGACTTGGGGCACCCGCGCCGGGACGACGTAGTTGTCGTTTTGCATGGGCTGGCGCTCGTACGACTGCGCGATCTTGTCCAACGGGCCGCCTGCGCCCTCAAAGTGCTCGCCGCGAGTTTGTCTGACGCGACGAGATCCAGTCAGCTCAGCTGCCTCTGTGATGACGGCTGGTCCGGGTCACTCCCGTGTGAAGTGAGGTGGGGAAGTGTGCTTACCGCCCGCGATCGTCCAAGGCGCCACCTTCGCTGGGGGGGATGCGCTTGTTGAAGCCTCGATTCGTGCTCAGCTCGTCGCCGTAGTTGACCTCGGCCGAGCCAAACTTCTTCGCAGCCATGGAGTTGACGCCCGCGTCGTCCAGGCCCTGAGGTCGGGCGTTGCCCGTCTTGGACTGATAGGTGTTGAGGTCGGCCTCGGCCTGCTCAGCGAGCTTGTTGTAATCGGTCATTGTGGGGACGAACAGTGATTTCAAGTATTGTTACGAGAAGATTGTCCTACTACGAAACGTGAACCCTTTATTTTCCGTCTCTTATACCCAACCTTCCATCTTCAGCCAACAAGCGACGTCATCTGTATGACTTCACCGGAGGGGCCTATGATTTCATGACAGCTTGCGCGCAGAATCTTCATGTGGACTTCGTGGGTGTGCTTGAATAGCAACTGCTGATAGCTGTTCGCTGGACTCAATGCTCGGCGCAACTATCATGGAGAACCACCGTAACAGTGGCCGGACATTCTTGTCCGATCGCGATCTCCATCGTGCTGGTCGGCGACTGTTGCGAAGGTGACGGTGGAGAAAGGTACACCAGTGTGATGTAACAAATACGTATACAGCTCCATTTGGGTCTGCTCAAGTGGTACAGTATTTTGCAATTAAAGATGCCGCGGACACGAAATGAAATGGCGTAGCACGCCGGCTCTGGTTCAACTGCCTACCTTATTTCTTATTCCATGTGCGAGCGTGAAACCACATGCCACTCCCACTGTACTTCGTACCAAGTAGCAGTCTTGCAGCAGAAACCTGTCTGTCGCCTCCAATAGCGAGCGCCGGTAGTGGTGGCATGGCTTCCTAAACAGGCAGTCTTTGCTGAGGGAGCGGCAAAATGCCGGCTCGAAATTTCCCAACCCGCCGCCAGTGCAGCAGCAACCACCACCAACCTTCGTCTCTACTCTGCAATGTCTGCATGCGCATGCGCATAGTGGCGAGAACGAGAATCGGCGCCGACGCAGGGCCCATTGCTTCATTGCGCGATAGCACATCGACCACCGGAGGCATCAATTGAGCATCAACCCTGCTCCGCCTCCCGTCCCTGAAAGCCTCCCGCCGGATTGCGCCCAGCAGACGATCCACCATGGCGGACAAGTCGGACCCGGCGGCCTGTCCCGTCGACCACAAGACCCGCGATGCGTGGCTCGCACAAGCCCGCGCCGCCGAAGCTGCAAAGGCTCAATCCCCTAGCACAGTGTGCCCCGTCGACCACACCTCGCAACAACCGTCACCGCCGCCCAAATCATGGACGCAAACGCTCACATCCTACCTGCCATGGTCCTCTTCCTCCGGCGCCACGCCAGCCCCGACCTCTGCCTCGTCGGCGCCGCCTAGCCGCGGCGCGCTGGGCGAGAACCGCGTCATCTCAACTATTCCGCGCTCAGCCAGCGGCTCAGCAGCGGCGGCGGCGACGGCCTGCCCCGTCGACCACGGCGCCTCCGCCAACGCGCCCAACGCCGAGATTGAGTCGGGCGTCGACGCCTCGGGCAACTGGGTATATCCGTCTGAAAAGATGTTCTTCGAGGCCATGAAGCGCAAGGGCTACGACGCGCGCGCAACCGACATGAAGACCGTCGTCCCCATCCACAACGCCGTCAACGAGCGGGCCTGGCAGCAGATCAAGGAGTGGGAGGCACCCTACCTCGCGGAATCCAAGTGCGTTTTTTTTTTCATCCCCCGTCTTCGCGCCTCTAGAGAGGCAGGGCGGTATGTGTGCTGACAGAAGGTGCTTCAGATGCGACGGCCCCAAACTCGAGTCGTTTGCGAACAAGAGCACGCGCATGACGCCCACGGCGCGCATCAACACCATCCTCGGCTACACGGCGCCGTTTGACCGCCACGATTGGGTCATCGATCGCTGTGGCACGCGCGTCGAGTACGTGATTGACTTTTATGCCGGCCGCGCTGGCGGCCAGGCTGGCGGGCCGAGCTTTTACCTCGACGTGCGGCCCAAGCTCAACACATGGGAGGGCGTGCGTATGCGCGCCATGCGATGGACTGGGTTGGCGTAAGGGCGCGGATTGTATGTCGATGAGGTTGTGATGCTGTAAGAGTAGGACATGATACCATTGCATAGGGACTGGCGTTTGGGATTTATCATGTTGACTTGTAGCATCTGCAGAAACTGGACCCTTCTCTGTGCCTTGCCTGACCACCCTGTCCGACTCTGTACCAAATCACCTTGAAAATTCAACCCCATACCCAACCCCATTGGTCCCTAACCCCCATGTCATTCTCCAACCCGTTTACCCAAGCCTTCGTGCAGGCGCCTCCGTGCAGGCGCGATGTGACATTTGCGCGCATGTATCACAGCTTCCGTCCCTCCAGATACTTCAAGAGAGCCGCAATATCCCCAACCGTGCACTTGTGCTGCACCGGAGCCGGGAGTCCCGGGTCTCGGCCCCTCTCTCTCACCGTCAGGGCCAGCACCAGCACCATCATGACCAGGGTCGTGCCGGGCAGGGCCACGCCCAGCGCCATGAGGACGGCATCCTGGCCGGTTTCCAGGGCGAGCAGGACACCTCCGGCCCAAAGAACAAACGCGCCGGTCACGGTCGCGAGGTGCGTCGTCTGGACTTGGCCGTGGGTCGACATGTCGGATGGAAGTTGTGGGCGGTTGTGCTGCTGAGGTAGGAAGGGGGGCGAGCGAAAGGGCGTTGTTGGGCCTTGTTTGTTATTTGGTGCGAAGGGGATGGATTGTGTTGATCGCCCGAAAGAGGACAGGCGATGGCAGTCGAGTCGAGAGTGTAAGATGACTCCCGTGTAGAAATTTAGTGCGAAGAAAGGTCGTATGCCCTGTTAAATTGCTTCGTTGGCAGCAAGTATCTGGGCTGCGGAACCGGTCGGTACACGTCAAGAGTATGATACCGTGCGGTGATGTTGATCAATGGTAAGAAGAAAGCACACAAAGGAAGACCACGTCTGGGAACCGCGTCGTATTTATACAATACCATGCGCCTTCAAGTCGTGTTTACTGATTTGCGCATCGTATTGACTCTGGTAGGAGACAAACCTTGCTTCGGGCCGGAGGAAACTCTACCCTGACAGGGGGCCTCTCGAATTATATCACCACAAGAGCTATGCAAGCCACCGGGTCCCTAAGGAACAACATGGAATAACATAGCATGATTTACGCATGCCTCTGCGTGATGTACATGGCTACCAAGTCGTAAGAGAGGCCCCAGAGAAAATGTTGCCAAAGCCAAAATGACAAGCGAGTCTACTCTACTCGACGTGCTAGTGATCCACGCTGATCTTGGAGAAACACGTACTGATCCGAGCCGAGTCGCCACCCTCCAACGATCCGGCGTTGAGGTCCCACGAGTACCGCTCCATCTTCTCCCAGAGCAGCTCATCGCGGGCACCCCTATGTGGCCAATCGATGAGTCTCTCCGGGCTCTTATCATCCTTGGATCGGTAAAAGTCTTCTTTTCTGGCGTCTCCGTAGGGAACTCTCTTTTCCATCACGTAGGCCGTCTGCATAGCTGTGAACCAGGCAAGGAGGACATGCTGTGGCTCCGCATCTTCCCACATGATGATCTTGATCTCCGCCAGCTTCTTGGGCGAGCAGTAGGGGCGCACGAATCTCGTGTGCATGAATCCGTCGACCACGATGACCTGGTCTCTGGTCTCCGGCGGTCCCATGGCATCCTCGAAGCTTGTGGCGTAGTCGATACGGCAGACGGGCTCCTCTTCCGCGTTGGTGATCTTGCCGTTCCAAAACAGGATGCTCTCCATCTCGGCCACCTTCATAGGCGTGGGTACGTACCCCATGGTCTGGTACCACTCGAAAAGAATGCTGGCACGCTGCTTGTTGAGCGTCTTCAGCTGAACGGCGCGTACGCCTTTGAAATTCATGCGGAGGTGCATGTAGACCAGGGCAATCATCATCACGAGGACAACCATCTGGTTCTCAACCAAGTGGACGATGATAGTCCCGACGAGCAGGCCTATGAGGCCGATGGCGGTCTCCTGGCTGGCCTCCTTGGCGTTGAGTTCGGACAGATTGTCCTGCTGCGCAAAGTGGGCACTCAAGGCCGCCTTGCTCGCGCCCGCCGCGACGCCGCACACTGCTCTCAGCGCCTCCCCCACGCAAAGCGCCGCGGCCTTGCCAAAGGACCCAAAGTACGGGCTGAAGAGCTCGAGGAAGAAGGCAGAGTCGTTGAAGAGATCGGCGAGGAAGCGGTACTTTTTGGCCTCGGGCTCGATGACGAGGCCGAAGCGATGGGCGAATATGATGGTGGCGATGCGGGATGTGGCGTCTTTGAGCACCGTGAGCAGCATGGCGTACGTGGCCGACGAGTTGGCGTCTCCGACCCCCAGGCCCTGGAGCAGCGCTCGATTGGCGAGCAGAGACGTGATTGTCGAGAAGAAGGCCTGCAGGGAGTCGTACGTCTGGTAGGCCGTGTAGTCGCTGGAGACGGAGCTTGGGTACCCGACGGGCACAAAGGCTTCGAAGAGCCACTTGCGCCAGCCAAGCAGAGGAGGAAATTCTGGCGTTCCGAAGCCACGCTCATTCTCTCTCTACTTTCAAGTCAGCCAGTGATCCAACCCAAGCGTGTCCAACGGTTGCGGGCGACATACCATCCGGAGAATGCGACGATTGGGGAAGTGCAGCCATCGCTTGCCCCAATGGCCGGACTTCTCAATCTCTAGCAGTTCCACCGCCTTGCCGGAATTTACCAGTTCGGCGATGCCATGCCTCTTCGCCGGCTCGCTGTAGGGGTCCTTGGGGAACAGGTCGGTGAGCTCGAAGCGCCGCTGGCGATCCGTGAACTTGAGCTGCGGCGGCGCTGCGGAGGGCGGCATGATGCAGGGGGAAAGCCTACGGCGGCAGCATGGGAGGGGGACCTTCAGACCGCCGGCTATCAAGCAGAGGAGATGAATCAGTACGGCAGGCTTTGGAACAAATGTGCCTTGGGTGTGTGCGTGGATGCAGGCAGTAAAGGCGACGGCCAATTCTTGCGGTTACGAGGGCACAGGTGAGAGGTGCAGGTGTGAGCGGGCGGGCAGCTGGTGCAGGGCTGGAGTTCAAATGTGCTGGAAGCAACCTGCCCTGTTGCGGCCATACGAGCACGCCCATTCACTGCACCGCAACATCAGATGAACAACACCAATGCACATGCTTGCGAAATTAATTGCGTAATAGTATATGCGCTCGTTGATTGACGTAGTTGCACGCCAGTCAACTAATTACCTCTTCGCAGGCTGGCCGTTCTCGTCCACCAAGTATTCCTCAGTTCTGAGGGGGCCTTCGCCCACACTCGTCATAATTACCCTGCTCACGCCGTCCTTGAGCACGCTGGCGATGCCATCCTCCAGCCTCACGCTGGACTTGACGCCGGCCGAGCCCTCCTTCCAGCCCGTAACACCTCCCAACACGCCCGAGAACGCCCCCAGCACAGTCGGCGCCTCCTCGTCGAGGTAGTAGACCACGCAGTTCGGCCCTGCGTCAAACGTGTACGCGGCGATGGTCTTGCCGGCCTTGGCATTGATGCTCTCGACGGCGCGAATGGCCGCCTTGGAGATGTCGTTCATGTAAAAGATGGGCGGGTACGTGTCGGCGCAGCACGCGTGGAACGAGTTACTCTCGCGCATCGTCACCTCGGCGAACTTGGCAAAGTCGCGGGTCTTGACGGCATGCTCCATGGCGGTCATGTTGGCGGGCACAATGTTGGCTATCCGCTGCTGGAAGAGGCCCGAGGTGGCCACCGTCTGCTGCATGCCAGAGGTGGACGAGACGCCCTTCTTGGCCGCGCTGACGACGAGGATCAGCGCCCGCATGTTCGGCCAGTGCGACGCCGGGGCGACGAGGTCGGCCATGGAGTCGCTGCCGTCCTCCTTGTCGCCCATGCGCCACGCGACGTAGCCGCCGAACAGGCTCCTGCAGGCCGACCCAGAACCCTGCCGCGCGACTATGGACAGCTGTGCAGGCGTGTCGGGCAGCTCGTATAGGTTGGCAATGGCCTGCACCAACGCGGCGAAGCCAGCCGCCGAGGAGGCGAGGCCCGCGGCGGTGGGGAAGTTGTTCTCGGAGACGAGCTTGAGGCCCATGGTCGAGAGCTTGGGCAGCGAGGTATTGGCGGCCTCGAGGGCGGCCCGGCGCGCGCGCAGCTCGCGGAAGCAGGCCTGCGTACGGGCACCCGAGATGTCGGACTGCTCGCCATTGAGCATGAGGCTGTCGCCGGCAAACGATGTCGCACACGAGGCCGTAGTCAAAGTCCGCAAGTCGGCCTGGGAGAGCGTGACGGAGAGGGAGCTGTTGGTCGGGAGGTTGAGCTTGGGATCGCGTTTGCCCCAGTACCTGCATCGAGTCGTCGTCAGCCAGTGTCAATGCATTGACTGCTTCGAGGGAGCGAAGGAGGGGGCGTACTTGACAACGGCGATGTTGACGGGCGCCGTTGTGCTGGCCCGGTAGACCTTGGTATCCGCCATGCTAGCGACTGGCTCAACGCAGCGAATTCTCCCAAACGATGCAAAGTGCAATTGCGTTCCGGAGCTACCTCGCGGATCGTGCAGCGAGGGCGAGGCACGGCGGAGGTCTGGGAGCGGGAAGGGATGGCAGCAGAGCGGAAAGGAGGATGCGAAATTGCACCGCCCAGCAAAAAGAGACGGACGGCAAGGAGATCACTTGGGCTTTGTGGTCCTTAGCACGACTAACGTAGTACTACTACGTTAGTTAGTGCGGGGTCCCAGGCTGGTGCCCCGCCATGGGACCCCTGCCTGTGGTGGTTCCAGACGACGCCTCCCGTTCGCCACTGTGCCTCGGGCCACAGTGGTTTGGCGGAGGCCTGAAGTACTTCGTGACGAGGTTGACGATGAGGACAATGGGTTGGTTTGGCGGGGGCTGAGGCGAACCCTAACGCATATATTACTGTTAGGGGATGGTTTTGCGGAGGCATGGGGCTTGTTATACTGAGGAAGCAGTAGACAGGGTAGACAAATTCCCCAGGGGGCTACACTTGGTACGGGGTTGTTGTTGTGTGTGACAGGACTGCCGTATGAGGTGGGAGGAGGAGGCACATGGTAGCCGCATGTGTATATAAGCCCTCCCTATCTATTGGAAGATAGAGGAATCAGGTCCTCTACCCCCATCTATTAGGCCTCAATTGGTGACGAGCTTGTCTTTCAGGGGTCGCTGACTGAACCTACCTACCCTACGACCGTCCGGGCCGGCAAACTTGACTGTCCATTACTCGCCAGGGAGCTGTGGGGACTTTGGGATTCTTATTGAGCATGTAATGATGTGTACTCATCATGGTTCTTGATTGCCCTCAGTGTCTATAGTCTCGTTGTGGAACGGTAAAGATGGTACTTGGGAGAAGACACTTCAATCTACGATTCCACCTGCAGTCACAATACCGCCGACGGCAGGCAACTTCGTTCAGAACTCACAGTGACAATGTGCTACAACACTGGTCCAAATCCCAAATCTACACTAGACCCAGTCTCCAAGCTGTATCTCCAATCGAAGGCGCAAACCTATTCCAGAAGTTGACGTTGTTCCCCTTCGCCTGCGCTGATGCGCCTGTATATCGACCCCGCCTTCATCCAAGCCGCTTCAATGATACTCTTCGTCCTTCAACCAACCCGCGATGAATCGACGTAGCGACGCAACATCCGCTCCCTTGCGCATCAGGTGGCCTGCAAAGGCCACCCCTTTGACCTCTTGTTGTGAGGTCTCGGTGGTCTCTTCGGTCCGTTGCAGCTCTTTTGCAAGGGCCACATGTGCCCGTGATAGGCTGCGTGTGACTGTGTCATATGTCCGTTGCCTTTATTGACTATAGCCTCCTGTGGGCTCCAGTTGGCCTGTCTCAAGGCCTCAACCAAATAGCGGCAAGTTGCCCACATATGCTTGTCTCCACAGAGACAGGGCTTTTGGTCCGGACTTGCTGTAGCAACATTTGATCCGTTGCTTAGAAAGCCCACAACTGCCGCCTCCATCCGTGGCGGGGAGCAATGTCCCCCGGCGCAAAGGCATGGCGGCTCGTGTGCCAGCGCACGCCAAGCGGGTAGCCCATGGATCCCTCGCCCGGCGTGTCGGGCGTCGTGACGAAGGCGTCATCTGCGGACGCCCGCGTGGGTCCCGGCTGGTCCGCTCGCCGGTGACTGTACGGCCAGCAGAAGAAGTCGTCCACAGAGTTGCGAGCCGGCATGGGAGGGCGGACTGCTGCTGACCCTGTGGCGACCACGCTGCTGGGGGCCGTGAAGAAGGCGTCCTCCGTGGAGCCTGGAGAGGCGGCGGACGACGAGCCTTGGTCGGACCACCTCCCACGGGGCGAGGTGGGCGATGTGACGAAGCTCCCGTCGAGAGACCCCTGAGGTGACCGGGAGCTAGGCGGCAGCGGGCCCCAGGTAGGGGGAGCTGGCGACTGGCCTTGTGTGCTCCAAGCCTGGCCTGTACAGGTGGGCTTGGTGGGCGCGAGGCCGCGGAAGTCAAGCCATGCATCATCGACATTTGACCTCTGGTCCAGCGAAGACGAGGACGCCGACGAGGCCCCTTGTGTCTGCTGCGCGCGGCTGTGCTCCTCCCCGTTACTGGGCAGCGCCGCCTCCTGCACTGATGCAGGCTTCCTGGGAAGCTGCTTCTTCCGAGCGAGGGAGAGCTGTAAAAGAAGTATGTCAGCAGGTAGACATGAAGCAGCTGTGAGTCGCTTTAGACGAGGGGCGCATGTTGCGGGTGCAATCTACTTACATCTGGGGTCGGTGCCGGTCGAGGAACGCGGCTCCCCGATTTGACCACGTAGGCGTACGTGTAGCCCAACACGAGCTCGTTGGGGCCCTGGGGAGGAAGGTAGATGAACTGCATGGTAGGGAGCAACCGATGTGCGATCGACCAAGGTGTGTATGTATAAGTGAGGGGGATGTCACACGGGAATGGTGATGCTGAACGAGCTGCAGAGAAGAAGAGAGGAAGTATGTCTGTGACGAAGAGTTGAAACAAACAAGACGGCAATGTGAATACATTGTGCAAATCACTGTTTACCTATGTCGCGTAATAAAGTTTCCTGGTTGATGAACTTTGAAGGGCCGCGCGATGCTGCGTGGAAGGACGGCGTTGCGTATAGTGCTGGTCACGGGGCGGTCGATTTATGACAGACTCCCGGTGCCCGCAAACTAGGATATGGCTGTCGGAAGGGGGGCCTGCTGTGTTTGTGCCGCGCTCTGAAGCTGGTTCATGGATATCGAGCATTAGGGTTGCTGCTAGAGCGACTAAAGGAGTCCGTCAGTATTCGTACATGAGGTGGCTATAGGCGCTGCCCGGTCAACTAGCAAGCTGTACCTATCTGCCGTACCTGGCGAGGAAAGTCTCTCGGCCCTATCGCGCAATGCGAGCATGTCGTCACGGTCTCCCAACATCAGGGAGTCTGGCTATCGAGGGGGATCAGCTGACGAACTGGTGGTGAGAATCGGGAGGAACGACAAACGACTCACCTGATCGCAAAGTATTCTTGCACTTAATGCACTGAGTGCATTTATACGAGGTATAAGTCTCTCAAACACAGGCAATGCTGGGGATTTTGTGGACGAGAGCCCGAGGATTCTTGGAGGCCATGCCGGCCGTACGAACGTAATGCATGCAACAAAGCCCGCGACGCGAAGGTTAATCGGTAGGCATCCAGAGCACCTTCTATAATATACGGGCTCACTACTGCAGTGTATGCTGGTGGCTGCCTGGCCCCTTGCGCAGTCTAGCTCTACTCGTAGGTGCGTTGCAAATTGCCAGCCGAATTTTCGATACTTTGACTTTTTACGAATAATATGCGGCAGGTGCAAAGGGGAGAGTCTCGGAAATGATCGTTGGCGACCGAAGGCGCAGTTCTGGCGCGCTCTGTTGTTGCTCACTCACACCCCAGCTAGGTATTCGCATTGATTTAGAATTGGGAGTGCATTTATAACTTGGTTGCTACCAAGGTACCTCGTGGATATTGATCAAGTACGAGCAAGCAACGAGCGAAACCGCCCTACTGGGAAAGCCGAAGAGCCGCATAGCCAAGAAATCAAGCCAAGAGATCAGGTTTCGCCATGGCCAACTGCCGCAAGGGGGAGCAGCAAGCGCTTGACGTTGACTGTGGGGTGACTGGGGTCACAGATCGGGCGCCCGGCACTGCAGTGGGCGCTGTGACGCTGAGACAGGCACACACGACCGCCTGACGTCATGAGGCTTCGGCGGGCGGCCTCGGCCTCCACGCCCAAACCTTGATCGAGGCCCAGGTACAAAAATGAGGACGCGTCTCACCGTTGCGCGCTGCCGCAATGAGCAACGACACCGCAATCACTTGACACTGTGACGTATGCCCTGAGGCCACGCTGACGCGCGCCACCACGAGAGCTTGCACAGCATGAGCTGTGTCTTTCGAAGGGCGGCGCTGCGCCTACCGCAACTAGTTCATCCAGCACGCGGTGGCTCCCTCACCGCTCACCATCTTCACGGCGTGGTGGAACCCACGCCGAGAATAGAGAGTAGGCGTGCATTTACAACGGCGGCGGTTTTCCGGCGGGACGAGTCCGCAAGAGCGAGCAATCCGTCAAGCACACAAAATGGCGATAAGAGTCGGACCACGACGACGAAGAGTGCCCAGCGCAAAGTCAACGACCGGCCGTGGATGCGGGAAAGCAGTCATGCATTGCCAGAGGCGACTTCGGACGACCCTTCGAGGGGCGACATGACCAAAGGTAGTTGCCACTCGCTCGCCGCGCATCTTTATTCGTTACCAGGCTGCTGACATTCGGTGCATCTAGGCCGCGTGCTGACGACGCCGACACGGTTGCTGAAGCTGATTCTGCCAATGCCCTTTCACCCCGACCAAGAGTACATCAACGCCAACGAACAACAAAGACGCGAGTGGAGCAATGAGAATGTCGAGCCGTTGGCGCTGCTGGTGCATCCCCAGCAGCCACTATCGTACCTGGAGCGGCTCATCCAGGCAGAGGTTCCGCCGATGCAGGTCGAGGGGGGCGAGAAGCTGCCTGAGATTGTGTTCCGCGCCGAGGCCGACTACGACCAGGGTGAGGCAAAGGCGGACAGAAAACGCAAGGACCGGGACGAGCAGGGCCGTAACGTGGCCGCCTACTCGGGACTCGGGCGCGAGGGCCCTAGCAAGGACCGCGAGGCCAACTGGGTGCGATGGAGCAGCAGCACCGAGGTGGGCGACTTCATCCGGGACGCGGCGCGAGGGCGAGAGTTCGCCATCGGGATCGAGGGTCACGACAAGGAGCTGCGCGTCGCGGTGCCGAGCTTCCGGGACCGGACCTACTACATGCGAATGCGGCTGCGCAAGATGTCGCGCGAGATTGACGACATGGCGCGGGTCAAGCGCGACTGCGACGAGCTGGCGCACAAAGGCGCACACCGGCTGGCCAAGGGCGGCTTCGCGGCGCTGGCGACGTGGTGGGGCATCGTCTACTACGTCACCTTTCACACGGAGATGGGTTGGGATCTCGTGGAGCCCGTCACGTACCTGGCCGGGCTGACGACCATCATGGGGGGCTACCTGTGGTTCCTCTTCATCAGCCGCGACCTCAGCTACAAGGCGGCCATGAACGTGACAGTGTCGCGACGGCAGACGGCGCTCTACCAGGAGCGCGGTTTCGACCCGCAGAAGTGGGAGCAGATTGTGCACGAGGCCAACCTGCTGCGGCGCGAGATTCGCATGGTGGCGACCGAGTACGACGTCGAGTGGGATGAGATGCGGGACCTGGGAGGCGAGGAGGTCAAGGAGGCGCTCGAGGAGGAGGATGAGGGCCGCAAGAAGAAGTCGAAGCGGCAGCGAGAACGGCAGGAGGAGGAAGAGGAGGAGGTGGAGGAGCACGAGCAGCACGAGCAGCAGGTGAAGAAGGACACGACGGTCAAGGAGCCGGCGGGGAGGAAGAAGTAAGGTAGGTATGCTGTGCATGGTAGCGGTGCGGGCGTTGGTTGCCACGGACGCTGCGTTGCAGTTGGCCATCAAGGCCATGATGGTGTTGGAGGTGGGATGGAGATTTTGGCGCCCCCATAAACTAAGTTACAAGCTAGACATAGAAGGAAACGACGTCGTCGGGTGCACCTGCCATGTTGCTCATCTGTCACGCCCATTTCGTCAAAACCTGCCTTGGTCAACCTGAACCTGGGGCACGTCGTGGGTCCCTTTATTACCTTTGACACTTTATTGACGGCCGCATATTGCATTGCACCCTGCAATGACACCCACGGCTGGGCGACTACCTTGCCTTCCCTTGGCCTGTCGTCCAGTAGCAAGACAGCTATTACAAAACATGACCGAAGTTCTCATCGGCCACCACCAACGAGGCGGGCGTCCCTCAAATGCCGAAGGCCGGAAATCGGAAAGTCGCCCTCAGCCGTGCGCCCGGCATATTCTCTACCTCGTGGATCTGGACGGACTGCCAAGCGTCAACAGGTTTTGCGGCGCCACGCTGAGCCCAGTGGCCTGACCCGTCTCTTCGCTGCTCCCGGCGGATTCGCGCGGCGTCCAAAAAGGTCACCCCACGTCGCAGAGTCGCTACTGCTCGCCTCCCAACGAGCCAGTTGCCAACCATCCGCCATCCACCATCCACCCGCCGCCGTCCGCCGTCCATCCGAGACCTTCATGGCGCCACCCCAGCCCTGCGGGGGCCAGCCCATTGGCGGCCCGCACCTCCGTCACAATCGACTCACTTGCTCGGCGCCTCTCTTGGTAGTCGAGTCGTGGGTTCTCTGAGACTCTCGAGGCTCGTCGACCCGTTGCGCGGCGACAGCGACGGCCGGGCGGTCGGCGGTGGCCGGTCGGTCCCGCGTGCTGAACAGGTACGACGACTGCTGGGGTGCCCATTTAGTGTGTGCGCCCGCTACTGGCTTCTCCCCAAAAGGCACGTCCTCCTCGTCCTCCTCGTCCTCCTCCGCCCTCGTCCATGCGGAATCCCGAGCCTCACCGACAAAGATAAAATAAAGTCCCGCCGGCCCGGCACACACGTCAACAAGTGGGCTGCCGCAAGTGTCTACTAAATACCCACCTGCCAATCCGAACCTTGTTGTCGAGCTTCCTCAAGCTGCCTGCTGCCCGCTGCCCCGCTCCGCCAGCCGAGACTATGCACCAAGTGCTGCTGCGCTGAGCTTCTCCAACGTCACCGCTCTCCCTGTCTTCGTCTCCGTCATTCTCCCGCCACCACGCCCTGGAATCACTCGACGGCTGGCCGTTACTCGCGTCCGCGATAGCCGTCATGGCTCCCGATATCTTGCACCTGCCCGACGGGCAGACCTTTGACATTACCCCCGTCTTCGCCGGCGTCGGGTTTCGCAGTCACGAGTACAACACCCACCATCACCCGTACCCCGCTGGCTGGACCACGGTCCTGCACACAGAAGAGGAACGCGTCTCCCTCAACAGCGAGCACGGCAATCATGCCGACCAGAGAGCACGCAAGGACTCGGCTCGCGAGCTTGCGGAGCTTGACGATGCCAATGGCGCCAGGCACACCCATAGACTCACTCGCCCCTTCACCGTCCCGACCCTCACCAACGACACCCTCTTCATCTCGTCCGTCGCCAACCCTCCCAGCGCCGAGTTCAAGCCCGCCACCAGCCCGACCCGCCAGATCGCCATGATGCTCTGGGTCACCCTCTACTGGTACTTCCACCAGCCTGAGCCTATTTCGACGGTCGATACCGCTCACTCGCGCGACACCCCCCATGCTGCGAAGCCGCGCGCCGACTGGAAGATCTACATCCGCCGCGAGGGCATCCTGCGAGGTCGCAACCTGATCCCCAAGCTCGAGCGCATGGGGCTCATCGCCTCCGAGGACTCGGCCGCCGACACCGGCCACGACGACACCGGCGATAGCTGGGCTCGCATGTTCGTATCCAAGCGCATGTTTTGGCAGATCCCCGGCCACCTCTTCCTCTTCACCCTTCAGCCCATGCGCACAGTCTCCCCGGGTCTCAACTCCTATCCGGGCTCTCCTGCCGGCAGCCGCCCGAGCTCACCGAGCCGGCCCGGCTCTCCCGGCGTCGACGGCCCCCTGCTGCTACCGCCCACGTCGCAGCAAATGCACTTCAACTCGGACCTGCCCGGGGCCCCGATGCCCACAACCCCGACCGTGGGGCCCATGCCCTTTCCCATCTCACCCTTCTTCTCCACATCCCACCTGCCGACCTACTACCCGCCGGCGCCTTTGCAGTACGTCTGGACTGACGGTGTGCGCCACCCGTTGCGTCCGAAGCCGCCTCGCATGGGCGAGGTTTTTTACACTCGCTACGTCCCGAGTGTAGGCGAGTATCTGTCCTTCCGTGTCGCTTCCTCCTCAGCGTCTCCCGTGCCATATTTCGGCCCCATTTGTTCCAGCGCCAACAAGAGGACGCCGGAGCAGCAGCACCTGGCGACTCTCAGCGACACCGCACTGCTTAAGACGTGGCACGCCAACCCGCGCGTGCGTGAGTTTTGGGGCGACTACGGGGCCGGCCAACTTGAGACGGCTCTGCGGTCGCGCCATTCATTCCCCGTGATTGGACTGTGGAACGGTATCCCGTTTGGATACTTTGAGGTCTATTGGGTCAAGGAGGACGTTTTGGGGCGGCACGTCGCGGGCTGCCACGGCGACGTCGGAGACTGGGACCGCGGCCTGCACATCATGGTAGGAGAGGAGTGGGCAAGAGGAAAGGTGGCCGCGTGGTTGACGGGGCTGATGCATTGGTGTTGGATAGCGGATATTCGGACCATGAGCGTGTGCCTGGAGCCGCGCGTTGACAACCAGAGGTGAGCCGCTAGCAACCACCCCCCCCTTCGTCTACTCGAGAAGTGACAAATTAACACTCGTGCAGGATGCTTGGGCATTTGGACACCCTGGGCTTCTCCAAGGAGAGGCAGGTGTCGTTCCCGCATAAACAGGCCTGGTTTGTTCGATCTCGGAGAGATGCATGGGAAGGTCCAGCGCTGTAGTCGCGACTCAACGATCTCCTCTTGGAACCTCTAATAGGATATAATGGAACCTGCATGACTGCCTTCTGAAGGGGCCCGAGTACAGAAGAAGGGAACAGAGTCTCGTTGTCACACATTGTCTTTGACTACCGTGGGCAGGGGGTTATCAACCACGGCGGATGATGACCAGCCTCTCATCGAATGCCTCTGAGATGGCGCAAGTTGCGTCCAGAACGTTCGACCACCAACGCGAAGGCAGGCTTCGATGACCCAAGACACCGAGCTGCATACACAAGCATACGCATGAGCAGCTAGAAACAAAGGGCTTGCTGCTGATGCATACTACTTCCTGGCACAGGAGCATAGGCGATGACAGATCAGGAAGGCGATGTGTGTCAACTACTGGGCTTCTCAGCTCGTGATGAGTTGATCTCTTGACCACTGCAGCGCTCGTTGCGTTCTCGATCCCACGATGGATGATCACCTACGGGGACGACCGGCCGCAGCCCTGGCCGCCAACTGTCCACGGAAGCTTTTCCATCAATAGTAGGAGATTTATAGAACGTCGTGTTACTTCCGTAGTACGCGCTTGTTCTGTGGTCGGGTCTCTTGAGGACCGTGTCGACACGAGGCGCCTCGATATCATCGAATCAGGGACACTCGGAGACATGCAGCTGCACTGTGGCGCCTAGTGATGTTGGCCATGTGGTGGCGGTCGCGGGTCGGCGGTGCTTACCGTCTTGAGGCAGGAGGAGGGGGAAGACAAGGAAAGGGCGTCGCCAACAGCGAGCCGCATCCCGCCTTTTTCAGATCTGGCCATCTGGCTCGACTCGAGATGTCGCGGACGATGCTACAGGCCCTTTCCGAAATAGGTGAAGGAAGAAATCCTTCGGCTGCATCGATTCCCCCCCCCCTCCCCCTGGCACTAACTTGGTGCAGAGACCGAAGGCACCCCAAACCCCGCGTTTTCGCACATGCTATGCCATGTCATGCCAAGCGGGCACCCGCGTACCCTCCCGATCAGTGGTGTTCCCTGATCGTGCCGGGGCTTTTTTTTGCCCAACAACATCTGCGCCTGTGCCGCCTCGCAGATCTGGAAGCACACGTGCATGCAGTCAGTATGCAGGCGAGCGTGCGGCAAGCGCGGCAAAGGGAAGGGGGGAACCACCGTCTCGTGAGCGGGCGCAAACACCAAAACACCAGGAATCAAGAACATCAGACGGATTGTCCAATGCAGGGGGCTCTGAGCTAGCAAGAGACAAAACAGCGGCTGCAGCAGCGTTGCATGGCGCTGAACGCGGCGGCGACGACGGGAGGGAGGGGGAAGCCGTTGCTTGGAGGCCACTCGATTTGGAAAACCAACAATAGCGGCTGTGAAGAGTGCGATGAGGAGACCCGGATCGAGGTTGTGCGGGCTACCAACCTGGCCCACGATGATGATTTGCATAACATCCTTGTGCGGCGGCTGATGGGTTATTTCGGTGCCGGGTATATGGAGTACCATGTCGGCTTAGATATGGCGAATCCATATATATAGCAAGATCGAAACCTTGGTATGGCTTGAAACACATGGATTGGCAAGAAGCGACCAGACCCCCTTTTGTGTCAGACAACACAATCCGAACATGGAAAAGTGATTGTGCATACATCCAGAGTGAAGACGTGCCTGGCCAGGGAGACGACGCCCACCACAAACAGGACTTTCACATGGAGCTAACGAGCACAGCTCCGAGCACTAAGTTGTTACTAGCGGACAATCTCGACAGACAGCCGGAGCATGCGACTTTTGGCGCTGTCCCGTTTTCTGCCTCGCGCCATGTACGGCTACGTGCTAGCCCGCAATATCGGCAGGGCCTAGACAAAGAGCTGACTGACGATGCCCATCATCATCACCATCATCACCATCAACCACGCCTGCCTCGCGCCGGTGCTGAGGACCGGACGGTAACGGCGGCTCTGGTGGGCGGCACAACAACTCATCCCCCTGCCATGGCCTGGCCTGGTCTGGCCTTGAAAGACGGCAAACGGGCATGATAGCTAGTAGTAGTACTGCTAGAGAACCCCCCCTGGTTCCAAAAGCTGACCACTAACTTAGTAGCTTTGATCAGCACGTGCAAGAGGATTGCTGTTGGTCATCCCCTGGATTGATCTGTGTGCAATGCACGTCCTATATCGAACCAAGAAAAGCGCACACACATGCTTTTCTGCTTCATGCTGCTGGTGTAGGGCGGGAAAAAGGGGGGGGGGGGGAAGAAACCAGGGAAAGCCCAACGACATGATGGCTTTTTGCACACATGTAATAAACGTATGTATGTACAGTATACGAAGTAGCGGGAAACTGTTTACGCAAGAGTCTTCAACCACGAAAGCATAATGCCCCATTGCTAGGAGACGGGAAACATATTCACGTCATAGTACCACGTTGATAAGTAGCACGCGACTCATGTACACTGAGCTTTTGTTCAGTTTCGAGGGACCGAGCGTGCAGTAGGTTAGTAGTTTTGGCTACTACCTAACTTAGTACTGAGTTGCGCGCCAGCCCGTCGCCAACTTGGGCAGCGGCGCCGCCACTACACCTACTAGAACAGCGGCCGAGAGAAGAATACTAGCCCGACGACCCCGCCGCCGCCGCCGATTGGCGTCCCATCTTGGTTTCCTGAGCCGCGCTGCCCACCACCCACCCACCGTGCCATGCCGTGTCACCCACAACGCTAAAAGAGGCGGCACATGTCAAACGCCTGGGGTACTACCAACTAACGTCACGACGGAGTTCGGGCAAGCCTGATCCCACTGCCCTCCCTACCCCGTTGTCCGTTCACATGCAGCAGACAACCTGGCTCGACAAGCAATTCCTTCAACGAGGTTAGTCAGAGCGACTGAGCGTCCCGCTATCCGCCGCCCCCCCCTCTTTGCTAGTTACCAGGTGCGTGTTAGTCAAGCAAGCCTCCTCCAGTCCGTTTCCTCTCTATCACTTGGAACGGGTCCCTTGTCCCGCCCCTGATGCACATCGATGGCTCTTGGGCTCATCCGTGCAGGTGCTGTCGAACTGCATCTCTGTTGCTGTGTCCCTTCCAAACGTGCCAATTGCCCGCCCAGTTCCCCGCTTCCTTTACCCGTTTGAGACGGATTGACCCCGAAGAGTCTGGAGCCGCCGCCGCCGCCGCCCACCCGCACCCACGCCAAACCACCACCACCACCACCACCACCACCACCACCGGCCCCAGATTCCCCAGGTTCAGATCCCGGAGTGCCATCCCTCCCTATCCCAACTAGTTTAAGCTCAGGGATGCGCGGAGATCAATGGATCGCCGCCGCTCTTTCGCATTAAATGTCCCCGGTTCCTGGTCCTCGTCCTCGTGCCCGCCCCTTGTTCCCTGCCATGAACTCCTCCTCCACATCCCGTCGCAGATTCGCCATGCATTGATGCGGGCGACGACGACGACGACGACGACCGCTCGATCGTCCCCGTTGTGAAGGGAAATTTCCCTATCAGCCATTTGACATCACCCATCGTCGTCGTCATCTCGTGTTCTCCTTACTGGTCCCCCCGGCGCGGGAGGAGGGCGAGACAGAGGGCAATAGAGAGAAATAGAGAGGGAGACGGGGACAGAGCCATGGGGGAACTCGAGGGATCCTACGTCCCCGGCGTGCCGCGCTATGAGCCGGCCGCCATGCGGCTGTGGATCATCCTCGTCGTCACCTTCATGACGACTCTGGCGTTCATGGCCGTCGCCGCGAGGCTATGGTGTCGGCATATACGGAAGCAAAAGTTTTGGTGGGACGATTACCTGATAATGTTTTCCATGGTAAGGTCACCACCACCCCCTGATTGCGCGCGCAATGGACTGGCTCGCACGTTGGTTGCTTGCATCGTCACAACGCCTTTGGGACACTCGCAGCGTGTGTTCGCACAGTGAGTGACACACGACCGATCTCCCTCCATGCTAACATATGCTGTACACCAATTTGTAGATATGGAACTGGGTCGTCGTCGGCATCGGCTTCGCCATGTACATCGAGGGCGTCGGCTACCACGACTCCACCGTCGGGCCAGAGGCCGTCGTCAACATCTCGCGGTGGCTCCTCATCACCGAGATCATCTACGTGTGGAACCTCTGCTGGACCAAGCTCAGCCTGCTCTTCATGTACTACCGCATCTTCCACTTCCCCCTCTTTAAGAGGCTCGTCATCGGCGTCGGCGCCTTCGTCGTCACCTGGGCCGTCTGCATCTCCTTCCTCTTCACCTTCATCTGCGTCCCCGTCGAGAAGCTCTGGAGGCCCGAGCTGCCGGGCCACTGCGTGAGCGAGCTCGGCGTCTGGCTGGCCAACGCGAGCTCCACCATCTTTTCCGACATTGTCATTCTCCTGCTGCCGATCCCGCAGATTTGGAGGCTGCAGCTGAAGAAGAGCGAAAAGGTTGGCTTGACGGTTGTGTTTAGCCTCGGATTCTTGTAAGCTCCTCTCTCTCTCTCTCTCTCTCTCTCTCTCTCTCTCTCTCTCTCTCCCTCCCTCCCTCCCTCCCTCCCGCCACCCCTTTTCTATCCACTAGACACCACGGACGATATATGGGTTTTGAAGCAAACCATCGACGGCTCTCGGGGTTGACAAAAACCAGTGCCGTCTTCGCGTCCTCTTACCGAACCTGGGTCCTGTTCAACTACTCCAAGCACGACATCAGCTACACCCTCACCCCGCTGCTGGCGTGGTCCGACATCGAAATGTCCGTCGGCATCATCTCCGCCTGCCTGCCCACCATGCGCCCCGTCGTCCGGCTCGCCGCCTCCAAGCTCGGCCTCAGCCGCGTCTTCAGCTCCAGGGACGCAGACGGCACGAGCCGAAGCGAAAGCGCCAACGGCGGCAAGCCGTACGACCGGAGCGAGAGCCGCGGGGCGGTGACCCCGCTGCGCAGCTTCATCACGCCGCAGACCCTCAAGACCACGGCGGAGTCGAACAACCGCCTGGACAGGGGCAGCGGCGCGTTCTACAGGCTACCCGACGATTACGGGTCCGGCTTTGGCGGCATCCTCGTCGAGACGAGTCTGGAGCTGGTGGAGTCGCAAAAGCAGCTGAAACCGGTAGACAGGGGGGTGCAAGAGGTTCCGGGGAACACTAGCGGGAGATCTGACGACGATGAGAGCAGCGTGAGCTTTGAGATGCATCCGCGTGTATAGCTGGAGGTGCAGCCGTTTTGTATATCTTGGGATGATCTGGAGTCACGGTGGTGATACTTGCACTTGCAACGTCAACAGGGAGGGCCCGGCGGCTGGTTGATGGGAAAACAAGATACCCAACCACGGTCAAGGTACATACATTATTTCTGTTGCCAAGCCGAATCCCGTGATGGTTGATTAAGTTTCTGTCTTGCATCGCTGAGCCGGCTGTATCCCCTGTTGGAAAGGTTCGCAAAGACGGACTAGAGTCAGGGCGCATGGATGGATGGAGAGGCCATGCTCCTCTTACATGTACTTACTACCTTGGCTGCCACCCTACCTGGCAAAGAGCGGGTGTCATCCCATACCCCCCCAGCCCTCGGGATCTACATCTGCTCCAATCATGCATCTTCTGTTTTAAGGGCATGGTCTGCTGGATAAAGCGCGCGGTGTGCCAACCCCCGCTTTGGGACTTGCAAGAAGCAAGAGGTCACCATAGCCTCCCATGTCAATCAAGCCTTGCAGCCATCCATCCGTCCAGTCGCGCACCGGAGCATCTTTTATATCACTAGCACACAGCCAGTCGAGCCGACATGCCGCCGGAAAATCACATCACTCATCATCAATGAAGCTGCTGCTGGCATGTGCCTTCACGACAGACTGGCGTCATATGTGAGATATCCAAAGCCATACATCGTCTTCGGAGAACCCGCACATGTCGCGACTGCTGGCGATCGCCACTGACTCTGCTCGCCAGTGCACAATAACCACGAGACTCGCTTGTGCCCACGAGCGTCCATTCCATTACCCCCAACAGTGTAAGAAAGGTAGTATTCAAGGCTGATTCGCTGGAAACATGGCTCTCGAGGGCAAGGTCTTTGCCGTCACCGGCGGCGCCAGCGGCATCGGTCTCGCGACGTCCAAGCTCCTTCTCGAGCGCGGCGCAACCGTCTGCGTCGCCGACGTGGACGATGCCAGCCTCGCCGCCGCAGAGGCACTCTTCACGGCTCAAATCTCTCATCAAAGCCAACCTCCTTCTTCTTCCCAACCACGGCAGCAACCCTTCGCGGCGGCCGCCTCCGAGCCCCCCACCGGCAGCGAAGCAGCAGGCAGTGACGATGGCGCGAAGCCCAGGTTCGCAGTCGCGCGCGTCGACGTCACGCAGCGCGCGCAGGTCGACGCCTGGATCGCGGGAGTCGTGGAGCGGTTCGGGCGGCTCGACGGCGCGGCCAACATCGCGGGCGTCATCGGACGGTACCACTCCGTGGGCTCCGTCGCCGGCACGGACGACGACGAGGAGTGGCACCGCCTCATCGCCGTGAACCTCACCGGGTGCATGTACTGCCTGCGCGCGGAGCTCAAGTGCGTCGCCGACGGCGGTTCCATCGTCAACATGGCGAGCATACATGGCACAAACGGTATTGCCTCCCTTCCTTGTTGCGCCTTGTCTTGAGCTGTTGTATATCATGCCTTTCACTTGACCTTTGTCGCGGCAACTAGCACCAGGGTTGGGAAGGACTCATCAGTAGCGTCGCCTCATCACATCTAGTGCGCAAGCTAATGGGATTCAGCCATGGCCCTCCACGGAGCATACGGGGCCAGCAAACACGGCGTCGTTGGTCTCACCCGCGCCGCAGCCAAGGAGGTCGGAGACCGTGAGATCCGGGTCAATGCCGTCGCCCCGGGAGCCATCTACACGCCAATGATGGAGCGAGCCTGGGCTCAGACCGGGCGCCCCGCCGACGCACCGTTTGACGAGTCCACGGCTTTTCGACGCTACGGGAAACCAGAGGAGGTCGCCGCCGTAGTCGCCTTTCTTCTCGGACCCGAAAGCACCTTCGTGAGCGGCAGCGTTTACGCCGTCGACGGTGCGTGGATCTGACACGACACGGCCAACCATCAAGGCAGCGAAGAGACTTTCTATACGTGCAATGCCTGTAAATTTGTCTGCTCCAACTGAAAACTCTGCTCTTTGAAGTTCAGTCATAAACACCATACCCATCTATAGTTTTTTCGTGACACCATATGCAACCAACAAGAGACCGAACCCGCTCAGCCCACCCATCGTCGGGCGCTGCGGAAGATGCGCACCCACGGCCCAAACTCACCCCACTCGTCAACTGCCTCGCGAGGCACGAAGCTGGCCACATCGGCGAGGACAGTGCGCTCGGGATGTGGCATCATCGCCACAAAACGGCCGTCCTTGGTCGACACACCGGCCACGCCGGCAGGGCTGCCGTTGGGATTGTAGGGGTACTGCTCCGTGACGTGCAAGCGGTTGTCGACATAGCGAAGCGGAATCATGCCCGAGCTGGTCAGCTCCTGCAGCGAGTTGGGCGATGGGAATTTCGCTCGGCCCTCGCCGTGAGACACAACAACGGGCAACGTCGAGCCGTTCATGCCGTGGAAGAAGACCGAGGGTTTGCTGCTATTCTCCTCGACCTTGACCATGCTGAAGCGACCCTCAAACTGCTGGCTCGCATTGTCGACAAAGGTCGGCCAGTGTTCGGCGCCAGGGATCAGCGACTTGATGCGCGTGAGTAGCTGGCAGCCATTGCAGACACCCAGAGCAAAGGTATCGGGCCGCTTGAAGAAGTCGGTGAACTCTCGTCGAGTGTTCTCATGCATCAGGATCGACTTGGCCCAACCTTGACCCGCGCCAAGAACATCGCCGTACGAAAAGCCTCCCGGAGCAGCCAATCCGGTAAAGTCGGCAAGAGACCTGCCATCCAGAACATCCGTCATGTGAATGTCAACAGGCTCGAAGCCAGCAGCCTTGAAAGCAAATGCCAGCTCGGCGTAGCCGTTAACGCCTTGCTCTCGGAGAACAGCAACCCGAGGCGCCTTTCCAAAGAAACCGCTGATAGACGAGGTAAGGGGCATAATGTTCTCGGCCGGAGAGTAGGTGAGGTTGTAGGACATGCCGGGATCCTCGGAGTCTGCGATTGTGGCAAACTCGGAGTCTGCGCAGGCAGGGTTGTCTCGCAGGCGCTGCATCTCGTAAGAAGTCTTGGACCACCACTGCTGCATTTCGGCACGGCCGAGTGTGGCGAATGTAGCACCGGCGTGACGGATCGTCAGCGACTGCCTGCCCTTGGACTTAACCACACCAAACTTGCGAACCAAGCCAGGCGGGGGCCCGCAGGTAGCGAAGCAGCGCTTGAAGTTGATCTCGTCAGAGGCCCGGACCTGGAAGACGGCGCCGAGCTCCTCGTTGAACAGCGCCTCAACCATGTCTCCCGTCTGACCAGACTTGGCGATGCCGTCCATCATCATGTCGACGCCACAGCGGCCAGCAAACATCATCTCGGCGACTGTGGTAATGAGACCACCATCAGATCGGTCATGGTATGCCAGCACGACGCCGCTCTCGTGCAACTGTGATAGAGCATCGAAGTAATCCCTCATCAAATCGAAATTCTTCATATCCGGCACCTCGTTGCCAACGGCGCCGAAAGACTGGGCCAGGGCCGATCCACCCAAGGCCTTGCGTCCCTCGGCGAGATCGACAAACAGGAGAATCGTCTCGCCAACCTCCTCCACTCGGCGAAGGTGCGGTGTCCAGGTCTTGCGGACATCTTCGACGACAGTAAACGCGGAGATGGCGACGGAAACGGGAGCGGTAACACTCTTTGCCTGTCCGTCCTCCTTCCACACGGCCTTCATGGACGTCGAGTCCTTTCCGACGGGGATGCTGATGTTGAGCTCAGGGCACATCTCCATGCCAATTGCCTTGACCGCTTCGTAAAGGGCAGCACCCTCTCCCGGATGACTCACAGCGGCCATCCAGTTTGCCGAGAGCTTGACGCGGCGCAGGTCGCCCATGATGTCGGCCGCGCCAATGTTCAGCAGACTCTCGGCAACGGCCATCCTAGCCGAAGCGGCAGGATCAACAAGTGCCAGAGTAGGCTTTTCGCCCATGGCCATGGCCTCGCCAATCCGTTGCTTTCCGCCAAGGCTGAAGGACGTGGCCGTGATGGCGACGTCGGCAACCGGGGTTTGCCACGGCCCAACCATCTGATCTCTGGTAGTAAGTCCACCGACAGTTCGGTCGCCAATGGTGATGAGGAATGACTTTGAGCCGACGGCAGGCATCAGGAACACGCGTTCGACAGCCTTGCTGAGCAACTCGGCGTTGCCGAGGTCTCCAAAGTCCTTGCGAAGGGACGCCATGGCATCGAACGGAGCGAAGCTGGGCTTGATCGAGGTGACGTTGCGATCCTGCTGGCGCTTGGGAGGGAAGAGCGCATCCATTGGCAGGTCGATGGGGCGTGGGTACTCCTTGGACTCGCGGTCCGTGAGCACCAGTTTGGAGACCCCGCTCGAGTCTCGAGATGCAACAGCACCAACATCGGAAAAGCCGCAACGCTCACGGCGGCAAATGCTGGTGAAGCGATTCATGTTCTCGGGGTTGATCAGAAGCACATATCGTTCCTGAGCCTCGTTGCACCAAATCTGAAGCGGACTCATGCTCCGATCCGCACTTTCGACCTGCCGAAGCTCAAAGTTGCCGCCATACCCGGCATCCTTGACGAGTTCGGGGAGCGCATTTGACAGGCCGCCGGCGCCCACGTCGTGGATCATGGCGATCGGACTCTGCTCGCCGAGGGCCGTGCAAGTGTTGATGACCATCTGGGCGCGTCGTTCCATCTCGGGATTACCACGCTGCACGCTGTCAAAGTCCAGATCGGCGTTGCCTTCGCCCGACGCGTTGCTCGAGGCGGCGCCGCCACCGAGGCCAATGAGCATGGCAGGGCCGCCCAAAACGATGACGTGCGCCCCTTCGCGGACGAACCGCTCTTCTTTCAAAGCGTTCTGCGGGCGAACAGTGCCGACGCCACCAGCCAGCATGATGGGTTTATGGTATCCGCGCCATTCCTTGGCGTCCGCGGCAGCGTCATCGGACGAGGCCGGTGTGAGAAGGGTGCGGAAGGTGCCGGTAAGACAAGGCCGGCCGAACTCGTTGTTGAATCGGGCGCTGCCGATGGGGGCCTCGAGCATAATGTCAAGGCTGCTCGCGTAGTGGGCTGGACGGCCAATGTCCGACTCCCACGGGGCGCGGCGGTCGGGAATGAGGAGATCGGACACCCAGAAACCGCACAGGCCCCCCTTTGTCACTGAGCCGCGGCCGACGGCTGCCTCGTCTCGAATCTCGCCGCCGGAGCCGGTAGCAGCGCCAGGGAATGGGCTTGGACAGTCATTAGCCAAGAATGCGGAGAAGAAGCACGCGGAAACTCACGAAATGGCGGTCGGATGGTTGTGTGTCTGGCATAGCGAGCGTTAACACGATTCAATGCGCCGAGACTCTACGTACTAACCTCGACCTTGGCCAGCACATGCGCAACCTCGGGCGTGAGCTTCCAAGACCCTGTCGAATAATCCGGAGACCAGAAGTGGGCAGGCTCGCCCTGAAGAACGGCAGCGTTGTCGCTGTACGCTGACACGGTGTAGTCAGGCGTCTTCTTGTGCGTGTTCCTGATCATCTCGAACAGGCTCTTGTCTTGCGACACGCCGTCAATGGTCCAGCTGGCGTTGAATACCTTGTGCCGGCAGTGTCTGTTCTGTCAGCGGTGCCAGGCGCGCTGTCTAGAGAAGCCTCGACGTACTCAGAGTTGACCTGGGCAAACATGAAGAGCTCGACATCGTGAGGGGGGCGGCCCAGCTTTGTGAAGACGTCGACGAGATATTGCATTTCGGATTCGTCAAGGCTGAGGCCCTTTTCCTGGTTGTACTGCTTGAGGATGCTGAGAGGGTCTTTACCATCGGCGAATATGTCGACAACGACGAGGGGGGCGGGCGCATCGTCTTGGAACATGGCATTCAACGACGGCTTCTCCAGGTCGAAAATTTCGGTCATGCGGTCGTGAAGGACGTCCCTGATGGAGGACTCTTGGCCAGGCTCAAAGGGCGTCTCAAAGTCGACGACAATGAGTCGTCCCTTTTCGATGCGTCGCACATGGTCCTTGAGGCCGCACACGTGAGCAATACTGGTGGCCTGCGAGCTCCAAGGCGACAGGTAACGCGGAGTGACGTATATGGTGGCCGAATTGCCGCCACTCTGCGAAGCGAGGAGCGGCTCCGAGTCGACATCCTGGAGCAGTCCCTTGACCTGATCGAGGACGGTCTTGCTGGAGTTGACGAGGTCGACATAGTAGACCCACTGACCGCGGATTTGCTTGATGGCGGGCTGGCTGGTCTTGTTGGCGCGAGCCTTGAGCTCCTGGGCGGTAGACGCCGTATAGCAGGAGCTACCGACCAAGGTCTCGTGAGGCATGGCGAGCGTGGTGAAATGGCCGGGTACGGGGGGGGGTGACGGCAAACCCTTTGCGAAAAGGCTTGTCGCGGAAGGGCGTCCCAACAGTCGCGGGAGATGATGGATGGCTCGCGTCAGAGGAAATTCACTTTTGAGCTGCCCCTCCTTCCACCACTTATCGATACGTGGAGGGGCAAAAATTTTCGGTCCGGCATTTTTGCGCGTCCACGTGTTTCGGCGTGAATGCCGGCGCGGCGGAACACGGCGTCAAAAATTCCATGCCATGTCCTGCTGAAAGCACCAAGTCGAGTTGATGAAAGTTTCCAGCATCGGCATACCTTGTACCATGGTCAGTTGACCGCTCGCTTCGGCCAACCGTACCCTCCCCGCACCGGGAGCTGAGCCGGAGCTCGACTTTTGGCCTCAACTGTGAGAAGTGAATTTGAACGCTGGGAGTGAGTGGGGCGAAATCGGACCCTCGTCAATTGCACGAACTCCAAGGAGCAGAGCCAGACCAGACAGACAAGCGTGGGGCGGGAGCGGGAGCTTCGCGGGAACAGACAATCATTGTCGTCCGCTCCATGCCATGGCTGCGCCAGCCAGCTAGTTACAAGCTACTTCGTACGCGTCGGCGCCCAATTGATGGCTGTGTGTTCCCGGCTACGCAGACTTGGCATTATGTTGACGAAAGCGTAGACCGTTTCCGCCCCGCCCGCGACCGAGCCTCCTCGGGCACGTCCGCTGTAGACGTTATCCAGAACCCCGGCTGCGTATCATTCCCTTGAGAGTCATGTTGAACTAGAACTAGTAGACTCCGTGCGCCCACGGCATGCACGCAGCACCCGACTCAACCGCATACCATCCGTCTTTCGAGCATCAGCTGATCCAAGTTACCTAATGGGACGTGGTCGACTAGATGCGTTGAGGAGACGAATCCTGGACAGGCCAGACAATCCTGCACGGCACCAAGATAAAAGCAGGGCCCAGGCATTACGGAACCCAATCCTGTGTACAAAGCAGTGACGCGGGATCCTGGGGCGCTACATTGCCCGTGCCTAGAGCGTCAAACACAATGAGGCAATTTCGCAATAGCTCACGTGGGTTTGACATCACGAATGATACATATACCTTGTTCAGACTCGCGGCCCGGACATGTCGACCAAGACCGTCATGCGCCGCGGCAACGCGGCTGAGAGTGCTGCCTGCATTCATCGTCACAAGTTGTTACGCGAGCGTATCTGCGAATGACGACAAGTTCTGTGTCATTCCACAGCCCATCGATGCCGTACTCCTCGTGGCTATAAATGCTGAACGCCGGACGTTCTCCCTATCAGAATCCAACGTCGGCTTCTGCAAATACTTCCTCATACGCGCATCTCAGTCACCGTCCGCATCATGCATGATTGGCTACCGGTTCACGTTTGCCGTTCGTTGGATCGCCATGGCTGTCCAATGGTCCAGTTCTTCCTCGAGAACGGGATTGCAGCTGACGGCACGCTTTTCTACTTGGGAGAAGATGGCCGTGTGCGAGAGGAATGTTGGGACGACATCTCGTTGATGCCCGGCTTTCATAGCCTAGAGTACAAGGGCGTCCTGTGGTTTCCCTACATCCAGGCTTTCAGAGCACTTATTGAGGGCGTTTTCTATAAATACAGGCGTGTGGGCAACCCCGAAACATCCGTTGCCATAGCAGACCAGATCTGGGAGCTTGCGGTGGGGGAAGGAATGGCTCAAGCAGGCAGCGTGTCAAGGGCCAAGGACAGTCGTCAAGTCTCCAGGCCATGGGACTTTGCTTTTCCCACGGCCATTCCCACGGCCAGCCCACATTGATTTACACCTCAATGTGAAGATGGACTTTCGAAATTTCCATGTCGCGGCCAACGCAGAAGGATCACATACAGAGGACCAGTGGCGGAGGGGGCAATTGAATGAGGGTCGACAGCGGTGCATTGGGGCTTTGAATTTGGACCAGACAGGGAGGCTAAATGGAAGCTCAGGGAGAAGAACAATCCAATCGCACTATTTTACAAGCTGGCCGCCAACTTTGTCATGCATTCTATCGTCGTCGTCACGGGGGACATGGACGAGCATGTGCACCGTTTCAGGCTTCAAGATTGAATGAGCGGCGGGAGTGAGTGGGACCAATGAGTCAATACTGATGTACCAATTCCAACAAGCAGAGCCAGATAAGCGTGCGGTGGGAGTGGGCCGGTTTGTCGGTTGGAACAAGCAGACAACATTGAAGGCTGTGTCACTCATCCTCCACCATTGTCCGCTCCATGGCGGTGCCAAGGTAGGAACTACGCGGCGCCACGGCCGTGCGCTCCAGTTATTACTCAGGCTCGACTTTACGTCAACGAAAGCATACGCCCCGATCGGCAACCTCGACGCGTGTGCAGCGGTCGAGCCAGATTTCGAGGCTATCACTTGGCTCTTCTCGAACGCGCAGCAGTTAAGCTACCAAAGGATGCAGGAGAAGCGAAGTTATGTCAGTATTAAGATATAACTGTGTAAGTGTCAAGATATACTTATGGAAGTGTTAAGATATACTCTCTCTCATCTAACCGTGAACAGACTTTTTTCTTTAGAAATAAGCCTATTCGGGGAAACTTAGGATCCTACCCGTGGCGGCAAAAGAATAAAAGCTAGTGAGCTAAGGTATGTAAGCGTTCCTATCTTCGCGTGAGATTCGCGTTTGATCGGGCCGCAGCTGCCTCGCAGCAGTGACCATTACAATACACGTAGCAACACACGCAGCAACGCATGTGCCAACGCAAACGGCAACGCAAGCGGCAATGCACATAGTAGAACGCGCGTATTACGACCATAGCAGGTGCGCTATAGCGGCCAACCATATGCTGTATGTGGCAGGCGGTGATCTACTTATACTTCGTATGCATCTTCCACGTTGCACAGGCGCTGGTGGACGCGACTTTACGTACAAAGGCGCTTTTGCGGACATTCCGAAGCTGCCGATCAGGGCAATATAGACCGTCTCCGCCCCGCAGTTGCCCGATGAGAAAGGAGGCACAGGCGCACAGCTGATGATGAAGAGAGAGCTTAATGGGCTATGAAGGGAGGAAGAAGAGAGCTATATAGGTGGCCGAGTGAGAGAGAGACCAGTGAAAGAGCTGGCCAACTGTGAGGCTGACTAACCCATCCATAACACCCGAGAGCACGCCCGAGCCTGACGTTATTCAGAACAGAGGCATGCACCATTTTTTTGAGAGGCGTGTTGTGCTAGAACCAGTTGAGTAAATTCCGTACCCAGTCATGCGCGCAGCACCTGACTTAATCACATATCTTCCGTCTTGCGAGCACCCAAGACACCTAGTAGGGTTTGGTCAACTTAGATGCATTGAGTGAATAGATTCTGGACAGGCCATACATTCTTGCACGACAACAAGACAAGAGCAGAGCAGGGGCCCAGGCATTACGGAACCCAATCGAGTTTCACAAAGCAGTAGCGCGGGATCCTAGGGGACACTGCATTGCCCGTGCCTGGGGCATCAAACACAATGAGGTAATTTCGCAGCAGCTCCGGGGCTTTGCTATCACGGATGACGCAAACACTTGATTTAGACTCGCCGCCCGGCAGGTCTACCGAGACCACCATGCGCTGCGGTAACGCGGCCGTTTCGCGGGCGTTCTTGCGAATGGCGACAAATACTTTGTCATTTCAAAACCCGTCGATACCTTACTCCGCGTGCGTGCACATGGTCTCGTTCACTTTTCATGTATATAAATCCTGAACGTCGTACGTCCTCCGTGTCCGAAACTGTTTGGCATCGGCTTGTTCAAAACCTTGGTTACACAATACACGCATTCCAGCCGTCGCCCTCAATACCTTCCGCAGCATGTTGACCTGGCCCGCTGTTTACTTTGTCCATTTAACTAACCCCACGAATATCACTATCTTCGTCGAGACCGGCACTGCAGGTGAGGGCTGGTTGTTCGGACTCAGCAGGCTTATTGACGACGTCGAGTCGGGGACGAGCTTCAGCTTTGAGTGTCTCGCACTACTCCGGTATACGCTAGAGTACAAGGGGGACCTGCGGTCTTGTCACTGGTACGCTTTCCAACAACTTCTTTTCGACGTCAAAATGGAACACAGTGAGATGATGGACAAACTTCGTGGAAGATGGGAGGATTGGGAGGACTGCGACGCTGAAAAGGCAGCGGAAATCTGGAGACGTGCGCTATCGGAAGGTATATGCCAAGAAGGCAGCGCCTCAATCGCCAAGGACAGGGCTCTAGCTGTCGAACCAAGACTCCAGTTTGTGGACGACCAGTCCGCATCCACGGCTCGGCATGAAGATGGACTTCCAGGTCGCGCCCCACGCAGAAGACTCTCATACAGATGACCAGGTTGCGGAGGGTGGCATTACATGAAACTCGACAGCGGTGCATGGGGGCTTTGAACTTGGACATGGAGGCTGAGTGCCAATGTCAGGGAGAAGAACAATTCAATCGTTATTTCACGAGCTGGTCGCCAGCTTTGTCATACATTCTGAGGTCGTCGCGGGCACATGACGAGAATTTGGACGGGTCCAGGCTCCGAGGTTGATTCTCAAGGTTGTCACTCAAGCCCAGCTCTCGTAAATGTATTCTGACTGCTAACATTGACTCCCATACTGAATCCCCCACGACAATATGCCACGCGTCCCGCAAGCAGCGCAGGGGCTCTCCCATCAACTATGATGGCATGTGCATGACTACCACTCGGCATCGATTGCGAATGATGGTGGACAGCGGTCAGCTAAATGTGGCCAGCATCGGCTGAGACATGTTCTTCTAGCTGAGCCTCGGTGCCGACTCTCCGCCAAAAACGGCACAGTTTCTGGGCACGAAGAATGGGGGTCTGCATGATTGTCCAAGTGACGCTCGAGGCATTCTTTGTCACGCTGAGTGAGTGAGTTGGAAAGAAATGATAAGGAGAGCATTCGGGTCTCAGCTTGCTGCGGCACTGCCTTTGCCCCCCGCGGGTGCCGTTTGCATCGTTGATTGTCCGCTCCCTCAACACCAGAGCAGGCCAATCGCTAGAATAGGCAATAGGTCAGCCGACCAGCTCAATACGAACCGCGGTGTGCCCCCATTCGTCAATGCCTCGTACCCGGCCGCCCATCGAAGCCACAATGTGCGGGATGGAATCTGTCTGTAGCCCGGACAAGGCCTGTGTATTGGCCTGGCTTCCATTGGTGGCTTACCCGTCGGTCAAAGAAGGAGCCGTCTTATGCGACGACTGCATTGCTGCCATCGCGATTCACGGTAAGCTCGCTCAGCAACGGAAGGGATATAATAGAGAGATGTCTTGGCATTTGCGACCTAGGATGATCATGGTGTCTAGACACTCTCTCTGTTTTGTCCAGACGTCAGTTCAGTACAACCAACAGCACTTTGTCCCCCAGGATGCGTCTCGTTCACATTGTGCTATCCATTCTCAGGTACGTGCGCAGATCATTGCTTCAGCTCCAACAATGGGGGAGTTCCGTGAGGACTAATAAGCGTACATGTCGTGCACCGCAGTGCCGCTTCGCTTGTCGTTGCGGAGGGGAAATGCCCGACCATCACCGCCACATGCGACATTTGCCCGACGTGCTGTGTAAATGACTGCACCGTCACGGAGACGGTCACGAACCACTACGACTGTCCCGAGCGGCTCGCCACATCAATGACCTACTTCCCCTGCTGCGGACACCGATGTCCCCAGGGCTGCGCCACCACCTCGTACTCGATCGTCCGGACGGACGGCCCGACCCCAACGGACCCTTGCCCAACGGTCATGGCTACCCATGGCCATTGCAAGACGTGCGTGCGGCCTCTGTGCGTCGAGATCGAGACGTTGTCGTTTCGCAGCGACTGCCCCTGGCCGATCCCAACCTCGACGACCACCTACGGGTGCAGTGATGCGTGCCCCACGGGATGCGCGAGCACCACGTATTCTGTCGTGACGGCCAGTTTTGGCTGCGCGTTTCTGCCGCAAGAGAGGATATTCTAGCGGGGCTCATGGCAGGAATGTCAGTTCATGTTGCACTGAGGTGTGCTTCATCAGCGTCATATGAATGCACTCTTTGACCCGTCCGTTGCATTTTAGCGTGGTTGAACATCTTCAATGTGTCCCTTGTCTTGTTTCCCGTTGCAAGTGAAACAAGCGTGAGAAATCCTGCCCTATTGTAGATTATCGACCTTTCTTTGTAGTATAACGGCAGAGATTAATGATAGCACGAGACAACGTTACCACACCACAGCTAAGCCACACAAAGGCTTCAAGTGCTTCAACCTCGGCATCATCCTAGTATGATCAAGGCCGCGGAGCCTCTAACGTAGACTATTTAGAGAGCCGAGCCGGCACAGGTACGGGGCGAGATTGTACGCGGAGAACTGCATCCCATCTTCATCGTTGACACCAGATTAGAGCCTGATTCAGCAACTGCCAACAAACTCATTCGTCGCGGAACTCTGTGATAAAACCAGTGCGCTCGAAATAAAGTGCGTTGTGATCCGTGTCATGGCCAGCGTGATGACAACTCACGGCGCGGAGACGCAATCTCATAGTACAACATGGTTAGAGACGCATCAAGTCTTCCGCGATCCAGAGGTTAGCACCGATGAGGATTCATCATCTCTCCTATCACATAGTAGCCGACTTCAACAAACAACAACCTTGCGTCTTTTCCGCCATAAACTCACGCCAGTTCACGTTCGAGCGTCTTGGACCAGTAGTCGCAAATTTTGAGCGAGCGCAGTTGGGCATCGCCCTGGCGTGTTGGTCACTTGCACTACACATCATCGCCATCTCTGCTCCGATACCCTGGAATGGTCCAGTCAGTGCGCTGCTGCGTGACGGATGCAGGGTGTGTGCATGTGCCAACCAGACAGGAGAGAAGAACATGGACACAGCAGGCGGGCGCTCAATTATTGGCAGCACGACGTCTGGTCGTGCTCCGGCTTTGCCCAACATGAGCCCACTTCGTGAGCGAATAATCTCCAGATCCCTTGCGTCCCAACTGGCAAGTCTCCGTGCGCGTGCCGTCGTCGTCGTCCGTCCCGCCAGAGGCTTTTCGGGTTTCGGCCCACCGAGCCTCGAGCCTTGCGCCGAGATGGGATTGGGGGCTGGCTCTCCAGCTCGGATGTCCTCGGCGGCGGCCACCCGGTCCCGCAAGACGCCGCCGCTGAGAGTGGGCACGTGGAATAACCCCCGACAATGGACCCAAGCCCCATGTTCTTGGCTCTGGGCAGATGCCGAGAGATCTAGCCACGCGCGTTTTATGCGCAGTGACCGGTTTCCCGGCTCGTCGGTCGTGGTGGGAGCTGAAATTCAGTAAAAAGATCCCAGCAACGACCCCAAGGGCATCATCATCTGTCGTGAGCGAAGGCAATAAGGGACGCTGGTTGCGGGTCTTGACCGACGAGAACAGAAACTTTATTCCGAGAGAGAGGGGGGCCCGAGGCGCATAAACGGGCAAGGTAGCAGTGGCAGAGAGGCATCGTTAGTCGGCGAACGAACGAGCGGGAAAGAATCCTGCTGCCTCCTGCTGCGCTTCCTTCGGAGGGCCCGTCGGGGTTGGCCATGAACGGGTCGAAGGCCGGACTGGACCCAACGGTCTACTATTTGGCCTAGCGTGGGCAGACGCAACCAAGCATCAGGAGATGCTACGTACGTACAAGACAGCTTACCTACATGTAAGCCTTCTTCTTTTGCAAATAAAAAAAGACGAGCCTGGCCCCATCCAGGCATGGTTACATGCAGTGGGCTCGATTTGTGTGTCAGTGGATACAGATCAAATCAATGGCCTCGTGGCCGACGGGGCCGGACCCGTCAAGACTCCCAGACGCACTTTGGCCATGCAATAGTCAAAGTCTTGGATGGGACCACGGACTGTGTGTCGCCATCCCGGGACGGGCGGACAGGACTCAATATTTTTTTTGTTATTAATTTTTCTTCCTCTTCTCTTCTCGTCGAGACCTTCCGTGGCGTTGGCGGGCCCCATCCCGATACTCTGGGAGAGCGATAATCGGCCGCACCCCCTTGTCCCCTGGACGCCACCCCGGCCCGGCGACTTCCCTAATGCTACAAAATCTTATCAGATCCGCACCCCATCAGCTCACGGCATCGGTGATTCGCCCGGATGTGTCAACGGACCATCTCACAAGTGGAGAGCCCCCCGGCATCCTCGTGCCGTGGGTGGTGGACAGGACAATGGGCCTCGTCTGTACGACCCAGACCGTCTCCAAAAGATCCCCATTTGGCGCCTGGCGCCAGGCGACTCGGATTTGATGCAACGCTGCACCAACTTATATATGTACGACCACGTCGCCCGCAGTTGCAATGCAATGAATGCTAGGCTGTAAGTTACGAAGTAGGTTGCTTGCTGGCGTGCTGGCGCAACAAAACCCTTCCTCGCGACCTCCCTCCTTGCCCTTGTCTTGAACCCTTCTTGCCGGCCTTCCCTCGTCCAGTCTGCATGTTGTTGTTGACTTGACTTTGCAATGCGTCTTCTCAACGTCATTAGCAACCGCAAGAATGCCCAGGCGGCCGACGCGGTCGCGGGGTTCCCCGAGCGCCAGCCCGGGACCAAGGACGAGGCCGGCGTCTTCGCCGACCAGGCGACGACGAGCGACTCGGACACGCTGAGTCTCGAGGCGCGCAACGAAAAGGAGGTCGAGCTGCACCCGGACCAGGTCACCCGCGGAGCCGAGCTGGGCGTGCAAAAGGCCGAGGCCGCCGCGCTCGTCTGGAGCAGAAAGGCCGTCCTCGCGACCTATGCGTGGTAAGGCTCAATAACACATGCGGCGGAGGCAACCAAACGAACATTGATGTGGTGCTGACGTTGGCCAGGATCTGGGTCTGCTTCTTCATGCTCGCTTTCCAGCAGAGCATCCTGGGCTACGCGTCCTTTGCCGCCTACGCCGACTTCAAGACGGCGCCGGCCATCACCACGGCGTCGATCCTGTCCAACATCATCGGCGGCGTCCTCAAGCTGCCCATTGCCAAGACCCTCAACGTCTGGGGCCGCGCCGAGGGCTACCTCGTCTTCCTCGGCGTCTACCTCCTCGGCATCGTGGTCCTCGCGTCGTGCAACGGGCCCGACGGCTACGCCGCAGGGTACGTCTTGTACTGGATCGGCTACGACGCCGTGTACATGATCCTCGACATCTTCGTCGCCGACACGTCGGGCCTGCGCAACCGCGCGTTCGCCTTTGGCTTCGTCTCGACGCCCTTTATCTGCACGGCGTTTACCGGCCCCCTCGCCGCCAAGGCCTACCTCGCAGACAGCACTTGGCGCTGGGCAATCGGCTCCTTTGCCATCATCCAGCCCTTTGTCTTCTTGCCCCTGGCCATTGTGTTCAAGTTCTACCAACGCAAGGCGGAGAAAATGGGCATCTTCAAGCGCGAGGACAGCGGTCGTACGGCCGCGCAGTCCCTCAAGCACTACATTCATGAGTTTGACGGTAAGCGATTCCCTACGCCCTCTTGGCACAAAACAAGCACGACGGGACTTCAAGGCTTGATGTATACTGTACTTACTCCCCGTTCAAAAGTTGTCGGCGCGCTGTTGCTCATCGCCGCGTTTGTCCTCTTCCTGCTCCCCTTCAGCCTGGTGAGCTACAACCGCGCCACCTACGGCAGCGCGACCTTCATCGCCATGGTCGTCATCGGCTTCCTCATGTTCTTCGTCTTCGTCGCGTGGGAGAAGTGGTTCGCGCGCACCCACTTCATCCGGTGGGAGCTGCTGCGCCAGCGCACCGTCCTCGGCGCGTGCTTCATGGCCGCCATCTCCTTCTTCTCCTTTTACTCGTGGAACCTCAACTTTTACAGCTTCGTCACCGTCGTCTACGACCTCGACGTCTCGCTCGCCGGGTACATGACGCAGATCTACAACGTCGGCTCCTGTTTCTGGGGCGTCGTCTTTGGCCTCTGGATCCGCTGGACCAAGCACTTCAAGTACACGGTCCTGTGCCTCGGCCTGCCTCTCATGATGCTCGGGTCCGGCCTCATGATCAAGTTCCGCGGCCAGGGGGCGGACATTGGATACGTCATCATGTGCCAGATCTTCATCGCCTTTGGCGGCGGCACCATCGTCATTGGCAACGACATGGCCGTCATGGCTGCCAGCGATCGCGAGGGCGTCGCCATGATGCTCTCGCTGCTCGGCCTCTTCGCCAGCATCGGCGGCGCCATCGGCGACGCTGTCTCCGCGGCCATCTACCGGGGCACCTTTCCCGAGGGCCTGCGTGAAAGGCTTCCAGCCGACGCCCAGGACCAGTGGTCTGCCCTCTACCTCGGCGGCTACCTCGAGCACCAAAAGTACGCCGTCGGCACCCCCATCCGTGACGCCATCAATTACGCCTGGGGCAACAGCCAAAAGTACGGCGCCATCTCCGCCACGGCGGTCTTGACCCTGGGCATCCCTGCCATTGCTGTGTGGAAAAACTACCGCGTGGACAAGAAGCAGAACAAGGGCACCATGTTTTGAGCCCGAAGTCGGCAGCATGATCTATAGAACTAATGTATCCTACAACCCTGGCCCTCTACACTTACAGCTTCTGCTCGAATCCCGGAAAACGCCTTGCGATGGACCTAATATACATATTACACCACGAACAACCCAGATTTAGAGGTTTTTCTGCGAAGGGGTCGCCACCCCTAACATCACCTGGGTATCTTAAATGGGTGTGCCTCAGTGTTGAGCACAAAGTCGTCCAGGCTAATGACATCCGGCGGCGAGAACACCAGGTAAAAGTACTTGAGCGTCTCCGCCAGCCAAAAGCTCTGCGCAGCGTCGTCGTCCACGTCAGCGTCGACACCAACGTAGAGAAGAAGAAACAACCCCGTCCAGCGCATGACACAAGGGGGGTAGGGGGGCGGGCTCACCTCCATGTAGTCCTCCATCGGCAACGGGTCGGCCTTGCGCGTCACGTCCAGCACCGCGGCGTTGGCGTGCTCCGTCCTCGTGCCGTTGGCCACCGCGCGGAACATGTCCCAGGCGTCGTCCTGCAGCCCGGCCCGGCCCGTCAGGCGCCACATGTAGAAGACGCTCTCGATGGCCTCGGGCCGCAGGATGTAGCGCGGGTCCTTTGCCGTGGTGAAGCCCAGGGGCAGGTGCCGCTGCCACTCGGCCCGCGCGTCGCGCTCCTGCATCCACAGCACCTCGTTCCACGGGCAGCGCGAGCGCGACGCGCACGGCGCTGTGTCGAGCCGCTCCGGCATCAGGCCCGTCGGGAAGGCCCGATACGCGAAGACGCACCCCGACGTGAGCTTGGCCCCGCGCTCCACGTCCGCGGGGGAGTCGAAGAGCTTGCCCGCGAGGCCGAACATGCCGCCGACGAAGCACGCCAGGTGCTCCGTCTCTGGGTCGAGCTCCGCGCCGCCGTCCAAGACGTTGACGTTGCCCGGGAGCAGGATGTCCTCTCCGCCCGGTAGCATCGGCCGGAACAGAAAGTACTTGTCGGCCGTCTCGAGGAACGTCTTGGCCATGGTCTCGTACTTGCCGTCGCCGCCCCGCAGCAGCTGGTGCATCTTGGGGAGGTATTCGTACAGCGAGTCCTGGGAGCCGCCGAGCGTAAAGGCGCCCCCCGTGGTGAGGTCCTGGTGCTTCATCGACACCCAGATGGGCCAGGCGCCCGGCAGCTCCGTGCTGTTCTGCGCACGGTAGAAGACGTCCATGACCCTCGACGCTGCGTCGTAGTACTTGGCGTCCCCGGTTAGCTGCGACAGGTGCGCCAGCTCGAGCGACAGGGTACCGGGCGACGCGGACACGACGCGTTCCTCGACCTGCAGCACGTCGCCGCGCTTGGCCGCCTCGAAGTCGATGAAGTCGACGGGCATGCCGTTCTCCGTGTTGAAGCCCGCGTAGATCAAGTCGCCCAGCTCAACGGCCTTGCGCAGCAGCACGCCGCGGCCGCTCAGGTCGTACGCCGCCATGAGCCCGCCCAGGTAGCGTATGGTCGTCTCGAACATGTTGACGCGCGGCGACGTCGACCGGCCAAAGTCGATGCGCGCCACCTCGGCGACCGCCTCGTCGAACTCCTCGCGCAGGCCCATGATCCAGAGCGTGTCGAGCGAGTCCACCAGCGTCGCCGCCCAGCCCGAGAACTGGTCTATGGCGCCGCCAGACACGGGCATCAGCGCGTCCTTGCCCCATGCGAAGCGCCGGTAGCTGGCCCAGTTGGCCTGGAAGAGCCGCCGCACCTCGGTGAGCCTTGCGATGCGAACCCTGGCCTCGTCGGGCGTCTCGTTCTCGAAACAGTGCTGCACGGTAGGCATCGCGTCGTCCGACAGGGGCTTCGGCAGCGCGGTCAGCACCTTGGGTCGATTGCTGTGTCGGACGCTGCTCCAGTCAAAGCTGCTCTGAGTGTAGGTGGTGTACACGTCCGAACGCAGCGCATCGTGGTTCATCCATCGCTCGAGGCGCTCAAACTCAGTCGGCTCAAACCATATCACGTCGCTAAAGTGCCAAAGCCCGGCAATGACAAGCAGCGCCACGACGATTTCTCGCCTACTGGCACGTCCGCAGCCGAGATGCATCCTTGGATGGCGAGTCGGTCGAGAGCGCGACGAGTCCCTGAGTACCAGCAAAGACGCGCGCCCGTCTCTACATCGTGGCGGGCTTGGGGGCCCAGGGATGAAAAGGGACCGCGCGCTGGGTCAAAGAGCTTCAAGAACGCGTTCGCTCCATTTATCCCCGCGACGCCCTGAAACAGTACGACCCGGGGAGAGCTTCTCCGCAGACGACGTGAAGCAAAATTGGAGCTGGGCGCCACCCACACGCGACGATCATGTCAGCACAAAATGAAACCCGATCAGCAGCACACGGCTGGGGGCTTCAATCACTACACGACTGCGATTCCACATCCAATAGTCTGCTGGGGATCCATGACATCATGGCCGTTGGCAGTGCAGTGTTGGTCCATCACCATTCCGGGGCCATATCCGTGGAATGGACAACTTTTTTCAGAAATGGGCACGTTTCTTGCTTTTTGCGCCAAAATGAACAAACACTACATAGGCTCAGATGCATCACCAAGGACGTTTCTATCCTTTTGTCCTTCCGTAAGCTCAAAATCACATCGTCGTCGCCATCCCTGCCTAGGCGGCCACGGCCGGGGCGGCACCGTTCGTTTGTCCATCGTGGCCGTTCTGCAGCGTCAGGTGGAAACTCCGGATGATGGAGTCGGCATCGTCAATGGCAATCGGGCGAACGTCGGCCAGAGCCTTGATCTTGGCAGTCCTACAGCCTTGTCAGTACCAGTGCATATGCGCAAGTCACAATCATCGTATCAACGTACACTTCCTTGACCTGGTCGTCGGTCATGACCAGACCGAGCTGGCCGACACGGGTCTTGACGGCGTTCCAGCCGGTAAGACGCGAGGCGAAGTGGACGTAGCGGGTGAGGCCAAAGTCCTCGGGGTTGAGAATCTCGTAGGTCGAGGGGTTGTTGAGGATGGCCTTAGCGTGGATACCGGCCTTGTGGGTAAAGGCGCAGAAGCCCGTGATGGGGTTGTTGAAGGGGGTGTTGACCTCGACGGCCTCGGCGACGAGATCCTCAATCTGCCATTGGTCAGTGGCTGGCGCCCCGTGTGGTGATCATGCGCAAAACTCACCTCCTTGATCAGGTGCAGCTTGTACTTGCTCTTGACATAGTCGGGGCTGGTGACGAGCATGCGGGCAAGAAGACCTCCGAGAGGCGTGATGCCGTTGCGCTCACCAACTAGCAGATGGGTTAGCCAGGCGCAGGCTATTTGAGCCGAACGAGAATACTCACTGCCGAGAACGCTGGTGTCGACATGGGTGGCACCAGCCTCGAGGGCGCAGAATCTGCGCGAGTCAGTCATGAGACTTTACGTGCAATGCTGCGAGAACTTACGCGTTGGCAATGGCGCAACCGGTGTCGTTGTGGAAGTGAGTCTCAATGTCACAAGCTGTACGCATGGTTAGTGTTGATCCACGAAAAGCCGTTATACGGTGCAGTCATACAGACAACGCCTCGCAGCGTCCGGACCAGCTAGAGCACCAGTCAGCAAAACCTTCCTTCCAGGGCGGAAGAAGCGACATACATCGTAGACCTGGCGGGGAGAGGCGCAGCCAACAGTGTCGGCGATACCGACGCGGTTGACGCCAGCCTTGTCGACGGCGCTGTACAGGGACAACAGGTCGACAAGGTCGGATCGGAACGAGTCCTCGGAGGAGACTGTCTCCAAGTCAGTCACCGGAATGGTGGTGGGTTGCAGTATCATGTCCGTTACATACATCGGACTTCGAGGCCCTTGGACTTGACAAACTCAATGACCTCAAGCGCGGTCTTGGTGATGTAGGCCATGTCCTTGCCATGGCTGTGCTCGCGAAGGAAGCTGGAGGTGCCAATGACAATGTCGAGGCCGTCGACACCTGTCTCGACGGCCAGCTTGGCGTCGCGCATATCGCATCGGACGTCTGGTTATGTTAGAGCTGCTCTCAAAAAGCCGACCAGTTGGCCACGCGACTCACGTGTGAGGATCTTGGCCTAAGAGTTGGTTAGTATCGGTGGGTCAGGGTCAACATGCAGAGGTATTGCGCACCTTGAGGCCGAGCTTGCAGATGGCCTCGCAGTCAAGTCTTGACTGCTCGGAGGCGGCGGGAGAGGTCAGCTCGATGTAGTCGACGCCAAAGTCATCGAGGGCTGCGAATCAAGTTAGCCGGAGGCGTTGGGCGACACTCGCAGTGCAGCAATCGTACCCTTGGCAATCTTGATCTTGGTCTCGGTGTCAAAGTAGGCGTTGGCAAACTGCTCTCCTTCTATTGGACGGGTCAGCGAGGGGTTTCGCGGCAGAATTGAGGAGGGGCGGTGCCGGACCTCTCAGAGTAGACTCGATGATCTTGAATCGGCCGACATTGGAGAGGTAGTCGCCCACGGGCTGATAGGGGTTGGAGGGTCGCGTGACGGGGCGGGAGTCGACGGCGACGAGCTTTTGTCGATGTCAGCCTAATTCAGCAGTAGGGGCGGCGGCGGGCGGGCGGGCAACGCGGCGGCGGATGATCTCGTGCCATCCGCAGACTCGGTACGACGGCGCAGACACGCCAGGCAGGAGGAATTGGCCAAAACACCAGCAATTGCCAGTGTCCTGCTGTTCCTACGGCGCACACGAGAGTCCGGGGCAGTCCACCTGACACGCTGCTGCGTTTGGTGGGGGGAGCGAGCGGTGACGCACATCATTAGGCGCGGAGGCCGAGTTGTCGGTTTGGCACATGTTTGCGAGTTTGTCGTATCCGTCGAACTGGAGTGCAGTGCTGGGAAAGTATGCGTGAATATGGTTCGGCAGGAAGGCGAGGGTCGGCCAAGCGATCGGTAGTTTGGGATGAATGGGAGCGGTCTTGATGGTTCAATCGGGAAGAATAGTCTGCGGGCGAGAAATTTATGTCCCCAGACTGAATCACCCACGCTGGGCTTGCTTTGACTTTTTCCCGCCGCAATCGGGGCCGTGGCAGCGGTGGAGGGGCAACACAGGGAGGGGTGTGGAGCCGGGGGGGAGGGCCAGGGATCTGAGGCACGCTGCTACGCTGAGGGTGCGCCCCCCAACCGTAACGTGGGCGAAGCGGGCACAACTGGCTTGTGGCGCCTCCACACCAATGACGCTGCTTCGCGAGTGTTGCTTGCATCGGCGCTTGGTACTGTAGGCCTTGCAGTCGTATTAGCTAAGCGCCGTGGCCGAGGCACGTACTGAGCCCCGGCACAGGCACCAAGCATTGAATCTTCAAACCCTGGACTGCTGATTGGCCGCGGAAGATGCTGCCCCAGGGCGGTGTGGGCTGGCGAACCAATGAGGCATACGCCAGCGAGCACCGCAGCTCCCCTTCTACAGGTGCTCCTGGCCAGCCCTAACCCGCCTGTCTTCCAGGGGGATCGCGAACGCTTGGCCCAAGCCGCGGGCACCGGAAGCGGGGTCGCAGCACTGATGACACGGCGCGCGGCCGGTTTGGCTATCCTTCACATGCCCTCCGTCGGCTTCAGATGCTTCCGTGCCGTTCCTTATTGAGGCACATTGTACATTCGCGAGCAACGGCAGCGCTGGAACCGCCGACAGCTCAGCAGCGAGTTCGATGATTGACCGGCTATCCGCCACGCTCGTCCTGTCTTGTGCGGGCGAACGTGTCTCTGCTGCAAGCCCCTGTAGTCGCCAATCCAATGACGTGCCTGCGAAGCGAGCAGCCGGTCGGTGACGATTTCGCTCGCATCGCTTGTCAATTGCAGTGCTCCAGCAGGCCCCTGCCCACGATCGCCGACAGAAGCATCCACCAGAGTACTGTACGTACAGCAGATGCCATCGTAGGCATTTATCTTTAAAGCGTGTGGATCCCAAACGACGTCCTGGATCAATCGACCCGTGCCTGTCGCGGAAAACGGGGTCGGCATTGGCAATTACATTGCCTGCAGCCAGTCAGCGCGCCAATTGAGGTGACTCACGGCCCCCTCCGACTCGGCCGCGATGAGTCGACGTCACATCCCGCGTTTTTCTGGATCGCATCTTGATGCTGTGCCGCGCCTGCACTCGCCTGCCGCCAACCGGGCTGTTTGACAAACTGCACATGAAGGTCTGTCATTGCAATGCGCAGCTGACAAGTTGTTGCCAGATATTGGGCATCCCACCAAGGACAGCATCGCCAGACCGATCAAGTATCATAGTTCAGCGCCAACGACATCACCTGCTAACTCGGCAGTTGCGCGGTGGTCCTGACGGAGGGCACTTGAGACGAACATTTGTCGGCATATACCCCGGTGTCGCCTCAACATCGTTGCGACAGGCGTCTGTCGGTACGACGCTCGTTCCTATCTGGACCCGGTGACCTGGGACACGGCCGCCTCTCCCAGATTCAGCATTGATGCCGGCGTACTCGTCCACGGATGATTGCATTGGTGCAGCATGGGTCGCGGCGGCCGGAGAGAACCAGTCCCATATGGCCTATCCAGCGTCACTGGCCATCCCGGGCCGCGCCAGATGCTTCACCGACGTATCTTGTAGCCAAATGCTAATCGAATGCCCGAGTTTGCCCCACGGCGCCGTGTTTTTCCAGTGCGTGGGAGATTCATGTCCATCCTGGCCGGCCGGTAGCGGGTATCGACGACGATCAGACTCGGCGAGCCTGAACGATCGATACACGACGTTCGGCGAAAGTGATGTTTCCGCGGCTGAATCGGCGGGCAGCTGCTCCTCGAGAAATTGCTTGGGCTCGACAGGGAGTTTCCGCGCATGGCCGCCGCGGCTTCCATATAGTACGCTCAACAATGGCTCGTATTACTATATTCGTCGTCATCGGGCTGCAAAATGGCTGTGTCATTGTTGCATCCCCGTTTCTTTGGAAGACGAAGACGGTCCTTCACATGTCACCACGGCGCGGGAGGATTTGCCAACACGGCCTCGTTCCGAACTGAGTGGTCGAATACGCAAACGACCAATTGACTGCAAGAGTCACCCTCGATAAAGGCATTGGATCGCTGACTGATTGTCGACACTGTCCGATTGGATTGGTATTCGTCGGTTTCCTGCTGGCTCTCGAGCGCGCGGTCTGTCCAGGGTAAGCACAGTTATCTGGGGGCTCTCGCATTGAGACATGGATAGGGTTTGCAGGACCAGCAATTTCGAAGGCTAAACCAAGTCCTCTTCAGCCCGGTAGCGTACATGGTCTCATGAGTTTGCAGTCCTAAGAAGCATCCTGGGCCATCAGGCACTCTGGCAGCATCTTGACGCTCAGCCACCCTCGTCAAGTATCTAAAAGCATGTCCAGTCCCGTCGACAATAGCCACTGGCCAGACATGGGAGCCCGCCGTCGTCATGCCCAACATATATTGGGATCGAGGCATTTGGATGGCGGTCAGACTTTGAGTCACTTAGCTGCCACATTGTCTTGGGGGTGCGCGCCAAAGTCGGTGTGCCCCTCGAGGTTACGCTTGAGGAATCAGCGGACGATTGAGGCTAAGCCCTCGCCAATCGTCGTCTGTCTGCTGGTGTCTGCGACGTGACTGTTCATCTCCGAACCATGTCGATGCAAGTCAGGGTTTCGTCTTGGTTGGTGTAATACGATACGACAGAGTCATCGGGCGTTGTCAGCCGGGGCGGCGGAGAGGGCGGGAAGGGGGGGGGGCGCAGCGTGGGTGCGTCCTCCCGGAGAAGCCTGCGGGTCCTCCTACCCCCGGGTGTGGGTGCCGGCGTGTCCCCGGGAAATTCGCACATCACGGAGCGGACAGCTCTGAACTCGGCCTACGGTGGTCGTGGGTCGTGACGCGCCAGGCCGTCAGGACTGTTAGGACGATTGCGTATCCCGCGGCGCCAGCGCTGACGGTATGACCTGACGACTGTCCACGAATGTGATTAGTCGATACGACAACGGTCGTTGTTGCTAGAGTTTGGACCGACAGCTGGTTTCGTAGGTCTCAGGCGGGTCAACGACAGGTCGGCATCTTTACGGTACTTAGAAAATCGTGGAATGATAATCCGGGGTTCTGTTCTCGGAGAGTCACCAACACACTTTCCTTTGACAGACGATGCAGCAATGACCAGCCTCGTGCTCGAGGCAGACCATAACCGTGCCCGTGGGAGTCATCAATTTTTTTGGAGCCAGGGATGGAGGGCAAAACACATCGCGCAGCCAACCGTGGCAGAGTCCGCTTCCCATCAGCTCGTCGAGCCTACCTCGTCACTTCACGCCCTCTCGACCTCGGCGTGAACGCCAACCTGCCATCCCAGGCCCCCAAGCCACCCTCGAAAGTCAATCCCACCACCACACACACGCAAGCCGCAGTGCGCGTCAGCCCTGTCCCGCCCCGCTGCGCCGGGCAGGCAGCCATGGAGGGGGGGGCTCGCCAACGTTCCAATGGCGGCGCGGAGCCAGCGCCACCCCGCGCGTCACCCTTTGAAAGCGCGTGTGGCCTTGTGGCCGTTGACTCACAAGCCGAGTCACCCCCATTGCCGTTTTGGAATAGGTTTGGATGGACCCTCTTTTTCCTCTTCTTCTTTCTTTCTTGCTTGCTGCTCCTCGTAACTCGGTCTTTTTCGTACGTGGTGCTGTCGCAACGGCCGCGACTACTGTACAGCTCGGATGTGCTATACTGTACAGCACGCAACGGTTCGTGTTGTTTTCCAGTCTGGCCTCGCACGGACATTCCCCGGACTTTAGAACGCGACGGGGTACGATTCCCGACCCCCAGAGACTTATTCTCTTCGCCGACGTAGTTGACAGTGAACGTGCGTAGGCGTCCGCGCGGCCGCGAGATTGCCCCGTCGACGCATCGTCATCAACCCATTGATTGCCCTGCCGGCCGCGAGGTCAAGGAAGGAAGTCGCCGGGGCCACCATCACCACTCTAGACCACCCAAGCTGCACCGCTCCTCCATGTCGCAAGGGGGGCTTGGGGGTGGTGAGAGGGCCAAGCACCACAAAAAAAAAAAGAAGCTTTTCTTTCTTCTCTTTCGGCTGACACCCTCCCCGTCCCTCCTCCCTGCTCGTTCGTTCGGGTCATACAGGCGAGGCGGAGCCCCCACCATCCATCCACCCATGATCCATCCACCCTGATGCCCGCCGCGGACAGATATTGTGAGGCTCTTATACCCACCAAGAGCTAGACTCAGACGCCGCCACAAAGAAAGGATCGGGACGACGTATAAGTAGACGGGGACGCCTTTCGTGTCAGGCATCCTACCTAGATTATCCCAGGCAACCAGACCCCCAAACGCATCTGTCTATCTATTTGCTGCCCGTCACGCACGCACGCTCGACTCAAGCCTTTACCCGTCGTGCCTGTTGCAAGCAAGCAAGCAATCAAGTCGACTACCTCGCCTACAATCTACACACGCCGTCTGCCTATTTCACCGTCCCTCCAGGCTGCCACCACGTCCACACACGGGTACGCGATCCTCACAGTTCCCGGATCCGAACAACAATCCGACAGGCCCCTCCACGGAGACACGGACATTCCATACGTCCCATCGCATCTCCCCCCCGGTCTTCCAGGCATCCATCCGCCCATTCATCCATACGAGTCGCAATACAAAGTACACACACCTGCCGCCTGAGCCTGGGATCCCTCCCCAGCCTACCATTCATTCACTCATCATCGACGTTGGCATCCAACAGGAAATCGCCGTGGTTCCCTCGGCCCCCAATTCGTCGCCTCCCCCTTGCGTGCTCCGGTCCGGCACGAGCAGAGCCAACCATGCGCATCTTCTCCCGCAGCAAGAGGAGAGATGCCGGCGTGGACAGGACTTCTGCGGCGAGTAGTAAAAGCGCCGCCCTCCGCCAGAGCGTGCAGCAGTCCCAGACCCAGGCTTTGATGTCATATTGCTCCCCCGTGGGAATGCTCGTCGGCCCCTCTTCACCCTCACCGTCCCCTTCTTCTACCGCTCCCTGCTCTTCCTCCAAGTCCAAGTCCAAGTCCAGGAAAAAGGACTCCAGCAGCAGCAGCAAGGGCTCCGAAGCTGCCGCTTCCCACCAGCAGCGGCATTACAACATGTACATTCACCACCACCATTCCGCACATACAGAGGGCGGCACCACCCCCTCCTCCTCCCCCGTGTCTGAAGGCCGGGCGCCTTCGTACGAAGCCTCCTGCCGCTCCGGCACCTCCACTCCTGCGGCCACCCGGGACGGATCCGCCTCCGCCGCCCACTCCTCCCTCACAATCCCCACCCGCGCCGACGCCGACCCGCTCTCCGTCCGCACCGCCGTCGTCGGCCTCCTCGCCGCCTCGACCCGGGCCGCGCTCACCCTCTCGTCGCTCAACACGCAGCCCCTGTGCGCCACTCGCGCCCTCGAGGTCCCCGCGCGCGAGCTCAAGTACCTGCGCCTCACCACGCAGCTCCTGCACAAGCACCTGCGCCGCGCCGAGCTGCGCCGCCTCGACCGCCCCTCCCGCGCCGCCCTCGTCGACGTCGACGTCGTCGTCGCCTTGCTCACCGCCGCGGCCATGACCGTCTCCGAGCTCGATGCCCGCCTCGCCGACCTCGACCGCGAGGTCCGCACCGCCCTCCCCGCCGGCGCCCTCCTCGTCGACGTGTGCGCCCGCCGGGCCCGCGCCCTCGCCAAGGACGCCAACCGCATCGTCATGCTCGACTTCGTCATGACCAAGCTGCTCAGCGTCCTGCAGGTCGACTCCGAGGCCGAGGCGCTGCGCCACCGCGCGCAGGCCAAGGACTCCATCGCCGACATGCTGCAGGCCGACATTGCGCTCGCCGCTCGCATGGCCCACCTGCAGGATGCCTTTGGCGCCAAGGCCACCGTCTCGCCGGCGCGCCTCCACGAGATCGCCAGTCGCCCTCCGCCCGCGTATTCGGTGCCCTGCCCAAACTCGCACGACGAGCTGCCCGACTACGACGAGGCCACCTCCTCCAACGGCGGGCGCGACGGCTCCGTCGCCATCCCCGCCCAGGCCTGGAGCCCCTTCTCCGGCCTCACGCTCGATGACCTGCCGTCCGTGCGACTCATCCCCGTCCCGCTTATGCACACCGAACTGCGCGCGGGTGAGTTCTACCAAGCGGCCTACGTCGATCAAGTGGACGAGGCTCTCCAGCTGCTGGCCGAGGCCAGTGCGCGCAACAAGGCCAAGTCGCTCACGCAGGTCCTTGGCTTCGCCTGAACGGACGCGCCCAAGGGCCCCGTGCGCAGATCGAACAACACGAAAAAAGCAACGCACTGAAATTTGACGACGGAATGCCATGGGGGATACCATTTTTGTTTTGAATTAGCGGGCGTTTGACAGTTACCCATTTCCACGGGCTAGTTGCTCCATGCGCCCAACGTTGGACATGATGCACTTCACGATACCAGTTCCTTGAGCGAGAGGCCAAAGCTGCCCGCTGAAAGTTGATTACTAGTTAATGTTTGCGACATATGATCTGTTCTCTAATAGACGTGTAATTTATGTCACGTATGTCCGATATTTTCATCTTATATCCCGATGCGCCAATAGCATATGTACCAAAGAAACCATATTCACGTGCAGCCGTGAGTCGCTGCGACCCCCTGCAGTGCTTTATTTATGCCAATCTCTCATGTGGTCGTGGCGTTGTTCGAATACAGCTGCAGTCTGCCGCCCGCACCACAGTATACCTTTTTGTCACCCGGGCAGAGCAAGCTGCACTGCGAGTTTGTGACATTCTTGCCGGGTGTGGCACCCGTGTTGCCAGCCAGGTTGAGCTTGTTGCCGCACCAACATTCGCGACCATATTCGACACCCGCCCACTTGTACATGTAGCACTTCTGCAGGCACAGGTCGATGGTCATGCTGGTGCCGTTGTTGTACACTTGCTTCTCCATGAGCTTGCCTGAAGACGGCTCCTGAACGCAAGAGTAGTACGTAAAGTTGGCATTGCCCGGCCACACAATGGGTCCGGTAGGCGTGGGCGATGCTGACGTTGTGGAGGTGGAGGTAGAGGTTGTGGTACTGAGGCTTGTGCTGCTCGTAGAACTTGAAGACGTAGTCGTGGTCGATGTTTGAGCCGAAGAGGACGAGGACGTTGACGTGGCAGCAGCGCTGGAGCTCGTGCTGCTCGTAGAGCTTGTGCTGTCTGCGGCACTCGAAGACGTACTTGTGGTAGGCGTCTGAGAGGACGAGGTCGTCGAGGTGGTAGGAGTGCTGGAGCTCGTGCTGTTCGTGGAGACCGACGTTGTGGCAGTGGTCGGCGCCAGAGTAGAGGAATCTGAACTTGTCAGAGTGGTGGGCGCCGCTGAACTAGAAGAACTAGAGGCTGGCGCGGCCGACGCACTGGTCGTGTTGACGGCTGCAGCAGACGTCGAACTCGACGACACAGGCGCAAGCATGTACAGTTGCAGCCTGTTGCCCGCGCCACAGTACGTGGACTTGTCACCGGGACAGAGGAACGAGCAGTCGCCCTGGTTCGTGGCCTTGACGCTCCCAGCTTGCAGAGCGTTGCCGCAGTAGCACTCGCGTCCATACTCGACACCAAAGTACGTAAAGCCGATGCAGAACGCGGAGCAGGACTCAAGGGTCATGGCGTCGTTGGCGTATGTCTTGTCCTTCAACGCGCGGGAATTGGTCGCCTCAGTCCAGCAACCCTGGAAGGCAAATGCGCCGACGGTGGGCTTGATGGCAGGGCCGGTTGGTGTCGGAGTAGCCGAGCTGCTGGTGCTTGTGCTGGTAGTGGTTGTGAGCGTTGCCGGGCTGCTGCTGCTGATATTGGCGGGAGCCGTGGATGTTGCCGACAGGGCCGTGTCTACTAGTGAAGCAGACGAGGTGGACGAAGTCTGGTTAGACGAGGGGAGCATGTACAACTCGAGCCTGCTTCCAGCACCGCAGTATTCGCTCTTGTCGCCAGGGCAAGGGAAGTAGCAGTCGTCCTGGTTGTCAGCCTTCACGCTGCCTGCGCGTAGGGCATTGCCGCAGTAGCATTCTCGGCCGTACTCGACACCAAAGTAAGTGAAGGCGTCGCAGAACGAGGCGCACGATTCCAACGTCATCGTATCGGCGGCGAATGTCTTGTCAGAGAGGGCCCGACCGTTGTTGGTCTCGGTCCAGCATCCCTGACGAGTAAACTTGCCAACGGTCTGTTTCCTTGAAGGACCCGTGGGAGTCGGCGTCGCCGAGGTGGTGGGAGTTGTGGGAGTCGTTACCGTGGTGGAGTCCGTCGCGGGAGTAGACGAGGTGGCGGGGGCCGATGACGACGAGCTGGAAACCTGGCTGCCGAGCTTGTAGACGTTCAGTCGAGACGAGCCACCACAGTACTCAGTCGAGTTGTCTGTCTAATGTCAGGCAAGCCCACCAGGTGTTTGATCGAGCATCAGTTCACTTACCATTGCACAGCATGCCGCAGTCCTTGTCCGGCGCAGGGACCGAGCCTGCGCCGAGGGCATTGCCGCACCAACACTCGCCGCCGTACTCCACGCCGGCGTACGTGTACGAGTTGACCTTGCAGGCATTGACGCAGTTCGCGACCGTCTTCTTAGCGACGGCTGCGCCGTTGGGGAGCGCACGGCCATTGGTGCCTTCAGTGTAGCAGCCGATGCTGCCGTAGCCGGAGACGCCAGGGTTGACAATGGGACCCGAGGTGGGAGGCTTGGTAGAGTTTCCATCCCATTGTAGAGAGTCGGCGAAAAGTGACATGAAGGTATTGCCCGACAGTTCGTTCGCGCCGTTACCACCACACGTCTGCTGGACATCACCAGAGCAGTAAAAGTTGCAGTTTACGTCGTCCACCTTGTTGAGCGGGATGGTGTTGCCGCCCCAACATTCACGATGGTACTGGGTACCGCAGAAAACATTGCCCTTGCCGTTGCAAGCGGTGATACACTGGGCATTAGTGAGGCTGTCGTTGGCAAAGAGCTGGTTTGGCAGTTGGCGGCCGGGGGTGTTGTCCTGGAAGCAGCCCACGTAGCGGTACTGCCCCTGCCCATTGGGCAGCAGAGGGGCCGCCTGCTCGGCAACGGCGTTGCAGAAGAACTGGATGAACTGCTTTCCCAGCTTGGGGTCGTTGGTGTTGAGCGTCCACTGCGCCGTTCCGTTGTATGGGTCGACGTTCCACTGTGACTTGGGCACGGTGCAGGTGAGGGTCGCGTTGCCGCTCTCGCCGGGGGCGAGCGACGTGCCTTCCGCAAGGTCAATCTGGTTGGCGGCTCGGATGAGTCCAGGAACGCCAAACGGAGGCTTGGACACCGTCAGGGAGAGCTTGACGCCATCCGTGGGAGCGGTGTTGGTGATGCGGAACTTGAGAGACCTCGACGTGTTCTCCGTGACGTTGCCGAACGTGAAGGCAGTGCTGTTGTCAAACTTGACCCAACCACTGCCGTCGGGCGTTTGGAACTCAAGCAGGGCACTTGCGGCCGGGCCAGACGAGCCGGCGATGGAGACGGTCGCATTGCCGCCGTTGCTCACAAACTTGACAAATCCAGAATACGTGCCGCTGGTCGAGGAGTCGAAGACGACGTTGACAGTAGCGCCCTGGTTCGCGGCAACGGCCGTGGGGATCTGCTTCAACGTGAACTTGCCAACGACTAGGTCGCCTTGACCGCTCCACGATGCGTACGGGCCAGTCGAGCTCGTGCTCGAGTACAGAACCTGCGTGATGGACAGGGGGGCGTTGCCCCTGTTGGAGACAACGAGGGTCTCTGTGACGCCGTTGGGGTCATCTCCCGTCACGACACCCTTGAAGGTGATGGTGTTCGGGCTGAGGCCGAGGAGAGCCCCCGAACTCTGGCCTGTACCAGTGAGACGCGTGTGGGTGCTTGTGCTGTAGCCGGCAATGCTGTTGGTGGTGTTGACGAGGATATCATCGGAGATGAAGCCGACGCTGGTGGGCTTGAAGATGCCGTTGAACGTAAACGACTGACCCTTGGGGACCTGGACCGGCAGCGTGGGAACACCAGAGACCTGGAAGTTGGTGGGGTCGTCTAGCGCGATGCCGGTGACGGTGACGTCAATGTTGGCCGTGCAGCTGATTGGCTTGGAGGCGCTGCTGTTGGCGATATCGACGTTGCCGAAGTCGACGGGTGAGGTGCAGTTCAAGGGGACGTTGACGGGGGAGCCAAAGCCGTAGACGAAGCCCTGGTTCGTGCCGACGTAGACGGTGCCGTCGCCAAAGACGGGCCGGGTGAACTTCATCGTGCCGGGGATGTTGAAGGAGTTGATCATGACCAGCTTGTCATCCTTGGGGACAGCATTGTAGATCTTGAGATTCAGGCCCTGGACGTCCGTGACCCAGAGCAGACCGGTGCCCGGCTGGCCGTTGAGCGACGTGACAGTACCGTGGCTGACGCCGAGGATGTAGGCGTTGGCAGCGGGCGACTCGGCGACCTTGGTGAAAGAAGCCTTGCCGCCATTGCACGAAAATTTGAAGACGGCCGTGGGGTACTGAATAACGTTGATGTAGATGTATCCACCTTCCAGGGGATAGACGCCAGCGCCGGCGTAGACCGAGTTGGGGTTCTGGTAGACCTGGATGGCGTCGTCCAGGCCATCGGCGCCGTTTCTGTAGCCGCCAAGGTTGTCGAGGTTGAGCCAGTACGTCTTGCCGCTCTTGCCCGTGACAACGCCGATGCGCCTGGCGTCACCGCAAGAGAATGCCGATGGCAGAATCTCCAAGGGGCTCGTGCCGAGATCCTTGTCTGCACCGTCCAGCGCCTGTTTTTCCCACGGCATGAAGAAGTCGACCAGGTTCAAGCTGCCGTCCGTGTTCTGGGTCATGTGGATGGCGGCCTCCTCCAGAGACGTGGGCGGGTTGTAGCCCTTGACGGGGACGTTGGCCAACTGAGACGCGTAGCCGTTGCCGGTGGCGGCCCAGATAGAACCAGCGTCGTCGGAAGCCAGACCACCGCCAGACATCCAAATACCACCGCCCTTGATGGTGTTAGGCACGCCTTGGCCCTCGGTAGCCCACTTCTCGACAATCTTGCCCTGCTTGTCCCAGCCAACGATCCAGCCGGTGAAGTTGTACTGGACGCAGTGCGACGCAAAGCCGGCGTAGATGTAACCGCCGGTGAGCAGAAGAGCCGGGCGCTGGTGGTGGATGCCGCCGGTGAACATACGGGTGGGGTTGTTACGCGCGATGAGTCCCTCGAGGTCGATGGGGAAGCCGGGCTTCTCGGAAAGGTCGTTGAGGTCAATGGCATGGACGTAGTATCGGCCATTGGGGCGTCCCTGAGCGCCGTTGCCGCCGTTTTGGTTGAGATAGGTCTTTGCCGTGAGGTAGAGCGTCTCGGTGTCGGGGTCAATGACACCAGTGGAGGTGACGCCGACGGTGGGGTTGATGTCCACGCAGCCGTCGAGATCAGCCGTGAGAAAGGGAATGTGTAGGTTGCGAGAGGCGACGATCTCGCCCGTCTTTGCGTCGAGCTTGTAGAGGTTGTTCTGCGTGGTAGCCCAGTAGACGTACTGCTTGGTGCCGCTCTTGGGGGTGTAAACGAGCGGCTGAGAGAAGATCTGCTCCGGGTTGCCATTGTACTGGCCGGGAAGTTTTGTCTTGAAAAGCTGTCCAAACTGTGAGCTTCCTACAACAGCCGGGTCCATGTTGTGGTTCCTGGGCCATAGTTGTGTCAGCGGCGGCGCGACCCAATGTCAAGCGAGAGAAGGGCTCACGTCTGGTAACCAGCCCGGGTGTTGTCACCTCCCCAGGTGATGGTATCCGTCGAGGCCAGCCCGTGAGCCAGCCCGGCGAGGGCGGCCACGAACACAGCGCAGACGGCTTTCATGTTGGCGACGACAGGGGTATGGATGTAACGAGCGTAGCTGTCATCGACGACGTGCTCTTCCTCCCTGTAGCGAGGGGAGAAGGCGGTCGGTATATCGTCACCTACTCTGCACAGCGAACGAAGAGCAGGATGGGCGAGCGAAGGGGAGATCCCACGGCGGCGGCCATGGTGTCGATGGGGCCGGGCCGCCGTCTTATTCTCTCGGTGGTCTCTCGGGCGGATGGGCGACCCGAGCGATGGCACCGTTCAACCATTGCGGAAGCTCGACGATGGGTCGTGGGGCGTGGGTGCCGGGAAATTTGCAGCGACCGGGGCTCTGGACTCGGGCTCCCAAGTTCGGGATGCACCTGGCACCTGCAGCCTCGATTCGTCAATGCTGCAGGCGACGGGTGCAGTGAGCCGGGCTGTGCCACTGGCGGGGGGAGGGTGGAGGGCGGAGGGCCAGGTACAGACTACGAGGTACTGCCCTGCGAGGAAGGCCGTTAGAAGGTACATGCCTACTGCGGCGAACGGGAGAACACTCCCCCCAGCTCTGGGCATGCCCAGCCAGCGTCGAACGCCCGCTGAGGGTGTGGACCTGCGGTTCCTCAGGTGGGAACCCGCAGGCGGATAGGCGCAGGTGAGAATCGGTGGCCTGGCGTGGATGGACCTAACATGAATGGATCTCGCCCGGGCCAGGCCCCCCGAGCCGCCGGCTCAGCCTGGGCTGCGCAGACTCGAGCCCTGTGAGGTGCGGTGAGGTGAGGTGAGCGCTCCAGCTAACACGGGACGGGAGTCGGCGCGAACGGTGCGGTGCCTGCCCCCGCTGAGGCGCCGCTTCCCACGGCGGTGCGCTGTCGGGTGTGCCTGAGCGTTTTTGGTGGCCCCGGCGCCGCCCCTGGATGGAAAGCTCGGCGCCATTTTCGCACACGCTTAGGGGGGGGGGCTCCCTTTGTGCCGGCGCCGTTGGTGTGTCCCCCCCGGCGCCGTTGGTGTGTCCCCCCCGGCGACCTTGGCACACCCTGACGATGGGCCCATCCAATGGCGACGACGCGCCGCGCCGGCTAGCGCGCCGAGCTAGCGGCTTCTGGGCAGCCCAAGAGGGCGCGCCGGACAGGGGATATCGAGGTCCTTCCTGCCTTACTTCGTACTGCGGATGGGATGGGAGGTGTCTAAATTTGTGCCCATCGGGTTGTTGCGAGCGAGGGGCGTGCGTGCGTGGGCGCTGGGCGCTACGGTGCGGTAGGAACGACTTTTCTCGTTTTGCTTTGTTCTTCATAGAGGCCCGCCCGGTCGACGACGGCGGCCCTGTTGGTTCGAGTGTCGAGGTTGCTACTGTACCTACCTAGTTGGTGGGTTTGCGAATCTGTGCCTCCATCCTACCTACCTATCTGCCTACCTGTGCTTTCCTTTGTGCTGGCGCCATGGAAAGACCCCGAGCCGCACCACGGATGAGGCCACGACTTTTGTCGCCATCCATGCCGTTCGTTGCCGTGATTCTCACAGGAGCGTTGCATCGCATCTCAGACACGGCGCCGCCGCAGCCGCGCCGCCGTGGTAGGTACGTTCTCGGCGCGGGAACTAACAATGCTTTGTTCGTTCGCCTTTCCCACCACCCAGTAAGTAGAGCAGCTTCGTTCCCGACGGCCATTGCCACGCTTGGAACAGCGTTGTCGCCAAGGAACGCACCCAAGCACTTCGCAGTCGTAGTGCGTCTGCCAGCGTGACGGATCATCGATCGTCTCGTATTCCAGACCCGAGTCGCGCCGCACTGGCGCAGCCGGCAGGCTCCGCCGGCACCACTGCTCCCACAATCCTGCCTGCCACCACGCCACACCCTTCTGCCGACGAAGCGCGGCGCTTCTCATCCGCGCCCAATTCTCGACCAGCAGGTCTCGCCTCGGCCACGCGAAGTGCTTGTGTCGCTCGACGGCCGAATCAGGCGCTGCCCAGTGGTGCGGCTGTGTCAATATATTGATCTCGCCCTCTGGTCTCGTCTCCCGACACCCTCGTCCTCCGACTCACCAAGTTTTCCTTTGCGCCCCGCCGCCCCGTCGGTGTGCCCGTATACGTGGAAGCCAGATCCGATCCGGACCCTCAGCCCCCCTGGCCCACGTGCGACGCTATGTTTCCGTAGCCTCATCGCGGACAATGATAGTCTGTCCATTCTTTGCATGGTCACGATGGCGGTCCGTTGTCGGGACTCTAGGCTGTCCGAGCTGGATGTGCAATCGGTCAAGGCCTTGTCGCGCATCCCGATGCATATTTCGTGCGACACGAGATCTCGCCTACCATGCAAAATGCCGTTGCCACATTGCTACCAGGCATGGGGGTCGACATGTTGCCGACGCACTGCATGGGAGCAGGCGTTTCTGTGCGCAGGCACCCGCTGCAAGGGACGTCTACAATACAGTGCAATGTAGCAGTACCTCCTTCCGGAGGCTTTCAGCCCTGTCAGGAAAAGTCCTGGGACTGTGCTCCAGCCGCTCTGCCGAAAAAGAAAAAAAAACCGTGACCGTGACGCCCGCACGCCTCGACGCCTCACCTGCCGGTACCTGACACTTGGGTTCGGTAGCCTTCTCAGCCGCCCGGCGCGAGAAGAGTCTAGTCTCTGATGGTGCCCCCCAGCCCTGGCGATGTCGGTGCCGGGAAGACATGCTCATCCTGATCCCAGCCCGCGGCAATGCCGTGTGCGACGTCGCTGGGACATGCCCGTTGCGTGCACTGGGATGTCGCGGAAAACAACATCAACTCATGTCGTGTGAGGCGGCATGCAAACCACGAACTGCTTTGAACCAAGGAGCCGCGTGATCCATGCTGACGTGTTTGCCGGTGCCCCAGACAGATGTCTGCGTTGTGCCTCAGGCCACGCGGTTCTTCACTTTGAACCACCAACAGCATTCAGCACGAGCTATCGAAACACATAACATTAGTATGTGATTTAGTGTGCCTTCAGCCCTGGCCTTGTTTCTTGGCCGCCAGTCATGTTTATCAACTGGGTTGGCTGCCTGGCTCCCTCTGCAATCTCTTGAAGAAAGCGGCTGGGTCAAACGAAAACTCACTCACTATGCACCTTGAAGGCTTTGTTGTGTCTGGGAAGGTAGGGTCATCCAAGGCCTGCATATACCTGCGTGGTTCCTAGCTATCGTCAACTTGCCTCCCACTGCAGGTTTGTCAAGATGAAGATGGACCCAACAGGTCAATTCCAGCGAGCACTGTTCTGCGAGAGGCTATTGAACTCGATGAGCCGCGAAGCCAACCGACAGGCCGAAGGTGGTAACACGATTGTCATGATCGATATGCAGCTGCGTCATGGCTGCAGGAACTCATTTCCCGTGCGGGTAGCCGCATCACATTGCACAAAGACCTGGGGTCCGGGCCAGCCTCGAACTCAACTTGACGTTGCCACCGGCATCTTGTTTGCTGCAGCATTCGCGCTCGGGCGCGGCAGCCTCTTACAGCGGCGAAATCGCCTCGGCACGTTCAAGGTTGCTGAAGCCGCGCTGTGGCTTAGATGCGCAGCCAACAGCGGCGTCGGGTCATTTCTCTGGCGGCTGCCCCTGTGACGACGCGCAAGCCATGGCGAGTTCCTGCAAGTATCAGGGGCACGGCAAGCGGCTCGAGGCATTGCAAGGGGACTACGAGCGCCACCGTACCTGACTCCTCCTGAACACGAAAAAGGGGTGGAATCCCTGGCATCAATGATGATTGCTACTGAAGTCACCCAGCAACCCGGCCGCCCTGGCCGCCCTGACTAGGAAAACGGCGACTTTGGCTTTTCTTGCAGCTTTCCATCTAGATACACATCGACCTTTTCGTTGTAAAAGCACAGCAAGCCTGCTATTCCCGCACTCTCGTGCGTCGGGAGTCGGTAATACCACACCAGGTCGTCGTGCTGCGTCCCATCGACGACAACATGGTAGTACTCGGCGTCCCCCTTGTATGGGCATCGTGTTACTAGGTCGCTCTTTCGGAGGGACGACTGATCTACGGCACCGGCCGATAGGTAGTACCTCGTTGGCAAGCCCGTTTCGAGTAGGTGGACGGAGTTGGGTGCCTTGGCTACTGTCTTGCCACCAACCTTGATCTCGACTGGACGCGATGAGGGGAGGACGTCTATTCGCTTGAATGGGTCCTTGGGATGCACGTATATCACGGCGTCCTCCTCGAGCCACTGATCTGCACGTGTAGGACGTTAGTCACACCCCTCAATGCAACGCGGGCGCCCTCAATGAGAGCGTTGGTGTATTTATTTACCCATGGATCCAAACTCCAACCTCACCAACCCGGCCAGGGCTCCCAGGCTCCTGTCCTCGGTGAATCGCAGCACGCGGTCGGTCCGGAACTCGCGGAGACCGTCCCGCGCGGGAACTACGAGCTCCACGACGGCGGCGCGGGTGACGCTATCACTGCGCACGAGCGATTTGTCGCGCAAGGTGCAGCCGCGGGCCGTGAGCTCGCCGTGCGGCACATAGTAGTGCGGGTAACCGTCGTGCTCCCAGACGTGGACCGCCGCGGTCGTATCGACGATGGTGCGGTGCGCGAGGACGACGCGCACGCGCCGGGACGTGTGATGCACTTTGCGCGGGCCATTTTGGAGGAGGTAGCCCGCCAGCTCGGCGAGGCTTTATCGGTTCGAGGGCGAAGAAGTACCCAAATGGATTAGCGACCAGCTGTTCCTTCGTACAAGCTGCGGGGGACTGGTGTGCGCTGCGCTTACTCGGTTCCATGTGCCCCTGGTCTCAACATGATGGATGGTTTTGTTTCTTCGCCCAAGCGCGTGCCGTGTCTCTCCGTCTTGCGAATCTGTGGTTCCAGAAGCACTGACTGGAAAGGCAGCAGGTTTATCGATGTTGCAAAGACGGGCGACGAGTTTAATGGGCTTGGTCTTTGTGGGGATGTAAGCAGACATGGATATAAATATCCTGCCACATCACACAGCCCTGCTCTACCCCGCAGATCGCATCCCTTGCCGCGCGACGTGGGCAGCCATGACGCAACTCGCGGGTCTTTTTCCCAGCGCGCGCGGAGTTGATTGTGCGCGAGCACAAAGCAGTTGGCGACGTCACCTTGGAGCTTTGCCTCGCAAGGCGCAGCGTTACGCCGCCACGAGGGGCCCCGTCCAATGTCATGGCTCGGGACACGCCTTCACATGTTACAAGGCCTTTGTTGGGTGTGTGTGATGGTCACGTTATTGCCATTTGGGCACGTTAGCCTGCGTGGCATGTTTTGGTCGGAGGCAGATATTCGCAATGAGGCGGTGCCAAGGCTTCTCTCAATCCGTGGTGTTGCAAGCGGTGTGGGATTTGGTATCACGTCGATCTCAAAAGGCCGCAACATGTGATCCAACAACAAACATTGAATGGGTGTGACCAGGGGGGCTGCTGCCCTTGATTTAGTTCCGTGAATGCGGAAACGTTGCCGGAGTCGGGCGCGCGCCGAGCATCAGGTCATTCCGTCTTCCATGCTGCAGTGCTGCGGAAGTGGTTGACGATGTTGGGCTCAGGTGGTAACAAATTGAGCCGTTGGCTGCTTCGTACTTCGTATCAATGCATGTCAAGTTGCGCAGATCGGTCGCACATTGATTGCAAGTGTTGCAGGACCCCGTGCCGTCAGGCCGCCCCCCGGCGCTCCATGTCAACCAAAGTCCTGCTTTGCGAGCTCGAAAAGGTATTGACGCTGCCGCAACCCGACAGGAAGGGGGAACCCTGTATGTATTATACGCTTTCTGCAAGTGATGCACAGCCATTGAGTTGATGCCACACCGTCACTGTTGCAATGCAGGCCACACAACGAGTAAAAAATATCACCACTTCAAACGATACGAATTGACCGTGCCTACGTGTGCTATGCCGTCCTGTCAGGCACGTATTGCATGCCCGCTAGTCTTCAAGCCACTCAAGATTCGACCCTGCCAGTGCCTCTGCCGAGTCTGCAACATGAGAGCCCGGGAGATCAGCGTTGATGACGAAGCCCGCCTGTGGCAGTACCCATGAAACACTTGCAACTTGGACGCAGTTGTTCGCCCAGATAGAAAAATGATTCGAGAGGCCCTAGCTGCACGGGAGTGATGGTGTTCCTTTTATAAACCGCTTCCTGCGACAGGGGTGTCCACCCTACAACCACGCGCTCGAGCCAAGAAACGAATCGGACATACGAGGTTGCAGTCAAACTGGACGCCGTTGTGCTTGAACCGTATCATAACAGGTTCAGTGGACTCGGAGATGGCCTTGTTTCTATTGACGCAAATCTCCATCGGACAGATGGTGTGCATGGCAGTTGAGCCAACTCTGGCTAGGGCCTCCGAGCCCGTGACGAAGCCATCAATGTCCCCATTGGACCTTTGTACATTAGCATGGTTGCACAATCGCCCATTGAAGAGCAGGCAAGGGGTCCACAGTGGGACTGATGTGCCAACTGGTTCTGATGTTTGTCTTGGAGGCGTCTGGATGGTGCGCGGCCCGCAACTTGGACCATTCGCCGGTGTCCCTGTAGTATCTCTCTCGTACGATGAGACTTCGGATCTCGAGGTGATCCATCCAAAACGCGGCACGATCCTCGTTTATGAGAGCGATGGAAACATGCGGTGTTCGGCGACAAACTATGTTCTTGCCAACCCCCCCACGCGATAACTTTGCAGCCAGTTGTTTGGCTACGAAGCACATCAAGGCGGCGTCGATGGACCTTGATGCTTCACTCGTATGATGTTTCCCTGCCTGCCTAAAGCCGGTCGCACGAATCCGACGATGCCATTCCCCGCAATGCCCCGCAAACTCCACGTCACATTGCTGGCCCAACTGCCAGACCCCCACCTCGCCATACTGCGTACTTGAGTTCAAGGTCCACCAACCATCCCTGGTTCTTACGTCGCTACAGACAGCAGTATGGCGGTGACCTTCAATGAGACTTGAGTTCACGTATCTCAAAGAACCCTTGTACGCTAGTACATGGCGAAAAGGCCAGAACCTAGGCGTGCTCCGCCTCTTTTCCCGCGCGCGCTCTCGCGACGAGCTTCTCTACTGGCGCGTCCACATGATAGTTCATCGTCTTCCGCATATCGCCCAAGAAGAAGCAAACCACGCACGCCAGCACACCAAACGGAGCCGCGATGATGTAAACTACGCGCAGTCCGTCCGCATAAGCCTGCTTATAGGCCAGAGACCCCGCGCTGATGATTGCCGGAGTAATTCCTCGAACTGCCTGCAGCTTAGCAGGCGCACCGCCGCCCAGCGCCTCGATGAAGGCGCCAACTGACGTCGATGGGAGCCCTGCTTGAGTCGTGGCCTTCGCTACATATTCGGGTATGTAAGATCCAAGTCGCCTTGCCACAGCAGCCGCGTAGATGGACGTAAACACCGTAGCACCGACCGCCCGGGCGCTAGTGGTGACCGCCGTCGCAGTAGCGATAAGGTGATGGGGCGTTGAGAGTTGAACTCCAGCTACGATGAGGATCAGCGGCGCGCCGAACCCAAAGCCGGATAGGGTCGCAAAGATGACCGCTCGCGTGGAGTGGTCAGGCTGGACAGTGGCGAAGCCGATTGTTCCAGCAGTCCAAAGCAGCCAGCCCACAAACAGGGGCGAGCGAATTGTCCTCATCCGCATGCTTGCAAATCCAAAGGTCAAGGTGCTTATGGCGCTCGCAATCCAAAATGGCAGAAAACGTACCACCATCAGCACCGGATCGGTTTCAAAGAGCATAGTCGTCCTTGTTTGTGCATAAACTGTCAGCAAGTCTAAAGGATGGTTGCACTCTACTGGTCAGGAGATGGCTCACATGACGGGGTAGAAGAGGATATACGAGAAGAGCACGACCGCCTCGATAAAAATGAGGCCAACACATATCGCGAATGTTTGGCCCCGCTCTCTCCCACGACCGAAAAGATCGTGGTGCAGAATACCCGTGCTATTTCCTTTCCACTCATAGAGTGCGAATGCGGTCAAAACGGCGATGCCGGTGATCAGCGTTGCCAGAGGTGGTGCCGAAGTCCACGGAAACAGTTCGCCTCCTAGGTTCAGCCCTACCAGAAACAGGGTCAACCCTGTGGTGAATAGTGCAGTCCCCGCGAGGTCCAGTCGCCCAAGCTTTTGCCAGAACGACAGTTGGTCCAGGTGGGTGTGTCGTTTCGGGGGCTGGTACCCAAATTGAATACCGACGGCGGTGAGGCCCCAGATTGCCATTTGAAACCACTGGTCGGAGACGCTGTAAGCATATAAAGCTATGACTCAAGGACAGGGTTTGGTTACATAGAACATCCTCCATCCGGTTTCTCCATTGCGTTTTGTCAATGCGCCAATGGCAAGAGGGCCTGCACAAGCGCCAAGTGAAGCCGCGACGTTCATCGCAGATTGAGCCACTGCGAAGTCAGTCATAGATCAATCTGGTTTGCAGGAACCACTTGATTGGCATTCGCTTATCACGTACTTGGTCTCCAGCGCCGAGGAAGAATCTCACTTGGCACGCAGTAAGCTAAAGGGACACTGGCAAACCCGAAGCCAATCAGTGTTTGGGCGCCGATGAGCCGGTAGATGGTGTTGGAGCCCGGCGCTATGGCGCAGCCGACGAAGGAGATGGCCGACGTCCAAACGAGAATGGGCTTCCTCGCTTGAAATGTGTCTGAAGCGAACGAAATGACTGGCCCAATCACGGCCTGTACCAGAGACAGGGACGTAGGGACCCATGCCTGCCTCTCCGGATTGTGCAGGTCACGGCCAATGTAGGTCAACTACGGAGACACCATCAATACCGCATGAGCACCGGGGGAGGGAAGCAACTCACTACTGTCGGAGGGCCTTGAAGAGCGATGAGCTGCACCAGGTTTAGCAGAAACATGGCGGCCAAGGCCAGGTAGGTCCGGGCGTGAAGTTCCGGCTCGATATCGCCATCCTCATAGTCCCAATTAGAGTCTGACGATGCCGTGGGCTCGCCTCGACCTATTTGGCTGACTGTCTTGTCGTGACTGATGCCATGATCAGGGGTGGAGGACACCGTCTGCTCTTTGAGCTGTGTCTCTGCTGGGTTTCGCTTTTCCGTCGACATTGCGGGCCCTGAGCTCGCTGGTGCAACTACATGCACTAACCTTGTCGAAGCCAGCAGAGCAGTTTTTATTGTAATAATAATATGATTCGAGAAAATGCGGCAAGATACTCGTCATTGTATCGAAGCACTGGTCTTCTGAGAAGGTGCCGGGACCGGAACTTAAGAACTGAACCCAGGAGACTACCCTTTGCTCCGCGGCTCGGTCACAAATTGCGGGGCAGCGGGACAGCTCCAGTAACGCAGTGTATTTTGCAGAACGTCTCCGCGTTGGACGTGTTGGTGGCGACGCGTGCAGAACTGTCGCACTGCATGTTCCAATCCGAATGGGGGTCGTGCACCAATGGACCACGAACGGATGTTTAGAAGCCCTCTTCACTTGTGGCGGAGTTTCTCTTGAAGGACACACGAAATGCTGGAATTCGAATCTAGAGTCCATCAGATTTGGACTGCCTATCGGGTTACATGTACTTCGTTTTGACGATGGCGATTGAAGACAGCATCGAGCTTAGGATCTAAGGAAGGGTGTGGTGTGTCAAAATGCCTGCTTTAACAACCTCTTAGCATTGTTGGCAACTTGGCATGTATCATGAAAAAAAAAAAAAAAACTGTTGGGCTCTGGCGCGCCCATGACGACTGGAGGGTTGTGACAAGGATGATTTACCGCGTTTCTCGGGAAATTCTACCGAGCCACGTACTGTGTCCCCAACGGGTTCAATTTCAACAGGCCAAGTATGAAGTAGCTGCCCAGCATTTGCCAGGGCCTCGCTGGCCGTGCATAGTTTGCCTCTGAAAGACTGGCCATGATCAATGTCAACTGGACATGGACTCAGTGGTTGGTTCTGTCGAAACCCCATGTATGCTTGGTAGTTGGGGCTCGCTGAAGCTGGAGTTTTAGATTGTTCAGGCCCATCACTTGGGGTGAGAATTAGTTACGGTCCGACTCTGAAGGGTCTTGTCGTGTCAGTGGGCGGCTGCTTGCATCTGCCATCGTGAACGGCGCGGAATGACGGCGCCCGATTCGGCAGACTGGGGGCCTCTCATTGGACCAGGTTGGTGACTGAGGTGCCCCGCAATAATTTGCAGGATTTGGGGATCTGGCAAACTGCCCCACAAACGAGTGCCTTGCATTGTTCAAGTTGCACGTAGATACGTGGGGACTGGACTGGAGTCGACTCGTGATCGTATACTACCTCGGTCACTTGAGATTTGACACAAGCGCCTACACAAGTCACCGGGCGCGGTGGTTTATCTCCGGCAGTAGCTTTTCTTGCTACTCGAATGCCATTGAACAGTTCCTATCTCTCGAGCATATGCCGGCGGTGACGTGGGCCTTGGTGAGACATGGACTTTCGTTCACAACATCGCGATATATGTAGAGGCGCTGTTCGAGCGTATGGTGTAGACTGAACACCGTGCATGAATGATCCCAGATGGCAACAACTTCAATCCATAATGTCCAGCTTGCGCAGCAAAACCATAACGATTGCAATGGGCGAGAACGATGATGGGTCAATTCAGCAGCAGCTATCGGAAGAGAAAGAGCGCTGAAGCGACATGACGGCCCATTGACGCTGTGGCCATGCCACGATTTGAAAATGCAGCGGGGGAGAGGTCCTTGATGTAGTTTTCCACACCCTTGGGGCACATGCATTCTTACGTGCACCTCGACTTCTTCTTAACAGGGTTCCACCAGCACGGATTGTCCGTCTTTGTGCACTGTGGATTTTGGTTATGGTCAGATCAATCCAGGCCTCACGAGTGACGCGGGAGACTCCTGAGACTTACACGCTCGCCGTCCATTGTGTTGCAAGGTCGTTTGGCTTCAACCAATCGAACCTTTTGAATTCCGTTTTCTCGACCCGTTTCACTGGTTTCAGTGATGCATTGCTGCACGGCGGCGTCGCATTTCTGGAAAAACAGGCCGTGAGTCTCATTTTTGCATAGCCCGCTGCAAAGAGCAACCTACTCCTTGAACTAGGACAGGGCCAGCAATAGAACAAGGGTCAACAGGGTCCAAGTCAGTAACACGAGTGCTCATGCTGCCTGCACCGAAGGCGAGAAGAGAACCGCAAAGGCTGCTAAACTTCATGTTGACGGTTGTACATCTGCGTGTGTGACCGATGACTCTAAAGAATCTGTGAAAAGACAGAATTTCTCGAGGGAGACTCGCCGGTTTTATAATCCACACAATGCTGGGAATTTGCGGCCATTGACGTGGCCGCCCGGTAGATAACGGCTCGTACGGATTGATTGCCAGTTTATCGAAAGCGCGATACGTCAAGTGTGAGACTGAGCGAAAGCCACTGGCTTGGCCGTCCAAATCTTCTGGTCATTTTAGAAGTAGGCTTGGGACACGAGCCCGAAACAAAAAGCCAAGAATGCGCAACGATCACGCCCTGGATGATGTAGGTTCAAGATGGTATTTTAGCTGCAGATAAGGCTTCGTGACGCCGCGACATCGACCATAGCTGGCCGCGTAAGTCCAGTCCACATGAGGTTGATTTTGTCTGTGTAAAAGAAATTGTCACAAAACGCCACATGCACGGTTGATCTGCATATGCAACGTCGCTAGCAGATTAGAAGCAGGCCAGTGCGATCTAAACCTTTATCATCTACAGCACAGGCCTGAGCGCTTGAGATGTTTTGTGCCTGCCCTTTGCACTTCGTACGGGCCGAATTCTGCACGTGGACTCACGAGGAATGGACAAACGGCCATGCCGGCTTGGGCAGATTAGAAATGCCTCGGACATGTTCTCAGAGCAAGCAGGTAGGTCTGTTTCGATGACATGAATGATCATGGCAACTATCCGATAGGAAAAGGAACATGGGGCGAGACACGTTCCAGAAGCCACCTCCGCTCCCTCTTCAAATCGTGACAGAGATATATTGCCAACGAGAATTACTCGAGCAATCCGTTCTATCTCAAAGTTCCGGTCTCAGCAAATTCGCGGAGCATTCGTGCCACCGCGTGCAGTTCGACAGCGGTGTTTGTAGCTGCAAAGACAAAACGGTCTGGTCGCAAGACAACGAATTTTCGACTTCCAACTTCTCTGGCCATTCTGAAGGCATCGTATCCCGTCGGGTATGGTCGATTGGCACATAGGACCGGGTCCTGCGCAAATTCGTCGGCTGTCGCAAGGCGATAGACGGTCCCAGCAATGGCGCCGCCCAGGCCGGATTGAGTGCTGTTCAGAAATACAGTCACCTCATCTTCTCTCAAGTGGCCACCAGACATCTCTCTCAATCTTTCCAACTCTCCACGGCATAAGATTTGATCTTGATCATCAATCTTATTCAATAGAATCACGAGCTGAAACATTCCAACCTTGTCTGGAGCAAATATGAGGTCGTCGGTGAAATGCACTGGCTCGTCTCGGGTTTCCTTGTCGACGATCCGTTTGGCATACACTTGGGGAAAGTTGACGCCACCCCCAAGAGCCGGAACGAAGGCCATATCCTTTCCATCGACCCATTTGTAGCTGGTCATCCCTTCTCTGCGATGCCCAAGATGAAGCCAGTGCTTCCAGCTGGGGATCAGCTGGATCGCCCAAAGGTACCAGTCACGAATCATTATTTTGACGGCGCTCGATTCGGTGACATAATCTCCGTTTTCCACGGTTGCTCTGAGGGACTGTTCGAGCTGTTGCTTCCGCTCCGAATACCAGCCTCTGAATAGTTCGTGGTACTCCACCAGCTCTTGGCCGGCGGCATGATTGACCGCTAATCGAAGCCGCCATGTCAGCGACAAGGCATCGCGAAAAGCCGAGGCAATGCCTTGACCACCAAATGGAGGGAAGACGTGCGCTGCGTCACCGCAAAGTACCACTCGCCCGAGCGACCACTTGTCGCAACTCCGTGCTGCGAAGCGGAATGGCCGGCAACGCAAGACCTCTATACAGTCCAGAGGAAACACGACCTCTTTCTGGGGGATCCCGTATCGAGATCCAGGATGTGTGATGTACGGATGGACAACCTTGATAATGCTTGCTTGACTGGCCATTTCTGTCGGGTCTTCTCCCTGCAAAACGACGAACTCAAAGCGCCACAGGCGGTCGCTCTCCAGGCCGAACCGTCCACAGACAGCTGGGCGGGTAGGGTTGCAGAGAAAGCGGAAATTCTTTGGGAAGAACTCGTCGTAGACTTGCTCCGGCGTGAAGCCCTTGTCCCAAAGCGGAAACTCTGGATGCGTTTCCGGCGTGGGAAAGGAGATTCTCCAGTTCAACGCGACCCATACCTTGTCGTAGGGTGCGCTGGCTTCTCTTTCCAGGGTAACACCCCGCGGCTCTAAATACTGCTTCCGCGTAAAGCCAGTCTTTCCATCGGCACCAACGAGGAATTTGCCGCGGACGGTTCGCAAGTCGCCAGAGGCGTCGACATAGGAGGCGTAGACCCAGTCGCTGTCCTCCCACATGGCATTAACACGCGCGCCCAGTCGAACGTCCGCGACACCAAGTTCCTTCATGCGATTTCTGAGGCCTTGCTCAATCAGTGGCTGTCGATGGCATAGAAAACCGGGATGCCCAGTGCCACCTTCAGTCTGCAGCACATGGTGATTAGCCATCGCTTGGTGGAACAATAGGATCTCATCACACACCGTGCTATAATCCATCACCATGAATGGCTTTCGGGAAAAGTCAGTATGAACACCGCCCACAAATCTAAATGTCCCCATTGCTCCAGACGAATGAGCGTTAGTCAGGTGTCTCGTCTCGACTCATACTTGATTACGAACCTTGACCAATCTCAGTAAAGACCTTGTTGTATATGCCACAAGCTTGGAGACAGCGAATCCCGTCCTCGTCAAGTGCAATTCCACGTGGATCTGCAGTCACTTCGAGCTCTCGCTCGAGAACGACGTGAGGTATTGCATCCTGGCTCAGCAGAGTCGACACCATGGCGCCCGTGGGGCCGCACCCACAGACGATCACGTCGGTAGTCTCCATACCCTCGAACTGTGCCTCAGCAGCTTGGCAAATGCGGCGTCAAACAGCATGTATGCTTGTTGCCTACAGCTGCACTTGCGTTTAAATAGAGGATATCACGGGCGAGGTGCCGGTACGGGCGCCATGTCCAAAACCAGTGGGACACCGGCAGAAGCGTGGGGCGGCTTTAAGCCCGACTGTGCTCAAAGGTCCCCAACCTTACGTGGGGCTCTATTTTACATTCAATTACATTACCCTAACTCAACTAACGAGCAGTTCCGTTCGGCGGTCTATGGTGCCCGTTTCCCCACAACATAAAGTCGAGACATAATGCGGGGATCTCTGAGTCCCGCATCGTTGTCATGCGGCCTGCCAACACGTCATGCGGGGCATAGGACATTCGCGTGAAGAGTAGGTGATGTCTCTCCTCGGCGGGAGGGATTGGATACATACATGTAAATTAGAACCGACCATGTGATTAAAAGGCCTCCGTAATGGTAGCGAGCAATATTGCATTGAAGCACGCCATAGCTACCAAGGTGTTTTCAAATAAGGTAGAAGCAAACCGGTCCCTTGAAAAAAACCCTTTGCCCACTTACGAATACATCGCCCAAAGCGTCCACAGATCAGAGGCTAACGCGATGCCCCTTGCTACAATGTGATCCTGCACGTGTTCGCGGTCCGCAGAATGTCCAAAGCATTCATGGCTGGAACGTGACCGACGCGAGAGATGTCAGGAATCTCGTGTGCAAAGTGTAGAGTACCCTGTGCTTCCTTCACTCTGCCGTGTCACTCACCGGGCCCAGTCCTGTAGAAGAGCACCTCGGCCTAACCTGGCCCTTCTCAAGTTAGGCCCTTCAATATTAACCTGGAGCGTTGGGCCAACTCATAAGTGGCAAGGAGCCCGTTCGGGTTGTGGGGTTGCTCGCACACCCCGCATTCTTGGCCATGCCCCCATCCCTTTTCATGTACCCCAGATTTTGCAGTCATGGTGGCAGGATCCGCGGGAAGAGACCGAGAGAGCAACGACAGCGTAGATGCTGCTGATGAGATACCACAGGGGAGACCACATCGGAAACGACAGCGTGAATGGCAATGCCATCACTGCGTTCACGCCTTCAAGAAGAAGGAGCATCTGATACGACATATCCGCTCACATACGAGGGAAAAGCCATTTGCCTGTGAGCATTGCCCCAAGGCGTTTGGCAGGCGGTAAGACATGACCGACCCCCATCAAACTCCAGTCCTCTAACTGCTCAAAATCTCTAATTTCAATGCTGCCACAGAGATTCTCTCCTTCGGCATGCTCGATCCCATGTAAAGTCTCGAGAAGGGCAACGCGTAGAGCAAGAACTTTCTCGTGCCTCGGACTTAGGTAAGTAGGGGAACCAACAGTGATATCTCGATGACTGTAATAAGCTGATCCTCGCCGAGTAGCTGATCTGGAGGATGGGTCAGCCACTGCTCGACAGCCGGATGTGGACAGCGGCATCATGTCTGCTTCATGTTCTGACGGTGGGACACACACGTCATGTCTCGTGGGCTCGATGGGCTTGTCCGTGCAAGAGAGCAGCTCTCTAAATCAAGACTCCCTCATTGCGTCCGACCACCTCTCTCACGTCTCTCCTTCAACGCTGTCATCAGGATACGCACAGCATGATGCACTCGGCAGCGGCATACAGACCACCTGCAACAGTTGGGAGATGCCTGCGGATTTTGATCTCCTCGGCTTTGAAGGCAACGCGCATGAGCCCCTTTGGCTTCTGGGCGGGTCTTTTGATATTGACGCCTTGAACTCATCCATCTCCGCGCCCGGCTCTCCTCGAGTGTACGGAGGAGCGCCGCCAAGCTTGGCACAGCATCGGTCCTGTGATTCACTCCACCCACTGCCAAACTCGGGGAATGTTGGTTCCGATCATGATGGCGTCCACGGAACGGTCCGAGAACGATGGCACACACGGCCGACTGTAAACGGATGGTTTCCATACAGGCCGACGAGGTTGCAAGATCAGGATCAAGTAGATGAAACTTACCGCAGTGGCCTGTCCAGCCGCCTGGCAGCACACCCACATGATAATGCGCTACCATCAGCAGACTTTCTGGTCAGTATAACTTGATTTTCCCTTCATGTTAGCTCGGCACGCAGATTTCTAGCCGTTTTGCCTCTTGCAGCAAGCTGACAATGGAGAAGAACTTGTGCATCAAGCTGTACTTTGCCAAGTTCCAGCCAGTCTTTCCATTAGTCCATGCCGCGTCTTTCCGCCCATCTTCGGAGAGTGCCCTGTTGCTGTTGTCGATATGTTCACTAGGTGCTCTCTTTGTTGGTTCCGCCGGCGCATTTGCACGGGGCAGGGCGATCTTTATGAAATTGAACAAAGCAATACTGGCATCGGTGAGTACATGCATTGATCATAGCCACACTGCGTCGTCACATCTGACAGTACCAGTGGGAAGCATATCTCTACCAAGGCGGCCGCGAAGCCCTGGCGGTCGCGCAGGCCGCCACTTTGGGGCAAACGTACGGGATGCTGTCGGGAAACCCGCATGACCTGCTCATGACCGAGAGCTTCCACGGCACAATCATCGCCTGGGCACGCCAAGCTGGCATGTTCCGTCGAGGAGGTTCGGACCACCTGCAGGCGGTGGCCGCACGAAGTTTCACCAGCACGGACGCTCTTGAGTCGGCGTGGCGGTCATGGGCGCAGGCCGAGGAAACGGTCCGGGTCGTCTTGGCTCTACACATTCACGACTCCGAGTTTGCAGTCATCTTTCACCACGAGCCGCTTCTGCGACACGACCCTCGAAGGCTACCGCGATGCTCCTCCGAGCCGCTCTTTGGCGCCGCCAACGCGGCTCAGTGGCACTCAATGCTCATGTCTGCGACCTTGCAGGATACGACCGCCAAAGGCGTCGAGGATGGTCAGGGCCAAGCGCCCGTCATGCACGCCTACGGCCTTCTGGCGGGACAAATGGCGGCTATTTGTGAGATGCGAGGCGCGACATTGGACGATCCGGGGGCGGCATCTGACGTGCGCCGTCGCCTCACGTCCTGGTATGAGACGCATTTCCCGAGCGTCCGGGCATCCAGCCGCGACACGCTCTGCCTCGCGATTCTTTGGCACGAGGCATTCATGGCGCTGTACATCAGCTTCGACCTGTTGGAGCGCGTGATTGGACGCGAGGGATCTCAAGGCGACGACGAAGATGTACGACGCATATGCGCCTGGGTGAACAAGGTGGAGGGCAGACGATGCTTGATGCACGCGGCACTCATCTACAAGCGCCTGCAAGCGTTGCCGATTAGTGCCACACCTGCGATTCACGTCCCCAAAGCGCTCTTCTACGCGGGCCTCGTCATTTACTGCCATGTCAAGTTCCGCTCGGCCGCGGTGGCAGCTGCTCATGGCGACCTCGACATGGCGGAAATAAGAGCGAGCGAGCTGCGGTACACGGCAGACTTGCCTGCCGCCGCAATACACCAGCCGGACTCGAGCTCGCTGTATGGGATCGCGGACCTTTTGCGCCGACAGGGACACTGGGAACTGTCGCGCCGATTTGGCTTTATTCTAGAGGCCCTGATTGACGACCTGACTGGCTCTGGGGCGGATGGTCACTGATGTAGCAAGCAGAGGATGACTTGACATTTCGACGTCTGTGTCTGTCTGTCCTGTACGAAGTATGCGGAGACTTGAGGTGGAACACAAGCTCAGGGTTGAAGCGGTCTGTAAGTTAGTAGACAAAACTAAGGCGGTCCCGGTGAACGGTACGAGGGACTCGACCTTGGCTCTGGCTCTGCTCTGTGTGTGTGCTGAAAGCCGGTAGGGAGACCTCATCGATCGTCGCCCGCGACAGCAAATGGCCTTTTGTACAAGACGACCATTGGCCAAGAGTCTGGAACCAGCGAGCGACCTGGTCGCTTCCCAAGACTCTCGAGATCGTTGGAGGGTAATCGTAGTACGATTGGGTGGACGAGGCCCTGGGACGTCTCGCGACCCAATGCGTTTGGGCTCATTCGCCAGCTGGCAGGACACCCTCAGCGACGTGTCACGGCGAGTGCGCGGCCGGACCCGGTGGGGTGAATGATGCCGTGTCGAGGCTTCATCCCACGGATCCTGCCGGATGTCGGACACGGTCGGCGGTCGGAAGAAGTCGCGGCGCTTGGCCGCGGGTCACTCACGGCTTCGGAAAGGGGGCAAGACGACGAGCGCGTTAGTCGGCGTTGGGCCCCCCTAGAGCTACCCGGGATGTTGTTAGACATGCTGGGCGGCTGTTGGCAGACGCAGGGGTACACCAATGCACTTGGAACGCCATTTGATGTGAAATTTGGTTTAGAGGCAAATCTACTTGTGAAGCCATGTTAGGGTATACGAGACCGCCAGCGAGGACAAAGGCTGGCCTTGATAACAATGACATTAAAATAAGCATAGTTGACGGGACGTAACACTGTCTGGTGGGATGGCGGATCCGTTTGCATCGCGCAAGGCAACATTGTGCGCCCAGCCCCGTTCATGGAAACATCAGTGTCTTGCCCAAGCAAGTAGCGTGTCGTCTTCCTCCCGAAAGGGGGAGGGGGGCCCAAGCTTACTCTTTATCGCTTCCATGATTGTTGATAGCATACGAAGTACAGTGGATAGCATACAGTGGGTGTACAGTGGGTGTAAGGAACGGTGTGAGAGAGGATAGGGGCCAAAGTTGAGAGCTCGCACCCGAGTATGCACCTCGCGTGGCCAAAACAGGCACCACAGTGGAAGATCCCGTGGGCAGGGCACCTACGGCACGTTACAGCACTAGCGCCCGACCGAGTCCCAAATGCCGCGCGGTGCCTGGCTGAGCGTGTGCTGCAATGAGCCTGAGTCACATCTCGGCAATTCTCCATAGGTAACTCTCCCTCCATTGCTGTCAACAGTTCTCATCACCATCACCATTGAGCAGGGGCACCATCGTCTCCGCCCTCCCCTCCGTGGCGTCTATCGTGGACCGACGTCGGCACGCGCGCACGGGCGACGGGAAGTCTGCAATGATCGATGCTGTGCAGCTCCCAGTGCCCACATCTTCGCAGGGGCGGCGGGGGCCACTAACGCCTACCCAGTACTAACTTAGGTATGGCATCATGGGCGCCGCGCCCCCGAACCCGCTCAAGCCTCCCCCAGCGCCAAAGATTGCCCCCCCGTACCGACGCGGCGACCGCTCTGCCGCCCCCTCCTGCCAGCGCTCAACGAGAGCCTGGCTGGTCTGGAACCACCTGGCGAGACCCTGTTGAGCCAATTGTTTGTTGAGTCGCAGAGTACGCAGCCAAAACAGCACCAAATGCCATGACTTGACACACGCTGGCCGTCTCAGCTCAGGCGCATCACATCGTGGCTCTGGTGAGTGGCACCGCCCAAGTGGATCTCTATCTGTCCATACACATGCACATCATTGTCATTCACGGCGGCTCGACCCCTCATTCCTCCCCCAGGAAGCCGCCGCTGAAGGAAAGCCGACGTTGAGCGGATGTGTCTTGTCCTCGGCAACGGGCCATCCATCGTATCTTTTGTCCCGACGACGGCTCTCGCACGTGTGACTCTGCCTCGACTCTACCTCTTGAGCTTTGGCCGCACGCGAATTGGAACCCTGCCTTACGCACAAGTCGTCTGTTCGCAAAGCAAAGACGTCGGGACGATGAGGGCTCGCACAGTCGCCGCCCTGGCGCCCCTCCGCGGTGCGGGACGTCGGTCAACAGCTTTGGTCCAGGCGCCCTGGACGACGACGACGACATCCGCAATCCAACTACTCCAAGCCCGCGGAGGCGCGACGCTCGTCGACACCCCGACCGCGGCACACGACCTCGCCGCGCCGCCCGAGGCCATTGAGCCGTCACGGAAAGCAGAGGCCAGCAAGGTCTTCCGCGATGCCGTCGCCGCCACGGCGCCGCGAAACACGTGGACGCGCCAGGAGATTTCCGCCATCTACTACCAGCCCCTCCTTGAGCTGGCGCATCAAGCTGTAAGTCGGGCATGCAATGCAACCAGCGATGGCTGCAAGTTTCTGATTGGTTTGCTTGCTTCATCTAGAGTACCGTGCATCGGCGGTTCCACAGCCCGGGTGAGGTGCAGCTGTGCACCCTCATGAACATCAAGACGGGTGGCTGCACCGAAGACTGCTCCTACTGCGCCCAGGCCACGCGCTACCAAAAGGGCACCGGCCTCGAGGCAAAGCGCGTCGAGAGCGTCGAGTCGGTCCTCGCCGCCGCGCGCCAGGCCCGTGAGAATGGCAGCACCCGCTTCTGCATGGGCGCCGCGTGGCGCGACATGCGCGGCCGCAAGACGAGCCTCAAGAACATCACCGAGATGGTCAAGGGCGTGCGCGCCATGGGCATGGAGGTGTGCGTCACGCTCGGCATGATCGACGACAAGCAGGCCAAGGAGCTCAAGGAGGCCGGGCTGACGGCGTACAACCACAACGTCGACACGAGCCGCGAGTTCTACCCGTCCGTCATCACCACGAGAACCTACGACGAGCGCCTGCAGACGCTGGGCCACGTGCGCGATGCGGGCATCAACGTCTGCTCGGGCGGCATCCTCGGCCTCGGCGAGTCGTCGGAGGATCGCGTCGGTCTGCTGCACACCGTGTCGACGCTGCCATCGCACCCCGAGAGCTTCCCCGTCAACGCTCTCGTACCCATCAAGGGTACGCCCCTGGGCGACACGACGCCCATTGCGTTTACGAGCATGCTACGCACCATTGCCACCGCCCGCATCCTCATGCCCGCGACCATCATCCGCATTGCCGCCGGTCGCAAGACCATGTCCGAGGAAAAGCAGGCGCTGTGTTTCATGGCCGGTGCCAACGCCATCTTTACCGGTGAGAAGATGCTGACGACGGACTGCAACGGATGGGACGAGGACAGCGCCATGTTTGGACGCTGGGGACTGTCACCCATGAAGAGCTTCGACAAGACTCCCGCCCAGGCCGGTGACATGGACGCACGGCAGTAAGAAGAGGCAAAACAAAAAGAAGTCGGAAAAGAGAACAAGAAGAATACAGTTCGCTTGAATTCAATCACAGTTTACTTGATTGCCGTGACCGTCTGTAGGTTGTCTCGACAGGTATCCGCGTCTCCATCTGCTGTCGCACCCACGCCTCGACGGCGTTGCACAACAGCTCTACCTCCTCTACCGTATTTCCGGCGTGTAGGCAGAGGCGAACGCGGTCTGTCCCTGCCGGCACCGTCGGTGCCACGATGGGGCGCACCATGAACCCCCTCTCCTGGCAGTGCTGACCGAGGCTCCTTGCCTTGGAGGTGAAGAGCGGCACGATGGGTGATTGCGGCGGTCCTTCATTGATGTGCAGGATGTCTCGTGTCGGCCTCGCACGAGAAATGAGAGACGTGAGTACATGATGCGTGTGCCTCATCAGCAGCCGTAGGTGGTCGAGGCGCTGCTCGATCTGCCCGCTCTGGAGGTATTCGTAGGCGGTCTGGATCCCGGCGAGCGCGGGATACGCCATGGCGGTTGTGTAGATGAGGCTGCGGGCGTAGTTGATGAGATAGCTCCGCGTCGTCGGCGAGCACAGCACGGCAGCTGACAACAAGTCAGTCAGATCGAAAGATTGGAGGGAGACGAGTTTGAGCAGAGAGTCTTACCACCGGCACAGCCCATGGCCTTGCCAAACGTGTGCACGCGCGCCCAGACGCGGGACTCGAGGCCCAGGTGAGAGACCAACCCCCTTCCCCGTCCGCCGATCCAGCCCGTCGAGTGCGCTTCGTCGACAATGATGTATCCGTTCCCGTGGTGGAGCCTCTTCTCGACACACTCGACGATGTCTTTGAGGGGTGCCAGGTCCCCGTCCATGCTGTAGACGCTCTCCACCGCAACGAACACGTTCGACCTTCCAGTCTTGACATTCTGAATGCCTTGCTCTCCGCTCGTAAGCTCCGTCAACAGGTCGTCCAGGCTCTTCAACCCGGTACTACTACTACCGTCACGACCGTCGTCGCCGCCGCGCACGCAGTTGTGCCTGAACGGCACCCTCCGCGCGCGGCTGAGCCTCATCCCGTCATGCACGCTGGCATGTATGAGCTCATCGAACAAGACCACGTCCCCCTTCTGCGGCGCGCAGCTGAACAGCCCCGTGTTGGCCTCGAAGCCAGAGTTGAAGAGCAGCGCGGCCGGCGCGCCGTGGAACGCCGCAATCTCCCGCTCCAGGGCCTCGGCGACGGGCGTGTTGCCGTCGAGCAGCCGCGAGCCGCCGGAGCCGAGCGAGAAGTGCCCCTGGTGGCACGCGCGGCCGAGGCGCTCGAGGTACGAGGCTTGCACGGCCGCGTCGGAGGACAGCGAGAGGTAGCTGTTGGAGGAGAAGTCGACGGAGCCGGGCGACGGGAGGGTCAGGCGGCGCAGGCGGCCCTGCGTGCCGCGCCGGGCGAGCAGGGAGGCGAAGACGTCGTCGAGATGCTGCTGCCCCATGGCCCCGGGGGGTTGATGATCGAGACGGCAAGCGTCAATTGATGCGAGCGGTCCTGCCCGTCAACTACTACGACGATTGACTCTACGATTCTTTACCACGCCAGAGCATCGTGACATGAGCTAGTCGTAGCCCAGCAAGCCTGCCCCTAGCTATGGGTCAAACTCAAGGGGGTGGGCCAAGCCCGGCAGTCTTCAGTTCACAATCCGTCAGGAGTCAGGACCGCCTATTCGTGCCGAGACGCCATCGCCCCCTCCCACCCCCCTTGGCTGGCTGCTTCCCAGGGGCAAAGAAGGTAAAATGTCTCTTGTCCCCAATGCCAGCACTCAGCGAGTTCCGTTGCGGGCCGGACGGCCGCAAGCACCATGCCTTTGGGGTTCTCGTCGGCTCAAGCCATGGCGCCCCCGGCTTAAACGCTGTTGAGTCACAGTGAGCCTCGGTTGGGAGCCGGGACACATCGCTCCCTCGCCGTCCCAGCCGTCGATCATGGATGGATACACGCGTGGGTCCCAACAAAACCGCTCATTGCTCAATTGGAGCCCATCTGGCGCCGCCGCACGGCACTGGGGCAGCGGGCGGGCTGGCGCCGCAAGCCGCAATACGCATGTATGCCCAGAGCTTTTAACAACACCCGCTCATGCCCCCCCCCCCAGGGTCCGCTTGTTGGGCTGTGAGGTCGTAGGTCCCTGACGCTGATTGATAGCCAGTGAGAGAGGGAGCAACCAGCCAGCCCACGATGAAGACGCCTCTTGCCTCGTTGCTCTGGCGCTCGCTCCGCGTGTACCAGGTCTTTGGGGCGAACACGGATGTCGGAAAGACTGTCTTCACCACGCTGCTCGGCAGGACGGCCCGGCGTCGTTGGAATGATGAGCGCGTGACGTTTCTCAAGCCGGTGTCGACGGGGTCGGCGGATGAAGCCGATGATAAGTGTGAGCCTCCAGTCTCCCCCCTCAATCCAATTCACACGCCGTCCAATATGTGCAACAAACGGATCAATGACTGACGACAGCAGGTGTTCCCCTTCCCAAGGCCCCACAAAGATGAGCTCACCCTGATCGAGGTGTATCTGATCCGTCTTGATTCAGTCATATCAGGCGCTTCGCGGACGGTGTTGCGCATAAGACGCTCTTCCAATACGACATTCCCGTGAGCCCTCATACGGCAGCTCTCGCATCAGGGCAGGTGAGCTCTTGCTGCCACGGTTGGGGCCTCGACACACAGCGCACTTGCTAACAGGCGCAAGCCCATTCCCTCCGACGACGCGCTCCTCGCGAAATGCCGCGATTTCGCCGCCGAGTGCGCAGCGCAGGGCAAAGGCTGGCTCTTTCTAGAGACCGCGGGGGGCGTCCATTCGCCTGGTCCGTCAGGAAGCACGCAGGCCGACATCTATATTCCCCTGCGCGCTCCGACCGTGCTCATAGGTGACTCCCGCCTCGGTGGCATCTCGCAGACCATTTCGGCGTTTGAGTCGCTTCGTATGCGCGGTTACGATGTCGAGTCTATCATGCTCTTCCAGGACGCCACGTATGAAAACTACCAGTACCTAACGGAATACTTCACCAAGCGGCATGGCGTCCCCGTGACGAGTATGCTCGAGCCGCCTCGGCGGGTCGAGGATGCCAAGGAGGATGCGGAAGCCATGTCAGAATACTATGCCCGCAAGGACTGCGAGAGTGTAATCTCCGGCGTCCTCGAGCACCTCGACCGCCGCCATGTCGAGCGCATCGCCTCCATCGAATCGCTAGCCACCAAGGCGCATCAGCATATCTGGTATCCCTTCACGCAGCAGAGCCTGGTTGGCGCCAAGGACATCATGACCATCGACTCTGCTCACGGCGATTACTTCCAAACCCTGGTGCCCGAGAAGAAAGGCGCCCAGGATCATCAGCCCGTGCTTCGTTCCTCGTTTGACGGGTCCGCCTCTTGGTGGACGCAAGGCCTCGGCCACTCGAACCCGCAGCTGACCCTCGCCGCCGCCTACGCGGCTGGCCGCTACGGGCACGTCATGTTCGCCAGTGCCGTGCACCAGCCGGCTATGGCGCTCGCGGAGCTTCTCCTAGATGGCATGGGCAATCCGCGCATGAACCGCGTCTTCTTCTCCGACAACGGCAGCACGGGCACCGAGGTCGCCGTCAAGATGGGTCTGCGCGCGGCGCGTGTCCGGTACGGCTGGGGCACCGAGCAGAAGCTCGGCGTCCTGGGACTCAAGGGCGGATACCACGGTGATACGATCGGCGCCATGGACATGTCCGAGCCCTGTGCGTTCAACGAAAAGGTCGAGTGGTACGAGGGCAAGGGCTTCTGGTTCGACTATCCCACCGTCCTCTGCGCAGATGGCAAATGGTCCGTCACCGTCAACGACGCCCTGTCAAAGGACATTGGGCACGGTCAGTCGTACGCGTCTTTGAGCGACGTCTTCGATGTTGAGGGCAGGGAAAGGCGCGGCGAACATCACCGATATGAAGAATACATTACCAAAACGCTAGAAGCACTCCACCAGCGGGGACAAAAGTTTGGCTCCCTTATCATGGAACCCATCGTCCTCGGTGCGGGCGGCATGGAGCTGGTGTAGGTGCCCTTGATTCAACTCCTGGAGCATTCGCTGACAATCGCATCATAGTGACCCCCTGTTCCAGCGCGCTCTCGTCAACGTCATCCGCCGCTCGGCGCACCTCTTCGGCACATCAAACGATGCCGCCGCGCCCAAGGACGACAAGGACTGGAGTGGATTGCCAATCATCTTTGACGAAGTCTTTACCGGCCTGTACCGGCTTGGTCGCTTCACGTCGTCGTCGTTCCTCGGTGTCCATCCAGATATTTCGGTTCATGCGAAGCTGCTGACTGGCGGTCTGGTGCCGCTTTGCACCACCTTGGCCTCGGAGCACATCTTTGATGTGTTCAGCAGCACCGACAAGACCGACGCGCTGCTTCACGGCCACAGCTACACTGCCCACCCCATAGGCTGCCAGGTTGCTCTGGAATCGGTAAAGGAGATGCAGGCAATGGAACAGCGTGGAGACTGGGACTGGGCCAAGAACCAGGGATGGTCAAGCTCTCCTACTGCCACTCCCTCGGAGGGCAGCGCTACGTGTACCGACCGCGTCTGGTCGTCATGGCCGCGTCGCTTCATCGAGGATCTCTCGCGCAACACGAAGCGCGTGTCTGGCGTTTGGGCGCTGGGCAACGTCCTGTCTATCCATCTTCGCGACGCCGCCGGCACTGGGTACAGCAGCAATGCGGCGCTAGGCTTGCGTGAAGCTCTCGCCAATGGAAAAGAGTCGAGTGAGGGGGGCCCATGGAACGTGCATTCCAGGGTCCTCGGCAACGTCTTGTATGTAATGACGGGCCAGAAGACATCGGAGAAGAGTGTCCGGCAGATTTCGGAACTGCTGAAGCAGAGCCTAGCTTAGAGCCGCCGCAGTACGTTCACGCGTACTGAAGCATGCGCGTATAGGACCTTCATCCTGTCACAACAGACACTTTCAACCTTGCACCAAATGATCAAGAGCAAACACTTTCTAGAAGCCGTGACTCACTCCTCCATTGCTCAGAAGCGCAGTTGTGCAGCTTCTTGGGACTCCAGGGTATAAAATCGGCCATGGCTGATTGCCGTTGTCGTTCTTTCTCCCGTCTTTCCCTTCTGTTCAGCGCCACCCCAATAATTCACTCAAACAACCGGGCACCCTTTGCAGTCACCGCGCTTTGAACGGCATATTCACTGCCCGCCATGCAGAAACGGGCAAGCCAACAAAGACCAATATTCCTGACTCCTGAATAGTCTTGCCACTACCACACATGTCGTGATCCTATACAATCATGACAAAGCTGTTCTTCCGAAGCCTCTACATTGCGCAGCCTGCTTGGTGTCTACCGTGGCTCAGAAGTCCAACATACGCAGTGGCTCTTTCATGCCCCTCACCTTTCGTGGCCTCTGAGGTTGTGCTCGTGGTCAACAAAGCCCGGGGTTGACGAGGCGGCCGTGGACGCGGGGAGACGGTCAACTTATCCTGGCCGGCAGACTCCTGGCCCAAGCTCAAACAAAGCTCAACACTTTATACAATGGCCTTTGTGAGAATGCTGTCTCACGGTATACCAACCTACGTGTGCCATGGACAATACACGATACTAAATGAACCAAGGTCTCTCGCGCAGCGACTGTCGGGGCAATAGTCCGACCATGGTGATTGAGACAGGCATTACCAGCGAAGAAGCATTCCGCCTTACCGAAAGGGGTTCTCTGGCGAAACGGGCCAGACGAACCATTTCGTCAGCGTGGAAGCACGTCAAAGCAGTCACTCGACACGTTGGCCACCGTCAGCGGTCCGGAGTCCTCTCAGGCTCAACCAACCATGCACCCATCCTCCCATCTCTCCGGGCGAAAGCCATGGACAGCGCAGAAGCTCAGATTTGCTGTTCCGTGGATGAGATGGTCGATTCAATCTCCTCTTCTGCCTTTTCTACAGATGAGGAAACTATATCCAGCATGGATGGTTATGAGGCGGACAATGACAGCTGCCGCGCCATCAACAGCAATCTGGACGACAGCTTTGAGCTCGTCACCGATCCCGATGTAAAACAGATGAACAGGGCGCACCGGCTATTCACGCCGACTACTGAGTCCTTCTACATGCTACACAGGGACGTGGCGAGTGAAGAAGATGACGATGCTGACGATAAGGCTTCCTTTGACGATGACGAGGATGATGAACTCGAGGACGATGTCAATGTGTGGGGCCTGTCAACCATTCAGGAACAGTGTTGATGTCAGCTGATGGACACATGCATGTGATGGAGGCCTTTTCTATGCAGACTGAGGGCGCGAACTGTCTCCTGGAGTGGTGAGGGTGTATGCCGTGACTGGAGACGCAGTTGACGGGAGGATATAGTGCACGCGTGGTCCATGTAACTCTTGGCGCGGGAGTTCGAGACGGCAAGAATCAGACAGGGTCTTTGCAAGGAGAAAGAATTTGGCATATGCATTGCAAGGCACAACGATCTCACCCACTGTCGCCTTGACCTCGGGGCGTAATGGATTATCCGCTTCGTTGCACGAACTCTTGCGTCGACCGTAAAGAAACACTTTATTACAAAACAAAGCAAGGTTGCGTGTCCCATGTTGCCATGATCAGGTGCCGATGCCGATAGCGGCTGCGCCACCCAGCTGCTAGCCCCGCCGGGGCAGACGTTGAGCTGCATTAGCGGCCCAGGATTTAAGACAGCTGTCTCCCATCGTCGTCGGCAGCTGCAGCGGGACATGGACTCGAATCGAGGGGTGTGTAGATATGGGGCATGGGGCGGTCAAGATGACGACGACGCCTTCATGTTCCCATCGAATCCTGCTCGCTTGCTGCGGGGTCGGTCCTGTTGTTGTTGACGGGCACGCTCGAGTCTGGCTACAACGATGAGCAGTGCATGGCATGTGGTCATATTTCTCGAGGCGTTGTCTGTTCGCATGCAGCGTGCTCGTCACGGAAGTCGACATAAAAAGGGCGTTGCATCAAGCCTACCCCTTCCGTAGCACCGCATGGGCTTATCACAGCCGGCATCTTCCAGTGGGCATTATTCCCGGATTTATGCCGTAGATGAGGCATCCGGTAGCACGGCGTCCATGGAGGACCCGTGGACCTCTGTGACTGGGCGTGGGTATTCTCCAGTGCGAGGTCGTTTATATTGCTGCCGACTGGAACTCTGGATCCCGAGCTCATGACGACGTAGGAGGGCCTTCTGGGCCTGGGCTTCGACTAGTCCCATGTTCCCCCGTGGGCGTCCCGCCGTGGGGCCCCCTTCGCCCGCGTGCGTGTCATCTCAGCCGCCACGGGTGATGACGGCCGCGAATCATCTGCATCGTCATTGGCAAGCGGCGTCACATCACCCAAGAGCCGACATCGCGCCCCGAGCGGCTGAGGTCGGCGGAGCAGGGCCGTTTGCGGGGTACGATGTCTTCACGGGTAATGGGAAGAAGAAATTCCTGATTCGATGTGGGGAGAAAGAAGCCTGCCTGGTGCCAGTGGTGAGGAACAGATGCTCATGGATTCGATCCAGTATTTTAGCCCGCGACTCCCGCAGCCCCCTTATATATGGGCCTCGCGCGAGAACCGGCTCGGGCCAGTCGAACCCTGTTGGCCGCCGAAGAAATCTTCAACCTGACCTTGGTCGCAGTCTGTGCGCAGCATCAATGGCTCTAGTCGAGCACGTCTTTTCCGTCTGGGCCGTCCCGGTGGCGTTGGGTCTCGTCGTTGCTTCCTATCTTTACTCGTACTTCGTCACGCACAGCCATCTGCGAGGTATTCCCGCTCCCTTTGGCGCACAGTTCTCAAACCTGTGGCTCTTTTTCGCTGCGCGCAGAGGTAAGCGGTACAGAACGGTTGACGACGCCCACCGGAAGTACGGCAAGGTCATTCGGATCCAGCCAAATCATGTCAGTATCCAAGACGACACGACGGCCATAGCCGCCATATACGGTCACGGAAACGGCTTTCTGAAATCGTGGGTTCTGGCCTTGCTTTCGTTGGGCGTCGCCTTGCTGATCCACGGTTACAGGGATTTCTACGCGCCGTTCTTGTCCATTCGACCGGGGCTTTTCTCGACCCGGTCTCGCGCTGAACACGCACGCAAGCGCAAGCTGGTGTCACACACCTTCTCCGCCAAGTCCGTCGTTCAGTTTGAGCCCTATATGCAGGAGAATCTGCGGCTCTTCGTCAGCCAGCTCGACCGGCTCATCGATGAGAGCCCATCAAAGAACGCTGCGGGGGCCCAAGAGGCGCACCTGGACAGCCTCTCGTGGTTCAACTTCCTCGCCTTTGACATCATCGGGGACTTGGCGTTTGGCAAGCCGCTGGGCATGCTGCGTGCGGGTGTCGACCTGACCGAGGTCAAGCTGTCCCCCGATGCACCGTCCCTGTACCTGCCCGCCGTGGACATTTTAAATCGACGCGGGGAAGTCAATGCAACGCTGGGTTGCCTACCGCAGCTGAGACCGTACGCAAAGTATCTCCCGGATCCCTTCTTTAGCAAGGGCGTCAACGCGGTGCAGAACCTGGCCGGCATCGCGATCGCGAGGGTCAAGGACAGGATAGAAAACCCGCCCAGCGTGGAGCGCACCGATCTGCTTGCACGACTGATGCAAGGGCGAGACGACAAGGGCGAGGCGCTGGGCCTGGAGGAGCTGACGGCGGAGGCGCTCACTCAACTCATCGCGGGCAGCGACACGACTTCCAACTCGTCGTGCGCCCTGATGAACTACGTGGTCCGGCATCCGCGTGTGATGAAGAAGCTCCAGGATGAGCTAGATGCTGCCATCCCAGACGGCGTCGATGTGCCCACGCACGACATGATCCGCGACCTCGAGTATCTTGACTTCGTCTTCAAGGAGACGCTCCGTCATCACTCCACGTCCGGCATCGGATTGCCGAGGCTGGTGCCGGCCAACTCCTCCGGCGTGACCATCTTGGGCCACTACTTTCCACCCGGCACCGTCCTCAGCGTGCCTACCTATACGATCCATCACTCCGCCGAGATATGGGGGCCTGATGCGGAGGAATTCCGGCCAGAGCGGTGGGAAGCGGTGACGCCTCGGCAGAAGAACGCCTTCATCCCCTTCAGTCACGGCCCGCGGGCGTGTGTTGGGAGGAATGTGGCTGAGATGAAGATGAAGCTCATCGCGGCGACATGGGTGCGGAGGTATTCCGTATGCCTGAGGCAAGGAGAAATGAAGACGAGTGAAGGGTTCTTGAGGAAGCCGCTCAGTCTCGATGTTGGCCTCTCACGACGTTGACGACCGGGCTGGCACTGGGTGCGATGCAACTCTCGGGAGCATTTCGTGTTTCAGTTAATGAATGATGAGGGCGGGAAGGCACACAGGAAAACATCACATAATAAAGACCCTCAACTGGAGCCTGGAAAGGCCTCATGTAGCCGCGTTCAATGGCTGTGGTTTCAATGTTGCATGATCTCTGGGCATCTTTGTTGAGCCGCCTAACCGGCCCCCAGACAATGGCCTAGGCGCTTATTTAGCAGGCGGCAACTGGTGGCAGTGCATCAGTCCCCTCCTGCAGCCTCCACTCGACGAACCATAGCGCCCAAGACGACGGCGTCGCGACCTCCATCAACTTGGACACATACACACATCTATACATCACTCCCACAAAGAAAAGACGCATGAGGCTGCCTGTACGATCATTTGCGATCAATAAGATTTGCATCTTGTGCCGTGCCATCCGCTGAGAGTTGGCTGATAGCACGATTCGCCGTCATGGCATTTTTGTCCCGACTTCGGGCGATGGCCGTTTCTTGGTGGCATGAGACGCCTCTCCCTTCGCTTCACGACGCCGAGATCGTGTTTCAGCGATGGCACTCTTTCGATAGCATCACGTCCAAATGGGCAGCGATCGAAGCTATCCAGGACGCCGCCGACGCCTCGGCAACCTCTCCGCGACTTGACAGGGTTTCACTTGTCACATGGAATGTCGACGCAACCTCGCCTTCGCCAGAAGCGCGCATTTCGGCGATTATTGCTCAAATTCTCGGCTCTTCGCCCTCGGTCGACTTGATTCTTCTTCAAGAGGTCTCACGGGACGCACTCTCGTCCATCCTGGACGATCCTGACATACGCAAAGGCTGGTACTCGAGCGAGGCCGATGCGACCGCCTGGGGCGTGCAAATCTTTGCAAGCATGACTCTTGTTTCGAAACGTCTTTTTGGACAACCTGGCGCTCTCGGACCGGTGTGGAGGGTCAAATTCCCCAGCAGGTTCGCAAGAGATGCCTTATGCTGCGACATTTTCACACATGCTCCGTCAATGGGCCAAAGAAGCGTGAGCCGACGCGTCCGTGTCATCAACGTCCACCTAGACTCGCTTCCAATCAGGCCATCTAGGCGCCCTCGACAAATTTCTATTGCGTCAGATCTAATTAGGGCTGCTGGCTGTGGACTGGTTGCTGGCGACTTCAATCCGGTACTCGACGATGATGAACATCTGATAGCGTCCAACGGTCTTGCAGACACGTGGCTCGCACTTCGTAAAGACAAACCCGGTCACACATGGGGCATCGATGGCAAGCAGCCCTTCCCACCTGCTCGCTTAGATAGGGTTGCCACCGCGGGACTTGACATGGAAAGTATTGAGATTATGCACCCGGGAGATGTGTCGATGTTCGATACGGCCTCTCAACGGGAACATGCGCGGGAGGAGGCGGACAGTGGGCACGATGAGCTGCGTTGGAGCGATCACTCAGGGCTGAAATTCTCTTTCCGATTGTCTGACTGTGTCGACGCACAGCAAAGAGAATCCGTGAACCGCAATTGAACCGATACGTCGTTATACACTGAAGAAGACGCAAAAGCGTACTTCACCGAAAGGGAGACGTTTTCAGTTCTATGAATCCAGATCAAGCCGAGTACTCATTCGCTTCATTCTACACCATGCGAAACTGAATTGATGTCGTGGTTTCTACTCGTCTGGGCCAGTTAGAGCATCCTTGGACATTGGTATCCAACGCGCCTTCAAGTCAGGAGGCAAGGCGACCTCTTTGTCGAATGGCCACATTGGGCGCCGAATCTTTTGATGGCCAAGGCTCTCGAGATCCTGGTTGACACCGCCCGGCGTCAAGCCCAGCATCCAATCCTTCTGCATGTCATACAGCTCGGGCTCCAGGTATCCAATCTTGACGATGACGATATCTGCCTCCCGCGGCTTCAGATCCAGATCAGTAAAGTCCTTCTCCTTGTGGTACGGCTTGCGCAGCTTGGTGAGAATCGCAAAAACGCTCCCGACTTGGACCACGACCTCCGTCACGGCGTCACGATCACCGTGCTTGATTGAGTGAACCCTGCCCGTCAGGGTCACAGGCGGGGCATGGAGATTGTCGACCTCTGCGCCCGCGGTAACAGTGACGATGGCGCCGACGCCGGCTGCCACGGCTGTTTCGATCGCCTCTGGCCCGGGGACGCTTGCGTAGATGACCCTGGGGCCCCCAGTTGGGGACTTGAACTCGGACCGCTCGAGCAACCTCGTCAATCCCCAGGTGACATCGCCAGATCCTCCCGCAGTAGGGTTGTCACCCGAATCTGAGATGAAGAACGGCCGTTGCGCTGGCGAGGACTTGACGGCCGTGTCCAGGCATTCGGCAAAGGTCCCCGTGGGAGCAACAAACTCGAAGTCTGCGCGGGCGTCCCAAAACAGCTTTGCCAGCCTCTCCGCGCCGTGAGATACCGCCGACTCATCCAAGCCAGTCACCACAATGGCTGCCCGATTCCGGCGCTCGTCCGCCCAGGCATATCCGACCCAGATCGCTGCATCGATCACGCCCTCCATGGCTTCCACCTCGGGAACTGCACCGTAAATGTGCTTCGCTGGCTCCATACGGGTAGATGTCTGTTCACCCGGTAATAGAATCGGAACCGGTATCCATGCTTTCAGTGGTCGGCGGCGAGGCGACTCGGCGAGGAGCTGCACAAGATTGCGGCAGGCCCTCTCCTTCGTATCCATGGCATCCTCATGCGGCGCCATGCGGTAGCAGGTAATCAGGTCGCACATGTGTGCGAGCTCTCGAGACACGTTTCCGTGCAGATCCATCGAGGCCGACACCAGCACATCTGGGCCAATGACTATCCGAATCCGTTTCAACAGTTCCGCCTCCACATCTTCCAACCCTTCGACAACCATGGCCCCGTGAATATCAAACCACAAACCATCGAGCCTGCCCTCCGAGACGATACTTTGAAGACGTGAAATGATCTCCGCGGCAAGTGTCTCGAACGCGTCTCGTGTTACCTGACCGCCCGGGAGAGCATGGCCAATCAATGCGCCTTTCCACTCGGCTGCTTTGCCGAGCACCTCGTGGTCATGGAGAAACTCATACCGTTGTTTGATCTCGTCGCCTCGTTTGGGGTGGAAGGCCGGAGCCAGCGTTCGAGAAGGAGTAAAGGTCGAGGTCTCGCACGCGAGGCCGGCAACGGCAATGATCGGACGGTGAGACATGCTGGCGAAAATAGCCCCCGGCGCTTTGCTCGTGGAATAGCCCGAGATTTAGGCAATCCCCTTTCAAGGCAGTGAGCAGTGTTATATCGCCGCCGCCTCGGGTTCCTGAATTGCCGTCGGATGTTACGTCGGAGCCAGAAGGGACAACCGATGATAATCGTGGAGCAACTGCCTCACGACTGCGGGGACTGATGTAACATTGGGGCTTTCTGTAGCTCGTCCGGCCCAGTGCCGCTAGAATCCACAATCGAGGGTAGAGATGACAAGTGCAATCAGACAATCTCCCGTTGACATGGACTTGATGAGAATGGTTCACAGAACCGGATCCCGAACTCCACGAATCGAGCTGGTGTGGCAGGTGCAATCCATGCAGCAGTGGATCTCCTCCCCGCTCCTCGCCCTGCCTTGATCCCCGCCCCGGCTCCGGTTTTCCTCGATATGTGGTTGCAAGTGCTCACAGACCACGGATGCTGCTTGGCTACTGGCAGAACCCCGCTTGCCGATCATCCGACTTGCCTAAAGGAGCGGCATGCTGGCCGCTCAGTCTTACACGAGCAGTCGCCGCGAGCGCTACTCGTATCGTGGGATTGGGGCGCATCAGATGTCACCGGACCAGGCAAGGGATGTAAAACACAGTGAGAGGGATATGAACGGGCTACTGTCAGCGTTATAAGACTTCTCTCGCAGCTTGTAAGCGAGCATGCACATCGATGACCTGACAACCGTCAGACTCTGCCTTCTGCCACAATCTCTGCCATGCTCCGCAAAACGCCCACGGGCACCTGGTTACCCGCCTGGGTTCCAGAATCCACGGTTACAATCTCGGTTCTTCTTATGTTGTGTTCCATTGTCCAGTCTGCAACGGGTGGATTTGACGGGAGCTTGCTCAATGGACTCAACATCTTGCCGTCATATACCAACTACTTCCGCCTAACGCCCGCGACGAAGGGCCTAAACACTGCGTCTGTGTTCATCGGAGGCTTCTTTGGCCCGATGATTGCGGGCCCAATGAGCGACAGGCTTGGTCGGCGGCCAACAATGTTTTGGGGCTCTCTCATCGTTCTCGTGGGCATCGTTCTCCAGTCTGCGGCCCAGAATGTGGCCATGTTCGTGGTGGCCAGAGTCATCCTTGGGTTTGGATCCGGGATTTCGGGCGTTGCGTCATCGGTATATCTTAGTGAGACAAGCCCGAGTAGATGGCGAGCATGGACTGTCGGGGTAAGCGCTCGATCCGGTCTCCGAAGCCCAACAAGGCATGTTTCAAGGACAGGCTAACAGACCGCTTTCACAGTTGTTGAACAACTTTTACTACATAGGGGCCCTCATCGCCGCCGGGGTGACGTTGGGGACGGGAAAGTGGGACTCAACCTGGGCATGGAGAGCTCCATCATTCATGCAGGCAATATTTTCCATCATATGCATCGTTATACTGCCGCTGGTCCCCGAATCCCCGAGATGGCTCGTTCGGCAGGATCGCTTCGAAGACGCACGCCTGGTCGTGGCGCAGACGAATGCCAACAGCGACCTCACCGACCCGGTCGTCATGGCTGTGTACAAGGAGATCATCGACTCCCTCGAGTGGGAGAAGAAGGATGGCCGCACTCTGGGCATGAAAGAACTCATCAAGTCGCCGACTGCGAGAAAGCGAGTGCTAATTGGAGGATCTGCTGGCCCGTTTTCATGCATTGCTGGAAACATCATCGCGTCTTATTACCTTGGCCAGGAGCTCGACACTGCTGGCATTACAGACTCGGACGACCAGCTCAAAGCTGTAAGCCACGCGACCCGTGCCTCCGTTTGGAGATTTCAGGGCTAACCGGTGACAGAATGTTGTCCTCAACGTGTGGTGCCTCTTCTGTTGCCTCGCGGGGACCCAGCTGGCTGCATCTTGGGGGCGAAAGCCAACCGCGCTGTTGTCGCAGGGACTTCTCATCATATGCCTCTTCATCATTGGCGGGCTTAGCAAGATCTACAGCGAGAACCCCGAAGGCACCTCTAAGTCCCTTATATACGGAGATGTCGCCGTCATCTTTCTGTTTCAAGGCTTTTATTCCATTGCCTGGACGCCCCTACTCACGCTTTATCCACCCGAAGTGATGGACTACCCCATTCGGGCTAATGGCGTGGCATTCTCTCAGTACACTCTGAATGGCCTTGCGTGAGTACCCGAAGTATTCGCATTCTATTCATCTTTTTCGAGTCCTAACGACGAGTCTAGTTGTCTTTTGGTCTTTATCATGCCCATTGCTCTGACAAACATCGGGTGGAAGACATACATGATCAACGGTAGCTGGGATATCATCACCTTCATTCTAATCGTGAGTCTGCGCTCGCCTCATCCAGTTCATGAGCTTCCACTTATACCCTGGTTATAGGCTGTCTTCTGGGTCGAAACCAAAGGCAAGAGCTTGGAGGAAATTGACGCAATCTTTGACGAAACAAAGCGATCGACGGTTCCAGACATTGAGGACGTTCGAACCGGTAAGATTAGTGTTGATGTGGGCGAGATCGAGCAGCAGCTTCAAGATGAGATCGGATTAAAGGTTGAGTGAGCACCTCGTGCAGCAAGACAGCCCACAGTGTCAAGTCATCCTTGCTGTCGATTCGAAGTTGGTGACTAAGCCTGCTAGAAATCTGAATACATTGAACCACTCTTTATGCTACTACTACCCCAAAAGTAATAGCCGAAGCCCTCGCTGCACGTTTCTGTTGATTCGCCGTAGACCCTGCCACTATGTTTGCCAAAATGCGATGCTCACTGCCCTCAACCACTGCTGGGGATAACGGGCATTGTGAGATGGCTATCATAGTTTGGGCTAAAATGGGATGTTATTAGCGCCCTTGAACTTAACCTCGGGTCTACTCCAATTAGCATATTCCCCCAATATGTTTGTTTTTTGTGATGTAGAAACGTACTTCTCCACTGGATTGTGTTGCGAAAGCTCATCCTCAAGTAGCCCTTGGTACTTAGTGATGCCTCTCCAGCAGGCCGAGTGTAACAAACCTCATCGGCCGATGGCAAAATGTTGCACATAGCCATGAACATATGTATGTCAAATGGTGTGGTTTTCTGCCACCTCTGGCGGCCGAGAGAGACGTCGAGGTGCGGCGGCGTTGTAAAGGAAACGATACCATTAGCCTTGTCCTTGGGGAAAGCCTCATACTGCAATTTTTAATCGGTGTCAATGGTCGGTTTCTCCTAGCTCATGGTACCCTCAGGGCCGAGATACATCTTCGTATACTGCTTATGGGCAAGCTGCCACTCATTTTTGTTTCTCCCCGGGAACCCTGTCTCGGCCTTGGCATCATTGTTCTTACGAGACTATGCAATTGAAGTCAGACCCTCAGGTTTACGAGCGACCAGCTGCCACTGCGACGCAGCGTGGTAACTGCATGTGATGCCCAAGGTGCCGACTTTTCCGGTGGAAAATTCAAAGCGACATGTTTTTCAAAGATGTAAGGGTAGTTTGTTAAGTCAATCTTCGACTACTCAGGGGCAGAAGTCTACGGGGTCGAGAACAATTTGGTACGTCCGACTCCATGTCCTTAGTCAGGGTCAACAAGAACAACGCGAGACGGCTCTGACATATCAATCTTGCAAAGTCATGAACTGAGTTATCGTAGTGTAAGATCTTACCAGGTCCTCGTTGAATTCCAATGTCTTATGGTTGGGTCGACGAGTCAGATAGATGCATGCGACCTATCGTGCAGGTATGACATGCTTCGCCGGCGACTGTCTTCAGGCAATCCTCACGTGGCCTATGCTGGCCAATGGCAATATTGACCGTTCCGTCCGTGACTGATCCGTTTCTACTAGTTACGTTGTGCGTGTTCCTCGTACACATTAGTAGTCTCACAGAATATGCCGTATATGCCGTGTTTGCAGCGGGCCCCTGAGCTATGTCGCCCGTAGCAGCTCCAGCCAAGATCTGCACAAATCCCGCGTACACTCTACAAAGAAATTTTGAACGTATACTTTGTAATAAGCACTATATATCAACTCATGAACATCCAAAGTTGCAGTGCCCGAATATAGGTCTGCTAGAGCCGGTCATGACTGCCCGAACATGTTGTGGAACCCGTACATATCCGTTGTATAGTACATCGTTGAGTCAACCATTGAGAAATGTGTTTGTGGCAAAAAACAAGGCCCTTCCTCGTACGCTGCAATCGCGTCTAACATTTCTGGCATCACCACCCTGCTGTCCAGATTGCCCGAAAGCAGCTCTGCATCCTGGCCTTGCTTCTCCAATGAATCTGATGGGCACGACTGGTCATCATTCTCTGGACGTGTCGCATCAGCTGTGCCTTTCTCTCCCTGTCTCTCTCTATAGTCCCCCTTCTCAGAGACGTCCGGCTCTAGTCCAGGAGCTTCTCCTGGCTCTACGACTGTCCCCTTATTCCAAATGATTCCATTGTGTCCGAGAATCGATTCTCGAACACGCCTTCGAATGCCTCTATATCTGTTTAGATCGTGTTCACTTAGCCCTCTAGGCTCATCTGCGAGTGAATACGCCATGCTTTCGTGGTAGTTGTAAAGAAGCGGCACAAACTCTGTCTGTATGATTACGAAACTTTAGCCAACAGGCTGCAGAGCATCTACCACGTGTGGCTCACCAAAGTCGCAATCAGCGTCCAGTGCCTGCTCATTGACTGCATAGTTTTCAGGTTGGTCTTGATGTTTGCACGCGCGCTTTCGCTCACGTCATTCCTCGTACACCACAGAAATGGTAACTGTATTGCACATGAGCAGTAGGCGGCGTAGCCAATGAATCCCACCGACACAGGAGCCTGCGATAGGTTACCGAATCCCCATTCGAGAAAAATGGAAGAAATCTGACGAGCGTGAACGAGTGCAGTCTGCGCAGACGCGATCTGAAAGTAGCCGCAGGCTTCCGCCGCCGCGAGGGGGTTCAGGGAGAAGAGGGGAACGATTGACGAGTGCAAGACGCTCATTATTTGGTGATAGAGAAGGTTCAGACAAATAGCGCGGGCGGTGCCTCTTGGGGATCTGGGCGTGGCATGGAGGGTCTCCAGATCGAAAGTCGCCGGGAGCTCTGTCCGCCAGGCCGCCAACTTTTTATCGAGGTTTTGGATGTGTAGAAGCTTGAGGTGAGTTTCCGTGCTATCATCTTGCGCTATTTGACAGGCTAATGTCCTTGCAGAGCATTCAGCCTTTTTTGTTCAGGAGGTCATGTGAACTAGCCAACTTACCATATGCTCACGAGTCGGATCAGCTCTGCGTAGTAGCTGCCCCCGTGCTGGTGCTCATAATTGGTAGTATTTCGAGATGGGAATTCTCCATGTTCAAAGGTTTTCTCGCAACAGGGCAACATGATACCCCTAAAGTCTGCAAGGTTCATCTTCGGGCACTTCGCAGCCTCGTAGCCAAATTGGTTAATCAGAAAGCACGCCCAGAACCGTCTTCGACTCAGCTCAGCTTTGAAGGATGGATCTTGAGCCAGAGACTGACTGGTCCCTAAGCCAAGCACGCGACATGTGCAGGCAGCATTGCCTTCGTAGACGATCATTCGCTGCCATTGGCCTTGGCTGTACCAAAAAAGAGCAAGGTTGAGAAACGTGACCAGATTGTCCTCTGTAGGATTCTCAACCTGGGAGAAGGCGAGTCGACCAGCTTCTTCCGCCCAGCCACGTGCAAATCCTTCATCCAACAAAGTGTTGTACTGATTTCCGTTGTCGTAGAAGCTGACATGGTTAGTACTGACGGGGTGGTCTGGTGCCTGAATGTGTCGGGCAGGTATGGAAGGGTCATACCACGCAGCCAATGCGCAGACGCTCAGAACAACATGCCTTGTGATACTACCATTCGATACGTCCTGGGTAAAGGACGGTCGATGCAGCAGCAGCGAAGCATTGTCAACGTTGGCGAAGTACAAGTCAACTAGCTTGGGAAGAAGGTTTGGTGGAATTCCGAACGTGCCTGGCGCGAACTCATCGACCGTCGTTTTGACGTCAGTAGATCCCGAAGTAAGGTGGGCGTCATCGCGCCCGACGAGGCTATCATCCTTGCTCCATATGCATCGTCGATGGAGTCTTGTGCACCTATGGCAGGACGGCCGGTCACCGGTGCATCGAACCTAGATGATAGTGCGTCAGCCTGCACACGTATACTGTACGGTAATAACACGGTGTAGATCGGGGGGAGCAAAGCTTGATGGCATGTGTCACGGACTGGTCCTACCTTCAGGGCACTGCACCGATAACACGCCGTCCGCGGCCGCCCAGCTGCTTTCCCCACCAGGGTGAATCGGCTCGCTCTGTGTGCTACGTTCATCTCGTAGCCGTCGTACGAAGGTTGATGGCATGCAAGTCATGCACCGAAGCGGTTGCTGCATGCGAACGGAGAGCCTAGGGTGGAAACAAAGGTGGTCGTTGTGCACTCGACCCCGCTGTCGGTTTTCGCGAAGCGCGAAGGGCCGAATCGCGAGATTCCGACGCCGAACAGTCTGTTGGACATGCTCAAGCGGGGTTGCGAAGGTTTGTTGGTTCTATCCTAACTTGTTTGTCTGGCCAACACAGACTCAAGACCCAACCCCCTACAAAGTATACTATGGCGCAGTTGGCTACGAGTGAAGCGCTTGACCAGCGATCAAAGTTGGCCACCCGATTCAACGTCCTTGGGATCAAATCCATGTTCCCCCAGAACCTTGTCCCCAATCTTCACGGGCGTGGCAGCTAAATCGTCTTTAGCCACAGTTACCAGGTCGCTTTGCTCGAAGCACTTACCGGTGAGCAGGAAGTAAATACGTGTTGTCTGGTCCGTTCTGTTGTCCCAGCCGTGAATGGTGCCGCGCTGCACGCAAACGTCGCCAGCCTTAAGAGTCAACTCGACGCCGTTATCCAGGTAGCTATTGGCATCGTAATTAGTTGCCTTGCCTTTCTCTAGCAGCGCCATATAAGGTGACTTGCCACACGATTTCACCCGAAAAGACGATCCCAAAGTCCAGAGACTCGGTGCGGTGGAACAGCTGGGGTGCGACAGCCGTTAGCCTCATGTCAGCATGCCTCCATGTCGCATCAACAATATGGAGGCTATCTAGTTTCAGCATCTGCGCTACATTACGCACCGTTTTTGTATTGGGCTTGAAGTCGACGCATCGAAGAACTAAGCCCTTCTCATTTGCGAGATTCATGGTCCGCGTCAACATCGGATCCTCCCATACATCATTCGAGGCCGGGAACTGGTGCGTCTCGTATAACACCGTAAAGTCGCACTCAACAGACGTTGGAGCCATGTGAGCGAGACTGTCAGCGACGAAGATGGCATTTCCCGCTTCATCGTGGCCGGTAACGACTCGACGAGGATCTGGCAGAGGAGACATGGTTGCAGGTTTGCGAGTGTATGTATTGTTGTGCAGAAGTTGAAATCTTTCGCCAGGTATCTGGATGACCCATGATATACCGACGGCACCCCATAGATATGCCTGCGCCCAAGAATCCCGTGACGCTGCACTAATGCCCAGCCAGTTGTCCCAAGCCAACACCCAAGCCGAGAGGTGTATGCATAGGTTTTCCGAACCGGAACGGCTATCTGCGGGGCATGGTCGGGAGTGTCGCATGGAGTGCGACGTCGTCATCTTCAGATCTATTGGATGTACGTGCGGTAAATAACGGCAAATTACATGTATCTCTGCAATCCAGCCGCAAAAAGAACCTATCGCCTGCCTCGGATGGAGAATCTCACTTCAATGTTGCCGACACAAATCCAAGTTGCGAGACCGCCTTAAACCAGAAGTCCGTTCCACTACCTACTCCCGGGCATCGGTACGTACGCCCTTTTCCGAGTCCGAGCTGCCTTGCTGGGCAATATAACCATGTTTCTCTTCGTGCACCCGTTCTTCGGCGAACTGGTATAGCGGAGGGAAGGCATCAACATCCCGACGCAGCACGTGCTTGTTGACATACCACGGCAGCTTTCGTAGGTAATAGCCTCCGTGGTCTCTGTTTTTCACGCTGAAGACGTTGTCAAGCTCTTCCAGCGTGAGGCTCTTCGTCTCAGGCAGGAAGAAGTACGCGAAAGCCCAGCCAAACAGATTCCAGCCGGCGTACCAACAGAATGCCCCAGTATCGCCGTACGCCTCTACAAGTGGAGGCCACGTGAAACTGATGATGAAGTTGAAGCCCCACGTGACAGCTGTGCTGGAACTCATTCCAATGTCGCGAATGTGAAGCGGGAAAGCCTCGGCGCTGTATGTGAATGGCACAGGCCCTTCGCCGGGGGAGTATACCGCCATGAAAAGATAGAGGCCCGTGGTGACACAGGCCAGCTGTGCCTGCTGGTTCGGTATATAAAAGGCGAATCCGGTGAAGAAGAGACAGACTGACATGAGCGGAAACGTGGTCAGCAGAAGGTTGCGCCGACCAAACGTATCGATGGTGTAAATTGCTGGAATGGCAAAGATCCAGTTGATCAAGCCTCCCCCCATGGAGGCAAGCAATGCCTGGGACCGGGTGTAAGAAGCTTTCTGGAAAATACTTGTGCTGTAGTATGCGATGACGTTCACTAGTGCAGTCAGCCGACATACTCCACCCGTCTAAAATATAACTATGGCTCGGAAGCTGCTCACCACCACAGAATTGCTGCATAAACTGTGACATGACATGTTATTCAGTTGTCTCATAAAGATCAGGGCTGACCCGCCGCGTTTGGACGCGATTGCAAGACTTACCATGGTGAACCACGCGCTCTGAGCCGCGCGCCTATTCCTGCGAACCATGAAGAACTCTTTTAGCAAGTTACGCCCTTCGCGCTCTCGTCGTTCGATTTGAAGCAGCTTGTGCGCGTAGTACATATCCCGCGTCGCCTGGACTGGATGGTTCCTCAATCGTGTCAGAGAGTTCAGCGCCTGGCCGTACTTGCCCTTCTCCATGTACCAGCGCGGGCTTTCCGGGCAGAAGTAGACTTGAGCCATGACAACCAGTGGCGGTATACTGGTAGATCCAAGCATCCATCGCCATTGAGAGTTTTCGCCTAGGAAAGTCGTGTTCTGGAACGCCACCGACACGACAAAGCCTAGGACGATTCCAAAAGCTGTCCACATCTATGCATATGTTACTGTGTTGATCGTAGGGATGCGCGACACGGTTGCCACAGTTGCAAAAGCAAGAGTCTCAGAAGTAACGTACCTGCCACATCATTGTCAGGGCGCCTCTGATAGTCTTTGGTACCGACTCGGCGGAGTACACTGGCGTGGTGGATGACTTGGCGCCTACGGCAAAGCCCAAGAAGAAGCGAGCAATGAGGAGGTTTGCAAAGCTGGAGAGTTAGCATTGATGCGGACAAAAAGTGTTGAGAACACTAACTTGTTTGCCACCGCCATCCAGATTCCTGTGATCACAGACATTCCGCAGGAAAAGAAAATCGTGAATCGACGGCCTCCAATCTTGTTGAGCCACGGGTTCGTCCAGCACCCGATCAGAGCAGAACAAGCATATGGGGCACCGTTCATGAGGCCTTGCAAGTAGGGGTCGCGGATGTTGAACTCCTCGTAGTAAAATTCCTGATGTCGGGTATAAGCATTCATCACCTTCATTCCCATATGTCGGAAGCATATCAGGGAAATGCTTACCTGGGCACCATTCACGGCTGATTGGTCCATGCCTTGAACGATGGCAGATCCGGCGCACAAGATGCATAAGAAGTAGAGCATGAATGGTTGGTGCCAGCGATGAGTTTCCTCCATTCGTAGCACTTCCTTCTCTGTCTCACCAAGAACATCAATGGTTTCGAACCCATCTTTGACGTTGTTAAGCTGTGCAATCAGGGCTCCCTTTCGAAAAATTTCACGATCATCCGTGAGCCCCTTTTCTTCGACAAATGCATCAACGTCTGCAAGTACTTCCTCGCGGGTCATACCCGCGAGTGGATTTCGAAGGAGGGCAGCTGTGGAGGCCCTGCGGCCCGCTTTTTCGCCATTGAAGCTTTCATTCCTGCTTGACTGCTTCCGCTCGGTGTGGACAGTCTCAGCGTGGGGGTTCTCGACATCTGGATTTGGTACAGGCATGGTGCCTTTGCCAGGACTCTGTGGCGACTTGCTGTTCGTCAGGGATCAATGGCGCTGGCCAAGCTTAGAAGTATATGGAAAAGCCCTGGAGCTCGACAGATAAGTTGATGGCCAGAGATTTGACAAGACAAATCTGTGCCCCGCAAACTCTGGGGAAAGCCGAGACTTATCAATGCTGCACGGGTAGCCTTGGGTCAAAGGCTGGCTGGGGTCAAGTAAGGTTGTCTCCGGAGGCCGTGGAGAAAGGGGTCAGCTTGAGTCATTCCAAGAGCCGCCAAGCCATCGCTGAGTTCAGACATGGTTTGGATAGACAATTGGTAGCCGGGAGCGGAGACAATGGAAGCGATAGTGATTGCTAGGGGCTCGGCGAACACTGATCGTGGTGGTGCGACGCGCGAGCGATGAGCCGCCAAGAATACCGGATCAGGTAGGCAGAACAAGCACCAATGCACCATACAATGCTCAAGAAAACTAGTTGGCCATCAGCTGACGTGTACAAGTCTAAGAAATGAGACCCACCGGCTATGGCAGAGACATGATTGTTCGCGCTGAAGAGGTCCATCGGACGAGCGGCAAGCTCCTCTTACGCTTGGTAGCTTATGTAGAGGTTTGTCTCCGGGTCATGGTAAATTGCCTGCAAACGGTTCACTTATCAAGAGATAGCAAAGGAAGGGGGCCACCTTAGAATGCTTGGCTCGATCGGGATCGTTGTCGTCGACCTCCCAGTGGCTTGACCGAGCCATGGCCCAGTCAGTCGTTTGCCTCCCGTTGCGGGTGCCAAGCTGGGGTCCTCGGAGTCCCGGACCATGAGTGGTGGGTTAAACGCCATGCGCTGCCGGTCCCAGCAACTTTAAACCCAGTAAGCTTAAACTGTGTCGCCGAGACTCTTGGCCGACGTCATACCCAATATGGACGTGCTCGTGACTCTGGTGAAAGGAACAAGCAAAGTTCACACATTTGTTTCCGTTGTGCAACTTGGGATGATGGGCCTCCATAAACCACACGGGATGTGCAGTGCTTGCAGGTCACTCGTTCTGAGAACTGGCATGCAATACCGGGCGCGGTCATGGTGATACAATTGTTCAGCGATTAGTCTGATACCCTTCTTGACCCAAAGGGACAATGGATTTTGCAAACAGGCGGCAAGACGGGCAGCAATTGATGTAAGCGTGTGTCAAAAGCGCTTGCAACAGGCCACTTCAAGCGCAGCATGCATCCGCTCTCTGTGAATAAGTACGAGAAAACGACATCATAGCTTTGCAGAGCGTGAGCCGTTCGCTTGTGACAAACGCAACCAGAGCAGTTTCCGGCCGGAGACTTGGCTCGTGTGAACGACCGAATTGACGTGTCATCGTGGGGATGTCGTGCTGAGAAAACTTGCCCAGAAATCCGTCGCCTCAACCACTTGAAGGCTTACCGGAAGATTGGCATTGCGCTACACCACGGCACTCTGCCGCCAAGTGAGGGGCATGAGGGGGTGCCCGGCAGGCTCGAGGGATATGTGTGTTCATGTTCGCGGTCGCGGGAAGCGCCACAGCCAAGCAATGAAAGCAGTAATGCCCAGCGGGAGTGGAGACTTGGTGTCTTGTCGCCAAGCAGGCGCCGAAATTTCCCCAGCCCGAGCCTTCATCGCAGAGACACTTCGAACGCGAACTGTAGTCGGTTCTTGTCCGGCGAGGATGGCACTGCGTGAGTTGCCGGCGATGCCCCTAACCGGAGCACGTTCTTATCGGGAATGCTAGTCGCCCTCAGCTACTCAAGAAGCACTGAGTTGATCTCCGTCCACCATTGCATGATCAACCAAGCTCATTCGCGCCGGCGCTTGGTCTTGCTTGAAGCATCATTGAAGCGTTCCTAGCACTCTTTCTGACTGTCTGACGCTACCACAACTCCCACATTTGACTTCCCATGGCGATGAGCCTATTGAAAAGCTCATCACGAACCGAAATGGCTGTCAAATGGAACTCATCTCCACTCTTCGTCCGCACCACGAGTCCGTCGACGACCTCCTTTTCCAGCGCCCACCCAACGATGATCTTGCTCTTCCATCCCAAACCGCCCATCTTTTTGAGCTCCTGGACATCCGCAATCGCAATAGTCCACGCGGGATTCACATCCTTGAGATCCGACGTCCAGCTCAGCGTGGGCGCCGTAGCCGTCGCTGTCACATATGCGTGCCCCTTGCGACCCTTGTATCGAGCCGGGAACGAGACTGGGCCGGCTACGCCTTGAGAACGCGGCTGCTTGACAACGCCGAGCCTATCACGCGCGTGCTTCTCTCCAGCGGCAGCTTTAGCTCTGTCCGCCGTGAGGACCGTCTCCACTCCGCCCTTTGTGGTCCCCTTGAGCAGATTGAGAATACGCCTTGACTTCTTAGGCTTCTGCTTCGTTTCATGTTTGTCCTCTTCGTCATCATGTGCGGCGTCGTGGCTTGGCTGAGCGGCCTCCTCTATTTCCTCGTCCGTTGCACCTACGTCAATCATAAGCTACGATAATTCCCCTTCTGCTTGTCTGGTGCTCTGCTTACCAAGGTGGTCAAGGTTTTCAAGGGCGTCCTGGTCTGTCTCAACAGGCGGGGGCATATCCGAGGAAGGCGGCGGCGGCACCGGCGCTTTGTTCCTCTCTCCGATTCGTAGCAGTGTGACGGCCAGCTGCGCGTTTGTAGGCACTCCCTTGAGGATTGAGTTGCGCAGTTCGACGTACTTCTGCCACCGAGGGTATGTCCTGTTGGCAAAGTCTAGCAACGGTGTCAAAATAGGGTCGCCAAAGAAAGTGAAGCCGAAAATGAATCCGGTGCCCTTGAGAAGCATGTACGATGTAGTGAAGTAGGAACCCAGCAGCAGTGGGACAAGACAACCTGCCAGAACCAATCGAGGGCGCAGCTTTGGAAATGGGGGAACTGGGCTGAGAGCGTTTCCGAATCGTTCCCAAGTATCGACAAAATCGGCAATGAGATGCATGGTCGGTCGGGCTTTGTTCCAGACGGCCTGAGATACGGGCTTCTTGGTCTTGTCGTGCGTTGCGCTGGGCTCTTTTCCGTCGCTCTTTTCTTTGGCGCTGGACAAGCCCTCGGTGATTTGAGATGGGTCGGGTGCCGTGCTGTCGTCATGAGGGTCTCCTTGCGGGTGTTTGCCCGCGGATGTGCTGATGGCGACCTGCTTGAAGAAAAGACGATCAATTTTGACTCGCCCACCGCGTGCGCGGACCGAGACTGCTGTAGTGGATGTAGACATACCGTGGCGATGCTATTGACGAGGCTGTGGGCCTCCTGCTCGACAGCCTCTCCTTCGTGTTTCTCAGGTGCTCCTGTGAGGGTATCGTCGGTTGCTAGGACACCTGCCTTCGGTTTCTGAACCCCGCCCGTCTTGGAGTCGATGAGAGCCGGTGGTGCAGGTGGGAAGCATATTTCCCGTGAGCTTGGGTACAGCACTAGGACGATGACGAAGGCTGTCAGAGTTGGGATAATCAGGTCAAGCAACCAAGCGACTACGTAGACGGCGAGAAACGTCGAGGTCCGCTCATACTCCTTCCAGGACCGGAGCCGGGCAATGTGCTTCCAGAACGAGACCAGAGGCACCACGACAATGATGTACAATCTCTCGAGGTTTGCGCGCAGCTTATCTGGCGAGAACTCCTCCTCGTCGGCGATGTTCATGTCCAGGTTGGCAAGCGGCGGCGTGTCGATGCTCTTGACGTGGAACACCTGCTTGTCAAAGCGTCGTATCAACGTCCACAGTTGTTCGTTGGTCAGCCCGCCGACCACAGGGCGAGGCACCCGTTGCGCCTCGTCATTCCAACCGAGATTGCGCACTTCAATGTCGTCGTGCTGAACCTGGCTGGCTCCTTGTGCGACAGACTCGTCGTTGAGGCTCTCGTCAGCAAGGGCATGGCTGGCTGTCGGTGCTTCTTCTTCATGGACCTGAACTATTTTGGGTTCAACATCTCCCGATCGGTCATCGCCCTGGCCGGTGCCAGAGGCTCCCGGTCCAACCGCAGGGGTGTCCATGGTTGCAGTCAGGTTGGGTTTTCCGAGCACCGGCGATCGGATGATGCCCCTTTCTCAGTAATAGAGCTGTGGTTGAGCTGAACAGGAGGTGCTTCAGAATTATAGACGACCACATTTGACCCGGGCCAAACGTTGTGAGCCCCCACCACAAAGTGCGCCAGCTTCATGTTGACGTCATGACCCTTGGATTTACGCCTCGAGCATCATGGCGCGATCGGCGCGCGGCGCCGACCTGCCTTGTCAATCGCCCACTGCGGTCGCAAAGTCCCGGCGGCTGCGCGCATCGGCAAAAGCCAGGAGCAATGTGCGCCGTGATTGGCATGAGGCGAGCCTGGCAGCCTGTCGCCCGTGTCGGAGACGGGTGCGAAAGTGAGTGGAGGGAGGCCATGGACAATTGACGTTCATGCGGGATCGGAGGCAATTGAGAGGCGGGGCAGCAGCGGCATGACACCAGCCAAAGACGTGGGCATGCGTATCAACGTTGACCATCTGAAGCAGGCAAATGCCAGGGCACCTTGCTGTCTATTTACGGTCGCCACCGCCGGGTCGCGCCTCCTAGGCCGGCCCTCGTTCTAGATCTGGTCAAGGAATGAGGCGATTCAGTCTGTGCGCTTGCCAAGAGTGTGTTTTGGCCTGCCTGTGGACGGTCCCCGCTGCAGTAACGTTAGTATGTAAGCCCACTCCCGCGTTGGACGAGCATGTGCTGCTGGCTGAATGCGTTTGCTTCAACATGAATTTCATCACCAATATCAGCGAGCCTGGTTGTATGGGTTCGTGCTTTGACGAAAGGTAATGGCCCGTATGGCAGGAGACCCTGGCCGAGGAACCAGACATCGTGTAACTACCGGATACCGGAAACTAGATATGCTGGGTGGTCGAGGCCCATCCCAAGTGGCCCGGTGTCTTGGATTCGGAAGCCCAGCGCTAGTAAGCCGGCTTGGCACATACGTTCTGCAACACAAAAACCTCGGGCTCGAGAGTAACAGTATAAAACGCGTTCGTAGGCTCACCATCCTCTGGCCGAAAACACGAGAGTGTTTCCCAGAGCCTGCATGCTCCGTCGTTGAGACGCCTCCGACAATGTTTCCAACCAAGACCATCTTGGTCATCGTCGCGGCCCTCACGGGCATAGCCCACACAAGTAGCCTTCCGTGGGCCAACGACAAAACGGCACCACCCCACCGGCCCAGGAACAGACGCTCCGAGCCGCTGTCCAAACGGGAAATTGTCTCACAAAATTGGTGTGGCCCGGTGACAACATCAAGCAACATCACTTCCGTGGAAGCGACTTGGGTTGTGCCAAGCGTATCTATCCCACGAGACGGGTCAATCGACGACGAGTTCTGGTTTTACCAATGGGTATGCTGGCGGCCACCCCCATGGCACGACCTGTACATGCACTCCAGACTGGAGCTAATGGTTCTGCAGGTCGGGATTGACGGCACCAATGATTGTCCAGCCCTGTTGCAGGCAGGCACCGGTCATACCGTACATATCGTCTGCTTCTTTTACACAATACGAATTGCTAACTTTAATCATCCAGATCATCAATGGTCATGTGCAAGTCTTCGCTTGGTACGAATTTTGGCCCGCTCCTCCAACTTACCCTGATATCTCAAGTAAGTCTATGCTTTTACAATGAGGCCTCACCAGCTGTCGCATGATTTCAATGTTTAACTGGCAACCAGTCAGATCTGGTGATCAGGTATACGTGAGAGTTGACGCAACATCTTCCACGACGGGGCAACTGTAAGTTCTCTGAGCATCCCCTCTCGACGACAGAGTCGACTTACGCTGTACGCATAGCTACATTCTAAATTATTCTACGGGCCAATCGAGCACGTATTACGTGTCGAGCGAACACGCTCCACTATGCTTCAATACGGCTGAGTGGATCGCTGAGGCCCCCGGCTACCAAGACGGAAGGACCTTGCCGGCCTTCTCGACATTCGCCTTCCAAGGGTGCAAAGCGTGGACATCGCAAGGTGCAACTGTCAGTATCCAGACATCCGCATTTTGGACAATAAACAACTTCCGTCAGCATCCAAGCAAGCAAATATGTCACAGCAAACCTGCAAGCGACTCGGAAGTCACCATCTACAGGTGGTAGTTGAGTCTGATCCCGATCACAACGTCAGACACATGACCCATAACCACTGGCCAGCCCCCGTAATTCTCAGAAAAATCGTCGTTTCAGAAAGGAGTATCGATATGTTGCCTGAGCTGGCCCAATGTACACAGATGTGAGTTTACGACAAGGACATATAATAGACGCGAGTATCTCGTTGTACATGGGCACATTTTCAAAAGGAGTAGTAGAATACAATCAGAAATATATTCAAGAGTCGAAGGCGAGCGCCGCTCATTCTGGTGCCAGCAACACACGACTCATGCTCCTGAGCCTGGCGCGTAGTCTCCTTCTGCGTCGTCTTTGAGCTTAGATAATTTTGACAATGTTGCCAACGCCGCCCAGAGCGCCGCCTAGAAGACCGACGAGGTCCTTCACTCCCAGGGTGTTACCGAGGTCGCCGACAACACCGCCAGTGACGGCGTTGAGGTACGAGTTCACGGTGTCGAGGGGAGTTCCCTGCTTGAGCATGGCGAGCGCCTCGCCAACTGCCGTGAGAGCGTTGGCAGACAGATCACCAGACTGCAAGAGGCTCAGGAGCTTGTCGGCCAGAGGAATGCCACCGAGTGCGCTCTCAATCTAAGGATTTTTGCGTCAGTACAAGGGCATGTGATCTTGTTGTTTATCTGATCTGACAAGAGTCGTACCTGGCTGAGCTCGTTGCCCAAAAGTCCCTGCAGTTGGACCTCGACTTGGGCCGAGGGAACGTTATCCTGAAGGCTGCCGACGACGCTGCCGACCTCGCCGACGAGAGAGCGGGTGACTAGATTGTGCGTTAGGCTCGAGACTCGCTTCCGTCTCTTTTCAGTTGGTCTACTCACCAATGGGGGCGCTGAGAGCGCTGCCTGCGAGGGCGAGAACAACAGAGGCGAGGGTGAAACGCATCTTGGCAGACTAGGTAAGATATTCAAGGTAATAAGAAAGTATCAAAAAGGGTATATCCGTAGCGGCGTCTGCTTGCGCGTGCAAAGGAGCGACTGGTAAAGGAGTGACTGGCGATCGAACGATGGAGAGGAAGAGAGACCGAGCCAGTTCAAAGTGACTGTCGCTCTCTTATATCTGGGCAAAAGGAGGTGGGTTGGGTCTCAGCCATGACTCCTGTGTTTTGAGTAGTTCCTCTCGTCTCTGGCTATGACGGCATGTTCTCACGAGTCAACCACCAGACCCCGGCACCCCTATCAGTGGATAGCAGTGAGATCATCCGCCGGCCACCTCTCAAGGTCTGGTTTCCCCTTCGACGGATCGTGCTCATCATCATGTCCCACACAGTCCTAACGTAGCCCTTACAGAGGCTAGGGTGCATGCACATTGCTAACCAACCTCACCACCGCCCCGGGCTCCGTAAGATTGTTTGCTAGTACACAGCATCCCCTTGTACGGTGCGGGTAAGCTGCCCTGCGGTTCATGTCAACATGGAGTGTGATGGTTGGTCGCAAGCCGAGTATCCGGGCACAAGAATGAATATTAAGAGCCAACGACGCCGAATGCAGCGGCGTCTTTGCTTGGACTCTTGCTGTTGCACGCAAGCCACAGCCACTTGAGACGTCCATGTGGTCTCCCCACGCGTGTTGCAGATTCATGCGCGGACAAGCGACCGCATGTCGTTAGCACGTGGCTGCGTCCTACCTTCGTGCCGCCCGTGCTGATTGCTGTCGACAATGCATTGATGGGGAGTCCGACAGCGACGGCCGCTTTGACCGTTGCAGGTCCGGCTGCTTCCTCTGGTCCACCTTGTCGACCTCAATGTAGCAGCGATCGGCCCCTCATCCCAGCTCTCCATATTGGGATGACCGCAATCTTACCTAGTCGATTATGATGATGCTCGTCCCAACATTGCATCCCCCCGCGCACATCTGGGACTAAACTGTCAACGCTCTTGGTGAAATTAATGATTTGGGATGGCCCGTGCTGCAGGGCTGGCCATGGGACTTGGTTCGGCAAAAACGAGACTGCTCCGAAATGCTGGGCGCATTCATGTAAGTGAGCTATTGCGTGTAGTTCACGGCCGACGGCAAAAACCATGATATCCGCAAACTCACGCACCGGATCGTCTCACAAGCAGCCGCCTCGATGCATGGTCTTGGTTCAAAGATTTATAAGCTAGTTGAGGCGCGATATGTTGACATCTCGTGAACCTACCTACGCTCAATCCTGCTCCCGGTGTCCAGTCCCCAGGCACGCCGTCGATCAGACGGTTGGTGATGTTCAGGGGGGATTTGTGGGGTTCCAATCCGGCAGTTGAAGCATCTGGGGACACCCGTCTTGTCAGCTTCCTCTTTCGGGCGAACGCATCCCACAGTGATATCCTGGTGCCCGCGCGTCGCCCGCGGATGCCGGTTGGCCTGGCGCAATGCCTTTCAATGATGGACCTGCTTGACACCGAAGTACGCCCGGCCTGTCGTTGGATTGTAGATCTCTCTCTGTTGCTATGTTGGGCCAGGGGCTGTAGGGAGAAGCAACTTCCTGTCGTCCAGCTTCAGAGTGGCACCGCGTAGTGCTGACATAGCCTTTCGAAAAGACAAGTACGAACAGGTCAGCACAGTACTGTACTCGCAATCCAGGCGTTGGCGATTTAGAGGCCCAATTTTCACTACGTTTCCGTTTAGTTCTTGGCGCATTTATCGATAGACCGCTTGCACAGACAGTGCCGAAACGTTGTTGGGTTGTCAACCAACTCCATCGACGTTTGCTATGGCACGGCTATTGTTGTAGAGTGAAGAAAGAGTTGCCGAAAGCCAATGATGTATAGCTTTCGGGTTGGTCCGCAGCAAACAAAGCCTGAAACCCCGTGGAGATCTTCTCGGAGCCCCCTGCATGCATCGACGAGGTCTTCTACGTGACTTTTCGGTTGGTCGCGGTGCCCTTGCGATGACTGTCGAACAGGAGGCAATGAAGCGCATGTAACTTTGACACATCTCGCACTGGAGATGCTAAAAACGAAAAAAGTACGTTTTGGTAATTGACAACGCCGCCGTACGCCTCGCGGACCAAGGTCTCCGCGGTGTAATCGCAGGGGCAGATTGATGGCCAAAGTATATCGCCAGCGAGAGAACCGTCTTCCGTTCCGTCATTACACAAGAGCTGTCAGGGCAGATGAGGCCGCGTAATTGGACCGATACAGTCTCCGGTTCTCTAAAGTGGTGCTGCATCGTACAACGCGTACTTCATATAGCAAAACAAACTAAGAACCTTTAGCCACATTGTAGAGCCAACAAAGCGATGGTCACGGATGTCACCAAAACGCATCCGTTATAGATCGTGCTACGGTCACCGCAGTTGCTTCACGAGATTGCGCTGCAAGGTGACAGTGTCTCAGCGTGTTCGCTTGCTGCATCGTGTTTCCAATTAATGTCGTTGTGCAAGTGCCCAACCCCATCTTGCTGGCGACTTGAGTGCCCTGTGACTGCATGTGGTTGCACTCAACCACCACATAAACTTGGCATTGCCATGACACAACGGGCGCAGCCTTCATCTCCTCACTCACTCCTCGAAGTCTCATCCCAGTATGCCTTTTGTCCCTCCCCTATTCTTGGACCACCCTTTGGAACGCGGGGGCTCTTGCAGCGCAGTGCTTTTCTGTAGCAATTGAATCTACATGAAGCACGTCGTACTACGCCTACCCTAGGACATGTATGGCGCGGAAAGAGTCTGCACGTACTACTGTTACCATAAGTTCAAGGCAGAGAAAGAGGCACATGTCAAATCTTTGGCTCGCTCATTGAACGGTTTACAATAACGTACCGGGGCAGACGTAGATGTACCCGTGACAAATCCTTGACACTGCTGTCGCTGAGGATTTGATGCTACATCGAGCCGTGAAGACCTGCCAAGTATGTACGTATATTGATCATGTCCACAAACCAGCATAGACAAACCTCAATGGTAGCCTTCATACCCCATTACATTCTTCGCCCTGCCGTTTCTGGGGAACGCCATGTAATTCCTCTCGGTTCCTATGAACCTTATCCAGCAAGCAAGCCCCGAGACGCAACAACAACACGAATCCACCTACCGGCGGCCGCCATATTCAGTGGCCCCAAGGGACCCGGTCTAGCTGTCGCTCTCCGTCCGGACCGCCACGCTCACAACGGCGATCGACGTTCCAAGGACATCGGACCACGCGACAACGCATTCCGTTGCAACTTTCTTTTTCTCTTCTTCTTCTTCTTCTTCTACATTGTGTCTCGCCTCCTCTGAGGGGTCGGCACCCAGCCCACGCCCTATTAGTAGTACTGTTCCCGTTCACAAACACAATGCGTGCGCGCAAGACACAGGTTGACACGACTCCATCCACCCACACCTCTCCTCTGTCACCCCGCGGGCGCCGGTGGTCCGTTACCTTAGGACTCAGAAGGAGACAAAAGAAAAAGCACGCGGTTGTCAGTGGTATCGCAGAGAGACATTGAACACCACCAGCAGACTCTCAGGCTCCCCTGCGAGCGCTACTGCCGCTGCTGCACGCACGCTTGCAAGCAAGACTCCGCGTCTGCAGCTATCGTGAGGTGTCGTGTCCCCCGTCGTAGCCTGCATCGCCGCCCCGTCGTGTCGTCGTCGTCGTCGTCGTGTCGTCGTCATCCGTCACACAAAATGCGCTGCAGAACCAGGTGGCGCCTCACACATCTCTCCTCCCCGCCGCCGCCGTCCCACGCCGCGAGCGACGTCAACCCCCCTCCCCTCAATCAACAATCCCTCACCGTGCGCCGCTTGACCGGACGCCGCTTCCCGCGACGCCACCTGCAATGGCCCGTCGTGTGCGACGGACGTCACTGGTGCAAGGACGTAGTATACATGCTGCGGCCCGAGCTCACTGGGCGCATCCCATCCCATCTCGCGCAGGGCAGGACGGGGAAGTATTTCCAACAAAGGCCCAGGGGCGGACCGGGTCTGCGGAGGCGGGCACCCGCAGCTTCACTCGCTTGCCCATCCGCAGCGGCTAGTATGTTCCCTGTTCCCGCTTCCCGTGCGTCGTGCACCGTGAACCCCCTCCTCGGCCAACTACGTAAGTCCCATCTGTTCTGTCTGTGCCTCTTACGAGCCGCATCAATCCCACCGCTTTTTGGCACCTCCTCGCGGGCGCCGCGCGGGGGACTCGACTTTGCCAATCGGCAAGCTTGTTCTATCAACCTCGCGCGGGTCAAGCGGAAGCGTGAGCCCCCGTTGTCAGGGATACCATGAATTGAAGCCACGGCTGATACTTGCTTGGCAGTATGGTGCGGTACGCTCGTTATTATACCCAAAATCAGTTCTTGTACGTACGAGAAGCAAAATGTATCCGACAGCCATCTACTCCCATGCAGTATCATCCCAGTCCCGCGGCGCTGGGCCCCACGCCAAGGTGCCTGCCTGCCCCCATCTTGGTACATATATCTCTCTCCCTGACCCCTGCGACGCGAGCGCACCGCCCAAGAGTCTTGAGCCATATGTACTTTGTTCGCACCTCGTTGGCCTTCGTGCGGAGCACCTACTACTGCAACTTGCCTCGAAAAAAAAAAGTCTCGTCAAAGTTCCTTCTCGACGGGCGTGGCCCCAACCATCACGATGCTGCAGCGTTTCCGATACTTTATGTTGTTCCCTCTTTACCCGGACGCACGCACGCGCGCGCGCGCGCGCACGACGTCGACGTCGTCACAGTCCTACATACATCCGCTGAGGCGGTGAAACCCTCGACGCTCCTTTCCCTGAGACTTTTTTAGGTCAAAGACTTTCGTCCAAGTCAAGGTGGGAGGGGGAGGAGGAGGCTGGGTGGGGGGGGGAGGAGGGCAGACGCGAAATCCCTGAGAGCCACGCAAAAGACTTTCTCTTTCGTTTCTTATTTTTATCTTCACATTTTTCCATTGTCACCGCAGGGCTGAATGCGTTGTGCTACACGGTATGTGTCTGTCGTGCCTCGAGCTTGCATCTGCGTGTGCGTGTGTGTGCGAGTGTGTACACTGGTTGGCCACATACACTCATCAACCCGGGCATTCGTAGACGTAGCCATCGAGCCTTGTCTGGCCTTGGGCTCCAGAGCGCAGGGCCGCCGAAGGGCCATGGGGCCCTTGATTATACCACCTCATTACCGACTCCGTAAACATGCTCCTGCTTGCATGTTTTTTTCTTCTTGTTTCACTGCCAGGTGGCCGGCCGCCCCTTCTAATCCTCTCACCATTATATCAGACCCCACCCCTGGGAAGCCCGCTGCGACGCGATCGCCCTGAGACAAGCACCGAAAAGATTGCATGTACAAAGCCCGAAGCACAGCGGCGGCTTCAATCCAAGCGTGACAATGCTCGGTGTGCGAGCCCTGGCGCCTCCCTCCCCCACTGTGCGGTTGATTGATTGGTGTCTCTTGGTTGCTGCAGTCGCTATGGCATGTACGTACAGAGGTACTAAGTTAATATGCCTCTGGCCTGCTATACCAGCCTTCCTAGCACAACAGCGTCACCTGTCTACTTGTTACTTTGTCACCCGCGGAGGCCAACGCACCTGAAACACTCCTTTCCCCGTAGACTTACGGCCGTGGCCGCGGGGAGGGATCGCTTTGCATCGCGTCCATACTTTCTGCTGCGTTAGACACTATGACTAGGTATGTACTCCCGCTGACGCTTGGGGCCCGCTCCCCCCCGTCGTTTCAGTGGCATGCTTCTGCAAACTCTACTTGACGCGCTTGACGTGGTAGGTAGCAATAAGCGTTGACCGTGCGTGGCGTGACAATGCGGGGAAGCGAAACGTCAAAGCGAGACCCGTGCGACCGTAGGCTCCTCTCGGCCGTGCCCGCGACATAGCTTCATGACGATTGGCTCGGCCCTTGTTCTGGTGTCGCGTCGTGGAGGGCCGCAAGGTTTGGGTTTGCATCGTTTGGTCTCGTCGCGTGGACGATGCGCCCACAGCGCAGCATGGCATCATGCCTACCTAACCCATCGCCACAGTCAGGACTTCACGCACGTCTTGGCATCCGTGTTTTTTAGGTTCTTCATGCATCTTGATTCGAGCTGCCGAACATGGTATCCAGAGTCGATCTACGTGCAACCTGTCTGCCGTCTCCTCGACGCCCCGGTTCATCCACCGAGGCCGGAGGGCCGTGTCCCAATACCACGACCAAAGATCCTCCCCACCCTTCCGCCGCCGCGCGCGCACATAGTAGCGGTAGATAGTTGGTCCCATTGTTTTGTGCAACGAGTCCTCCCACGGTGCCATGCCGCAACGCCTTCCCCGCGTCCAAGTAGAAGAAACACCTGTGTGGCTCTCGTCGTTCCGTTCCGACGAGGCCCTGCTTCCGATTACCCGTCCTGACGCTAACCTCTGCGTCCTGTGCTCCGTGGTAAGCCGTGTCCCCTCGTCTAAAGTTTCGTTCCCTTCGCGTTCCTAGCGGGTTCCGTTTTAGTTTTCAACGCCGTCCTTGTTGTTCCTCATGTACAGGTCTAGGTGGTAAGAAAAAATCGTGACCAATGCGCCGCGGCAGCGGCGTATCGGCATTTGTGCCGTCGGGGCTAGCGTTCGGTGATCCAGTAAGGAGTGACGAGGGTTGGGGTATCTCGAACATGAACAAATAAAAAAAAAGGTCGCGTCATCAAAGATGATGTTTTATGTCGTAAATCTCGTGAGAAGAAAATCTCAAATCGTTAAATGCAACAGTCGCTTGCTAAACAGAGCCGAGCTCTTCATTTGCGGAAGCCAACTTTGTCGGCGAGGTTCCTCCAGAACCGACCCTTTGCATCTTCGCTGCGAGCTCGGACCATGACCGCGTCGCGCTGCATGGGCCCGACAATGTCCTCGTCACCTCGACCAGGGAACTTGCCATGGGCGTCGAGCGACTCGAGCATCTGTGGTACAGCACTGGGGAGGCACCCGTCCCTACGCCGCCACTCCAAGTCGCATAGCGTGGCGTCGTTGGTGGGCATGCGGCCAAGGGCTCCCACAGAGCTGCTTGATCGGCCCCGTCCACGGCCACGGCTATGGCTTCGGGAATGGCTGGCAGATGCGGGGGGCGAGCGGTTGTTCCGCATCATCTCGTCGTAGATGCCCTTCCACGTGCGCTCCGTCTCGGCCCACTTCGCCTCGGTGAGCCCGTAAATTTTGCTCGTCTGGCCATAGTGCTCGCCCGTGCGCACCAGATGCTTGGTGTAATTACATCGTGCCGCATCCCAGTCCTCGCGAAACTTTGTGACCGTCTCTGTCGTAACAGCCTCGACCTCGTAAGGCGAAGGGCTGATGGTAAAATTGGCATGGCCGAGGCGATCCGACCACGCGTCATGCTCTTGCAAGATGGCCGGCAGAGGCAGGGGCAGGTCATTCGCAGTTGGGACATGGCGAAGCGATGTGAACGAGGGCTTGGTGCTGAGAGGCGGTCGAGGGAATTGGGCCGTCGACGTCGCGGGTGGAGAGGGCATGGCGCTGGCGCAAGGCGTTGTTGCTACCGTCGGCGACTGCAGTGGCGACTCCTGGTGAGGGGATCCCAGGGCATCGGTCAGAAGGGGTGGGAGCAGAGGCGTTGTAGCCATGGCGCGGTCGCGCTCGAGGTTCAGCTGTTCCTCGGGGCTCAGCTCGAGGACCGACGACCGGCTCAAGTTGTCGGCGCTGCCCACGTCGTAGCACGACACGACCGAAGTCATGGGCGACAAATCCTGCACCCGATCTGCGAACTGCTGGTTGGGCGCCGACATGGAGGAGGAGCGGCTTGAAGGACCGCGCGACAAGACGTTCTCCAGGCTGAGGTCGGTAGTCGGGGATGCCCTCAGGCTGACCATGGGTCGTCTGCTCGACCGCCACCGCCTGATGGTGGGCAGGCGGGAGCCCAGCCGCGATGTCAAGCCCGCAAAGGGGGACTCGATACCGGATCGCTTCTTCTTGGGGTAGTCGCGAGCGACATCGCCATCGCTCAGGAATCCTAGATCGTAGTCGATATCGAAGTCGTCGCCAACAATGTCACCAGGGAACAGGCCTTCGGAGCTGTTGCGGTGCTCGCATGAGGTGTCGCAGAGGCAGCTGTAGAGGCCAAAGTGATCGACCGACGAGGCCAAGGTCTCTTCGAAACGTTCCATGGGGTCCTCTTGCACGTCGGGCAGTGGGCGCTTCTCAGTCGGCTTCGTCGTGTAGGGCGAGGGCGAGGAGGGGGTGGTGTCCTGGGGCATGGGCGGCAGCTCGAGGGACGAAGTCGAGCTTGAAAAGCGTTGGTGACCTCGGGGCGAAAAGGTCGGGGTCAATGGCGACGCGACGTCGGACGACGAGGAGTTTGTGGTGTAGTAGACTTGTGAGAGGTCGCTGGCGTCGGGGCCGTTGTACGGCAGGTAGGTGGCGTCGCCATGATGGTTGTGATTGTTCAGTCGCTCCTGCACTAGCTGCGGGAGCAGCAGTGGCTTTAGTCTGGGCGACATGCCTCACCGCGCAGCAGCTGCGAGCGCACAAAGCGTGCTGTGCCGATGCGAGGAACGCGGAGGGCGTCGAAGTCGGTCGTGTTGGTGTTGAGGTGGAAGGAAGAGAGGGGGACGGCGGAGGGAGAGAGAAAAGACGGGCGAGGCAGACAAAAGGCAACCGGGCTGGATCCAATGGATGCTACCACCACCTCTGTGCCCGACGAGTGGACGGGAGGGCGGCAGCGCTGGAGGGCACTACAGCGGGCGGCGTTGGTTGTGCCCCGGGTGCTGTCCGGGGTGCTGCCCAGGTGGTGCTGGCGCTGGTTGTTCTGGTGGTGCCCGGTGGTGGGGCGGGTACCTCGCCTGGGTCAGTCGGGGCTGGACCGCTGTCGGCTTCTGTGTCCTTCTGTCCCGTCTCCACTTGGAGCCGACTGACTCTGCGGGTGGCGTGGGGCGTTGAGCCGGCGGGCTGGCAGTGCAAATCGACTCAGGAAAAAAAAAGTGGACTGGGGGAGTCCGCGTGCTAAACCCAGTCGAGTCAACAGCCCTTTGTCGGGGCCGGACGGGGGGGCGAGTTGAAGAAATTCTCAAGGCGTCTCCCGTCTTATTTTAGCTTCGCTTGCTGATTCAGATCTGGGCGGGGGGGCGTGCGTGCGCGTGTGCGTGCGTGCGTGCGCGTGTGATGCGATGCGAGCCGGGGCAACAATGGACGAGGCGGGCGGATGCCGGCCGCAAGATGAAATATTGTTGATGTTTGCGGTGGCCTGTTCACGGCAATGTGCCAGAATTATGCCTTGCTGTGCTGTAATAGGTGCCTATGTAGGTAGGTCAAGTAGGTGGCCGCAGACTATTCCGACTGACACGCGCACTGGTCATTGAATGTTAATCGACGTAGCCGTGAGCGGCCGTGGTGGGGTATGCCCGGTTTCTTATAGCAGCAACGATGATGCGATGCCAACAGGGTTCGAGAGTGCGTCGGACTTAGGGTACGAATCCTGACGCCTGACGGGCCGGGAGTCTGGATATCAGTATGCAATGGCCGTGTGCGTGTGATTGCAGCCGGTGGTTGGCTTGACCTGCGCAGCGCGAGGGGAGGGCTGTCGGAAAAGAGGAGGGTTGGGCGCAAAGGGTCCGGCAACGCTGTGGACGTGGACGTGGATGAACTGACTGACTGACTGACTGACAAGTGACAGCCAGCACACACGCGTGCGCGGAGACACACACACACACACACACACACACACACACAAGAATTCTCCTCTGCGTCTCCTCTCGTGAGGGTGCCGTAGGGTGCCGTCGCGCGCGCCAGCGTTGCGTTGTTGCGCGGCGGTTCCAAGGCTCTCGCCGGCCAGTCAGAGAGGCACCTTAAGAGATGAAGATGTCGGCGTCGTCAAGGGTCCTGCGTCGTAGCCGGTAGGTGAATGGATGGAGGGTAGATGTGACGATGCACGGCACGTGAGACCTGCCGCCGCCGCCGCCGCCGGTGTTCTGCTGCTGCTGCTTCCGCCGTCACTGCTGCTGCTTCTCCTGCTGCTGCCGCCGCCGCCGTAGGCTAGTACCTGTTTGGTGGCCGTCGCGGCTCTGCCTCGCTCGTCTGACGTGTTGTTGTGTTGCCGACTGGCTGGCTGGTGTTGGATGTGATGTGGGATGGGATGGGATGGGATGATTAAATCGGGTTGGACGCAACGGCGCATATGTATGTACAAGCATGCGCGTCCCCGAGTATATTGGCTGCGCAAGGCACAGACTTGGGAGGCGCACACGCGTGTGTCCCGAGATGTCGCCTGCAGGTGTCTGCTGCTGCTTGCCTGCCTTGCTTGCTCTGCTCGCTCGAACCTGCTTGTGCAGCGCGCGCGCGCTGTGAAGAGGGGAGGGGGTGATGGAGGTGGTGGTGGTGTGTCGCCGGCAGCTTCACTTCGCACCTAAGCTAGGCGACAGGCAGGCAGCGCAGCCCGTGACGGTAGGTAGGTAGGTTGTGTTGTGGTGGAGGAGGGTGGCGGCGGGCCAATGATGCCAATCCGACTTGCAGCAGCCGAGCCGTTGACGTTGCGTGCGTGCCCGGTGCAAAGGGCCTCTTTGGCTCCAGCTGCGACCCGTCTCATGTGTTGAGCGGGCGGATGTAGTAGTAGCAATGGGTAATGTTGGCCGTACGATTGACTGATTGATTGGGGCGCGGCGCGAAACTCTCAAGCTCGACCGAGATGCGCGTCCCGAGTGGTCCTGGGTGCCAGCAGATAGATGCCGCTCGAACGCCTCTCGCGATGCGGGACCAGATGAATAGTACGAAGTAGACGAATGGATAGGAGTTACCGAGTCAAAGCACGTCCGCCAATCAAGCTTCTAGGAGGTTCGGGTGCTCAACTGGTGACTTGTGACAGACAATCAAATAGATGGTAAGATGACCGGCATCGCCAACGACAGACGAGAGGGGAGCGCGTCGCATTCAACGGTTCATCGTGGTGTCGCCGGCACTGTACATACAGAGCTGCGCGGCCAAGCTTTTTCCAGGACGGAAGCCAGCCATGCCATCCGCGAGCCATGTGGGCTCCCCAGGTTGTCACATCCACATCCGTCCGCGCTTGTTGGCCGGGAGGGCTCACTCGCTCGCTTGCTCAGTCTGTGCCCACCTCGCATCCTCATCATGGGGCCTGGGTGGCCTCAGACGCATTGTATATCCACCACCCTGGGGGGGGGGTTCCGCTCTGGCGCACCCGGCCGGTTGTCCAGGCTCCCCTCCTCCCCTCCCCGGCGTGGGATCGATTGCGTTGCCGGCGGATGGAGACGGACGTGGAGGGCATGAGGAAACAACAAGAGGCGCGTCTGCTTCCGAGCGCCAGGCCATGGGTCCGTCATGGCAAACAAAGCAAGCCCTGACCGGCTCCCAGGTTTTGGGGACAAGGCTCGATCCAAGGGCGCCGCCGGTGTGTGAGGTTACGACCAAAAGGGCACAGCGGGTCCCACAGGCCACGCTGTTTTGGCGGCCCCACCCGCCGCTGGCCGCCTTCAGGGCTCACCCAGTGGCCCCGCCTTCTCGCCGGGCAGCTTCTGCCGGGCTGCAGGAGAGTGACCTGCACCCGCCGCCTTACCGATCGCGCAAGCGAGGTATTTAGTATTCTACGTAGCGCGTCCGACCAAAGGTTCGTCTTCGCGAGGCAGGAGCTGCCGGCCGGTCAGTCAACCATGCTGTTGCACCGGGTACTGTTTCCTGGCCCTGGCCCTGGCCACAGTCCTCATCAGCAGGTTGCCCTGTTACTGCTGCTGCTGCCGCTGCTCTTCCTGCTGCTGCACTGATCCAGTTCCTGCCTCCGGCGGGAGGGGTGGAGGGGGGCAGACGAGGCGGGCAGAGGGCGGCGCAGCGGAGCGGAGCGTGAAAGACTTGGTTCCTCCTCCTTCTGGCCATTGTGCACTGTGCTTACCAGCCCCTCTCGTCCCCGTCCTCGTGAGCTGGTCCTGGTCCTCGTAAGCTGGGGTTGGGCCAACAAATCGTGCTCTCCGCTCCCGCGCACTCCCCTTCCCCGAGGCACGCGCGTCCGAGGCATACATACTAAGTTAGTAGCTAGGTAGGTACCTATATGGTTCAGAGGCGTCGGCACCGTGTCATGTGTCTGTGTTGCAACCCGCACTCCCGCTCCCCCCAACTTCGCTGGCCGCGAGCCCATGCTCAACTCCAGACAAGGACCATTGCGCACGCAGAGGTCCAAGTCGTGCGTGAAACGCCTAGAGGCGCAGTCAATTAAACATAGCAGCAGCATCTCGCCCGGCTGACCGTGGGTGGTCCCCGCGGCCCTGGCTGGGGCCTTGGATCCTGGCCCCATCGGGCTGTCGAGACCCGTGCTCACTCCTACACATATACTACGAGTTGTTACCTACATAGGACAGTTACCTATTGAAGTACTGTGGCTACACTCTACCAACTCGCACGGAAAAGTACGGCAGCCATACCGCCTCCCGCAGGCAGCCGGCGAAGAAAACGCGCGTGCAAACGAACCCGCCACGAAACATGCCACCTGCTGCCCGACGACGCATGCACTTAAGCCACCCTGCCCGCGATGCTCTGTGTTGGCAAGTCTTGCAGTTGCAGGGGGGGGCACTCCAGGAACGCGCAGGGGTTCATATCGTGCTCGTAGTAGTAGCAATGAGGTCAGCGTATGTCGTTTCTGGTGCATCGGCTCTTTTGCTTTCAAGGATGACCGCCGCCCCGAGAATGTTCCTCTTGGGCTCTCTCAGGCCCATCCCAATCTCAACCCAGGAACCAGCTCTTGAGCTTGCGATTATTGGCTCCCGGAACACTCGGTTTGTGGGTCTGCGTGGATAGGCCGCAGTGATCTAAGAGGGGCCCCGGACGAGGTCGCGGTGCCCACGCCGCCGGTGTAGGTACATATCCTTGCCTCGCCATCAGATGCACCCAGTCTGAGCGGTGAAATGCCTCTCAAGAACCGGTGCTCTTGCTTCTAACTTGTACTACTGGTACGTCATACGGAAGTAGGAAATGTACTGACTGACTTCATACGTTAGCTCCCCAATTGTAAAAGCAAGGAAGGCCAGGCCTCACCACCATAACTCCTCTCGAATACCATCACCTCGCCTGCCCAGCAAGGCAAGGTGCGTCTGCAGCGCCATCCTTTTCGGGATCCCCGCGGTAGCGCGAGCCGTTCGGGCCCCCGTTTGACAGGAAGCTTACCTGCACTCACCTGCGACGCGCCAGCTTCCAATTCGGTGTAGAGCCCTTAACCTCGACGGATCTCGAGGTAACTTGCCATGTACCCGTCGCACGGCAGCGCGGTCACCGCAAGTCGCTTTGACACCCTGGGATCTCGCGCTGTGGCTTCCTACAGCCGCGAGACCCGGACCCATGCCACAGCGACAACCCCGATATACAAGCGTCGACAAACAGACTGCGTAATAAGTGCATACCTAGGCACTATGGTGCTTTTTTTCGGTAGCTTTCTCCCAGCTAAGGAGGCTGCGTAGTTCCCCGCTGTTGGCTGGTGGCTGTTGGCCAGAGGCAGACCGCCTCGACAAACACACGTTTAAGCGTTTGCTTGATCCCAACAGGCCACCACGTCTGTCGGCCCTATCCTAGACTCTGCCGATGTTGAAACCCTCATGCCGCTCTCCGCTCCTCTAGTCGCGATTGCAAGTCCAGAATACAATTAGACGCCCAAGAGTGAATAACACAACTCAATGTCATACCCCGTTTTGCCCGTTTCGACACACATACCCGATGAGCCGAACGGCGATAGAGTTGGCGCTACTGACCGTGACGACCACGCGCCCCCCGCGCGGCTTTGTTGAAGTAAAACGCCTCGAGGCATCAAGGGTCCGGAAGTACCCAGCGAATCGCTTTCATCTTTGGTAGCGTTTAAGCTTCGAAAGACGGCTTTCGGCTACCACATTCAGTAGTCGTGGCTTCGCGACCTCGTGGTGGCGTGTCGGAAGCAGCAAGACACTTTGCCTATTCGTGATTCGTGAATCGACGCCCTCGTCATAGGCGTCCGACTCCGCCGCCCGCCATCCCGCTTCCGTTGAACCACGCGAGCGGCAACGGGACTGCAAAGTCTAATCTGCCGCGTGGTTTACCCTAGTATCGCAAAAGCTATTTCCGCGGGTGTATATATTTTTTTTTACACTTCAGTCAACGAGCGTGACTGACTGGTGCCGAGCGACCAGTGCTCGGTACCGAAACCTTTGTACAGGGCTCTCGTCCCGACTTTGCGGGGAAAATACTGACGTGGCATACTAACTCTTCGTGACTCTGAGATCGTCGCTTAAAATCTGTCGCTGGAGGTCCTGCAGTCATGCAGAATACATCGCGGTGCTAATCCTCAGCGCGGCCAAACCTGCCAAGCAAAACTGCTCCATATGCGGTCACGTCTCAGGCCCTGTTCGTGCACGCCCGGCTTCGGTTCGTCCATTCATGCTACATTGACGTTTGGCATGGGCTACTGCGCGGCAGACAATCGCTTACATGTCATGATGGATGCCAGCATGGGGAACGAAGCCTTTATGGGGAGGAGGAGCTCAGCTTAGACGCATGGCATGTCGTAATGCGGCCGGTCTCCCAACGTCTTCGTGGATCACCCCTAGTCCCACCCGGACGGCTAAGTGTTTGTCAACGTTCCAAGTCACCAGTATCAGAACGCCGCAAGCAAGTTCACCGTTGCCGTAATACCGGCGCACTGAATTGGAGATCCGAGCCGCAGGTGAAAGGTTGCAGGGCATGGCTTCATGGCTTCAGCCCCACGGCCCGTCAGGTGGGTGTTGGCTGCGGTGCGACTGTCACATGCAGTAACGACTAAACGGGAGCGACTCTGCGCATCGCGAGCGCAAGGCCATTGACGCTTTACGTCTGCTTCAGCGATGGTTCCTCGCCGTGGTATGTGCATCCGCCTAGCTCCGCCTCTGCTCGGGGTCATCGGGCCTGGCTGCGTGTGCGTCGCCATGAAAGAAGCTTAACCAGAATGGACACTGATGCCGTTGACACTGAGCAACATCAACGGCACGGTCAACTGTCGCAGCCGATTCACATGCAAGTACGCACGTCGTCATGCCAGCATGTGGCCCACTGCAAATACGTACGCACATCCATGGCTGCACAATCTTGGGCCACAAGTAGATATCTGCGGTACCACAGGCGGTATCGACCCTGATTCACGAACTCTCCCCTAATTATCACGACATCAGCCGTACAAGCCGCACACGGCACGGAAGCTGGGGTCTGACTTCCTCTTAGTATGCACGACGCGGTCTATGGGGATCAAGCCGCAGGTCCAGCCAACGAGGTTTTGATACTGAGTCCGTCGCACAGCCGATGGAATATACAGAACCCCTAAAGTTGGCATGTGACTCGATCTTGTCGCCTTTCCACGGGAGGAAGCGAGTCGCGAGTATGGTTTTGCAGCCGAGCCCTGATGGTTGCATAGGCGGATCTGTGGTTCGGCAGATACTGTATATGGTGCCATCAATACCACCATCACTATTTGTCCGCGCGTTGTACTTTGTAGAAGCACAAATTATCAAGGTCACAGCGACGCCGAGGCAGACCGGTCTGCGAGGCTTCTGGGCGGTGAGCAGTAATGACAGGGCAACCCAGTATCCAGAGGGCAGCTCAATTGATACATGCCCATGCTCGCGAAGCATGGGGAGCGAGTCGAGCGAGGAGAAATGGTTCGTCGCCCAGGACATGCAGGGCCTGAAGCAAGCCACCAGCAAAACCGTTCGGGGAACGGCAGAGCTTCCGCGCAGGTCGTGGCGTGGCATAGCTGCCAGGCACAGCCGCTGTCAACTAGGAGGAGAGCGGGCTCGCGGAAGCAGAACGAAGCAAGGAACCACCAAGCAATGCGAGGCATTTTACCCTGGGCGTACCTTGCATTAGCAGCTGCCGTGGAGGAGGGCGGGCGCACAGGGCCATTTGCCAGTGGCTTGCGATGGAAGAGATAAAGCTGCGCTCGGCACGATTGGAGCGTCGGCGCGGGACCCAGCTGGGTGCAGAGCCGGGAGAATATCCCGAAAAGGGCCGCAGGGCGATGGTGCACCAGACGAATCGTCGCGCAGTCCAGTCCAGGACAATCGACGATGCCAGTTCGTATCAACGGACGCCGGGTGGATGACGCCGCTTCCACTTCGGACTGTTGCCCACGACGAGGCGCTCTGCTGTGGATGACGGAAGCAACATGCCCATTCATCCCTGCTCGTCTGCCTCTGGCTCGTTGGCGGGCCCAACAGCGAGCGGCGGGCGACGCGGACAGGCGACCGACCGACCGACCGACCAACCATTCCGAACGAATCTCGCAAGCGTCGTCACCACTTGATTGGTTTCTTTTCTGGGGCCATGGTCCGTCCGGCTTTTTTGGCGTGACGGATCGTAGAGTCCGTCGTCGTGACCCCGCAGCGGGCTGACGTGTTGGGTGGGCAATAAGAGCGGCTTCTTGTCGCGCGAGACCCGTACGACGACGGAAGGACGAATCGATGACAGGTGTGGAAGGTCATGATGGTGTGCGCTCACTTCTTGGTACTAGAAGGTCTTTTGTAGCACTGAACGACGAGCTGTTGGGCGCGCTCCCCTCCCCAGTGGGCAGGCACAGCAGTCGCTGTGGTTCACATGATTTCTGCGGAGTTGGCCCCCGGTTCGGGAGACACCAATGTCGTGTACTTGGTACTGCATGGGCAGCAACGCAACGAACCCCGCCATCGAGTTGCGCGGCTGTGGTGGTGACGAACGACGCGTCCAGTCTGACAAACCGGCATGACATTGACTTAGTACTAGGTACCTTCTGACAGAAAGGCCGTCCCATCCGTCCAGCTTGTTTTGCGGGACCAACGGCGGGGGGACCAAGTACAAAGTACGTAAGCTACCTACCACCCGCACCCAGATTCCCACTTCGTACAGGGTAAGCCGGCACCAACGCGGGCGGGTTTCCTGTCCAGCAGCACTTTCCGTCCAGCGCGCCCACTGGCTCACAGACACCAACAGCGGAATCAGGCCGAGGCAGCGTGAGAAAACTTTTCTCCATCGTTGCAGCGCCCGTCAGCGCCCGTCAGCGCCCGCCACGCCTGGAGCCATGCCTGAAATGGGATCCGTCGCCGTTCGAGCACTTTGTTGCCGACGGCTCTTCTTCCGCGGAACGGGTTTCCATATCTCTGAGCGGGCCAGGGCACTGCCCTCCACCAATGCAGGAATCATGCTCCAATCTGCTTACTGAGCCTTCCATTTCGTCCCGGCGGGGTTCGAGCTCTGGTCGGTAGCAGCCCGTCCGCGCAGAACGGGCTGTTCCGCTGGCTGCCCGTCTGCCCCTCGAACGTATTACTGATGCCCTGCGAGCAGAGCAGGTAGGCATACGGTAGGTAAGTAGGTACCTACTCGTAGACGAGGTAAGGTAAGGTAGGTGGTACCTGTCGCAGTAGCGACCTACCACTGCCTACGAAGTACAGTCGCACTCTATCACTCACTCACTCCTCCACGCGCTGCTCGTAGTAGATGTCGTGGTGCACTGCTCCGGCGGCGAACAGGTAAAAATGCCCAGGTATATTGGAAGTCTGGGCCTTTGCCACTACCTGCAACGAACAGAAGAACTCATGGAGGCAAGGTATACTGTACCCAACAGGCCATCGCTGCTGTACACCGGACCTGCCGACGTAGCAGCACCAGGCTCTTCGTTGGCCACCGTACGAAGTAACTTATTTGGGACATGTTCGCCCAGCGCTTGGTTGTCCTCGTATTCTTGACAACAGGCTGATATTCCATGCCCACGTACACCTCCAGCGCCGGCCAACCGTGGCCGAGAAGCACTTCGCAACGCCATCATGCTGAGACGCAGACACATCTGTAAAGGTGAAATATGCTGCTGCCCAACACGCTGCGCGCCGCTTTCAACGCAAGCCGTGTGCAACACGCAGGCCCTCCTCGCAGGCTTGCGCGCGCCTCCCGTTGACTGCCTCTTTTATGGCATCGACGAGTCCAACCCATGCACACCTTCCCCGCCACCTCGCCGTTCCACAAGGCGCCGGCAGGTCTCATTTGGCCCTTGCGCCGAAGCTCGCCCTGCAGGGCTCTTGGTCAGTCTACCCTGGTCCGGGTTCGTCATGGGTGCCAAGCATGCCAGGCAAGACACGACCCGAGCGCTCCCACGTCCCCTTGCCCATGTAGGTATCATGATGCTGCTGCTTGGTGCCCACCCAGGCCCTACCTAGGGTGCGAAGCCAGTACGTACGTAGGGGCGGCGGCTGCGAGCCACGTACAAGACAGATGATGCCTTAGTTCGCGATAGGCTGGGCAACGACTGGCATCAGGGCTGCTGGACAGCAGCAGTAGCAGCAGCAGCAGCAGCGGGCGTCGTGTGGCGGGCGCTCATTCGCCGACCCCCCGGGAGACACTCGCGGCAAAAGCTGGGGGCGGTGGTACTCAGTCGACCTCGACGCGTTGCCTGGCTGTCCATGGGCTTGCGCCGGATCTTGGCTGCGATATGTCAGGTTGCGCAACACGTCCGCCCAGCCCAGCCCAGCTCTTGAACCCAAGCTGCTACTGATACTGAGGAACGTACGCCCCCCTCCCTGGGTACGCGTCCGCCGCCACGATAATTCTGCCCAGAGCTTTGGGCATAACGAAGAGAGCTCGGGGGCGCGCGCGATGGAATGCGCGCAGCTGCTTCTGGGCATGCATTTAGCCCAGGCTCCGCCAGAGGCCCAATTGATGCCTACGGATGTATCTCCGTGCTTGATCACTGACCTGTCCTTGGTACAATACTGCATTGCCCGCCCCCGTCGCCTGATGGCCTCGCTGCGTTCATTTCGATGCAGGTCCGGGCGGTGTCCTCCGAGGGAGGTTAGTCGCGTGGCTTATAGTACTTCGTACATGGACGCACAATGCACCGTTCAGATGGTGGTGGCTGGCGCATCACATCACCCAGTCGCACTCGCCGCGCCACGGTCCCCCGACGATGGAGCCTCTATTCTAAGACTAAGACTATGGTTTCCGGGAGCGGTTCGCTCAACCCTAGTACGTAGTGAGAGACGTGTATAGATGCCGTTCGACAATGGCCTTTTCTTTTACTAGTCCAGGTTGGTTGGTTGGGGACTTCTTGATTCCCAAAACGTGGCTCTCGGCAAGGATGCCTTGCCCATTTTCTGCCCTGTTGCGCGCGAAATAGGCACGGCACAGCTTGCGGATTTGCTGCTGCATGCACGCTTTCCTTCTTGGCGGTGACGAGTTGTGTTCTGTCTGTCTGTCTTGCGCGCCTGAAAGCCTCGAAGCGGCGGAAAGGGAAAGAACAACGACCGTCGCCCGGTCAGAGTGTCTGGTCCAGCTGGTGACGTGGCGCGAGTTGCGGTCAAGAGACAGACAGCAACGCGCCCGCGCGCCCATCCCTCGTCCACTTGTCCAGCGAATCTCGCTCACCTCACCTCTTTGGCGGTTTTTGTGTGAATGGATCCCACCCACCCAACCCGGCTCACGTGGCGACTTGACATTCAACACCTTTTTCTTTCGGTTTACGGAGATGAGACGGATGAGGCGGACACTGGCTATGCTGCAGTACGGATGTCGGCATCTCGCGGCTGCATGTAGGGTAGGATGGATGGATGGCAAGAGAAGACCATGAAAGACGAACGACACTGCTTCCTGGCGGACAAGACTGGGGCCGCACGGATGCTACGGTTGTGGTATTGGGCATGAGAAGATACGAGTGTCGTCAATTCGGAGTTTTTTCTGTTCTTCCTCTGTGTTGCTCGTCTCAGCTTGACTGGGTGTAAGTCGCATCTGCCTGGGTTGCAATGCGTCGTCATCGCCATCACAAACGGCCGCTCTATCAGCCGACCGTAGGCATCACACCACTTCAACCGCAGAGAGACGGCGTCTACGAGAGAGATGCACGTTCTGACGAGTATTCTTGAGATTAGCTGTGCTACGCTGCCGAGAAGAGCCGAAGCTATTCCCACCCGCCCCTCATTACTCACCCACCAGTGCCTTGCATGCTGAAAGAGCGAAGGCAGATATGTCGGCGACGCGGCCACCGACGCCGGCAACGACCCTCGGCTGATAGGGAAGAGTCGCGTCTGTTCGCCTGCAGCCACCACACATACACCTTTCGGGCTTCAAGACTCGCCAATGGCGGAACGGAGAGCTCACAGAATACAGGCGCTGGAAGGGTCCTGGGACCACGGTGCAGGTTACAACTTTCTCATTGGTACCAGGCTTGTGCCGTGAGCCGCTATTGTCCTCGCTCTCGCCCTCGATTTCGTCTTTACATCTCGCCTTTTCTTCTCCGCGGCCGAGATAAAGCAGGCGCCGCCCTACGCGCGCACCTCGACAGAGCAGTGCGGTCGCACGAGGGGGGGCCCAGTGGCGCCGCCGCCTTGACGATATCAGTGGGCCAAGAGCTGCCCTCATCTCAGCTGATAGGGCGTGAGGTAAAGATTTCTACATGACAGAATGGAGGGGTGAAGGATAGCCGTCTCTCGAATCCGGCGCGACGCGTCGCGCGATGTGCCACCGCATGTGAGCGGAGGTCCATTAGGGGGGAGCCTCCATGATCTGAACATCGCACGCAGGGTCCTTTCACATTACTGACGCGCGCGGCAGTAGCTGCGGCTTCGACGGATGTGGCGGCCGTCGTGCTGCGTCTTCCTTCGGAATCTGGGGTTACTGCCAAGGAAGGGGGTGGAAAGTGGATGGCGCAGACCGTTCGCGGATGTGGAAAGGGGGGGGGGAACCTGTCAGATTCCCACGGTCCAGTCAGGAGATATATGATCAGATAGTCGGATCGTTGCCGAATGCGACGCTGCGGCTGGTCGTGAAGAGGGGGGGCGTGCGTGTGTGTGTGCGAAAAGAAGGTGTGTTGACAGCTGGGGCGTTGTGCACCGTTCCCCGCGATGAGGTTGATCGTTCGTGCTTCATGGGGACGCATGGTGTCACGGCAGGTGGTCTGGACGGGCCCCTAGACGACATGTTGCGAAGGCATCACCGCGTTGGAGATGTTATCTTCGGGCTCAAGGGACGAAGGGACTGATCTTGACGGCGCGTCATGGTGGTGGGGAAACAGGTCGACTGATGAACTTCGGCATTGTGTTTCGGAAGATAGGATCCAAACTCCAACGGTTGACGACCGGTTTTGAAGGAGTCTTATTTGTGCGCATTATGATCGAAAACAGTCGTCAAGGTAGCAGGGGACGCAAATCATACACAAACACTTCTGTCGTTTGTCGTGAGCGAGCCTCCAGGGTGATGGCAAGGTGGCGTATTGTTTGATGATCAACTGTAGGAACTTGACGTATGAGCTTGATCCACCTCCTGGGGTCACGGTAGACAACCGGACATACACTCCAGATGAGCCCGAAACCCGTCAGGCGTTCCGGTCAAGGCAAGGTGTATCCGAGCCAAGCCGCGATCAACCCCCTCCGCTCCTCCTCGTCTGCCCACGTGAGTGCATCGTTGACCGCTGTCCTCATAAAAGATAATGGTAAGTCAGAAGCTTCCGTGTAAACTCGTGGGAGCTAGAAAGTGGTTGTCTCACGCCAGTTTATGCTGAGTCGCCAGAGCGTGTCGTAAAACTCCTACTCCGGGTACTTGTTCATGTGTTGCCCCCGGCCGTTGTTCGCGGATACGAACAGCTGGATCATGCGGTAGTTTCGGCGTAGGCGTGCGATGATCAACTCAAAGCACTGCATCATTATATCTTGGCCCGGATTGAAGTCTATATCGTATTGTAGCTTATATGAGCGGGGCGTTCATGGTGTCTGTAGACATACGCGTGAAGCTTATGCTTACCTCGCGCGAAGTCGAACCTGCAGGCGACGTTAGCGAAAGGTGCTTCGTCATTGCGTTCGGAAATTCTGACTCACGGTTCATCCCGCATGTTGGTATCTGTGATGCTGTAGTAAAAGCATGTGAGCGCTCGTTATATATTCCAGGCTGTGTATAAAGATCTGCGGGTACACCTACGCTTGTGTGAGCGAGTTTATGGAAAGATGTTGTTGCTGTGGGTGAGGGGCTGTAGTAACGCTTTCGGATGATGTCCATCACAGAAGTTCACAGAGGAAGAAGGGAAAATTTTGGGAGGACGGTAGGGTGGTTCTGCCCTGAACAAAGATGACGACCAGGGCCGGGCCTGTTGCCCAGCTGCCCGCAGCTGTTCAGGCGAACAGCGCCATCAGCTAGTCCAAGTGGGGTCACGGACATGAGAAGCGCCTTTCCCACGGCCCAGGTACACATACAAGAAAAGAGGCAATAAGGACCATACGTGCAAACCGAGGCAGGGAAAAGCAGTGAATAGGGCACGCAAAGGACGATGACGCCGTAGGGTGCGCGCGCAAAACTACGGCGTTTCAGACCACTTCGCGTTCACCACGAGAATATCATCGGATAAAGGGGGGAGCACCTGGGTGAGTGATCGGGATGATTGGGTATCTAATGTGAATGAAAAAGACGCCTCCTGAGGATGCATTCCTTCGCCGCAGGCCGCGCCGCGCAGCACCAGGCCGGTTGCCCTGAAATTCAGGTGTCCGCCAGACTCGATTCAGCAGCCTCAGGTTTTGCCCAGCATGACTCTTTGAGGCAGCGCCTGGATGCCTTGCTGCTGCATCGCAACACGAGTATCATGCACCTTGCGGTCGATCGTCTTGAAGTCAAAGACCCCGTCGAGCTCGCTCCGGATCGCCATAAGCTGGTCCTGAGCCTTGCGAATCTCATCAGGTTTGTTGTCTTGCAGCACGTGGGCCTTGATTTGGAGGATCCAACGATTCTGGCCGTCCATTGGCGTGAGACCCTCCCACGCTGGCAGAGTGTGCAAGGGCTCGGCTGGATGATGTTGCGCGGACCCAAGCGGCGTATAGTCATTGATGGGCTTGACCAAGTATGACCTTGACAGACGAAACTCGATGTCGTCACGGAAGAACCTGTAGAGCTCCTCGATTGTCTCCGTCTTGAACCTGTGGGTCATGGTCAGCGGGCAGCGGCATTTGTTAGACACAGGGACCGACCTACAGATAGTTGTTATCCCGCATCACCGACAACAGTCTCTTCTGTTCCCACAGCTCGACAATCTTGCGTTGCGTGAGAACCGGCCTCGCGGTTGGAGGATCTGGAAAGTCGGCCCATCTTAGGATTCCCGACATAGCGTCGAGGTCTTGCGACGTTGATGAAGGGCCCATGTCGCGATCCTTGAGAACTTCGTACCGCGTCTGAAGGACAAAGGACTGGCGACTGAGGTTCTGATGCAGTTCCTTGTACAGGAATGCGACGTCCTTGCGCATAGGCTTGTCAATGGAGCTCTGGTTTGAGATGCCTGCTGGTCGCGGGGGTCCTTGGAAGTAGAGGACTCGATTGACCGTTTCCCACGGCGGCATTGCGCAGAAGCCGCTCAGGACGGCACATGCCGCCTGGAAGTCGGCGTCTTCAACCAGCGCCGTGAGAAACAGCTCATACATGGCGTGGTCGCCCTGGCAATGGCGAAGAAACTGATGCCGTGTGATGGGCTAGTAGGACGAGCTTTGATCTGAGCTAGGCTTGCGTCGTATTGCGAGCACTTCGGCCGAGTCTTGAATGTTCTGGCGTAATAGAGTGAAGTGCTACTTGAGTGCCCTGAAGATGCTAAGTCGCCCAGCTTGTTCTGTTTGCAGCGTAGAGCCTGATGTCGACTTCAAAGTGACGTTCCAGAAGCTCCAAGGCGGGCCAGCCCCCATCATGGCAGGTGGCTCAATGGATGTTCGCGGCACGTGATTTCGCGTCGTGGTTTCCGCGTTCCACTGTGCGCCCCGCGTATCATCGTGGCCCATACTTCCCAGTGCACCTATATCCTCTCCATCGCGCCGTGCGCCTTCGAATTAAATGGTATGCGACACTTTGGGCGACTCTTGCAGCAGAAGATAGGTGTCACAATGGCACCAGCTGGCCCGCCGTCAAAGCGGAAGGCCACGGACAGGCCCATATCCCCGCCTCCAGTCAAGCGTGCATTACAGAGCAACACGACCAGTATGGCTAGCATCTACCGCTTTCCTCACTGCTTACTGACTGAGTGCAGAAAGCGCCGTCGCCAACTTCTTCACCCCCACGTCACAGAAGCCCAAAGATCGCACAGCCTGGTCACAACGAGGGCCGAACGATGACGTGCCCGCAACCTTACTCGTCGGCAGCTTCGTGCCGGAGAACCACGATGCGAGCGCACCTTCGCGGCGCAAGATTGCAGCCTTCGACCTCGACTCGACCCTAATTACCACATCCTCCGGCAAAAAACATGCCAGCGAAGCAACAGACTGGAAATGGTGGGACAGCGCCGTGCCCGGACGACTGCGAGAGTTGTACAACGATCACGGCTACCAAGTCGTGATACTTTCCAACCAGGCCGGCCTGACGCTACAATTCGAGCCCGGATTCAAAGGACCCAAGGCATCAGCGCAAAAGCGTGTGGGAGACTTCAAACAAAAATGCAGCGCCATCTTGAACAGCTTGAACCTCCCGACCAGTGTCTACGCGGCGACGGGACGAGACATATATAGGAAGCCGAGGACAGGGATGTGGAAGGAAGTCTGCGACGACTACGACATCCCAGGGGGCGAGGTTGATATCAAAAACAGCTTCTTTGTTGGGGATGCTGGTGGCCGCATCGCTGGGCCTGCCGGCGACAGTGCCACTGTCGCCGCAGCAGCCAAGGACTTTAGCTGCTCGGACAGGAATTTCGCCCACAATGTCGGCATCGACTACAAAACACCGGAAGAGTTCTTTCTAGGACATGAGCCGAGGGAATTCCAGCGCGACTTCGACCTGATCAACTATCCGTATGAGCAAGATTCATCACCACAGGGGCCTGTTGTGTTTGAGAAGAAAAACGACCGGGATGTGGTCCTGTTCTGTGGACCTCCCGGAGCTGGCAAGAGTACATTCTACTGGAGCTACCTCAAGCCTCTCGGCTACGAAAGGATAAACCAGGATACGCTCAAAACCCGCGACAAATGTCTTCAGGTTGCCAAGGAGTTGCTGGCTCAAGGCGAGTCCATAGCAATAGGTACATCTCTCATCCTGTATGTTGCGACATGGCGAAAGCTCACGCTCAACTAACAGATAACACGAACGCCGACCCGGACACGCGTGCAGTGTGGGTGGAGGTGGCAAACAGGGCAAAGGTGCCGATACGATGCGTGTGGTTTCGAACGCCGCTGTATCTATGCGAGCACAACGATGCCGTTCGTGCGCATAATGCGGCCCTCAACCCAGAATCAAGACAAGTTCTGCCAAAGTTGGCCTTCACCGGGTTCGCCTCTCGCTACCGGGAACCCAAGATGAAGGAAGGCTTTCAGGACATTATCGAGGTCGACTTCACGTTTCGGGGGAGTTGCGATGATTACAAGATATGGAGCCGATATTGGGCCTAAAGCGGACGCATTCTGGCCCTGCAGCCGTCTTACCGCCAAACGTCATGTCGCAGATACCTCTGAAAAGTGCTCGAGATGTTAGTGGCCTCGATGGCTCGCCTTTGATCGGCAGCAACTATCGTCAGAACAATAGGGCGTCGAGAGCAACACCCGAATTATTGTGTTCATGGCGAATCGACTGCCATCTTCTGTATGATATACAGCAATGAGCACTTGGTGAGCCAGGGGGGCAAACGCCATCCAAGGGCTCACGCAGAGCAGTAGCCCCGGCCGAACCAAAGACACAACAGAAGTGGGTTGCATCAGTCGCGCTCGCGTGCTCAGCGCTGGGGTCTTGGCGAACCTCCACGTCTGTTGGGTAGTATTTGTACTCGTGGCTGCCCGTTGGTGGTTGCGACGCTCGGCGAGTAGTTTGCACTTGTTGGTCCTTTGACACATGAGCTGGGTAGTAGGTCGAACGGACTGCTTAAAAAGCCAAAGACGACAACCGTTGGTCGGTGCCAACGTCACCTACCAACGTCCTCCCGCCCCTCTGTGGAAACTTGGGGAATCGTCGGCGATGGTTGCTGGGCCGCGCGGTGGCTGGCTGAACTCGCCGACGACGGACTCGGCACTTGCTCTGGTCTGCGCCAGGCCGCAATAATAATAATAAAAAGTTGTCAAGCCACGGATCTGCGCAACGTGCAGTATGTGCACGCCATTGACTGCGACGCAAAATGCCGTCTTATGGTAGTATCGGAGTGGCCGACTCTCAGTCCGTTGCGAGATGTTCCCCTGCTTCTTTGATCAGGCACCGTACTGTCTTCCAGCTAATCACAAAAGCCGATTCGTATGTATACTGTTCGCGCCTGCGTCTCAGGGTATTTCTCGGTCTCGGCCCACATCACGACTTAACGGACAAAACCAATCACGGACCCTCCATGGTGGAATATCGGGCTCTCGCGTCACACACACGACACCACCACACTGCACCACCGACCGTGCGAATATCTCCGCTACTTGTAAATGCAATTTGTCGCGGCCCGCTCCTGTCGCGCTCATATGGCCTAATAGCGCGTGGGACGTTCATCAGCTGGGTCGCTTCCGATCCGGCTCGTGATTCACAATTGGCCGTGTGGCTCAATGGCAGAGCGTCTGACTACGATTGGGATAATCAGAAGGTTGCAGGTTCGACCCCTGTCTCGGTCACATTTTTGCTGCGTGTCTGTCTTTTTTGCCCTGCTCGTGGCTTTTTTCGAGTCTGGTTGGGTTTGTGGGTGAAGACGGTGCAAAAATAGTATAATAAGCCCTCGCGTGAGGGTGCGTGGGTATTACACCATGGAAAGGACATATTAGTCGGAGCAGGAAGAACATGGCTGAAAACACGTTCCGCGACTGCCAGAGCAACTTCCGAGCAGCAGACCAAAAAAAGCCAGCGCCACTCGATTCCAATATATCTGACTGAGGCTTCTAGCACCAGCAAAAAAATGCAAGCACGAAGTCCTTTAACTTTTGACCGAGACAGGGGTCGAACCTGCAACCTTCTGATTATCCAATCGTAGTCAGACGCTCTGCCATTGAGCCACACGGCCAGATGCTATTCGCACTGCATGACATACCACGGGTTATTGGCGAATATGAGCATAGTGCGGTTGCGCGAGGGCCTTGCCCTGGTTGGGCTTGCATGCCCAGAACGCCATCCGGCTTGGCCAGGCGATCCAACAAAACGACCTCTGTGCCGTGCTTCCGGCGCCACAGTTGACGACCGCGCGCCGCTGCTGCCACACAGCTTCGGGGTACAGTACGCCGAGCATCACTCATACTGCACGAAGTAGTTGTGTGCGTGCAGTACAGTCACGGCGGAGATGGTGAGGCACATCGTGGCGGACAAAGGACCCGACTGTCGCCGACTACTCGGTTGCAAATAGAAGGCAATCCATTTGGCTGGATGAGGGCCAAACCAGGGGTGCCCCGGACGTGCTCGCCCACCCCGCGCGCCATGCCATCCCACATCTCCCCCCATCCGTGCCCATGATCGGCAGCGGTTGACATGCCATGTCAGGCTGTGGGCGTTCCTGGCACGGATTCCCCGCGTGGTTCAGCAGCATGTTTTTCAGCAGGCGAGACCACACGGGCCAACGGGCAGTCCCTCGCGGGATGCTACGTTATGTGCTTTGAACGTAGTATGAACATTCTGCACGGGCATCACGGGGTATCTTACCGCCGTCGTGCTCGCCCTTGTTCCTTCGTCTTGCGTCGAGGCCCGTGGTCTCAGCGCCCACCCCACGGCGCCGTTCTCCGCACGTCGCACACGGTGGAGTGAGTGCACTTGGCGAGCACAGCACACGAGCGAGTCGTGCGACGGCGACATGGCCAGGTGGGTGAAAAAAAAAACAGATGAGAAAGAAGACGCGAGGGGAACCGAGGAGGAAGAACCAGGGCGACCTGCTCGGCCAACCTCCGTCCAGCTGATCTTGAGTAATAGTCAAGGTGAGCACCTTTCACCTCCACCGTGGGGTTTGGTTCTATAGCCAAGGCGGTGCGACCAGACCGGGATCCCCCCATATCCCCTCCGTATTACATAGGGTATTTTGCCTTTTTGCCCCTCGCGCGGCAGTTTAAGTGCGGGTTGGGCGGGGAGGAGCCCGCGTGGGGTGCCAGCCTTCTGGCGCTGACCTGTTACGAGCAGCGAAACGAGTTGCGCCACTGGAGATGGGATGCGCTGCGCTAACTTGTATAAAGCGGAGTTGCTGGAGTTGGTGGCGGCGGGAAGGCCAGGCCAGGCAAGGCAGGGCAGGCACACAGGGCAGTCGTGAACGAAGAGATGGCCAGGTGCCGGAACCCGCCAGCTGCAGTGTGTAATCATGGACCGCCTGATCGAACGACTTTTGGGGGAGCGGAGGAGTCAATAGCCGCGGGAGGGGGCATCTCAATCGCCGGCCTCGACGATGAAGCACTCGCGTGAGGGGCTTTCATAATGGGCGCATCTTTGTGCCCTGCTAAAGGACCGTGATATAGGCACTAGCAGAACTCTCTATATGTGTGTTTATGCGAACTGCCCGTATACTTATGCGCAATGCCCGCGCGTACCAATGATATGTGTCATGATCAGGGATGGGGGTAATGGTGTAGTGGTGGCAGCGGCAGCCGACGAAGGAGAACCGGGGAACAACGGCCTCGAGGCACGCACGCCCTCGAGGAACAGAACGGAATCGCTTGCCCCGGTGGATCGAGGCAGCATCCCGCAAGCGGCAGCCACGAGGAGAAACTGGACTGCCTGCTCAGCATTTTTGGCCCAGGCCGCGCCTGCTTCTTGGTGTGGCGCGCCCGGCACCTGCCATCCAGCTCGTCACAGCGTCACGTTACAGCGGCGTCAGCGACCAACAGGCCTAAGAGCGAGCGAGTTAAGCTTAAGAGATGAGCCGTTCCAGGCAGAATCTAGATGATCTTCGCTGCCAGATCCGCGGGCAGGCAATTCTCCCGCCGTGCAGCCTCTCAGGGCCCACCGTTGGCTCGCTGGCCCTGCAGCAGCAGCAGCAGCGTCCTCCGGGTCTCACCTTCCGCCACCCTCTCTCGCCTCCACCCACTAACACGGCCAACCACCACCACCACCACCATGTACCAGGTATTTTGTGCGAAAGGTTAGCACAAGGTACGAATACTTGGTAACACTGCACATCCGTCTCCGTCCCCCGCGACTTCTCCCCAGACGTTCCAAGGCATCCCTGTCACTTCCGGTTCTTGCCCGTGGCCCCCCCATCATGCATCCACCATGGCTTGCATCCTTGATGTGGGCGAGGCGCGCACTCCGTCGCCCTCCATGTCGTCGCTCTCCTCCACACCCCACATGACCTTGAAGCCGCCCCGGCCGGTACTCGGCCGCTCTTCCAGTTCGAGAAGAACCGCGGACGGCGGTGCCGTGTCGTGGGTTTGTCTCAAGGGATACGTATATAAGAAGATCTGCCCTCTCAGGCCGTCGCCGACGCGCAGCGCTCCTCCTCCATATTCCGCATCCCGCATCCCGCCCCCCCCTCCCCGCGGTCTCGCCACCTCTCTGTATTTTTTCCCCGTCTCGTGTTAAGAGCGCAAGACACATAGCAGTCAGTCACAATGGCAGGCGGCGTCAAGAAGCCCGTCAACATCTTCCGCCTGAAGGACCTGGGCGAGCCAAAGGGCGTCTTCAACTGGCGACTGTGGTTCGCCGTCGTCTCCTTCGGCCTGCTCGGCGCGGCGCGCGGCATCGACGAGGGCCTCATCTCCGGCGCCTTCAACTCGCCTGACTTCAAGGATACGATTAACTACTCCAGCTACTCCAAGATCGAGCAGGCCAACATCAAGGCCAATGTCTCGGCCATGGTCCAGATTGGCTCCGTCGCCGGTGCGCTCATGTAAGTTTACTTACCAACACCACACGCCCCCCCACGATTACGCGACGACACCTAATGCTTACTGTCCTCGCAGCGCTTTCTTGATTTGCGATCGTATCGGCCGTATCCAAGCTACTCGTGTCCTTTGCGCGCTGTGGGTCGTCGGCATCGTCATCTTCATGATCGGAGGTGTCAACGGAAATTTGGGAGCCATTTACGCGGGCCGCTTCGTCGCCGGCCTCGGTGTCGGCCAAACGCCCGTCGTCGGGTACGTTGCCTCCAGGACACAAATATCCTTTTTGGACTTATCTGACAATGCTCTCAAGGCCCGTCTACATCGCCGAAGTCGCCCCAGCATCGGTTCGAGGCCTGTGCACCTGCTTCTTCACCGGTGCCGTCTACATCGGCATCGTCCTCGCCTACTTCACCAACTACGGCGCCGCACTGCATATGGACCCCCACAGCCACAACCGCTGGCTCGTGCCCAGCAGTCTCCACGTCATGATGGCCGGCATCATCTTTATCCTCACCTTTTTCCAGTATGAGTCGCCACGGTTCCTCGTCAAGCAGGGCAAGCCCGATCGTGCTGCCCAGGTCATGAGCAAGCTTCGCCACCTCCCTGTCGACGGCGAATACGTCGTTGGCGAAATCACTGCCATTCAGGCCGCTCTAGACCACGAGCTTGAAGCCACCAAGGGTGTCGGCTGGCTCGGCAAGATCAAGGAGATGTTTCTCGACAGGAGCAATCTCTACCGCGTGTACCTCGCCACCATGGTCCAGCTTCTCTCCCAGTGGTCCGGCGCCGGCTCCATCACTCTGTACGCGCCAGACCTGTTTGCCCTTCTGGGTATCACCGGAAGCGAGGAAGGCCTGCTCGTTACCGCAGTCTTTGGCATTATCAAGCTGATCGCGGCGCTCATGTGCGCCCTGTTCCTGGTCGACGTTATTGGGCGAAAGCGCGCTCTTCTCACAGGCATTACGCTCCAAGCTATTGCCATGATATACGTGGCAGGTTTCTTGACGGCCGTTCCGGAGATGGGCGTCGTTAAGAATTTCGTGCTGCCTGCCGACAAGAAGGGCGCAAGCCGTGGCGCCATCGCCATGATTTACATCTCTGGCTTTGGCTGGGCGCTTGGCTGGAACTCCATGCAGTATCTCCTCACAGCCGAGCTGTTCCCTCTCAGAATCCGTGCCCTGGCTACGTCCTGGGCCATGACGCTGCACTTCGCCAATCAGTACGGCAACTCGCGTGCCGTTCCCAACATGCTGCTCCCCGTGTCTGACGGCGGAATTTCCCCCAAGGGCACTTTTTGGTGCTTTGCGGCCGGTAATTTTCTCCATGTCGGCTATCAACTTGTAAATGACAAAAGCTGATCTGACAACAGTCACCATTATCGGCGGCATCTGGGTCTGGCTGTCCGTGCCCGAGACGAGTGGGCGCAGCCTGGAGAGCATGGACCGCCTCTTCGACCTCCCATGGTACAAGATCGGTCTGTACGGCAACAGGGACGCCGAGCAGAAGGACATGGCCTACAACGAGAAGCAGCGCATTGCCGAGGAGGAGCGCGGCACGCAGCAGCATGTGGAGAAGACGATTAACGTGTAAAATGACCTAGTCGCGAGCGACCTGTAACGAATTGACATAAGAACCATACTTCAGGATATATGACCCAATACCTCGACTGTAAACCATGTCATGTCTCCAGCGTTCGACATGCCTTTTGAGGATCGTTTGTGCTTGAAGTTGCCGATAGCCCCTCGAACCTCGTCTGTAGCATGTCAAGGTTCCCCAGAACCTACACGTAGCGAATCTGCTAATGCCTCACAGTACGCCTTCCCCTCCTTTCCACCAGCCACCGCGCAATTATCTTCTATATTACCCGGAATCTGGTAACGCCAAAGCACTACACCGGCAGTATGTGCGTCACGGCCCGGCGCAAATAGCCAATGCACAGGTGATACATGCGCTCGCGGCCACCTCTAGAACCTGGTGCTCGCGTCTTACCTTTCCCTCGCGTGTTCATGGCGCGTCTCATCTATTGGCACGCATGCACACATAGTCCCCGTGGCGCAAAGACGCTAGCTACCTACGGTCGACGGACCGCCTCCCGACATCTAAGACGGCTCTTGAAGCTCCCTGCTAGCCCCAACATAAGGTCGCATCCGTAGGGATGTCCCTCTTGTATCTCCACCAGAGGATGGTGGAGGGGAGAAAGGCCCGCCATCGTGGGAGACTCTGCAATGGTAGTAGTAGCTGCTACGGGGGAAACCGGGATGGAGCTCGGTAAGCTTGGGGCTAGAGCGCGGAGGATGCGGCGAAGGATCGTATGCCCTTTCGCGATTTGATGACGACCAAGAGCTCAGCATCTAAACTCGGCTCCCGGAGAACCATGCGACTGTTTGTGCTCAACTTTGAGATTGTGAATGCTCTTACTGTCGATTAAGCTGCGATGCCTCTATGAATGCGGGGGGAGGGGACTGCCTCTGGAGATGTGGAACTCAGGGGCGACAGAGGGCATGAACTATCAACCCTTGAACATTTTGCATTTATCTACGCGCGGAGAGAGAACGCAGTCAGATTATCCGGCGACGATATACACAAAAGACAAGATATCGCAGACGTCGTGGTAGTACCTTACCCATCTATCCGGCGCTGCCTCGTCGTCGTCCATGTCCTTCGCCGTTGAGCCAAGGCCCCCCTAATAGGTCGAGGTCAGCGAGCAGCGCGCGGTCCGAGGCGCCGACGCGCCACATGGCCGGGCGTTGACCGAGAACGAACATTAAGGGCCCGCCACCGACAGCCGATGCGGACAAGGGGCCAGCAGGAAGTTGGACTTTCCCTTCCCCCTGACTGGCAATGCCCAAGGCAGCGATTGGGGGCAATTGAAGCACCGCAGCTACACCAGAGTCTTTGCTGAAGGGGTGGTCGAAGGAGGGACATCTCGTCCGCGTAAATCGGCAATGCCCACTCACTGGAGCGATGATGAAGACGGGCCAGGCCTGCTCCTCCGCGATCCCCACCTCGTGTGCTCTGCGGGGGATTGTTGGGGTCCAAGAAGGGGGCGGGGGAGCGGGGCCATGTTAATGCGGCGGCAGCGTGGACTCTGGAGTGTCGGCCAAGTTTGAAGCAGCAAGTTAGTTAGTTGGCCGAAAACTTTGGGCCAATGTAGCTTGCTCAAACGCGGATAAGGTTTCTCCTTTGGCCGTCAGCGGCGACCTCCACGTCTATCACTATTGAGGCTCCAAGTAGGCGAGGTAGAGTTGATGAGACTTTGGTTCCGCCAGCCGCTTCATGGTCTTTACGCCAATGCCGCGTATAATTCGTAGGCCTCCATCCCAATCTTAGGGCTTTCAGTTCCGGAAAAAGTCTCAACGGACCTCGTTCGATTCTGATCACATGGCTTTCCTCTCTCCACAGCTGCCCACATCGTGACGTAAAACACACTCCGCCGCCGTTCAGAGCAGGCCTGGCGAGCCCCACGCGGTCCCGTGCTCCAGGGACCGTGAGGGTGGTAGGGGCCGTAACGCGGCGAGTAGGAATATGTTATATGGCGGCGGAAAAAAAGGGGGTCAGCTGTCGTTCATGGCGAAATGAGGGTTCCCGACTCACGTTACGAGCAATGGAACAGATTTCTTATGCTATGTTTAGGGCACTGATTGAATTGGGCTGAAGCGCAAGTTCTACTGGGCTGGGCAACGTCTGTCAAACCCGTGGCCCGTCATGTCCAGTTCTATGCGTCTCGCTATAACCACCCAAACCGGGACTTTCTGCTGTTGAAAAACGTTGTCTATGCAACATTTCCTGAATCTACTTGCGAGCGCCCGTTTTTCAGGCAAGGTCGCTCAAATAGTCGCGAGCCTTTAGTTTTCTCCTTCTTCGTTCGTGCGTTGCATGGCAGACCCTTCCGCATACGGGGCGACACGTAGTCCAAGTCCAGCACCAAACCCGATAAGTTCCGCGTCAATGATCCTTTCGTTCAAGGCCCCATGCCATGGTGGAAGTCCATAGACTTGTTCTTGCTCGATGCGAGGGCCGCACTGGTCCAGCTGCTGCAAAGGCTCGCTCGGGGGATACTCCGGCCATCCGTTGGTGGGGGTCCGAAGACAGGGCACCGGGCCCAGGGGCCGTGCGATGTCCGCGGCGACGACCTCTGCAGCCATACGTGAGAACAAATTACCTTGATTCTGGAAATGGTGAGTTTCTTCACCTTGCGACTTTGTCTTACCGGGGCGGCCGCTTCCGATGGGTGGCTGGAGGATCGTGGGACGTCGTTGCGTGTGCTGTGGCACGGGTTGCTGAATGTGATGATGGTGGTGAAACTGGTGGTGGTCGTGCAGCTGCCGACGCTGCTTGTGCTTCAATTCTGCGAGAGACAACTCGTGGAAAATGGTCGCGTAGTCCGCATCAGGCCTCATCGTCAGCTCGCCCGCACCTCCTTGAGGCATCATCATCTCCCCTTCGCTCATCGCTCCGTTAACGCCCTCCTCGCCGAGCGGCCAGCCTCCCGTCTCATCGGAGCTGTCTTCTTCGACAACCAGCTGAGAGTATTGAAAGACATGGGGGCTCTCAAGTCCATGGCCAGAAGGACTATTGTGTCTTGCAGCGATCGATGTCTCGTCGTCGTTGTCGTCGTGGCGGCTGGGGCTTGAACAGCTCGAGTTGTGTTCCGATGGGGGCGGCGTGGGCACGCTGTCCTGGCTCCAGCACTGGACCAGTGGCGAGGGCACGTAGCAGCGGAAACGCGCGGGAATTCGACGATGTCTCGGCTGTTCGCGTTCGAGGCGGACGTGTGCGATTGTGTAGCGTGGTGTGATGACACAGGCGGCGAGCGCTTCGACGGCGACGTCTTGCTGGAGGCCGTCGGCTTCGTGCAGCGCATTGTGCAGCTCGCCTCCGTGCGACGTGGGAACTGGCAAAGGTTCCATCGCCCAAGAGGCAGTTTAAGCACTCAACAACGGACCATGAACGAGGACGGAAGAGAAAGCAGAAGGAGAACGTCGCGCGGGTCTTAGGACAGCACAGGCGATCGTGTGGCCGCCCTACCGGTTGTGAGAACGCTAGGGTGAGTGAGAGTTGAAAGGTTGACAACTGCAAGGACTTGATGAAAGCTCATGGATAGATAGATACAAAGGTCTGTCTGTTGTGAGTGCCAGGCAGCTGCGCTGAACAGCTGTCGCGCGTACGAGAGAAGCATACATCGCGGTTACCCGGGGCGATGCCTGTGAATCACAGACTGAGCTGCTGCGCTGTGCTCTGTTCACAATCGACAACGCGCGGCCGCTGCGGCGTGCACAACGGCGTGCGGTCTCGCAAGCAGACCAATTGTGGTCATTGCATCGCGCGTTGTGTCTGGCCTCGCAAGGGAAGAGCAATTGTGGGATGCATCGCCGCTATTGTGGGCGAGTGTCTTCGTAGGCGCCGGACACAACCAGCAAAGGGAATATTCCAGTCCACTAGGCATTCTACGCTTCAATCGTGTCCATGCCCGACATTGTGTCAACGACGCGGGTGCTCAGAACAAACGATGAAATCCTATACGGACCAGACGAACAGATGAACGGCCGCAAACATCCTGAAATTAGGCTATGCGGGACTATTCTCATGCTTCACTGTTTGCAACAAGTCTACTTCTGGTAAACTTGCTTCTGGAACTGTGCTACGGTGCTCATAATGTGCACCAGCGCAAAGGCACCGTACACAACCTGATTTCTAGCGGCGAGGGCGTTTAATCATGTACTTACACAACGGTCGCCTCTCCCCGTTTGTAGGGTGAGCCGCCGAGGCTTCCAGTGACGGTGCTATATAGCGCTGGGTAGCAATACTCCGCGGCTCTGCGATGCTCGTGGTTTCTGTGATATCGAACTGTGCAAGGTACTTTTGAAGCGTGCTGTTTCCATCGTCTGTCTTGTGGCTAGTCGGGAAGATGCCTCGTTTCGCCCCAACCTACATGTAGAAGGGCTGTAGAGGTAATATACTGGCGAAGGGGATGAACATGAGCATCCGCCTATGTAGACAGAGACACATACATTACTCTTTGGCAAGAACCACCATGTGGCTGTTACTCCTTCTCCCTTGTGAGCAGCGGCACCAACCCAGCAATGCTCTCCTCCCCTTTCCCCTGCCTCACCGCCCGCTCCATGACATCCCTCAGCGACCCGAGCAGCACACGCACGCCCAGCTCCTCCCCCGTCGCCGCGATATTGTCCAGCGCCTCCAGCTGCATCGTCAGCGGCGAGCCGCCCTTGTACTTTTCATCGCGCACATGTTCGGCAATCCGCGGCAGCCAGTCGGCCGCGGCCTTGACAAACGGGCCGGCCAGCCCCATCGCGAAGTCGACCCCGTCCACGCCGCCGCGCTGCGCAATCGCCAGCGCCTGCACCCAGCCCTCGAACATACCGCCCATGAGGCTGAGGAGCGCGTTGTCGAGGAGGGGCGCCCGTGCGATGTCCTCGCCGACGTGACGCGGCGCGCCCAGTGCGGAGAGAACGGGCGTGCAGGCGTGGAACGCATCTGACGAGCCGGAGACGAGAGTCATGGAGGTTGGTTGTCCGAGTAGCATGGGTGGCACCATGATTGCTCCGTGAAGATATCGCGCGCCTTTGTGGCCTTGTAGGAGCGCGGCCACTTGCCTGACCTGTCCGGGAGACCCGTTGGTTAGGTTGACGATTGTTCTCGTGGAGAGATCTGCTACGTCTGACAAGACTCGCTGTGCCACAGCGTTGGATAACAGGCAGATGATGGTGATGGGACTGGCTGCGATGCAGGCGGAGGTCGACGATGCGGGGATGGCGCCCTGCCCAACGACCTCCTCAGTCTTGGATGATGTTCGATTCCATACGGTCACTTTGGCTCCGGCTCGCATCAGACAATTCGCAATGGCGGCTCCCATGTTACCAAGTCCAATCACCGAGACATCGTGGCCTGCAAGAGACGTGTTTGCTGCCATTGCGTATAGTTCACAGCGGTGTCAAAGGCAGAAGGGTTGTGGTGGGAATATGGGGACGCCGCGCATGGTACCTCCAGATACTTTCAAGTTCTTTATACTTGACGATTTTGTGAGGTTGCAAGACACCAAGTTCGGGAGCTGTTTCGCCGTGTCGGTGAGATCTATTACCCGGCAACAGCCCGTGATTTATAAGCTCACTGCCAGCAGGACGAGCATGGTTGGCTATTGAGCAACGGACCGGCATTCATTTCGAAGACAATAAAAAAGCCCGTTCTGGGTGCCATGTCAGTCATAATAAATCTCATTGAACGCTGCGTCACCGTCGTGGTCGTCACGCATTGGTTGCCTGGATGTTGCCAGCCCAGCCACAGCCAATGTGCTTCGACCCGGAGTTTGTCTATCTAGGGCCTTCTCGAGGACAGTATAGCACGAACGCCCTTGCTGTCCAGGCTGGCAACCGCTACAAAAAAGTCGTGCTTGCAGACAATGTCATCCAGGGTGGTCTCGTACATGTCCCAGTCAAATCGGCGGACGACAGCCGCGATCGTGAGGTATATTTCGGCATAGGCAAGACTGTCCTGATTAGCGTGACCGTTAATTTGGTTATAATGGGTGGCGATACGCACTTCAAGCCCAAGCACTGGCGACTGCCTTTGCCGAAGCAAACGAGATATCTGTCCAGCTTCACGTCCTTTGCGGACGGCTCTAGCCACCTCTCTGGTTTGAAGGTCGTGGGGTCTGGGAAGATGGTTGGGTGCATGAGGACAAAATACGGCGTCTCTGAGATGGGGGTCTGTGGAGCTATTAGACACTTGTTGGCAGGTCAGTTCATTGGCACTCACTCCTGCTGGAATGACGTATTCTTTGTACCGAATGTCCTCGTGTGCGATGCGAGGGAGCCGGGTCGTGGTCCCGTACGATAGGCGTAGACCTTCCTTAACAACAGCGCTCTGCAATGGTCAGCGCCTTTTGGTAACTACTGGAGGTAGAAACGTACCAGATACGGAAGTTGCTGCAACTCAGTCCACGAGGGAGTCGCAGTTGTTTTCAACATCGCACTATCGAGCTCAGCTCGCAGCCTCTCCCGCGTCTGCGGCACATGTTTGAGATAAAACATGATGCGTGTGATAGTTTGAGCGGTCGTCTCGGAGCCGGCCCCTGTTACGATCTCGCCTTCGTCACACAGCCGCTGCGAGGTCTTCTCCTCCAGAGGAAGGTCGCTATCACGAAGCGTGTGAAAGATTGTCTTGGCTGAGGCATCTTTGTCTCCCGACAAGGTGATGTCGTCGACGCGTTCCACTATAGGCTTGACCTGCTCCTTGACGACGGCCTGCCAGCTGAACAGGTGCCCCACCGACGGGTTCATTGCCGAGACCACTGAGAGGGGGAGACGCTTCATTATGGGCAGCATCCAGGGGAATTGCCTGCCTAGGGCGCCGCCCTCGAAGGCGCCGATAATGGTCTGCTTCCATAGCAGCTTGAAGTCGGGCTCGTCGAGGTACTTGCGGTCGTGTGAAAAGGCGTAGTCGCAGATGATGTCCATGGTGAGGGCCATGAAGGCAGCATCGAGGCGCAACACCTCGCCCGACTCGACGAAGCCATCGAAGCGGGCGCAAAGCTTGTCGATCTTGGATCTGAGCAAGGGCTCGAGCCTGGTGACGGAGCGGGCGGAGAAGAAGGGGTTAAGTGCGCCGCGCCGGAGCTTGTGCTGGTCGTGGGTGATTGTGGAAAAGGAGCTCCCGTCTGCGCCGGCGAGATTTGTCCACCACCTGTACTTGTCAAGTCGCTTCGTGTTGACGTAGAGCTCGTCGTAAAAGTCGGGGTCGAGGATGTGAACCTCGTAGGGGTTGATTCGGACGCAGGGGCCTGAGAGTGAGACACGGTCAGTTAACTGCTACTACACAAGATCGGCGTGGCGCACACGCACCATATGCTCTGTGCATGTCTTGGATTTTCCACATAAAAGTGCCTCGGCAGACGACGTCGTAGTAGAACTCGTTCCACAGCGACAACGCAGCCCATTTGGGACCGGGGATCGCAGCCAGCGGGCTGAAGTAGAGTCGCTGAATGGCCGTGAAGACGAGATAGGCAAGCCCTGCCGCCGCGAGCGAGAGCAGCTGCGTTTGCCAGCTCATGGTTGCGCAGTAAGCTCAGTGATTCTCGACAAACGCTCCGCGCATCATTGATGGGACACGAGCGACAAACAGGCCGACCCGAGGCCGTGGCTCTGGAACGAAGCCGTGCATGTATGCATGGATGGCCGCAACGGGCGGGCAGTAGCAGCGTCGCATCCCGTCGCGGCGACGGCCGCCAGGGGCCGGTGGTATGACCTCTGGGTGCTTGCCATTGGATAAGGTAGGTAGGTGTAGGCCATCTCGGCAGGCTAAAGGGAGAGGACCAGCAGGGGCCGGAAAGCTGTGGAGGTTGGCGGAAACCATAGGTTGGCGGAGCGGTCGACTGCGCCGAGCCTGCAGCAGGATGAAGTCATGTGTGAATTGGCATCAACGTCTTTTAGGTTCGCCTCTTGGACCTGGCCAGAATGGCACCAATCGCAGAGAGCTGTGGTCCGACGGAGCCATGCGACGCTGCAGGGTCCGGTACAGTCCAGTCCCTGAACTGAATGGCGGCCCGCCTAGCCCCAATTGATGCTGAACTGCACCTGCCACTAAAGAGCCCTGACAGCCCATCCATGGATCAGGGTTGGCCACACTGCACCGTCAAGGCAGGGGCAGCCCGCGGACGTGGACGCGCTTTCCCGCCTTGAGCTTTCCTACCGGACGACCCGACCCGGCTTGGCTTGACAGTTGGAATACATGCATGTACTGACGCTCTCACGTCGCAAGAAAGTCACTTGGACCCCTTCGACATGATCCCCCCTTTTCAATTCCGTCTCCTCCCCCGCGGTCGCTCCCCCATCGACAAACGGCAAAAAAAAAGCAAATACGCTGCACCAGGTCTCCAGTGCTGGATTCGGTGCTGGCTACGAAGGCACAACGCGGCAGACGCCTTGCAGTGTCTTGCAAGTCGCTGGCGTTGATCCAGCACAGGCTGGGCGCCACTTCGGCCCGGCAAGAAGCCGTCCCGTCCCGCCCGGCTCGGACCATTCCCACAACGCCCCCCCAACAAGCCCCGTCCAGGCCATGGCGGAACAGCGCAAGTCAATCCACACGGACCACGACCCATCGCGGGCGTCGCACGAGCCAGACGGACAATATATGCCCCTAGAAGCCGAGGTGAGCAGTCTCCCTTCGCTGCCTGCAACTCCATCGGCAAACACAAACTGACTTGTATACCCACAGCCTGAAGACGCCAACGATGATGCTTTCTCCGACTACTCTGATGATGCATCGCAGACCGAGAGCCTCCGGTCCTCAATATTTGAATATGTCTACGAAAATGGCCGCACGTACCATTCCTACCGTGCCGGTCAGTACCTGCTCCCAAACGACGAGCTAGAACAAGAGCGCCTCGACTTGACTCATCATGTGTTCTTACTCACGCTCGACGGGTCCCCGTGTGTTACTCAACTGCAGGATCCCCATTCGATATTGGACCTGGGGACGGGGACTGGCATGTGGGTAAGCGATTGCGAGCAGCAACGTCTTAAAACCGGGAACTGACATGTTGCATCTAGGCCATCACAATGGGCGACCTATATCCGTCCGCCGAAGTCATTGGAACCGATCTGAGCCCGATACAATCCGAATGGTCAGTATTCCCCAAATGTTTCTACATACCGCTTACACAGCTGACCTTGGGGGGCAGGGTACCACCAAATGTCAAGTTCGAAATCGACGACGCTACTTTGGAATGGACCTTCGAGAAGGACTATTTTGACTTTATCCATGCGAGAACGCTCGCGGGTGCCATCAAGGACTGGCCCGCTCTGTTGAGGCAGTGCTTCGCTCACATCAAGCCCGGTGGCTGGGTCGAGATTTCTGAGGGCAGACCAAACTTTTGGTGTGACGACGGCACGCTAACGGAGGACACGGCAACACACAAGTGGCTCACCGAGTTCCGGCGCCTCAGCGAGCCTCTCGGTTTCGACATCGCACCCAAGCTTCCGGGCATGCTGGGGGGCGCCGGGTTCCAGCACGTAAAGTTTACACAGAAAATCGTCCCCCTAGGCTCTTGGCCGAAGGACCCCGCGCTGAAGGAGCTCGGGAGGTGGTTTCGATATCAGTTCTTGAACATGGCTCTCGAGGCCTACACCTTGGCCATGTTCACTCGCATGGGCAACTGGACCAACGAAGAGGTCCAGGTGCTCTTGGCCTTGGTCAGAGAAGAGCTAAAAACCAACAAGATCCACGTCTACACCTATACGTGAGCCACCTCTCGCCTCGGGCTCACGAGATATGCTAACACGGCGCAGGGCGTTTGTTACCGGTCAGCGGCCATCCGCGTGATGCGTGATGCGTGACAGAAATCGCATTTCAAATCGGTTGATACATGTCGTGGTGGTGCGCTGCCTGTTCCCGCGTTCCTGCGATAGAGAAGCTGCTGCCAGAGGTAGAAGCGTCGGCAAGGTCGGTTTGGGCCACAAACAGCGAAGCATCCATTGACGATCCCCCCCCTGGGAACGATACCCTTGCTTGCGAGGGGGACTTGTTTTGTTGCACCCACCTGACCCGGGGTGCTACCTACCTACTCTGGGTTGCAGGCGCAAACGTCAGGGGCGTGTCTTGGCATGAGTTTAGGTGGACAGTGCTTGAGTCCACGGTTGTTGCATGATGTCCCAACTCATGCTCTTTTTGCAAAGATTCGGATCAAACACGCACACGCTGTCATTGTCATGTTTTTGAGCGCATTTCTTGTTTAAAAGCCCTCAAGAGCGGGTCAAATTTTGATGACTGCAGGGAATCAGGCAAATGGCGCAGGTTGAGGTGTGGTCAGTCGAGCACTTGTAGCAGCCGAAATGCGATTGACCTGTATAGGTTGAAATGGCATTGAGCACGCGGGGTTTCTCAGCAGCATGTGAAGTTCAGGAGACACGTAATGAACACACGACGCGGTCGAAAGCAGCGGATCCCGACCGGGTACAACACCCGGCCCTCCGACGGAGGCGACATTATCGGAGCTGCGGCTCCGTCCGACCCCTTACTTGCTAGAAGGAAATAACGAAGCGATACCGGAGCGGCTTCGCTCGCGCTTGGCCGGATGACGAGAACGCCTTGCACGGCCCGAGGTGTCGTTGAGATCAGCGGGCTTAAGTGGGGGCGGTGAGCGGTTGCTGGTCTGCGCACATGACGTTTCCTGGCCTAGGGAGAGAGGCCTTCCTTTCTTAGTATCTCGCGGCCACCACTGCACCCACGAAGAGGGGTGACGATGCGTGCCGTAGTCTGAGATTGGGACAGGCCGCGGCTTCCGAGGGGCTGACAAATGAAAAAGCCGGCGAATGGACAGGGTTTGCTTCGCCTGCGAAAGGTGCGGAGGGCGCGCATCTCGAATGGTGGTGGTCAGGCATTGCAGAATTGACGTGGCTTATGGTGTCTTTCCCCGCGCGTGTTTGTGTAAGTGGGCAGATGCGGAGATCTGAGACATGGAGCCGATGATGTGGTGAGGAGGAGGGACAATGCCGGTGCAGCAGCCAGCACGAAAGCACATACACGCGTGGCACTGCGCCCCCCTCTCTCACCGCGTGATAAGGGCGGACAGAGCAGTACGACCTGAAACAGTCTGATGACTCTGTCGGCATTGAGATGCAAGCTGCTAGACTGACAAGCTGCTGGTATTGTGTCGTGCCGACACACAATCTCTGGTTCGCTCACAGATGAACGATTACCAGAGCTTGAAACAGATGTGAGAGAGAAAAAGGAGGATTTTAGAGAGGACTATATAAGGCTGCTTTTCAGTCTGAATGTAAAAAAAACGTGGAGGGGTATCGAGGGTGTCTTGGTAATAAGAAAAGCATTACATGGTGAAATGGTTTTGACCAGAAGTGAGAAGTGAAAAGGGGGATAGTGAAGCGATGAGTCCTGCTGCTCCCTCGGTCCCGAGTGTATGTATGCATGCCAACGCCGCGGCGCACGTCCTGTTCCGTGCCGCTCCCGTTCTTCCCACTCGCCGTCATGCCGTCCGTCTCAAATGCCAAGATGGTCATTCTCTCCGAGAGCCACTGGCCACTCACTCCCTTGTCGCATCATCGTCGTCGCCGTCGTTGCTTTAAATGTTTCGTGTCGTGACTTCCGAGCCGCGCGAAGTGTCGTCCACAGTTGGACTCATTGCCGGGCACAAGCAACAACAAGTCTCCCCTCGCACTTGTTGGGCTTATTGCTGCTCTTCTGGCATGCAGCTGATGGCGACGACGCAGATGCGCAGGCCTCGTCGTGGCCGCGGAGACACCGGTCGAGCATCTCCCACCCTTCGCTGGGGAGGTCGATGACGGAGTTGTTGAGCGTGTCGATGATGAAGGGATTTGCTGGTGCGACCGTGTTAGCGGGCCCGTCATCGTCCAGTGCATTTTTCTTTTCTCGGCCCGACCACCAGGCATGTAGTTTGTCTTGCTGGTGTAGGAGATTGCTACGCCGTCGGCGACCCAACGTGAAATCCCCTAACCAAAGGTGAAGAAGAAGAAAAGAGAAAAATGTGGTGCGCATGGAAGAGAAAGCGGGCGCGACTCACGCATCAGGTTGACGCCCTCGTCGTCGCCGGCGTTGGCCGCCAGGTCGATCCGCCTCGAGTTGTAGCACCCATAGCGCTGCTGCAGGGCGAGCATGCACTTCCACAGCTCGCGCGTCTCGTCGGCCGTCATGCCCTCGCAGGTCCGCACGTTGCACGACGACGACAACGGCGATGGCGGCGGGGAAGAAGAAGATGCCGCACTGATCTGGCTGCCGCTGCAAGCGGCGCGGACATTGTCGACGACAACGTCGTGGTGGTGGTGGTGGCGGTGTTGTTGTTGGTCGTGATGGTGGTGGTTGGACGTCCAGGATACCGTCGAGGCGGTAGATGACGTCGAAGAGGATCGCCGGCGGCGGCAGAAGCCTGCGTGATGATACATGGCTTTGTGCTTTTGTTTCGTTCTTCTTTTTGTCTCCTTGAAGTCAGGGACGACGAGGGTATGCTGCGACTGGAGAGATCACGGCCCTGTCTTGAAAGCCGAAGCTCGTCATGAAAGGGAAGGGGGGGAAAGGGCGGGCGGTCTGTCAGATAAATGTACATACATGACGGTGTGCAGCTTTTCGGCGACCCTTTTATTAATGATGCACAACGTCCACCCTGAGTCAAGGACAAGGCAAACAAACAGGTGCCGGGCCCTTGGGCTCCGACCGGCTTACTCCCGCCGTGGGAGAGTAACTTGGTACATGCCATGACTACCATGCCGACAGCAAACCCAAGCAAAGCAAGGCAGCCCTGGGACTTTGTCAAGCCTCGTCGATCGGCCATCCATGTCTCACTTGCTCGGGAGAGGTGGGGATCGCGGCATCGGCTTTTACGGGACATGTATCGGCAGAGTACCTACCTACTGCTACCGACTGCCGCAAGGCGTCGGCGGCGGCCCCCTCCCTCCACTCCTCTGCCTTATTACGCACGACGTACGAAAAGACGCCAGCCTGCCAGCCAGCCAGCCAAATGGTGGGGGCCTCTGGCTGTTGTTAGCGAGGAGCGGATATTTTTTTTTTGGCTCCTTTTTCCTACGTATCCTGTGGTTAGGCTTTCGCAACCGATGGATGCCCCCCCCCCAATCCCCTTCTGACCCCACCGCCCTGTGAGGCGGCCTCAACCAGGGTCGCAGGACCAAGCTTTTTTGCTGTTCACTGGCGCCCTCTCGCCCTACTTACTGGCCGGGAAAAGAGGAACCAAAAGGGGCCGGTGGGTGTCAAGGCGCGAGAGAGAGGGAGGCGGCGACAACTCTGATCGGGCCCGGAGGTCCCTGACCGCTTGGGGGGAGGAGGCCAAGAGCGGGCATCGCTACGACACTGCCAGCGGGCATCATGCTGCTGCTGCTGCTGCTGCTGCTGCTGTGCGTGGCTGCTACTACCTCATGGATGGCCCGCATCAGCTCACGCAACCTCTAATAAGGAAGGGCACACTCTCTCAGTCAGCGGCGACCCGAGATTCCTGCGCTGATGAGATCGCTTTCTGCTCGGCCACCGAGCCCGAGCGCCCCTCCATCGTCGTCGCCCATGTGCGTCAAACAATGGACAGGGGTTGAGTCCCTGCTGCGCGCGCTGTCGTCACTACCCAAAGTGGATTGCTTCAGGGATTGGGGAAATGGAGAACGAGAGAAAATAGACGACAACACAGCAGAAACAAACCCCTGCACGAGCAAGCACCGGCGGGGGATAAACCGGACAAGCATCACGAATCGACACAGGCAAACGAGATGCGTCCTGTCACCGTTGCTTGCCCGTTGAGAGTGGGTGTGTTCCAGTGGGTGGTGTGGTGGGCCGGCAAAGGACCGACGGACGGACGGACGACGGACGGCGCCGCTGTCGACGACCAGCAGCAGCACCACGTACATGCGAATGGGCTCGCGTAGCGGGTTTACACCAATCGCTTCGTCGGGGCAGGGCAACGCCTCACGACGGGTGTCGTTGTTGGACCTCCCATCTCGATCGATTTGCGTGCAGGGTTCATGCCCGTGACTGGCGGGTGGTCGGCCGGCCAGTGAGTGAGTGAGTGGGCCGCCCGCTGCCATGGCGGCATTTATTTTGATTCATGATTTTGATCTGATTTGGTTATGAATGCGCTCATTGACCTCGTCGTCCGTGAGGCCACCGTCCCAACACGTTGTCGCAGCGTCCTCGTTCCCGGGCCGATGCATAATGTTGCATCGCTCATTTTTACACGGACGTTCTCAGCTCGCTCGCTCGCTCGCTCGCATAATAATAAGTCAGGCAGGATCAAGTGATACTGCCGCCCACCCGCCGGCCCCGCCATGCCCGGCACTCGCAATTCTCCAGGCCCTCGCGGGTTGACGTGGTGGGGGGGGGGACTCTCTCTGGCTCTCTGTCTCTCTCTCTCTCCCCCTCCCTTGCGTCCCGTCCAGCGCTGTTGCATCCGCTCAATCGATGGGCAGCGTGTGGCCTCGCGGCGGTGGTGGCCTGATGGGCACCATGCACAAGAGGCAATGAATGGCGTGACTCGCCTGCGAGCAACGGCTGGACGAGGAGCTCGAGCTCATCATACCAGCTTGCTGGGCCCCAACAAACCCAACCACGTTTACAGGCACGCGTCGAGCCGGTCATGTCCTCGCCTGGGACCTTCGGCCGTGTACGGGCACACGCGCAGAGCTGCACATCGTATCAAGCCTGGCCTGGAACCCGAGCAACGGGGCAATGGTAGGCAGACCGCTGTCGTTCGTGTCTCGTAAACGCCTCCAACTACCACTGCTGGAATCGAATCCTAATAACTTGGGGCCTGGCAAGGGGCTGGCCAAAAAAGGTAAATGGGAGGAAATCCTCGCGCCTCCCCATTCCTCCCTTCCTTCCGCGCCGCAGCCCGCCCGCAAGCTCCGATGAACGTTTCGAGACGGCGGCATCGGACCGGGGACCGGAGCTCCAAAGACTAGCTTCGGTGGCGTTTGGATCCCGTAAGCGGCGGCATTTCGCCATGGCGCGCGCCCGAGACGGGACCCTGTGGCGCAAACGAACCGCGAGGAGGGGTCATTTGTGACTGAAATTGAGTGAGCGGCCGCGACAGCCGGGCCGGCGCTTGTTGGACAGCCCGGGTGAGAGAGACATGGCATGAAGGGCCTGTCCCTGGTAAGACAGAAGCACCACAACGCACACTGTTCATCGCATCTTATTAGGCTGCGAACGCGACGATGATGCCGACTGCGCGTACGTCCCCTGTGTGACTACCAACAAAGTTAGCATCTGGCGCTTTTGTGGGATGCCGCGCTTCCTCCCCCAAATGCCTCGGGCATTTATTCCTGTGTCGCCGAGTAAACGTTTATGCGCCTGGAATGTCGTCGTCGCACGCAAAAAAGGCGCGCAGAAATATAATTTGCAGAATTTTCAAAGCATCAGGCAGGAGGAGCCTTTTCCGGACACGTAGCTATCAAAGCTTGACAAGGTTCCCTAAGCATCGAGGATATATCTGGGGCTGATGTCAATGGCGTGGAGCTTTTCGCATCACCCAGCGAAACGGTAGTGGGGACCAAAACCAGGCAGGCCCTTTACTCATCGATATTGAGGCTTGCTGCTAGTAGTAGTAGCTTTCACGGCCAGCTATTAATAGCTGATTTGTACCCGACAAGTAGTCTTACTATTTACAAGTATATACACTGGGGCATCATGAAATGTCATTCGTCGTCCTAGGATTGTTCAAGCGTGAACGATCAAATGCGACATTGATGAAAAGGACCGACCACCAGACAGGTGTACGAAACACACACCCGTATCTGGCATGGTAGACTGGCATCAAAAAACGCGGCATTGTTGCGCGGATACGTGTACAGTGTGCTGCATAGCCTCGAACTCTTTCACCGGATGGCACGAGGAGGTCCCATGAATCTACGCCCACTTACATGTTTCCTCGCGGCAGACCAAAGCTACCCTCATGGAGCCTTGCGTCCGCCCTCGTTCCGTCGAGCACGTTGCCAGCATTCTTTCTGCGTACGAAGTAGTCACGCCGACAACTAGGCCATCCTTCGTTCGTATGGTATCCATCTGAACCTCAGCAAGCTGTAGAAATCGACAACTCTCTTATACGTCGCGGCAGTGTCGTCAAAAGCTTGCCATTGATCCGAAGCGAGCCTCAGTTCACTTCATCAGACCCGATTTAGCTGAACGTGTGCTCCAAGCTACAGACATTCACGCTTGATTACGGGAGATAAATGCCACAAGAGCCACGGTGTCAAACCCTGAGCAATTTTCCAAGTCGTCAGCCCCGGCCACCACTTCTAGGAACCAGTGAGAGGCGTGGTGGCGAAAGGTTTGTCAGTCTTAGAAGAACATCAAACCACGGACAAGTCGCGTGCCGAGGTGAACTTTCGACGCTACCACGCCCTTTTTTATGCTCAAGGCCAAGCAAATATGCTACGTCAGGGAAGTGGAATTTGGCAGCTTGTGTCAAGGCCATGCACGAAGACACCTTCATTGGGACAACGCTGCTTTGAATCGAAGTACATGTGTGCTGGGTCCAAGTACATGCTTGGCACCGAGGGAGGAAGTCACAATCTTACCTGGTGGGATGCTCGGCCCTGGCATGCAGAATCTAGCACCCGGGGAGTAACAACAGCACCGCCAGAACATTCGTTGCTCGCAAGGACGTTTGGTCCCAAGAGGGAGAAGCCGTGTAAGGCAGTCGTACAGCGCTCGTTTAGTGATGACTCCCGCATGTTTGCTTCGATACCCGCAATAAACAGAGCCAAGGATGTAAGCACGTGTCTGCTTAAGCCTTTGGGGGCAAGTGTGTCAGTGCCGTCACGTAGAAAGCAATTGCCCCTGAGTCCGCATTGGACGGCACAGATGTCAACCAGATCGTGCAGCGATAGATTAAATGGACTCGCTGGGACGGGGTGTTGAACCAACTGTGCCGGGGATGAGCTCACCGGAGATTGTTTCAATGAGTTGGGCCGGGATCATCCCCATCCCTCGGTGTGTGGCCCGATGGACGGGTCCGGTTGGAGCACACGGCCCCACCCCAACCTACCCGGGGCTCCGGGCCTAGGTCCGGCTCCCGGCCCAGTAACCCTCGCCATTACAGCGTCCCGTTGCAGGCAGCAGCAATACTGTCAGACAGAAAATCACACTGGCTCTACCCAAGATAAGGGCTGTGGCTGACCCACCTTCCTTTAGTCACTGGCCCGCTCACCAGTCCCTGCCTGGAGCGTTAAAACCAAACAGGGACCCCCGGGAGCTCCAGCGTTTACACTTCTTAGTATAAGTCGTGGCTCACTATATGAGGCATCTTGGGCCGTGCAGATCACTAAAATCAGCAAGCGTAGTCTGTTCCTTGCTATAAGCTGTATCACACAGCATTAAGCTCTGGGGAACGCTAAATGGACGGACAGCGTACGGTTGTCTACAGTTGCGCCCGGCAGTTGTCAAGCATATGCAGCAGCCTTTGTATAATGCTGCCAGAGCTGGTTATACAATGCTGCATTGCGAGGAGTGTACATTGAATGCAGCTGCCAACTGACAAAACACATGTCTGCACACTCCCAAACCCCAGACTAGGCTGCCTCGTGGATATTAGTCCAGCACATCTCCGACATAGGCTATTCTTCATGTTCGTATAGGTACATCAGACTCTAGGTATTTAGGTTCTCAGGATATCCCGGCTGCCGCAACGCCTGGCGGCGCAGTGCAGCGTGCCATGCTTGAAGGCATCGTGGCGCAGCCATTGGCAGGCAAGTCGTGTCACAAGCCGGTGCGGGCAGCCATCAAGCCCTCGTCTCTGTCGCACGCGGCACAGCCTGCCCTTCCAAGAAACCATTGCATCATCCACATCGGCAGATTCCCGCAGGACTTGTCGTTCGGCCCGCGTCGTATTGTGCGGGTAATGCATGCATATCGTCTGGTGTTACACACCACGTAAAGCATTGCCGGCACGTCGTCACCCGGCCACAGCTCTCTGCATCAAGTGTGTGCGTGGGCGCTGCAGGCGTCGTCTTCAGCTTCCATGCTCTATAAGTTCCCGCCGCCGCGTGTGCTGACGGCTCCGGGCGGCATCCGGATGCCAAGCTGCGCCCTCCTCGCCGCCCCCTGATGTGCCCCGGCCGCCGCACCAGCAGGTCCACCCGCCGTCGTCCTTTTGGCCTCCTCGTCGACCCTCGCCCGCTGCAACGACATGCCAGGCGTCACCCAAGCCCCGCAGGCACAGTGTATCCCCTTCCAGTCGTATCGGCCGACAGCGGCGCCGCACCGCTCGTTTGGACACAGCAGCCTCCCGTTCAGTTCGCCGCGCTCCAGCTCGCTGCGCATCCAGCTCAACGGCTCGATGAAGTAGTGTGGACATGGCTGCTGCGGCAACGGCGATGCGCCTGGCTGCGCCTTGGGTGGCGCAGGCGTGTGCTTCTGGATGAATGGCGTGGCGGCTAGAGTTCGCCGGCACTTTTTGCATCGCAGGTTTGTCCCAGGCGTTCCCTCGCTGCTACCGAATGGGGTCTTCTGGGCCTGTGCCGCCTCGTCCTCGAACCGTAACCGGCTCGGCGCCTGTCCGACGGCGATATACTCCTCAACCTCGCGCTTGAATGCCCAGCGCTGGTAAGCCTGGTTCGACTCGACATCTTCCGGGCAGCCCATCTCCCACCAGAGTGCGAGCTGCTGCATGAAGCCATCGTTAGGCTCGGCCATGGGTCGGGTGCGTCGGATCAGACCAAGTGCGGCCATGACGGCATCATCACCGGTTTCTTTCCGTGGCCTTTTCGGGCCCGATGCTGTTTGTGATTCTGATAGTGATTTCGCAGGCCCTTGGTTCTTGGTAGACAAGTCGTAGGCGGATGGTGGAACGATGTTGGGATCAAAGCGATTTGGATACTTCCAGAGCAGGTATGCTATGACAGCAGATACTGAGCGGGACTTGCCAGCTACGCAGTGCACGAACACTGCGCCATTGCCACACCCTATCGCCTGCTTTGTGGTCTCCAAGTTTGTCTCAACCATGGGCTGCTCGCCCGACACCCCGCCTCCGTCTTGATCGTGGGTTGCGTCAGCCCTGGCACCATGGAGGCCCTCGTCAATGAAGCGCACTATCTTGGGAAACTCGACGAGGATGTTCGTGTCGTCCTCGTCTGTCACGTCAACAGTGAGATGTTTGAATTGCTTGCCATAGTCTGACCACAGCTCGTCCTTGAAATTGCGAAACGTGCCCGGGTCAAATCCGACCATGGACAGAACATGAGTGATGTGTCGCTCAGCGAGCGAGTCGGAGCGCCGGAGAGCCCAGAGGCTGCACATTGGGCATATGTCAGTCATCTATTGTGTGTCCCCGTCATAGTCGTAATGGATTGGGGGACTTACCCGCCTACGTAGAGCGCATCCTCCCCTTCTACCCGACTCAATGCCATACTCTTGGGAGCCGCCCCGAGAGCCGGGAAACGATAATAAAAAGTACCCGTATGCCTCGCCTCTGGCCTGAGATGAGGCGAAGTCTGCCGGTGATGAAGCAGCCAGGCCGTTTCAGACCGCGCCACCCGAGAGGACGCTCGAGATGTCCGACAGGTGAGCAGTCGAGTCTTAGCTGCGGCAAGGGGCCCTCGATGGCTAACTCTGTCTTCTAGTCGGTCGAGTTTCCTGGAGCCAGATATGGCGGCTGTTGCGTTCGTCCTTTGCTTGGATGACCCGTTGGCCGCCTGCAAGCAACTTTTCAGCGTTTCCTCGGCTCTGACCAGGTGCCCCGCCATCAGTGCACCGCCACATGCCGCCACATCCCCACCATTCCTGGTAGGCCTCAGCCACAAAGCGGCCGCACCAGCCCTGTAAGGCTGGGGTGGGTGGTTGATAGCCAGCCAACGGCCAGCTAGACGGCTAGCAAGACGGCTACCTAGCTCCCTGAGACCAAGCAATGCAGCAAAAAGGTCCAGCCAGACGGCCAGCCAGACGACCAGCTATCACTGCAATACAAGAGACTACTAATACAAGAGACTAGCGCCAAATCGTTCTCTAAGGCCTTGATGCACAAGGCGAGCCACGACTAAAAGGCCTCGTCACGTGACGGGCGCAATCTAACGTTCCCTTTCTCATCTCATGCCTGCTCTTGGAAGACTTGCCCTGAAGCCGAGAAAGAGCTGTGTACGAGATACGAGCGTGCACCAGAGAGGAAGACGATGGCGCAAATCCCTGAAGTGATCCAGAGTCGTGGAGCGCTCGGGTCGGTGACACACCGATCCACTCAACATGCAGCGAAGCACCATGCCTGCCCAGCGACATCCGGGAGATCAAACGGGGGTGCCTCTTGGGGCCCGGGATAATCATCGCGGCGCTATTTAAAGCCGACGACATCGAGCCCCAGCTCGCTTTTTTCGCACTCGTCTCCCAGAGGAGATGCATTGCGCGCGCCATGGGTGCCGCTTGCGAGCCATGTCTCCATTGCTTACTTCCTCGTCAACGCGATTCGGCTGCTTGTCCAAGGCGCGGGACAAATGCCGACCCGAGAAGCTGATGGGATGAGATGCTGCTTCACGAGCTGTGGGATGGTGTCACGTGTCAGTGTTGCGCCGCACGCGCTTCTTCGACACTGGAAAGAGGTACAACAACGTTACAACCGACCGCAACCTGCTGCCTCTTGGCTGGCATGATTGGCGACCGTGACAGGCTCTACGAATACATTGCGGGCTACTTCATGCTGTCGTGCAAGTCTTGCTTGTACATGCTGATCGTGGAATGCAGATTGGTGTTGTCATGTTCTCATGAGTCCCCACAACTAGGCTACGAGACGGAAGTCGGTGCAGAAGGCGGGACATGGCACGCTGTGCAAAGTATGCCTTGCTTGTGCAGCTAGCAGACACAAGCTCTCATGCACCATGCTTCGCGAAACTGCCCTCTTGTCGTCCACGTCCATGGTGATGAGCCATACGGCAAAAGGGAACCGGCTCCATTGATGGAGGCGTATGACTGGGCCTGTAGGGCATGTGTGACGACGGCTAGGGCAACTCTCTACACATGACACGCAGGCCGAAGCTTGCACGGACATTATGCTGGACACTGCCAATGTACGTTCAAGCAGCCTGTCCAAGCACACACAGAGACACACACACCCAAACTTGTTGACACCAACAAGCTACGTTCTGCACACACCCGCGGCTAAAGTCAGTCACGACTTCTGTCGTCAAAAAGGCAAACTCGATTCCGCCAGCGACACACCCACGCCTTTGCATGACGCACACTTTGCACCCCCCCTCCACGAACCAGTCTGTCTTTCAGCCTGGCGTCCCACCCCGGCCAGCCCCCCCCGGGTGGTGGCACTTGGGACCCTGGCCAGTCCAGCCTTTGCCTGCCGAGAAACTGGTGTCAAAATTCATTTCTAAGTTCGTGCTGCGCGTGTTATTGAAAGGTTCACCTTGTACGGGTACTTAATCAAAGAACACCATCCGCGAACAAGGCGGACGAGCTTGTGGCTTGCCTCCCTCCACCCTTGAGTCCCAAGCACATGCCCCAAGAGTGAGAAACCAAAACCCCGTTCCCAGCGGGCCGCGATCGACTTTTCTCCCCCCTTCCCCCCCTTCCCCATCCCCCCAGGCGCGAACTTCCCGCGGACAATACAGCTCGACCAGGCCGCTAGTTGACCAAAGCGCCTCGCGTGGTTTAAAAGCTTGGCGGGACCATCGTCAGTGGCCGCGGGAAGCAGGCTGGACACGGCTTTCCTCTTCCCGCTTACAGTCCCGCACCTCGTCCGTACCTGAACCCTTCCTTCCCCGGGTTGTGGCGTTTTCCATTCGGCACACAAAAACTTTGGGGGTCCTGACTTGAACGGTGTAGCGACGCTGTAGTAGCAGTAGCAGTAGCACGTTCTGTGTGCGAGTTGTTAGTCGGGCCCTATCTGTTTGCGATATGACAAACCCACGTCGTCGTCTTCTCGGCTGGCTACTTGAGCAATTTGGTCACCGTGACGCAGTCGCATGGTGAGCACCTGGGTTCCAGGATCCCATCGCGGCTGGACCTGTACTGGTCGCCGTCACACCATGCGTCGGCCATACAAGCCTCGAACAACGTCGGGACGTTGGCCACCCTCTTGGGGCAGCGGACGTGGTATTGGCACCGCGTTACTCTGGAGAGGCACATCCCGCGGGCGCCAATAGCTGCCTCTTCAGGCGAGTTGTCTGAAGTCGGCTTGAACGAAGCGACGACGACGGGCCTGCAAAGAAATATCGCAACAGCGACGTAGAGCATGTGCAGCTGCATGATGATGTCGTATGCGTAAGTGGGCCGGGGAACTGAGGGCTGGTGGCTCGGAAATCATAGATGTTAAGATGGCGTGGGCCTGTCTGTCTTTTAAACCTGAATGCCATCATCAAATGTTCTTTTAATGCAGCTTATGACGCGTCTATCGAACTAAGGTCGAATTTCCATTTATCAGACGTGAAGGCTCGTATGGTATGACTGCTACACAGGAGAGTGCACACGGATCTCACGTTGTGGCTTCGATGGTCTGGTTGAGAAATGCCTCGTTCTCCGTTGTTTGCATTGTACCAGGCGAAAAGCCTCATCTTATAATTCATGGTGTATTCCGTACTGTACTTGCGTGCCAAGACGAAAATACCGCAACCGCCTGCCATGCTTGCCCACCTGAGAGGTGTTGACGCGTCCCAGCGCCGCTCAGGGCATGCAGCACCGCGCTTCCTTCCCATTCTCGAGGGCCTCTTCTAGCAACATGACGGCGGGCCAAAACGTCACCTCCTCCCTCCCCCGTCGCAGCATGCCCAGCATCAGGACAAAACAAGAAAAAAAACCGCGCTCCTCGAGACACGCAAGCCTTGGGCAAGGGTCGGCCGAGTGCCACTTCCCGCTCCATGTGTAGACCTCCTTCCTCAGTCAATACAGTTCGAAGTGGTCTCATAATTCTCGCAGCAGGTGGCAAACTCCTTTGGGAGCATGCGGTCATAATGGCAATCTCTGCTGCCCGTTTCGTAGGCGAGGCTTTGCTGAGCCTTCTGCGCGTGTCTGCAGCACCTCTCAGTCGCGTCTCTGCGGTTGTACCCTTCGGAATTCAAACACTTGCACCGCCTGTCGTTGGCCTCAGTGCCGAGTGAATTGATGGCGATGAGCAAAAGAAGTATGCTGAGCTTCATGTCGAGTCGTGTTGTGTGTTGGACCCAGTAGTGTTAAGTAGAATAAGCCAGTGGTATTTAGACAAGATACAAGTTCATGTCACAAGTTATTTGCGGATCAGCCTCCGCGGTTGTCTTTATAGTAGCTGAAGCGTGTACCTTGGCCAGGACTGTTAATCACGGTCAACAAGGTAGTGCGTCTGCCTGGACGTGATCACTGCTTCATTGTTTACTAACTGGGGAATTTTATAAACAAACTTGAAGTCAACAAATTACTGAATAGTCTCCTCCAAGAACCCCATTCTTGTCTGCCTGCAGCTGAGCGAGAACAGCCATGTTGGGGGAAATGCCAAACGGGCCAGTCTATGGTGTAATTGGGGTTATTCTATGACCACGTTGTTGGTAAATCAACTCAGATTGATGACATCTCGATAATACTTCGCAAGTCAATGCGTTGGCTTAGCCTTTGGTTTGTCATCGTCCTTGTCGCCGCTTATGCGCGGTTTCTCGACGACAGCTGTAGCTTGACATACAGATGGTCCCGTGTCCACTCTGTTCCCCGCAACTTGCTTGTCAAGAGCAGAGCACAGAAACATAAGTCGAATGCCCTTTCTTTTCGCCCGAGTCGGTCTGGACTGCGGCACCCTCACTCAGGTCCGTGTCGGCTGTCCATCCGATGGTACCTGTGCGTAGGAGGCGGCCTCCAAGAAACGCTAACAACCCATGTCATATGCACGAACAAAGCCCGTCCGTCCCAAGCGGAGTCCCGCCTGCCCACCGGGCTCGGTTATGCCAGAGAAAAAAACGACCGGCATGTCACTGATTCGCGGAGCGTACTGCCAGTACATACATACGCAGCACTACTTGACCTACCTGCTCGATGGGTCCGCATGTCATAGCAAGGGGGCAACAGTGAGGGAGGCAGGGAGTGAGTCCCCCCCTCTCTGCTCTAGTATTCATACATGGCATGGATGTCTGGTGGGACGCACGCATACCCTCCTGCGCCCTTATCACCGATACGTGAAACAAGCGAGGTAATGTCAGAGTTTGGTGCGAGACGGTGCAGACGTGATGTTACGGCGTTAGTATTGTGAACCCGGCGCAGTCATCGTCACGGACCATTGTCACCAGTGGTCTTTCCAAGTTTGAGTTGCTGTCTAGTCGCTTTGTGCCATGGCGCCTATTTTCCCGCCACCAAGTGAATTTCCTTGACATAGTATGTACGTACTCCGTAGTACATGTATTCGTACTCCGTACATTGCGCACTTTGCAGACCATGCAGGGGTCGCTTGCTTCAGCCCAATGCAGCCGCACAGCCACCGAGGAAGTCGGTGACTTGGTGCCGCGGTGGAAACAACCTGAGCTACTAAACGAAGAGCGCTGCCGACGCCACGCAGTGTTCCCAACGCCCTGTGCGCCGCCACTGTTGACTCGGGCGCGCTGGAGTGTGGTCGAAACATGACTTGGCAGACCATGGAGGCTGCCCATGGCACAATGTGCTGGTGCCTCGCGGTGTCTGTGGTTATGGAGGGGCGGGACGCGTCAGATCGGCCCAATGTTGAACCATTGTGCGCACAACACTTGTCAACAAGGCATGTTCTGCCTCACAAAACTTGACAGCGATCAGCGAGAAGATACCATTGTTGCACACGTCGGGCGCGTAAGTGAACTCTTCTGACAACCGCAGCATTGCCCCGCTGAATCCCGCCCTGTTGAGAGGGGCATGACAGGTCGGGTCGTTCGAAATGCCAACCGCCTCGGACTTTGCACCAAGCCCGAATCTCCTGTGAGCCGACTCCCTTAGCCTGCTTCGGCTGCGGGCCATCCGCCAACACCGGAGTACCGAACCGCAGGTTCGCCTCGCCATGTAGACCCATCCCTATCCGCCAAGTCCCTATCCCGCCACGACTAAATCCAACCCGACGTCCAACGCTCATCCTGGCCATGCAGACCGCGCCCACACTGGTCAAGCCAGGAAACAAGTCAAAAAAATCAATTCGATGCCTCCATCCGCTATGTTTGCCTCATATGAGGGGGTATGTGTTGCCAAACCCAAGGCGCATATTCTTTCAGCGCCTTCCCATGTTGCCGTTACGCCTTAAATCAGTTGTCGTAAATTCGTGTCCTTGAAGTGGAAAAGACATGCTGTGCGAGGCGCCATCCTTCACGAGGCGACGATGCGATGCGAATTCGAATCCTTAAGAGTGCTCTGTGCCCTGTTGCTCACCGAGGCGAGGGATCTTCCTCCACCATGCAAGCATTCTCCAGCATGTTGGTCCACTTGCCGCTGGTCCCGGCATGGCTATGCTTGAGATGCTGGCGGAAATGATCCGCCCTGTAAAATTTCTTGGCCGAGTTGCATTCCCTGAACTTGTGCACGTCTTGCAAATGCCGGATTCGCTCTTCCCAATCTTGTTCTGTGGCGTGCCTGGGTGGGTGGCCTCCAATGCCACTCCCCATGGCACAGCCAGTTCTGGGAAACTCAACGCCACAGTAGCCACAGGTGTCGACCTCCCCGGGGCGGCTGGTTGAATCATGAAAAGCACGGTCGTATCCAGAGAGCGCGGAGCAGGACCAAGAATGCCGGCGGACGTGCAGAGAGTTCTGGTGACGCTCTGCTTCGTTCTTGTTTTTGAATCGGTTGCCGCAGAAGGAGCACTCGTACTGTTTCTCAGCCTCATGAGCACTACCCATGTGCACGCAGTCAGTAATTGTTCAACGCGGGTATTTCGTTGCATTGGCGGACTTACGCGAGCTCGTCTGCCGTCTCAAACTTTTTGGGCTTCTTTGGGCAGCACTCGCACATGTAAAACCCCTGTAGCTTCGTGCCGCTCGGCTTCTGGATCTCCGTTAACTTCCTCGGACTCGCACCCGAGGCTGTGCGAGCGTGCGCGCCGCCCCGACCCGAGATGGATGTTCGGGGGCTTTGCGTCAAGGAAGCGGGTGTCGTGTAAGGGGAACTGCACGATGTTGGTGAGAGACCCCCTGGTGATGCACCGCCAGGCGAGTGACGGCCGTATGAGTTGCCGGACAAGGGTGGCATCGAAGCCGATGAGATGTAAGAATTGGAGCGCGACACCGCGGCCGGGGACATGGACGAAACAGAGGACCCTTGGGGCACCACGGCCAGCCTAGGTGTGGGAGAGCCTCTCGAGCCAATATCTCTTCGACGGACGACGTCACTCTGGCTATTGACGCCGTGGAGCAGCATCTCTTCGGGGGGCGGGCTGGCAGCCCGACGCTTCTGACCGACAGCAGCGTACGAGTCGTCGAGATGCAAACGCTTGATAGAAGCAGCGTCATCCATTTCCATGTCTTCTGCCCCAGTGAACTCGTAGCTCCCTTGAGTGGAGTTGGCGTCATCGCTGTTGTTCCTCCACGTCCGTGCCCGTGGCGACTGGTCCACGTCTGACGTGTCGGGATGTGGGCGCTGGTCCACGGGGCTGTGGTGGAACGGCAGAGGTCGAGGGGATGCGGCCGAGTATAGCGGGCTGTCTGAGAAGCGACTAATGGGCGAGTCGAGCATCGCCTGGCGGCTATGGATAGGCAACTGAACGGGCATATTCAGAGTCGGTCTCGCCCGTGCATCCGGATGTCTTCGGGACATGTCGCTGACGGAGGACGTCAAGAGTGAGCGCGGTGGCGACTTTTCGGCATTGCGGATCGGATCCAGTCTCTTCAAAACGTCGTCCGTGTGGATATCAGCGGGAGACTGGAAGTGAAACTTGCTGTGATGCAGTCCAAACTCTGTCGGCGCCGAATCACGAGATCTAGTTGGCAGTCAGTATCGGGACGGATGGCGACCGCTCGCTCAACGTTCCAATTTACAAAGGGGTGGCGCCGTACCTGTCGGTAGAAGCATAACTTGCGTAGCCCTCGTCGCCATTGGTTGTGCTGCCGGTGCCCCGTCTCTTGAAGTTCGGACGATCATCCGCCTGGGAAGAAGCCATGCTACCGTAACCGCTAGCAAAAGACGAAGAAGCGTTGTAGTCTCGGCTGTCTCTTCTCAAGTGTTCCGACGGGTGAGGGCTATCGCCAAAGGGTAGCACTCGAGGCGGAGGCAGAGGGGGCGGCACATCGTCTCGCATATCGAGACCTGGTATGGACATGGCGGGACTTCGTCCGAAAGGCATGTCGTGATGTCCTCGATAGCGTCCAGGCCCGGGGGTAATAATGCTAGGGAGCGTGGGAGCAGGCTCCCGGTATTGTGGCGGGAACGCCATGGTCAAGGTTTTGTTGGCCAAGAAGCAGATACAGGGTTTGTATCTTAGACGAGGCTGGTATAGTGGGCTGCCGAGGCAGCTGAAGATGCACCAGGGCTGCAAAGCCAGGACAGCTGGGAAGGCGGGAACAATTACGACACAGGACTCGTCATTGAACCTTTCAGCGGCGATGTCGGCCAGAGGCGGCCGGCTGAGTCGTGAGGGTGCAGGTATCGGTGGTAAGGTCTGACTCGAGCGAGCCTTGGGAGGTGGCGACAGCTTCGGTGTGTCCGTATCGTCGAGAGGCACGCCAAAACGGCAACGGGGTGATCGAACAGGAACGGAAGGCGAAGGCGAAGAATAATTTGCAAGAAGTAGAAGAAGAATGGGAGAAATGACAAGAAACGGTCGCTCGAGGTATACGGTGAGTCGCAAATCGACGTACTTGGTGGAGGAGTCGAGGGCAAAGACAGCAATGGTATGTGGCAGCAGCACAAGTATATGTAAGTGCTGCAGCGGGTTGAGGTAAGCTTTTGCGGAGGGGAGGACGTTTTTGTTGTTTGGCGAGTGGAGCGGCCGGGGGGTTGCTTGGTACGAAGCGAAGTACCTGAGGAGTGCGGACGTACCAACAGGGTGACGGCGGCCACGACGGGGTGGTCGTTGGAAAAAGGCAGGCGTGCGTGGAGAGACGCCTCGGGGATTTCGGGGGGGGGGCTTGAGCTGGGCCGGGCTGGGCTGGGGCACAGGAGGAGATCAAGAGGTGAGGGAGGAGGAGGGTCGCTATGGATGGGGGTGGGAGGGAAGGAGGGATGGGCTGGTATTGGCTGGGATGTGGATATGGATGTGGATGTGGATGCGGATGGGATGGGATGAGACGGGGCACAGTCCGGAAGTACCAGTACAGCACGGGGGCACTTCCCGGAGTGCCTTGTTCGGCCGGCGGATGGAAGGCGTGCGACGTTGGATTCCTGGGCCTGTGGTGGTGCGATGCCTTGACGCCTGTTGTTTTGCCTCGCTCGGTCCGTGTTGCTTGTCATCCGCCGTGTGTCTTGGGCATCCGACGAGCGCGACGCTGTCCTGAGAATTGGAGGTTTGAAGCAGGGTAGAGCAAATGATGACCCTCGGAGCACTACTTAGCAGGCGCAAGACAATGGCTACCTACCTACCTAGTCGACCGACGGTCGTGGCGCAAACAACAGCGGGTTGCAACTTGGAAGCGGGCAGCTAGCTGGTGTCGTCCATGTTCTGCCCAAGGTGGTCTGCAGGTAGGTGGTATTTCCCTAGCCAGGTAGGTCTCCTCCTGCCAAGGGAGGAGGCAGCCACTGCAGGCATGTAGATCCCCTTGACATCTCGATCAGCGGCCGAAGGCAAAGAAGCGAAGAGCCGAGCTGCGCAGGAGGGTTTTATCTAGAATTGGGTTATGGTGGCCAGCGCAGCTGCACCGCCGGGCACATCACCGAACGGGCGCCGCAGCAGCCGGCAGCCTTAAAAGAGGGGAATACCTTGGGTCGCCGTCGCGCTGTGGTAGGAGCGCTCGCCGGCAGCTCCCTGCCAGCAAAAGGGCACTGCGGCCGACAGCCGGCCAGCCAGCCCTGCAGGACCGAAACTCTGGCGTTTTGGCATGTTCTCTCGCTGACGGGTTGCCGGATCGGTGGAGGAGTGGGCGAGCATTGCATAGAACCGCCCCAAGAGTGAACCTCATGAACCAGCAGGTCGTCGTTGGGGGTGTCATCAGCGTGCCGGGGTTTTGCGGAGGGCAAAACGACCCCCCCTCCTCTTCTCTCTCCCGTCTCTGTCTCTCACTCTCACTCGCAGAGTTGTCAGCGGGGGCCCTCAGACTCGCGTATCCTGCCCGTCTTCCTTCCGTTCCACCGCCTGGGGGTTCTGAGAGACTCACTCACTCAGCACCGAGTCAGTGGGCACCATGGACGGGAGGGAACCCAGCGCAGCGCCAAGTCCACCGGTCTGGCAGCGACAGGCAGGTACGACCCCAGCTGAGATCGGTACTAGGTAGGTAGCCACCTTGCCTATATACTGTACATTACCCAGGCACAAACCCTTGGACGTACAGAACCTGCCCACGCGTCGGTGCAGGGAATCCCAGCTATCCTAGCTGTCCATCGCTTGCCACTGCCTTGGTAAGGTCTCTCTACTGTACTCTTTGAAGGTAACACGTACACGCGGCCCGCAGGATTCGAAACCCATGCTGAGATTTGCGAGTCGAGGATGGCCGTCTCAATTTCCCGCCCGGGGCAGTGCTGCTTTGCGGGCTGCTTGGCGCGCGCAGGCGGCGGTGCGACCTGGAGCGAGCTTTTCGTGGCCTGGCGTGGGATGATGAGCGGGCCACTGTTGGCTCGGCGGCGCGCTGCTGAGGCACTGTTACTGATATAACACCAGGTCGACGAACCCGTGGCTCTCTTAGGCGTCCTCGCCTCCTCCTCATACCCCTCCTGCGTGCCTTTACCTTTTCCTTGCTCGCTCTCTGCTCCGTGTTGCGCTTCCATCTCTGTCATCCGCGGAATTGCATGTAAGGTGATGGTGAGGCGCCCATGGACATGGACGCCACCGCTGAAGGCCCTACTGCGCCAGCGCGAGACCAGCCGGCAGGCATAAGGTAGGTAGGTACCGTAAAGTGAGGTGGTGGTGCCCGAGTTGGCCCAGCACGGTGAGCCCTGAAGGGTCCTCGTCCTCGTGGCCTCCATGGGCCACCGCCTGGTGTCTTCCAATCCAGTGCCACTAGAATTGTTCGCACGACCCTTCCGCTTCTCTCGCCCACGTCCGCACGGACGGCCGAGCTTCCCATGCACCTCACCTCATGGCATCGCCCACGCGGCGGCACTGGCCAGCAGCGTCCCGTACCGATACTCACAGCCCGGGGGGGGGCTGTTCCGCGCGCTGGATCCACGATGGTGCTGCAGGCCCTGTCTTCTCCAGTGCATGCCCACCTAAGAGAAGGAGTGCGCCGGGCCCTGACCCCAGGGCGTATCCTCCGCAATCGCGCCCCCCCCCCCCCCTTCAGAGGGGGTGTAGGGCCAAGCAAGCGCCAGCAGCCACACCTGGGCGTCATTCATTCTTTGCTGGAGATGCGCAAGGAAGGTACCTCTGGAGGCACGCGGGCAGGTACCGTCGCTGGTGCCTTCCTCGTGGATGTTTTCACTCCAACACGCCCCGGCCGGCCAGCCAGCCTTGTCCCACCCAGCCGACCAACCCACTCGGCCACGGCGCCCTCTCGCACCCCTCGCTCCCCCAACTGCAGTCCTCCCACGTCCGCATCCCCCTCCCAATGCACAATCTATCCAAGAGCCCCGGCTGTGCGTGCCTCCGTTGGGGCTGACCCGACCGAAACCAAGTGCCCACTTCCCGGCTGGGAAATGCCCTGGTCCGCCTGCGAGCCGCTGACTGTAAGGCGCGTCAGAGTGCCACTTCGAGCCATCAACCCGCCCGTGTCGTCTGAGGCGAGGGAGGGATTCGGGGCTTGGCTTGGCACGCGGTTCGCACTTCATCGTTGCTCGCGCATATCTGACGTCCAGAGGCATGCCTCGACCTGCACAACACACCAGCCAGGCGATCTGCGGCGCTGGCGCGCACGAAGGTGGCCTTCCCCCCGTCCTCAGTCGGCCTTGTCCCAATGGAGCTTCTTGCGAAGTGGTCGATTAGCGGCGGATGTCTGCTGCTCCTGGAGCTCTTCTGTGCGAGCTCGTCGGCCACGGTCGTCACCTCGTTGTGGTATGGCATCAGGGTATCGCAGAAGCATATCCCATCGTTGCTTACGACGACGTAGTGTCAGCATACGAAGCAACTAGGCTCTCCGACATTATCGGGCTGGTAACGGTATACCGGGACGGTGCCACTGAGCCTCTCCTAAGCCAAGGATTGACCAGGCTAGATTGACCGAACGGGTCCAAGCCTAGCCGAGCTGTCTTGCCCGTCTTCAAGCCTGCGGCTGCTGTTCAAGGCGGGAATCAGGGACTGTAGGCCCAAGCCAACTTGCATACCACATGGCCTCCACCTCGTCAATCTGGCATGTCATCTAAAGGCCCGCAGCCATGGCCGTTCACAGCAACTCAGCTTTGTGGAGACATGGCGCTTCTCCCATGGCGTCAGTGGTTGACGACGAGGGGTTATCCCGCCTCCAACTCAGCCGTTGACGACAAGACCGAAGCCATGCACGAGCACATCATTGGCGTGAGTGGCCAACAACGCTTGACAGGCATGCCGTTGCTTACCTGGCTCGCGCCATGACTGTGTCTAGGGCCGCCCGCAGTGCGGACAGAGACGCAATTGCCCATCGAATGGCTCTAGGAGCACCGTAAACAAGTGTGATTTGAAATATCGAGGCCCATCCGCGGAGACCCGTGCGCACACGGTCGGCCAGTAATGCCTCAGATATAACAAGATCTAAGCTCTATTTCGGACGTACCAGATCGAAATTGCAGGGCTGAATCACCAAAAGTCAGATGCTTGCTTGCCAACGTTAGCGGCGTTGACTTCCGCCGCAATAGCTGCAACCGTGTCCGGGGATCGATCTCGCTTCCGAGTCTTGGTTCGGCCGACAGTGACAGTCAACTCTCCTTGACCAGGCCCAGAAAAGAAAGATCTGTTTTGCTGCATGGTGACCCTCGAACTCGGATTTTCGCATTTATAGGCTAGCGCCAAAATCATTGAGAAACCAGGGTGTCACAGGATGTCAGCCGCCAGTGACGAGTTGCCGGCCGGCAGGCAATATCGAAGCGCAGGGCTGTAGCCGGCTACGCCCAGAACCAACAGAAGCCCGTCGCTGACAAACTTGGAGTTGCGCCACAGCAAGCGGGGAAATAAGGGGTCTATCTTACGCCAGCCGCCGCCGCCGAATTTGTTGGCCTCGCAATAGTACGAGAAGCAAGCGTCAAAACAATTTCCGTTCGATAGATGGGGTTGGAAGGTACGAAGGATGTCAGCCATGCATCCTGTGCGCGCCTGACGCGGCGATGGAGAACGGCCTTTCCGGCCAGGGCCAACAGGAGAGGGACCCATGCACACATGATGCGTAGTCGGTAATGCCATGGCCATTTGCTCTTGTCCAGCAACATAGGTAACAACCTCGATGTCGCCGCCTGAGGCTGGGGCGCTGGCGACCAGACAAAACCACACCGGCCAAGGCGGGTTTGCCCAAGGCTGTAAGCTGGCCAACGGCAGGACCGATTGCTGGGTTCCGTTTGGATTGCCTCTTCTGGAATGACTGGGACTGTTCATGGCGGAATCCAGCACGGTGGCGTCGGCGGGGCCATCATCGGATCCGAGGCGGGTGCTGGGACGTGCGCACGCTCAGCTGTGAACAATCAGCAAACGCGCAAGCGGATAACCGACACGGGAGTGGTCGGGCAGAACACATTGCGTAATCTGTGTTAACTGCTGGTGAAACCGATGGGCGAGTCGTGGAGTCCAACCCGCCAGGACGAGGCGCGCTGACGGTGGCCAAGAAGCTACCTCGAATCTGGATCTGTCGTGTGTCAGTCCACGGCTGAAAACCAACGACGTCTGAGGCTGACGACGACATGATTGGCAGGCACAAGAGCAGAGATGCGAATTGCAAAGAGGATTTGGTTGGCCCAGGCAAGACAGTACCAGAGGCATTGGCGCACAGCATGGGTACGTACAGAGTTTCAAACTCGTTGCGCGCCGTTCCACCGCATCATGTGCCCAACCAGACACCAGCCCATTCTAGCCTTCAGCCCTACCAACTCCTGCGGCCGAGACAGGGCCAGATTTGTTCGAGGAAGGAGGGGGTGTGGCGTTCGGCGCCTGGCTTTGTACAAAGTTGTGCAAGTGAGGCCAGGGTGTGTGGCTGATCTAGTGGCTTCGTGACCAGCCCAGCCAGCAAAGCATGCGAGGGGCCGCCGCCTCCAACGACCATGTCCGGCTATCAGTGGAGATGGGAGAGCAATTGGTCTTGAGCCAGCGACGACGCTTCTCGGAGCCCGCGCTCCACGCTGTGGCGAGCCTGGGGTTAGACGGACACCACAGGAGTGTCACCCTCAGCCTCAGATATTGCGCGTACTTGTGCGAAGCAGCCGTAATCACAACGGCGTCAGGCATTCTCGTCAACGGATGACCACCTCAGCCATCATTGGTGACTAGAGCTTTTCACAATCACCGAATACAGATGAGAGGTTAATGCCAGACTCGGTGCGGTTGATGGCTAAGAAGACCAAGACTTTTGGGTGGCGTCAATAATCGACGCCAGGGTGCATGATGCCAGCCTACGAACCGCAACATATTGGCCTTTTATCGTCATGGGGATTTTTTACTGTGTGAAATCTCAGGGCAAATAACGTCGTCTCTGATTACACGTCCGAACTCGACCTTATGAGCCCTAGAAGGCAAATGGTGGCGGAAATGCAGTAGAGCATTCATCCAACTGGAAAGGCAACCGATGGGCTGACCCGGATGGTAACCAGCGCCGCGATGCTTGGCGGTCCCAGCAACATGGAGGTCTGGTGGCGCGTACCATGCAGCCTGCGTCGACCGGGGTGGCTGGATGTGTCTGAGGATTGCACGGACGATACGACAGAAGCTACGAGGGCCGTCGATATCTGCCGAGTCGACGTTGTCCAGGAAGCATTGAAGCCTGCGCGGGCGTCGATGTGCCGTGACACTGGATGCCGAATCTGGCCCACCCTTGCCGTCTGTGGGCTTCTTGGGGACGTGGTCCGTGCCTCGCGCCGCCCTCGCCTCGCAGCAACTACAAAATGGATCGTGCGGAGACCTCAGGATCCATTGATACTAATGGAACCATGGAAAGCAGAGGCAGCCATCATACGCACCAGTACGGTTGCATCGCAAACGGCTTCGAGACATGTATTTGGTGGCGGAGCGGGCCTCGCTGTAATGCTGGCTCGTCCGGCGGCGAGCGCTGCATCGGCGCCGTCCTGCTCTGTAAGCCAACGCTTGATTGTCTTATACTAACTTGGCATCCAGATCACAGGCACAAGCCTTCCTAGGTATGGTACACACGTACAAAGTACCTACGCACAGCGCACATGTCTCACGCAACATGCCATGCGGATCCCTGGACAACCATACTCCGTACTGTCGGACGTAATCCTCCAGTCTCATAGTACATCCTCGACCACATGCACGCACGTTCGTTCCAAGCCATGCATTCTGGTACTCCCAAATACTGACTGGCTTGTGCGCTCGGCCCTTGGCAACTCGGAGATGGAGGTGTCGCCAGTTCACTTTCCACAACGATGAGACGCCTGTTTGCACGAATTCGTTGGTTGGCGCTTCTTAAGGTATAGGTACCTAACGCTGGAGTTACAGCACCGCAGGCAAAGATTTCAGTAGACACGCAAAATGTCCCTTCTAACTACAGCAAGACCAGAACTGCCGAGTCGGTTTCTTCTCCACGGACAGTGGACCGGGCCAAAAGCACATTATCTCCGGGCAGCCCTCATTACCACCCATTGCGTCGCACCTCAGTTGGTCTTAGAGCAGGCAGCTTTGGCAAACGTCGACCCAGCAAGGACCTCTTGGCGAGGGCTCCAAGCCTCAACCGACGACGCGTCCAAGCCCACGCCCAAGGCTTTCCCCGGAAACCCCACCGTCGCACATGTCCAGACTAGTAGTAGTTCGGAGCAACAAGCCCGAGTAAAGTCGCTACATGCAGGACATCAAGCGACAGTTGCACTAGTTTGGGCTTGGCCATCGTGCCGCGCATTCCGAAAGGACAACGAAATACACACGCCGCAGTACTGACTTTAGTATTATCATTGTTATTTTTCTTGATTGGGCGATAGAGGGACCGGAACGCGCGTCTGACCATTGACCATGATGAATTGACGACGAAGACGCTGTCTGTCTAATATACCGGCAGCGTCGTGTACCATGGGACCTTGCCGACGACGGTGCCGACTGGACGGACAACCGGAGGACCCATTTGCCGGCGAGGTATGGCTCCTCCCCAGCCCGAGGATGGGCCTGTCCACGCGTACAGGTAGCTCAGCGCACTTACACGTTAGTCGCCGCATTTTTTCGTCCTCGTCGCACACCCGATGGCGAACAGACGCCCATTCAAACAAACAAGCGCCAGGGAGAAGATGGATGGGGATGGGGGGGATGCGACTGGGTCGCTAGATGCACGCCTCAACTGCTCTCCCGAAATCAACGAATGGTTCCGCAACCTTTTGCGTGAGACAGAACGGGAAGAGGAGGGAGGCTGTGTTGGCATAAGACTGCTGCAACCTGGCCAGGCCAAGACCGAGCGAAGCATGCAACGGGGCCGAGAGCCAGCAGAGCAAAGCCCTGGTCCCGGAATGGAACAGAGCCGAGGCTGGTCCACAGTCTTTGCTCAGCCCTATTCTTCTCGTCGTTGGGTGCTTTGCAGGGCGCGCGCGTTCCACGGCCCCGGACGGGCGGGCGGTGGAGCGGCCGAGCGGCCGACCACCTGGAGCACTCCGGCACACTCGGAGCCCGTCGTCAGTCGGAGGGGCGACTCTTCATGTAGATGGCAAGATGGCAACTCAAAAATTGGCTGACGACCCGGAACGGCGGCCACAATCCTGGCCGCAAAGAGGGCGAGCATTGGCGGTTCTGCGCGCGGTATATCTACATGCAAGGTTTCGAGAAGGCTGCAGCAGGTAAAATCCCAGACAAGCCACTTTCTCGCGAGGTCAGCGACCGCTCACCAGCACAGGAGCCGGGAATCGCGCTGCAGAAATGAAGGCGCGCGTCGTCTGACCGCGTGAGATACGTAGTAGTTACATTACTACTACTACTCCCCGCCTGTACACCATTGCTTGAAAATGGCAAATCGTGGGTCTTCGCTGACGCGGGCAGAGTCAAGCAGAGCGGCCTGCCGCTTCCAACCTGTAGCCGGCGGCCACGGCGGCAGGGACTCAGTCCGCGGGCAAAGGCTGGTTGGCTGCCTCCTCAAAAACCATATTCGCGGACGGACAGACACATTAAGTGACCCAAGTGCGGGCCCGAAAAAAAAGTCGCCGAATCAACACAAAAAAAAGTCGCCGAATCGACGGACGACACCCTCGGAATGTCACCATCTCTATCGTGAATAATACGAAGGGATTTAGTAGCGGCTCCTCGAGCCGATTCGGTGGGACCCATATTCTCTTCTCAGCTTTCAGCACGCGCGCGCGACCCCCGGCGTCATCGCACAGCTGCGCAGGCGGTCATGTCGTCCTATCTAGTGGATACGCCGCGTGCATGGCTTGAGTAGTATGTGGTGCCTTGCCTTCGATCAATGCTTGACTGTCTGGTATGTATGTGCTTCGTATAACAGCAACAACTTCTCCCCTACCTGGCTCTCTGATCTGTTGGACGAAGAGTCCAATGCGGGCCTTTTGCGCAAAAGAGGGCTTGTTCCACGAGGGCAATGACCTGCTCGTCGACGCTGACTGGCTGCGCCGCTTGTCAACGACGATGGGTGGGTTAGCACTGGGGTAGTGCATCTGCCTTCTGCCACTAACAACCTATGCCTGCACCACCCCTGGCTCGCCTCCTCTGTTCCCTGAGCGTTGGTTCTTGTCTCCCTGCTAACGAAAAGGACAGGACGATGTCATCAGGCAGAGAGGAGGACAAGGAGCTGATGGTGCATGCTGTTTCGTGCATATCCCATACTGCGAAGCTCGATTTAGCGCCACTTCACGCAGTCTGCCTTCTCCGTGGGGGTTTGCCTGCTCCTCGTTCAACTCGTCTGCTAAGCGATGTCTAACGGCCATGCAGCTCGCATGGTCTCCATAGTTGTGATGGCGCCGTCTCAGGCAACGCCATGGAGCAGGTATATCTGATTCCTAAGAAGGGGAGGAGTCGGGTGATGCCCACTCCGGGCTACACGCCTCTCAGCATTGGACTCTACGAGCTGCATGTGCGGCCGACGCCTGCATCATGGAAAATAGTAAATGTACCGGTACGGCTCCCCAAGGGCCATCGTGACGATTCCAAGTCCTTTGGTTGCCTGTTGAGTCGCCCCCATCCGTGCGCATACGTGAGATGCTACCTTGCTTTCACAGGTACAAGGTATGCTGTAGTGAGTGAGCGAGACGGATGACACGGCCCAAATGGCCCTACAGGGCGGAAATAGTGGCGCGCTTCTAGCGCAGAAGGGGCCCTGAAATCTCCAACTCACGTGCCCTTTGAGGTAGCAATCCCGACGCGCTAGAGGGTGCCACGCCGTCGAGCTGCAGAGGCCGGCGGCACTTGTTGGCCTGGCAGGGCTCCTGTTGTAGGTTGCCGTTAGCTTCCATGGGTCGTCTCTACTGTAAAGACACTAACTTGCAACTCTTTCAGGTACGAGACGCACACAGCGAGCGGGAGATGAACTGACCCCGGTCTCTGCGGCACCTTCTTTGTATACCAACTAAGTTAGTTGGTAGGGACAGTGCTAAAGTACTTAGGTAAATCAGCCTGGCAAAAGGCCCGCCCCGAAAGTCGTCGGTCTTTTTCGCTCGCCATTTCGTACGTTGCTATTTACCCGCCGCCGCCGAAGCCGCCATCTTTCAAGCTGCCAGCCGGGCGGCCGGCGGCCGGACAGCACCTGTGTAATCATCGGGCATACCCACCCACGGTGCCGGGTCTGGGTTTGAGGGACGACACCGCGGTCACTTACGGGGTGCCGCCGGCATCAACCCTCCCGCCCACGTTTCCTCGTGCCCTGGGAGGCTGCTCATGCAGCATATGTTGGGTTTCAATCCGCCGCCGGGGCCGCTTTCTGGAAGGTAGGCTCGCGCCGCTCACTGGGGGTCTGGTCAACACAGCTGACAGGTGAGGTCGTCTGTTGGTACAAAGTGCGGTGGTGAACGATGGACTCACGGCCCAGGTCATGAGCAGCCACATCAACATCGTGGACAGACAAAGCCTCATGTCGCAGGACATGTTCAGTGAGGAATCATTCCGGCTCGGCACGACCTCAGATGAGTTAGATAGAGGGACAGGGCGGTGTGAACCCCAGACAGCTGCTGAGGCTAGCAGATGAAGAGCACCTATGCCGCGGACGTTTGTGCTGCCCGACTTGGGCCATGCCCTAAGCCCGCTGAATGAGCTTTGTATGACGCCTGGCAGGGCCTTGGCCGGCACAAGCCTCGTGAAGCCGTACCCAGTGGAGTTTATCCAACCTCGGGGCAGCCGGTCGGCAGCGGCGGGGCCACGCTGCCGGCACGAGGGGCTGCAGCGGCCGGCCGGGACACTCGGCAAGGAGGTTGGTTGAGCAACGTACTACAATAGCTCCCGGGCCCGGGGATGGGAGGAGGGGGGCCACGCCGAGAGGTGGGATGGGGGGGGGGATACGACATACGAGCTCACCCGTCATCTTTGAAGTTACGATCATGTCATGCAGCCGCCTCTCTCAGTCATCGTCAGTGGTGAGCCTTGCTCCGGGATGGAACGCCACCAGCATATCGCCAAGCAAAACGACGACAGACTTTTGTTCAAAAAGGGCGGAAGGTGGTTAGACCGGTCTGGTCTGGCCATCATCTTTTACCCTCCCCCGCGTGGTGAACTTGCGTCACGCAGGACAGCAGGGGCTTGCTCCACGGCGGCCCTATCACGCGCAATGCACACCCTTTAATTGTAAGTAAATTCATACCGACCAGGCGGCAGGGCGCACCACGGACGTGCCAGCGATTTGCGTGCGTGCGAGATAGCAGCTGCGAAAACGCGAGACATACGGGCGGCGTTCTCGTCTCATGGTGGGCGCTACCACTGACTGCTACGGCTGGCTCGTGTCAAGGAAGCTGTGCGAACGGACGGACCGGGGTGGCGTCTCTCCATCGCATCGCTCCTCGCTATGCGACTGCCCCAAGTCCCGCCCATCATCGAAGAGAGCTGTGCCACAGCCGGCCGGCCAGCCAGACAGGTAGTCTCGTATAATAAGGTATTCGGAGGAAAGATCTAAATGGGAACCGGCCGGCCGGGACCCAGTCGACGATGATGACGCTGACTGTCGACCGACCATCGTCGTCGGAATTTTGCCCCATGTTTCCATCCAGACGTTTTGGGCGCAGCACTGCGAAGCTCATTTAGTACCTCGGTACAGTAACTATAGTACCTCACTTGCCTTTCTTCAGTGGCTGGCTTCCACCGTCAGCATGGGAAATGGATCAGCGGCGAGCCCAGCGGCCGCTGGCTCGGCACCTAGAGTGGCAGCGATGACCATCCCAACTGGCACGTCCCTTGGCGCTGGCGCAAGCCAGGACGGCGACCACTGGACGCGCTAGGCGACCTGACAGGTTTCGCGCGGGCGCAAGTGAAGCGCTTGGGCGGATCCCCAGACGTGGGCGGCGTCAGGGGGAGGCTGGTCACTGTATTTGACCCCTGAGAGGATTGGCCCGGAGGACTGAACCAGCTCCAGTCATACCTTATTAGGTAGTAACGTTAGTCACCTAAGCACCCGGCGACCCAAGCCAACCCACCTTAGTACACACCATCAATACTTCCACTACGGAGTAATAACGTACAAGCAGCTGCCGAAGGGCAACCTCCACTGTGCTCGTTGACCTAGGTACTAACCTATGGCATGCTCCACTGAGCCGTTTGCTGCCATCACGGGGCCCCTTGGAGGCGTCAGGCAGGCAAGCCAGCCAGCCAGCCAGCCAGCCAGCGCCCCTCGATCAGCCGCCGCCGCGACGACGCTGGTGAGCATCCGGAAAGGATGTGCTTCGAGAAGGAGTTTGCCGCCGGCCAGTCAACAGGCTAAATCGTTAGCACGTCTCAAGTCGATGCCTACCCGACTCAAAGCCAAAGAAGACGACGCGTCCGTCTCTGGAGAGAACTTGGCGCCATCACCGTAGCCCGCTCTCGGTGAGGCAGAACGGCTGGTGTAAGTGCGGAGGTCCTCCCGGCTTTGTACAATACCTACATGAAGCATACCCGGCCCGTCTCTTCTCACCCGTCGCGCCCGAGACCTTGACTCGCGAGCCCGCCAGAGGGCGTCGTTTTTTTGGGGCGTCGGACATGTTAGTTACGGTACAAAGTGAACCCTGCCCCGCCCCCCCCCCCCGGGGGGCTGGCGCTCTGGACGGCAACCCTGCGGGTACTAGGTAAGGTACGTAGTCAGTCAGTCGTAGGGAGAGACAGGGACGGCAGCGGCCCAGGCAGGCGGGCATGGCGGGCAGGCAGGAAAAGCATGCATGGGGCGACAGGGCTGAGGTCGAGGGTGAAACTCAAAAGATGGCCGGAACAACTCAAGTCTGAGGCTTTGCGTCATATTACGGGCGCCGATTCCCACGAGGGCTTATTCTTTTCTTCTTGGGATAGACTTGGTGACGGCAGGGACCTGGTTGTTTGAACTGACAAGCGCGTACGTACAGTAGTACAGTACACGTCCACGCAGCTGTGGCGCACGCATCGTGCACTCATCCCCGCCAGCGGCAGAAACGGCAGATCGCCTCCATTCGATAAGAAACATGGGATGAGGTGACGGGCCCTCTTTCCCGCGGAAAGTTGACCTGTGCATCCTGCCAGTGACTGCGAGGGAGGGGCAGAAGGAGGAGCCCTGGTAGAGGGCGCGGGGGGCGGCGGCGGCGGCGGGGTTCAGCCTCTGGTGCGAGAGGCGCTGACAAGGCCAGACCACCTACTACTAACACCGGCAGGCACGGCCGGGCGGACACGCTGCTGGCTCGCCAACCCAAACGGCTTATGCGCGTCATTCATCACAGCAAGCGCACGCGCACGTCCGAGCCATGTCATGTTTGAGGAGGACGGACTGGACGCGTGTCCCGCCCAAGCGAGAAAAAGGGAGGGAGAAAGTTGTGGCGTGCGGCTGAGGATGCCGTGCTGAACCATGTGTTCGGGAAGCCTGAGTGGGCTCAATGGGCTTCATGGCTCCTCCTCCATCATCACCCTCCCCCCCCCCTTCCCCTACAAAGATGCGCACAGAAGCATGGTCGGTGCAGATCGGGCAGTCGATCGAGTCTTCTCCACAGCTGCTGCGTGTGTGGGCTGCGCGCGGAACATCTCCGTGGGGATGCGGCTGCAAACCCAGACACAGACAGACAAGGCCGGCTCTGCTTATACTGCTGCTACCTACCCATCTACGTACTTCGTACTTATGTTATTACTACTCCAAGGAGGGGATGGAGGGCGAGGAGAGAGGCAGGATGGCAAGGACGACGAGCATTCTGCCCGCTGGTACTTCGTACGTATACGAAAACTGAGACGAGATCGACGACGAGGAACTCGGCGACCGAGACATACAGACACGCAAGACGGCTCTCTTTGCACCATCCGTCCATGAGGGCGGTACGTGGCCGCCGCCGCCGCTACCCCCTGCTTGCCGTCTTGCGTCTCGCCCTCCCTCTCTCTCTCTCTATGTGTGTAAGTGCGAGATGATGCCCCGCGGCGCCTTGTCTGTCTGTCGGCCTCCAGGTGCCGGCGCCAATACAGAGGAGGCAGGCATCCCCTGCACGGCAAAATACAAGAAAGAAAAAGCGGGAGCATGACGCCTGGCAAGGCAAGGAAAGCGGTGATCGTGGTGGTGGGTGCCTCACCCGGTCGTTCAACCCCCCATGCCACCTTTGAAAGTCCCTCCTGCATCGCGGGACTCTCCGTCCCAGATTCAGACGTGGGTGCGCGGTGCGAGTGTGCTTCCAAGCTGGAAGTGGGTTCGAGGTCCGCTGTGGGTAAGGTAGGTAGGTAGGCACTTGGCGCCTCACTGCTGAGGTAGATACCAGGTAACGGTACTAATACTGCCTCATGTGTACTTACACCAGGCACTTTAAAGCCGTGGCGCCACTGGTGCGCGACAAGGCTTCACTGGGCTGGGCTGGCTGGCCGTGACTGACTGCTGGCGCGCGCACCGGGCTGTCGGGCTTGGGGGCTTGATCCAACTGGGAAGCAGCGCAAGCCACGAACCGGAAACCTCCATGCATACCCAACTTAGCACCTTGGGGGTGAAAGTGTGGCTGCCCGCCGCCGCCCTGGGCGGCTATGAAGAAACATGCACCCTCTCGTCATGACAGGCAAAGCGAAAAGAGCTCAACTCGCTCTTCGCATCTAAGGTAACGGAAACCTGCCTATTCGCCGGGAGACCACCCGCCTGGTTGAACATCTCCGCCGAGACAAATCGCTGCCGCGGCGGGACGCCTCGGGACGTCGTCCCCGGAATATGTACATCCCTCCCTTTGGAATGGCAAGGGATCCCATCCGGCGCGGGGGAGGGACAGACAGACAGACACTGCAAGTGCCTTCCAAGGGGCTCTGAAAGCTGCCCGGAGCCTCCAGAGGCGGCAGGGAGGGGTGCCAGGGCCGCGCCATGTGCCGCCCGCCGCCGCCGCCGCCGACGCCGCCGCCGCCTCCGTGCTCCCGCCGACCGCTGCAGCGGCGCGATGCGACGCTGTGCTAGCGCAGTGGAGTGCGTGCCCTGCCCTGCCCTGTCTTGCCCTGCTCTTGCCAGCCCTCCAGGGCTGCCCGGACACCGGGCTGTCCCTGGGTACCAACCTGAACACCCGACCCGTGCTGTACGATCCAATGCTCCCTCCCGTCCCGCAGGTCCGCCTGGTGCTACCTTCGGTGCCTGTCGCGCAGTGAGACAACCCTGCTGGAACCCGCCCCGGGACTTCCCCCCCAAACCTTGTCTCCGCCGAGGCAGCGAGCGAGTCTGTCCGGTCCCAGGATCCAGTGATCCTGCAGCCCGGCTCAGCATCGCACCACCACCACCATCACCTGCAACACGCGTCCCGTCCCGGGCCAAAGCAACAAGGAATTGAGGCGAGGCTCAATCCAGGGATCGGAGGGTTGATGCACTCACTCACCCAGAACTCTCTCCAACCAAGAACAGGCCCGACTCGACGGCAGCTTGTGGGAGCTCCCCCCCCGCCGCCGCCGCCGCCGCCGCCGCCGCCCCGCCCCTCAGCGCACCAGGCAGGGCTGTTTCGCTCCCGTGGCGCACCCCCACCCACCCTGCCCTGCCCGCCTGGGACTCCTGTTCTGCCCTGGCTGGCCCTACGTACGTGCGACCCGGCTCGTGCAGTTGAACACCCCTCCCCCCTCCCTCTTATTTTATTATTTTAGTGCCCACTTTGGTCCTCAGAGGGCTGAGGCTGCGCAGCGGGCGGCGATATCGTCGGCCGAAGTCTCAAGCAAACGCCGACCCTGAGAGAAGAAAAAAACATGGGGACCCGTCACCGTAGGTGGGTGCTGCATCCTTCTCCCATGAGTCCCAAGTTGCAACCACCCTCGAACCGTCGCGATGGAGAGGCGGGGAGGGGGGTGGCCCTGCTCGCGGCGATTTATCTCTGGACTTGTGAGACCAGGGTGGAAGACCTCGCGGTGTTTGATGGCCTGCCGGGTCACCTTGGCTGGCGGCACAAACGAAGGGCTTGGGGTTGGAGGGGAGGGGGGGGGATGCTGCGATGCGCGTAGTCTGGTGTGTGCAACTGATTGTGCGTGATGCTGCTACGTGACGGCATTCGAGTCGTGGCGCGATAATCGCCTGCGCTGAAGCCCGGCAGAGGGCTGTAAGGTAGGTTCCCTGCAGATTGGGTTGGGGGGTCGTGGAACGGTGGCGGACGAGCCGCGGCGGCGGCGGGCTGCGTGCCTTCACCACGAGAGCTGCATGTCGTTAGAGCCTACTGCTGGCGGCGCCGGCGGAGGCGTCGTCCTCTTTTTCGTGTCCATCCAGCAACGGCAAGTTCCTTTATACACACCAGCCCACCCGGCCTCGACCTTGATAGAACATTATTACACCAAAAGGGATCTGCGATACCAGAAAAATTGATTCCGAGTCGCGAGATAGGTGGCGGCAGACAGCCGGCCAGCCAGCCAAGCTGGAGAGGGCAGGGCCAAGCGTGCGGGCGTGCTGCGCGTCCGAGGTTTGCGGCAGTGCGACGCTGGGTCCCCATCCGCAGACGTCGCGAGAGGCCCTCATTCGGTACCGACGGAGAGGTTCGCGGCGGAGATGATGGGAGTCGGGTCGGGCGACTGCGACGTACGAAGGTCACTCACTTGGTTGGTAGGAGTATAGATGTCAAGGCACATCTCTCAAGCATCAACGTACTTCCAGCACTTGTGGGCAGCAGGAATGTCACTGATGAGCCGATCAGATGGGTAAATATTGTGGGCGGCGAGCTGGGCCGGCAATGTCTTTGGTGGGCGGCTTGCGTGGCTCGTGGGCTGTTGCTGCTGTTCCTCCTACGGCGCCCATTTCGCCCGCGTCTCCGTCGCGGCGACAGGCCACGGCCGGACATCCATTGCCATGACACGCATCCATCTGCAGTTGTTTTCGTTGCGTCTGCCTGCCCGTGGCACATGCTCGTCGTCGCTAGCTTGTCGTCGGCGGAGCGGCAACGACGAAGGTCCGACATGCGTCTTTGGAAGAGCCCGAGTCTGGGGAGGGACGCGCGTAAGCGGGCGGCCCGGAACGGCAGGACTCTAGAAGACGTCTAGAAGGATTCTATTCTTGACCGCGGGGAGGGCGTGCGCTGTTGGCCTCGCCTGAAAAGGCACCGCGTACCGGTACCGAGCGCATGTATTTTTTTTTTTTTCTTGTGCAGGAGTGGAGGGCCCAGCATGTCGTCGTCGTCGCTGAGATGGAGGGGCAGGGGCGTGAGCGTATTGCGGGTCGGCATCATTCGCCTGGATACCGGCACACCCACGGCCCCCCTGATGCGCAATTGGACGGGCGGACGAGCGATGGCGAATGCCATGACATGGTGGGCATGGGCCACCACCACCACCCACCAGCACGCAGCTGCTGCAGCAGATGCGATGCAGACAAGATGAGCACCACGGATTGGTGGCGGCGGCGGGCGGCGGGCAGGGAAGCAAGGACAGGGCGGCGCAGGGCGGCGCAGATACGTCTGCAGCATCTGACTCTGGATCGAAGCCAGCATTCGATGACAAGTCGTCGACATGGGAACGTCGTCGCATCTTTAGTGGCCGCGCGCGCGCGCACCACCAGCCTGCCGGCCCTCGAACGGTGACCACGGTTCTTTGTTCTTATTACCCGCCGTTACGTGGAGATGCTTTGTGCCCTACTGTAACAACGCTACCCGTTTCTCGTCGTCTTATGTGCTGTGTCGTGGCAGGTGAGGAGAGGTGAGAGGCATGGGTTGTTGGGATGAGGGTCTGGTTGCACGGCTCCTCCGGTCGTGGGACTGACTGAGTGATGCCGTTCTCCGTTGGGCCACGCCGTTGGGCCAGCATGCGAGTGTCTGTTGCTGGTTGGGAGAATGATGAAGCTGCCTGCCTGCCTGCCTGCCTGCCTGGGGGAGAGAGCTCCTACATGTACATACGTGCAGGGCATGCGGCGCGTCGTGTCGTCGGTTTGCCTTGAGCGCCTTTGTTGTTCTTGCCTGCTCTGCTTGTTATGTGCAGCACCCGATGCATTGGGCGCATGGCGAGCCACACTCGTCCTGGATGCGAGTGTGCGACTGCGGGACATGGACTATTAGTTACCAAGCGCCGCGCACGTGTGTGTTGGATGTGCCCTGCGAGATGCAACCCCCTCCATGGGAACAACGAGGGAGATTCACGGCACTCTCCGTCGTATAACTGCTCAGACAACATCAAGCATCAAGGGCCTCATTGTACTGTACTGTACTGTACTGTACTCACACAATGGATCGCGTACAACAGCAACAACAAGGCTCCCCCAACTCGAGGTCCGGGCCCGGTCCCGCCTCTCCTCTCACCTTTGCCCAGCCTGGCCGCCCAGCCAACTTTGCGCATCGCCGTTTCGACCTCATCACGCGTCTCCCTTATTAAGGGCCCACGGACCCATGACAAAGCCGCCACGGGCGCCGCTCTACAGCGCAGTCTCCTTCATCCACCCAACCACGCGAATGGTGCTCACGGGCCAGATCTCATTCGCGCCGCGAACGACTTGGCACACGGGCTCGAGCAACAACAAGAATCCCCCCCCCTTCTCTTCCCAGAGTCCTTGTCCAGGTCATGGCCCTCGCTCGCGTTGGTCAGTTGCTGCCGACGACCACAGCCGGCTGGCTGACGATGACATGAGTGCAACTTTGCAACACCAACCAGAAAAGGCGACGTCTCCACCACGCACTGCTCTCAGTAATAACTGCCTCGCTCCATAACATCACCACGGGGTTCATATGCCATGCTATGTCATGCCATGCCCATTGCCCAATTTTCACGGCCCACCGCGCCTTGCGACTCTCCGTTGCCCGCTCTTGGCCACCACCCCCAAAGGCGACCCCCCTTTCGGGATGCACCCGAGCGCCAGCCTGATGAGCCAACATCAACAAGGTCCTAACCCACGCCCACGAAGAACGGACGAACGAGATACCGTACTACTTTGTGCATAGAGAGAGAGAGAGCCCGAGACGCAGGCCGCCCCGCGCGCCTGGTCGCCCGGCTGGCCTGACACACCTCCCCCGGCCGGCCGCAGGCAGCTATCGAGCCCCATCGTTACCTCGGATCATGGCCACGAGGGAGCCCAGACTCGGCAACACGACCGATGTTGCCTGTTGGCTGGCAAGGGGCCAGCGGTGAATTAGTATCGCCAACTCCATCGCGACGTACTTTGGATGGGGCGCGTCTTCGCCGTGGGTTGAGCGAGGGTGAGGAGATTGGGCTACCTTGGAGGTCCCCAGTGCTTGCGATGAGGAACACAAACAGCACTGGCGCTCCTTCGTCTCGCCTTCCCTCCCTCTCCTACCCCTCACCCCAAACGAATGCTGCTGTTGTTGTTGTTGTTGTTGTTGTTGTGCGACCACGGATGCTAGCTCGTTGTAGCTGTTGTCGTCACCTTTGAGTACATTACCCTCGGACGGCAGCACCAGAAGCAGGCGACTCTCGGCTCGGCCCCAGGCTCGCAACGCCCATTACATGCTACCCACGGGCGGAGGACGTGGTTGGGGGGAAACGACGCAACAATTGCCTTGGCCGTCGCCTGTCTGGCCCAATTCGAGCGCGGGCGTGCCCAAGCCCATGACACCCTTCCTGTCGCGTCGACAGCCGGGGAAAACGCAGGGCGAAGATGGAGTACGGGTACCACGTCCTCCGCAACAAGGGCAGCGGTCGCCGCCCCAGGGGAGGAGGTGGAGGAGGAGGAGGAGCCAACAGCGTGTGCCCCCCCTTTTTGTATCTACATACTACGGTCTGCAGGCAGACGGACGGGCATGAAGCGCAGTAACGTGATACACGGCATGCACGTGCATCGTCATGACCTGGCAAGGCTGGCATGCATCGCCAACTTCGCCCATCGGGCATCCCCCCCAGTCACCGCCCATTGGCCCCCCCTCGTGTGACGAAAACAGGCTGTCTGTCCCAAGGCCGGATGCCACCTACGTGCCTAGCACAGCAGCAGCAGCAGGACGGATAATGGATGGATTCGCTCTCCGTTGTCGCATCAGTCGTCTGTTGTCGTGCTCGTTTGCCCAAGTTTCCTCGACGAGCTCCGTGTCCCCCCTTCCCCGGGGCATTGACCGCCTTCGGGGCCCAGCACGGGGGCGGATCCACGGCGGGACTTCTGCGGCATCGACTCCTGCGGCGACGGCGCCGCCCAGGCAGCCGTGTTTCCGCAAGCGATATCCTTTGTTGCGGCCGACCGGCCGGGGCGGCGGTTATCCGGAGGAGCGGCGCCATCCAGCCCCCCCCTTTCGAGGTTTGGAAATTTTTTTTTTAATTACTCCCCTCTCTCTCTTCCTGTGGCTGCCTGCCTGCCTGCGTGTTGGCGCTGGTGCGCGAATCCTTCGGCATCGCCGTGGGAGGAGGAAGAAGGCGTGGTGAGGCGCAGAGGACGCGCAGTCGCCTGTCTCATCTGTGATATGATCCTTCGCTCGGGTCGCATTGGCCCGCCGCCGCCGCCGCCGTAGCTGTTGCTGCTGCTGGTGCTCCTGTAGGTTGCTACTCCCCCCCACCTCCGTTCTCGGTGGCACATACGATACCTATAGTGCAATATGTGCGTATGTACAGAGCACAATACGTGACCACCCGTCCGTCCGTCCGCCCTCCGGAAGCAAACGACTGCGGGTATACGAGATGGTATATGTAGTGTACGTATCACTGCCTATCCACTTTCGAGGTGGCTGCCCCTCCATCTCGTGCCACTTACTTGGCACGGGCAGTGTCCACGAACTCTGTGACGTCCAGCAGGGCTGATTGAATCTCTCGCCTCGCCGGGGCGAGAGCAAGTTTAACCAAAATAGCCCATGCGATGGAACGCTAGCTGTCTCCCTCCGTACGCCCACTGAAAGAGAGAGGGATTGCGCGAAGGGTCCCTCGCGGAAGGGGGTCTGCGTTGCTGCACCCCCTGCGGTGCCACCACGTCCTTGGCTGCCGGAGTGAGCTGCAAATGCCGTGCCATGCGACCCTTGGGCATGCGAGCACGCACGCACATAGACAAGCTCTGTACAAGACACTACGACTACTAACTACTACTTAACACGGTTCTTCTGGCCTTGGCACTTTCTATCATATTGCGTGGCGCGCGTACGTGCGCGTGCGTGTGTGTATGTGTCACTCACTCGCTCGTAGAGAACGGCGGGGGAGGCCAAGTTCTCGGCAGCTGAGAGAAACCGCGCTGCATCGAGAAATGTATGGCCGAAGACTGCATTTGGCCATTTTGTGTGTGTCATTCAAGAGTGGCAGCCATGCCTTGATCCTGCCAAACGAAGCCATTTGATCACTGGCAGACGCCATCGGTCTCGGCTTCCGACTACGGCGAGCCTTCGCCACAAACATGCCCATCGGTGGCACAGCCGGATCCATGCTCTGACATACATGCACAAGATTGCGTTAAGAGGAGGTCACTGCTATCTCGTTAGTTTGCACCGGCAGCACCGGGAATAACAGTTACAACACCTCGCATGCTCGCACAAGCCCATGTAAGAAATAGGCTATGTACTCGTACTTGCTGCTTGCTCGTTGACCGCGTGCTAGTACTTGGTACACGGAAGAGAACTCGTGAAACTGCAGACAACCACCCTTCTTACCCCCCCCCCCCCCTTTTTTTTTTTCTTAACCTCATCGAATGGTTGGGTAAAGAGAAAGTGGTAGGAGAACCGCCATGTCCAGCCGCGGAGTTTAGCAGCATGGCGCAACGATGTCCCAAGACTGGACATACTTAATTTTGAGCGAAGCGCGAAATGGCGGATCGTCTTCCGCTAAGGAGAAGACAATACAAGCATAGGACGTGGTGGGTTGCGGTTCGGACTGGAGCCTACGCGCGTTTTTGCCTCCAGTGACGTGGGAAGAGAGCTGGGCCAGGGGGGGGGTGTGCGACGCGGTGGAGACAGCCAGATGGATATTGTCCAACTTCTCGCAGTAACAAATGTAGCCTGATTCAATGTTGCTTGATGCACCTTTTACCATTTGTCGATCTGCGGGCCAGGGGTGAGCAGAAGCCTGTTGATGTCTGCCACGCTCGTTGGGACTGATACTAACTTACGTAGTTGGATGGATGCGGGGCCGTACATGTCACTGTCCTGCCCTGCTGGGCCGCTGGCCATGTACACTGGAATCATGCTTCACATCATGGTCCGCCGACTTACGCAAGGCCCCTTCGTACCTCAGGCGTCATGGCTCACTCGTGCGGCACGCCTCGGAGGTAGGCCCAAAGTGAGCAAGCAGCGCGCCGAGTGTGCGTGTAGCCTTGGGCTCGTAAAACTGCTTTTGGGGTATTTGTTTCCAATCTGGCTCTGCTGTGCCTCTGCCCAGGCTGACGCTTTTGTGGGCACGCGATGGAAACGAACGCCGCTCCAACGCAGTAGGGCTGGAGGGGGTCGCCGGTTCCGCGCCATCGGCGTTGACTTTCTTAATCTGCCTGTTACTAGCAGCGTTGCACCGAGTGACTCGCTAAGTTGCCTTGTTCTCAGGGGGGGGCTTATTACTACCCAGTGCGTGCGTCCACGGTCGATTCCTAATGCCAAACAACTAAGTTACTACGTATTACGAGGTACGGATCGTCGACCTACGTATCCGTACTTCGTACTTGGTACGATTGCATAGAGAAGCAAGGGGTGAAGGGGAATGGCCCCGGGCCCCACCACGGCCGCCGCCCAACCGTCTGAAGCCCGACCGGTCGGTCCGACCGGTCACTAGTTACGGAACCGGAGTTGGACAAAGCCAGCACGGAGTACGGTAATACATGCTGTTTCGATGTCGTAGTAGGAGCGGCAAGTAAGCCCCACGATGCCGTCAACTACGCCAGGGTTCCTGGTACGGCCTGGGCGACTGCCCAGACTTTGCCAGACACATGGATCGTATGCCGAGCTTTGAGCCAGACGCCATCTCGACAAAGACTCCAGTCACTTCGCACACGGGTTGCGCTCCCTCTCTGGGAAAAGCGGCCGTTTGGCGGTGGACCGACACGGACCTACATGGCGTCACTTATTAACCCTGTGATGCTGACACTCGACCGCCCGGCTGAGTCATGAGCGGCGCAGTAAAGCTGGCCAAGAGAAAGGGGGCGACGGGGAGTTATTGGGCGTCGATGCTAACGAAAGAGAAGTGACAGAGGCAATACTTGGCAAGCAAGCACACGGAGTGGGCATGGCAAGGCTTCGCACGCATCGATCGCCGTTCCGGAACAGCCTTGGAAGTGTCTGCCATCGCTCGGCCACTCGCTCTCCACGTAGCATTCAGGCAAAAGCGGTCGTGGGTCGGCCAGGCCACTAGCAAACGGCACCGATGCCCCCATCGGGAAGTTGTCGGGATTCCAACCCTCCGTTTTCGATGCTACCACTTCGTACGACTAGCAAAGCTGCTCCACGAGCCAAGGTAAACCACCCCCCACCCCTGACTCTACGAGAGACCCCTTCCAGGCCTTAAGGCTTAGCTCCGTGTGGTTTCTCCACAGTAGGCCTCGGCTGGACGAGCGGCACTTTCTAGCCACCAGAGGAAGGGGTCAGTCTTCCGGTACCGAAGCGGAAGCGAGATACTAGTCGCAAATAAAGTTGGCATTTCCGGAAGCGCGGTCAGTGCGATCCGCCAAGGTGGGAGGCAGCGGTGGCAAGAAGCGGCCTGTGATGTTCATCGCAAGCTTTATTATTCGCGTCATTTGGCCCACGAATATGCGACACTTTGATGGACAGGCCGAGGCCACTGTTGCCAAGGCCTTGCCGGCAAGCTGGTTTGCGCACCTGGGCTTCCCCGTCTCCCAAGTCAAGCCCAACATCCCTGGGGGGGGGGGGGGACCCAAGCCAGGCGACGGGAGGCAGGGAAAGAGGGACATGGGGTGACTATGCGATGGCAGCTTAACAAAACGCATTGCAAGATCGCCGTCTTGGCCGAGCTGCGCTCATACTGCATGTGGTGAGTTGTGCGTTCGCGCGCACCTTGACGGACACGATGTCTCCCTCCCGGCTCGCCCCCACCCTCATCTACTTCATACTTTGAGCATTTCTTTGCATCTGCCGCCAACCACGAGGCTGGGTGCAAAGTGCCGAGTGGCCCACAAAAGGAAGGGGACCGGATGGTGGGATGGACGGTGGCAAGATGAAGAGACGGCGCTCCCCCTCCTCCCCAGTCGATGAATCGTACTTAACGATAAAACTGTAACATTCCTGCAAGTTGCCCATACGATTACAAGCAAGGCCGAGCCTAGAACTCTGTAAGCATGACGAAGCGGCGCCATGGGAGCTCACCTGACCGAATTCCGGGTCAGACCATGCAGGCCCGCTGGAGGCGTCCGCGAAAGAAAGGGCCATCAATGCGATATCGTCACAAAGCGAGTCTGGACCAAAGCCAGACCTCAAATGGGACAAGGACGAAACTGCGGTCCGACACCCCCCTCCCATGGCGATGGCCCCCGGCGCCTGCCAAGGTGATCTCTCTCGGCAAACCTTATTTGGCGCGTGGCAGCGATTGCAGCTGCATGAACCAAGACCACAACCAAGACCATCACGGGTATGAGTAGGTAATACTTGAGACGACGACTTGTTATAACATGACAGTTGAAGGTATTCCATGTTCTTTCCAAACATGTAAAACTTGGCAGTCTCGATCCGGCGAAGAGGGCCTGCTGGTCACGCGACGCCCAGCCCTTCGAAGCCCATTCTCGGCGTAGATATGGGCCAAGGTGCCAAGGAAATGGTGGGAGCGATGGCGGTAGTGTATTTATTAAGAAAGTATATATACACGCCTTGAGGTAGTGATCCTAAATGGCAGATTCTTCGGCCAGGGAGGTGATTGTTTGTTGTGCCATGTACCCTTGAGTCTTTCATGGATAGGAGGTACCTAGCAGCGGCTTAATACTGATACGGCGAAAAGCTGTGGACTAGCAACAGCCTCTGGGACCGGAAGAACCAATACCGTTGCTATAGGCCCATTGTCTCAATCATGATGGTTGCAAATACTGCCATTTGAGACGCCATCAGGCGAATGCCTGTGGGTCTCTCTCGGGAGTGCCCATACTGTGTATCTTGTGAAAGTCGAAGTTAATCAATGCCACGACATCGTCAAACACGGGTACTGATACGAGCAGGTATCCAGTTTGATTTTTGGAAGAGCTTCAGTTTGTCAATAAAAATGCCACTATGACGTACCCTAGCGGTAGGGATGACTATTAAGTCAAGTCTCATCGAAACCGGGAGTAGCGTGGAATCGAGGCGGGAAAACCATCCCAATAGGCCCATGTCAACTTCATGCCACACTTTCTTCCAGTTGCGGTCACGCTTTGTAGGGTGACGAGCCTTCCAAAGGCCCAGTCAAAAGCTCGCGGAACACGCCTATCTCTTCTAGTCAACTTATAGATTTAGCACTCTAGTGAGAGTACATGTTACCCCCTTTTTCATTGAGTCCACGGGAGCCACGTCACGATGCTGGCTCAAGCTGGCGTTTTGAAGAAAACTTCCTTGCTCTTGGATTTTTCGAATTGCTCTAACACTACTCTTAAATTATCAGGTGCATGATCCACTGTCCTTAAAACTCTTGTCTTTGTGGACGGAAAATGGTCCTCTTTTGGGGGCTGATCCTCTTGATCAGGTTGAGATCCAGCTACGTGTAGATATTGCTATCGTTGCGTTTCATTCCCGGCAGCTTTGAGGACCAGCCACATGAAGCTCTTTTCGTTGACAGAGGTTGGTCGTAGCTCCCTGTTCAATGTGTTGAGGTGCTCATGTCGCCAGAGTCTTGTTCACGCGTTCCGCCACCGAGTCATGCCGCTCGGACAATGCACACAAACTTGGCTGCAGCTACAGGAGTATTGAAGACTGCTTTGGATGCACCAAGTAACTCCGAGCCTACTCGTGTAGTCCCAGGTTAGTTCATGGCGCGGATGGCCCGCTGTGATACCGACGTGCAGTCCGGGTCCTCCTCCAATGAGGCAGCGTTCCCTGCGCAAGACAGTATACGACGTATTGGGGTAGCTTGAGACCTGTATCTCAGGGACAACATATCGTGTATACAACTATAGGGCATATAAGTCTCCCAGTGAAGTGTTCTATAGCAAGGCCCGACCAAGCTGGACTAAGACGAGCACCGCTCGTCCCATCATGCCTTAGCCACCAATCTGAACCGAGCCGTCCCAAAAAGTAAGTCATCACATAGCAAGCATCTTTACCTCGAGTTACTTTCAACAGCAATATATATATCATGTCAAACCTCCGTGGACTGAAGGCGGGGGAAGGGTTTTTGGCGCCGACTGAGACCTGCACACACCTCGTCGTGAGTGCTGAACGAGGCAGCCCATCTAACTTCTGCGTGTCGTGATAGCCGCCCTGTAATTGAAGACGTGGCCTAAACTGTCTGGACGAACTACTGAATCAAAGGTCAACGAAGCGCGAAATTTGTCGTGCTCCCATAGACAGCAAGGACTTCCTGATGACGCACCTCTTGATGCCCATGATCTGGGATTCCAAGGCAGCTTTTTAGTCCAAGAACAAATGAGATTCTATTTGAACGCTAGATCGTCTCGCTTTCTGGAGCAGAGTTCTGGCGCACTAGATGCATTGAGCAGGGCGAACAACAGCAGTGTTCGGACTGAAGCCGTCACCAATCCTCTAGCTCGAGGACGAGACTTGGTCTAGGGTAGATCACTCTGACTGGCCACTGGCCGACCACGGAGGCAAAACACAACAGCTCGCCCGTTTCGACGTAGATGATCGCACCGCTCCCATAATGTACAACGCGATGTCGCACGGAGGCACTCCGTTACGTGGACTACATCTTGGGTGAGTTAGGAATGCCATACGCTCAAGATCAAGGCCGTCAAGTCAAGGATGGGGATGTTGGCGGGCAGTGTTCCAGCATGTCGTGGCCCCAAAATAACCGCATGTGCGCAGTGAAAAGTATGATGTACTTCACAGTGACAGTAATGGAGAGCAAAGAAATAGTTATCACACGCGATACGCACGACCTGCCCCGGAGATACCTCGCCTTGCCAAGTTTGCTCGTGGTGTCTGGCAGGGGAGATGGTGTTGGCGGCTGCACCCGTCATCGCCGAACCCCGTGAGTGGGCAACGGTAGCCACGAAGAACGTGGCGCGACGCCACCTGCATGCACGGCTTGGATGGCGAGCTTCTTGTGCTGGAATCAAATCTGCGGGATGGTCGAAGCTAGGTGCGCAGCATGACGACGGCTCAGCGCGCGACCTCACTGCAGGAGCACTGCGCCGCAGGGTCGGAATGGGTCGCCAGTGATCACTCTACGATCGGACAGAAAGCATCGGGTCAGGCCTTATCTACTACGGCTTGAAAGGCCACGCGTTTTCACAAAGGGAAATCTTGAGCAAGATGCTCAGCGACGGTACTTTGTAGGGACAGCACCGGCGTTTGAACTACGGCAGCCCGACTCGACACGGGGGTGAAGCCTCCCACTTTCGTCATCCACTTAGAGGCCGGACGCTTGCATGCCGTGGAACATCGGGGTCGCATTGGTGGGTGCTCGGCGTGCGCCATACGTGCCGATTCTCCGGGGCAAGACAATCTTTTGGCGAGAATGCCGCGGCCCAAACTCGCACATTGAAGGTATTTCGTACTCACGTACCCATGTCGTTGACAGGCCCAAGGAAGTCCCGCCGGTCCGCTTTGGTAATTGGGATACGTAGTAGATCTTCGCCGTGGTCGTACGATGTGCCGCAACTGCCATGGTTGCCGATTGCCGGCCGTGGCGTTGGCGGCTGCCTCCGATGCGATGCTTGGCGAGCACGCGTGCGTGCACACACACACACACACACACACACGATTCTGCAGTCTTTCTCATCAGCTCGGGTCGTGAGGCCTTGGCACCTAGCACGAGAACTGTTGAGACCAGTTTGCGACCTCTGGCGACGTTGTCGTGGCCGCAATATGTGCGACGCCTCGTGTGCTTCACTTGGCCCTGCTCTGCTCTAACCTGCGCTGCCTTGCCTGGGTTTGCCTTGTCGTTGTGACGATGCAGGCGCCACGCCGCTGAACCCCCTCCCCCGCGAGACCTGCCTGCCCGCCCAAGGTACCAATTGACTCGCCTGCCAGAAAGGCGACAGTGACAAGGCCATGGTCTGCCAGCGAAAGGACGCAGTCTGAGAGCGAGTGCTGGGCTCGGCGTGCCGGGCAGCCGAGCGGGCATCAAAGCATAACCTCATGGGGGCCGGGGCTTGGCCAATTGTGTCGGGGCATTGTACTTTGTATCGGGCTGTGTCTCTCTGCCTCTGTTGCCGTGTGCCGACAAGTCCATCAAAACGGATAGGTACGTACCTCCTCGCGCAGGGGCCCAGGGTTGCCCAATGCGGATCCGGGCTCCAGAGACGCTGGCTTCGCGCGCCTTGCTGGTTGGAGAAGGTCTGGCTGGCGCTCCTCGGCACCAGATCCGCCTCTCGGGTCCCAGACAGGGCGGATGACAGCGCTGAGGGGAAGAAGGCGTGGTGGGCGTCAGGACGCAAAGACGACGGACGCCGGACGGCACAGACAATGCGACGCGGATCGATGCGATGGCTGCGGTGCGACGCGACGCGACCCGTCTTGCCGTCCACCTTGCTGCTCGACGTATTGCGTGTATCATGCGGCGGGACGGGACGCAGGGACGCAGGAAATTGGTAGCTGGCATCACAAGAGGCTTCACCTTAGTACTTCGTAGGCGGCTCCAGGTACCTGAGGCAGGCACCTCCCGTCACTTTCTGGGCGGCTTCTCACGGGCGGCGGCGGCCTTCGGTCCGTCCAGCCAGTGAGCGCCCAGTCTGAGACCTCGCTGAGCGTTGGACCGTCCTAGGTCTCAACTGGACCTGGACCAAACTCACTCAACAGGAGGTGCAGCCCGGGCGCCCTTCACAGCGGCGAGCGCCCTGTAGTACCTGTAACGTTATCCAGTGGCCCACCACGGCACAGTTGCCGGACTCTGGCCGCGTGCTTGGGGGACCCTCAGCTTCAGAGGCTCGCTCCTTCTTGCCTGGGCCAGGTGGCGTTGGCGCACCTGAGGTGAGGTTACGGCGATCCGGCACGGCCAGCGCCACCATAGCGCTGACGGGCAGGTCCCCCCCCTCTCTTCTGAAGTTCCTTCCATCCATACGACTGGAAAAACTCCGCCCTGTCCCGCGCCCGGTACTGCCCCCCAACCCCGGCCCCATGTCGACCTGTCCTGCCCCTTCCTTGGCCCATCCATCTTCAGAGTCCTCCTCATCCTCATCGACCTCAACCCCCCCGGAATCAATCGTCGCCATCGACAGCCCGCATCCCGCCCCGACCTTCGCTCCAGCGGGCATCCAAAATCGAGCTGCCATTGCGACACTCGACGAGCCCAGCGCGGGCTCTGGCTCCAGCGACCCCCTCCGCCGCCGCCTTCGTTGCCTGGCATGGCCGCCGCCGACGATGAGAAGAGAGGCGCGACGAGCGGGGCAGACGAGGTGCCTCGTCGCCCTTCCGCCGTCTCTCTCAACAAGTCGGAGGATCCTTCGGTAAGAAGAAGAACCCCGCGCGTACTCGACGCTCGTGACCGTGCCAAGGCCTGGCCAGCGAAAAGTCGCTCGCGACGTCGATTGAACCGGTCGCGGGCATGCGAAGCGACCCAGGGCGGCGCTGACAGCATCATCTCACGCGACTGCAGGAACCCTTCTCCTATGACGAAGACGATCGCTACGCATACGCAAACTCGGAGCAGCGCCAACAGACCATGACTGAGCACGACCTCAATGTCACCGAAGACGACCTGCTCGAAGCGAAAGAGCTCGCCTCGCAATATACGCTTGATGAAGTCCGCAGCATCATGATCCGGGTCCACCGCATTCACGAAAAAGACCCCAACTTCCCTGCCACCGTCATACAGAAGATCAAAGCATTTCTCGAGAACGAGTCTGTCTTTTCTAATCCCGAAAAGCACCAACACCTCATCCAGGAGATGAAACTGGAGGCCGCCCTCGTCACCAGCAATAGCCCGTACGCCGAAGTGCGCGCTGTCGTCAGTAACAAGGATGACCCCAAGACGCCGTGCTCGACGATACGGAGCTGGACCATCGGGCTGTTCTTTTCGCTTCTGCTCGCGTTCATCAATCAACTCTTCGACATTCGCCAGCCCGCCATTCGAGTCATGGCGAATGTCGCGCAGTTGTTGGCGTACCCCATTGGCAAGGCCGCGGAGAACTGGCTACCTGATAAGGGCTTCACACTGTTTGGTATCCGACACTCGCTGAATCCGGGGCCCTTCTCTAAGAAGGAGCATATGCTCATCACCATCATGGCCAACGTTGCATACAACACCCCTTACACCAACTACATCATCTGGGTGCAGTATTTGCCGCAATACTTTGATCAGCCATACGCCTCGCATTTTGCATACCAGCTGCTGATTGCCCTTGCGACCAATTTCATCGGCTATGGCATGGCTGGCGTCTGTCGTCGCTTCCTCGTTTACCCGTCGTACTGCGTCTGGCCCGCTTCGCTCGTCACGATTGCCCTCAACTCGGCTTTCCATAACGATGTCAACCCCCCGGTCGAAGGCCCCTTCCGCCGGATCTGGCGCATATCCCGCATCAAATTCTTTTATCTCATGTTCGCCGCCATGTTCGTCTGGTTCTGGTTCCCGAACTACATCTGGGTCGGTCTGTCCAAGTTCAACTGGATAAGCTGGATCGCGCCCGGTCACCGGGACGTCAATGTTATCACGGGCATCAACAATGGTCTCGGCGTCAACCCCTTCCCGACTTGGGACTGGAACGTTTTGCTCTGGGACTCGGCCGACCCCCTCATGGTGCCCTTCTTCAGCACCCTGAACAGGTTCATCGGTGTTTTCGTCTCTTTCTGGGTTGTGCTGATCTTCTGGTACAAGAACGTGTATAACACGGGATACCTCCCCATCAACACGAACAGAGTCTACGACCACTTTGCGCAGCTATACAACATCACGAAAGCGACCGACGACCACGGGCTGTTCAACCAGGAAAAATATGCGCAATATTCCCCTCCCTTTCTGGGCGCTGGAAATATTGTCATTTACATGTTCTTCTTTGGCATTTATACGTCGACGCTCACGTATGCTGCGCTCTACCACCGACACGAGATCATCATGGGCTTCAAGGCTTTGTTCAACAGCCTGCGCAGGAAGAAGAAGACCAAGCAGGACGACACCAGCCTCGATGTACACAACCGACTTATGCAAGCGTATCCTGAGGTTCCGGAGTGGTGGTACATGATCTGCCTGGCGGTGGCCATCGGCTTGGGCATTGGTGGCATCGTCGGCTGGGACACGCACACCTCGCCCGGGGTCGTCTTCTATGGTCTGGCCCTGTGCGTGGTCTTTGTGATTCCGGTCGGCATCATCAAAGCAATGACGGGCATTGAGGTGACCCTCAACGTCCTGGCCGAGTTTGTCGGTGGCTCTTGGGTCGATGGCAACGCGCTCGCCATGAACTACTTCAAGTCGTTCGGTTACGTTACCTGCGCCCACGCCATCTGGTTCTGCAACGACTTGAAGTTGGCTCATTACGTCAAGATCCCCCCTCGTCAGACCTTCATTGCGCAGATCATCGCCACTTTCATTAGCACCATTGTTTGTATCGGGGTTCTCAACTTCCAGATGCAGAACATCGATGGCGTCTGCACCCCGAACGCGCAATACAAGTTGACGTGCCCGGGCGTCAACACTTTCTTTACTGCCTCCGTGCTGTGGGGCACAGTCGGGCCAGAGAGGATCTTCGGGCACGGCGGCCAATACAGCGCGACACTTGTCGGCTTCCCACTGGGAGTCGTCATCGTCGTGTTCTTTTGGGCGCTCAGCAAAAAGTTCCCCAACTGGACTTGGGTGCGGCAAATTCATCCCGTGGCCATCATGTACGGCGGCATCGTGTGGGCGCCGTACAACATGTCGTATGTCTGGCCATCGGTGCCCATTGCCTACTTCTCGTGGATCTACCTCAAGTCTCGCTTCCTCGGCCTGTGGTCCAAGGTATGTATCCTTCAATCTCTGGGGACGATGAGTAAGACTGACTCTGCTAGTACAACTTTGTCCTCTCTGCGGCCTGGTCGTGCGGTATTGCTATTTCTGGCATCATCATCTTTTTCAGCCTGCAGTATACCGGAACCGACTTCGACTGGTGGGGAAACCAGGTCTCGCAAATGGGCTGCGAAGGCGACTCTTGCGAGCTCAAGACGCTTGGGCCCGGGGAGTACTTTGGGCCGCGGATGGGAGACTTTAGCTGATATTGAGCACTCCACACAGAGTTGGATGGTTTCACGGCCACAATATGGAGTTTTGATGCCCGGAGTTTCGGATTTGGCAACACTTGGGTGATTGGGTCTAGCATGTTAGCATTCTGTCTTTTGGTTTTGGACGAGCACTTTGGGAGTAATGTTATACCCCTTTACGACGGGAAGATGTACGGCGGGGTGGTGAGCCGGTCGTCGGCGGTGCAGCCACGTCTAGTCCCAATCTCTATACGTAGGGACCTGGTGTATCATAGGCTGCCCTGAAGATAAAGAATACTTGGATTTCACAAATCATCGCAGTTGGCCCCGCCTGCTCATCATTTGTACCAATTGGCCGCTGCTGCCCTCCTACTTCCTCTCACCCCCAACCCTAACTTCAAGATCGGTCAAGGTTGTATCCCTCTGCCCCCCTTTTGGTAACCTCATACTACACGCATCGCGGGTCCATACTGCATCGCGCACGGGAGTATCGGCACCGCAATACGGCACAAGCGGGCTGTAGAATGAGAGTGGAAGAATATGGACATGCGCTTTGACCAAGGGAATTACGTAGTGAGTTCAGGCGATGGAAGCATTCACTGTGCTGGCGGTGCTCTGTGCTCGGTAGGTGAGGCGCCTCCTACTGCGTCCTAGGCAAGCGGGCCACGTAATTGGTGACAATTAGATACGTCGTAGGGTGGCCAACGTGAGCAGGAGGTCCTGTCTACAAATGCGAGTTACGAAGCCGCTCATAAGCACTGTAAATGTAGGGCTTGCGCAGAGCACTCACTCGCTCACGAATGGTTGCATAGCGCTGGAATGGGAATCCAAGGTGTTATGGAAGCGTGGTATCGCCTACCTATCATGCTTGGCGGCACGTCTCTCTAGTGTGTGAAGGATGCGCTTGACGGCAGTCGATCAGCGGTAGTTGTCTTGGCGATGCGATGGACGGAGGGAGGGAGGGAGAGAGGGAGCAGCAGCGTAGGCAAAAAAGGCCGAGCAAGCACCCTGTAACGAGACAACAATATGAATAAGGCTTTCGTCGACCGTGGAGGCGACCGAGATGATCGATTGCAAACTCCGCGGCGGATAGGAAAGGTACCCCCAAAGCACGAATCTGTATCTTGTAGAAGAAATGTCAGTTCGTAGGAATTGCGCCAAGCTGTTCGCCCGAATGCGTCTCACGATGCCAAGAGTGCTCGCGGTGGATCCCGACGTCATACACGCGACCTCCAGCGTTTTGGTCATTCATAACGTCAAGTGACATGACGGATGCCATTCCAGCTACAACAGCGCCGCAGGGAACCCAAAGTCCAAGTGGCCCTTCTTCTCCCTTTCTGGAAACCCATCAAGCGTTTATGTACCGTGCGCGCCCATGTGTTCGAAAACCGTGAGACTACACGAAGCGCTACTACTTAGATCACTCTTGACCATATAACGACGACAATGATCCTTCCTCGGAATGCTGTAAGCCTGCAAGCCAGCGAATACCTCATGATGGGTAGTATCGAGACAGGCATGTGGCTAATGAGAGATGGCCAACAGCAAAACTCCCTGTATAATCGCGCGTCGGCGGCAGGCACTGCCGGCAGCGGCATCGGCGCCGGCGGGTTGGCGGCCAAGAACAGCGGCGGCGACAGCCAGAGCACAAAGTTCATCATCGGGTTTTGTGTGGCGGTCCCCTGCACGATGATCATTGTTGGCCTCTACTTCTTCTTCAAGCGGCGGCGCAACAAGCGCGGCCGCAGGAGCTACAACACGAACGCGCGGGGCGGCGGCGGCGGCGGCGAGATCGATGACAACGGAGCGCGCGCGAACGGAAAAGCTAGGACCAAGGTCCCCAATGCGAAGCATAGAAGCGAGTGGGGGCGAAGGAGGGAGAAGAAGACGAGGAGGTTCTCGTTCTTCAAGCTACCAGACAGGCTCAAGCCGGTGACTCCACCGGCGGCGTATAGGAGGGAAAAGGAACTGCTGCCTTCTGGGCCGCCTTGAGAGCGTTCATGGAGTTTTGTTTGAGAGACTTACTATATACGATATGGAATATTAGCGACCTTTTAATCAAGCGACTGTCCCCGCTACCATACTCTGATGAGGACTACGCGTGAAGGTGGCGTGCTACTGTGGTAAAGCTCTGAGCCGTGCCGTCCTCTTGTCCCTTCTCTGGTCTTGATCAACCATCAACGAGCAAGTCAATGAACAAGCAATAATGTAATCGGTTAAAGCTACTTTAATGAGAGGCACGTGATTCAGTTCAACCACTTGAACGTAAAACCCTCCCTTGACAACAGAGCCCAAACACATCCCCGAGATACCACGGTATCTCAGTCCTTCTCCGAAGCCGACGTTGGAATCGCCATCTTCTCCGCCAAGCCTTGAGCCGGCCTGAACACCTTCCTCGAATTGACGCCGACAAACACAAACCCTTCCCCGGCCACGTTGAAGATGTAGTAGGGCTCATTATACCCGGGATACAAAGGGTGACGAAGAAGCATGCTGTTATATGGGCCGCTGTAATGCTCTCTGAGAAGCCTGTCCGCCTCGGTGGCATCCATGTCGATGGGCCAAGGGATGACAACGTCCTCTAGCCATGGCTGACCAACGTAGTACACGGGCCCAAACTCTCCCCACTGGCTCGACGTGGAGATTATTGCAGTCCCTCTGCCTTCCTCGGCTTGGAATATAAGCTGCAGGCGTGAGAATTTCTTCACATCATTGACGTAGGCGTTATTGGGTGCAGCCCCTTGAACCTCGTACAGCTGTGCGTCAGGGAACTGCTCTCGGACTATGCGCACGCCGATGTTGACACAGCCAAGGTAGCTAAGAGGCACCATGTTGAGTGTTTTGAGCAAGAATGAGTATGATGACTTTTGTACAACAATGATTGCAGTTTTTGATGGTGGTTTCTCTGGTCTGATGGGAACGCTGCATTACCGGTGCGCAGCCGGGGTTTATATACAGCGAGCTGCCTACACGGCTGGACATGTGAGTCCATGGCCGCCCAACATATCTTACCCTCCCATCGCATTATGGAAATGCGCATATATGGTGCAAGTACGACGCTGGGCGACATTTACGAAACTGCATGGCGAGTCAAGGACAATGTGTGTGATGTTGCCGGCGACGCGATCACAAGTGCATGAAGACACGTCATACATCTGCACTCCGTAGAGACATCACTTAGACCCGTGTAGCGCTGAGTTCTCATATTTTCGCATCCTAACACTTTTTGCTCAGCGCTTATGCGGTACGAACTACCGGAGTCACATCCGGTTGTCCCTTTCAACGACGTGCAGGTTTTAGAGCGGCTGGGACTATTGCATAAAACGCTGCAACAGAAACGCTCAGAATCATCAATCTCAAGCGTTGTCTTGCAGCCTTTCCTCTCCTCTATGTGCAATTGTACTGACAGTGAAATACATTTGGTAGCTCGTGATTGCACAGCTCCATCGAAACGCACGGTCAGAGTACGGCACTTTGTGAACTGCATGGTGCAGCCGAGGTCCTTAGGTATTATGAGTGAGGTTTATCGAGCGTTTCAATTGCGGTGTTGTGTGTTCAGAAAGAGCGCCACACCGCTGTCGTGGTGATCACACTTGGCCCGCATCCGGAGCAGCATTGTGACACGATGCAATCGATATGTCACAACGCGTTCAGCTTTCAGCGGCCCACATGCTTCTCGACAGACAAAGACTCAATTTCAACGGGCTGCCTTTGCCGAGACAGTCGCGGAAGTTGTCTTGTGCGTTTTAGAGAGCTGTATCCCCTCGGCCATGACTAAATGGTTCAGCTAGATGTATGCCACGTTGGGGCAGAAAAGTAGACACACATCACACTATAACGAGCCTTTGCCTTTTTTGTCTTTTTCTCGGTTGATCTTCTTTGAGAGTGAATGTTGAGAACCTAACACCATTGGTCAACTCAATATGGCCATGACAGGAAGTAAGGATGGCTCGACGTACGAGAGGATCCCCATAATAGCCACAATGATGCTAGTGGCAGATCGGTCGCTCGTTGATCTTTCCGAGGTCATCCAGCCAAGAGCAACAAGTCAGGAGGCTTGGAGCGCGATGGGTTGTCCTCGATTTAGACGACATATAAACTTCGGGATGATTTCCAGCACATTCCAAGAGATTCAGTCTCGTTGGAAGTAGCCAATAATCAAGGGGCTGGTCGCTCACTCTCGAGATATTGGTGAGGTCCGTATATGTTTTGCTTCTAATAATGGTTGCAGAAAGCTTGAAGCTTGCTTGGTAAGAGCAAGCGAGCATCTCTGCGACAGCTTTACTCGCTGCGTACGGATTTGTCGGCTGGAGAACGCTCGACTTGGTGAGGTCATCGCCGCCTTCTTTGCCCTCACCGTGCACCTCATCTCTAGATGCGTGAATGAATCGCTGGACGCCGAAACTGGTCGCACTCTCTCAATGGGACATGTGTGCCGTATACGTTTGTGTGAGTGAAGCTGTAGGAGTTAGCGAAGCTGAGGTCTACATGCGATTAATCGGCAAAGTGCAAAACGGTGCCGATCCATGTGCGGTCACCGCAATAGAAGCTGTAGTTCGGCCTAGCGTCGAGACTCCAAGTATGATTGAGTATGACGCAATAGTCAATTTTGTCAAAAGACACCAATATTATATGCGTCAAGATATGTCTAGCTAAGATATCTCACGATCCATGACGCTCCATCGAATGTGGCATCGTTCACTCAACACTCCAATTGAACACACCGAGTGCGGATGAGCAGGTCTGGAACTGAATTTACATGAGTCTAGCACTCCCCGTGACCATAATGCTATTCACATCTGGGAGCGTCACGAAATAATCAGGTGACAGAAGATAAAAGAGGGGGGGGTTGCTAGGAAAGACCGACGAATTCAGTCACGTTGCGCTTGACAGTGTCAAAGGCATCAATTGAGCTTCAGCTTTTACTGTAAATTAATACGCGGTTTCGTTTCTTTCTGCCACGGATGAGACCTTGAATGAACGCACCATTTTGGCCACATGGCAAGGTGACACAAAGCGAGGCGACTGCTGATAGCATGAATTGCGCTGGGTCAGATGAAGTTGAGTCGTCATGGATATTATGCATGCCTCGACTTATTACTTCGTGCTACCTTATGTGTCGCAGCCTCCTACAAATGCTCGCAATGCAGCTCCATTACTGCTGGCGGATCAATGCCACCAACACAACATTCATTGCACTGTCTTTGCGACCGGGTGCATCTACCAGTACGATGAGGCTCACCAGATCAAGGACCCCGGCTACTCGGAAGATGAGACACCGAACTTTACCGTAGTAGTTTCTATTCCATGACCAGGGGTTACGTCGAGCCTCTGAGCCCGTTCCCCTTCGGTCCACGCTCCGAACTTCGCGCAACTAATATCACACACTATAGGTCCTAAAAAGCCACGGAAATTGCCTCATCCTCCATCCTTGCATACCCTTCAGGCGACGACCGCTTTGCCCGCGTAGTTTTGTCTCCAGAACCATGAGCTACGAACGTTGTTGTCGACATTCCGAACAGCAACACGATTCTGTCACGGCCACTCGCCGGCATCGCTACTGCTTGCAGAGCATAATGAATTAGGTGTATATTACTTTACAAAACCCGTTGCGATCTCGCATGATGAGGTCCTGGGTTTGTTCAAGGAAATTGTGCGGCCAAGCCTCATCAGTTAGAAGACCTTTTCCATCGAGGAGCAGGCAAAAGTCATCAAGGCAGGTCGCAGCAATTGCGAAATGGACACGACCAATCGTGAAAATGCTCGAAGAATATGGGTACGAGGTGCTTGAAATTCATGAGGCGTACGGAGCATGTTTTGCAAGTATGAAAGGTAGCTGGAGTTGAATGGGCCCAGTAGAGGCGTCAATGTCACTGCTTGGAAGTTCGCCGCCCACGCACCCACTGGCATTGCTGGCCATACCTCCCACGTGACTGAGATTGCCAAAAGGCTCCACCCACGCACGTGATCTCGCGCAACCTTGGCTGAGAGCATCCAGCGCAACAACCAGAACCGCCCAAAAAAAGGGTGCAGAGGCGGTCGCAACCGCTCGACAACGAAACAATCCGTCCTTCCCGTCTCGCCCAGCATGACCGGAGGGCACAAGCCCATCCGGCTCCCGCCGCTCAAGACGCTGCGCGTCCACGCCCCCAAGCGCCAGCCAGAGAACCCTTGCATCGCCATCATGACCAGCGTCTTGGGTGCGTCTCTCCTACGCCATGCTCGCCCCCCCCAGGCGGGCTTTGGCTTAATATGCGGCGCTTTCAATGCTGCTTCTGCCCCGTGTGTGGCTCTTTCTGACACCGAGTACAGCGTGCTGGGCGTCCGCGGGCTACAATGCCTCCGGATGCGGCGCTCTCGAGAACCAGCTGCGGCGCTGCATGGACGGTCCGCCGCCGCCGCCTGCCCCCGCCAACACGATCAACTATCACCTCTCACGAATGCAAAAGTACGTCACGAGCCCGCGGAAGCAAAAGTAATGGCCTCCGGCGACCGGCCACGGTGATGACGGCGACGACAACCCGCGTGACTTCCGTGGAGAGAGAGAGCGCAAAAGCGGTTCAAGTCGCTCTGCACGACAAAAAAAAAAGCGCAATCGAAGTGGCGTTATACAGAGCACTGTGAAATAGGGAGAGGGACGAGACGGATAGGCTCAATTGCATCTGCAGGCGTTGTTTAGAAGGATCGAACTCGAGAGTTTATGTACGAGATGGCGGCGCGCCTTGCATTGTACGATACGGAATATGGTGACGTCTCTAGAGGTCGCACAGCCTCAATACCAGGCGAAGACACACCCTTCGCGGGTAGCCACGCTCCCAGCACATCCTCGTGTCTCAACACAATGTTAGATGGCTTACCTAGTATCGGGCGTAGACCACCAAGGGGCCGAAGCTCACACATATACGCAACGCTTCAACAAATGTCAGATTATCACATTGCTTTCCACATTAGATATCAAGAACATTGCGCCAATATTGCCTGCACCCCTTCAGATCTATGTAAGCAGCTGCCGAGCATAGTGGCTCGCAAATGATCTCAACTCGGTCACAACAGATCCATTCGCGTCAAGCACAAACATCACGGCCCACAGGCCAATGAGTGTCAGTTCCTAGCCACTATCTCTTTGCCCGGGCTGTAGCGCAATGCATGGGGTTGAGCATCGTGTGAGTGCTACCACAAGAAGGTCACCAACTGAGTGTCAGGCAAACAGTGCTAGCTGCTCGTCCCGGGACGCCACAAGGCGCAGTAATACCGCGGCCGAAATGAAAGCAATAAGATCTGTACTTTGAATGGAACGACTCCAGCTAGCGCAGCACAACATGGGCAAGATCCCAAGGGCACGCGCATGATTCCTCTGGGGTTCAATTCGCTGCAGAGTCGGGTCTATATGGCGGTGCTTTAAACAAAGGCAAGAGTTCCTTGTGACTCTTCATTCGTGACTCGTCGCCTTCGGGGCGTGTCTGATGTCGTGAGATGTAATAATACCGTGCGCCAGCCATGCGAATGCTCCATGTATCCTGAGTGGGCGTTGCCTCTCCCTGCTGCCGATGGCCGCACGCCATCCATTGACGATCAACCCGGCAGATCGGCTCGCATGGAGGCGGTATTAAGATGTATCTCCAACGCAAAAGAGCTCTATCTCCCCCACGCCGCCCGTGTACATGTTCTTGACTCCTTCTCGCCACTCCATGAACGCTATTTGGATGTCGTCGTCGCTTTCAATAGTGACAAAGTCGCCATCTTCATCGCGATATCGGAGTTTTAGCATGCCCTTGCTGATACTGCTGTTCATAAAGCGAGCGAGCTTGGCGTCAATCCGGTCAATGAGTGACTGATAAGTGATGTTGAAGGCCACGACCAGGGTGACGTAGTTGCCACTGTCACACTTGACTCGGACCTTGAGCTGTGTCGGTAGGGGCAACTCAGGACTTGCCAATGGATTGCCCGACGGCGGCGGAGCAACACCTGTGCCCAAGGCCGGCGACACTGTTCGCGAGTTGGCCGCCGCTGAGTCAACTCGCAGCGAACTCCCCGCCGGGGGACCAGGGGTAGTCTGGCGTGGGTACACCGGCTGTGCGGGGAAGTGCGACATCGTGCCACCCAGGCTGCCCGAATGCTGGTGATGTCGCTCGCGTTGAGCTCCAGGGCTTTGTGTACTCGTTCTGATGGGCAGATCATTACGAGGGGAGCCGTTTTGTGACCTCGGGATGCTGCCGTCGTGCGCTGGGTGGAGATGTTGAGGGATGCCCGGCACGGCAGGGATATGGCCTTGACTCTGCTGCCTTTGTCGTGGTATACCGCCAGCATTGACATCGGGTGTGCTGTAAGACCGACTGCGCTGCTGTTGAGCTGCACTCTGGCTGTGCGTCGCCATGGCGGGAAGCGATGGGCCGCGAAGGTTCCTCGAATTCATGGCGTGGGGATTCGGCGATGAGCCATCACGAGATGGAGCTCGCGGCATGGCCGGGGCCGTGTACCGGTTCACATCGTCCCAGACTGCCTGAGGAGTGCCAGTCTTTGGGAACGCGTAGCCTGGCGGAAACACCCCGCTCGTCGTACTTGTTCGCGATGACGCCGGCGACTCACCGACAGGTGAGAAGTAGCTCTCACCGCCTCTAGACCCGGGTGAAGGCGCGCCACTTCCCAAGGCCTGAAGGTTGAGAGGAGCAGGAGGAGTCGGCAGTGGGAATCGTGGAGGCGGTGCTCTCGCGATGCCAGCCAGTGACTGGACGCTATCCCCAGTCGCCGATCGTTGTCTCAGATTTGAAGCGGAGGATGTGCGGGGCATCGAGCCATTTGTCGGGTTCGAGTGCATGGGAAATTGCGCCGGTGCGGTGGCGGGTCCGTAATCCTCGTCGTCGTCGTCGTCTTGCTGCAAATATGGGTTCTCAAGCCCGCCCGCATGATCCCGCGTCCAGGCGAAATCAGCTGCAACGCCATCAGGGCTTGTCGACAGGCGTGGGGCGTTGTCCTTTCGTTGCGTTTCAAGTCCAATGGCCCACTTTTTCATCATTTCCTCGTTGAGGAACTTGATCGTGAAATTCTCTACACCAGGGTCGCCCTTCCACCAGATTTGAACACTGTGAGATCCTGCGCTAACAGTCAGAGGGGCACTGCGACTGCGACGCCGATCTGCCTTACCTGGCTTGGACAGAGACACGATGTCAGTAACGTTAGTCATGAAAATCCTGCCTTTGAGCTGAAGCTTTGTGTTCCTGTTTCGGAGCCTTGGCCCCGAAGTCCGACTCTTGTCCTTCTTGTCCTTGCTCTTGTTCGGCGATGCCTCTTTGCAGCAGAGCAATATACACTCGAATAGGTAAATCTCGTACTAGATCGCTTGTCAGTCACTGGTTCAGTCCGTCGAGGTCAACACGTGGCCGCACGTACGTCTTTCTCCTGGTCGTTCTTCCCTGTGATGACGCCGTAGACGCCGTGCAGGAGCAACTTTCCGAACGACTCCACCTTGTGGGACTTCCAGTCGTCTACTCTGTTGATGAGTTCTTCTAGGGCCTCATCTAACAGATCTCGATTCACAGCCTCGTTGGCTTTCTGCAGAACGCGCTCAGCGGCTTCGCAGCCTGACATCAGATCATTTCTGGTGTCAGGATCCTCGCTTTTCTTGTACATGTCCTAGACAACGCCAATGTCAGTTGGTTGCGCTACAACAGGCATGGAATTGAAGCTTACCTTGAGAAGCAACGGATACTTAACTAAGCGTTGCATCGGTTTTAACAAGAACCCGTCTAGCGTATTGAAGTCGGCGGCGACAGGATGTTCAGAGAGTTGAATCTTGTCGAAAACCTGGTTGGCAATCTGAGCCGCTTTCCGCTGGTTGGCAATAAATGGCTGATAAATGTCGAAAGCGTCTTCGTAGAAGCAGAAGGGAGCACCCCAACGCTGAGCGACCTTGGGCATCGAATTGGTTGTCTCAACGCGGATCAAAAAGCGACGCTGAAAATCAAGGATGGCGTTGATGTTCAGGAATATCTGATGGACAATATCACCCGGGATCGCGCCCTTTTGCTCGAGCGACTTCTTCAAGTCGTGCAGGTTCTCGAGGTCCTGGACATATTTCCGCTCCGTGTCCACCAATTCCTTGACGATGTGATCTCTGTAGCTCATTTGGGAGCCACCAACGGCAGCCATGGGCTCATCTTCGGGATATGAGTCTTGTTGTAACAGTAGACCCCGCTGCTCTGCAAGATCGAGCACGTAGTTGACAACCTGAGTCACCTGAGGGCGAATTAGCGAATGGATTTCTCCGATATCCCGCGCGGGGGGCGGAGATGCCCCGTGCAACGCGGAGGAAGATGGCTCACCTTGACGAACCCAGAGGTGTCATTGCCCATCAAGTCGGTGATGACGAAACTTTCCGTCGGAGAGACCTGGAGCTCTTTCATGCATGCTTGTACGAACTTGAAGATGGCAATCTTGGATTTCTTCGCTTCCGAGGCGTTTGGGTCATCGACCCGGAGGGGTTCGCGAGGCTGGAGCGAGTTGTAAATGACAAGGAGTGGATAGCCCGAGCGGAAAAGGTTCCATAACGGATCTACTGGGTCTGTCGGGTCGAGCTGCTCGAGAAAGGGTTCGAAATCCGGCACCTGGGCGAGGCGTTGCTTCAGCGAGACACAAATCTGATACAGCGAACGCGAGGCATCGGCCTTTTGGTTGATAATGTTTCCGGTAGCGATGACTGGCCCGCCATTCTGCCCGGGGATGATAGTGGCACCGCTGCTCAAGGAGTTGAGAGACGAAGACGAGCCAGCGAAAGCCGTCGAGCCCGAGAGCTGACTGGCGCGCGGCGCATTGTTCATACTGTCTTGTTGCAGGCCTCCAGAACCGCTCAGGGTAGACTGAAAGACCGGGGCCGTATTGGTTCTCAGTAACGGGGCATGGGCCATGGCTAATTACTCCATCCGTTAGGGGATTGAAAGCGCGGCCCAGGCGGTATGGGTAACGAGGACGGGCCCGAACGACGCGGTCAGGCAGGGAGAAGCCGAGCGTGAAGATGTCGAGGGCGGGCGCAGTGATATGCGGAGGAGGGTGGGGAGTGGAGGGTCGCTCGCTCAGACAATCAACAAGCGCCTCCGCGAGCGATGTCCTACTAAGCTGTCTCGTGTTTGTCAAGCCTCCCTTTCTGGCACGAGCGGTTGGTGGTGGGAGGTCTCAGAGGGCACCCGATCGCGCGTCATTCAACAGCCTAGTGCCCGAGCGATATTTCCGTGGTTGTCAACGTCGACGGCTGGCTGGCCGACGCTCGAGTCGGAATGTGTCGACGCTGCTGATCACCCGCAGATTCAAGTCGGCGTGCGTACAGGCGGAATCGGGGATTGGGGGTCGCGGTGCGTACGTGGCGCCGTAAAGTCGCTTTCGCTGTGGCTGTCCGCCACCGTCGTCGCGGCCGTATTCGAAGGAACGACGTCAACCGGGGCGGGTAAGGCTGCCTGCAGGCTGCGATGCAGGCGGATTGCAGGACAGCTCACAGTAGCACCGTCTGGAGGACAGGGCTGCTGCCGGCGGTGCTTGTGGTTCCGCTGATGGCCGTGGTGCCGTTGGCGTACGATGTGCTCCTGCTGCTGGAATAGGGGTCGGCTCACCGCCGTCGAACACGTGGGCCGCAAGTCGTTCGCGTCGATGTGGTCGGTCGAAGAGGGCAAATAGTCGCGGCAGACGATGGGCGGCGTTCGAGACGAGGAGGGGTAGGGGGTCGGAAGGCGAGAGAAGGGAGAAGACGAGCCTTTGTCTTGGAGGGGCAAGGGGTGCGCAGCACACACATGCAGAAGAGGACGAGCAGGCCTGAAAGCAACAACGAGGAGGAGACGGAGAAAAGGATAGGAGGGGGGGAGGCGCAGGGAAGGCAGGGGGCAGAAGCAATCACGACGCCAAAGAGACGATGATGGGGAGATCAAGAGACTGGGGACGAGGAACTGGCGGGATCCTGTGGATGGAGCCCTGGTCCGGCGGTGGGAGCGCTTCAGAAGTCCAGACGCCGCGCGGGCGGGGGGGGGGACTCTCAGAGCCGGGAGCGCCCCCGACAGCGGCGAACCAGGCGCTGAGGTGGCCACAACCGGACTGAACGGACAGCGCTGTGAACAAGTATCTACCCGGCGCCCGGTGCCATTGCAGGGGCTGCAGGTGGTGCCCACGCCGCAGACCGACACCAGGGGCCAGGGCCTGGCGGCACGGGCGCAACGGGCGAGAGGTACTTGTCTGGCCAGAGAACCCTTGCGGTCGGGTCAGGTACCAGGTGCTGCCATGGATAGGTCGGGTGCTCCACCAAGTCCCTGAGTTTTATGGCGCACCAACGTTGGGCAGCGGGCAGGCTTGTGATAGTAGTGCGTGCGTAGACGCACCAAAGGGAAAGAGGCCCGTTTCATCCTTCGTGATGAGTGGCGCTATGCCACAGAGAGTCTAAAGTCCCGTCGCAGAGGCGGACGGACCGCCATGCTTCCTTTGGGCATCTCTGGCCCTTCGATGCCACCATCGGTAAATCGAGGCGCGAGGAGCCCTAGAGAGGCAACGGGAACGGGACGTGGACCAGAAGACACACGATTGCGCTGCCACGAGGGTCAGCGATGGCCAAGCGGATTATCTCGGGTTAGGCCCAGTGGCGTTGAGCTTTGGCGGTCTTGGAAGGCTTTGCGACGTCAGGTCCATCTAGAGCGGCATTTACTGCTTGAGATACTGAATCAGGGCAGGCTACAGTGCAGCACTGTGCTCCAACTGCCCGGTCATACATCGACGGGAGGCGGCCAACGCTTCCGTGGGTCAGGTCGGGCCAGGTCAGGCAAGTTTTCTACGTGCAGTGCCTTGCACAACCGCTGTCAGTCGCGGGCAGAATGAACGGAAGCCCTCGAAGCCGCAGGCATCAATCATTGTTGGTTGCCTGCCGGGGGTGTTGGCCGATTTCGTGCCATCGTCGACATGTCCGCAGGAACGAAGTGCCCGAACCACAGTGCTTCTCAACGTCTGCACCAGCTGCAACACTTGCTCTTCATGTGCCCGTGACGATAGATTGCGAACTTTGCACCGGCGACCTCGCCCGGGCCTACAAAGACCACATGATAGGCATCATGGCGCCATGAGCAGACGTACCGACCTACCTACCTGGGGGATCAGATCAGGCTCAGCGAGCCATTCGGCGATGAGGGGGTTTCGGCTCGAATGAGCGCAGAACAGCGCCTGTGCTCTGGTCTTCTCCACCATCCAGGGTCCCCGTCGACCCATGAGTTGCGCTTGATAGTAGTACTACCTCGTAGCGGTAGGGGCAGTAGGCATGGGTGGCATGGTAGGGTAGTGGACATCGAAGTTGGGCAGGGTGTCCGTCCAGCACGAGCGGAAGTGGCGTGCCCGTCGATGGTGGAGCCCGCTTCCCTCCACGGTATATCTACTATCCCTCTGTGCATACCTCAGGTACGTACTTGATGAGTGTGACGCCAGAATCAAGTGAGCTTCGCATCCGACGGGACGGCCATGAGGTTGAGCAGCACGTCGCACGGCTGATAGAGTCATGAACGGCAGGCGGCAAGGGCGCAGCAGAAGGAGCCTTGACGGACGTAACGTCGTGCTCCCCCCCCTTGATCCTTCTTCGCCAAGAGAGAACGACAGATTGTCAAGCGCGGGCGCGAGACTGGGACGGGAGGTCGTTAGCTCTCGTGTGACGGGCGGTTCCCAAGTCCTTGATGCTGAGCGTGGTGAATGCATAGCTTTCTTTCCTCCGCGCATTGAACCTAGTACTAGTAGTGCTGTTTGCCGCACAATGGCTTCAGGCGCGGAGTAGAACTGCCGACCGCGCCCACAGAGACCGGGGCTGCATCCACTGCCGATGCCGGCCGGATTCACTATTAGACGTTTCAGCAAGATCCTTGGGACTAGATGAGTTACTTAATAGTAGTATCTCGTATACTGTACGTACTTCGTACGCAGTTGCGGAGGATACGCAGGTGTGAGCAGATAAGTATGTTTACCCTATAGTTATCAGCCTTCCTATGGTTTACTTGGTACCTCGGTACCTGTATTTACATGCTCGAGCAGCGCGTAGTCGGAGACTTCGTAGGGTAGGTCGTTTCTACCTGGGACTTCACTATAGAGACAAAGCCACGCAGGCCGTCCGAGTCATCTCCTTGTCAGTCTTGTTGTCCCTGCGAAGCGCGGTATGCTGCGTTGAGAGTGATTCGCCGTCATAACACAAGGCGCCCACTCTGCACTGCATCACATCAACGTGCCAACAATTGGCGCGCGTCTACTGATGCCACCAAGATACGTGCTCGCTGGCCGTGGTGCCAAACTGTAAGCGGCAGCCAGTCCTTGTCCGATTTCGTTGATGATGGGCGGCTTGGGAGCTTGCCATGATCGTAGATCCACATCCCGCCAACCTCATTGGGTCCGGAGTGTGTCACGCGCGTGCACCCCGTGCCAGCGCCCTCGTCCCAAATGACATTGCCTTGCTTTGCTCTGCTGCAGGGGTGCCAACATCTGCACAAGCCTGGGTCTATAAAGAGAAGTACGTGGCGTTGGAGCTGGGCTTCTCGTTGAAGAGCGCCTTGAAGACTGCTACGGCAGACAGCGAGCGTTCCCCAACAACGGCGCCAGAGGAGAGGCTGTGACGACGTGCAAGGCTACTGAGCGTCATGTACGAAGTACCTTGTTCTTCGTTAGGAGGCAACGGGTCATGAAGCACTTTGGAGGCGCCACGTGAGCCAGCGGAAAGGGAATCTCACAGATGGCATTATCCTGAAGTGACATCTTGTATCAACATGCAAGTACGTTCTCCTTGACGTTCTGTAGTAGAAGTGAACCGCATCCATGAGGCTGACCAGGTCGCGCGCTGTCATGGGGTGCCCAGCCTGAGTCGTAAGCGCCTTGAGTCGACAAAAAGTCACAATGGTCGCGTCACACACATACAAGGGTCTGTGACCGAAGGCGGCTTGCTCGGAGCAGGCCTCGCCGACAAGCCGGATGACGAGAAGAAGAAGGGGGATTCGGCTGGCTGCGAAGGAGATGATACCGTAGTCGATGGGAGCAACGATTCCAAGGCACGTTCTTAGCTCGGGCGTGCCAGGGGAACCTCCTGGCTGGGACGTGCCCCAAGCCTCGAGACGGCACTTTGCCCCATCCAACGAATGTATGCCGCTCAGCTAGTCAGTCCGCAAAGGACGGGCTGTGCCGAGCTGCTAGTCACGGCCCTCCGTAGCTCGGCAAGTACGTCGCCTGCCGCGTCCTGTGCTTGTCGGAGACGCTTCGTGCTGCGGAGAACAGTGTCCGTGACAGCTTGCCGGCATCGAGTTGGAACAGTGCCGCCCCCGTGCTCGTGTGATGCCTGACAGCTGGTTCAACCCAGCTGAGCGATGGGGCCTTCCTTGGATGGCAGGCAAGGCCTGAGGCGAGGGACTCTGAGCGGGGGCGTGTGGACCCCCCCAGGAGGATCCCACCTACCCATTGGCACTTCAGCCCAGCAGCTTGATCAACCAACCCTTCGTGGCTGGGCCGGCCGCCTTTAGCTTGGTCTTCCGTCGCCCGTCAGCCACGGCGCTCCACCAACCTGCAGTCAAGGACCCCATCTCCCCGTTCCCACCACTTGCCCGCCCGGCCAGCCCTGCATCGTCACAACATACCTACAGATCCAGACGACGGCATCTACGCCCCTTGTTCACGACACACGCCTGTCCGGCGAGGACATCAGAACAACAGTCTGGGCGAATACGTCGACCCTGGTCGCGCCACCTGAGCGCTGCACGTGTGTACCCGCAAGGCCAGTCAGCTGCGGGAGCACATTGTCAGCCTCCTTCGAGTACCTCGAGCCGTGGAGCGGTTGTGTCTGACTGGCTTTGCATGGGCCGCGACCCCAACGAGCATTCGTCAGCGCAGGTCTGGACTGGCTGCTGCGATATCGCGCTTCAGAAGACCAAATTTTCCAGCGCTGCCCGCGCGACAGTACAGCGGCGCAGCGAGGCCAACATGGCTAAAAGCGACCACCTGCCGACTGCCATGGACCCGTTCTCGCCAGTGCATCAGACCGACGAAGGTTACTCGGAAGATCCTTTGAATCCGACATCCAGTCAAGGGCCCTCGACCGCTATCTCTGCCCTGAGATCGCCTGCAGACTTGCCGTCATGGCTCGCCAACAACGCGTCGGCCCTGCCGACTTCAATCAAGACCGGTTCGTGTTGAGAATATAACAAACCACTTGGCCCCCCTCACTGACGTTGCTGCCCTCAGAATTGACCATGGTTCTCCTCGACCAACTACCGACGTCTGCCATCGCCGAAATCGTACAGCGCCTCAACCCCCGCCTGTACATCGACTTCATCCAATATCTGCCGGCCGAGATATGCTTGAAAGTGCTGGGATACCTGGATCCCGCATCACTCGTCAGCGTGATGAAGACGTGTCGTGCGTGGTATGACCTCTCCCTAGATCGCAAGCTTTGGGAGACGTTGTATTACCTCGAGGGCTGGAAAGCAATCACCTCCGAAATCGAGGCCTGGGAGGCGCGGGTCAATGCCAGTTTGAACAGCTCTATTAGTCACTTGAACCGGCTTCAGGACCAAGGCGGACGCGCTAGCAAGATCCGCGCTCTCGACGACGATGAAGACTTGGAGATGACTGATAATGACCGCATCCTGCCGCCCGTCGGGAATGAAGTCGCGTTTGACAATAGTATCTTCGGGTCACCCCCAATGTCTTCATTTCCGTCAAACCGGGCAGCCGCGCTGGCGGAGGAGTCTAGTGATGCAGGAGGCGGTTCGTCGTCGGCAAAGGGTAAAGGTGTGGACAGGACTTCTGGGTTCGAAGACCATGTTGTGCGTCCAAAGCGGAAGGAGCCTGGTGGCTCCCCGGAACCATCATTACCCCCTCTGGTATCACTTGACGACCCGGGATCTCTCGTTCGATCCAGGTTATGGGCCTGGGATCTTTCAAGTACCCGTTACCGAATGAATTGGAAGTACCTTTACAACATGAGACGGCGACTAGAATCGAATTGGGAGCTTGGGAAGTACACAACTTTTCAGCTGCCACACCCTATGCATCCAGAGGAGGGGCATCAAGAATGTGTCTACACACTACAATTCGATGCAAACTATCTCGTCAGTGGTAGTCGGGACCAGACAATGCGCATATGGAACATGCATACGCGACGCCTCGTCCGCGAACCTTTGGTTGGACACCGCGGGTCTGTACTTTGCCTGCAGTTCGATGCCAGCCCCGAGGAGGATATCTTGGTCTCTGGGAGCAGCGACTCCAATGTTTTCATATGGAAATTCTCCACCGGCGAGCTGATTCAGAAGATAACCAAGGCACATCGCGAGTCTGTCCTCAACGTCAGGTTTGACACACGCATCCTGGTTACCTCTTCCAAGGATAAGACCATAAAAATCTTCAACCGGAAACCCCTAAGATATGGAGACCTCGGCTATGTCATGCCTGATGACCCGGTAATCCCCGTCGCGACGAATATCAAACGCTACGGTTTTGAGCCCGACCTTGCGCAAGAACTGCCCGTTAAAGAGCCTTTCACGCTGATTGGCCGTCTCGAGGGCCATGGAGCAGCAGTCAACGCCATCCAGGTCCGCGGGAGGACAATTGTCTCCGTCTCTGGTGACAGGCACATCAAGGTTTGGAACTGGCCTGACCAGGTCTGCACCATGACCATCCCCGCGCACGACAAAGGAATCGCGTGCGTTGAGTTTGATGAACGCAGAATTGTCAGTGGCAGTAGCGACTATGAGGTTTGTATATTTGATGCGCCGACGGGGCTGAAAGTGGCTCAGCTCCGTGGACATGCTCATCTGGTGCGGACGGTCCAGGCTGGCTTCGGCGACCTGCCGTACAGCAAGGAACAGGACGAGGCGGAGGCTCGGGCTGTTGATGCTGAGTACTTTAGGGCAGTTGAGGCTGGCGAGGTCAGCCATGAAAACGACCGCAGGAGCCGGCGCACGAGAAGAGCCAACGCTGGCAGCTCTCGGCCAACGGAGATCCAAGCCTTTGGTGCCAAGGTGCCACCGGGTGGTGGTGGCGGGAGAAAGTATGGGCGCATCGTGTCTGGCTCCTATGATCAAAGCATCATCATCTGGAGACGCGACAAAGAAGGAGTTTGGAAACCTGCGCATCACCTACGCCAGGAAGAGGCCGCCCTCGCGGCCCAGCGGCATATGTCGTCGCAGCCCGCGCCAATGTCCACGCCGGCGCTTGGTCAGACGACCAGCGTCCCCGTCCACGCAGCGACCATGGCCCGCGGCTCGTCCTCTTCGTCACGCCCAGCCGGAGGACAACCACACAGTCTGGGGTACGGAGCGAGTACTTTGAAAGCATCCATCCTTGCGAGGTTTGGCGACGTGCAGAGACAGGTTGGTTTGTGTATGGGCCTGATCGACCACGTGGTTCCGTTGGGAGCCGCAGCACTGCAGCAAGCACTTGCAGAATACCCGGTGATGTTGGCTTACCACACATACCTGCAACGTGCCATCGAGCGCGAGCCGTCACCATTTGCCAGGGCGCAGCTCAGGCAGGCTGTGACGACAGCGCTGCTCAGCATACAGAATGGCCAATCGGAGAGGCAACGCCGCGGGCCTGAGCCGCCCGCCCAGCAACGTCTCTTTGCCAATGTTCTTACCGCCGGGCCGTCCAACGACGGAAGCAATGCCAGCGAGCAACAAGGTGGCAGTGGCCCAATGCCGGTTCCGCCCCAACCAGGATACTCTACATTGGACGGATGGACGGGCCGAATTCTTCAACCCCTTGGCCGAGCTCCCGCTGGGCCTCAGCCTGCCGGTGTGTCACACACGGGACAAGCTCTGCCGCCGCCGCCGCCGCCGCCACCGACGGCGCTGGGCGTAGCCAACGCGCAGCCTATACACCATCACCCGCATATCGCTGCTGCTGAAGTCGCTCCAGCACGCGTGTTCAAATTGCAATTCGACGCACGCAAGATTGTGTGCTGCAGCCAAGCACCGGTCATCGTGGGTTGGGACTTCTGCAACGGGGATCCTGCACTGGAAGAAGCAGCGCGATTCTTCGCGACGGTCGACTAACCAGCGACGCCATGATGCCGGGCTTTGGCGCTGGTGGCGACACATGACTTTACGAATGCATTTATCGTGGACAGTCTAACGAGCAGCTGCATTCGTAGTGGAGCTTGGGCCGTCATTACTTTGGAGCGTGAAGTGTTCGAATGGGGCAATACTTTAGCCATAGTGCACTCAGGGAGCCTTGTCTTGCATGTACACTGTAGTGACGGATTGTATTGGCCGCAATGCATTCATCGGCATAAAGCGACTCCCGTATACGTTTCAAAAGACAGTAGTATTCTGCTTTACGTGTGAGTGTCACCAGCCATGATAACTGTGAACGCCTCGGCGCCCTTCCCTCCCCCAGCGGGTGATTGTTGTCTGATAGTGTTCATTAGCTTTGGTCCGCCCAAGATCGATGGGCGGGGGGCCATTCTACAGAAACTGGGGACTAAATGAGTCAGGGGTACCATGCGCTTTGAACTATCATTTATTGTTGGTAGCTGAAAGACTGACTTCTGCGCGGGTAGGAGACAATTAGTGCGAGGCGTAAAGTCCACGCTCTGGCCCGAAGTTGATGAGACGCTCCGCAGTGGTGGACAGTGGACGCGCTGTCCACCAATATGGTCAGCATCCCGCGGCACCAAGTAAGCAATTGTCCAGGATAGTTCACTAATTGCTAGAGACAGCTAGCCGACGGGCATCGCCGTGTTGTGTTGCATGAGACATCCCTGAACGGTATAAGTTGTGCCGGCGAGAGCAGCATTCGTATATGCAGCACCACTCTGATCTCAACAATCTACAGAGGCGCAAGCCCTGTTTCTATTACCCTCTAATACTTACCTTCAACTATGAATAGCTCTCGCTTAAGCCGTGTCTGACTAGTACGGGATTCTCGACATGCAAGACGTGGACCGGCGATATGGGTTTCATACCGCGAGTGTCAGACATGTATGACTTGCAAGCCATTGATCGCGACGGTTGGCATACGCGGCTTGGTTGGGGGCGGAAGCCGTGGCCAAAGCCAACAAAAGTCAGCGAGTACGAGCCATTGCCCAAAGGGCTGAGCAGTAAGAGCATTTCGGCTGCGCGGCTGGTAGTGCAACAGGATCCCGTGAATGCCAGTGTTATTCACAAGGCTTGTACAAAGTTATGCAGACCACCAGGGGCAGACTTGCACTCGTGGTATTGAAGTGTGCTCCGACCAAAGCACGCCTAAATGACAAGGACATTTATCGATCTTGCAGTGTGGACTATCCAGCCGCCTGCTTGACCTTATCCTCCATTTGCGGAGGCTCGTCGACAAACTCGGGAAGCACCTCATCTTGTAGGAACCCTGGGACGGCGCCGCCCATCTCCAGCTCGAGCTCCTGTTCCATGCCCAGGGCCTCGAGCTCAGCGTCGAGCTCCGTCTCGTCAACCTCGTCGGGGATGTCGTAGCTGCGGGCCAAGCTTTCTTGGATCTCATTGCCGACGTCCATGAGATCGGCCATTTCGTCCTGCAGGCGCTCGATCTTGTCGATGTCTATCTTGCCATACTGCTTGCGTAGCTCTTTATTTGTCGTCTTCATGGCGTCGACCTGAGTCATGACATTCTTGAGGTTGTCCTGCATGCTCTGCGCCTGCTCCATGTTCCAGACTTGCGACTCGAGCTTGTCCTTCTCCGCCTCGTATGCTTTGCGCCGTTGCAGCACTTTGAGGGCCTTTTGTTTGATGGCGGACTTTCCCGGGCCTTCGCGCATTTTGGAGAGCTTCTCCTGGTAGGCGGAGAGCTCGCCGTTGAGCGCCTTGAGCTTCGTGTCGATGGAGGCGATGCGTGTGTCGATGTTGGTGATGGCTCCCCCGAGCGTCGGCTTGGGCCCCGCGGGCTTGGCACCAAAGAGACGGTTCATGGTGAATGGATACGCAGGAATTGTTTCTCGTCAGGGGGTTCAGTGGTGGCGGGAAGTACGAGGGCTGCGAAAAGGTGTGGTCTGTTGCTGCGCGGTCAAAGTAATAAAGGCTGAGGGATGACGTTGGCGCTGGAGGCTCCAGTCTTGAGACCAGCGGAGGGAGGGGCAGCCAGCCGTCGCGCGCCAAACCCCCACATCAAGATGATGAGTCATCATCGACATGCTTGCAAGCGCGCCCGGATGAAGATGCGAAGCGCCTACAAGGAGATAACTCCTAACTTGGTAAATGGAGACAACTGGTCGCAAAGCCAGGGTACAATGTATAGCAAGTAGGTATCTCTAGTGTCTGCTAGGTATAGTATTGACGCCAGACTTGAGGTTCGTTAAAGACTGTAATTCAACAGCACTAGGTCAATTGGTGCAGACGCTTGATACCTGATGGTGCGGGTATGGCATGATGAAATTTGCGACCATAGAAGCAAACCATCCAAACGTATGAGCACGGCGAACAACAATAGCTATTGACCACAATAGTGAATGAATGCATCGAAGCATGGGTCCCGCTGCTAAATAACCAGTGATTCACAGATTGTCGCCAAGCAGCTGGCGACAATTACCTAATTAGGTTTAGCGCGTAGGTACCTGGCCTGGCTGCAGCTGGTAGGATGTAAACAAATGTTTCTCCCGCCCCGTTCAGACGGGTTTCTTGCAACTCTCATCACCACACGCGCGTGCCTTCAGCTTCTTTTTGCGTTGTTTCTCGTCTTCGGCGCTCTGGTACTGCATTCGACAGCTCAACTCACCGTACTCAAGTGATACATACCCTTGCACATCCTTCGACGATATCTCCGCAATATCTTGCCCGCGATTGCACGCGTCTCAAATCATTTGCGACATTCGGTCCCGCTTCACGACCGCCATCATTCCACCCGTTTTCGACGCGCTTTATGCCCTCGAACAAACCAGTTCTACGCTCATAGTTCTGCCCCGCTGCGACTATATGCAAACTGCTCACCGTCTCAATCTTCCACCGATCTGAACCACGGCCACTTTGTCGTCGGTTCGATGGACGCGACGGACTGCCCGGCCGCTGCTGGCGGGCTGCCGCTCGCGAATATGTAAGAAACTCCACGAAACCTCGCAGATGCGGCATGGCTAACGCGTCATGTTTTAGATCCCCTTTACCCACATTCTTCATTCGGTTCTTTCCTGCCACTGGACACCAAACCACCACTCAGATTCCAACCGGCGCGCCGCTTTCGCAAACCATGTACGTGTCGCAACCCCCCCTGTTATCAAGTACTGTCACTGACCCTCCCCTTTAGCCGCTGGACGTCCTGCCTTGCCCTCAGAGATGCGCTCTATCGTGCTCCCGCATGGACTCGCGTGCCCGCCGAATCTCGTATTCCTGCCAAGCCCTTCACCATCATGAAGAAGATTGGCATGCCAACGCGATACATCGCGACGACTCGACCTGCACAGCTCCTCACAGGACAACAACCTCTAATCCAGGATGCGAAGCTCGAACTGCCCTCTGCGAAGCGTCGGCGCCTGAATCAATACACACCTTCTGCCAACGAAATGGAGATTCACGCCTCGCCTCAGTCTACGGCTGAAATAATCAATGCTTTTATGCAAGCCAAAGGTACGTTTGCTATGTGCTTTCCACGCAAAAACCTTGCTAACAATGGATCAGTGGATCTCGCTAACCATATGCTCGCCCTGGACCCCGAGATTCTCCTTCAAGACATTGAGCAGCTCAAGAAGCGTGCCACCACCTCTACCCCAGCAAAGCGACACATTGACCGCAACTATCATATCGAACAACACGGCCTCGTTGGTGGTTATCGGCTTCGTGGCTACGACCAAGTTTGGCATATTGTCCTGCACACCATTCAGTCTGACACCCGCCATGTCAACCTCAAAGCGGCTGCGATTGCAGAGGTCTCGGCAAACCTCCAGGAGCTGCGCCGGAACCCGCGCAAGCTCATCGCCTACCATGGTATTCCCGAGCTGTCCGACATCGCGGACGTCACAGAGCCTGAGAGCTCTTTGGCTCTCATGAGGCCCCCCGAGCAGCCCGCCGACGCAAAGTCTCCCACGAAGCGGGAGCCTCAGCCTTCGAGCCCCATAAAGGCTCGAAGGCTGAGCGACACCATAGTGCCTCTGCCGCCGGCGTCAAGCCCGAGAACAGAGCCCTCGCCGACCAAGTCGGCTTCACCCCCGTCGACACCATTTGTCGACACCCCGGTGCCGCGGAAAATCGTGGCGACCTCGCCTTCCCTGAAGGCGACAGCGGCTACCGCCGCTGTAACAGGGTCGCCACGCCGCGAGGAATCCCCCACCAAAGGGGAGAAAGACACGAGCCCGTCGGTGTTCGCGTTCCCATCGCCGCCAGACCGGCCAGTGGCCCCAACGCCCTCTCGTTGGAACCGACAGGATCCCTCGACACCCCAAACGGGGTTGTCTGAGCGCCGAGAGTCGGGTTTGGGCTTGGTGGACTCGATTCCACCAACCCCGGCCCTTCCCTCGGCGCTCAGGGGGATCAACGCCGGCGAGGGCGAGGTGTTCAACTTCGGTTGCACCTCGTCCTCGTTCACCGCGCTGCCCACATCGGGTAGCCTGGCCGCCTCAGGCGGCTCACGGCGTGGCGGCGGTTCCAGCAAGAGGGGCCACCGGAAGAGCGAGCCGCTGCTCCGCAGCCTCCAGCGGAGCTGGACGGGTGGGCGCCCGTCTCTGTCGCCCACGAAGCTGTCGTCTGACGCGGCTTCGCCTGGTGCCGACACCGCTGGAGGCAGCCGGCGCGGGGGTGTGCACACTCCCGACATGGCCAACACGCCGGACATGAGCAGCAGCAGCGTCGAAACTCCGGCGCTCTCTTGGGGCAAGTTGACTGGCCGACCTCCTGCTCCTATTCGAGAGACGCCCAAGATGTCCCGCGGCGTCTTCAATGTCGACGCTCGTCAGAACCTTGACATCTTCAGGGAAGTCCAACGCGGGGGTGACGCGGCATCGGCGGTCGATTATTTGGCCAAGATGGCCGAGGAGAAGTGCGGTGGCCAGGCAAAGGTCATGATCGAACAGGCGATGGGCAAACTATTCGTGCGGTTTAAGCTACCTCTCGAATACGCGTCGAAGTTCGCCGACACCCAGAGACATGACGAAAGTCGCTTTACCGTCACGCCGTCGGCGATATCCTCCTCACCTCGTGTGAGGTTTCCCGCTCCTCAGATGATCTCGCAAAGCGCAGTGTCGCCGGCAACCCCTTTCTGGCATCCAGCATCTATTCACGATGCAAGCAAACAACGCATGGCGACTGTCGATCCCGATTTCGCGGGGCAGGACCAGACTTTGGCTGTTGCAGCCTTTGAGTCCCCGACAGACGTTCCTGCGGACACCCCTCCCGACGTGACGTCGTTGAATCTTCATTCAGCCAATACTACCCAACTCTTGCAAACTCCCACGATGACCGGAATTGCGTTTGCTTCCAGTCCCGGTGCTGCTACGCAAACGCCTGGTCTATTCCCTGCTCTACAGAGCCCCGCCTTGCATTCCAACCCCGACGCACCCAAGAGTTCCGATGCGCTTGCATCGGACTCAGCTGTCGCGGAGACGACACAAGTCACAGCCGCTATTCAAAACACCTCTACATTCACGCCACTTGACAGCTCTGGACAGCGCTCGGCGAAGACCAAGGCCTCCATGCCGACTGCAGGGCAAGATCAAAGCCAGGAGAGTCAGCAAACGAAGCGTGTCGAATTTGACAGCCCCGGGAGGGATTACATGCGAGACTTTATTATGCGTGCGAAGCCTAAGCGGCTCTCCACGACAGAGACGGGATCTCCCATTGCGCCGCCATCGAAGCGACAACCCTTGGTGGCTAAGAGCCCCAACACGGAGAGTCCGCAAAAGGCCAAACGTAAGGCTGACGAAGACGAGTTGGCTCAAGATCCGACTCCACTTAAGAAGGGAGCTGGGCGCCTCTCCAAGCGAACGCGCCGTCACAAAGAATTTGAATCTGATGCCGATACCGATCGTCTCATGGACGGAACCGACACGTTGGCCAAACTTGAAGTAAATGACAAGACCGCCAACCGACTCGCTGAGGGCGCCGATGGCGAGCAGGACGCGGCGGAGATAGAGGAAGCACCGGTGGCAAGACGATCATCCCGATTGCGCAGTCAGAAACAACCAGCCAGTGCGCCCAAGTCATCGATCCCAACGGCTATTAAACTTGGAGCGCGCTCAGGCGCCGGTCGTGGTGCTGGTGTGAAGCGAACCCAGACAGACGTATCGTCGCAGACTCGAGAGAACACGCGCAAGAATAAGGGAAATGCAGAACATCCCTCTGAGGTGCTGGCGAGACAATCGTCTGAGTCTGACGAGACGGAGGTGGCCGCGGCAGACACGTCCAACAAGAAGAAGCCCTCTAAGAAAGGCACGAATGTTGGCTGGAAGGAGCCTTTGGTCGCCCACAAAGAGGAGAAGACAGAGAAGCCCAAAAGAGGCAGAACTTCCAAAGCTAAGGCCACTATTGGAAATACAGGCATCGCGAAGCCGGCGGCATCAACTAAATCCTCTGCGACTGCGACAAAGCAGCGAAGTGCCAAGGTGGCGGCGAAGATGGGAATGTCGGGAAATGGCACGCCCGCTCGACCCGCACGCATTACGAGATCATCGGCACGAAACCAGCAGTGAGCCGAGCTGCCCAATGTGCCTGCAACGAAGGACATGATTAGCATTGTTTTGGGAGTTGGGTGGTTGGATTTGCCGTAACGCGTTTCGCCCAGTTCAAGGCGCACGAAATGGGTTGTAGGGGCAATTTGCCTTGGTTTTAGGCGACACGGCGTTATCAGGATGTTGTTGAGATACCACTGGAGCGTGTTTGAGTTTTTGGTTTGACATTGTACAAGGCACAAGAGGATCAGGTTACATACGGGGCCCAAGATTGAGTCGCGCCATCACAGCGACAATGGGCCTGGCTGAAGGGGGCTGGTCTGGGGCACGATTTCAGGTTGTCCTAGTTTTGCCGAGAGAGTAGGAAGGGCAGGCAGATCCAGGTCACGATGCTGATGGAAATTCCCGGATTGGCATATTCGGTTGAGGTCGTGAATGAAACTGTTTGATCATAATGCATTCTGCTCTCATGACTTGTGTGAAGGCCTGAAATATCGACGGAGAACATGTCTTTTCGCCAGTCTCGACGTGTTGCTGCTTAGAATGCAGCTGGACTGCAGCGGAGTCAAGAAGGTCGTCCAATGTTCCCTTGGCAGCCTTCACGGAACATCCGAGGCCCAAGTTGAGGACGGTACTGAGCCAGCAGCAGCAAGCCTGAAGAGTGCTTACAGCTTACACGCCCCTAACATATGACGACTGCGTGGCTGCCACGGAAGATGAAGGTTTTCGTATTTTCTGAGTCAGACTTGCTACAAAACCTCTTATCTCGGGGCAGAAGTTTTCGTATCCTCCTCTCAACCATGTAACTCAAAGCTTCCCCGTCTCCATGTCTTCTCCCGGTGCCTTGTACCAGGTAAACAGTTCCTTCATCTTGCTGAAGAGAGCAGTGCCTGAGTTGCCATGCTTGCAGCTGCCGCTGCGGAACCACGACCTGACGCCGCTGAGGTACGTCTCACAGCCGTCGTCGACCACGTCCATGAGCTCGCTGTCGATGCCGCCGGCGTCCTGGTACTCGAGGCGGCAGATGTCCCAGCCGCGGGCCTCGCGGCCGTAGAACTTGTCCCACTCGGCGAGGGAGCGCTTGCCCGCGACGCCGACGCCGCACTCCCGGTCGAGGTCGTCCATGGCGGCCATGAACTCGACGAGGGAGGCCGAGTTCCAGTCGACAAAGTTGCACACGTAGGCGACGGCGCCGCGGTGCAGCGCGAAGCGGGCCGTCTGCGGGGGCACCCAGTACAGCGGTGACTCGAAGAGCAGGTTCAGCGCCGCGTGGTAGTCGGACGACGTCATGTTGCGCGTCGCGGGGTCGCGGCAGAAGGACTTGCCGTCGGGGATGGGGAGGGCCTCCCGGATGGGTCGCAGGCACGCCTCCCCCTGGCAGCGTGGGGGAATGGGCACGCCTTGTTGGCGGGCGGAGAGGGCGGCGGTAGCGGCCGCAGGAGTGTCTGTTGTTGTTGTTCTTCTTCTTGTGTCGGGACCGGACATGAAGTCACGTCGGATGATGTGATGGTGGTGGTGTCCTATGGCGTTGTTGTCGTTGTTGGACTCATCGGGGATCGCGTCGTAGACGCCATCTGGGAGGGAGCTGTCGATGCGGATGGCCGAGGTGAGAACAATAGGGGCGATGGTGGTGGCCGCGACGAATGCAGTGGAGGCCTTCATGATGGCAATGGAAGCGAATAATAATCGCAGTCGTATGGAAATCCAGCTCGTGGCCGGATGGGAAGTTGCAAATGCCCATATTTATCTACCTATACAAAGCGCGGTGTGGTGTCTGTGTGTAAGGTTGTCGAATACTCAAACTTACACCCGAGTAGCACAAAACCTACTGGTCGATGGCCTACGAGCGGCCAAACTCTGAGCCGTCACTATGCAGTAGTGTGATTACAGAAATGTAAAGGCTTCTAGCTTCTAGCGATGATTGATTATACGACTCGCGCACGGGGTGTGGGCATGAAGCCATCACCATCTGCTGTCACGGCAATGGAAGTAGGCTCTGACGCGGTTGCGTGTCTGTCTGCCATGTTGCACCTGTGTCAACCCTGTATTCGGTGCCAGATCGGAGCCTGGCATCAGAATGACGCTCCGAGCCCCCGAATTCCCACGATAGGAAGTCTCGTTGGTGGCATTGTCGTCATCATGCCTTCAGACTGGTGGGAAGGCATTGCTGCAAAAACCAGGTCCTCGCCAATAAACCGGGGCAAGGGTCCGGTGCGGTACGAAGTACAGTAGTAAGCATGCCGCGCGCACCTCACCTGCCCTGGGAGCGAGCTTACTTATTTGGTAGGGCTGAGCAGGGGAAGCGTCCCCAGCGTTCTGTGTATTTTCCCGGGGTGGCGCAGCGATGACATCACCGACGCATGCATGGCCAAGCCCCGTGGTAACGTTGGTGCTGGGTCAGGCGGTGCAGGTAAGGGTCAGACATGCCGTGCCGGGCCGGCAGATGATGGAACAGGGTAATGGCAGGAGTTTGGAAGCACGCCGGAGAGAAAGGGCCTTGTGGCGGATGACGGGGTCATTTGGCCCCCCCTGTTTCGCCGCATCGCCCCGGACATGGCATTCCTGGAGGCGGGGATGCGAATGTGCGATGCTGGGCCACATGGGAGTTTTGAGGCAGGCAAGGCAGGACGCCCAGCAGGGCCGCGCCACGGGGAGCTGTACGTAGTGCAGCGCCTAATAAGTTGGTAACTCAAATGGCGCGTCATGCCGTCAGGGGAAGGCAAAAGGCGCCCGAGAAATCATGACATGGTTGCGTCATGACGATGGAGGAGCTCCGGGAGATACCAAAAGGCGGCGAGCGCAAATGTCGGAGACTCGGCATCCGGAGGGGCAAACGAACAAAGGCGCGTGGGGGGCTTGGGGGGCTTGGGGGGGGGGGGGGGAACACCAGATGGGGCCGCTTGGTCGATGATGCAGCGGGCGACTGTTCGTTTGGCCGCCATTTGCCCGGGCGGGATCCTTGGTTCGGTTTGGGGATGGGGGGGGGGGCAAACTCGGATCTGGGGCATCCAGATGGGATCCGAGTTACGCGAGTTCCGAGTACAAGCGGCCCATGTACTTTTTTCTTTGTTTCGCCCACGATGGAATCAAGTGACGCGGTCGATTTGTTTGTTGGGTCTCGTACTTGGAAGCCAAGCCCTCGTTTGAGCCCATCTGGACTGGACTGGACTGGCCATGACCATGGGTGCCTTCTGTGTATCCTTTGTTTTCCCCCCCCGTCGCACCAGACTCGGGAATGCCTCCCCTTGGCTTGCTTCCAGGGAGCAGGGAGGCGACTGTAACGTTGGGCAGTTAGTACTACGACGACGACGACGACGACGACAATTGTGAGAGACGCCGACGGCCTAAAGAGGCAACCCGACACCGCCTCCACAGCCACGCACGGCGCCGTCATTGACGCCCCGTCACGGGGTAGGAGACCGACCGACCGACCGCCATGATGGCGAGAGCCTGCATGTCTGTCCGTGTGCGGTGAACCAGCCGCACACTGTATGGGCTTGATGCTGCCCGCTGCTGCTGCCGTCAACCTCGATGGCGTGCCCGCTGTCAGGATGGCCTCGACGAATGTCTGCCTACCTAGCAAGGGCACGTACCCACGAAGCGAGAACAGGCGCTGGTGTTAATTAACGTTGGAAGCCCAGAGCCTGGAGGCCTGAGCCGGGTTTACGGGCACAGCGTCGCTGTTCGTGTAAGCAACCTCTGTGTGCCAGCCTGCCAGCCTGCCAGCCTGCCAGCCTGCAGCAGGTCGACCAGGGGCTTGAAACTACGCCAAGCCCATAACTCAGGCTCGTCACCTTGCTCAGGGTAAAGCAGCGATAGCTCAGGCTCCGCGCTCAAAACGAATTGGGACTGACCGAGCTGTCGTGTATGACTATTGAGGTAAGTTAGGTGGGTGCCCCAACGGGCGTCTTGCGTCCCCCCCCCCCCCGGGGGCTGTCACGGCCCTGTGCCGTGCAGTACGCACGACACGCGTGCAGTGGGCGGGGCGGGTTTTTTTTTTGCTGACGATGGACTCGACCACATCCCGATCAATGTTATTAGAGTCGCGATCCGCTGACGCGACGTCACCCCGCAGCAGCACGGCCGCAGTCGACTCCCCAGAGGCTTATCGTATACGCGTATGTATTGCCGAGTCCTGTCCAGGGCGAAGACGCAAGGCTACATGACCCTGCCCCGCGTGACGCGGCAGGCGACCGACGGCAATAACTGGCACAGGTCAGATAATGCCATCGGCGGCGCATCATGGGATTGTGTTGCCCGCTCCCCGCGCGCGGTGCCATGGCCAAGGAAACGCGCCAAAAGCAGGATGGACTGGATGGACGAACGGACGGATGTCGGCCGGTCCAGCAAGCGGGCTGGAGCTTACGCGCGATTGGAGCCCCTCCCCCGCGTCGCATGTTGTTTTTGACTACCAAGGTAGGTGAACACTTGGGGGTGCCGAGGTGCCGTTGAGCAGAAGTGTACTGTAGTAATAATGAGTGACAGCTCTGGCGAACCAGCAGCAGCTGCCGGGTAGGGGCGTGAAGTTTCGACAAATGCTACTGAGAGCGTGTGGTGTTTGGGGGGGGGGAGGCATGGATGGGCGTGCCCCGGAGGACGGTTACATGTGACGCGTCGCTGGTCATCTCCCGCGCGAGCAAAGCGAACGCGCCCATGCCGTTATGCGAGCAAGACGTGCGCATGTGGTTGCAGAAGATCGTCGGCGACTGGCATGTCGCCATACTAAGTTGGTTGATTCCGTTGACGACGTTGCAGACACCCATGTGCACATCACGGATGTGAGTAGTACATGGGTACGTACTCCAGACGTGCGTGTGCCACATGAAAAAGCAAAGAGCAGCGCACGCCAGAGCAGCAGGAGAACCACAGAAGAGGGAGGAAAAAAAAGAGAAAAGGCCTGACCAAGAGCCGCATCGGCAGGTCGGCGTGGCACAGCAGCAGGCACGTCAGCACCAGTCAACAGCAGCGGGCTCTTTGGCTACAGAGCGAACGCGCGCCTTCTTGCAGTGCAGTGCAGTGCAGTGCAGTGCAAGACAACCCGGCGCCCATATGAGCCCAGTTTGCCCCCGGGGGGTTAAATACTGTACGCTGGAATAAAGCTGGAATAAGCTTCCGTCTGCCTCAGCTCCCACGCCCGGGCGACCGACATTTGCTCGACACGTCGCCAGTTCGAGGGTCACCGAACTGCGGCACGCCCAATGAGGCAGCCGGCTGTCCCTCCCTTTTGCGTGGATGCGTCCACCCACGGGCGAGTCAGACGGCGCAGGCGGCCCTATTTTCAGCCCGCCGTGATATTGAAAGGCAAGTTCGTAAAAAACGGGCACCCGCCGCACCGCACCGCACGGCACCGCACCGCACCGCACAGCGCGGTACTAGTCGGAGTACATGGTGAGCTGGTCACCGCGCCCCATACGTGCTTCAATAAACTTGGTATCTTGAGCTTTTGTTGTCCCTTTTTGGTCGGTCCCTTCCCGCCCCCGACGTATGTAGTACGTACTGTACGTCGCCCAGCGTATAATAGGTATCATTAGGCTGCGCTGGCTGCTTGATCCGACGTAGCGCGCCCCCGCCCCAGCTGCCGTTTACAGGCCCTGGCCGCGTCGCTGACAGCGCCGCCCGCTCTCCGCTGCGACCCTCGGCTGACGGTGGTTGGGTCTGATGGGTCCAGGGTGCCCGCAAGACGAGCCGCCCCCGCGTTTTGCGGAAGGCAGGCGGGGTACCTACATACTAGCTTTCGGCGGGCGACCCAGTTGCCACTGTGCAGTGGCGAGAAGGGAGTTGAGCGCGCGGTCGCTGGATGGCTGGGAAGCGCGCGCCCGCCGCTACCTAACAAGATACCAAGAGAGTATGGTACTATGGAGAGAGTAAGAAGTACTAATGCAACGAGGCAACGGAAGTGCTACAAAGTACTACCCCCTTGAGGGGGCGACTCAACAATCAAATGACTGTCCGGCGCAGCGCCGTCCAGTCGCGCTGCCGATAAGTGAGGGGTCCCGTCAAAGCTGGAGCCGCGATGGAATGTCAGGGCTTATCTTATTGATCTGCCCCTCCCCAAGTCGAGATGGCGTGCCCGCGAGACACCGCCATGGGCTGGCATCGGGGCCACGCTCTGACCGAGGCGCCCATCACCTGCCGCCGCGACACGAGACCTGCCCGCCGTGTCACGGCGTACGGTACGGGCGGGCGTGTTTGCCGCTCTCATGGTGTTGCCCTATTGGGGAGACCCAAGATAGGGCGGCGGCGGCGCTGCTGATGACGGACGTGCTGATACGCATGGGTCTGGGAGGTGCGGGGACTGTGCTGCCTGGGCAGACGCTCGCGCAGCAACCCGACATGAAGGAGCGGCAGAGCCCTTGCGCTGGGACAGGACATAGCACTGAAATAGTAGTAGACGACGCGGCAGGGTGAGATCACGGACCCGCGTCGGCTGAGGCTGCAGCTACAGGTGACTGGGGACTCGGAGGTACGTACTACGTACCTATAGAGGTACAGCTGGCCTTCAATTACACGCCAGCCTGGGCACGCTCCAGCGCAGCGCAGGACAGCCTTCAGCGACGTTCATGTCAGCCTTTGGCTAAGGTAGGTGGCCGCCGCTCGGCCGGCCGGTGCGCGCGCACAGTGTCGGAGCAGTACTTCCTCGCCTTGTCACTGCCCCCGTACCGCTCCGAAGTGGCGCCCCCGCCAAGCCCCCGGATCGACGGCGACTCATCATTCCTGCCTTGCCCGCCTGCCTTGCCGCCTGCTCCTTCCGCCTCGTGGACAGTGGACATGTTCTCCGTTCCGAGCGGTAGTTATATACATGTCGTAAGCCTCGCTTCTTCTCCTTCATCGTCGCTGCTCTGCTTCTTTCCTTTCCTTTTCCCGCGCCTCGCGCTTCACTTCCATCCACCGTCACCAAAAACCATCACGATCCATCAGCGACCACCCCACGGGCAGCAGCGCACATAGCCCTTCTAGCACTCGGGGCGCCCGCGCAAGGACACGCACAGAGACACACACGCAACGCGGCTCCGAGCCAAACGACACCACACGGCTCGCCCACCACCTCCTCCGAGCTCGCACCCACCCACCCACGCCGCCACCTGCCTCCACCGTCTCACGCCTCAACGGGCAACCGGTGGGCCCTTGCTCCATTCTCTCGCAGCCATATCCCTTTTCCGGCTGGAACCGGTGCCACCTCAAGGCTCGCCGTTGATATACTCTGACTCGACCCCCGACCATCGGGCCTCTGACCCTTTTCTCGCTCCTGCGCATAAACACCATCGTCGCGCACCTTTAACCCCCCGGGAAGCCTTTCCTCCTTTCGTCAGAGAGGCAGAGCATTCGAGATCACTCCCCTGCGCGACTATCGGATTCCACGCAGGCCCAGCCCCTTTTGCTTGGCCAACACGGTTGCGTTCCACTCTGGCTCCGCAATTTGTTTACTTTGGTCGATCCCCTCACCTCTTAAACTTCGACGCTCACCGACGCGCTATCGAGCGCAGCTGAACACCTCAGCCGCAACCCCAGTCTCGCCACATCAGCACTCAAAAAGGCATCGACACCTGCTCCATCTCAGCTATCCCAGCATTTGTCGCAACAATCAAACGCAGACCATTCTCGCGAAACTGGCTGGCCAGACTGTCGAAAAGAAATCTGCCACCGTCAAGGACACGTCGGCTTCATCTCACACAAAGAACGCCGTGTCGAACCACAGTGGTGACGCCGAAAAAATGTCGCCCAAGACGGAGGCGACGTACTACCTCGTGCCTAACCTGCAGGCTCTCGACCCCTCGGCGCGCGAAGTCGACCTTAATGCCCACTCATGGGTGCAGCCCATCATCATCGAGGACGAGGACCTGCAGTTTGGCGGCAAGTCGCTGAGCGCATGGTACGAGGAGGAGCGGAGACGTCTCAGCAGCGGCAGCAGTGACGACGGCAACGAGCAAACGCACCGCTCCTACGATGAGGAGCGTAGAGGGCGTGAGCGCACGCGGAGACATCATCACCACCATCACCACCACCAAAAGGAGACCAAGCACAAATCATGAGTGAGGCCCGACTGGTGCTCCTTCATACGACCGCTCGACTCATCCGCCTCCACTCGCCGATGGTCAGTCTCGTTGATGAGGCATCGACTATTCCTCCACCCTGGCGTCGCATCTCCCTTCTTCTCTGGCCACTGCTCATCACGCGGCGCCGCAACCTGCTACCACGACAGACATACGATACACTACATCTGCATCTTCATCCCGCTCATAGAGGAGCCATAGATTGATCTCTACTTAATCTTTCTCTGCACCACCACCGCCATGACATCAGACGACTACTATGATCGATACGATCTTGCAAACGAGGCCACCCTCATTTGACACGCACGCACTATATTCCTCCGCCCCTACGTATTTTTTCTCTCTTTTCGACTTACGGTGCATCGTGGGTGTTTTGTGGGACTGCTGCATTCGCGCAGTGGCGTTTAGGATCTGCATATGCATGAGCATGTCGGCTACGCTATCATGACGCCTGGCATACTTACCGGACACGACGTGAAGGAGATTTGAAGGAACGGGATGCTGTCTTATAGGTTCGACGCTGCTGGAACACGGCGTTGCGGAGGGGAGGGGCGAAGGGAGCGGGCGGACGGCGCCAGCCTGTCTAGCTTTACTCATTCAACTGAATGGCAGAAATACCATAAGGAAATTCTCTTTGAAAAAATTGGACCTGGCGCATCTATCGTGTGTCGTGAGCAACAGCGGTGGCATGCCATGGGGCGGTGAGCGCACCGCGGTGACGATGGCGCGCATCACATCCACGTCCCCCCGCGGACATGGAAGCGTGGAGGCGTCGCCGCTTCCGGTGCGGGTGCGGTGTGGTGCCATGCGACGCGGGTGCGCGGGGCGAGGTCCGCGGTCTCCGCCCTGCTTCTTCCCACGCGGTGGCGGCAACACCGGAGGTGGGCTGCGGTGGGGCCGTAGGGCGGCCGCCGCCGCACCGCCGCCACCCACGATGCCGCCTTCTCGTTACCTATGTAGCATCCAAACATTTGTAGTTGCGCGACTCGGACCCGGCTTGGTGGCGTTGCATTCTCGCAGGCAGGCCCGTTGTAACCCCGAAAGAGCAGAACCACGAAAGGGTCATTGTGGGTGTCCATTGGAGAGAGCAGACAGTACAAACTGTATAAAGTACACGTCAAGTACGGGCGTAGCTGGGATTTTCTTGTTACTGTGGATCGGGGCGGGGGCGGGGGCGCGGCCGGGAAGAGAGCGAGGGGCGGTGAAGGTCGGTTCTCGTTGCCCCGTGACGTGCATCCTCTGCCAAAGTCCCGTCTCTACGGAACGAAGAAGAAGAAGAAGCCGTGTCTACTACTAAGCTAACTTAGGCCCTAGAGCACGCAAGGAGAACGACATCGTCTCCGTTTGGGCACCGGGATGAGCGGTCTGGAAAAACTCCCTCTGAGACTTCTTTTTGTTTTTGTCAATGGCAGACCAAGTTAGTTAGTGCAGTAGGCATAAGCATATGTCTATTGCTGGAGGCAGGCAGACAGACAGGCAAACAGAAAAGGCGTCGGTATATGCCCAGGTGCGGTGCGGTGCGGTGCGATGCGCATGCGCCTATACATAGCAACCACGTAAGAAGGGGGGTTCCTGGGGGCGGGCTTGCGCGCGCGAGCGAGCGCGTGGTTTGATGATTGTGCATATGTACAGGAAAGCACAAAGTACCGTGCTGTGCTGTCTATAGCATACTTTAAGCATGATGCATGTCGAGACGCTTGCGCGTGCATACATACATACGTACGTACATATATACGAGCCGGGCGGTCTCAAAATTTCGTGCACTGGCCGGTCCGCTGCCCGTGCTTCGGCGGCGGCGACGCGCGCCTCCCCCACCCGCCCGTCCGTCCGCCCAACACGTGGCGCGGAGCAGGGCGTCGATGAGTCGCGGGAAGCGGCCCTGACTCGTGGGTCACCGCTTTGTTTGAGAAACGGGGGGCGCGAGATTCGTCACTTTTTTCTTTCTTTTCCTTTTTCCTGGGCTGCGTAGCTTGAACACACGTTAGTGAATTGTGGAGGAGAAAAGTGCAGTACGGGGGAGGGAATATCTCGGCCCTCTTTGGTGGGTTATATGGCGTTGTGCGAGCCGTAAAAATTGTTCCAGCTCCTCCGTCCTCCCTCCTGCTTGCTTTCTCGCCCCATTGCGCTACCGCTCCGGCCGGAGGGGAGGAGAGGGGACGGGAGGGGACGGGTAATTAACCCCCGGGCCGGCCGGGTTCCCCCCCCACTTGCACCGGCGATGGACGACGGAGCGCACGGGCTTGCCGAACAGACGGGCCCCCCTAGCCCGCCCCGTAGGACCGGCGCGGGAGTCCGCGGCGATCCGTCAGAGCAAATTGGCGGGGGTCAGGCCGGCCGGCTGACTGCTTGCTTTGCTTGCGTGCATACAATGTCCCTTCGAAGATGGGGGTTTTCCTTTCCTAGCCGCGCCGCTTGAACAGGTGCATGAGAAGTACGTATAGCTAGCTAGCTATTTTCTCTTTTGCCAATGATGCGTTGGTCGGAACGGCAGAATCGGTATCATCGAGAACTCCTGCTAGACTATCACGGTGTTTTTGTTTTTGCTTTGTGGCTGTTGCCCCTTCCAAGTCGGCGGCTTGCGTGGAGTGAAATGCTGTCGAATAAAAGTCACCACATCTTCATGGCTGCGACCAGTTTGACACCGGTGAAAGACGCGCTGTGGCCGAGGACGTCGCCGCGGATCCTAGGTAGAAAATTCTCCCGACGATGACGAGCCAGTCGCAGCTTCCACGACCACATATCACTCCTTGCTATAGTCCTGCCGCGGCTGGCTTTGTCACGTCTCCAAAGTCTCAGTTGGGGGTTTTCCATCAGAACTGTCTTGTACATATATGTGTGCGTCTAGGGAGATACAGCTGACAAGGCCTTAGCCGCAATCAGGCGTCTTCAAGCCCCCGAGACTGCATATCAACCAACGCCCGCCGCGGAACCAGACATGTTTCCCCGTCTCCGATTGACAAGATGTCATTTGAGTACTCGGGCGGAGCTTCATCCGGAAGATGGGGATTGCGGAGTCGTCAGGCCCATTTTCATCAGAAAGCCATCACTGTATGCGTGAGTGAGGCACAACAGCTTAGAGGTTCAGCTAGCCTGACGGGGTCAATCAAACCACAAGAACCGCAACCGGAATCACCGGCCTCCGCCTACGCGTGTTGTAAGAATGAACACCCCCTAAGATGGCGTTTCGTGATTCCTCTCCTAGTCCCCGCCACGTTTTCGGCTTGAGAAAGTGAACAACAGGGAACCCCTTCGCGCCTAGAGATCAGGCTGTCAAGCCCCTCCGCCCCGGCGCCGCGACCGAGAGGCACAGGTAGCGGCGTCACTCAACAACCCACGACGTGCGTCTGTGCTGCTCGGCCGTCTGTGCCTCTGTGCCGCATGATGCGGACGCGGACGCCCCTCGCCCCGATGCGCACTCGCCCTTCTTCCCCTTCACGATGCGTGCGTGGGGGGGATAAGAAGAAGAACGCAAGGTGCGATTTGTAAACAACGGGGAAGCTTCGGCTCAGGTACCCTTTGCAGTCGGTTTCGGTTTCGCTGTCGGGTGGGCTGAGTTCTACCCGTGTCTGACCCTGAGTGATGACTCCTTAGCCCCGCGGCCCGGCCCCTGCTGGGTTGGTTGGTGGTCCTTCTCAAACAGAATTCTAGAAGTTTGACGGTGTCGGCGGCTTCCTCATCGGCCCTGGCGCGTGCTGACAGACGGTTACTGCCCCCCCCGGCGGAACGCTCTCTCGTCCGCCCGGGCCGTCTGCCGTAAGCGGGTTCCATCTCGTCTTCAGTCTATCGGTCGGGGATGCGATACGACTCCCGGGGCCGCAGGCGGCCGAAAGTCTTGCACGCACCGTGATCGCAATGCTGCAGAGGAGCGGCGGTCGCCCCGAGCCTTACCCGATCTGCAGTGTCCAAGTCTCTTTGTCTCTATCTCCCTCTCGCGCCATTCCCTCTGTTGGTCCACCTTGGGAACGGCACATGCCGGGAAAAGAGCACAGAGGGAGGTGTTGACCATTGTTATGGAATCACGAGCAGACGGCGGCGCCTCCAAGCCATGACCGCTCGTCTAGTCCCACAGCTGCCTCCAGTGTGACGGCCCCGTGAACGTTCCTCTTACACAGGCTCTCGCGCCCAACTTACACACGGGTCAGCGTTGTCAGTTCGCGGGAGGCGCGCGTGCTGTGAGATCCACACCGGCCGGCGCAAGCATCCATGACAAAGCCAGCAGCTTACGAGACGGTGGCTTGAGGCCCGATTACGGATTGCCGCTGCGAGCGTCTGCTTACGATGATGCGAAAGTGTAAGCAGGATCTCGCGCCGCAGGACACTACCACTGAACCCCGCGCCAAGGGTAAGGCCAGCCAGGGATGTGTGTTCGCGCAAGACAAAAAAGTTGTCTTTGCCCTCAGCCCGCTGGTCGAGGTGAACTGTCTAGCGTTTTCCGCTTCGGCAAAGGCCGAGATGCACTTACGGATCATAGAATGGTCGCATCATCGGCTCGATGAGGATGTCATCGACTCTAGGTCGGCCCTTGTCGAATTTATCCCCGAACCCAACCATGACAGCAGCTGTCAGTGCGCATCTACACGCCCCTTTCCCACGACGTGGATGAGCCTCCCCCCATGGGGTGCCCCAAGAGGTACAAAGGATTCGAAGCCGGCATGTACCTGCAGTCTTGCGTTAGAAGATGCACACGCCCCCCTTTCGCGAATACCCGTGGCCAACGGCCTGGCATCCTTTGATGCGGGCGTGAGGCATGGTACATGCTTAGCCTTGCCCGCACCCTGATGTGATCGCATCAACTCAGACCCTAGGATGCGGTTCACCCAGCGAGATGCCTGATGCCAGCAGACCTTGGTGTTTTGTTGCGGCCCGCTCGCTTGGCTCGTTGTGCCATCGTTTGTACCTGTACATCCAGCTCTGCTGCTGTTTCCAAAATCCGCAACACACCCAGTGCTATGCCCCGAAGAGGCAGATGCAGCGCTTGGCATGCATGGACCGGAATGCTTCGGCGACTTCTTTTCCTAACGGCCCTACGCTGTGCATCCCCACAAATAGAATGCGGCTGTGAGGAAAATATCCACGAGCACGGGGACGCCGACATCGTTCAGTCCGGGGGAGCGGCGTCATGCCTTCCGGGGCCGTTAAGTCTCCACGTGTAAGAGACTGAAAGACTCAGAGACATTGGCAAAGCCTTTGCTGTGTCTTGTGAGGATACTTGGCGATGCTGTGCGAGGATGCCGTGTCGGGTCAGTCGGTTTCCTTGCGTTGGGCAGCAAAATGCGGCCCGGCTCTCTAACCTCGGTTCGCTTCCTGCACAACTCCATGATGTCATCTATCAGTGCGTACGAAGGCAAATGGGATGTCAAACGGAACGATGTGGCCATGGCCTGAGGCACGAAAGGTACATGAGTGATGCGCCATTTAGAGCAAGTGTGAGCACGAGCAGTCACAAGATATGTGGTCGGTTGTGAGGCCTTGCAAGACATTGTTTCTTCAAAACAAGACGCCCGCGTGTTAGCCGCTATCGACACAGACCAAAAGCCACATCATTGCCAACGGCAGGCATAAAGCTTTGAAATCGGTGTTTGCCTGCCGGAGCCGAGAGAGGAGGTGACCAGAGGTGCCCTGCAGCAGGGCGAGAGCGAGAGAGGCGCTAGTCTTCACAGGGACGATGGCCAGCGCCCCCATCCTCGTCACTCTTCATCGGCCGCAATAGAGGCGTGCCTGGTGGGACGTGACACCTTGCTTTCGTCTTAGAATAGCGTCATACAGCCACCGGTGCTGCATTCAAGATGCAAGCCAAGCCAGCCGCTGTCTGTCCCTGTCTGTCAAGCGGCCTGGGTGTTTGGGGGCTACAGGACCCCAAAAAGTCGCGCAGAAACATTGCAGCCCGGTGGCTACTTGCATAGGACAATCTGTCGCTCGCAATGCAGGGTGACAAACGGTTCGGCTGTGCTGTTGCAGCACGCGAGATGCGGCGTGGTTGCAAACCCTTAAATGCGCAAGCCTGGTTCCGCAGTCGTCGCCCCGTGACACGGCAGATAATTCTGCAAGTGAGATCGGGTATCGACCACCCAAGCTTTGTAGTTGAAGCATCCTCAGCCGCACCAAGAGGAGCTGCTTGTCGAGCATAATGGGTATTGACGTTGCGGCCGCCCAACTTGGGATCGTGTCGAATACTAATTCGCTGGATGAGTAGAAAGGTGTTTAGGAATGCGCCGCCTCATGTCCGTGATATATATGAGAATTACTCCCCCCTGCATGTTCTTGGGCAGCCATCGCATGAGAGCGACCTCAGCTCACTTGCCAGGCAAGCCTGTCGGAACTGATGGAAAGTATCCTGGCTGGGATGCTCGCTCGCGATCTCTCTTTGCTGCCCCAGCCTGCCGTTTCTTGAGCAGGCGTTGTTGGTAAAATGCGCTGGACTTTTGTTAGCGGCAGATCCCTGGCACGTGAGAGGTTCATCATACCTCTTGAGCTCAAACACTCGTGGCTCCTCTTCTTGCGGCGTTGATGGGCCAGAATCTTTCTAACATGCCATCAGCATCTCCCAGTGGGAAATGAGAGGTGGTTGCGCTAAGGTTTGCTCACCTCCTCGGCGACGTCGTCCGTGCTCTTGTCGTCCTTGGTCTTCTCTTTGTCCTTGTCCTTGTCCTTGTCGTCTTTGCTACCTTTGTCTTTGTCCTTGTCTTCTTTCTTCTTCGCCTCCTTGTCTTTCTTCTTGCGCTGCCTCTCTTCGTACTCCTTCTTCAGCTTCTCCGTCTCCTCGGCCAATTCTTTCTCCCGCTTAGCCTTGACGGCCTCCTCGTCGATCTTAGGAAGGGCAAAGTTTTTGTCCTTTAGATGTACTGGACACACGTAGAAGAAGTCCTAGCGGGAGGAGGGTGAGACGTTCGGGCCGCTATCATGCAAAGGGCAGGGCCTGAGCCTTTGTCCATACCTTTTTATCAGGCGTGATGAGCACCGATGTGCTTGGCTTGTAGCAAATGTCGCATGCCCTGGCCGACGCCTCTGCGACTTTTCGATGGGCATACACGTTGGGAAACGCCGCAGCCATTTCGGGCTCCCGTTGCGTGCTTAGATCGTCGGTTTCCGCTGGGACTTTGCAGCTGATTCTCCTCGTCGTAGTCGTCGAGACAGGCGCGGGGTCCGCTGGGCGAGAGTGCTCAATCGATAGGCGCCAGAGTTCAACAGCCAGCCACTTGTGTTGATTGAGCAGTGACGTTCAATTGGAGCCCGTGCGGATGACTCAGCATGCCGTCACGTCTTGTCAAGAGAAGAGCTCGTCGCGTCTAAGCTTTTGCAAGCAATCCCCATCACCCGGCATCCATCCAGCCCTGCGCATCCGGATCTCGCTTGCGATCCAAGGCGAGACGCTTCAATTCAGCAGGGACGCACGAAAATCGAGCAACAATGGCTGCGGCGCTCGACTCGCAGCGCCTGGGCGCCATATTCCAGGCCCGCCCCGATATCCTCGACGGCATCAAGCGGGCTGCAGGTACGAGCAACATTGATTCGCAAGTCTGTCAGAAACCAGAAGTTTCATGCTGACTCTCGCCGTCGTAGACTCGCCAAGCCGCGTGGCTCTTTTTAACGAGATCGCGAACCACGTTTACGAACAACTACACGACGCGGGCGAGCCCGCCCAGAAGCGACGGCGGCTAGACGCCGGCCAGGCCAACGGGCCGAATGGAGTGTCTACACCCACCCAGGGAAATGCCGCCGACGAGGAAGTCCTGCTGGTAGTCAAGGAAATCTCCGTCTCGGCGCCCCAGCGGAAGAAGTTTGAACTCTGCTTGACACCCAATTTCCTCTACGCCCGCGCCCCCGGCACCACTGCCCCTATTCCCAGCATCACATACGCATGGAGAGATATTGGTGAGTACCTGGTGAAATCGTTGCGATGCAAAAGCTTCCTATGCTAACGCAGCCTCAGAATATGCTTTCTACCTTCCTGTCCCGGACAAGGCGCAGGTCCAGCACAATTACGTCTTCTTCCCCAAAGACACGTGCCTACCATCCAAGACCAACCCGCCCGCGGCCGAGCCGCTAGTTTTCACTGTGCCTGCGACGCCGCCGAAGGAGGGCACTATTGGCGGCAGTGAGGCTGGCCAAGCGGCCGCCGTCTCAGACACATATCGGTCGCTTTTCCATTGGGCGCTTGGCAAGCGGTTTAGGGGCGTGGGTAGCTCTGTCGAGGTCGTTTCCGCGGACCCTAACAAATTCCACAGCGTCATACGGCAAGCACAGCGGCCTAATGAGCGGGCCGTGCATGTCGCCGGCTTCCGGGGCTCCAAGGACGGCTTCCTCTTCTTCCTCGAGAACGGCATCCTGTGGGGCTTCAAGAAGCCGCTCATTTTCATCCCGCTCAACCGCATCGCCGCCATCAGCTACACCAGCATCCTCCAAATCACCTTCAACATCGTCGTCGAGGTCTTCTCCAGCGAAGGCGGCGACGCGGACGAGGAGCTCGAATTCGGCATGCTTGACCAGCAGGACTATGGCGGCATCGACGAGTACATCAAGCGCAACCGCCTGCAGGATCGCAGTATGGCCGAGCAGCGAAAGGGCAAGCTGCAGCTGGCGGAGAACCGCGCGCCTAAGAAGGAAGGTCAGGAGGGTGGCAGCGACGCCGCCGTGGCGGAGGATGGCATGACGGAGCTCCAGCGCGCGCAGGCCGAGGCCGAGCAGGAGCTGCAGGACGACGAAGATGAGGATGAAGAGGATTATGATCCAGGCAGCGACGCCGAAAGCGGGGGTTCTGGCTCCAGTGACGATGACGACGATGACGACGATGAGGATGATGAAGACGACGAGGGAGACGAAGACGAGGCAAGTAACGGCGAGGGCGTGCAGGAAGGCGAAGATGCGGACGAAGACCCAAGAGAAGATGAAGAGCAAGAGGAGGAAGAAGAAGAGCAACCGCCAGAGCCCCCCAGGTCCAAGCCGCAGAAGCCAGCCGTCAAAAAGGAGAAAGCAGCCGCCCCTCCGGCAGCCGTGTCGAACGTGCCCGTCCGACAAGGCTGGGCCACGGTCCGAAACCCTCCGTCGCGCCGCGCCGATGACCTGGACATGGACGAGGAGTTTGACGTGGTTGGGTGAGTCGAAAGAAAACAAGGAAGAAACCAAGGAGGGGCGCGATGTTGTCCGCCATCACGGCAATGTATATGCATGTCCTGTCGCACAAGAGTACGGCGAGAGGGGGTTGGGTTCGCGGAGTTACACGCGCTTGCTTGCTCTTTACATGTCCATCAAATCGTGAAATATTAGAGAATAAGGACATTACCGTCACCCGTCGTGACATTCCTCGCCCATCGACTATCGACTAGCCGACTGCTCTTCTGTCTGTCTGCCCGTTGCGAGGCCCTTCTCTCACTACTGCGCCAGCAATCACGTTTGCGAAAGGAACCCTCATCACTGTCGTCATTCTCGTTGGAATACCATATACATACTTCGTACTTGCGTTCAGCCCTTTCCGCCATACGCCGCGCAATGAAGTGAACAGGAAGAAAAAAAAAGGAATCAAATAACCCCTTTTTGGCCGGCTGATCCAAGACATGAATAGACGCCCGAGCAGTATGCAAAAAACCGGCCTCAAGTCCCTAGGGCCTCCCCTTTGACGCCCGCTAAATAGCAACATAAAATCACAATTGACAGGTGAAGAGTCGATCAAAGTTCAAAGAAACTCCGTGGCCCTGGGCCTGCCGCAGTCTTCCCATCCAGGGACGTCCGGACTGGCGAAACGGGGCTTGCGCTTCCGCTCCCATGCTTCCTTCTACGCGCCAGGTCTGCGTCACCGCGCCACCCTTCTTGCGGCGCTGAGGCGCTTAGTGGGCTGACGTCGCCTACCGCCTCGGGAATCATGCCGATAGCGCCCGCTCCGGGAGGGCTCACTGCCATGTCCCTGGGGAAAGGCGACTCGCTCCGGCCGGGCGACGACTTGTCGGTCCCGCGAATCACGCGATGGCGCATGAGGCCGCCGACGCGGGCGCCGAAGTCGCGCATACTGCCCGTGCTAACTTCGCGACGGTGCTGGGCTGCGTGCTTGCGGAATCCCGACGTGGACGAGCCAGTCATCTTCCCAATCAAACCCTGACTACCACTGCTGCTGGTGTTGGTGGTGTTGTTGTTGGCAGTGACATTGCTGTTACCGGCGCCTCCGAGGAGCGCGGCGGCGAGACCGCTGGTTGTCTGGCGCCGTACTAGCTTGGCGAGCTTCGTGGTGATACCTAGATCACGCATCTTGCGAACCACGAGGTCCATCTGTGAATTTAACGTCGGGTTGTTGATCATATCTTCAGGCGTGATGTGTACCATTTCCATGCCCTGGACTTCGAGGCGTTGCAGACCGCGATTGAGACGGTCCGCATACAGGAAGGCTGGCATGAGGGAGCCCGAGATATCGTAGAATCGTGAAAGCTGAATGGATTCTTCGGATTGGCCAACACTCCCGGGGTTGAGAATTTCATTCCATGTTGAGGTGAGGTAGCCCTGAATAAGATTACGGTGTTCTGCTGGGAGCCAGCTGTTGGCATCGAGCATGCTGGGACCCGTCAGGGCCGAGGCGCCGTCGTCCTGCTTCTCAAGCAAGACCCGCGGGACGGAGCCTTGATAGTCGCAGGCAGGTGGCAGGATCGGCTGGCTGACTGTGTCATAGCACGCGAGGCTCTTCACCGCGCCGATTAGCAGCTCCATAGCTGCGGTAGCGTAGTCGACGGGCACGCGGCCAGGGGAAAAGGTCAGCGCGAGCGAAACCTTCCCTGGCCCAATCATGGTCGACGCCGCAAACAGATCAGGCACGTTGCGGGCCTCGCCTTCCATGATGTTGTATGTGAAAGTGGTGTTCTCAATGTTGAGCGTCGTGTAACCATCAACAGGCACTTGTGATCGATGTCGCACGATGGTGCTGAACTGGCTCCAGTTGGGCCACTCGGTGCACTCCTTGACGATTGCCTGTGCACCCAAGGCTTCATATGGTAGGGAGGCGATGCATTCGCGCTGGACATGCTGCATAGTCTGCAGCGGTGAGGTGTGAGTGATTGGGAATCTGATGCGCACGGGGACAGTGTTCTCCATCGGTCCTACAATGTGCGAGACATCGATGTTGGTTTCGAGCTTCATGCGACGGCCTTCAACAAGCTCGGCAAAGACGACGTCCGTCTGGCCCGTCAGCGTCGCCAGGACCATAGACCAGGCGGTCTTGAGCACAGTATCGAAGCCGATGCCAAAGTCGCTTAGGGGTGAAATATCCACCGTCTCGCGCAAGGTCGTACAGTCCCGGACGGGAGCGCAGGGGCGCGAGTGAGGCACGATTTGCGTGATCTGTGAGCCCTCAAGCCGCTTGCGCCAATGCCGCACGCTGTCTTCGAAGCGAGCACCCGAGACAGCTCGTGAGTACTCAAGGAAGCTGGGTCGGCGAGGGGTCGTGGCCGGGTCCGCGTACAGCTTGATGAGGTCTTGAACGAGCTGCGGCACGGCCGCTTCGGCGACTTGCGCAGTGCTGTACCGAATGACAAGCTTGCAGCCCTGCTGGCCAGCATCGATAAAGGTGAATTTGGTGACCGGCTTGCCTAGCTGGAGGTCGAGGGACTGGCTGTCGCGAATGACCTGCTCCGTCTCCTGGACGAGGCTGCGGGCATGGGATGTTTTGTGCTCAAATTCGGCCTTGAAGGACTCGATAACGACCTGGAAGACACGCCACTCGTGAATGGCAAAGCCGGTGCGCAGAATGGGGTGGAGTTCCGTGAGCGCCTCACAAGCGCTTTCCAGCCTCTGAGGTCGGACAGACCCATTGAAGTCGAGTAGGAGGCAATTGATGTCGCCGCGAGGCTTGTACAAACTAGGCTCCAGGTAGTATACCTGCTGCGAGGAGGCTTCCGTGGCATCAAGGACGTCGTGCCAGTTAACCTCGATCTGAGGCGCCAGGACGAGCTTGACAAGGCCGTGGTGAGGACCCAAGTTCCTCTTTGAGATGGACGTCTTCTTGGCATGCTTCTTGCCTCGTGCCTTGGTTTTAACCTCTTCGGCTGCCGAAATGAACCGACAAATCTCCGTCAAGGTAGCGCCCTTAAGGATGTCCTGGATGGATACGTCGAAGCCGCTTTTGCGGCACGCAATGATTAGCTTAGTGGCCAGAAGCGTGTCACCACCAGCATCAAAGAAGTTGTCCGACGGCCTGATCTCGGCCGTCGACGCACCCAACACCGAAGCCCAGACCGAACGCATCGCTTCCTCGGAGTGTGTGAGGGGGAGAGGCTTGTGGTCAAGGACATCGGGTGACTGCTGTCCAGGCTGCTGGCCACCGGCGTACTGTCCGTCTGCCAGACCCGCAAGCTGAGAATACGACCGGGAGGAGATGAGTTTCTGCAGCCGGCGACGGTTGACCTTGAGCGACGCAGATAGTGGGAAGCCCCTGACAGGCACGAAAACGCGCGGGATACTCTGCCAAGGAAGCTTCTTCCCATCCTGATCGGGCTTGGCAAGCGCTTCTTCGACGGCTCGTCGGGCAGAGAAAAGTCGGAACTTCATGTCAGGGCCGAGGCAATTGAGGTCGTACGCGCCACGATTCGGGTCCTCGCCAAAGTCGAGGAAAGCGGCTAGCAAGTTCATTGAGTCGCTGGTAGTAATGCTCTCGACGGCCACATCCACTCCGCGGGCCAAACAACCCCGTATTCGCCGCTCAATGTCTGACAAGAATGCCGGAGACCCATTCACCAAGGCATCGTCTCTCATGCTCGAGAGGAAGCGCACGTGTCCCCTGTCCAGGTACCGCGCACGGTGGCCCGTTCGGAGGTATCGCCACTTGCCCTTCCGCGACGGGTCATTGAGGCAGGCTGGGTCAACGAGAGGTTGGCCAAGGATGAAGCGATGAGGAGTCACGAGAGGACTGTCGATGGCCAGCTCGCCGACGGCGCCAGTGGGGACGAGTTTCTTAGGATCCTCCGGGTTGAGGATCAGGAAGCGGCCCATGAGCGGCGGTGCGATGACGCTCGTCTCCCTGGGGCCCGTGATCTTGTGGACGGAAATGGCCATAGGGCACACATCGGGCGCACCATACGCAAGGAGAACATCGCGGTTGGGTAGCCATGGGGTATAAGTGTCCTCGTCGAGGCTCCTGGTGCGAAAGCAGATGGTCTTGAGGTTGGGCACCATGGAGGGATCGATCTTGCGAGCCAGCACTGAGGTCATGTATGTCCAAGTGACGTCCATGCGCGCGATGACGCCCTCGAGATCATTTGTCCGCTCCAAGGTGGATGGAATGCATACGCATCCACCATGCAACAGCGTCCCAAGTACCTCCACAAGAGCGATATCAACATTGAACGCCGACAGCTGCAGCACTCTGCTCCGGTCGCTCAGCTTCAGGGCTGGCCCCTGGACTGAGAGGATGGAGCAAAGGCTCTGGTGGGTGAAGAACATGCCGCGAGGGCCGTTCTGGCCGGGCGAGAGGAAGGCGACGGCGGCCTGCGCGGGCAGCGGCTTCTCAACCTTGAGCATCACTTGAGGCGGAAGCGCGTTCATGAGGGGTTGGTTGACGAGGATGCAGCTGCGAACGATGGGGTTCACATACTTCCATCCCGACTCAGTGACGAGAACGAGCGGGGGCTCGAGCTGGCGGATAGTGGCCTCGACTATTTGCGGTTCCTGAATGTCCAGGCTGACAAAGCAAGCGCCGGCTTGCAGGACGGCGAGCATGATGATGGGAGCCCAGCGGCATTTTTCAAGCACCACGGGAACGAGCGCTCCCGGACCGACGCCGAGGTTCACGAGGTAGGTGGAGAGCTTCGTCGCAAAAGCCTCCACCTGCTGGTACGAAAGATCGCCGTCCCATGACGATACGGCTGTAGCGTAAGGGCGATCCCGTGCTTGGTGCATGATGAGTTCGTTGATGCAAGCCGAGACCTTGACATCCATCCGCGCTGGATCCCAGTCCGGGGCAACGACTTGATCGTAGTCGCGATCCGTGAATAGGTCGACTTGCTGGACGGCCATGGTGGGAAAGCATAGGAGATACTGGAGAGCCCGCTCAAACGAATTTACCACGTTGTGTGCTTGATCGTGCGCGAGGTGGAGGTAGGTGATGTCGACGTTGAAATGCTCGCCTTTGACAAGCGTCACCGCGAGGGAGACTTCACAACTGGCATCCTGAGACGACGTAAGCACGGTCGGCTGCCACGAGATGCCGTCACCAGCAAAGAGTTCCGTCGTGTCTGCGTAAGAAACGGAGGTGTTGAAAAGAGGCTCGCCGCAGATGTCGAGAGCGTGCTCGAGCTCCATCATGCTTGGCAGCTCTCCCTTCATGGCGCTGTTGAGGTTTTCCTGTAGCCGCAGAAGCAAGTCAAGCAGGTTTTGCTCGCCGCGGCAGTGGAGTTTACAGGGCAGCAACGATGTCAAGCTGCCCACTGCCTGCGCCAAGTCCGGTAACATGGGCTGACGCCGCCGGCTGATTTGATGCCCGAAAATGACGTTGTCGTCACCAATAAAGGTGCGCAGGACGAGCGCCCACGCGAGTTGCACCACAACTGCGGGCTCGACCGCGTACTTTGTGCAGAACTGCGACATGTGCTTGACGCTGACGTTGAGACTGAACCCGCGTGTTTCCAGACGGCCACTGCGCTGGAGGGCAAGACGTGGAAATAGGCAAGGGACCGCACCCTCGAGATTCTGTTTCCACTTGGAGAGGTTGCTATCGTCCTGAGTTGAGGCACGGCGCGGGGAGGGAGGATCATCGGGGTAGATCTCCTGGCCAGCGTAAAGCTGCTGCAACTGGGACATGAGGTTATGAACGCTCGACGGCTGCAGCTGGTCAGCTTTACCTTGTTTCTCTTCCCACAATCAAGACAAGGCAAAGGGCAACTTACATCGCAGATGGCCTGACTGGCGTCGAAGCGCAGATATGTCTTACCCTCAGATTTGCAGACAGTCAGTCTGTGTCTCGGCTGCGATAGCGGTGCCTTCATGCCGGGCACATCAGCCAACGTCTTGATCGGATCCGATGAGTCCAGAAAAAGCATCGCGGGAGAGACTTTGCGGAGCACGACTTGGTCGTAGAGGCCCTTGTCGGAGACGCTGTCGATGAAAATGCTCCTCAGCGCACCGTGCATGCCCACCAGCGCCTCCCATGCCTGGCACAACCGGCCCTGGTCGACGGCTCCGTGGGCATCGCCTGGCAGGGCAAGCTCATACGTGCTGCTCACGTGGAACGAACCGGCATGCTGGCCCTGCGCGACAATTATCTCCTGTTGTACCGCATCTACGGGGCGGATCGTCTCGATGTTTTTGACACCGTCGAGTCCGACGGCTGCTAGCCTGCTCAATGCCAGCTTAGACATGCCATCGTACGAGGCTTCGAGGAAGGGCGCGTCGGCAAGGGTGAGCTGGGGCTCCATGTCCGCCAGCCTAGCAACCGCCTCGAGCGTCGAACGCTCGAAGCCGCGCACCCACGCCGCAATGCGGTCTGCATGCGTGGACGAGCCGTTGAAAAGGAACTCGACGCGAGCGCCGCAGTCATGATCGTCAATGACGATGGAGATCTCAAAGAGGGCGATGCGACCAACCGCAGAGCCAACGTCACTGGCCAGAGAGCTGACCTCACGATCGGGAGGGCAGACTGGCTCGAGCACGCCGTTGTTATGTCGTCCGAGGTCGTGAAGAGCCTCCACACAGTTGAACATGATTTCTACTGGCAAGTTGGTTTGCGACGATGTGGAAGTGGCAGAAGACTCGTTTGAAAATTTGGAGGTGAAGAAAGGAGTGCCGCTTCTAGGGATAGCCCTTCGCGTGTCCTTGAGCTGCTTGATCAGCTCAATGACGTCTGACACGGAGTCGGAGCCGACGCTAAGAGGGCACAGTGTGGTGAACCACCCAACTGTTTGCTCGATGTGGAAGTTCTGATTGCTCGCGTCGCGGCCGTGCTCCTGCTTCCACACAGTTGGCATCATGCCAGCTCTCTCGGGGAACGTCTGACGGAACGAGTGGAGCAGCGCAGCAAGGAAGATATCGGCCGACTCTGTTCTGAACACCTGGTTGCATGTCGTCTGCAGCGCTTGTGCGATGTCTGTACCCAGTACGAACACCATCTGCTGCGTATCGCCGTAGCAGTTGGATCTGCCTTGGAGCCCCCAAAACTCCAGATCAGTGGGTCGCACATCGAAGGGCAGTGCCGGCTCGACGAGGCGTTGGCTGTTCTCGTAGCTCTGGTAGTCGGTCCAGTAGGTAAAGGGCATCGACTCGGCCGCGGACGAGGCGAGTGTACCTTCTCGCAGAAGCTCATCCAGGTCATGTAGCAGGATGCGCCAGGATGCGAGGTCGACAACGAGGTGGTGTGCGACCAGGTACAACAGCTGACGGTTGTCGCGGGTGCGGACGTGCTCGGCGGCGAAAACGGGGCCTGTAAAGACGTTGAGGCTTGCCTGTGCCTGCTCCATGACATCCAGCAGGTCGCGTTGCTTGCCCTGGCCCAAGCTGGTATCATAGTCGATGTACTTGTGCTCGAAGCGGTAGGCGCTCGTCGATGCCGGCGCAATGACCTGCGCCCAGCCGTCTCCTGTCATGCGAAATCGCGCTCGCAGCATCGCGTGCCGCGAAGTAAGTACGTCAATGGCGGCCTCGATGTCGGCAACCTCGGCGCCACCGGTGACTTGGAGTAGGATGCTCTGGCTGAAGCGAAATCCCGAGCCTGCGACGGCGGCAAACTCGATGCTGCGATTCATGGTGGTGCGGAAAAAGAGCTGCTGCATTACGGAAAGGGGGAAGAAGTCGGGTTCAAAGTGCATCGACGTAGAACCCTCCACGGGGCTGGCCAGGTCTGGAAGCTCCCCAGATGGAGCTGCCACTGTCGCAAAGTCGGGTCTGAACGGTGATTTCGGTACGGTTGGTCTCAAGGGAATCGCCTGTCTCGACATGCCCTGCTCATGCTGAATTTGATGCTGCTCCTGCTCCTGGAGTTGGCGTCGCAGGCCGCGCCTCGCCGTGCGGAAAACCTGCATGCCCATGATCTGCTCTTCAACTTCCTCGGGGATGTTCTGTACCCAGGTCTGCAGGCGTCGGGCGTCAGGCTCACCGTCGGCGTTGAGGGCCATATGCCGGAGGACGATGAAGACGTCGGGCCGGGGTGCATCGCCTCCCCACTCGAGCACGGCGGTGCGGAGCTCATGGACAAGCCTGCGGGCCGCCTCCTGCTCGGAGGGAGGTATTAACAGGGTTTCTTGGCTGGCATCGCTGCTGTCGGCCGGCTGGCCGGGCCGCAGGAGGGAGGTGGCATCTGTGAGCAGGGCGACGAATTGCCCCTCGAACGGCCCTGCACGCGGTGCAACCAGACACACCCGCTCGACCCTTGACGTCGACTGCAGCAGGTTCTGCAGATGACCGCGGCTGGAGTCGTCGGGCGGCGTGATGGTGCTGGGCAACCTCCTGGAAAGGGAACCGGGGTTTGTGGTGTCGTTGTTGGTGGTAGTGGTGGTCATTGTGGTATTTACGTTGGCGTTGCCACCATTTTCGAGAAACATGGCTGCGCCCAGGTCGATGGCGGCGAACATGTACTCGTCACCGCGAGCCTCGTTGTTGCCGTCCTCGTCGCCGTCGCCGTCCTCGTCGAACTTGTCGCTCGAGGGCGAGAGCTTGACCTCGTCGCCGGGCGGGCTCGACGTACCCGAACTGGCAAGCTCCGGCGTCGACGAGGGCGTGCTGCCCGGGGCGTATGGATCCCAGTCAGTCCAGGGCAGCTTCTCGCGGTTGACTGGGGCAGCGCTGTCGTCTTGCCTCCGCTCGCCTTCGCCTCCGTCTTGGTCGTCGTCGTCGTCGACGTCGTGGCTGCTAGTGCTGGCGCCGGCGTCGGTGTCGTCGCTGCGAAGCTGTCGTGCAGAAAAGGGCAGAGGCGGGGCGGCGGGTAGGACAGTAGAGGGATATCGTGAGAGGCACGATGTGGTCGTTCTCGCGCTGGCGATGCTCCGGCGCGAGACGTGTGTGCGGCGGCGGAGGTACTCGTCGAGTTCCTTGTGGTGGGTGCTGAGGTCGGCAAACAAGTCGGATTCCTGACTCGGCCTGCGAGGGTGCGGCTGGGAATACGGCTGTGGTTGCAATACTTGCACCGACGGTTGGTGGCGCTGGTCAGCAGCAGCAGCAGCGACACCCAGCAGCTGGACACTCCTACGCCAGCTGTCTATACTGTCAGCCCTGCTGCCCGCGGAGCTTATGCCGCTGCCGCTGCCGCTGGAGCGCTGGAGTTTGGCGAGGGCTGAGTTGGGGTTGGGGGCGATGTGGAGCGGGCTCGGGGCGTCGACACCGCTGTAGTAGTCGTCCATGCCGATCGCGTCCAGGTCCAGCGGAGGCAGCTGGTCGTACTCCATGGCCGCCCTGCGTGTAATGAATGCCGTGCAGCGCAGCACAACCTTCGGTCGGCGGTCCGGATTCGTGCTGTTGTCGTGTTGATCGAAAGGCTCCTCGTCGCCGGCGGCGGCGGACGGCGCGCTTTTCGTTTGTTTCGGGGTCGAGCCGCAGGTGTGTTCGTTGGCACACGCGTTGCCTGACGCCGTCTTCGTCTTATACCAGCAGCATGGGCCAACGTTGTCGTCCTGGGTCCTCGCCCGGGATGAGGCAGCGGTAGGGACGTGCGTCTCGATGCGTGCGTGTAAAACAACGGGGCTGTCCGTCCAGGCGGAATGGCTTGAGTCGTTGTACTTTGCGCACAATAGGCGACTGGCTGTCAACAAAGATGAAGGTCCATCTATCTCCCCAGGCTCCGAAATTACCAGAGCGAGGCCCAGGGCTCATAAGTACTACGTACAGTACCTTGGTATCTTAGTACTTACTATTTTGCTGCCCGCCATGAGACCCGCGCATCTATTTCCCGTTCCCACTAGACCCCCCTTCTGCTGGTTAATATTCATCCAGAGAGCCTGGGCTAGAGACACAAGACGCGAACATGGTGTGTAAGAACGACTCCGGCCAGGGGCGGCATGACGTCGAGCCAGGGGCCGTCCCCGTCGCCATCGCGCGTCGCTCCGCTGCACACCCCCTACGCTCGCCACACCTCGGGCAGTTACAGCCTTTGCGCCAAAGAGGCATCGGGAACACCAGTGACAGTGAACCCTTCACCTAGGCGCACGAGTCTCGGCCCTATGCCCTACAAGTGCCCAACATGTTCAGTACCTCTCCTTCGTGGGGCAGTACTAAGGTACCTTAGTACCTGCCTTTACTTGGCCCCCGAGCGTCCAGTGAAGGGGGGCCGTGAGAGTGGGGACGGACAGCATGCCGGCATAAGGTACCTTGGCTTGGGTGAACCTGACGCTGTTGGCAGGCTCAGTGAACTGTACCGTGCTGCTGTTTCGTTACCTCAACCATGATGGACCGCCCAACATCAGGATGACCTCAAGGCGGGCATGACGCGCCGCCCGTTGCAGACCCCGTCCCGCTTCAACAGTAGCAGCACGTCCCCTCCCCCGGTCGCACAGGCGGAATTCGCGCCTTCATTTCGCGATGCTGATCAAATGCCTAAGCTTTGCGATGTGATCTGCCCTGGCTGCCCAGGGCTGGTTGCTCTGTTTGGACAAGGTCGTGCAAAATCGGATCTCTGACGGCCGAGCTGACGATTTCTATATTTGCTGCTTGGGACCCTGGAAGGACGAGTGCCGATCTTCAAGGCGACTGCCGTCTCTGATGCCTCTTGTCTGGTGCTGGTGCTGGTGCTGATAATCTGGCTGTTCCTGCGCTCCACTCCACTGCCAGCAGCAGTCGGACACCGCTGATGGGACTGGGGTTCGCCTGGCGAATAGGTGGTTTTGGGGGGGCGGTGCACCAGCCCACCTCACCTCCCACGACAGGTACCACTACTAAGGCCTGACTGATTACCTTCCAGCCATCGTCCAGGTACCTTGACGTTGGCGCACGACAGAGCGCGCGGGGGGGACGGCAGCAGCGCTGGCATTGGCCCGTTGCCGACCTGTTCGCCTGTGCGCTTGCAGGCATCCGCGGATCTCCCAATCTGCCCCCAAGCCAAGCCAAGCCCAGCCCGGTGGAGCCGCGTTCAACGGGCGCGCAAGCCATTGCTGTCAACCCCGCGCCATAGCGAACAAGTAGGCAAGTGCAGTACCTACCCGACCCTCGTGATCGATTCATGGAAGGCGCTTTTCGCGCTGTTGGCCCAAGACAGCTCGCGGCCCGCACTGGCGACAAAAGCGCTTAATGTCCGCGGACAGGGTTCGCTAGCCGATCGATCCCCCCATGTGTCGGCCCGGAACGATTTCTTACATACTCACTTCCAGTCAGCATCAACAACACAAGGTGACTGCGTCGGGCGAAAATGCGCCACGTTCAGAAAACGTCCCAAGAGCGGCCCCCGCGGCGGTAATCCTTCCGATCGCTGACCCCTTTACCCATGGGTGTTCTTTCGCACCGAAAGACGACCCGCTAGCCTTGCGCTTTTTCTTGCTGGGCGCTACGTAGGGACTACCTACACATGACTGGGTGGGCTTAGCGTTTTTGTGAGATGCCACGACCCGCAGCAGCCCGCCGTTGGCACACACTGTTCTATTTTCGTCCCCCAAGGCATTCATTCATTCAACCTTTGCTATTTCCCCTTTCGGAGCTAAAACCGCCACCACATGCAAAGGGCACCCGCACGAACGGCAACAAAGTCGAAGATGGGAAGCCGAGAAAGCAGGAGAGAAAGGATCGGTCGGTCTGTCTCGCGATGAGCCTGGTCCTCCCCTTGGCTTGCCTTTGGGGCTTGCAGTGGGCTCGCAGGTCTTTGCGGCATGCTGTAAAGTAGTACTTTGTAATGATGTCGAAAAGAACCGAGGCCGCCCGTCCGTGCTGGCCCCGACGCAGGGGCGAATTTGTCTGCTGGCCAGCCGGGGCCCAGTGAGTGAGTGGAACGCGGCGAACAAACACATCAATGCGATCGTTAATTTGACCACTCAAGGGCTTCATCGGCAATCTTACAGAGCCGCTGGGCCGATTTCGGGCCTCCCGCCCCTCTGCTCTCTCAGCCTTGCCTTAACCACGCGACTCTGATAGCCGACGGGACTCTCGCCACAACAAGTTTCTTTGCTGCCCAGTGGACGCTTGGGGTCCGCACGTCATGGCCTTGACCACACCAAAGAAGCCATTACATACATACAATATCAGCAACGGCCCTTCCATCGGAGGCGGCTCCGCGCCTTGCACGTGAACAGACCACGCCCTGTCCTGCGCTGCGTCTTTGAAACAGTCCTGCTTTGTGTCAGGCGCCTGTGTGGAGCAACGCCGCTCCGCAAAGACAGCACCACGCGGTGGCTACTGTACAGTACTTGTATTCTTCGTACTAGATCTACTCCATACATGACAAGTGCGCGACCAACGGGCCAACAAGAGAAGTCCCATTTGACACCACAAAGGTCGACACCGGCGTGAAGTAGTAGCCAGTGGTGGTCACGGACTGTCCTCCCGCCTTCGAAGAACCATATACCTATCTAGATTTCGCGGGGCGGATCTCCTCTGAGCACCAACCCCCTCCCTCTCGACACAAGTACAGTATACTGTGCTGCCGCGTAGTATACTGTACTGTATCTCTGTCCCTCCCCACATGCGGCGCGCCTCCATCCCGCCGCCACTCCAACCCCTCATGACTTCAACGCCGCGGTGCTAGGGCCTTCCATCACGCGGAGGCAGCCACGCTCTTCGAGAAAGCAATCACTACTAGGTAGCTGGCCCTTGCTGGTACTGTACGACGCCGATGCCGTCGTGGTCTTCGGTCCCGCTATGGTACGGGGGGGCGGCATGCATCTTGCGCACGAAGGATGATGACCTGCTTGGTGCTGCTGCGCCTTGCACGAGCATGGCAGGGAGGATTTGGCCCATCTACTGCCGCCAGCGAGTGTCATCAGCGATAAGAGCGACGCCCCGTGCAGTGCGGCTCAAGGTAGTTGTACAATATACATGCGGTTGCCTCTCCGATCCTGCGGGTCGGCGTTCGTTCGCCTGCAAGTTTGCTAGTCAGTCAGTTGTAGTAGGACCTTGATACAAGGTAGGGGCTTGGGATGTCCGAAGCCTCTGGTTTCAGACTCCTCCTGCGCTACATGTAAGTACAGTACGGCACAGCGTTGCTGCTGCATGCGCGTTTGTGGTGCCCCAAGCTGTCCGAGTTCTTCCACGTCTCTCTCTCTCGGCGCACGGTTGAATCTAACCTGCACGTACCACTTATGCGAAACATGACACCTCGTAAAAGCTTCAGGTAAATGATATCTCGTAAGTACATGGGAGTACAGTACTGCACATTTACAATCCTGGTTACGCGACCGAAATCCATCATGACGACGACTAGTGGAGCGGACTGCTTTCACGCTTGGGGGCCATGGAAACGATCCTGGCGCTCACGTTCGGGGCTCGATCGCGAGCCCGCGTTTCCTGCTCGCCGCCAAACTGGTCTCTTCCAGTCATGAACTTGTCATCGCCGAAGTCGGGGCGCCCACCCATTTACTTGCACGCTATTGGGGCCGCGGGGGCCAAATAACGAAGTACGTCCCAACCCGCTTGAACACCAACATCCTTATCACCTGTCTGGAGGGCCTCAATATTGTCAGCATGCTAGAATCGTACAGACATCTCCATGGCACGTTGCTCATACCCCGTAGATTGTAATTTACAAAAAGGACACAGCCTAGTCAGAACAGGAAGCACTCCGTAATAGTACACATCGCCTGGCCCTGCTGGCACGCGGCAAACCTCGCTCAGATCTAGGCATGACGTACCATGTCTTCCGCTGTCTCGCTCACAACGACTGGGCTCCCTCGGCACATCTATTTAGACGCGCTTCTCGACGACTGCTCTGCCCGGATGGCCGCATCCTCCTCCTCGTCCGGCTCCTCGATGCTCGTCCTGTTCGCAGCCTCCTTAACCTCCACTGCCTGGTCTTCATCTGACTTGTCCTTTGCCCCAGGCACAACCACCTCGACCTTTGAGTCTTCTTTGCCACGGTCTTGCTTGTTCTTGTCCTTGTCGCTTCTCGAGCCAAAGGGCCACAGTCCGCTCAGTCCTCTACTGCTCTCTTTGGCCGGGTGGACTGCCAGTGGTCGCAGCAGCACTTTGGGAGTTCCTGCATCGTCACCTCCCTTGTCTTCTTCGGCCATGGCAAAATCTCCAAACTCCTCGTCGTCATCGTCGGCGTCGTCAGAGTCGTCATCCGCCTTGAACTTGCTCCGAACCACATCTCTCCACCAGGAACCTCGGCCGCTGTCCCGGTGTGCGTCGCCTTCCAAGTCGTCGTCGATCTCATCCTCCCCGTCCCTGAAAGGGTCCATGCTGTCGACGTCGTCATCATTATCGTGATGTAAGGTACCTGAAGACGGTTGCGCCGCCTGGTTATTCTTCTGGTGCATGGCTAGCCTGGCCGCCAGTTGCAGCCTCGCCCTGGATGGCGGGATGTTCAACGGCGGTGGCGGCGGTGGAGGTGGTGGAGGAATTGACGGAGGCGCCATCGAGCCGCCCGCGTTGTTCAGCGGATCCGTGTAGGCCCGGAACTAGAGAATCCAAGTCAGTATAACACCTCCACACGCGGTGCCAGTTCAGACAAAAAGAAAGTCATAAGCAAGCACCGGCGCCAGCAACAAAGTGACATAAACCCCCAAGGTCCGGTTTCCCATTCGTTCTCCGTATTTTGTCTTGTTTCCACAGTATACACCCTAATGTTGTCCCACAATAATCCTAACCATCAATCGTCTATCGCGGTACAAGACTCGCCAGGTATCATAAAATTCCGTCAAGACTCGGCAGAGATGTTCGACCTAGAACCTAGCCGCGGCAAGGAGTCGTGCCAGTTCGTCTAGATCAATGCCCTCAAATTCCTCCGTATCATCAAAAGACAGATCGTGTCCATTCGCATTACTCGTGGGTCGATGAAAAGTGGCGCTTGCCCGGCGATCGAGCCCATCTCGAAATGTCCCGCCCTAGGGAACTGGTCTTTGTGGCTGCTCTTCTTCCATATGCTCGTCCAACTCGTCCAGGCCCCGCAACTTGACGGGCTGACCCAGAGCAGTGGCGGGCAGATCGGGCGAAATATCTGGCGACAGTTCTCTGAGTGGCTCCGGGGACCTCATGATGACGTCCTCGGGGGAGTCTGCATTGGCCCTTGGCTCGGGAGACTCCCTACCACGATCTTCATAAGAATCACCACTCACCTCTGAATTGACATCCTCTTCGTCGCCATCCCCCTCATCATCCTCTTCGTCGCTGCTGCTACCAAAGCCTGACATCAGAGTTCCGGCGCTGATGGCAAAGGGCCCGATGCCGTTGCCACTGCCCTCGTTGAGCTCGATGCCCCCATTCAGGCCAGCTTCAGCCAGCGCATTGGATGCGCCTCCTGATGCTGCTCCCAGACCCGAAAGACCGACACCACCCATGCCGTTGTTACCGAGGCTGCCGCGATGTCCAAGTGCGACTTCTGGCCTCACGCCGCCCAAGATGGCATTGTCTCTCTCGCGTGTCTCGGCGAGGGCGCCTTCGACGTAGTTGATCCAATCCTGACTCATGACCTTGTCGAGCACCATCTCAGACAGCAGCTCGGGAGGGTGTCGCTCCGTAAATTTGACAACCTCCTCAGCAATGAGCGTGAGATGGCCCATGTATCCCATGCGCGTCTTGGTCTTTGCTTGAGATTCATCGCTAGCTTGCTGGCCGCTGATGATGGCAACAGTAATGTCAGCCGCCTCAAACAGAGACACGGCAAGTGTCGGGTTGTAGCCCCTGTCCATGGGCCCGTTGAACACCTGCTGGACGATATCGTAGACGACGTTGTGTAGGAAGTTGTTCCAGGGGTAAGAAAAGAAGAAGGACTGCGGTCCGTTAGCCGACTATTCACTAATTTACAAGCTTGTCATTGAACTTACCAGAATCGCCGGTACAACTCGATGCTCCACGAACTGCGTCTTTAGATAGTCTCCAACCACGGGCTCTACAGGACCGGACTCTTCGTTCTGTGCAACTGCAGGCGCAGCCACGCTGTCGTCATTTGCGACGTTCGCCTCGTTTACTCCTGCCTTGCTGGACTCCGAGGGCGCGTCTGTCGCGCTGTCCGCGGGTCGCTCCGCGGCCTCTTGCTCAGGAACTGACGCCGAGGACGACGCAGAGAAAAGCGGAGCAGGGAGGTCTTCTGGGTGAGGCGACAACGCGCCATCAGCCAGGTCTGATGCGCCTTGTCGAGCAGCTCCACTGGAGTCGGTCTTGACAGCTGGGTGAAGCGATGAAGGGTCATTCGGCAAAACATCTGGTTTCGTTAAGCTGTCAACAATGTTGCTGGCATGATCTTGCGGCTGCTCAGACCACGACCCTGTCGAGGACTGCTGGGTTGTCTCGGTCGGCTTATTCTTGGCCGGAGATAGGGGAGCAACCACGAGATCAGGCTCCTCAAATTGCTGCTCATTTATCTTGTCCGCGGCCACGCTGAGGCGCGGAGAGCTCAGAGGTTCATCCACAAAATCATCCTCGTCCTTTTCCAGAAAAGAGACGGCCGGCGGTGCGGCCATGTCGACTTCGGCCTTAACAAACTCGTGCGACGTGTCCTCACTCATCTCTTTGCTGGGTTCCACCTCCTCGAAGCCATCCTCGTCTGCGTTGGTGACTTCAAGACGCCGCCCCTCTTCGGTGGATGATTGCGGCATGCGCATGGTAAGGTCATCGGTTGAACGCTCTTCTTCCCGCTGTGGGCCGAGCTTTCCTTCGATTCTCAGACGTTGACGTTCAGCATCTCGCGCCTCAATGAGCTGCTCCGAGCCAACTTCGTTGAGCAGGCCCATATTGCTGCAGTGCAGGAGCTCTGCCATGAGTTCGCACGTCTTGAATCGGTCAAAGCCGAGGGGCTCAAGCTTCTCGCCAAAGGTGCAGTCGAGCCCTTGCTTCCGCGAAGGACCATCCATGATGAGGCTCATGAAGTTGGGCACGTTGTCAGCAAATAGTCGCAAGAGCGTGCCGAGGTAGATCGGATCACGGCTGGAAGGGATGGCGTTGGACTCGGCGCCCACGTCCGGATCATAATCAGAGTTATTCTTGCGAATGACCTCGATGACGATACCAACACCGACAGTCAACGGGTTGCCGCCTCCAAGCATGTAGCCAACGAGCTGCTCGACACACGGCTTCGACACAAGCTGGCGGGTAAGTTCGTTGGGGCCGATGCATTGCTGCTCGTTCTGGGAGGCGTTGGCAGAGATGGTGATGATAGCCTTGATGAAGTCGCCGGCGGCAGTTTGAACCAGCCAACTGTGCTTGGGATCGAGACAAGAAAGCAGTGTCGGGATTATGTCCCTTGCATAAAGCCACTGTAGGCAAAAGCATTAGCAGGCGAATTGGATTGCGACTGTGAAACCGTACCTCAACAATGCCCTGCCCGCCCTCGCTGCGATCGAGAGCAATAATCTTGAGGAGCAAGTCCATAATCATGGGGCATTCCACGTGACGGAGCAGATCAGAGACGACATTGGGTAAGCCCCGAAACAGGTCCATCATCTCCTCCGTCTTTTTCTCAAACAGCGACTCATTGACCTTTGTAAAGTAGCTCGCCTGGAGCGGATCGAGAGGAGCATCGCGAGAGAGAAACGTCCAAAAGTTGCGGATCAGGCCGCGGTTCTCCATGAGCGACTCGTAGATGGACCACGTGTCGGAGCTTAGGACCTCGCAGGCGACAAGGGCATACCTATTACGCCTCCTCTCCTGCTCCTCCTCGTCGGTCTCGGTGACATCGGTAGCGCGGGAAGAGGCACGCGGGCGAGAAAATGGTAGCAGACGAGGTTTTCCCTTTGTATCTTCCTCGGGAAGCTCGCCAGGGCTCTCAACGATCTCGAGCTTGGGAGCAACAACATATTCGAGGAGCCGCTCGAGGACCTTATCCTCGCGAAGGTACTCAATGAGCTTCGAGTTGTGCTGCTTAAGCTCTTGGATCAAGTCGCTCTCATCGAGCAACTCTTCGAGGGTGAACTCGGGTTTATCGAGGATAGTATCGATGGTTGAGATGTTGGCGTAGCCGCCAAATCTCCAAAACATGGTGGCGGTCCTATCTCAGGGCGCCGAGCGTCAGGCAGGCACCGCCAGCGGGCAAGAAGAAAGAAATGGTTTGAGTCGCGCGGCGGGCGAGGGGTCGGCGGGAGGCATGCACGGCCGGGCTATCACGGCGATGGCGAATCGAAAAAGCGGCAGACGACGTGGCTGGGCATTCGGCAGAAAGCAACAGGGTTGACAATGCGGATTTCGTCGTCGCACCGAATCGGACAGCTCTGTGGGTGGCAAGATATTGCGGCCGATGGACGGAGGGAGCGATTCGAGGAATCGGTCAGTCGCTCTACTTCATGCCGCGAATGGCGATGGAGAGGATGATGGGCCCGGATAGGGTGTATGACTTCGTCGGCGGACGACGTTGAGGGATCGTAGATGCGAGTGCACGTTCTCGAGGGACGGGGACTGGAGGGCTCGATTGATGGGCCAAGGGGGTCGGGCCGTGATTGGGCCACGCCTTCGGGCTGTGGTTCCACGGGGTTGCGCTGGCTGCTCAGTCAGCAGAGGACGGGACTGATTTGAGGCGCCGAGCTGCAGAGCTGGCTCTCTCACATGCGTCCCTCCAGCTACCTGCATGGCTACGTACAGTGCCCGCAGGTGCCCGACGTAGGTACCTAGTAGTGCCTATTGCAGTGGGCTTCCAGGCATCAGGGTTCTGGTCGGTCTGGACACGTCTGGCTGGTGTCGCCAGTCAGCCTGGTTACAGGACGCCTTCAGGCTGCAATGCGCGGCCCACCAGGGTTGGAAGCACCTCGCAGGCGGTGTTTCTTCAGAGTGCGAAGATGTCGATGCCAATGTTATGACAGCCTGCAACAACCATGGATGGCTCGCCTGCGTCGCAGCGCGTCCCTCTGGTGATTTAGTAGGTGGCAAGGGCTCGATCGTGAGCCGTGCGGTGATGCATCAAGATGTCGTGGCACTACTATGAGAGGCTTCCTTGCGTCGCTGCAAGAGAACCACCGGCACGGGACAGAGAAGCCGCCGTGCTCAGTGAGGGTAGCTCAGCCTCGGTGGCGCTTGATGGACTGTATGACTTTGTCGCGTCTGTTTGACGCGTAGGAGGGACAGCTTACGAACCATGCGGGACAGGACGATAGAGGGAGGTTGGTTTCAAGACAGGCCAGCCAAGCGGCACTTGCAGCACAACAAAGCCCCGAGGCTTGTGAGCAATCTGTGGGGAGGTTGACAGCCAAAGGGAGCTTAGACCGAGCACAGCAATCAATCCATACGGGTATAGCACTCAGGCGTGAGCAGGTGACGGCAGCTTTTGCACCTCGACCAAGGCCGCAGTGCCCTGTTTTCGTCTGACCTGTGGCTGTCATGTGTCGTTCCAGGTTTGGCCAACTGCTTCGTACAGTGCTGACAGTCAGTACTGAAGCAATTTTGGGTGAACGTACAGACACCAGGCCCAGCGTACATCACCTATATAAGGTAGTTAGTACCTACTAGGTAAGGCAGGTAACTTACCCAAGGTAGTACCTACCTGTTGAGCCTGTGTACGAAGTACCTTACTGAGGTACCTCAGTTCGTTGGGACCTCCCATGCTCAGATGCCCAGCCACGGCGAGACTCTCCAGGGCAGCCCGGCAACCCGCAGGTGACGACCTATCCCCCAGAGAGCCCTGCCCTGGGGATGGAGATCCCATCGCGCCCACCAAGCGGCAGACGGTCTCGGATGCAAGCCAGAACATATGCCCCTCATGTTTCATTTTGTCGACGCGCTCCCACTTTGCCCCCCAGGACCCCATCCCCCTATCTCACGCCCGCACGGCAGTGAAGCGTGCGTGCTTTGGATTCCCGTCCACGCAAATCTCGATTTCGCACCAGCTCGCCCGATGTGCTGGAAACCATCCCCCAGAAACTGGAGGCGAGCGTGTGGCAGCTCAGGCCCACCTGCTCCCCCGCTGGCCGCTTGCCGGGCTGCCACGTTTTTGCCCCCTCCCGCCCCTCCATCTTCTTTCCCTTGCTTCCCACCTGCTAACCTATCGTTCGCCCTGCGCCCTGGCGAAGCCCTGGGGGTTGTCTCACCCTGCCTGACCCTGCCCAGCCCTAAGTGCGCCAGACTACTTTCTTCGTTCCAAATGCGCCAGAAGCCAACAAGTCGTACAATCGGTCGCAAACACCAAGTCTGCAGTTGGGACCTAAGTTTAGTAGTGTGTAATTTTTTCCGCTGCGACGAGCCATTCAGGGTAAATCTACATCTTTCACAATGCCCAAAAGCGTCCGTAAATGGTGCAAGAGAGTAGCTTGCGCTCGCCGTTTATTCTGCGTAGTGTCGTTACACCAAGTTCATAATCTGCAGCCCCTTGTCCAGCTCCATGCTCACACCCTTGACTTCCGACAAATCTTGCAGCAGAGATCCCCTCCACCACGCGTACCACTCAGCAACTTCGCCCAGGTCTGCATCGTCCAATGCCAGCCACTCCCGCAACTTGGCATACCACATCGGGAACACGTCCTGTACGAGAAGCTCACCCATCACCGCGCCACCGACCAAGCACTGCCATTTCAAGACGCCTGTCAGGATGGGTAAGTACGGCTCCTGGTCCGCCGGGTCTACGCGGAAGTTGCTGCGCAGATACAAACCCATCGATGGGAGTACGTGCGAGATGATGAGCGGTTGCCACTGGTCCCCCATGACATCCTCCCATTGTCGCAGGCCTGGTACCACCCCTCGCTCGAATTCCCACGCATCGATCAAGTGTCGAAATTTTCTCTTCACATCGGCGACCAGGCCAGTGCCTTTGGGGTTCAGGTGGTACGGCGGCAGGTATTGAAGCCACGGAAACAGCCACGTGTGCGGTAGATGATGAGTCTGGCGCTTCTTCTTCGGATTCCAGTCCGACAATGCCGCCTCGAGTTTGCGTGCGATGCTGTCCATGAGCTGCGCCCTGACGAAGGCAGGCAAAAGATCGTTCCAGCTCTCAACCAGGTCAAGCATTGATCCTGGTGCGAGAGGATCCCACTCGCGAACCGCAGTCAAGACCAATGGCAGCCAGCATTTGTACATCATGCTTTCGTAAGGCGTAGTCGCTTTGTGATGTCGCCGGTAAACGCCCTCGGTCTGTGCCGCTGGGGTCTCCCATTTGCTGACCGACAGGCCGTTGTTGTTCAACCCCGATTTCGTAAACAGGCTGGACAGCTGTTTGAGGTCCGACGCGAAGCGCGTCGGATTCGCCAGAGGATCCCAGTCCGTACCTCTTAGAAATGGATGAATGGTCGCGACTGCAAGGTCTGCAGTCTCCGTGTTGATTGACCCCAATTCAACGGCTTTTTGAAGGCAGCTGATCACTTGCTTCCAGTCCGAATTCTGCGCCAGCTCTTCTTGAACCAGGGTCGAGAAACCTTGTAGCCGTTCGAAGTCGGACCGCAAGTCACTCATTTCTTGCTCCCTCTCGAGCAATTCCAGGTCCAGCCATGTCTTCCGCTCCTCTAGGCTCTTCCATTCCTCCGAGAACGCTGACAGATCGGCTTGTGCTCGCCTAGCCAATTTTCTGGCCTCGATGACTTCGGAACTCTCCGAAACGCCCGGATTTGGTGTCATGACGCCGCTCGTCGACGTCAGCATCTTGCCCTCCGGGCCCGTCATGTCTAGTATCGGGGTGAAGGCCTCGGGAATGTTCAGACCCGGCGCCGCCGCCTTGAACTCTTCGGCTGTCAAGTACTTCTTCTTTTGCCGCCGGGGCGTGCTCGCGGCACTGCTGCCAGCCGTTCCGAGGACCTTTTTCTTCGCCTTCCGTCTCTTTTTCTCCTCCTCCTCTGAATCAGCGACTTCTTCGCCGCGTAAACGGGCTTGCCTCTTTTCCTCCTGCCGTTCCTGCTCTGATTTTTCCTTGACGGCGCCCAGGCCGACGCCCTGCGGCCGGAGGTTGGCCTCTATCACAATGTTGCGTCCCTGCCCCTCCTTTCCGAGGCCTTTACCTTCAACGTACCCCATCTTGGCCATCATGCGAGCTCCAAAAGACTTTGGATTAATCTTCCCTTTGGCACCAAATGCGCTGGGCGCCGGTTTGTTCTGCGGCGGGGGCGTTCCCCCTTCCGCCGGCTCCTTGAGCACCGGCACGGAGGCCGAAGATGGCACAAAGCCGCGACCGAGGACACTGGTACCGTCAAAGTTGGTCTTCGTTTGGAATGGGAGATGCGGTGGCTGTGAACCGTTTCCCTGGTCCCGCTGTGTCCAACCTAAGCCGTGGGCAGCACTGGCGAATCCCAGGCCAACTCCACCGCCGTCATCGTCATCGTCGTCGTCATCGTCGTCGTTTCTATGGTTCTCAATCTGGGGGGCGTTGCCCTTGTCAAGAATGGGCTTGTAGTCGTCGGAGTCGTCTTCGTCCTCGGGTTCGTCCCCGTTGGCGTCCGCGCCTGTTGCCGCTTCCGCTGTTGAGGAAACGAAGTTCATGCCCTTGTTCCTCAGAGTTTTTCGTTTCCATCGCTGGCCTGGGCCATCCTCCTCGCTGTCAGAGCCAAAGATACCAAGTGCAGCCCTCTCTTTGTTGTTTCTCCCGACGCGACGCCGTTTCCGAGGGTTGAGGTCGCCGTAATCGTTGTCATCGGTACCACCAGGCAGGACATAATCATCTTCTTCCTCGGAAGCAGACGACGAGAACTCCGCAGCAGAGGCCTTGTTTAAGCGGGACGGATCGAACGAGAGGCGCGACGAGCCATCCATGACGGCGATGTCTTCAGCTGTCCCAAGAATACGGGTGAAGCGGTGCGGTACCCATTACGTAGGCTGTGCAAAGCCGCAGTGCCGTGTGGGAGCTGGCAAGTAGTTTCGAGGGCGGAGTGGTGTGAAAAAGAAGGTTCAAAAGAGTCGCAAATGTCGAACAAGGGCTGTCACGGCAGCCTAAAATGGCCGATGTGCAATGCAAGTAAGCTCCGAAGAGCAAGTTTGGGATCTAAACGATGAATCTTATCATCACGTGACAAATATGCCCAGTGCACAGTATATGTATCGGACCACCCTTCCTACCCTATGGAAAGGACATGTCGCTCAAACATTTAAAGATCAAACATTTGACGAGCTCGAGTGTTGCACTTAAGACAAATAAGAATGTTGTGGAAGTCACAAGGCCAATAATGTCGACGTTCAGAGCCGCTGTCCATTTCCGCCAGATTGATCCTTCTCTAGCGACACCTGTTGACATCCATCATTCCCCCAACCCCAAACCCAAGTACCCACATGAAGTCCGTCCTCTTTTGTGACTAGTCAGCTTCGCTGGACTTCACTCCCTCCTAACATCACCAAGGCGGGAATTCGGCCCTCGACTACTCCTCCTCCTATAATGTGTTAGCAGTCGGCACTCTGGCTTTATTCTTTTCACACGCAAGGCCAATTTGCTTACTATGGTCGGAGGCAGCCGTGGGAACCCTGCTTGTGGAGGTCTGCCCCGTGAGGACCTTCCCCGTGAATAGCCCCCCGAGGAAGACCCTTCCCGCGATAACCCTCCGTGTGAAGACCCTCCCCGTGAGGAACCTCCTCCCTGTGAAGGTCCTCCCTGTGAAGGTCCTCCCTGTGAAGGCCCTCCTTGTGGAAGTTCTCCCCATTCCTTTTGTTGGGCGTTGCTCTTCTCTCTGGACGCATGCCATGAACTTATACTCTGCGGTGGTTGCCTCCAGTTGTCCGTCATAGACCCGGCACCGATCTTTGACGGAACGTTTGTGAAGCCGTACTTTCCCATGCGAGACTTGTCAGACGGGTCGTCGTATTTCGAAATATGGCAGGTCGTGAAGTGAACATTTTGGCCCGTGTTTGGGTCCCATGTATAGAACACGACCGTGAGGTGCACTGGTGCGTTTGGGTCGGTGCCCCCTGCGTGCCACGTCTGCCTTCCGCCTTGTGGCCTGTAAAGTCGTTAACCAACGTAGAAGCCACTGACCGCGACGCAAGGACTTACACCGTGTCAGGAGTGCATTTGATATGTGCTCCAGATATCTTATAGCACGAGAGTTCTGTCATCGCATACTGCCGACAGGCTTCGTCAATCTCTGCGGTGCGGAGCGTCTCGTCCGAGTATGATACCGGGAAACTCCCAAACGTGGGCATGGGAGGCATGGTGTGCTCAATGTTGGAAACACCGCGGTCTGATGTTGTCTTAGTATTATGCTGCTGTTTCTGCTGTGCGGATGGTGGAATTGATGCTCTAGGAGACGACTCGACGTCCTGCTTGATCAGGGGTCTTATATCGTGGCAAGAAGGACGGCAAGAGCGACGGACTACGTCTTTACACGAGTACACGAGAAAGGGGCAAGGACAAGTAGAGAATAATGACCACGGTCATCCTCAAATTCTCTTTGGTTCTATTTACAAAAGGCTGGTCGCGTCGCGTCGAATGCGCCATGAACATGATGACGCGTGGACAATGGGTAGTTTTTGACCTTGACTGTTCCTTCACTACGTGTAAGTTCAACGATGGCGCATCGTAAGTAAAGTCATTTCCAAACTAAGGGAAAGCAATGCCATTTACTGTGCGCATACACAGTGCCCGTCATTCCCACGGCGCTGCGACAAAACACATACGCTTTGTCTTCAAGCACGTTCGCACGATGACGCTTGCCCGCTTGCATGCACTGGAAGCCAACAAAGAGAGTGCAACCAAGAATTCCATCGACAAAGCAAGTTTCTGAAGCTTAAAATAGATCCGGTGCTCTACAGAAAAAGCCTTTAAGAACGCGACGAAGCCAGAACGTGATGTGTACTCCCACTTACATCCTTTATCATTCTTTCTGCCCACAATTTGTCGTCATGTGTCGCCCATTTGTTCGCGGAGTAGCGCGCATCTCGTCGGTCTTCAACATGAGGCAACGGGCCAAGGGTCTACTCCGGAAGCTGTCCCGCTGGTTGGCCACCTCAATCGGTCGGCCAGCTCCAACCGCCGACCGCGGGACGCAAACAGAGCCCTTGGCGGCAAATGTGAGCAAGACAGGGCCCATCGCTGGAGAGGACTCCCTCCAGAGGTCTGGAACCTCTGAATATTTGCTTGAGTACGTTGGTGCTCAAAATGCCGACAACATCTTGCTGGAAGGATTGCCAACCGCCTTGTTTCCCGTTGAGAAAATAGGGGAGCTCCAGCTCAGAAGAAGCACAAGCAACAGTCTGGAGGCAGTTGCGTCTATAGGCGCCGCCGCATGTGCTTCCTGCGCAATGACACTATCCAACGTTGCTAATGACACCAGCAACGAGGTTGGTCAACTTGAACCGCTTGTCGCTGCCCACCAAAGCCGCGCTGATGGTGTTGGAGATGGCGACGCGGAGGCACGAGCACTTGCTGATGGTAAACCTGAGGATGCGGCGGAAGCAGACTCAGTCCTCTTTGACGGTAGCAGCGCCACGATGGAGGACGAATTGGTCATCGAAGATGAAGAAGAGGCAGAACAAGAGTATGACTGGCGCGATGACGAAGAGCCCATTGCAAAATATCGACCTGGTGGCTTTCACCCCGTCTGCCCTGGTCAACTCTACAACGACCGCTACCTCGCACGCCGCAAGCTTGGCAGCGGCGCTTATTCGACAGTTTGGCTCGTACAGGATATGCAGAACCATGAGTTTCGCGCGATGAAGGTCCTCACGGCGGATTCGTACGCGGAGGACGACCAGCATATCTTTGAGGTTGAGATCCTCAAGCACCTCCGAACGGCCGATCCGAAACACAAGGGCTATTCTTACATCAACCATCTTCTCGACGAGTTCGAACACGAAGGGCCCAATGGGAAGCATGTTTGTCTGATCTTCGAGCCAATGGGCATGTCGCTCCAGGGGTACGCGGATTGTCTGGCGCGGGAAGGCCTAGGCCCCGTTCTCCCAGCCTACGCGATCGCCTCGATCACAAAGCAGCTGTTGTGGGCGCTGTCCTACGCACACGAAAATGGTGTCATCCACACAGGTAAAACATGCCTCCATGTCTGATCACTACTGAGCCGAATGTAACAAGCATTGCAGACATCAAGCTCGACAATATTTTCGTTCGATTTTCTACCGACATGAAGGAAGAGATTGACAAAGACTTTCTGCCCTCAACGTACCCGCTCGTGGACTTTGTGAAGCCATACGAACCGTACAGAGTGTTACGGTCGATGCCGATGTACTTGTACTGGGCCAACAACTTGGATGAGATGTTGGACGTTCAAATCTGTCTGGGAGACTGGGGAGTTGCGTCTTGGAAGCACAAGCACCTGTGCGAGAGGGTCCAGCCGGAAGCGATGCGGGCTCCTGAGGTATTCCTCAGATCCGACTGGGACGAATCGGTCGACATATGGAGCCTAGGGCCGACCATTCTGAGGCTTCTCAACGACGAGCCCATGTTCATCACAGAGGTTGCAGGCCATGAAGGCGACCCGTCTTACTCGGAACCGTTCATCCTCATGCAAATGCAGTTGCTGTTCGGGGGTGGCCACTTTCCAGCGTCGATGCTGGATCGCGGGAACCCTGAGTATGTCGAAATGGTGTTCAATGAGAAGGGCAGAGTCAAGTTTTACGATGACGAGGAGCCCGCATCGTTCCGCGAGGGCCGCTGGACACAAAACATTCCGAAAAGCTTTCGGGAGGACGTCACAAGCTGGTTCGAATTTCTCATGAAGCTTGACCCTCGCGAACGACCGAGCATTCGGGAGCTTCTTGACCACCCCTGGCTGAGTACCGAGCGCGTGAAGCCATCGATGGAAGCTGCGACAGATAGTGCCGATGAAGAAGGTGGTAAAGTGTCTGTAAGTGTAAAGGCCGCCATGGGTGAGGAGCAAGAGGCAAAAAATGCGAGTAATGCAAACGAAGGGCATTTGGGTGCTGTGAAGAAGGAAGGAGAGGTCATGGACGAGGACACTGCCAGCTCTGGTGGCCAGATGCCGGAAAATGCGACACAAGGCCGCCAAAGGGACAAAGAAGCACAGGCATCATCTCGGCCTGAAGTCGCCGCACCAAGTGGTCTCGAAGAGGCAGATCAAGTCACGAAGGCCGAATAGGTTCAGTGGCTTTGAGAGACTTGACATGGCGGCGAAGTAGTCGGAAGGCCGAAGGATTTTGGGCAAGGTGGCTTACGCGAAAAGCCAAGATCTGGGGTAAAGCGCCGACACCCGTACTTGTAGAGACAGTTGCGCTGTTTGTTATCCGTTCATTTGCTACCTAGAGGAATTTAGTCGCATCTAGAGTCCTTATTATGCCGCGACCAACGTTACGATGCTAGTATTCCCTGCCACAGTGCTAAAGCTATTCCCAGGTTGCGGTCTCCATGAAGTAGTGTCGCGATTATCTAGGTAAATCTACCAACTTTTCACGCAGCAAAGCAGACCGGATATCTCGAAGGTCTACCATTAGCTTGCATCCCAGCTGCAGACCCGAGAACAGGCTCGGCGCTGGCGACATGTGTCGTCACCCGTTTACTTTTGCCGTCTGTTCCGCTGCCTGACACATGACGAGAGATACCTAGGAGGAGCAGTAGCTTAGAGGGTGGACATCTGATGTTAACTCTGCTGCCAAACAATGTCAGGCTCGCATGTTGCTGTGCGACGTTCTTCGCACGAAGTCGGAGAAGGCGAGGCCCGCGACGACGTTTGCCGTTGCTGCTGGAGCTGTGGGGACCCATGACCCATCGAGCAAGGAGTATAGCGCTTGCATGTGTGGCGTTTCTGTGGCAATGAAGTGGCTGACGACGGTAAACAAAGAGCCTGGCGTGAGTTCTAGGGACTTTCCCACGGCTCGTTGGGCAGGGCGGGCCCCGCCCAAGTCGAAGCGCGTCGATTGACAGCAACAAACTGCTGCTTTACGGAGCACTGCTCACCGCGATACACAATCAAAAGCAAATTTGAAGCTGCTGAGCCCTTGCTCTTCTGCAGCATTAGAGGTGAGGAATTACCGGGCGGCCTGCCAACATCAGGCGACCATGCTAGGTACTCCGCTGACCGCCTGCGCGGGATGACAGCAGGAGGAGGACCACTCATCACCGGGCTACCAAAGCCCGGGCTTCCCTGCGGCCTCTACCTTGACCTACCCAGCCAAGTGCGCGTGGTCGTTGTAGGGACGGGAGATAGTTACCTACCTATCTGACGCTGATGGATGATGGAAGGCACTGAAGCCTGAAGAGGGCTGCAATGTTGACGGTGAGTGGCCGGTGGCTTGCTTAGGTTGGTACCTTGGCTTAGTGGATTAGGTGCCCAGCGCCTTGGGTGCCTACCTGTCCCCAGTACCTTATTTACCTGTACCTGTGCGAAGTAGGTGCCTCTTACGAAGTTAGTATTATCCTTCGTTTCCAGGTGGAGGCACATGTCCTCTGCCGAGCTGGAGCAACCCACCTCCACCAGGCGAGGAGGTACCGACCTAGGTTACCTTAGGTTTAGCAGTGAAAAAGTGGAGGCACGCCAGGGGCCGCTACCACGCCTGCGCCTGAGCTGGACGTCCCGTCGGCTTGACCCTGTGGCTGTCCCTCTTTCCCCTGTCCACCAACAAACAACACGTTCCGCGTCGCTACCAGCGTCTGGTCACTTCTGCCATCATCAAACCTCGCGGCTTTGCTTTGACCTTACTACACTCTTGCGCAACCGCGACCGACGAACCCTCTGCTCGACCCTGCCACCTGCGCGCGCTCGTGTTGTACGCCGCAGCCCATAGACCAGTCCAAGCTCCCTGCCCATCTCATCCACCCGACAACGACCGCCGCCTCTATTGCACCCAGCGCATCTCCAGCCTTGACAGCCCTTTCCATTAGCAGAGGTGGGACAAGGAAAGCAGCCTCGCGATACCTGCTTCTGTCGCCGCAATTCATCCGCCTGTCCGACCAGGCTCCGCCGTAACCCCGCGTAACTCGCCGTGCCTGCTGGGACCCGTCGTGAGCCTGGTATTCGAGGTATGTCCAAACTAACTCCTGTGCACCTTTTGTTCCGTGTCAATGCTGGCCTTTGTTGTGGATTTGCGGCCTGTTGCCAGCACCAGGCTCCATGAATTTGTCCCTGACCCCAGCCGTTTCTTCCCTCTATGCATCACAGTTTGCCGAGCCCGTCCATGCACAAGCTTATTGACATAGTCGGTAGATTCGTCAGGCCGCAAAGGAGGCCCCGGCACCTCTGCCATCGCGGCTTCAGCTCCACCGAATACGAAGCAGACTGCCTCATCGCCGACATGGCCGACAAGGAAGAGGACTTTAGTTCCCTCCCGCTCCCAGATCGCTTCACCCATAAGGTCAGTCACGAAACCTGCATGTGGTCCGCAAACTCACCCGCTGACATTGTCACCAGCTTTGGAAAGTCAGGAAAGAGGCCTACGAGGAGGCAGCGAAACAGTTTTCCGTATCACCGGACGAATCCGACCCCTGCTTCCGACCTTTCCTCAACGATCCAAATCTGCTAAAGGCTGCGGTCTCAGACTCCAACGTCGCCGCGCAACAAGAAGGCATCACCGCACTCTGCGCTTTTCTCAAGTATGGCGGACGAGACTGCGCCCTGCGGACGCGCGGGTTGACCATCACGCCGATGGTCGAGAAGAGCCTGTCGTCCACCAGGGCAACCACCAAGCAAAACGCCCTCGAGGCCATTCTGCTCTATATCGAGCTCGATGCTGCCGCGCCAGTGCTCGAGGATGTCATGCCGGGCCTCTCAAACAAAGTACCAAAGAATGTGGCAGCAACGCTCAACGCCCTAACGGCCATCTTCCACAACTATGGCTGCAAGATCGTCGACCCGAAACCTGTACTCAAAGCGCTGCCTAAAGTTTTCGGTGCCGCCGACAAAAACGTTCGCGCTGAGGCGACTAGTCTCACCGTCGAATTGTACCGATGGTTGCGTGAGGCCATGAAGCCCATGTTTTGGGGAGAACTGAAGCCTACGCAGCAAACTGACCTTGAATCACAGTTTGAAAAGATCAAAGCAGAGCCCCCGCCGAAGCAAGAACGTCTTCTGCGGTCACAGCAGGCCGTTGCGGAGACTGCCGCCGGGGGCGATGAGGATGATGGGGCTGTGGACGGAGAGGAGGCCGACGCAGGTGAAGAAATGGACGCCTTCGCCCTTGCCGAGCCCGTCGACATCACCAAGAAGATACCCTCAAACTTCAGCGACATGCTGGCGTCGTCGAAGTGGAAGGATCGGAAGGAGGCGGTCGACGCGCTTGGCCAAGTCCTAAATGTACCGCGCATCAAAGACGGCGACTTCAACGAGGTGACAAGGGGCCTGGCGAAGTGCATGAAGGACGCCAATGTCGCAGTCGTCACTCAGGCAGCTCAGTGCATTGAGATGCTGGCCAAAGGGCTGCGACAGGCCTTCTCCAAGCATCGCCCGACCGTCATGCAACCCATCATGGATCGTCTCAAGGAGAAGAAGCAGACAGTCGCTGATGCCCTCGGCGCCGCTCTCGATGCTGTCTTTTCGTCTACGAACTTGGCTGACTGTCTCGAGGACATCATCGCGTACCTCAGCAATAAGAATCCTCAGGTTAAGGAGGGAACGATGAGATTCCTGATTCGATGCCTGCGGACTACGCGAGACGTCCCAAGCAAGCCTGAAGTCGCATCCATCTGCGAGGCTGGCAAGAAACTGCTATCTGAATCGAGCCCCGCGCTGCGTGACGGTGGCGCGGAGATCCTAGGAACGGTCATGAAGATTATTGGAGAGCGCGCTATGACGCCGTACCTCGATGGCTTGGACGATATTCGGAAGACCAAGGTCAAGGAGTTCTTTGAGACTGCCGACGTCAAGGCCAAGGAGAAGCCCAAGCCCGCACCCGCCGCCAAGGTCCCGCCGCCCTCAGCTAAGAAGGCTCTCGGAGCGAAAAAACCAGTTGTGAAAAAGGCCTCACCGGCGACTGTTGCCCCTGTCGCAGAGTCGGCACCGTCGTCGCCGAGGCCCACGTGCAAGGTAGGCGCCCCAGGAAGCAAGCTAGGGCTGCCCAAGTCATCGGGTCTTGGTGGGCTCAAGGCACCACAAAAGCGTACCCTTGCAGGCTCCGGGACGGCGTCTCCCAGAAGGGCCCCGAGCGGGCCGCCGGTCATGCCTTCCGATGATGAGCCTGTCGCAGTACCTCCACAACCTCGCCTCGGGCCCTCTCGTGGGCTGGCTGGTCGATCGCTGGCGAAGCCTGCGGCAGCTCCCCCGCAGATGCCTGTAGAATCGCAGTCGTCATCCAGCGGCTTCACTGCTGTCGAACGGGCCGAGCTCGAGGAGCTCCGTGCTGCTAATGATCGTCTGACCAAGCAGATTGACGATTTGCGGCAGGAGCGAAGCAAGTTCCTGTCTGAGATCCAAGAGCTCAAGAATCAGAACGCTGGCCTTATCGAGGACCACACCAGGGATGTCTTGAGCATCAAGGCCAAGGAAACCCAACTTGTACGCGCTCGGAGCGACGCTGAAGCCACCGAGCAGGTCAACGAACGACTGCGACGAGAGATGGACCGTCTGAAGAAGGCGCTCAATAACGCCGAAGGGCTGAACGCTGGCTCGGGAGTTGTCAGCCCGCGGGTCGCATCCCCAGGCACGGATGACGCGGGCATTTTCCGAGATCCCGGATCAGCGGCTGTCAACCGTAATCGAATGAGCTTCGCAAGCACCATGTCTGAGGAAAAGGAGAATGGAGAGACGATGCACCCGAGAACTAAGTTAAGCCCAGACCTGAGACACAACGGGAGCTCCGCGTCATCAGGCCGAGGCTCGCCTGCCCGAAACTTTAGAAACATGGCAGCGTATCGGGACGACGTCAGCGACTCCGGGTCTGCGATAACGAGGGAACGACCAGTCTCGTCTCTGCCCCAGCCCGCCGGCGGTGGCGGGGTTGAGAGTTGGAGGAGAGCCGCGGAGGTGACGAGTCAGCTTAAGGCCCGAATTGAGCAGATGAAGGCGAGTCTGCCCTTCGCATATGCGACCGACGAAACACTAACGACGCGCAGGCCAAACAGGGATTCAGCCGGCCTTGAATGAGTCAAGAGCGTGGTCAAGGAAATGATTTACTGTTACGTCCTAATGGTCGCTATGATGCTACGATGTGGGAGTCATGCCGATGAGGGTCTAAGTCACGCTGGAGGGTTGTGCATTTTCATGGCGTTGGAATACATACCCCTTTCCTCCAGGTGATTGTTAGAGTATGAACATCAGTGGCGAAAGCACCAATTCGCCCCGCGAGGTTCGACGTTGCGTGTATGGTTGCCCACGAGATTTTGTAGCTGGACGCTAAAGGTATCTCCAGGGGTCTGTCACATTGGAACAGGGTGAATACTGCTACAGGGACGCCCTGCCCGACCTTTAGAATCCATAAAACAAGTCTTTGCTCACATCTTGCCACTCTTGCCCCCCTTACCGCCGTCTTTCGAGCTGTCACCCGCCTGAGCTGTCACTTCCACCCTTCTTGTCTTTCTCTCCGTCTGTGCTCTCCTTGTCTCCAGCTTCAGCTCCGTTGTTCCCGGCCTTTGAGTCTTATTCGTTCTGGCTCTTGCGGGGCTCATCTTTTTTCCTGTCGTCACGATCTTCCTTTTTATCTCCCTTTCTCCCGCTATCCGCGGGGTCACTGTCGTCCTCTGAGCCCTTCTCATCCTTGCCCTGCTTGCCGCCCTTCTGTGCTTTGTCGTTTTTCTCGTCCTTGCCCTCGGCGGACTCCCCACCGTCCTTGGCACTGCTTGACTGATCATTGGCCTTGTCTCCCTCATCCTTTGTTTTGCTGAATTGTTGAGCGTTTGCGTCCTTCTCCGCACCCTTGTTGCCCTCGTTCTTTGCGGCCTCCTTCTTGGCCTTCTGTTCGGCCTCCTTCTTTTCCTTGCGCAGCTTCTCCTTCTCCTCGGCTTCAAGCTTGGCCCAATTCGTGCTTCTGTCCGCGATACCGGGGCTCTCCATGGTGGAGCTGAGGCCTTGGCTACTCAGGCGGCCGTGCTGGCTGATTGAGGCACGGCCCACGAGGGACACGAGGATGGCGAGGCCGACCATGACGGTCAGCAAAAAGCGATACATGCCGTACCACGGTGGCGCCCAGCCGCGGGAGGAAGCACGCGAGTCGGCGAAGTACAGGGCAACAAAGGCCATGAACTGCGTGGTAAGGGCCGCCTCGAATGGGAGAAAGAGGGTGGGCCATGCGACCACGGAGGCAACGACGCCCATGCCGTAGCGGAAGCGGGTGCGCTCCCGAAGAGGCTCCTTTTCAGCATACTCGAGACCCTGTGCCAATGATCAGCAAGCAGCTTCCCTCACAATTTATCGGTACGAGATCAAAATACCCAGTGGATTGCGCCGAGGAAGGATATGATGACGGCGCCGTAGCCAAGCTGCAGGGGCTCAATGGCGCTGAGAAGGTAGTGTGCTGTGTCGTGGGGGATGAAGAGGGCATCGTAGAGCCGGTTTCCCGTGGGAACTTGCTTGGTGACATCCCAGGCGAGAAAGACGGTCGAGAGGGACGTCGCGAGGTAGGGGACCGTGCCGGCGAGGCCAAGGATGTGAGATTCCTTGGGCACCCGCGTGAGGCGAAAGGTATCTCGCACAATGCCCTGCGCGTGCGTGAGTGACTCTACCTGGCACACATGACCAAAAGGTCACAACAACTGGTATCCTATGGTCACGTACGATATCGTGCTTCAAGCCGGTTGTCAATGAGGCCGGCTCTGGGGTGTCGGACTGGCCCGATCCCTCCATGACGTGGCGGACGGAGCTCTGGCTGGAGACCTCTTCGGGCCGAGGCTCGAGCTTCTTCTGGGCGACCTCCATCTCGTGCTCCCGGTCGATGGGCTGCTTGGGCGGTGGAGGGTTCTCCGACTTGGGATTGGACTTGCCTCTGTTGCTGTTGTTGGCGTTGCTGCTAGCGAAGCGTGACAGGGAGGACCAGGTCGGCAGCTCTACGCGCGCGCTGACCCTGGGAGCTGCCGTGGGAGCATGGCGGCGGGAGAGGGAGCTCGCCAGGGAAGCACCCGGGGAGAGGCGGAGGACGGGGCGCGCGGCTCGAAACATGGTGAGCTGGAGAGAGGCCCAGCCCAGGTTGGACCACTGCGTTGGGGCTCTTGAGACGTCAAAGATGATGTGCAATTGCTAATAGACACGCACGATGGGATGTCAATTAGGCCAACGGCTGTAACAGCGCCGGTATGGCCTAGGGGTGGGGGAAGAGACGGCAGGTAGTCAATAATGACGACAAGCCTCAGGCACGGGGAAAGGCGGACAAACACGTTTATAGCAATGGCTATGGCATCATGACGCACGTCGTCGTGGCAGCTGCAACACCTCTATGGAGCTACAGCAGGAGGTACGAAGAACGAGGTACCTAAATAGCTCCATTCCCTCACATGTACGTGAGGGCAGCTGCCTTTCGTACTTGTGGCTGTCTTCTAATCAGGTTGGAGGAAAGCATGAAACCTACCTGAGTAGCCAGAGGTCCTGCAGGTTTCCGCGCCACATTCTGGATCGAAAAGATCGGGGATGGAGGTTGCCCAGGTGGCCTAGTCATGACGTAATTTTGGCGACAGATTGGGGACGTGCGCTCTGGACAGTTTGGTCCGGCAGTGGCTTCGGCGCCGTAGAGGTAGGTAGTTTAGGTAGAATATGGGGGCGATACCAGGGCTCAATGGGAGAGAAAGGACATGCAGGAATAGATGCGAGGTTGGAGAAATGCATCGTCCCTTTGTGCTTCTTGACGGCAGGCATTGAGGATCAGCGGCTTGTGCTGTTCTTTTTATCTTCTGATGAGGATGGCTTCGGATTGTGGTTCGCTTGTACATTGATGGTAGGTGACGGTAAGTGCGGTGCTGGCGGAGGTGCACAGGCTGCCACTGACGAACTGCCGCCGACGATTTCATGCACATAACCTTAACCGATAAAAATCATAACTTTCATAAAGTGATCCTTGAGGTCAGGCCTTGATTGATTGGCATGTGTGCGATTGCAGCTTCAATATCTCAAATACATCCTTGCCCTGTCGTCGAGACCAGCCCAGTGGCTTAGAGCGTGTGCTTATGGGCAGGTTGCAGCGCTCGCGTCAACTGCCCCTTTCAAGGTACCGATTGTTCTAGCGGAGCCGCTACGTCACAACGCCTGCCCGCTGCGTAACCGCTAGCTCCCTCCACACCTGCTTTCAGGTTCCGTTCCGCGCGGCGTTGGACCAGAGGCAAGGTGAGCCTGCCTGCCGTCGTTCATGTCGTCGTCGTCCTGCTCCGCTCATCTGTCCACCATCAGCCACGAGGGGCAGCAGCGCACCCACGTCACGGCCACTTTCCTGATTCGACCACGCGACATCTCCCCAACCGTCGCTTGACACGTCGGGTCGCTGCTTTGCTGCTGAGCGGACTCACTCTCCTTTCTCTCTGCAACCTCACCCTACGAACCCGAGCCCGAGCCCGAGCCCGATCTTCCCGCCGAAGGCCTCGAGAGCCCCTCCCTACCTAGCCAACCCCGTTCCGAAGACGTCGGCGAACGACTGCTTCCACGACGACAGCAAGAGCACCGACACGGCACGACAACGACGCATACATTGACTCTGCTGGGCCTTGCTGGTATCGTCGCGGCGCGCGACACGCAACCTCTCCCACCGATGTTGTCTATCTAATCATTCGACCTCGAACACTCTCCCTACCCAACGATTCCCCGGCCCGGGATACGGCCTGCCCGCCGCCGTCATGTTGGAGGGTCTTGTCGCCGGGTTGCTTAACCGCTTCCTTGGCATGTACGTCAAGAACTTCGACCCGACGCAGCTCAAGGTCGGCATCTGGTCTGGCGATGTCAAGCTCCGCAACCTGGAGCTGCGTCGAGAGGCCCTCGATCAGCTCAAGCTGCCTATCAATGTCATGGAGGGCCACCTCGGCGAGCTGACCCTCGTCATTCCTTGGTCCAACCTGCGCGGCGCCCCGGTCAAGGTCTTCATTGAGGACGTCTTTCTGCTCGCGAGCCCCAAAGAAGAAGCCGAGTACGACCAGGACGAAGAGGAGCGGCGGAGACAGCGTCTCAAGATGGAGAAGCTTGACAGCGCCGAGCTGCTTAAGGAACGCAACCGCGAAGGCATGAGCCAAGAAGAGCAGCAGAAGAACCAGAGTTTCACCCAAAGCCTAGTCACCAAGGTCGTCGACAATCTTCAAGTTACGGTCAAGAACATTCACATCCGCTACGAGGATTCCATATCTGCCCCTGGGCATCCGTTCGCCCTTGGCTTCACGCTTGAGGAGTTTAGCGCGGTCAGCACCGACGGCCAGTGGAAGCCAACCTTCATCCAGGATAGCAGCAATGTTACGCACAAGCTCGCAACCTTGGGTGCGCTCGCCGTATATTGGAACACCGACTCGGAACTGTTCGGCACTGGACGCGAGGCAGAATCCTCGGCGACGGAGCCCATGGAGCACCACGAGATGGTGGAAAGGTTCCGCAGCATGGTGGGTAAGGCCAACGCCGCCACCTCGCACCACCAATTCATCCTCAAGCCCGTCAGCGGTCAAGCCAAGATTGAGCTCGACAAATCGGGCGATATCCACGCACCCAAGTTTAAAGCCAACTTGTTGTTCGAGGAGATTGGTCTCGTGCTCGATGACGACCAGTATCGCGATGCGCTCATGATGGTGGACCTGTTTCACTATTTTATCCGACACCAAGAATACAAAGGCCTCCAGCCAAAGGGGGTGCGACCCAAGGAAGACCCGAGGGCCTGGTTTCAGTTCGCCGGAAATGCAGTACTGGGAAAGATACACGAGCGGAACCGCAAGTGGTCCTGGGAATTCTTCCGCGAACGACGAGACGACCGAAACCGGTATATCGAGCTGTTCAAGAAGAAGAAGCAACAGCAAAGCCTTTCGACACAGGAGAACGAAGATCTTGGCAACCTGGAGTGGAAGCTTGACTACGAGGATTTGCGTTTCTGGCGCTCCCTCGCCCGTAATCAGCTGAAGAAGGAGAACGCAGCGGCGTTGAAGAAGCAGTCCGCGCAACCAGAGCAACAAGGATGGCTTTCCTGGATGTGGGGTTCCAAACCGCAAGGCAAAATCGAGGAAAACGAGGAAAACACGCAGATGACTGAAGAACAGCGAAAGGAGCTATATGATATGATTGACTGGGACGAAAAGACGGCGCTGGCCGAGGCTGTCGACGTCCCTCGTGAGGCGGTCAAGTTGTGCATCGAAACGTCGCTTAGTACCGGAAGCTTCACGCTCAGGCAAAGCCCACACGGAGATGCCCGCGATCTCTTGAGCCTGCATTTCGACGTTTTCAAAGCCAAGGCGCTTCAAAGAAAGGACTCACTGCTCGCCAATGTCAGTCTCGGAGGGCTTCGAGTCAACGACGGCACGACTGCCGATAGCCTATATCCCGAGATTGTCCGTGTCAAAGACGCCCCATCGACAAAGCAACGCAAGCGCCTGTCTCTAGTGGAGCTGGAGAAGGACGATGAAGAGCCCTTCTTCCAGTTCGAGGTCGAGAAGAATCCGATTGAGCGTGAGGGAGACATCGCCGTCGTTGGCAAGCTCAAGCCCCTCGAAGTGGTGTGGAATCCAAACTTCGTGGTCGGCATTGTTGATTTCTTCAGACCGCCCGAGCGGCACATGGAATCGATCACGGCCCTGATGGAAACGGCCGGCGCCACTGTCGAGGGCATTCGTGAACAGACGCGGGCTGGTCTGGAGTTTGCATTGGAGGAGCACAAGACGATCAATGCTGAACTTGATCTACAAGCTCCTCTGATTATCGTGCCCGTCAGCATAACAACTCAGGAATCTACCTGCCTGATTGTAGACGCTGGTCACATCCACCTCAACAGCCAATTGGTCGATCACGACACGATGAAGGAAATTCAGTCCAAGCAACGTCAGTCTTACAGCGAAGAAGACTTCAAACGGCTCGAGTCTGTAATGTACGACAAATTCATCGTCAAACTCACGTCGACTCAGGTCCTTATTGGCCCGTCCATTCAGGAGACCAAGCGGCAGCTCGACCGAACTACAACGGGCTCGCAATTTCACGTGGTTGAGCAAATCAACGTTGACTTTGTGGTAGAGACGTCAATCCTGCCAAAGGCACCAAATCTGACCAAGTTCAAAGTCTCAGGGCATCTTCCAATGCTTCACGCAAGTGTTTCAGACTCCAAGTACAAGAATTTGATGAGAATCATTGACGTGGCCATACCGAAGCTCTCAAAGCAAGATCAGTTGGAACTCGCAGTACAAGAGCAGCCGAAGCAGCCGCAACGCCCTCGGCCCGTGAGCAGCGCATCGAACAGGTCCCGCAGAAAGTCTCAGCGCGATCGCAGGCAGTCAACCGCCTTTCCATTTATGCAGCCGCAAACTGCTGTCATCCTCGATGATATGGACGAGGATGAGGACGACTTCGAGGACGCCACAGACGGCGTGGATGGTCAGAATCTCAAGATTCACCAGCGCAGTTTTGAATTCAACTTCAAGGTCGATACGCTGAAAGGCTCGCTCTATCGGAGTGACCCAGACAGGAAGAAGCCAGACACGCTATTGGTAGAGTTGATCGCCGAGCGTTTTGACTTGGCCTTCTACACGCGGCCGTTTGATATAGCTGCTGAGGTATCTCTCGGCTCTGTGACGGTAGAAGACTTTGTCGACAATCCCCCGGACGAGTTCAAGTCTATCGTCTCATCTGGAGACAGGGACGACCGGCAGGCCGGCCGCAGCCTGGTTCATGTCAAGTTCATGAAGGTCAATCGACAATCGCCCGAGTTCATGCCTGTATACGAAGGCGTGGAGACAAACATAACAGCGGCAGTCTCGACTATCAACCTCATTGTGACGAGGAAAACGCTTCTAACTCTGCTAGACTTCATACTCATCACGTTTACGGGTGGCAATGGTGGCCAGGAGCAGACTCAAGAAGCTGTCCCCGAGATAGAGGTCGTGGAGGAAACCCAGGGCGAGGGCGATGCCCTGGACGTCGCGAGACAAAATGCCAACGCGGGGTCCATCCGAGTCAAGGTTGACCTTAAGAGTATTCGACTTATCCTCAACAATGACGGCATCAGGCTCGCGACACTTTCATTCAATCAGGCTGATGCTGGAATTTTTCTGCGCGGAAAGACCATGCGCATCTCCGCCAAGCTTGGAGACCTTTCGCTCGTCGATGACGTGAACCTGGGCGTGTCCGAGGAGTCGAACCTTCGGAAGCTGGTTACGATTCAGGGCGACGACTTGGCCGATTTTCGATATGAGACGTTCGATTCATTGAACCAGAAAGCCTACCCAGGCTACGACAGCTCAATATTTCTTCGTGCCGGCTCGGTCAAGATCAACTTTGTCGAAGAGCCCTTTCGCAAGATTATTGACTTCTTGGTCAAATTTGGCAAGATGCAAGCGCTGTACAACGCCGCGCGACAAGCCGCCGTTAGTCGAGCCAACCAGATACAGCAGAGCCCAAGCCGGTTCAAGTTTGACGTCATCGTCAAGACTCCTATTGTCGTCTTCCCTCGACTGATGATTCCCGGCCGCCCCAAACGTGACCTAGTCACGGCATACCTGGGTGAAATTTACGCTCAAAACAAATTTGCCCCGCTAGACGACAGCAAGGATGCCGAGGTTGCGATGAAGATTTCGGCTGGAATCAGGAACATCCGACTGACATCGGATCTTCACTACGAAGAGGACAGATCAGAGGAGCTGGAAATGATTGATCACGTCGATCTCGGGTTTAATATCACCTATGCGGAGCACAAACCTGGGGTTAAACGTCCGGACACTGAGATCGAGGGGTCTCTCTCCGATATCAAGCTCCGGCTGACGCAGCATCAGCTCAAGTTCTTGATGGAAATCTCCAAGTCTGTACCAGCCGCTTTTGCGGGAGAAGGCGGCAATACGGACGAGGAGGCCGCCCGACTCGTCGACGAAGACACCCTGCAGCGAGCGAGGACCTTGCCGCCGAATGACGGATCTGGGGACCAGCATCTTGTAGACCTGTCACCAGAACTTGGCACAGTTGAAAACACGTGGACCAAACTTGATCTCGTGTTTTCCGCAGGGTCTGTGGGATTGGAACTCATCATGGCCAACGAAGACGAGCCAGTCGGCGACTTGGCCGCGTCGAGCCTCTCACGCTTCTCGCTCGACGGGACCAAAGTGAAGACACGGATGCTCTCTGATGGGTCGCTCGAGGCTGAGCTCCTCATCCACTCGTTTACGATCCAAGACAGCCGCCCACGAGAGTCCAACAAGTTCCGCCGTATCATGACTTCCTCCAACAAGGAAGCACAGCAGCTCATGGCGAGCTTCACCATGTCCGGCGGAGCGGAGCGTAGCATCATTGCAATGGCCACCATCGACAGTCCTCGGGTAATATTCGCACTGGACTATCTTTTTGCGTTGCAAAAGTATGCGACTGAAGGATTGGCCGTCGAGGGATCGAGTCCGATGGATGACGAGAGTCTGCTCGAGTCTCCGGACGAGTCAGATGCCGACTCGATGCAAGTGACGTATACCGGCGCAAGATCAGGACCAACAAAGTCACAAACTTCTCGGCAGCGAAGTAATGCGCAGGAGGATAACGAAGTAGAGAAGCAGCGCGGTACAGCCTTGAGCATCGCATTCCGTATCAACCTTGTGGACGCTCAGGTCATCCTGATTGCCAATCCATTGAGCGCGAGCTCCGAAGCGATTGTGTTGAACATTCGCCAGATTCTCCTTTCGCAGCAACACGCCCTTACGTTCCAAATATCCGAAGTTGGCATGTTCTTGTGCCGAATGGACAAACAAGAGACCTCACGGCTGAGGATTATCGACAATTTTTCAATTCAAATGAACATGGACACGTCGCAGCCGTCTCTGACAAACATTCACATCGATGTGGAGCCCCTTGTTCTCCGGTTGTCCCTCAGAGATATTCTTCTCGTTCTCCAGATCGTCAGTCGGGCTAGCGAGCTGTCTGGTAGAGACTCCAACGAGCCCGGTGAGACGCCCGCGGAACAAAAAGCTCGGCAGCTTCGAAATGCAAGCATCAAGAATAAGTCCCTCAGCGGCCGCGGCCAGTCGACCATCGCAAAAACCAAGGGAACACGGACCATCGCAACCAATAATCCCCAGACTGCTGTCCAGAGCCAGCCCCCGGCCCCTGCCAGACACGAAGAGCTGACCGCCACGATAGAAGGTGTGCGGGTCGTCCTGATTGGTGATGTGCATGAGCTGCCCATCCTCGATATAGGTGTTAAGGAGTTCACTGCCACCGCAGAAAACTGGTCGTCCAACCTTAAGGCTGAGGCTGCAATCGAACTGTACTCCAGCGTGTACAACTTTTCGAAGTCGAGCTGGGAGCCGCTAGTTGAACCGTGGCAAGTTGGACTTGGCGTCGCCAAGGAGCCTACGTCGGGCCTCTTGTCTGTTGATGTCGCATCGAAGAAGACTTTCGATATCACGGTCACGACCGCGACAATAGCGCTCGCCTCCAAGTCGCTAGACTTCCTGACCACAGAACAGGATGTGCTCGACAAGCCACGTGGGGTCGAGGCGCCATACCGAATCAGAAATTACACAGGCTTCGGAGTCATGCTTCACTCTAAGAGCCCAACAAGCGAAGAACCACTATGTCTGTCTCTCGACGACGGGCAAGATGCCCCTTGGAGCTTCGAGCATTGGGAGAAGATGCGAGAGAATCTCCTTACCGAGTCTAGCCAGAATGATGTGACTCTCAGGTTGGAGGGCAGCGGGTTCGACCCTATCAAGAATGTGAGAATCAATCGCGAGGGCGAGTTTCTGTACAACCTTCGACCAAAGACAGACAACGTCACACATCGAATCTGCGTCGAAGTAAGCCTGGGCACCGATAATGTCAAATACGTCACCGTGCGATCGCCTCTGGTAGTCGAGAACGACACACAGATTCCAGTCGAGCTGGGCGTCTACGATGCTCAAGAAGGCCACTTGCTCAAGATTGAGAAGATTGCGCCGGGCGACGCCCGCCCCGCACCCGTCGGCGCTGTGTACGAGAAGCGTGCGCTCGTGAGGCCCGACAGTGGCTTTGGATATCAGTGGAGCAGAGACCAGCTTTGGTGGCGAGACCTACTCAAGCGCCCGACGAAGCAACTGGTGTGCCAAGGCGAGAACGGCGACCCATTCTACTTCCAGGTCCACGCTGAGTATGACAAGTCCAATCCCATGTCCAAGTAAGTTCCCCACGATCCACTACCTGATGCAGTCTAACAGCTGGTAGGGTCTATCCTTGCATGAAGGTTAAGCTATCCGCACCCATCACACTCGAGAACCTATTGCCCTATGACTTCAAATACAGGATATACGACAAGAACACGAAGAAAGACTGGTCCAACTTTCTGCGGAAGGGAGGGGTCAGTCCCGTCCACGTGGTTGAGCTCTCTCACCTGCTCTTGTTGAGCATCGACATGCAAGATACTGTGTTCAAGGCTAGCGATTTCTCCATTATCAACTCTGGTGGCGCCGAGGACTTCAAAAAGGAAGGTCGCATCATCGTGAAGGACGACCAAGGACTCCCACTGAACTTGGGTCTCCACTACTTTAAGATTCCCAACAGCGGAGGTGCCTTCAAGGTCACCGTCTATAGTCCCTACGTTATCCTCAACAAGACCGGGCTCGACTTGCGCATCCGCGGGAAGAGCTTCCTGCAGCAGGCGAAACCAGCAGCGGGACAATTCCCACTCGTGGATACCTCGGATCAGGATCGGCCCAAGGCTTTGCCGTTCATGTTCTCGTACGGAAACGATGACAATCGCAACCGGGCACTCCTCAAAGTCGACGAATCGGAGTGGAGCAAGCCTCAGAGCTTCGACGCTATTGGCAGCACGGCTGAGGTCATTCTCCCTTCGTCCTCGAAGCAGAAGGAAATCCACCTCGGGATCACGGTCAATGCCGGAGAGGGCAAGTATAAGATGACAAAGGTCGTCACGCTTGCTCCTCGATTCGTCCTCGAGAACAAGTTGGGAGAGGAGGTGTTTGTTCGAGAATCTAGTTCGTCTGGCTACATGACTCTCAAGCCTGGCGCGCTGCAGCCCCTCCACTTCATGCAAAAGTCGCAGGTCAAGCAGCTTTGCCTTTGCTATCCCGGCGTGGACAACCACTGGACCTCGCCTTTCAACATTGCCGACATTGGAACCACACATGTGAAGATCGCAAAGGCGGGTCAGCGACAGCGTCTAGTCAGAGTTGAGATCCTCCTCGAAGATTCCACCATTTTCCTCCACCTCAGCATGGAGACCAAGAATTGGCCGTTCTCCATGCGCAATGAGAGTGACGTCGAATTCACCTTCTTCCAAGCCAATCCCAACGTGGAGGACGACGATGTCGAGGACCGAAGCGGTTGGAAACCTATCCGATATCGCCTGCCCCCGCGAAGCATCATGCCCTACGCTTGGGACTTCCCTGCGGCCAAATTCCGAGAGATTGTCATCATGACGAACCATAAGGAACGACATGTGAAGCTGGCAGAGATTGGCAACCAAATACCGATGAAGTTCGTGACGCCGGACGGGAATCAGAAGATCATTGATATCAACGTCGCCGCAGATGGGCCGACACAAACCCTCATCCTCAGCAACTTTCGCGCGAGTCGCAGCATGTACAAGCCAAAGGCCCTGTCCCGGACTAACACGGGCCCGGAGGCATTCGAAGTGAAGGACCAGGATACTGGCGCGACGTTCCGAGCCCAGCTTAAGCTGTCTGGCGTGGGCATCTCGCTGATCAACGCACAGCTGAAGGAGCTTGCGTACGTCACCTTTAGAGACGTGCAGTTCCGCTACAGCGACTCGCCGCTGATACAGACGGTGTCGCTTGCCGTCAAATGGATGCAGATCGACAATCAGCTCTACGGTGGCATCTTCCCCATGATTCTGTACCCCAGCGTCGTCCCAAAGAAGGCCAACGAGGTCGACGCCCATCCTTCGCTGCACGCGATGGTGAGCCGAGTGAAGGACGACTCGTATGGAGTACTATACATCAAGTACGCCACGATTCTGCTCCAGCAGATGACCATTGACCTGGACGAGGACTTCGTTTTCGCCCTCTTGGACTTTTCCAATGTTCCCGGAGCCAGTTGGACTGCCGTGGACGAAGAGGGCAAGCTGTGCGACGCAGACTTGGACATTCCTGAGCCGTCTCAACAGCAGTCTGGTCAAGACATCTATTTTGAGGTGCTCAATATTCAGCCGATGCAGCTCGACCTGAGCTTTATGCGGACTGAGCGTGTCAACGCTGAAGACAAGACCACGACAAGAAACCCCGTCATGTTTTTCCTGAACGTCATGACCATGGCCATCGGCAATGTCAACGACGCTCCCATTCGTTTCAACGCCCTGTTGCTGGACAACGTGCGGGTATCGACGCCTGTCCTCATACAAAACATTTCTAACCACTATAGCCAGGAGGTCATGTACCAGATCCACAAGATTTTGGGGTCTGCCGACTTCCTTGGCAACCCGGTGGGGTTGTTCAACAATATCTCCTCCGGAGTGACAGACATCTTCTACGAGCCGTACCAGGGACTGATCCTCTCAGACAAGCCGGAGGAGTTCGGTCTGGGCATCGCAAAAGGCGCGGCATCGTTTGCGAAGAAGACGGTGTTTGGCTTCAGCGATAGCTTCTCCAAGTTTACTGGTAGCTTGAGCAAGGGTCTGGCGGCCGCGTCTCTCGACAAGCAATTCCAAGACAGGCGACGCATTACGAGGGCACGAAACCGTCCGAAGCACGCTTTGTACGGTGTTGCCGCCGGGGCAAATTCGTTCTTCACGAGCGTGGCTTCCGGCGTTGGTGGGCTGGCGCGAAAGCCGCTCGAGGGTGCCGAACAGGAGGGTGCGTTCGGCTTCTTCAAGGGCGTCGGCAAAGGCGTGCTAGGACTTGCGACGAAGCCGGCCGTCGGCGTGTTGGACATGGCAAGTAACGTCAGCGAAGGCATTCGCAATACCACGACGGTCTTTGATGGTTTCGAGCTCGACCGTACCCGTTACCCGAGGTTCATTTCGAACGACGGCATCGTCCGGCCGTATAACCCCCGCGAGGCGCTGGGGCAGTATTGGCTCAAGCAAGTCGACAACGGCAAGTATTTCAACGAGCAGTACATCGGCCACCTCGAACTCCCGAAGGAAGATATGGTTGTCATGATCACCTTTGCTCGGATCCTACTTATCAGGTCGAGGCGTCTCACCAGCGAATGGGACATTCCGCTCAAAGACTTGCAGACTATTGCCAAGGAGCGCACCGGCGTGAGCCTAGTACTGAGGGGCGGTGCCAATGGGCCCTTCATTCCGATAGGGGGCGGCAGCGAGAGGAGTTTCTTGTACAAGATGATTGGAGTTGCGGTGGAAGAATTCAACCGGCGTTTCAGGGGCGGAGAGTAGTGGCCTCGCCGCTGTATGGGTAGGTGATGCTACGCGCGCTGTGCAAACCTGGCGTGGTACTTGGTTTCAAGCGGGGGGACATAACCTTATATGGGTCATTTGATGACAGTATGGCATGAACATTGAGCCGCCTCGTCATGGCCCTTTTCGGGGCGCCGGTGAGCAAGATAGACGTCGCCGGTTTCCGCTGTTTGCAACGCGGAAACACAGGCATTCTTTTGCGCATACATAGTCTCCCTTTCTGTTCGTATACAGCCACTCTTACCTAGCAACGATGACGATATGATCGACAAGTCCTCTAACGGAATGGCGGGACCAAGCGTCTCGGACCAGTTCATCGTACATTGCCGGCCGCGCAGCTGTCAAGGTGTGAGAACGGGCTTGTGACTGCTGGCCAAATGCGACCTGATCGACGGGAAGCTGTCGCTCCCGGCGGCATGGTACATAACCCCCCCCCATGATGAGCAATGTCAATTGGGAGGCTCCGTGATCCCATTTGGGCGGGCTCAAGCTAATGGAGCTCCCCGACAATGGAGCGGCTGTCTCCGAAGCTCTGGGCCAACAGGGGTAAATGGAGAACCCCAGACAGAGCCTCAGGCGTGGGGTAATGGCGTCCGGGGGAAGCAACTTAATCGATGAGACCGCGGAGAGCGTGGTGATGAAGTCTGAGGCAGAGCATGGTTCAGTGATGCGTCGCTTCAACTACCCCACGATGTCGGATGCGAGTTTGGTGGCACATGCGCATAGTATGTGGGACGGCATCAGTCTTTCGCGCGTGTCCGGGGACCCCAGACGGGTCCACCACCCGTCTCAGCGCTCCTCCCCCTATCCGAGGGCGGGAGATCACCAGAAGGGTAAAAAAGCGTGACGGGGCCTGGGCTGGAGCAAGCAAGCAATAGTTTGATGAACAGGACGCTACTGTAGGCACAGGCGCGTAGCATGCCCATTTCGAGCGATAACATAGCCTGACATGCCTGGATGAATTGGAGGGCCGGCGTTATCGAAATAAGCACCTTCTTCGCCAAGGTTCTGGCTTGGGATCGTGGCGCGCGACCAACCGCATAGGGGCCAACCCAGCGCGTTGGGGCGGGACTCCCGCGTTTGCGGCCGACACATGTGCTGCGAGACAGCGTCTGCAATGACGGCAAGTCAGGGTAGGAAGCGCGTTTGGCCTCGACGTAGCCAGCTCAAATGGGAGATCGCACTGTTATCTGAATGAGCCAAGGTTGGCGCAATCTTTGGCAGAGATACAGCGAAAATGTCAGCTGTGCTCGGCGGGCACCCCGGCAAGAGATTACCGACCAGGCAGCTCAATAAATACATCATGTCAACAACAGAACGCGCAAGATACGGTTCGTTGTCTCGCGAATAGCTGTAACAATGTACCTACTCCGTACACGTCTAATGGAAGGACTCACCGGGGTCTGCGTGCACAGCCTGACCGTTGGAGAGTCTGGGGATTCCGGGGGCGGCGTCAAGGCGGAGGTGGCCGATGCTGGCCGCCGTCTGGGGAAACGTGGCGTGTTGCCCATCCATCCAACCTTCCTCACCACTCGAGCCTCTCCGCACTCCACACGAAAAGCCTTTCTCAGGACCAGGGGTCCTGGGCGACTGCCCGTTCATCTATTGTCTCCTTACGTACTGTAAACGTCAGCGACGACGGCTGGCGAGCTGGGCAAGCACGAGCGGCCCTTTGCCGTGTTGTGGGTTCGCGTGATTCCACCTGCAATGCCCAAGCTCTGACAGCAACGTTAGTATGTCAGATGATTGTCACTCCGGACGGGGTTTCCGTCGCACGAGCCACCTGAAAGCATAAGCCGTGAGACAGTCGAGCCGTGAGACAGTTCCCGCCCTGCTTGTTGCTGAGAATGGATGCGAGTGAACATTGAGGCACACGGTTTTGACCAAAATAATTGCTTCCGAACTCCGTGCTTGACGGCCGCAGTCGAGACATCGAGACACACCCAGCGAGAGGTCGGGCACTGAGCGGGTGTCGAGCTGTGTGGCGCATGGGAATCAGGGCCCCCGGTTGGGGCCCGCCAAAGAGGGGGAGGGGTGGCATGGATGCGGCTTCCAGGTGGAGGTTGTCGCGTGCCAGAGCTTGCCTCTTGTCCGGGATGTGCCTTTCCCCACACTGCACAGCATTTTCGGGTGTCTCGTACGAAGTACGGGCATGCATTGTGTCGTTTCGTGGAACACAATCCTTGGCTTTCTTGAGGATGGCAGGCGTTCGTAGTTGTGATCGCTGTTGGTGAAAGAAATCGTTCGCATCGCAATCGTTCAGGGAAAAGATTGCGGATTAGTCGACCGCGTGTCAACTTGATATAACGACACCGTGCGGCTTTCGCAAAGATGACGGCCACGAGTCCCACTAGCCGTTGCATGCCGGGAGGGGCATTGAGCAGCCGTCCACGTCGACGTCGGCTTGGGCTTCGAGAAAGGCCTTGGTGCAAGCCACACAAAGCCCCCGCAAGGAGCTTGCGAGAACCACTCCGCGACAGCCAGACGGTCCGCCAGTGTGCCACAGCCACCCACGTCGGAGCCGACCGACAAACAGAAGTCCCTGTGATCTGTGTTGCGCGATTGTTTGCGACAGCTGGGGTCCAGCCTGGAGGGTTCGGCTGGACGCCAGGGGCATGATGCTTGAGACATGCTGCCGGGCGGGGGGACGAAACTGGCCTGACAGCTGATTCCGAATCGTCTGGCGGGTTCCCGGTCCTGATCCTTGCTGGTGGCTGCCGCTACCAGGATCAGCATGTGCGTGTCGTTTGTGCTTTTCGATTCTCCTTATCGAGCCCGTCTCGACTTGATGCCTGGAAAGAGATTGCGCTGGCCTACGCTGATGACGCGATATGGGTGGGCGCCCAGCACCAAATTGGAGCTCGGCGAGCTCCTGGCCGAGAAGAAGAGCTCAAGGGCGGCGGACGTGGCCCACGCTCCCATGTACTAAGATGGTACGAAGGATGGCGTCTCGCCACAATCAGAGGAAGGGCATCGGATGCATTACGTGCCACGAGATATACGGACAGTGCCGCGGGTACGGATTCCGCACCGTGTGCGCGCCAACACCCTTGGCAGGTGGACGCTAATCGTTCTTTCCTGAGTCGCTGGCCATCCAGAGCGCTCGCGGGGCAAATTTTCCATCGCGAAGCTCTCCACCACTGCCTATTCTGGACCATGTTCCGCGTCCAGCGAGATAACACCAGCGCTCGTCAGCTTCAGCTTCTTAGAAACCTTCCTCAAGAGGTATGTTGGCGCCGCGGTGCCAGAGCCCGGGCCGCGTGCTGACCACGGCGCGCCAAAATCAGATGACATGCCCCGTGCGACTGCGTTGCTTGCGCGCTCTCGCAGCGGCCTTGCCGACGAAACGAGCCGCCAACGTCGAGCAATGCTCTCCGCCGTAACGTACATACAGTAGATTGGTGCCTGTGCGGCCGAGGACCCAACCGTGGCCGTTGTGCACGGAACACAGCGTTGCATGCTCGAATCGTCCGTCCAGGAGTGGTGGAGTTGAGCGCTGCAGTGATTTGGTGGTGTGTGAGGTCCCCGCGGCGGATGCGAGCCACCTCGACACCGGCTCGGCGGAATACCGCACCAGCAGACGCCACCCAGCCCAGCCCATGGCACTTTTTTTTTTCTCCCGACGCGCCTGGTCCCTCGATTGGGGACCCTGGCCTGGCCCGCTGATTTGAGCAGGGAGCGCCTGCCGTCCTGTTCCTGTGGCGCCGCGGAGCGGGCGGGCTCACCGGCAGCCTTTTCCCCCCGCCACCGACAAGCCGCCGCGGCTCATCGCGGCTCTCGAGACAGATAGATTCTGCTTTACCGTACGGAGTACAGCTTCCTATGACATCGACGACAGCTGCGAATGAGATAGCGGACCAGCACGCGATACATGGACCGACATTGTTCGGATCAACAGTACGGCGCTCGGGCGCGCACGAGAGCATCTGGCGAGGAGGGCATCGCGATATGCGCACCGTGCCTCCCCACGGGCTTTCTCTTCCCCGCTGGCTGGCGGCACCTTGCCCGAATGTAGCGACCGACGTGGTGTGAGAACAGGTATTGGTGGCGTGGCAAGCGAGCCCCTTGTCGACTCCTTGGCCTGGCCACAAGCCACCACTAGCAGCCGGACTCGATGCATCTGTCGGTCCCTCACCGTCAGCGGCGATCCGTTGCAACTCGCGGGCTAGCGCACCGCTAGGGTCCCTCTCCACTTTAGGTTGTTCTGTTCTGCGAACCCCACAATCTGTTTGGGTCCGGGTCCAGGTCGAGCGAGCGAGCACAACGGCGGCTCCGAGCGGATACAAAAAGTCCTTTCCTTCGTCTGACCCACGAGAGAGAGCTTTCCTTTGTCTCTTGCCTTGTCGCCGCGCCTCGTCTGCGTCCCTTGCCATGGTCCTGTAGGTCCTGTCGAAGCCCTCGTTTCGCTCTCTTGCTGCGCACTTGTTTGCGTAGCCATCGCCTCGCACCTGACGACGTCTCTTACACGCGAGCCGAGACCAGCGGGCGACCACGCCTCCGTCTCTCGAAGCCGCTGTTGGAATACAACCCGGCGCTCTAGGTTGAGGGTGGATTAATCACGACAGCAGAGCGCTTCAACAGCTGTCTCGACGTGATTATGGCGAGCAACGAGTCCAAGGCCGCCGCCACTGGCGCGCCTGATCACCACCACACCCCCGGAATGGATCACAACACAGACCCTGCGCTCGATCCCGTGCACCAGCATCAGCATGCACACCGCCATCACTCTCCTCGCGTCGACGCCGCCGGCCACGACGACGTCGTTTACACGAGGGGCACGAATGTGGACCCCACGCTCGTCCCAACCCAGGACCATCGGCACGACCACGGCCACACGCACGGCGTCGAGAAGGATGCCATCGGGACGCCGCCCGACTACAGCGACGACCACGAGAAAGGGGACACCGGTGTCGTCCGCACCGCTGGCCAGCTCTCGACCGAGTCAACATCCCGCTATGCGAAGCTCGGGCCCGTCTACCGTCATCGTCGGATCCTCACGCACCTGTTCCTCTTCCTGCTCTTCACCGGCTGGTGGATCGCGTCTTTGATCCTCCACCGCGACGACAAGAACTGGGTGGTGCCATTTCTCCTGTGGCTGGCTATTACGCTCCGTCTCATCTTCTTCCATGTGCCGATCAGGTACATCTCTGGGCCCATCCGGTGGGTGTGGCATCACACAGCGCTCGTCATTTACGATGCCATCCCCGAGAAATTCCGTACGCTCTGCGGCGCGGCCGTCGCCATTGGCGCCATCCTCATCGGCTCCTTTGCCTCCGAGGAGAATGCCGACAACACTCGGGCAAACCGTGCCGTGAGTCTGGTAGGCCTGGCCATCATCCTCTTCTTTTTCTGGCTCACGAGCGCGGCGCGCAGGCGCATCAACTGGCGCACTGTTATCGGCGGCATGCTCGCGCAGTACATCATCGGCCTCTTCGTGCTGCGCACCCAGGTCGGCTACGACATCTTCAAATTCATCGCGGACCGCGCCGGCGACTTGCTCGGTTTCGCCAAGGACGGCGTCACTTTCCTCACGAGCCCGGACGTGGCTGCCCTCCCAATGTTCTTCTTTGGCGTCATTCCCGCCATCATCTTCTTCATCTCCCTGGTGCAGGTTCTTTATTACATTGGTTTCCTCCAATGGTTCATCAAGAAGTTTGCCACCTTCGTCTTCTGGGCGCTCGGCGTGTCCGGTGCTGAGGCGGTCGTCGCGGCGGCTACGCCCTTCATCGGCCAGGGCGAGTCGGCCATGCTGGTCCGTCCGTTCGTGCCTCACATGACCAAGGCCGAGATCCATCAGATCATGACCTGCGGCTTCGCCACCATCTCCGGCTCCGTCCTAGTTGGCTACATCGGCTTGGGTCTCAACGCCGAGGCCCTTGTGTCCTCCTGCATCATGTCCATTCCTGCCTCGCTGGCCATCTCCAAGCTGCGATACCCCGAGACCGAGGAGACCCTAACGGCGGGCCGAGTCATCATTCCCGACGACGACGAGCACAAGGCCGAAAACGCCCTTCATGCTTTTGCCAATGGCGCATGGCTCGGTATTAAGATTGGTGGCACAATCATCGCCTCCATTCTCTGCATCCTGGCCGCGGTCGGCCTCATCAACGGCCTCCTGACGTGGTGGGGCCGCTACCTCAACATCAATGACCCGACCTTGACGTTGCAAACGATCTTGTCCTACGTATTTTATCCCGTCGCGTTCCTGCTGGGCGTTCCCCAGAGGGACTTGTCCGAGCTGCCTCCAGGCTCAACGAAGGACCACGACATCTTCCGCGTGGCCAAGCTCATTGCCGAAAAGGTCATCACCGTAAGTTAGCGGTCTTCCTCCCCCCGCCCGTTCCGTGCCCCGCCCCGAATGTTCCCGTCGCCTTCGCTTCCGTAATCGTGATGAATGACACCTTGGCTCGCAGAACGAGTACAACGCCTTCTTCAAGCTCGCCCACGACCCGTACTACGCCAACATGTCAAAGCGCTCGCAGCTCATTGCCACGTATGCCGTCTGCGGCTTCGGCAATATTGGGTCCCTGGGTATTCAGATTGGTATTCTTGGCCAACTTGCGCCGTCGCGCGGCGGCGACGTGTCCCGGCTTGCCGTTTCCGCCCTCATCTCCGGTGTCATGTCGACGCTAACGTCGGCGACGGTCGCTGGTCTTGTCGTGACCACGCAGATCAACAACTTTGCGCAGACGAATTCGTCGGGTTAAGACTGCTTTTGAGCGAGCGAAGCGTCTGGCGTTGTACCTAATGAACAAAATGCCTTGACCCGGCAGAGCCTTGAGGCGTTACTCTGTTTCTTGATGCCATGTTGGCTTGCATTTCCAAGCGTGCACTGCTATACGCTACACTACTCCGCATGGCAAAGGCCAGCGAATGCTCGCCCCGTCTGCAAGCAAAGAGCCGTTGTGCATGCATACCATGCAGTCGACTATTTCGCCCTTCGTACGGGCTGGATGAAACCTGACCTGGCCATCGCAACACAACTCAAATTCATGGGGCTGATGGTGCCCTTTGTTCGATTTTTCAACGTCGTGACAGCTGTGGAGTGTAGCATTATGGCCAACTTTATCATGGGCGGGCACGCCGCGGCAGTCGCGCGGCGCGTTGATGGCCTGCTTTCGTAGTCTGCCGCTTCACGTGGCGCATTAAACCGCCAAGCCGGCTCGTAAACGAGGGTCAGGCTTTGGAACACGGTCAAACTCTAACAAAGTACGGTCGACGATGACCCCAGACTGCTCCCCCGCATCGAGCTATGGGATGAAATTAATAAGGTGCGCGCCGAGCTGCCAGCTGTCCGGGGGCCCTGGCTAGCATTTATTAGCCTGTACGTAATAATGCCAGCACGCGATGTCGGACATGAGCCTCCACCCCGCCCGCCCGCCGGCTCAACCTTAATGGGGACGCGACCTCGCACCTTCATTCCCGCACGGGGCTCGGTACACGACGACATGGCTAGCATATCGATCCGCAAATCCATCCGCTGGCTGCCTGGCGAGGCGCAGGAGCCGACGTCGACGGTGGTGCTCACGAGTCCGTCGAGGCGGTTTGTGGACCTGCGCATCATCGTGAAGAAGCCCGCTGCGGGCGCCGCCGCCGCCGCCGACTCAGACGGTATGACATTCCCAGTAGTAGTGGTGGTGGTGGTAGTAGTAGTGGCCCATGCAACATCGCATCCCTCCATAATGGCCTCGGCGCATTTTGGAAAAGCGGTGGCGAGGGGCGTGGCAAGCAGCTGGGCTGGAGCTGACTGACGTGATTTCCCTCCAGCAGAATCAGATGCGCCGGGTCTTCTTCCCCTCAGCCGGCTCGACTGGGCCATCGCGGGGACATCGTCGTCCTCGACAACAGAACGCGAAGACGGGAGAGGCGGGCAGGTCACAACGCACGGCAAGTGGCGACACTGGATCGACTCGACGACGCGGGAGGCGGACGGCGTGGTGGACGAGGGCGACATGATCACGCAGCCGGACGGGACGACGCTCGAGACGGGGAGCATGGTGAACCCGGCGACGGGGCTGGTGACCGCGTACGAAGAGGTCTGGGAGGATGAGGAGCCTGTCGTGCCATCGTTTTCCCGTGCGGGCAGTAGCACTTCGGCCATATCGCCGCCGTTGCTTTGCGTCGTCTTGGAAATGGATCAACAAGGGCAAGGGGGACAGGGCATGGTGGTGCGGCTGGGGCGCTGGTGTCAGGGCTTTGTGCGCGCGGGGGAGGACATTGCGCTGGAGAGGTGGCTGTGGAGCGAGGGGACGGGGGGATGGCGGAGGGAAGCGAGGATGGGGAATTTGTTCGTTGCGTGTGAGGTTGCGTTGCAAGAGGGGCGTGATTTCAAGGTCGGGGAGGCTGTTGGCGAGGATGGTGCGTGGAAGGTTGTGGAAGTGGTTCATGGGTCGAGAGCATGACCCTTTTCGAGATGTTCTTGAACGGTTGTAGAGCTTTCCTTGCCAGAGAAACGGCAAGACTCAAATCTAAATGACAAATCTGTACACTGTGTCGCTCTGGCTGTTGCTCACAATGAAGATGAGCTCACATATCTTCCCTCATACAGTGTTTTTCATCCCAAGCGAGTATGTACCCAAATGCCGAATGGCACACGGCCCTTCAAACTCCCCCTTCTCGCAACTCCGTCATGCGCGCAATGCTGGTCCCTATGTATTCGAAACAGGGGATCCTCACCCACGCAGCTCACTCGACATGCCGCGGATGCCTCTCTGCTCAGCAGGCGCAAGCCGCACGCCGAAATACTCGTCGAGGGCGCGGACTCTCTCCTCCTCCGACTTTAACGTTTCCAGCACCTCGGCCTCTTGCCCGGCCATTTGCCGCTTGACCGTGTCGCGGAACAGCGTCAGTAGCCCGTGGATGCGGCCCGACTCCTCGTCGAGCAGTCCGCGGAACGCCAAGACGTTTTGCACGAAGAAGCTCGTCGGGCTCGACATGGTGTGGTGGTTGCTGACCCGGTAGTCCTCGGGGAACCACTCGACCTCGTTAAAGCAGTTGCGCTCGACCCATTCCGCGCCGGGCGTCGCCTGCGACGAGTACACCCACATGCGCTGCGTCTGGTCCGTGTGCTGCTTGAGGGCGCGATACTCGAGCCGGCCGCGTTGCGGGTGCACCTGGGTGAATTCGAAGCCCGAGCGCAGCGGCACGGGGATGAGGGGCTCGTCGCGGCCGAAGCCGACGTCGACGGCATGCTTCTCGCCGTTGATGGTGACGAGGTTGATCATGTGCGTCCTGTGTGTGTCGCGCTCATGCCTGTCAGCCCATCCATGCCACATACGAATACACAAACAAGGTGGGGGATGGATGGTTGGATCGATCTCGATCGATCTACGTGGGCGGCAGGAAAACCAACCAGCCAGAATACACGTTGTTGCCGACCTGCACACGCGCTGCGACGTTGAGGACGGTGAAACCAAGCCGACGTAGCACGGCGGCAAAGAAGCCATTGAGCTCCATGCAGTAGCCGCCCTTGCCGCGCACCACAATCTTGTCGAACAGGGCGTCGAGGTCCAGCGACACGACGCGATGCTGCGAGTAGTGCAGCGCGAACGACTCAAAGGGCACCCGCGAGATTTGCCGCGCCATGAGTTCGGTGACGAGCGCGAGCGGGTCGGCCGCATGGCGCTCGCGCGGATACCCGACGTGAGCGAGGTACCGCTCGAGTTGCTCGTCCGTCAGGGCCGCGGCCATGGCGAAGCTCTCTTTCTCTCTCTCGAATGTGTTGTAGCGATGAGTTATGTCTGACGAGGGACACGGCGAGATGAAGTCGACAATGGACAAGGTGAAAGCTCAATCGCACTATATATGCGGGTGGCGGGATCCGACAAATGTTCTCGATATCAAACCCTCGAGGGGCAGACCCGAGTCAGTTATAATAGGTAGGCAAGCGGACCCGAGGCCGGCCACGAAGCTAGATCCGAGATCAAACGCGCCAATTCCGACAATGACGCAAAACATGCTAGTAGTAGCAGCTTTCACTTATGTCGGGGCTTCCTCACTAAGCAACCATTCCAACCCTAGCCGGGGGCGTGGCGGATAAAGCACCCATTACTCAGCCGCAACAGGCGGCTGGGTGACCATCGAAGCTGAACGGTACAGACATCGTGCCGAAGAACGACGAGGGAATCAGGTGCCGGACCCTGTTTCGGAAACGAACTTGGGCTAACAAAAAAGGCCAGCGTCTGGTCGTGGCGGCACTTGTGGCGGTAACCGGCGCGGCGAGTTACAAAGCTCCGCTTACTGCCTAGTCGAGTCGGATGCCGAGCGGTCGACGGTCAAGCGCACTGAGGCTGGTAGCAGGCTTTCGCTGTGCTTTATGAAAGCCCTTGAACACTGCCGTCTCTATCAGGCATGAGAAAACCGCGATTGAATGACCGACGGACCGCCAGCACTGCCGTACGAAAGACGAGAGGTTGGTCGCCATAGACGATACGACCCCAAAACCGTTATTACATACATGTAACGATGGACTGTATCCCCTGTGGGCGGAAGATCTCAGAAGCCAAGGGCCACTCGCTCGGGTTGCAGGCTCTTCAGCACCACAATGCCAGCTCCAATGTCAACATTGATCATATCGCCTAGTATACGGCCAAAAATGACTCTGATCCAATTGGCTGTAGCCTTTGAACTCCAATTGTGCGTATACTCGAAAATCAGGTCGAGCGACTCATACACTCAATAGCCATGGGCGTTGCATTTCTGGGTGTCACTCTGTGACAACCTGATGGTTTGCATGCAAACTTGTCCTGCCGATATAGTCGCCAGAGCGGATGCATATCGATATAAAGCATTCCGCTAAGAGCTGTCATTGTCTAATAGTTTGCAAGTCACTCCTGAGCGCTCCGTCCTGTCGCCTTCATCCCCACCCACTAGTGAGATGGCGTAGGCCAGGATTCATGTCTTAAAAGGCAATTACCTTCGTCCTCGAGCACAGAAAATGGCTCATTAATTGAGCGGCAAGACCAGACGCTCAGCTCAATAGATGGAGTTCCTGTCGAGGCCCTCGATGTGCTGTCCGACGTGGCAGATAATTGACACCTTGTATCGCCTCGGTTCCTCGATTTCCAGACGCAGTGTTGTCCTAGACTCACCAAGCGCTATTATCGGCTCCGGCGTATCAACATGGCAATCGCAAGCGGTGGGCCTCTCCGCTTAAACGGACTTGGAGGTGTCTTCGTCTTTGCGCCGAGTGCGCCCTCTGAAGATGGACCAGGCCGACGAGAAGACAGCATGATTGGGCGAAGAGGAAGTGCGATCGCAATTTTCAGTTGGCAGTTTCCCGACATTACCTAAAATCGGGAACTACTGGCCGCGGGCAAATATGACTATGGAGCCGATGTCGCACGGTTTCCCGACCCTCGACGCCACCCCCAGAGTCGGCTTGCCAGCGTGGTGGTGCGGACTGAGCTGTGAAGGAATCGGACTCCGCAGACGTAGCCTATAACTATACACTCTGTGTGCGAGCTCTTGACTTCTGGCCTTGAGACGACCAAGACCATACACGGCTGATCCATGGAGCAATTGTGCGACTTCTATCGAGACCTAAAAACATCATGAAGAACACGACATCTTCGGCTGAGCGCATGGCTGAGGACTCGCGGGGCAAGACGGACGGCATCAACGCCCAGCCGACCAAGGCGTCACACGTCCTCCACCGCTCGCTCCTCGCAGACCCGGCGACGGTAGTCTCAGCTTCCGGCTCATACATCAACCTATCCACCGGTCAGCGCATCCTCGATGGCTGCACCGGGGCCGCCGTCGCCATCATAGGCCACGGCAGCGAGGAGGTGCAGTCTGCCGTGCGAGACCAAATGGCCAAGGTCTCTTATGCCCACACCCTCGCGTTCACGACGAGCGCCGCCGAGGACCTGGCCGACATGCTGCTCAGGAACAAGCCGCACGGGCTGTGCAAGGCCTACTTTGTGTGCTCCGGAAGCGAGGCCATGGACTCGGCTCTGAAGCTCGCGAGGCAGTACCACGTTGAGAGGGGCCAACCCCAGCGGACGCGCATAGTCGCGCGACAGCAAGCCTATCACGGCAACACTATTGGAGCGATGAGCGTGGGCAGCAATGTCGCGAGAAAGGCGCCGTACATGGGCGTGCTGACGCTTCCCAACGTGAGCCACGTGAGCCCGGCCTATACATACCGCTCGCAACTCCAAGGCGAGACAGAAGAGTCGTACGCTGCGCGCCTGGTCCAGGAGCTCGACCACGAGTTCAGGTCCCTCGGTCCAGAGAACGTCATGGCTTTTGTCGCCGAGACGGTGTGCGGTGCGACCCTGGGCTGCGCGACCGCACCACGCGGTTATTTCCAGGGCGTGCGACGCCTATGCTCTCAATATGGCATCTTGTTGATCCTTGACGAGGTTATGTGCGGCAGCGGAAGATGTGGCACTTACTTTGCCTTTGAGCAAGAAGGCGACGGTGTGTATCCGGACCTCCTGACGTTGGGCAAGGGTTTGGGAGGAGGCTATTCGCCCATAGCGGGCGTCTTGGTGCACGAAAAGGTGGTAGGCGGTCTCCGACAGGGGAGCGGGTCGTTTGTCCATGGACATACCTATCAAGCTCATCCGGTGGCCTGCGCGGCGTCTCTCGCGGTGCAAAGAGTCCTTGAACGCGATGACCTAGTGCGACGCTGCGCAGTGAAGGGGGAATGGCTTGAGGGGGCTCTTCGGCGTGAACTGGGCGGGCGCAGATTCGTCGGCGACGTTCGCGGCCGCGGCTTCTTTTGGGCCCTCGAGTTTGTGGCCGACAAGGCCAGCAAGGAGCCGTTCTCGCCCGAGGTGCATTTCTCGGGGCGGGTTCGCGACGAGGCGCAGAGGCTCGGGCTGGCCGTCTATCCGGGGACGGGGACGGTCGACGGGACTCGCGGCGATCACATCATCGTTGCGCCGCCGTATAACGTTTCGGACGCTGAGCTCGAAGACGTGGTGAGGTTGCTGAAGGAAGCGTATGAGGTGGTCGAGAAGGAGGTGGCGGCAGAGATGACTCCCTAGTTGAATTGCCACATATATGCGTAGCAACAGGCTCAATTCCCTTCCAAAAACTTGAACTGACCTGATGCCAGGGCGTATTTGTTCCAGCTCACTCGCTGTCCGCCGCATCCAGTCGTTTCCGCATGTACCGTCTTGTTGGGCTTTACGTGTCCAAAGGCTAGATAGCACAGTGGTGACTCGAAATACGAAGCGGCATTCGCATAAGCAATGACGCTTGTAAGTTGTGAGACTGGACAGGGGGCTGACTGTGCATGGATGCTACCGGCACAAGCAAGTCGCCGGAGAGTCAACCCGCAATTCCATCGTAACCTAGAAGTCACGCGGAATCGCAAAGCAGAGAGCCTATGGGGCCATGTTGAACGCTCACCAAAGCGCGTCTAGGCATCGATCAGATTTATGACAGGATCCTGGAATGGAGTTCTCATTTTGAGTCGGACCCGTGGTCCAACTTGGGATTTGTTGTCCCAGCCACAAGGTCCGCCAACGAGGTGCAACCGTGCAACCGCGTCAGAGCAACCACTGCAATTTCATGATCCCAGCACACTCATGTCGTGCCATCAAATATTGCTTTTGTCACCACGCCCAAGCGGCATTTGTAGAGGCCTCGCTGGGCTTGGCGGTTCGATAACCTGGAATTCAGTTGCCTAAAGGCCGGCCGGCAAAGCGGCAAGGCACCGACATAAATCAGGTAGCTTGGACAGGTCCACTACTACTAGTGACAGCGCAGGGGTTGCTTGGTCAACGCAGGTATATCCTTCAATGTCCAATGACAGCGGCGGACCACGTGCAGCGCATCGGATTAGCACCCGAACCTGACGGCTCGACGGTCCCAGAACAGGGTCCGCGGGCCCGAGAACCAAAACGAGCATCAATTCGTTTTCCCGTATCGGTAGGCAGCAGCATGAGAAGAGCGCTGCGGTCGAGCTGTTTCAGCATATCCTTAACCGGTAATACGCGGTCGCGCGGCGTCTCAAGTATAAATGCGTCCGAGCTACGCTCCAGGTAAAGGTGGACAGGCTCTATCGCACGCTCAAGCTACCTGCTGGATCAAATATTATGGAAGACTTTTACATTGAACATGCCGATCGGTTTCGCGCTCTCATCAAGCGTGTCAAGCTTGAACCCCCGCGCCAACCCGCCGGCGGCGTGCCCGCGAGCCGCGACATAAGCGTTGTCGCGCGCATCCGCCCCCCGGCAGCCGACGAGAATGACTTCCCAGAGGCAATCTTTGCGCGTGCGACGCCCCCAGGAACGATAGATGCACATGAATTGCGCAAGGCCGTTCGCGGACCGCCTGTCCTCAAGGTAGTGATCTTTCTCCTACGTCTGACGGCGTCATGGGTCTTACACACTTGTGCCACAAAGTGCTGATGTGTACACCTGCTTGCAGTCATCAGTCTACAACGTCGACCGCGTGTACGGGCCCGACGCGACTACTGAAGCCATTTACGACGACGTGGTGCGCGAGCTTGTACCATGGAGCTGGGGAGGCGGCATTAGTACGCTCTTCGCCTACGGGCAAACGGGCAGTGGCAAGACGTATTCGATTAGCGGCCTGGAGAAGCTTGTTGCCGAGGCCCTCATGGGAGGATCACTTGGGGGTGAACGCAAGGTTTACCTCTCCATCGTCGAACTCGCCGGAAATGCATCATTTGGTGAGTCTCGGTTGCTCAGCCTTCAACATACCACCTAGTCACTGACGCCATGTTCCATGTCGCTCGCCGCAGACCTGTTGAACCAGCGCAAAGCCATCTCGATCCTAGAAGACGCCTTCGGCGTCACGCAGCTTGCTGGCGCACTCGAGCACCACGTCCAGAGCACGGCGCAGGTCCTGTCTCTGATCGAAACCGCCACCGAGCTCCGTCGCACCGAGGCAACCGCAAAGAATGACAGCTCTTCGAGATCGCACGCCATTTGCCGCCTGAGGATCGAAATACCCAGCATGCCCACCGCCGAAGACGGCATCTTTTACCTCATTGACCTTGCCGGGTCCGAGGGCGCCCGTGACAAGCAGGACCACAGCGCTGAGCGCATGCGAGAGTCTCGCGCCATCAATGTCAGCCTGTCCGTCCTCAAAGACTGCATCCGCGGTAAGACGGAGCACGATAACGCTGTGGCGACGGGCCAGGAACGGAAGAAGTCGCACGTGCCGTTCCGCCAGAATCAACTCACCAAGGTTCTCAAGCATGTGTTCGATCCTGCCGGGACGCGGGCATGCAAGACTGTGGTGTTGACCTGCATAAACCCGTGCCTCGCAGACGTCCACCCGGGCCGAAACTCCCTGCGTTTCGCTGAGATGCTTCGCGTGTTTGTGCCAACGAGCAAAAAGGCCGAATACGATGCAAGTTCGCCAATCACCTGGAACAATGATCAGCTGCGCACTTGGATAGATGCGAATGTGAGTCTAGTGTGCCTGCTTCTCTACACGCACAGCTTGGAAGCATCGCAAGCTGACTTTGGTCGTACCAGTCCGGCTCGCCGGCCATATCGTCCGAGATCCTGGCACCGGTCGAGACAGGTGCGCAGCTCCTACGGCTCCCTGCCCCTGAGTTCGAGCTGCGGTGCCTCAAAACCGAGGGCGTCACGCCCGAGCAAGCCGCGGCGTTCCGTTCCAAAGTATGGCAGACGCACGTCGACGCCCAGCGCTCGCGCTCCAAAGCATCCTCCCGAAGCGGCGCTGCTGCTGAAGGTGCCATGAAGTTTCCGGACAGCACTGGTGAGCTTTTGCGATTCGCCGGTCCAACAAGCATGGAGCCCCAAGCCGAGATCCGAGCGCTGGATTTCAAGAAACGAGTGCGGCCGGGCATGGTAGTCGCGTGGACACCACCCGAAGGTTGTCGCGTTCCCCTGGCCGATGGACTGAAGCTTGCTCTGGTACTATGTCCTGCAGCGAGCGTAGGTGACCATGGTACAATTGATGCGAAGGGCGACATGGTCAGCCAGAGCGACGAGGCGAACAAGGACGCCGATGGCAATCCGGCAAAATATCTCTGCGCGCTTGTGAACCCTGGGATCATGTCCGGGGCGTACGACATAAGCATGTGGCGGCAATTTACTGTTGACTTGGCATGGATGGACAAGGAGGTACTGCTCGAGTATGATTCAGCCACTCGATTCTACTACATCGCGGTATAGACACGCAAAAGATGGTTTGGCACCGATATCACGCCTTGCAGAACGCAATGCTTCAAATCGAGGGCCCAATGTAATTCATGCGTATCTATTACTTCTGCTTATAAAGTTGTATATCAACACCCTCTAAGCAATAGTCCATGCCATATGCTTGCTCCCCCCCTTGCATACTTCGCGGCATAGGAGTTGATATACACTGTATCTCATCTTGGAAGCTTCAATACTATATGTGTAGCCCATGCTACCCACCTCCTTGGAATATCTCTATATCACCGCCCCACATAGCTCCCAGTCCCTAACAGTACATTGGTGGTGGGAGAGCAGTTGATCGCCTCTGTCGAGAGCTCGTATCTAGTTGAGTTGTAATGCACAGTCGAGGAGCCATAAACTTCGTATATATCGCCCTCGCATTGTTCGTGCTGCGGGGGTTGCGGCATTGAAGGCCAGACGCCTCCACGAAAATATGGTTTAGGCACTTCCAGATTAGCTCCTAGGTTTGTGTTATGTGGTTCTAGCTCAGCTTTATCTTTTTGTCGCCGCCGCATTAACAGCCAGGTCAGACCGCTGATGATGGACATGAGAGGAACACCGAGTCCAACACCGACACCGACGCCGATCCCAAGATTCGATCGCGACGATGCCTCCTGTGCGGGCTGGGGGAATGTTGTAATGCTCGGTGTCAATGATTGTGAGCTTGTGATTGTACCCAGTGCTGTTTCTGTACGTGACGTCTCTTTTATTCTGGAGATCGTGCTCGTGGGCGTTGTTGACGGCAGGACCCCAATGGTCGTGAAAGGTGTCGGTTTATCTGGAGAGCACATCGATGTCAGTAGCCAGAGACAGCCTGTGCAATATCGCCTTCACTGCTCGATACATGTAACACCTTCACTCACCCTGGAAAAGCAAAACATTCTGGTTCTTTTCACAGTCCACTATGTTCCTATTTATGCAGTAGAAGAGTTTTCCAGACCCTACACTGTCACTGCAAACCCCGATTCCCTGACCCCCCGATACGTTGTCATCGTCTGGGCTCGAGCAGAATAGAGGGCAGGCGCTACTACGCCAACTCTTGTCAGTACAACTGCCGCGGACATACAGCGTAACGCCGTCTTTTTGAAGCTCTTTTCCCGTCGCCATACACATGTTGTTACTCAGACAAGCGTAACCTTGCCCGCAGCAAGTGGAATGCTTCGTTTCGTCGTCCCGGCATGGAGTGTCCTGTTGTGCGACGTTCCCGGCAGGGAAGTAGCAGAGGCCTTGTCCCAACGATGAGAACCACAACAGACCGACGAAAAGTAAGCAGATGCGAGCGAACAAGAGACATAGCATAGCCATCGTACCTCTATCGTAATGTCGATAAGCAGATGTCGCTACACCAAATAAAAATGAATGTATTGGATCAGAGTACCACAGGCTCAAGCTGACATTAAATCGCCCGGACGAAGTTTCCATCGTCTCACAAGGATGCCCTGTAGCCGGAGCCGCCAGCTGATCCTCTGTTGGCCGTTGATTCCCGAAACGGAAAGTGCTGCATATTGTATCACCACACAGAGCGAATTACAGCTCACGGCCAACCGCCAGGAGTTTGGCCATGTATCAGTTGTATCACTTCCTGCAATGAGCAAACGAAGTAGCATGTGTTTCATACAAAAATCGTGCTCAATGATACCTACTCTAACGCCGTCGCGATGAACTAAGGGGGCTACTATTCAACGCTCAGGCACGTCTCTATGAACTCACGCCCACCCATAAATCCCATGGTCCCATAGTCATAGCCGCACGGCCTACTGTACAGTGACCAGCTGCAGCAGTAACGGGCTGCACGGGCCACCCTAACCATTGAATTTCTTAGTAACGCGAAGTACCTTTCGTCTTCTCGCATGCCAGCCCGGATTTAAGCAAGCGCAGCAGTCAAGCAAGCGGGCCAGCACCCTAGCAGCCTGGCAGCCCGGCAGGCGAGCAAGCAAGCCAGTAGTCCCCGCAAGCACTGCAAGCAAGAGGCTGGCGGTTTAAAAGGCGCAAATGCAGATAGAGAGACCAGTAACCAGGTGGAACTCCAACCATCGCACCACCCATCGCAACCCCTATACAATGCAAGACCGTTAGACCTTCGAGGCCCAGCAAGGGGCCCTCGCAACCCTCACTTACGCCAGGTCAGAAGACGGCTACTACTACCGAATGAAGGAGAAATGCCCTTTTATATAGCTTTCGTGCCCTTGCCAGAACACCAAGACTTCAATGTGGCCGGCCACCTTACAGGCACGGGCCGGCAGAGGCAAGGGCGGTCCGCACAGAGACGGGTCGAGAGAGTACAAAATGGTGTGGGGGCTTTCTATTGAAACGCGGGGGGTCGAGGGACAACTACCAAGATATTGTGTGTCTCAAAATAGCAGCCGTTGGTTGTGCCCAGGTCACATCAGACCGGGTCCACCAACCGGCTCTCTGAACAAATGCATGTTGGCTTGTCCAATTCTGCAAGCCAGGTCCCTGGTTTCGTTCCACTGCTCGAATGCAGCAATTGGGGTGTCGACGCAGCACGTGAGAAGCAATCTCAGCCAAGCAATCTGCTCCATCCTCGTCCGGCATTGCTTTCGCCAACTCCATCGCAATCACGACTCATTTCACCCTACGCCTTACACAATCTCCAGTGGCTTCGATGCGTTCTTTCCAATTACTTGCCACGAAGATTCTCAGGATCAAGTACAATGGCAGCCCTACGGAGGTACCTGGTCGCCGCGGGGCTGCTCATCGTCACCATCTCCATCTGGCGGCAATGGGGGAGTGATTCTTGGACCTTGTCGCCGAGACCGACTAAGCCACAGATTGAGCCAGTAGACCGGTACTTTCTTTGGCGAGTAGTTACGCATCAGTACCCTGTCACTTCTTTTCGGTCGCTACCAACGGCTGCCGCGGGTGTTGTACCGAATGTGCAAGCGAAATTTGCACCCGAGTCCGCTGAACAGCGGCAGACTCGCTTAACGCGGCGCGACGCCATCAGAAGCGCCTTTATGCGATCCTGGAAAGCATACAAAGAGCATGCTTGGTTGCGCGACGAGGTCACTCCCATCACAGGGAAGCCTGTCGACACGTTTGGAGGCTGGGGTGCTACCCTTGTGGACTCTCTTGATACCCTGTACATCATGGGGCTACGAGAAGAGTTCTCGCTTGCGGTTGAAGCTGTGAGCAACAACATCTCGTTTGAAACAACTGAGGCGAAGACTATCAACGTCTTCGAAACGACAATCCGATTTCTTGGCGGCTTGCTTGGGGCATACGATCTGAGTGGCGACACGAGGCTGCTGTCCAAGGCGCAAGACGTCGGGGACATGCTCTACAAGGCCTTTGACACGCCCAACCACCTACCCGTCACAAGATGGGACATTCATGCGGCCGCTAGAGGCGAGCCACAAACAGCGCATGGCAATACCCTCCTCGCCGAACTGGGATCGTTGACCATGGAGTTCTCCCGACTCAGCATTCTTACAGGGAATCCTAAATACTACGACGCGGTTCAACATATCAGCGAGTTGCTCGCTGCTGCGCAGGCAAAAACCAAGGTACCTGGTCTGTGGCCTATCGTTGTTGATGCCTCTCATGAGGAGTTTGATCTCGGCTCAGACTACGGTCTCAGCGGAATGGCAGACTCTGCCTACGAATACTTGCCCAAAATGGCGGCTCTCTTTGGACAGAGTACCGGTATATATGCAGATATGTATCTGCGAAGCATGGAGGCATCCAACAAGCACCTTTTCTTCCGTCCTATGACACCAAAAGCTGATGACATTTTGTTCCCGGGATCACTCCATGCCAGCCTCAGCGACAACCATGTTTCTACAAACTTGGATCCAAGCGCAGGCCATCTGACATGCTTCGTCGGTGGCATGCTGGCTCTTGGAGGCCGGGTAATGTCCAACAAAACGCATGTCGAATGGGCGGACAAATTCACAAAGGGATGTATCTGGGCTTACTCCTCTTTTGAGCGAGGTGTAATGCCAGAAACGATGTCGTTGACGCCTTGCTCTTCCCGCTATGACTGCCAATGGTCCAACTCGTCGTGGCATGGGGCCATTCTATCCACCCAGTCGATTTCCACGGGAGCTGAAGGAGCGGTAAAGGTTGTCGAGGAGCAGCGGCTCCCTCCATCGTTCACCAAGATCCCGGACGCACGGTATATCCTCCGCCCCGAAGCCGTGGAGAGTGTTTTTGTCATGTACCGCGTCACAGGTGATCCCTCATGGCAAGACGAGGCCTGGCGCATGTGGACCGCCATTGATAAGATGACGCACACCGAGCTGGCGAATACCGCAGTTTGGAACGTGAACCCGAAACCTGGTGAAGATGCAGGCAAGGCAGACTCGATGGAAAGCTTTTGGCTTGGCGAGACACTGAAGTATTTGTACCTCATATTCTCAGAGCCTGAGCTGGTCAGCCTGGACGACTGGGTTTTTAATACCGAGGCCCATCCGTTCAGAAGACTGAAGAAGTGATGACCTGGAGGAATGCGGCCTTAATGATACAATTATCGTCTTCATATCAAGCCACGTGCGAGTGCTTCTAGGCCGTCACTGTAAACTCAATGTACTGTCTGCTAACCAAAAATATCATTAGGCGTAATAGAAGTCTTCGGCAAGACAGGAGCTTAGGTACATGGGACTAGAATGCAAATTTGAAGTCCAATCGCTTGTTTCCATCCTTCTCCCGGTCCTCTTGGCTGGTTTGGTATGCAATCTTCTCCTCTGGTGTCATCTCATTCCATTTTTGCTCCTTTTTGCGGTTGAGGTGAATGAGGAATTGCCGCTGAGCAAAAAGCACAACTATGGCTAGTGATAGAATAGATATGCACACCTTGTTGCCATTCTTATAATAAGGGGCATCCCAAGACCTATAGATCTGGCTGCCTATAAGACTCCCTCTGTTGATGTAGTGTTAGCATTGGCTCACGCGAGAATTTGATATCACAAGCAGTCACTTACATTTGTACAATAACGTTGTAAGTAGCCGCCGCTATGGCGCGCTTCTTCACGTCGAATGAGTTCTCCGATATCCAACTGCTGACAATCGGGTGAAAGTAGGGGTAGCCCGAAATGAGCGTGATGGTTGCGAAGCGACCCCATTCGCGACCACCGTCCGGAATCGTCAGCAACGCGGTGAAAAGGGGAATGCACCAGAGCTCCCCAAAAAGGCAGTGAAATGCGCGCTCGTTGAAGTATTCGGAGCTGTACGAAAGCGCAAGCATAGTCACAATCTGGAGAGCCGCCGAGGGCGCAGTGAGCAGATTGCTGGCAAGGGTGCTGAACTTCCCAACTCTCTTTAGCGTGAGCGTCAAGTACGCCTGCACTGGGGTTGCTGGGATGTATGCGACAAGGCCGACCAGATATAAACCCCACAGCGACTTGTCAGTCCACGCTGCCTTGACATCAGCGAACGTTGCTGGCTCTTTGAGAGCGGTCAAGCCCTTCGATGGGTCGTCTCGTAGGATACGGTTGACCATGATGACTTCTTGCCTCTCTGTGTACCAAGACCTCGGACAGAGAACTGAACTGGTATCGGTGGGGCATTTCGGCAGGTAGAGGAAAGATATGATGCCAATGACCATAGTGAGGAGGCCTTCCAATATCAAGAGCCAAAACCAGCCGGAACGCCCTTGGACTCCACGCATCTCTAGGAATCCGGCGGCTAGCAGGGCAGAGATTACGCCTGCAAATATATTAGTCTCGTAAGTTTCGTATAATTTGACGATGATCAAGACGTACGTGCAACATTGAGAGTGGACCAGAAAGCAGATAAGCGAATGGACAACTCTTTCGAAGTGTAAAAGTAGGTGGCCATAAGGATAACGCCGGGGATAAAGCCGCCTTCAAAGAGGCCGATAAATGCGCGGGTTATGTAAAAGGACGTCCTCCCAGTCATGAAAGCCTGGAAGGTTGCTACGATTGAGGAATCTTAGTTAGCTTCTTGGGCCTACAAGTTGTCATTTGCACATTAGCTCCACTTACATACGAGACCCCACCCGCACATCATCTTCATGCCAGTTAGAATGTAGTGCTATATAACCAATAGAAGTACTGACCGTTGGAAGAACATATTTGAACCCATATCTCTTGGTCAGGAGTTGGACCGGAAACTCCGCAGCAAGGAAGCAGACTAGTTGGATTGTGGTACCCTGGTGTTCGGTAAGCACATGGACCATGGCCAACTCAGGAGGGACCCACGTTGTTGTAGTCGTCGGTAGTGAGTCCAAGGTCACCTAGAAGATCGTCTGCCAAGGCATTGCTCAAGTTTCCACGATCAAGTTGAAGTCCAAAGAACTGCATGGGGCAGCTGGTCAGATATAGTTTCATGTCTTTGCGCTGGTTAGAGGGAACATACCATGATACAAATCCAGGCTAACAGTCGAAGGTCTGTCTTCCTGACAACGGCCCTCTCCTCGGCTAGTGTCCACTCTGCCAAGGGGTCGAAACGATGTGCTCCTTCGTATGACTCATGAGGAGCTAGAGTGTTGTGTAGGTGCTCGCGACCAACAGCGATATCGGCCTTGTCTATCTCGGAGACATGACCCTCATCTTGGATGGTCCCAACCTCGTGATTGCCCATTGAGAATGACCACTCGAGGGCTGCTTTGAGATCGTGTATGATAGCTACATATGAGATACACGGGGTATCGAACAACAAGAAGGTGACTGTAATGGGGTACGGACACTTATACCTACGTCAAGAAGATCACCGATGGTCAAGGAGGTTTGCGCGGCTGTGCCGTTGGAGAGTCCCTGCACGTCTGGCCAACCTAGTGCTGAGTTATTGTGCCAGCTACTAGTCTTAGCCAGCATACAAAACCCGGGGTAGCTCCTTGTCATTGGCCTCCACTGGCCTTTTAGGCTGTTGCGGGGTCTACAACTCCGACAATTACTCCGATGTGGTCCCCAATGCCATTAACGTCGTAATGTCACCATCGGCGGGCCTGATGTCGTCAGGTCTTTAAATGGCCCTAGTTCTGCCGTCTTGGTCGTCTTTGAATTGCGAATACAACTCAAACACCCAGAGCCTACGCATCTGTCACAAGTTCGTTCTACCCAAGCACTTGAGCACGATGCCTTCAGTCACACCCCTTAGCGCAAATGCCAGCGGCATAATTGGGGGCCATGCACACTCCCGACCCGAGATTCAAGCACCCCTGACCTACGCAGGGGGCCTGGACCAATTCGAGCAAGCAGACATCACCCCTGTAATTGGGCGCGAGGTAACTGGGCTTCAAATTCGGGACCTGCTCAAGAGCGAAGATGCGCTCATTCGCGACGTCGCGGTCACCATTTCCCAGCGCGGTGTCCTTTTCCTAAAGGATCAGAATGTCACCCCTACAGAAATGCGGGAGTTTATGCTGCGGCTTACGGCATTGTCAGGGTGCCCGTCATCATCGGGACTCCATGTGCATCCCTTGACGGAAGAAGGTAGTGAGCTTGGAGATCAGATCAGCGTCATTTCAAGCGAGAAACAGAAGATGGGCGGTGGCCTCACCCATCAGCTGAGCGACGTATCACGGTTTGCAAGCGCTGGTTGGCATAGTGATATGTATGTGCTCGATGGCAATCGTATCTGCTCAACTCCTTACACTAACATATTGGATGAAGAACCTTTGAAAAGGTCCCCTCAGACTACGCCATGCTGAAGATCCATACCCTTCCAAAAACCGGAGGAGATACGGTAGGCCTGCCAGACACAGCCAATGGCTCCCAGACTGATTTGCGCATACGTGCAGCTTTGGGCGTCGGGCTATGAAATCTACGACCGCCTTTCTGCCCCGATGAAGAGCTTTCTGGAGGGTCTCACAGCCACGCACGATGCCTCATTCTTCCATGACGAGGCAGCACGCCTAGGGAACCCGCTCCGTCAAGGGGAGAGGGGCTCACCCCTCAACAAGGGCGGAAACCTCACGGCGGTGCATCCGGTGATCCGGACGAACCCCGTCACCGGCTGGAAATCGGTCTACGTCAACAAGGGCTTCACCAAGCGCATAAACGGCGTAACCAAAGACGAGAGCGATGTTTTGCTTCAGTATCTCTTCAATCTCGTGACGCAGAACCACGACGTGCAGGTAAGATATAGGTGGAGCAAGAACGACGTGGCGATTTGGGACAACAGATCCACGTTTCATTGTGCGACGTACGACTACGAAGTCGCCCGGGCTGGTGACAGAGTCTGTAGTTTAGGAGAGGCACCGTACCTTGACCCCTCTAGCACTGGGCGACGAGAGGCTTTGGGCCTATAGTGTTGCTGCATACGCGAAGCGCTAGGACGAAGGCAGGCGCTGTAGCTTAAAAAATGGACTCTAAACGTTGCGTACGAGTTAGTCATGGGAGATATCAAATTACCAGGGCTTTGGCAGCGGCGGTTAATTCAGATTCAAAGCCGTCTGCTCCAATGTCAGCATCTCAACGCGTGCCAGCCTACCGACCGCTGACGGTCGACGGTGTGGCTCTCCATCTGAGCCAAGTGCCCATCATGTTAGTGCCGGGCTGGTGGGGCTCTGGCAGTTTGCTTTAAATGGTTGATTTACCTGGGCCAGCACCCCCTCCCGGCTCGCTTGTCAACTCTTCACCCATACCCCCCTTTCAGTGCTCCAGCAGTCAGCCATGACATATGTCTGGCTGGTGTCTCTATGCCTGGCAAGCGCTCTCCGCGAGGAAGGTTGGCACGAAAAGCTTGCGATCCGTGCAGGGTGAGGAAGATCCGCTGCGATGAGGTAGTCCCGTGCAGCAGATGCGTCGCATCGGGCATCAAGTGCACCTTCAAGACTGCTCAAAACAGAAGAGGTCCGAAGGGTCTTCGCGAGAACACTGTCAAAAAGATTCAACAAAAGAGGCAATCCCCGGAGGTGGAAGGATCGGAGACGCCCGAAGCAGAGAACATTTCTCATTTGCTGGAAATCCTCGACATTTACGCTTCACGCCTCTACCCGATATGGCCTATAGTCAAAGTCGCGGAGCTGAAGGACACGCTCCTGGCCAACCCGGTCAGCTCCAGTATCCTTTGTTTGGCGAATGCTGTTGCACTCTCGACGGTTGCGCAGCTCAAGCTCTCGACTGCTTGGAAGGGGTCTGCCGCGGCATGCACATCAGACATCACGGGAGACCACGACAATCAGCTGGACCGGCTTCGTGTGTCATTCTTCCTGCACATCTACTACGAGAATCTTGAGGGGGGTGGCAACAAGTCGCTCCTCTATCTACGTGAGGCAATCACCCTGGCTCAAATCGCAAGACTAGAGCGCGAGTCCACCTACACATCTCTGCCTGAAAGGGATCAACAGCTTTCTCGGCGGGTTCTCTGGCTTCTCTTTGTTACTGAAAGGTGAGCTTCTGATGGCTTAATGTACGAGCCTATCAGGCCACTGACAAGTACAGAGGTGTGGCATTGTTGCATAGACTTCCGGCTATTCTGCAGCCAAACATTTTGCTGCCATGGTATGGCGTTGCAGACGACATTGCAGACATCCTGCCAGAGTTCCTCAAGCTGGTGAACCTCTTCTGGGTTTTCGACCAGTCCGGCGTGTTTGAGTGGCTACGAAGTGCAGAGTCTGGTTCACGGGCTTCCGTTTCACAAAGCTGTATTACGATGCTGCAACAAACGCTAGAAGACTCTACCAAGGGCGAGTATTGGGTTGGCAACGACATCCAGCGCGCCGATATTCTGGTGACGCGCCAGTGGATGCGCGCCGTCCTTTGGCGTGCTGCCTTGCGCTTTGGCATCATGATTCCCATTGACCCGGTCAGAGTTGCGCAAGAGTTTCTCACACTCATTGCGAGTATTCCACCAGCGGCTTTGGAGTCTCATGGGCCGACTGTGGTTCGTACCTTTGCCGGGAACGTGAGGTAGCAATTCGGCTGATTGCACTACGCAGGAGTTCAAGACGTTCGAAATAGCCACCGCCGTTATTGACGCCATGGCCAACGATTTCAGCGGCGTCTCAGACGAACAACCGAAACGGATCCTCCATGGGTTACGCAATATTCTACTGTCGTCGCGCGGAGGCAACGAGAAGCTACTGTCACTGCTCAACGTCCGCATGAGTGCCGTAACTGCGACGCGTTTCCTCCCGCAGCCATATAATGTGGAGCGCTTTGTCGAAGATGTGCTTCTGAGCATGGGTGAGGACGGCAACTGGCGGTCCGAGGACTTCTTTCCCCAGCTACATCTGATGCCATTGTCACCAAACGGTCTATCCAGCCAGTGTCCAGAGACGACAGGTCTCACACGCTCGCCGTCGCCACTGACGAGGCTGCTTCTCGAAGGGAGGGGCCAGCCAGGATCTGCTTCATCTGTTAGCCGCGACATTGACGTCGATAGGTCATTCAGTTGACTAAGCTGCACGAGAAGTATCAACAGACTTTAATGACGAAAGCCGTGACTCAACCTCATTACCTCCCATAACCGTTCCCTAACTAGGGACAACCAAAGCTTTGGTGCTACTTCGTGCATTGATGCTGCTTGGTGTTTTATAGCACGACTGCCCAAGTGACACTAGCCACGTGCAGAAAGCATGCAGGCGGCGGCCTTAGCAGATTAGGAAATGGCCGATGACCAAATTCTTGCTCTGCCGTACATGCACCATGTTTGTTCTCGCACCCGACCCACTGATGGTGCCATATCCCCAACGTTTAGTGAAGTATTACCCCTCATTACCATACAGTTGGCCCCTCTTATCGGCATTACCTCGATTGTCGAACACCCGACGATCGATCGGAAGGTGGCCTCTTGATGCCTCGCAAGGGTATCGTCAAGGTCCGCACCGGCTGCATAACATGCAAGTACGACATCGCCCCGGGGGAGGTGTGGTAGAAGAGCGACCCATATTGACTTGATTTCAGAGCTCGGAGGGTCAAGTGTGACGAAGGACGGCCGACATGTCTTGTGTGCCAGAAGGCCGGCAAGCTATGTCGTGGCTACGCACCACCACCCATCGGGTACTACTCATGGGAAGAGCTACTGCTCCTCAGCAAGCCTGTTCAGACAGGGCTGTCCAATTTCCCCGGCGTCACAGCTCTTGAGCTTCGAAACATAGCTTTCTTCCAACGGGTGGTCGCGCCCTCAGTATGCGGGCCGGTAACGCACTCTCTCTGGACTAGAGCCATTAGTCAGGTTTTGCACGTCGAACCGGCCGCTAGACATGCCGTCGTGGCTCTAGGGTCCTTGTACGAGAACTCGGAGCGGGTGTTGCGTAGCGATCCAATGGCGACGGGCCCGCTGGATGCACACCGGCATGCCATCACGCATTACAACATTGCGATAAGGCATCTCACTACACCGAGAGTATACCTCGCCAACGACACAATTCTCCTCGTATGCGTTCTGTTCATCGCCATAGAGTTCCTTCGCGGCAATGTCGAAGCAGCGGCAACGCACATACGAAACGGGATATCGCTGCTGAACTCAGTCGGCAGCGACGACGAAGATCTAGTATTCGCCTTGTTGCACCTTGCTATTTTCCCGTTTTATTTCGCCATGGGCCCTGCGAGCGATTTGGAGGTGCCGCTGGGCTGGGACCCGTCGGGCCTGCCGCACATGTTTTCGAGTCCATCTCATGCTCAGGCCTGGCTGGACTTGCTTTCTTTGCGCACGGTGCGTCTCGTACGCCAAGCCAAAGAAAACCGCTCCGGGGTCGCGGCAGCCGTGCCCTTGGAAGAAATCACCGCCGCGGCGCAATGTTTGGACCAAGATCTGGACGTTTGGTGGTCTACGTTCTGCATGTCGCGACAGGGAATGCAAGGCGACCACACCATCATGGAGAAACTTCTCGAAGCGCGATTCCTACACGCAAAGATGAGGATCAGCACTAACCTGGACCACGACGAGCACGTTTGGGCAACGCAGGAGCAAAGATTCCGCCGCTTTGTAGCGGTCGCGCAGGAGGTGCGACACGCGTGGCAATCCGACGACAGCAAGCACAGGACTTTTGCGTTTGGGATGGGCTTCTGCCCCCTGCTCTTCAGGACGGTACACAAATGCCGGGTGCTGAAGCTGCGGCTCGCCGCGCTGTCGCTCATGGACGAGCTCTGCTGGGCGCGGGAGACTGTCTGGGATCGGACGCTGCTGAGGGCTTTGGGCGAGAAGATCGTCGAGGTCGAGCACGGCATGCGACTAACGCCGGAGAGAGTCAAGGCTTTGCAAGAAGAGGGCTCGCATGAGCTGGCCGTGTCGGCTGACGCATCTTTAATTCGGGACATTGTCTTGCATCCTGGGCCAGACCTGGCGATGAATGCCGATGGCTCGAGGATCTGGAAGAGACGGGTGACGCTGATTCTGGCGGGTCCAGGAGGCAGCTCAGAGGAGCGTTTGGAAGAGTGTTTTGAGATGAGATGAATCGATATGCTAGATCCGAGCATATGCCGTCTCCGAGATTGGCATGTAAATTGATGATCGCTGTAATCCAGGTGCCTGAACTCGTGTCTTTTTTGCCTTTTGCGCCTCTTACACCCGAGCCTGCGTCTACACCGTGGGGTCCCTAGATGGGGTAAATGCGACACATCGCACCAGTCAATCACGTGTGGAATCAATGAGCAGCGTAAAGGACAAAGAGTATGCATTATAGCTTGATCTATGTGATCACCCTCAACCCGGCGAGCCAGTCCGTATTCGCTGACGTGCCCAATGGAAATGGAAATAAATGACACCGGCGCAATACAGACGAAAAGTAGCGACATCCTTCCATTTATACCCGTCTAATATATTGACACTCTGCAAGAGACAAAGAACAGGAAGCAATTGATGCAGCTTGGCACGCTCGGCTTGCTTAGAGCACGGCAAGAGCACCAGCCATGACTACAACGCCGGCAAAGGCAGCGCCAGAGACCTTGTGAGAGGTCGCGCCGCCCGTGGGGGTGGAGCTGGCAGGGCCGCCAGTGGTGCCTGAAGCGCCGTTTGAGCCGCCAGAGCCGTTGCCGTTGCCGCTGCCGCCGCCGTTGCCGCCGCCGTTGCCAGAACCGTTGCCAGAACCGTTGGAGCCGCCAGAGCCAGACCCGGACGTGGACGAGGCAGTAGGGATGATAGTGGCGGTGCCGGAGCCCGACGTGCCCGAAGTGCCCGAAGCGGTGGCGGTGCGCGATGAGATGGTCGAGCTCTCGGGCTTGGTGTCAAAGGTGGTGGGGCAAGTCAGGTTGAACCTGGGCTTGGTGGACAAGTTGTCGGTGATGGCAAACTTCATGGTGTTGTCGGGATTGGAGTCACGCAGAGTGTACCAGAAGGTAGGGGTCTTGTTGAAGAGCTTGCGGCAGCCAACCTCGTCCCAGTAGTACTTGGCGTTCTCGACGCTGGCGACGGCCTGATCCCACTTCTTGCCCGTGTAGGGCCAGCCGGTCTCGGTCACCCAGACGGGCTTGCCACCAGCAGCAGCGATGGTGGCATCGTAGGCCTTGTCAAAGAGGTGGCCGGCGTTCTTGATGTCGTTGCCCTTGTCGTTCTCGTAGTAGGGGTACTCGTCGACACCGATCCAGTCAACGGCGTCGAGGACGACCTTATTGGTGCTGTTGCCCCAGACATCCCAAGTATCGACGTGTCCGACAGGGACCTTGCCAAGGGGGTTGTCGGCAAAGGCCTTCTTGAAGTCCTTGATGAAGCTGACGAGGGTCTCGGGTTGGGCGCCAACACCGGCCTTGTTCTTGACACCGGTGGCGGAGTTGCGGTACAGGTCCTCGCTACCGATGGAGATACCGATGACGAGGTCTGTGAACTCCTTGCCGTACTTGGAGACGGCCTTCTTCAGGGCGCTGATCTCCTTGTCAATATTGTCCGTGCCCGAAGCCCAGACGCCCAGGAGCATCGAGGTCTTGGTCTCGACGGCGGCCTCGAAGGCCTCGATGGGAGAATCCTGGGAGTAAGCCTGGATGTTGGTGTAAAGGCGGACGGAGTTGAAAGTGCCGGGGGCACCTTCAAGGCCCTGGGCAGTCTTGAACTCGGCCTCGAAGTCGGCCTTGAACTTGGCGGAGCGGTCGGCCTTGGTGGCACCCGAGTTGAAGCCGAGGTAGTTCTTTTCGGCCGAGGCGCCAACGGCGAGGGCGCCCGCAACGAGAGCAGATGTGAAACGCATGGCGGTGGCGGCTGCGGTGCAGCTCGTGTCGTGGATTGTTGAATTCGGTGCTTGCTAACGGTGCCGTCGAGGCTGTTCGTTGATTGGTGATACGAGGTAGGTAGGGAATGAACAATTCAGAGAGAGCGAAGGAAGAAGCTTGTTTTGCAAGCGGCCAAAGAAAAGAGCGTGCCGTGTAAAGAAGAAACAGCGTCGGAAAACGCAAATAACGAAAGTAAGGGAAAAGGTCTCGAGCTGCAAAGTTGTTTGAATGTCGAGGAAAGGAACAAACGGAGCAGGGCCAAATACGCGACCAGAGGGTAGGATTCAGGAGAAGGGGCCGGCCCATCACGTGAGCGCCTAGGGATGAACATGTTCAGCCAAGGACGGGCCGGTCAATCTGGGTAAAGTAGCTCCCGTGGTCCCCACCCACCGCGGAAACAAGTGGTGCACGACCCGCCTGAACTTCCAAGCTGGAGGTTTCACAGGATGCCAGGCATCCCAGTTCAAAGGCACTCAGCCCCTCCCCGACGCCAATCAATGGAATGCCGGACAGGGACAGGCCCGATTATTTTCCAACGCGTCCAGACGACACAATTTGCCAGCGGCTCGTATATACATGGTATGATTGCGCCTGCGGACGCTGCGCCGCACCAAGGGCCTCCGGCGAGCTTGACAGGCAATTTCGTGTCTGCTGCTGCAGACTCACTCGCACGTCCACGGCGCGCGCGCGTCTCTAAGAATAGGGAGGGCTCAACTCTGGTCCAGCAGATCCGCCCAGGGAACTGGGGCGGGTGGGGGGCTGTGCAGAGCAGCGGCGAGGCAAGGTGCTATGTTGTTGTTGTTGTTGTTGTTGTTGTCGTCGTCGTCGTCGTCATCGTCGCCCCTTGCATTCCCAGGCGACCACACGCAACCAGCGCAGAGGGGAGGGTGGTGTGCGAAATGGACCAAGTCTCCTAGAAATAATAGGTCGCGTCCATCTGCGTGAGTCTCAACACGTCGTGACGAAGCGGGCGCGCCGGGTCTCGCCGGTCTTGACTCAGCATGAAACAGCCATGCCTGGCCGTGAAGGAGAAAACAAGCGGGCGCCGACCAGCCAAGCCGGGAGGCTAAGGGAAACGCACAAGGGGCAGGGCCCGTGTGCAGCGCCGAGTGCTACCAAATCCGGCCCCAGCCTCCAGGGCAAGCCCCTGCCTAAAGAACTTGGCGCCGGAGGTGTGCACACGGGGAGATCTATCATCAATCTCTCGGCGCTGCCGCATAAACGCCATGGCGTCTCGCCAAGTCGGGTTGTCGCTGAGATTCACAATGGGAGGCGCATAACAACGTGCCACGAACGCACCATCATGCGGGCTTCTTTTGAAAGACGAAACCGCTGGCCCCTCGTCCATGGTCACGAGCTCGAGCTCTTGGTCGAGAGGGCGTTTTGTTGCTTTGGCCGCGTTGGCGTTGCTTGACGGGCGTCAAGCCCCATCGGGCATTGGTCAGCAGCAACAACCTTCCCTCCCGCATCAGACGAAACAACCACCTTGCCCGCCGCCACAAGCCGTTGGATGCATGCTCTGTCCAACAGCCGACGTTGCTGCTTCGTACTGGTATCACATTTGAGTTGAGCTCGACGTCGACATCCCAGTTGATACGCAGCCGCGCGATGCGTCGTGCGGGCGCTGGCGGCGGCCGCATCCCATCGCCTGCAGGGTAAGCGACTGGCTCCTGGTCGAAGCCCAGATGCGTGCGACATTTGCAGGAAAAGAAAAAGCAAAAAGAGAAAGATCCTGTAGCGCGACAGCCCGACAAGTATCGTGAGCATCTTGGTTCCGTGGCAGGCTGGCTCCATTGTATGGAACCCGTCGCAGCGAGGTACTTGCAAGGTCGACCGCCCGAGGCAGCACGGCCCGTCGCTGCTTGGCTTCCGGATGGCGTCATTCCCGGGTTGGGATGTCAACATCTATGGGGCCCTGCACTTTGCCTGCCCTGCCGTGTCGTTCCTAGGACGCTGAAATTCAGCTCAAATAAGACGTCTGCGCTATTGAAATCACGACAAACAGCCACACCCTTACTATTACCGAGCACCCGTGGACGGATTTGCGCTGAGCTCGCTTTGCTTGCTCCGGATCTACCATCCCGAATGGTGATGATGGGTCTGGGCCATGCTGATCGACCCAACTACTTCTGAAACTCGCATGGTGGTTGGCGACCCAGCATGCTCCAGCTTTTCTTCTCCGTAAACCTCTCCAAAAAAACTGCACCAAAAAATTATTACGGTGAAGCCGGTAGGGTTTGTCCGTACGCGTAGGTTGATGCCCCGTTGTCGCTGCCCTTGAGTCGTCTTCTCGTTTCAACCCAAGAGCTCCCCCCAAATTGAGGCCAAGTCGATGAGCTTCTCAGTGGCACATGCGCGACACCTTCCCTTTCCACGTGCGGCTGCATTTGTCGCGACAGGCGGCTGTGGCTGAACCCACGCGACTACTAATCCCCCCCCCAAAGTCCCCTCCCCCCGCGCGCATCAGGTTTGGTACTTACTGAGATGGTGGAGGGGGGGGGGGGGCGAATCTGTGACCGAGGGAGGAGGAACTAAGCAACCCACCCATGCCCACAAAGCTCTGGGGGCGACGCACGTCATGCCCCAGTTGGTTGGCTGCTCGGCTCCGCCTATGATTTCAAAGGCTAGCTCCCATCTTTAGTCGGGAGCACGCAATTTGGTGGCTATCTTGACCAAGCGATCGACCCGCCTTTCGAGATGGCTGCCGTGTGTGTCCTTGTGCGTGTGTTGGACCGTTCTGGTGCATGCCGCGGAGGCGTCACAAACGGGACGAAAAAAAAAAGAGAGTTGAATTGAAGGAGCGAACCTCGACGGGAAAGCCCTTTTCTGCATCTCACATAAGACCTGCCTGCAGTCTTCTTCCCCCCCATTTCCAAAACTTGCACAGAGATGGAGCAGACCTTCGTTTAGTGTTGCATCCCGTCGTCCCAAGTCGTCGCCCCCTTTGCGTTCCTGGAGGTCCGCTGATCGCCGCATCGGCTTGTGTGTCTGTGTGTGTGTGCCGCGCCTGTCTTGAGTCTGTGTATCAGACAGTCTCTCGCCGAGACGAGAGACATTGACGGCCGACCGCTCACGGTTGCACAACTCCCTTCGCCCCGCCCCGCCGCCAAAAGATGGCCAGCAAAACCAAAGACCGGCTGGCGAAGCTGTTTGGTGACGACAAGTATGACGGCGACGACGACATTCCCTCGATATCCAACGCCGACATCTTCATTGAGCGCGAGCCCACCATCCAGGAGTTCTTTGCCGAGCTGACGCCTTCGTTACACGATGTCGGCCGCTACATCTACAACCTCTTTCCCTTTATTCACTGGATCGGCAAGTACAACTTGCAATGGTTCATCGGAGACCTCATTGCCGGTATGTTACAAGGTTCAAGCGGGGGCTTGTGTCGTCTTTAGCTAACCTCGCCAACAGGCACGACCGTTGGTGCCGTCGTTGTGCCCCAGGGCATGGCGTACGCCCAGCTGGCCCAACTTGACGTCGAATATGGCCTGTACTCGTCGTTCATGGGCGTCCTGATCTACTGGTTCTTTGCCACCTCCAAGGACATCACCATCGGCGTGAGTATCTCGTTTTACTGATGGCCATGGAAACATTACGGCTAACTCCCGCAGCCCGTCGCCGTCATGTCCCAGGTCACCGGCAACGTCGTGCTCAAGGCCCGCGACACACTTCCGAATGTCGAGGGCCACGTCATCGCCTCGGCCCTTGCCATCATTACCGGAGCCATCATCGTCTTCCTTGGTCTCGCCCGCCTCGGCTGGCTCGTCGAGTTCATCCCGCTGCCCGCCATCTGCGCCTTCATGACGGGCTCGGCAATCAACATCCTGTCCGGCCAGGTCTGCAAGCTCATGGGCATCAGCGACATCAACACCCGCGACGCGCCCTATATGGTCATCATCAACACCCTCAAGGGTCTACCCAGAACGAAGCTCGATGCCGCCCTCGGCCTGACGGCGTTGACAATGCTGTACCTAATCCGCGGCACATGCTCGTACATGGCCAAGCGCCAGCCCCATCGCTCCAAGACGTACTTTTTCATCTCGACGCTGCGCACCGTCTTCGTCATTCTGCTGTACACGGCCATCAGCGCAGGTATGAATGTCAGCCACAAGAACAAGCCCTCCATCAGCATCATCAAGAACGTGCCCCGAGGCTTCAAGCATGCGGGTGTGCCTGTGATCAACACGGAAATCATTCAGGCCTTCGCCTCGGAACTCCCGGCGGCCGTCATCGTCATGCTCATTGAGCACATCTCCATCTCCAAGTCGTTTGGCCGCATCAACAACTACGTCATCGACCCGTCGCAAGAGCTCGTCGCCATCGGTGTCACTAATCTGCTGGGGCCTTTCCTTGGCGCGTATCCTGCCACGGGCTCCTTTTCCCGCACCGCCATCAAGTCCAAGGCCGGCGTCCGGACGCCATTCGCGGGTGTCATCACGGCCATTGTCGTGCTCCTTGCCCTCTACGCGCTGACCGCGGTCTTTTGGTACATCCCCAACGCGGCCCTCGCCGCCGTGATCATCCATGCCGTGGGCGATGTCATCACGCCACCGCGCGTCGTCTACCAGTTCTGGCGCGTGTCGCCGCTCGAGGTTCCCATCTTCTTTGCTGGCGTTCTCGTGACCATCTTCAGCACTATCGAGAACGGCATCTACACGACAATTGCTGTTTCCTTTGCCGTCGTCATCTGGAGGATGTTCCTCAGCCGCGGCCGGCTTTTGGGTCTGGCCCGTATCCGCACCGTCAAGGCGTCGACCAACGGCAAGCTGGGCCCAGGTTCCAGCGACGAGGCCGTCGCTGAGGAGGCTGACTTGTCGGTGCGGACCGGGTTCCTGCCCCTCGATCACGAGGACGGATCGAATCCGCGCGTCGTGGTGCAAAGTCCGCACCCAGGTGTCTTCATCTATCGCTTCGCTGAGGGCTTCAACTACCCCAACTCTTCGCGGTACCTGACCCACCTGACGGACGTCGTCTTCAGGGAGACGCGGCGGACGGACCCGGCAAGTCTGGGCAAGCTCGGTGTATGTTTTTCCGCCCCGCATTTTGACCAGAGCATTAACGCTAACACTGTCTTCAGGACCGGCCTTGGAACTACGTTGGCCCGAGGAACCAAAAGGACCTCGACCTGGACACGCGACCGACGCTCAAGGCCATCATCCTGGACTTTTCGTCCGTTAACAACATCGACGTGACGGCGGCGCAGGCGCTTATCGACGTGCGCAACCAGCTGGACCGCTACGCGGCGCCAGACACGGTCAACTGGCACTTTGCCAATATCGAGAACCGGTGGACCAAGCGGGCGCTTGCGGCGGCGGGCTTCGGATTCCGGACGCCCAAGCCGGGGCCGGGCGAGCACACGGGCCACTGGAAGCGAATCTTTAGCATCGCGGACCTGTATCGGGCCGACACGGAGGATACCATCGAGGGCAAGACGGCGGGCGACGGGCCCATCGTGTATGACATCGAACAGGACCCAGCGTCGGATATCTCGCGGGCGTCAGACAAGGACGTTCCGCGCGACCCGGGCAGCGCCCGGCTGGTGGCCGTGCAAGGTCTCAACAGGCCGTTTTTCCATTTCGATCTCCAGGAGGCGGTCGATGCGGCGCTCTTGCATGTGGGCGAGCGCGAGGACTGATTTCGAGCGAGTTCTTTTTTCTTTCTTGTTTCTCTTGAGCGGCGAGACTTGGGGACTGGTACGAAGTACAGTATATACCATCGACGACGGTGAATACAGAAAGCATGTGAGGGCCACTGTAAAGGCCAGCCAGTTTTGGCAACCAGCACTGATTCGCTCTTGACTCGCTTGAATTTGTGACTGTGTGAATGTTTGCAGATGAACACGGCCATATCATCTTTTATTGGTGCGAATTGGTGCGAATTGGGCCAAATGTGTGACTATAGTGTGATTTTGGCTCCAGCCTGGGCTCGGCAGTCGTCTCATCTTGAGTACCTAAGTAAGCTGTCCTCGGCGTTTCCCATTTCTTCCTGATCCCTTTATGCACTGTCGTAGGCGGGCACGAAGCTACAAGTTACTTCGAAGGACGTCGACGCTCACTGCCAGAGACTCGACAGTCGCTCGGTGTTCTGTGTGAAAGCTGTTGGTGGCGCCGCATGCTGACACAAAAGCGCTCGCTGGTGCAAAATAATGGGCACTGGCGCTGGCTCACACAGTGGGCGCCCCGATTTGATGAGTCCCCGGTTCCCCGGGCTTCCCGGGCTTCCCGAAGGTTGTTTACCACCGGCCGGCATACAGGCTCTGGTATCCCACCCCAGGCGGCTCGATACAAGCCGGTCTACAGACGGCGACTCAATTGTGGTCATGCGTGATCTGCAGGCAAGCCATTGTCCTCCTCGTGCATGTAGATACGTCATGGCACGGCTGCCGAGTTTGTTGGGACCAGCGGGATGAAGCACAAGTGTGGAAGTGAAACATTGTGACGCCGTCGAGTGGGAGGCCGGCGCCCTCCACCGGGCCAGTGCCAGCATTGATGTGCTGGTGAAGACACCGTACCCAAGGCCCCCCATGCCCTCCCTCCCCCCAGACCCCCCACCAGTGTGCGGTCACTGAAACGGAACAATTAATCAGTGGCCCTCGCCCTCTACAGGGCCGGTTTGATTGCCACATCGCCGGTGGCCCCCCTGGCTATCAATCAAGTTATTGGCTGTGACGCGCCTGTGGCTGGTTAGCCCCAGCAGGTTTTCTTAGGCGCCTCCGACTTTCATCATCGGGTGGCGCCAGCACATGCCCGCCCGGCCGCCCGCCGAACCCGCCATCCGGCTGGACGCTGGACCCGCCGTCCCTGCCCTGCACCGTCCGCCTGCGCAGGTTCCGCTGGGCCATGGAAACCTACATTACGTCGTGTGAGGCCCTCTGCCTTCCAAACTTTTGCAACAACATCGTGCCACGCGTTTTCAGGGATCGAGACGGCCATACTCTGACCCGCCGCTGCCCCTGATGGATCAAGGTCGAGATGACGATCCTCAGAGGTCGCAAGTGCCGCCGCATGGCGACCGGCGGCAGCAACATCTCCTCAGCCCTGCCGCGTCCCGTGCGACATCGGTCGCAGGCCCTTCGACGCCGGGCCTTTTGACGCCCCTGGCGGAGGGCTCGGCCGGCGATTACTTCGCCCCCTTGAACCAGGCGCCGTCTCACCGTTCGCGACAGTCGGTGCAGTCCCTCAGCCGCTTCCCGAGCCTTACCAGCGCGACGAGCCGTCCGCGCCTGGAGTCCACCAGCCGCCCGAGTATTCGAATTCGCCGGCGCAGCTCCGTGGCCTCCAATGTCAGCAATATACCCCCCGAAACACCGGTCGCGCCGTCCGCGCCTGCGCCTACTAGATCCGAGGGCTACCATGGCGGCCGGCCGAGGAGCATATCGCAGCCGACCTCGGGCGCACGGGTCGGCGACGCGCCGTCCGCCCGAAACTCGCGACGACTACCGCCCCAAACATCGCTGCCACGCCTGACCGAGGAGGGCTCACGCCCGACAATGGCCGAGCTCGGGATTCCCGCCTCGCCGTTATCGCCGACTGTCTCTTTGCCGGAGCGTACACACAGCCTCGAGGCAGAAGTGGCCGAGCCCATCGAGGCGAGAGGCAACCGCTTGCGGAGGGTCAGCCGGCTGTTTATGCCAGGATTTGCCAGGAGAGAGCAGCAGCAGCCCATGGAGGCGCCAGCTACCACGCAAGCCGAGGACGAGTATCACGACCAACTGGTCGACTACCTCGACACAATAGGTATTCCCCCCTGTGCTCGGTTCCCGCTGGGATTCAATTGCAATTGACACACTGCTAGATCCCGAAGTCCAGACCCTTTCGACGCTTACCAACGTTCAAAACTCGCTCTTCATACCCGACCTTGGTAGCTGGGTCAATCGCAGGCCAACCTATATCCTCTCCCCGCGGGACCTGCAACACATCAGGCCAGTGTCCGCTGAAGTCCCTCCACCGCCGCCAGAGCAACCGCAAATACCGGAAGAGGTGCCGGAGGGGCAAGAGCCGACCGAGGAGATGTCGCACCCTTCTATTCAGCGCTCCGACACGATTACGTCCCGCCTGACCGACTCTCATTTCGCAGCGCTGCCGCACGGCCGGACCCTCGAGGGGTGGACAGCCGACGAAAAATGGGAGCTCGACGATCATGTCCGCCACATGCTGCACTCGCGACGGTCGAGGTTCAAACGCCGGATGAAGGGCTTCGGCCAGTACGTGCGGAGACCGCTCGGGTTCTTCGTCACTCTCTATGCGACCCTCATCACCCTCTTCGGCTTGGCCTGGGTTCTCTTCCTCATCGGCTGGATCTACGTGGGCGACCAGCAGCTGTACGTCATTCACATCATCGACAGTGTCTTGGTGGCGCTCTTCGCTATCATGGGCGACGGCCTGGCTCCCTTCCGCGCAGTCGATACATACCACTTGTTCTTCATCGTCCGGTACACTCGAATGATTGAGAATGCCGATAAGAGACCGCGCAAGGGCCTCATGGCTCGTCTCCGGAGGCGGAAGGCGCCGACGGAGCAGGGCCCGGAGGGGGTGGGTCAAGTGTCGCAGGTACCTCCACAGGTACCCAATGACGGGACTGTGTTGTGCCATGACTACGCCAACGGCGCCCCGCCTCCTGCCGTCATTGCGGACCGTGACGGCCCCGTTTCCCCGGACCTGGAAGATACCGCGTCGAACATGAGCGAGATGTCTGGCTACTACGTTTTGACAGCCAAGCAGCGCAAGAGCCTTTCCCACCATCAGAAGAAGCTTGCCAAATCGCACAGTTTCTACAAACCCGAAGAAACCTTCACACACTTCTCCTTTCCCCTCGGCTATCTCATGGCTATTGTTATCCTCTTGGACTTCCACAGGTATGTCAAAACTGAGCCTCTATTAAGAAACCGCTCCTAACTGTCTGCCAGCTGTCTCCAGATTTCCCTGGGTTGCACAACTTGGGCTATCGACTACCATAAGAAAAATCACTCTGCTATTACCTCCACCATATTGTCTATTTCAATAACTTGTAACATAACGGCCGGGCTGGTGATCGCCCTCGGTGGCCGCAAGACGCGGAAAAAGGATATCCATGACCTGATGAGCCGACAGGAGCTAACGGGGGATGCCATCAAGCACCTCGAAAATAAACGCAAGAAGAAGCAGGAAAAGGAAGAGAAGAGGGCGAACCGCTCAGGGGGAAGTTCGAACGAGCGGCTTGACGAAGCAAGTGGTTCTGATAAGGACATTCCCGGCCGTGAGAAGGAAACGATGGACTACAGAGCATTGGGTGAGCAAAAGTAAGGCATGACTTATGCATTGCTCGACACTCTGGCGTTGGCCTTGCATTGTTCTGCGATCGCATCTATCCAGATATTCCGATTACTTGACTTGAACAAGTTCACGCTCTCATTCCGACCCCGCCTCTATGTGTCGCCGCGGAGCTGGCCGTTTGCAATCTTGCTGCTAGCACTGTGTAACATTGGGCTCTGAAGCCTATGAGTCGATACCCGAGGTGGGTTGGTCACTCTGCGTCAGGTCCTTGCGCACTGGTGGAGCGGCCAAATCCGCGCCCAGTGTCGTCGTCGGCGTTTGCGAACACATTGGTACGGATTGTGTTTAAACAATTGCATCGCTTGTTGACTGCGCTCGAGTCCTGTGGCTAGGGTGCTCCCATCGCGCTGGCTAGTACAGGTCCCAACGTCTTTGACTCTTGACTCTTAGCTTCCGCGGGCATCGACGTAGAGACGTATACTGGTAGCACGGCGCCACGTCAATCGCAATACGTAGCCTATAACTGTCCTACGTCTTATACTGGCCTGCTCCAGCATACGGCGCTCTTAGGAAGGTGAGATTTTAGCCTAATGGTTGCGTTGCATGCAGGCGTCAGACGATGTACGCCGAACCAACCTCCAGTGTGGAGCTCCTTGTCCCCGACAAAGATTCCGAAAGAAACTCCGCATCACCAAACAAATTCGCGCTCACTCAATAACGCTTTTTTGTCGCGATACCGGTGCAGGCAGACTAGTTCTTTGTCTATCCAGATTTCGGGCGAAGCACCAGAAGAGAAACACCATAACACTATACAGTCCCCCGAGCCCTGACCTTGACCACGTCCATAAGTGCTCTTTCTGCGCCAGCTTAACCAACAAAACATTACCCCTCCCGGACAGTTGTACTCCGCCATGGCTTGGGCAGAACCACGGAATACGGGGATGGAGTACCGCCGCCTCGGACGGTCTGGGCTGCACGTCTCTGCCATCGGCCTCGGAGGCTGGCTGACGTATGGCGGTTACACCGGCGATGACTTGGCTTTTGCGTGTATGAAGAAGGCGTACGATCTGGGCGTCAACTTCTTCGACACTGCCGAGAACTATACGGCCGGCGAGTCTGAAAAGGTTATGGGCCGGGCCATCAAGCACTTTGGCTGGAAGCGCAGTGACTTGGTCATCTCCACGAGTAAGCGTCTCCCTCCTTCTTGCTGGTCAAGGCTGTGTACTGTACATGTAATCTAACAACCAAAAGAGATCAACTGGGGCGCGGTCAACGGCGAGATTCTCATCAACAACCATGGACTGTCGAGAAAGCACATCGTCGAGGGACTCGACGCGTCGCTCGAACGCCTCGGCCTCAAATACGTCGACATTGTGTACGCACACCGGCCGGACCGGCTGACACCCATGGAGGAGACCGTGCGGGCGTTCAATTTTGTCATCGACCAGGGCAAGGCGCTGTACTGGGGTACTTCTGAATGGAGTGCGGATGAGATTGCTGAAGCGGTGAGCGTCCCGCGGTTTCAATCACGCTTACTTACGCCCTCCTTCCTCTGCAAGAAGTCACTCACTAATCCGACACAGGTCGGCATCGCCCGCGATCTCCGACTCATTGGTCCCGTCGTAGAGCAGCCATTGTACAATATGCTCTCTCGGGAAAAGGTGGAGGGCGAGTTCCAGCGCCTCTACTCTCGCTTCGGACTCGGCTTGACGACGTTTTCACCTATAAAGATGGGCATGCTGTCGGGCAAGTACAACGACGTTGTCGACGGCAAGCCGCCGCCGGCGGATTCGCGATTCGGGGCCAGCAAGGACGGCTTCGCCGACTTTATGCGCAAGCGCATGGGCACTGACGACTGGCGCGCCGAAATCGAGACGGTCCGCGCTCTCAAGCCGGTGGCCGACCGCCTCGGCGTCTCGCAGAGCCAGCTGGCCATTGCTTGGTGTCTGAAGAACCCGCACGTCAGCAGCGTCATTACCGGCGCGAGCAAGCCCGAGCAGCTAGAGGAGACGATTGCGGCACTCAAGGTGGTGGACAAGTTGACGCCGGAGGTTTTGGCTGAGATTGACTCTATTACCAAGAACAAGGTGGAGTTAGCTCCAGCAAGGCAGTCGTAGAGTAGGTATGTGCGAGGAGCGGCTGCAGAAGGATTACGTTGCAAGAACGCTATGAATGGCCCCTGCAATAGCTAAAGGCGACTGTGTCTTGGGAGCAGTAGGATAGACTTGGAGGTTCTCGGGGGGCGGGCGCGTGAAATGGGGGAGGTGTGTATATGTACACCTGGCCCATCAACGGGTCATGGCAAAATGCGGCCAAGACACTCAGCTGGGACATCTCCGTGCCCAAGTGCCCGGCGAGAGCATTGATGGCCATAAAGCCCATATAATCGTAAAGAGATTGCAGACGTGTCTTCACCATGGGTTATTTCGAGCGAGCGAGATGATTGAGCTAGATGGGCCTGGCTATAGAAGTGGCCCTTGCTCGACGACGATGTCCAAAGGTGAACAACAGTCAGACGTCCAACTGCTGCCGAAGATACGTCCTTTCTTGGACATGAGCTATAATAGTGAATTGGCTCTCGCGAATAAAGCCGTTGAGTGACTCCTCCCGGATTCCGAGCAGTAGCGACGCCAGGTTAGAGAAGTCGGTGTTATGTTAGGGGAGACTACGGGCCACGCGGCGCGCACGATGTTTGGAACCGAACATTGGGCTAGCATTGAGGGGCGGCTTCGTAAGGGTCAACCAGAGAAGCGAGAAGGGAACTGTCATTGTTGTCTAGGTCCCCCCGCGGGCGAGCTCTCGTCTCGCTGGCGGCGAAGACGCACTCATAACTCGTCACTGGGTCTCGCCGCCTTTTGCTGTCTCTTCGGCCTCCCGGCAATAGTGATGGTAACGTTTTCGCTGAGCAGCCGCACTATAGCTATGTAGCAAGCTGAACAGGTGCTGACAATGGGATTCATTGTCGAGATGCCTGCACAGCGGGCCTTGGTTACCGGCCGTACGCTGAGATAGCCCGTCGGATCTTAGTGGAGTAGCTCTTGTTGTCACAAGACTGCCCAGCATCAGCTCTACTCTGGAAGGAATGCGGGATTCGGATGGATTTTTAGGCTGATTGTTACCTTGACCGCACGGGATAGGGGCCGGGATGAAGTTAATTCCCCGTGTACTCAAAACAATCTTACGTTAAATACGTACATTGGTCGAGCTAGATCGGCATTGCCCTGGAGTCGGCCCTTGATGGTTGCACCCAGAGTCAATAATGAGCTAATCTGATTTGCCCCTGTATGGCGTTTAAAATTTTACCTCCGTTTGAGCTTATAGAGTTTGGGATTTGGACCCTTTGCAAGTCGCGGAGCAGGTCAAGTGGCATCATTTTGGAGCACGGGCGCCTGCTGCGGCAGTTCCAGCGGGTCCATCACATTCACGACCGCATGGAGGCCAGCTGCTTTAAGGCATGTTGTCTACATGTATGGTGTCGGATGGAATTCAAGACTCAGACTGCGGCAAGGGCGGCCCCAGAGCCGGCGGAGGGCATTTACTCCGGTCCGCATTGCAAAATGCTTCATCGAGCTCATCGTCACCTGGTCATGGCGATGCCTGGCCCGAGGAACTGGTTGTAGTGGAGAGCTCTTGCGACAGAGCCACTCGCCTCAGGAAAATTTACTGTTCCTTTGAAGGCCGACGACTACGCCGCTTCGACTTGTAGGGTGAGAAGAGATGGTGATTGTCATCGGAGGCAAGAAATTTTTGTCAGCCCAGGCTTCGCCTGTGATGAGAACCGACTCAACGTTATGCTTAGCTGTCAACACTGTCGGCTTGTAGTCTTTGGCGACATTAATGTCACAGGCAAGATGGACGAGAATGGCGTCAAGCATAAGGAAAAGGCTAAAGGCATAGCCAGGGTGTCCGAGTCTGAGATTGTCGGCGACGATGACAGAGGCATTGAGCCCTGGCCGGGTTTCTGTTGGCCGGATTTCTAATGCACATGGACTCTTCTACGACGCCGGTCGCGGCGAAAAACATGGTCCTCTACTCGCTTTTTGATCATATTGATTCTGTGACTAAAACCACTCTCATGAATAAAGGCACTTGCGTCAACTGGAAAATGGATACTATACATGCATCTTACGCGGACGAAGGCGCAGATACAAAGGGCCCTTATCCCACAAGACGAACACTCGCTGCGAAGCCAGCCAGTTCTCCTGCGGGGACGCCAGCTCGAAGTCGAAGCGATATAGGAGTCGGGCGATGATGTACCGCATCTCAACCTGCGCTAGGTTTTTGCCGATACAGTCCCGGCTGCCGTAGCTAAAGGGCTTGAAGACGGCCTTGTTGTCCGCCTGGAAGCGCTCCTCGTACCTCGGATGCGACTTGGTGAGCCAACGCTCCGGCAGAAAGGCCTCGGGCTCGACGAAGTTGTCGGGGTTGTGGAACGTAGCCCACTGGCTCACAGAGACGCGGGCCTGCACATGCCTGTCAGGCAAAATCTGTCGTATAAAGGCACGGTTCACGGTGGGCAACTTACCCCTGCAGGAATGTACTTTCCGTCGACCATGGCACCGGGACACACCCGAGGCGGTGTCTCGGCCGCCGGAGGGTATACGCGCAGCGTCTCGTCAATGACTGCTTGTAGATACTCGATGGCTGCGGTGTTGCGTATGGTTATGTCCGACTCGGCGCTATAAGTGGACCGGATTTCGTTGGCGACTATAGCGTAGACGCGCGGGTTCTTGCTCATAAGAAAGGTAAAGCCAGAAAGCGCAGTAGCAGTCGTCTCGCTGCCAGCCAGTACAAGAGTTGGTGTCGTCGCTATAATCTCCTCCGCACTCATGCCGGTGCCTTCCTTGGGCGTCTTTCGCATCATGTACGTGATGAAGTCCTTGTGGCCCTCGACGGGTTCCTCTCCTAAGCCTATGCGTACCTTAGTTTTTTCCTTGGCGTAGCCACGGATCTGGAGGGTGGCTTTTGATATTGAATTAAGGTTGAGAACATCGACAATGCTGCGGATCATGGGGTAGAGGTTATAGCCACGACGCAAAGCGATACCGCGGACGGCCTTGAAGATGGAGCGCACCCACGGGTGGTAACCGTTGTTCTCCAAGCTATGGAATGAGTCAGAAAAGGTGAGGTCACCGATAATGTCAAAGGTGGTAAAGTTCAGCCATTCGACGATGTCGACAACCTGATCCTGCTTGGCTCGCTCCCAGAGCCTTTCCATCAACATGTCTATATATTTGCAGATGGTGGATTCTTGCCGAATAAGGGACGAATCACTGAAAGCATAACTTAGCTGCCGTCGCTGCCGTCGATGCACATCGAGTGGAGCGTGAAGGAGGTTCTTCTCATCACCTGGGAAGGCGACGGGTTGTTTCGAGAACTCCTTCTGGCCGTTCTTGCGGTGACCGTACACTTCTTGCCAGCCGATGGAGCCGTCGAAGGCGATGTGGTTTGGCCCGACACGAACTGCGGGGCCGTACTTGCGGTGCAGGCCCGGCAGCCTTCTGACCCATACTCCGCGGACGTGGTTGAGGTAGACGTAGGGGATGTAGACGGCGGCGAGGAGCGGTGGACCCGGGAACTTGGATAACGGATGAAACCAGATCCTGTAAATAGTCTGGGCCGCGCAATACGCCATAAACTGCGATAGTGTTAGATTGGCACCTCGATATGAAGATGTCATGAGCTTACCAAGGAGGCGACGAGGGCGAGCGTACTCTTCACGTTGCCAAGTTGAAGCGTGGCAGAGAGCACGCCAGAGGCATGGCCAGCATTGGAGAAGTCGATCTTAGACATAGTGGCTAAAATCTATTACAAAGAGGGCGAGCAGTTCTGGTTTTTCGACAAAGTCGGTAGATACCTCGGCATCTTATACTTCGTACTCCTCGACTCTTGCACCATGTCTCATCCTACGGAAACTCCACGGACCACTTTGATCTCCTCTGTCGTCATTGGGCGCTAGGGGAGGTGTTAATAACGTACGGGGATTAACTGTAACCCTGCCATGCAAGGCGTGTCGAAGGCTGCGCAACGTGCAGTGGGCTGGGCTTGGGACGACGATTTGCCGTGTCGGCGACGTGACCGGCCGACGATCCTCGTTTGCCTCCACCGGGAATGTTGCATAACAACCGGCAATTGGGTATCCGATGCGATCAAGGTGCTGCAGTCAATCGCGGGGGTGGACGTTAACTTAGTAAGTCCAAGAGAACGTGTAGCGGTTGCATCCGGGGCACTGGCCTTCCCGAACGCCGTTTCGGCGCCGAATGCCGCCCTGCACGATGCTGGGTCTGTGTTGTGTGTTCTGCAGACGACTCAGTGTGTGGTATGGCTCATGCGCGGGGTATGCTCGTGACTGGAGGTCTCGACGATTGCCTGTCGTGTAACCAATAAACGACGGAGCGAGCAAGACTATTTAGGAGGAGTCGATGCATTCATGACGACGACATGATGATCTGAGGATTCGTGTCGCAAGGACAACCCCTTTGATGTAATTTACCTTGTGCTTAGCTTTTCCGTATACATGGTAAAGCCCAGAAAGAACTATAATCGAGAGTGTTGCGTCAATTGAGCAAAGTGAACCGGCACGCTAGTGCCCAAGTTATTAGGCCCTGCTCGGCACGCCGCGGTTATTGTAACCGCGGCCCAGTTAAGGGAATCTTAGGGTTCGAGTTATGCAAGCGTTCGAATATACCTTTCGACGCTAAACCGAAGAGAGACGAATTTGTTGGCATCTATACCTATTTAGGTCGCGCGTTTATTATAACCGTGCTGTCGTCACAACCGCGCGCCGGCGCGGTTTCAAAATCGACCTTTCCCAACCGCGCGGTTGAGAGCTCAGGTCTTCGTTCAATAGACGGCGCAGGCCTGCTATGACCAGCGACCCAGAGCAACATATCAAGATTATAGCGGGATGGAGTGTTTGCATCCTTTCATGTTGGCCTCAAGACAACTTGGTCCGCGGTGGCTAATAGGTTCATGTTGTAGCTATATCCCAGTTCTCAACTGTAAGAACAAGTTCTGTACTACCGTGGCTGATTTGTGCAAACACTACCAAGCGCCTCGTCTGGGGCTAAGAGCTCACTCTGCTGAACCATACCATCATTTTTTCGTCGTCAGAGCGGGATATCGGATCAAGGTGAATCCCGCACTTCGCCACCTTACCATCACCCCCGATGACAAACTCCGCGCGCAGCCCGGACTTGATGAGTATGTTGGAGGTCTCCGTATCCGTCCACGCAATGAAATATTCGCCTGAGACGTGTTCTAGGTCCAGGGTTATGTCCAGAAGCCGCCGAACATCAGCGTGCAAGACCTGTACTGTGCCATCCGCTACGGGCACTCCCTTGCGCGGCTTGACCACCTTGAACTCGATATGCCGATATCCGGGGTTGTAATACGAGCCGGCGTACTCGGAGAGAGGAAGTGCCAATGGTAGGGGTCTCTTCGGGATGTCGGGGTAAAGAGTCTTGCGCACGCTGAGATATTCTTGAACCATGCCATCGAGCTTTCTATCCAGCAAGGGCATCACATCCTGTCGCTCGCTCGCTGGGACCTGAAGAAAGTCGTTTATCATGCGCATGATGATGGCCTCGTTGGCAAGCGCCCCGCCCAAATCTGAGTTGGCGAGGATGGCAATACCCCATTTTTGATCTGGAAGAAATTGCAGCTTGGACGCGAACCCGGTGATACCGCCGCTATGTGAGATCATGCGCTTGCCTCGGAAGCTGGAGACACCCCAGCCGAGCGCGTATAGAAGCGTTGACATATGCTCGTAAGAGGCCGGTGAGACGATGCTCCTCGGTTTGAACAACTCATCGAACCGTGCGTCCGAGAGCGGCAAGCTTTTGTGAATCACGGCATGGAGATATGTGGTAAAGTCTTTGATAGAGCTGATGACGCCTCCATCGCCCACAAGCGGGTAGTCATGCGAGTACGGGGCGTCGATGAGCTTCTTGTTAAGCGCGTCCCACGTGTACCCTTTGGCGAGGGCCTTGTCTGCCTGCTGAGCGTCCTTGAGGCTGATAAAGGTCGACTTCATTCCCAACGGCTGCCATATGTGCTTGCGGTGGGCATCCTCTATCGAACCGCCAGTGAGCGTCTCTATGACATGCTGAATGACGATGTACCCGAGGTTGAGGTACTGATTCTTTTCGCGAAACTCAGCCGTCATGGACAGGTGGCGCAACGAGCGCACGGCATCGAGGACGGTGTATCCCTCGCCACCGTAGCTGAGGTTGTGGTTGCCGACACCAAGAAGATGCGATAAAGCGTCCTCGAGCGTGGCGTGCGCGGTCGCGTAGTCGTCTTGTAGGACAAAGTCGGGCGTGATTGAGGCGATCTTGGACTTGAGGCTGATGGCATTGCGACCGTCGCCCAGCTCCTCGAGAACGGAGAGCAGCACCGTCGCCGTCATGGACTTGGTGCACGAGGCAATGAAGTAGAGAGTGTCCTCTGTGGCCTTTGTGTCCGAGACCTTGGCATCTCCGAAAGTCTATACCGCGTTTAGCTGGGCATTTCTGCGCTGGCGAAATGAGATTAGCTGACGTTGATGAATGTCTGCTCGCCGTCGACGATGCCGATGGACAGGCTGGGAATGTGGTAATGGCTCATGACATGGTTAATGAAGGATTTGAGATCGCTTGTGAACGGGTTTCGGCCCCGGCCCGCCGTTGCGTCGTCATTCTCAAATAAGTCGCCCATATCGTCGAGAGTTTTGGGTAAGCAACTGAGACTTGCGTGACTTGCGATGTCAAGACGCGCTGCGGGATGCGGCTGATTTATCGAGGATGCGCGTGCTGCGATGCTTAGCTCGGGTAGGGCTTCCGGTCAGGGGTGGGCTGTTTGAGGGGGGGGTAATAAAAGCAGCGCATACGCGGCGTCGATGGCCAGGCACGAGGAGGAAAGGGAACAGTCTGCATCTCGAACTTGACGAATTGGCGGATGCGATGGAGCAACTTTGAAGGGTGGCTTTCACCAAGCTATTACGCGCTGACGTGAATGGTGCTGCGAATGTGTGTATTGTAGGCCAAGAGAGCCTTCCTCATTCACGCTTGAGTGACTTGTGCTGTACCTTGGGGCTTGAAGCTATACGTAGACTAGCTACTAGTGCAGAAGAATGAAGAAAGGTGTTCCAACGGTCCCGCAGTCGATAATACGCTGTAGGCTCGCAGGCGTGAAGTGGTGAGCGTGCAAATCTGGGAACCCCGCGACCTGGGGAGTGTACGGACTAAAGGCATTCATTGATCGCATGAGGGCCTTCCCGGCGCAAGATTGAACCTGACTTATGCAAGGCCAGAAGTTGGAAATCCAGCCGTCAATTAATACCCTGGATGCCAGTGCTTGTTTTGTCAAGAGTCACGTTTCTCTTCGGTTCTCGCCTCGTCGAGGGCAGATCGGTCTGGTCCCCTGGAAAGACCGCCCGAGCTCAGTGTCCCTTCCGTCTCCACAAGGGGAGTCATGGCCGTGGCTTGTCTGCAGCGGGCAGCTTTGTTGCTTCCGTTCGGTACACCCCAATCTTGTTCATGCTCTGCAAATCAGCGCCATGGTACGTCGTTCAGCTGCCAACATGTCGTTGCTTCGACATTCATGTCATGAATCGGAACCGTCCACCATCGGAAGGAGGGACGTTGGCGGCAACATGAGCCCAGCACGTCATGGCCCTTTATTTTAAAGGCAACAGCACCAGACTGCACGGCGGCTTGAGCCGGAACGAGTGGAATCGGGATTCCGTCGCGGGGCAGTTCCGCCACTGATCTTCAACTCTGGCCCCGCAAAGCCCTTGGTCCCCCTCGGGCGGCTTGCGACGGCATCGTGGCGGGGCAGCTGCGGAAACGGAAAGCCGATTGAGCTGTCTCAGACGCGTTGGCGGGGGAGGGGGGAAGCCCTGAGGGCAGCATGGAGGGCGGTTGATTAAAAAGTTGACGGCACACGTCATGCTCAACCTGTCCTCGCTCGCCTGGAAGAAGCTCTTGCTCGGTTCTGCGCAGCTGTTTGCGATACTCGACCCTGCTGGCGATAATAGTACTCACGCCACCAGCGACACCATCACGGGATCCCTCACCACCACCACCGACAGCTCGTCCATCACAGACGCAACCGCCATCATGTCGTGGCTCAACATCGCGCCCGAGTCGCACTTTAGCATCGCCAACATCCCCTTTGGCATCATCTCGACACAGGCAGACCAGACGCCTCGTCCGGCCGTGGCCATTGGCGACCATGCGCTTGATCTGAAAGCCTTTGCTGCCGGTGGCGGCTTCGACGCCAGCGCCGACATCAAGAAGAGCGAGGCCGTCTTCTCCGCGCAAACGCTCAACGCCTTCGCCGCGCAGGGCCGAGGCTTCCACCGCGCCGTGCGCGCCCACCTGCAGGCCGTGCTGAGCGCCGACACCAAGCACCCGCAGGCGCTCCGCGACAACGAGGCGCTTCGCAACAAGGCGCTGCTGCCTCGCTCCGAGGTGACAAACCACCTTCCCATGGCCGTCGGCGACTACACCGACTTCTACGCCGGCAAGAACCACGCCTACAACATCGGCGTGATGTTCCGCGGGCCCGACAATGCCCTCCAGCCCAACTATCTGCACCTGCCCGTCGCGTATCACGGCCGCGCCAGCAGCGTCGTCGTCTCGGGCACCCCCCTGCGCCGCCCGTGGGGTCAGATCCTCAAGGACCCCAAGGCCGACCCCAAGGTGCCCGCCCTGGCCACGGCCGAGAAGCTCGACCTCGAGCTCGAGATGGGCATGTTTATCTGCCGCGAGAACAAGCTCGGCAGCCCCGTGCCAGTTGACGAGGCCGACGACTACATCTTCGGCTACGTGCTGATGAACGACTGGAGCGCCCGTGATCTGCAGGCGTGGGAGTACGTCCCTCTTGGTCCCTTTACGGCCAAGAATCTCGGCACCAGCGTTAGTGCATGGGTCGTCCTGGCAGATGCTCTCGCCGATGCCAAGGGCGCCGGCATCCCCAACGACACGCCGCTGCTGCCCTATCTGCAGGAAAAGAAGAAGAACAATGTCCTGCAGATTGACCTTGAGGTCGACCTCATCAGTTAGTGGCCCCAGAATCCCCCAATGGATCGCTGGATTACAGAGTAGCTAACCCCGCGCAGCGGCCAACGGCAACAAGACCACCATTTCCAAGACCAACTCCAGGAACCTCCTCTGGTCGTGGCCGCAGATGATTGCGCACCACTCCATCAGTGGCTGCAACCTACGACCAGGCGATCTCTTTGGCTCTGGGACCATCTCGGGCACCGAGCCCAACACGCAGGGCAGCATCATCGAGCAGACGCAGGGCGGCAAGGTGGCGATGCAGCTGACCGGTGGCGAGGAGCGCAAGTTTCTGCAGGACGGGGACACGCTTGTCATCCGCGGCTGGGCCGGCAAAGAGGGCGCCTTGGTCGGCTTCGGAGAGGTGTCGGGTAAGATTCTCCCCGCGCACCCCCTTTTCTAATCGGTGAAAAAGGCTGCGATAGTAAGGCTTGTATGGCATTGGGATCAAACAAAACATAGACAGCAATCATGACGCCTTGAAATCATACCCTCGCCCCGTATTACTATTCATTACTATTGTGCGATCTAGCCCCTAGTCGATGCGCAGGTTATCGGGCGTGTCGGGCTGCCTAAAGTAATGAGCCTTCTTGACAGCTGGGTGCTCCTCCAAGACGGCCGCGACCTTGGCGATTGTAGGGAAAAGCCCCTTGACGTCGACACCGAACCGCTCGGCATTCCAAACCGCCGGCATGAGGCAAGCATCCGCGATTGTGAGGCTGTCGCCAAACGAATATCTCCCCGCGTGGTCCTGCGCGACGGCCTCATACGCGCGCAGCCCCTCCGTCATGAGCTCCTTGTTCCAGTCCTCGGCGCTGCCACCCAGCGCGCGCACGCGCCTCATGATGCGTAGGTTCGTCACGGGCTGCGTGTCCGCCGAGATGATCTGCGCGAGCGTGCGCACAATAGCCCGGCCGCGCGCGTCCCTGGCGGGCGGCAGAAGCGACGAGGCCCCCTCCTGGTGCGCCACCTCGTCGATATACTCGAGAGCGGCGACGGATTGCCCAATCTTGAACCCCGTCTTGTCGTCGCCGCTGCGCACGACGAGGAGCGGCACCGTGGCGGACGGGTTGAGCGCCCGGTGCGATTCGGAAAGCTGCTCGTCCTTGAGGAGGTTGACGGGGACGAGCTCGTAGTCGATGCCTTTGAGATTGAGCGCGATGCGCAGGCGTGCGGAGCACGAGGAGCGGTAGTAGCTGTACAGGGTGTAGTCGGACATGGCGACGGAGTCAGGGCTATATTGAAGTCGCGGCGCTGGGAATCAATGAAGAAGGATGAGGAGGTTCAACGGAGCGAAACCCACGGCTGTGTCAAACTGGCTCTTGAATCGTCTCTCCCAACCTTGAAAAAAGTACGGTTGTATGTACGCCCTTCCGTGGTCAAACAGACCTGATGAGCCTGACGTCGTATGCACCTCCGCCAGTAGCCATAGCTGTGGCCTGGGATCTTGTTTCGGCGCTGAGAAGCCAATCACCAGCTGTAAAGCTCTGGCGGCTTCGGCACACAGCGTGGCGGAACCATTCCGGTGCGGGGATCGTGAGCAATGTGGGTGCGTTATGGAGAACCATTCCAGGGGGCACCTCACTGTGTCAGGGGGGCTGGGGTGGCAGCCTGGCACCCAAACGGCCGGGTGTCGTTTCTGTCAAATCTTGAGACATTTCAGGTTGTATGAAGAGAACATCGTCGCTTCTGTTGAACCATGTTGTCATCAACATGGAACGAGAAATGTCCTTGCCATTGCTGCATGTGGGTGAACCTGGGCCCCGAGATCCTGACATAACGTCGTAACCCGCCGAAGTCCCACGACACTCCTGCACCAGGCCCAGAGACGCGGGTATGAGCGTCTCACTTACGCCTTGCCCGTGTCCTGGCGGCACTCGTTGAGATGAAGCCAAAGTCAACTTCATCTTGCGACTGGCGCCGCCCACATCGTTTGACATAGGCATCAATGATCCGACTGATAAAGTCGCCGTCGAATGGTCACGTCTTACGCGGCACGCCCCACCAGCTTCTTGAATGGGTGCTGGAGATGCGTGTCCGTCTTACTGCGGTCGGTCTGACAATGGGTCGGTCGAAGCCATGGCCGCGGCTACAGTAACCGCTAGCTGGCAACGCCCTCCAGTCCTGACGTGTTTCCAGCATATAAACCCGTGCCTGGCGCCAACAATGCTAAACTCATCATAAGCAGTCCAAGTCTGGAAAGCCGAATCCATCGCACTCCGCGTCCCCATGGAGTCAAAACCCGCGACGGTGCTCTCAGCAGAGCAGCTCGCAGCCCTCGCCAACGAGGCCTTCAAGGGCTACATCGGTAACATCGTGAGCTTTACTGCCGAAACCCTCAACAAGTGGCTCAATGACAACTTCGTCTCCTTGCCCCTCAGCCATATCTTCTTCTCTCCCGACAACCCTGAGGAGCCAATCGCGTTCGGCCTCATCGCAACGCACGATGCGCGGCCGGGAAAGTCTCGTCTTGGTGCCATGGGCGTCGTGCCCGCATTCCAGGGAAAGGGCGTCGGCAGCCGTGCCCTTACCACCATCATTGAAGCCGAGCGGAGCAGGGGCGTGTCCGTCTTTGAGCTCGAGTGCATCAAGCAGAACACGCGCGGCGTGCAGATGTACAAGCGCGCAGGCTTCGAGATTCACCGTGAACTGGTCGGCTGGCAGCGTGATGCTCCCGAAAACGACGAGTTCCAGAACAATCCTGAGCTGGAAGCGTGTTCGTTCGATGATGTGGACAAGATTGTCAAGACGCATGGTGCGACAGACCTGCCATGGCAGGCCTGGGGCTTTACGCAAGACAGCAAGGCGCAGCGCGCATATCGTCTGGACAACGCCTACTGTGTCATCTCAAATCCCGAAGACGATGAGAAAGATACCGTCAGAATGCAGTGTCTCATTGTGGACCCATCAGCACGAGGGCGGGGTGAGGCATCTCAACTGATCAAGGCTCTGATGGGCCGATATCCGACCAAGAAATGGGCCGCAGGAGCGATATTCCCGAAAGAATACGGGGAACAGATTGCAGAAAAGTTGGGTTTCTCTGGGTTGGATATGTACCAGTATCAAATGTATCTCAAGCTCGACCAGTAAGGTTTTGCAACGAGGAGCAAAGAGATAGGGACGTCGGGCTCATAGCATAGAGATACAATCTGACAACTTGTCTGTATGTAATGTAATGATAATGATGTAGAAGTTAGGCTAGGCTGCTCGGACTCGTAGGCATTCCTTATGAGCAGCCTCCATGTGACCCACCTATGCGGCTCCTGACGCATGGACTCATACATGTAGGCTCAGCTTCGTGTTGACCTTGAACGGCATCCTCCTGACGGCAGCCTTGTGAAGGATGGGATATTGATATGGCGGAACAACGCAGTAGAAGAATAGAATAACCCACAGATATCCAAGACCGCTCTGTAGAAGCCTCTGACCGCGTGAACGAGCTGTCGTCCCAGCTTGAAGTTGGCGCAACGCAAACTCGAAGAGCCCACCAGAGAAATTCAGCACCAGAAACCACATATCGCTCCGCGCATCCGCCTCTGGCTCGGTTTTGTGCGTAACGAGAGCGTGAACAAACCCAGAGCAGGTAAAGACCCAAAGGGCTAGAAATATCTTTTCCGAGGTGCCTCGTGGCTGTAGCCCAAGGATAGCATGAGACACAAGTCTCCCGTAGCGAAGCTGAGACTCTGTTCCCAGACGATGCCAGAAGGAAGTCCAGAAGCGCTGGATGGAGTTCACTCTGAGAGGATTCCCATACAGCAGCGGCCATTCCTTGGGTTCGTCCAGCTGCAAAACACTAACAAACAGAACTGCTAGTGCAGAATGTGCCGCGGTAAGAATGAGATATGTCAACCAGGCCCAGTGCAAAGAGAACACAGCTCGGAACACGGAGGCTCTATCCCAGCCTATGTGGAAGTACCGTCGCTGTGGCGGGCTAAAGTCGCGCGGCATGGGGGTGAGAAACAGCAGTAGCGACAGCTCAACAGCAACGTATATGAAGGCAAGAATGATAAGTGGGACAAGTCTGGAAAGAGCAAAGATGAAGCGCTGAGTGTTCGTCGCTTTGTTGAAGCTATTCGGGTCCACCAGCGCGTGTCTCTGCGGGTTCATCCAAGCCTTGAATGCCATGGCGGTCTGCCATCGCGATGACGCCCTTAAAGGTCGCTCGGGGAGAGTCCAATTCTCGATGTATAAGGCGGACGTGCAATGAATGATATAAATGAGTGTCGTAAAGGCTAGGAGCCAGTCGAGCCCGGGCAGGTAAGGTGAGAGCTGGTTGACAGTGCGGTAACATTGCACGGCGGGAAAGACATTGATCGGCAACGTCCACCATCGTGACTTGGGGGCCTGACGAAGTGTAAAGATGAATATGGGGGCCGTCAAGAGAAACCAGGCTATCGGCTCTGCCACAGAGAAGGCTTCGTAAGTGCTCAAGTTGAGGAGACGCCGGATTCCCGGGCTGCGCAGCAGTCTCTGAAGCATCGTCTTCATGTAAGTAAATGCAATAAAGTGAGTTCTCCGAGTGAGGAGCTCTCAGTATTGAGGCGCTCATCGATCCTATTATCCAAGCTACGTCCTCCACGATACTGGGAGTAATGTTCGCAGCCTGTAAGCGCTAGATCGATGGGACTCAGATTGTAGCATGTTAGGTGGAGCCTGGAACTACTGCTAAGAATAATAGCGAGACTATTCAAGTGGTAGTATTTGTGCTAGGGATTTAAACCGTCGTCGAACTAAATCCTCCGTGCTTGGCAACTATAAGGTCATCTACCGATCTCTCTGCGGTCCACGGGAGAGTGAAGCTTCTCCCATGTCTGCGATCCGCTACCGATCCACGCCAAGAGACCAAGTGAGGGTGAATTGAACTGTCTACGCCGCAGCGGCGTTAAGCTTGTCGACGAGCTCGTTGAACTGCTGCTCATTGAGATCCGTGTAATGCAGGCAGTCCGAGCCACAGGGCAGCGCGTAGGGTCCGTTGACGGGGTCGCCAACCAGGACGTTGGCGAGGTTCATGCAAGCAGGGGGGACGCCCATGAAACGGACCTCTGTAATCCACTTGTTAGCCTATGTTCATAGAACAAACGACTCCCACGCTCTGCAGACTTACGGCCAGCTCCAGGCGAGTCAGCGTTGACAGAAACTCCGTTCATTTGCTCGTAGCAGCGGTCAAACTCCTCTTGAGGCACTCCAGGAGGGGCACGGCCCATGATGGAACGCGTGTCAAAGAAAGCAGGATCAATGTCGCGCTTGCTGAAGATGTTGACGAAGAGATCCGCAATCCCCTGGCAGAAGAACTGGCAGAGCAGGTCGGCTGCCTTTCCGATGCTCGCCTCTCCAGGCTGGCCCATGGTGGCCGCAAGGGCGAGGGCAACGCCGAACTTCTTGATTTGCATAACTGCGAAGTAGAAATAATAAATTGCTTTGAGATGGTACTTTGTATATTGGTGCGTACTGAAAACAGAAAGAGTTCGAGGGAAAGTGAATGCCTCTTATACATATTGTACATCCAGCTTCCAACACCACACCAGCTTTGAAGCTGCAAAGATTGTCGTCATTACTCTCCCAAGCATCCAACTTGGCAAAGGATTCGCAATTACTACCATCAAGCTTACATGATATCACAATCGATCATCTATATGCGAGGGCATTCGGTCTCTATCGCGACGTCTGGTGTAGTTTCTCAAAGCAAGCTCTTGAGCGTTGATTAGAAACTCTCGGCTTGGCAGATGGAACTACATTTTAGGTTTCATTGTGTAAGAATTTAGTTCAAGCTGCGTCTCTAAATCCGTCTATTGAGAGGGGAGACTTCGAGTTTTATGGCGTGAGTTGGGAGTCGACGTCTGGCGGTTGGGCTGTGTGTTCCAGGTGCCGTTTCCCAAGGATGCGAACTAGCCAGGAGTCCCTCGCATTCCCGCCAAGTCCTGCAACTATACAGATGGAAACTCTCGGCATTGCTGTAGGATATTCCTTCGGACTTGCGGCCAATGCTAATATAGTCGCGTGGGGTGCTAATCCATGCACACGCGCCCGCTGCTACATTTGGGCCATTGCGATACTGTTGGCGCCATGCGCTGACCACCGTTAATTGATAGCATAATCCCTTCGCCTGGAATAATACTGCCTCCTTTCGCAAGACCAAATCTCGATCGTCAAAGGTAAGTAAGGATCAACAGGGATGACAACGAGTTCGCAGAATCTGTCAACTCGTTCTTGTCCCTGCATGTGGCGAGACCTTGTCCCATAGCTGGGTCAGTAGAATACTACGAAGTTTTGTAGACACTTGAGAGCGAGAATTACCTATGAGCGCATCAAGTTTGCATCACGTGTCAAGAGAGGTCTATAATATTGCAATGGTGCTTTAACTTCGATCTCGGCCTGTCGGTGCAAGTGGTTGGTAGTTGAGGAAGTGACCGACATCCGACGCATAATGGGCGTGCTACCGTGCACGCCTGTACTTCTCAACGTCCCTTGTACTTCTCGAAGCCGGCAGTCGATGACGTGCATAAGTAGTTGCAATGTTACATCGGCTTTGCCAAGCGCGATGGCTCGTAGGGCATGGAATCCTTCCGGATGCTGCAACGTCTTGGCTGTGCGACTGCTAGAACCAGGCGTACCGGACCACGACACTAAAATCCTCTTCGGCCGCCGCACCGGGCGATCGTCGATCGTCAGGTACTAGATCCGACCAATGTCGGCCAGGAATGTCGCACACTTAAGCAATCGTCAGGCTACAGTGCTACAGGCCCTAGGGAAGGGATGGTGTTAGCGCCAGTCGGCCTTAGCGGGCGCTCTAACGTCTAAAGGCTTGTCAGACGGGTCATTCCTAGTCGCTTGGCCGACGTCGTGGACATTTCGTTTGCGGCAGCTTGACCGACGGCGCGATAGTGTAGCTGAAACACCGCGAGAGCTCTTCACCACGGCTCTCCGGGCACTGCCGGGCAATTTCCTCTGTACTCTGGAATACGCAATGGCTCCCACCGGGGAAGGTGGCTTCCCTGATTGGGTAAGGTGCCCTTGCCGCTATTCGCCCGTCCCCTTGCCGTATATAAGGCAATAGCACGGTAAGCTCAGTTAGGTAAGAGAGGCAATACCAATATTAGCGGGCTAGCTATATCTATTAATATAGGCTAGGTGTGACGGGGCCGGCGCTATATAGTAGGAGCCGGTCGGGTTATTAATATTTAACGTATTATAAAGGAAGGAAATTAGGGTTATATACCGGGCAGCCCCTATACGCGCGGCGCCCGCTACGTATAGCCCTACGTAACTAGCTACGGGCCTAGGTTAGCGTAGGGTCCTAGCTATATATAGCGTTACTACGCCTAGGGCCGCGCCCTAGGCTCTTATTAGGCTAAGCCCCTTATATTACCCCCCTGCTCCTCCCCCCCTAGGCTAGCCCCGGCTATTATAAGGGGGCTCGCGATAACCCCTTACTCGAGCCCTTTAATCGGGGGCTTTTTTGCCTTTATGCCTAGCGGCCCGTAAGTAAGTACGCGCGGCTAGCTTTTATTACCGCCTATTATATAGTAGGTAGGTCCGTTTATAGGGGCCTTACTTCCTTTAATTAAGTATCTCTACCCCCTTTAGTATAGGCCCTACTTACTAGCTCGCGTATATTTATAGCCGGCTAGGTTAATAACGTTATAATAGCTATTTGCCTTAAGTTACCCTTTAAGCCTTACGTAACTATTAATATAGTATAATTATAAAAGGACCTCTTTCCCTTAAGCTTAGCGGGCTTCCTTCCTTCCTTTTATAACCTTATTATTATTACCGCTATTATACTATTATTACCGCTATAATAATAATAATAATAGTAATAATAATAATAGTAATAATAATAGCGGTAATAATAACGGTAAGTCCTTACCCCCTCTTCCCTTATTATTATACCCTACTCTATAAAGCATAAAGGCGTATTAATTTAAGCTAATATTTAGGATAGATATCGTTAGAGTCTTTATAGGCTAGGCTCTTAAAGCCTTTATTACTATCGCTATCGCTATTATTATTATAGGTCTATCGCCCCCCCTACCTTATAGTAGCTATACCTAGCCCCTTTATTATGCTTTAAGCCGCTATCGTTACTATCTTAGCCTCCCCCCCCCTTACCGCTTACCTTATCGCTACCCTTTAGGGCACTTATTATAGCTACTTATTACCGCCCTTAATATTGCCCTTTATAAATATACCTATCTCTCTTTATATAGGTATTACTAACTTAAGATAAAAGAGAGTAAGACTTAATACTTTTATTAAAGAGCTCCGCTCTTACCCTTATATATATTACGCTAGGCTAGAGGCCGACTATATAGCCCGCGCTAATTAATCGTAAAGTAACTATTATAGCTATTATATAGCTAACCGCGCGTATTATTAATTAGGTCTAGCCCTCTTTATTACTTTATATAGCTAAATCTCTATTATTAATACCGCTATTATTACTATTATTATTATTATTATTGCCCCTTTCGCTATTATTAATATTACTATTATTATTATTGCTATTATTAAGAAAGTAAAGGCTAAGGTAAAGAAAGTATTAAACGCTATTTTTATAGCGACTTAATACCTTTAGGAATTAAAGTATATAGGCCTTATACTTAAGTAAGTCCCCTCCCTTTATCCCTATATAATACTAATAATATAGCTATTAACCCTTATATAGAGGTAGCGCTAATAACCTTAATGCCCCCGCCCCCGCCCTTACCCTTACTACCTTAGCTACTACCTTAGGCAATAATACCTAGCTATTTATTAAGGTAGGTGCCTTTAAGGACTACTTTATAGTAGTTAAGACCGCTATCGTTACCTTTATTAAAGCTCCCCTTACTACTGCTATTATTATTATTACCGCCGAGGAGGAGGAGGAGGAGGAAGATAAAGAGGATAAAGAAAAAGACGAAAAGGAAGAGTAATTACGCCCTATAGGGTAGCCCCTCCCTCTTAGGGGGGGTAAAGTTAATATCGACGTTTTTTTTTAACGCTCTTTACTAACTTATCTTATAAAACGTTTATATACCTTAATATACCTTACTTCCTTAAATAACTTTTATATTAGCTTAAGATATCTACTCTATTTAATTAAGGCTTCTTCCTTAGCTCCTTAGCTATAGGGCTTTTAATAGACTATAGAGATCTTTTCTACCTTATAAAATATATTATCGCTTATTTATATTAATATAAGCTAACTATTTAAAATAGCCTAATTAAATATAAAGTCATTATTTATATATTATAGCTAGTCTATATAGAAATAGTTATATATACTATATTAAGGCGAGAAAGATATTAAACTATAAAGCGCGTTCCCTTCGTACTCTTCCTATCCTTACTTAGCGCGTTATAATATAAAGACTCCTATATATTAATATATTAATATAGTAAAAAGGCTATTAAGCTTTAATTAAATAGTCTTAAGTATTAAATATCTATATTTACGATAGTATATAAAACTATATAGTAATCTATAACGGCGTAAGATACTTATATTAATAAAGTATACTTATATTTAAAGTATAAAAATAGGGCAAAAGAGTAAGTATTATCGGCTATAATTAAAGAGGCGTAATAAATCCTCTTTAATTAAGAAGGCTTCCTTCCTTTATAGTTATCTTTATAGTCTTACCCTTATAGCTCCCTTTTACCTTTAGCTATTCCTTTAGCCGTTTTTATTTATCTTCCTTAAGCCGTCTTTTATTTCTTATGCCTCCTCTTACTAATATACTCCTCCCTAGCGGTAGATACCCTTACCTTAAGAAGGAGCTATAATATTAGGGCTACCTTTATCGCCGTCTCTTTATAAGTACCCTATTATCTACTATATTAATCTAAAGCTTATTTAACTCCCTCCTTACTTATAAAGTCTTAGCGGCATTACTTAATAATATACCTTACGTAAGGGTCCTTCTTAACGCTCCTTTACGTCTAGTTTAAGGTCCTTCTATAGTATAGGATCTAATTAATTACTTAGCTATAGGCTAGAAGTTTCTATTAATTACCCCTAGAGGTAATAAGGAAAGGTAGGTCTAGCTCGTCGGCATATATAATACGGTCTCGAACTTATCCGCTACCTATAGAAATATATTAAGTATTATTATTATAATAGCTTATACTTTAGTATTAACTATCTAGCTTATTTACCTAAGATATATAAGGTCTATTATATTAAATATATATCGTATATTAATTATTTATTTATTTTAAATTTATTCGCTATTAGTCTTCCTCGTTCTTACTTATAGGTAATGCCTTTAAGGTAGGGTCGAAGTATTTAATCGCCTTTTAAAGGGCTTAAGGATACCCTTTATTATAGCCTTTAGTATATCTTTAGCTAATAACTTAAGTTATATTTAGGGGGCTATAAGTAGGCGTTATTAAATTATTTCCTTAGTAATAAGCTTATTGCTTTACTTAAGCGGGGTAGTCTATTAGTCTTAAGCTAGTAGCTTTATAGCTATTTAGGTTTTAAGCGGCAATACTATAATAATCTTATTTACGAGTCTATTACTTTACCGTAATAACCCTATTCCTTTTACTTTTATACTTAACGTATAGTTATCTTTTTACTACTTTTTAGATAGAGTTACCTTAGCTAAGGGGGTATTTCCTATTTTACTACCTTATAGTTACTATCCCTAGGCCGAAGCTAGTCTTTAAAGGGGTAGCGTAAGAAATAGGGGCGTTAGAATCGTAAAGGGTGCCTTTATAGCTAGCTTTAATACTTATAAGGCCCTAGTCGCGATAGTTCCCCCGATTTTATTAATATCTCTCTTTACTCCTAGCTCTAACTTATATAGGGTCTATATTCCCGAAATAAGGGCCGCTAAGGGCTAAATATCTTAAGCTACCTAAATAGTTGCGAGTAGTATAGGGATATCCTCCCTAGATAGTATAGGCCGGGCGTATATATCGTAGATAGGACCGTACTTTATTACGCTCTTTAATTCTCTAATTTCGATATTATAATAGTTAAAAAAGTCCCTTTTTATCTTAGGGAGGTAAGTAAAGTACTTAATGCCGCTAAGATCGGTAAAGGTTTAAAAGCTAAACTCGATATCGTCGGGCCTTAGCTTATAGCCGTCGATAGCGGCCTTAATAAAGTCCTAAAAGGTCCCTTAGCCTAGTATTATTAAGTATATATAATAATTGGAGTATTAAATTCCTAATTCGTTTATAATTATTACTATAAGGATTAAGAGCGATAAATTAAGTACGGTCTTATATAAATTATTTAATTATTAGATAACGGCCTAGTCCTTAAAATAGGTATCCTCGTAAAAAAACGGTATATAAGCTAATAGTCCTTAAGGGGCCCGAGAGATATTAGCTAGGACTTATAGTAGCTCCTTATACTCGTTTAATATAAAGCCGATTTATCCCTTTAGGTAAAATACGAAATATAAAAGCGTTAAGTAACTATACTCCTATCCCTCCTATTATTTAGTAATTAAGGGCGCGAGAAATCGGAAGTTATATATATAGCTTACTTCCGCGAGGAATTAACGCTAGTAGTTAATAATTATATAAATATACTTTAGGCGCTTATAGGTAAGTATATCGTATATTATAAGCTATCTATATTTCTAGTCTTAGATATAGCTTATTTAATATAGCCTAATAACTATATAGTTCTTTTCCTCCGTAAAGTTAATAAACCTTATATAAAATCTCCGCTTATATTAATACTTATATATTTAATTAAGATAGGTTCTATATAAAGTATATATAAATATCGTATTAATAGGGTAGAGGTATTATAGGCGTATTTAGTTATCTAGGTTAGGCTTTACTTAACTATAGTCGCTATTAATAATAATAACTCTAATAGAGAAGCTATAATAGGCTATAAAGTATTTAATCTCTCGCGTAGCTATCTATAGGGCCTCGTAAAGTTAGAAATTAATAACTTATTCCTTTTTATATATCCCCGCTAATAGCCTATTTAAGTTAATAATATAATCTATTTACTTAAACCTAATAGCCGCTATATCTTCTATTAAGAGGATATCTTTAAATTAATAAAAGCTAATAGATATTAGTATATTAATAATATATTTAGCTATTATATCTACCTTTAACTAGTCCTTTTTAAGGTAGAATATAGGTACTTAGCGCTTATATAGCTCCCTTAGATTAAGGTTTATAATAGCTTCTTTTAAAGTAGTAAAGAACCTATCTATTATAGTTTTCCCTTTTATTTTAACTTCTCCCTTAATACCTAAAAGGATCTTCCTTAAGTAGGTCTCTTTATAAAAGGCCCGTAAGCTTTCTTATTAATTTAATATTATTAAATTAGTTTATTAGCTTATATAGAGGGTAGAGGGTCTAATTATAAAAGAGAGAGAAAGGGGGAGAGATTAAGGTAGTCCTTTTTATCGTTAGCTACTAACTTAGTCCTCTTTCGGCGAGACTTTTCTTACTATCTTTATTCCTTTCTTTCTATACTATAAGCTTTATTTATATAGCGTCCCGCGACCTTAGTTTATATATTACTTCCGTTCTTTCCTTTTAGTATATAAACGACCTAATATATAGGCTATTCTTTATACTTATAGATTAATTAAATAATCTTTTTAGGTTATATAGCTTTAATATACTTAATATATTAGAAATCTTTAAAGTAATATATATTAAAAGGGAGAGAAAAAGGCAAGTTAATAGAGGTAGTATAAATACTCGCTTTTATATATTATATTCTTACTTTATCCTATCTTACGGTATATAATATAAAAGCCCTTACCCTTTACCGTTTCTAGCTTTCGTAATTCCTTTCCTTCCTTTATTACCTTATTTTCCTTATCTTCGAAGATAGTTAAGTAAGCTCTTATTATAAATCTCCCGCGGTTTAAGTTATTAAACCTACGCTCCCTATACTATATTAGTCTACCTAACGAAGTAGAGTTTACTTATATAATTAATTCGTCTTAACGTAATTATATTAATATCGTCTCGATTAATAATATTATAGCTAATTATTAAGTAAGTCCTTTACCTCCCTTATCTATTTAATTGAGCGCTAATAAAGAAAGGTATATAGCTACCTTAAGGTTTAAAACTTAAATAGTGCTAATATAAGTAATCGATATAGCGTTCCTATATATAAAGAGATTACTTTCTGCCCTTTACCTCCTCTATAGATCGATAGTATCCTTTTAAAGTTAATCTATTTAAATAGTATTTCTTAGGTTTTAGCTTAAACTACTCGTTTATTAGATAGGGAAGCCGCTTTTTATACTAACTTATTAATAGGAACCTTATATTAGGTCTATATTCCCGCTAATTATGCCTACCCTTAAGGGTAGTTCTTTAATTCCTTAATCTAGCGTCTTAAATATATAAAAGCTCTTTTTATTTCGTTTAAAGGATATATAAACTTAATTATATATTCCTATTATTTAATAATATTATAGTAGTCTTACTTTATTAATAATAAATATATTATATTCCTATTTTATAAGTATATATTGTTAAGGGATTTCTTAATTAATATAACTAGGGCTTATATTAATTATATTTAATATAGTTAAGCTAAGGCTTATAAGTAATATAAGTACCTTAAGTTTCTTCCTTATCTTATATTAAAGTATCTATATTTAGTTTTAATAAGTTTAGCGTTAAAGGCAATAGCTAATTTAAAGGATTATCCTATTTATAAGGTTAATCCTTTAGGACGTTCTTAGTCTCTTTATCTATTTAGCGATTTTCCTTATCCTATCCCTAAGCTTCGCGATTCCTATATAGAGGAAGTTTACGTAAGTTACTTAAAGGGTAGGAAAAAGGGTAATTTTAAGTAATAAGAGTCGATATAGGGGGGGGTCTCTTTAAGTTAAAGGGATTAAGTTTAATATAGGTTGCCTTTAATTAAATAGTTATAGGCTATATTATACTCCTAGGGTTATTATTTCCTTTTTTAGACTCTTCTCTTTAGCTAGCTAAACGCTATACTTAGCTTCCTTTATAGGACTTTTAGGCGTATTTTAAAACTTTTATTTTAGGCCTATAGGTATAATTAATTAATTAGGCTATTTAGAACTTATTTCTTATACTTATTTAGTTATATAGGTATTATATAATAAGTTATTCTTATATAGCGACCTCTTTACGCTAAGGGGTAAAGTAAGGTATATATTTTTAGCTAGTCTTTACTTATTCTCGTTTTATTTATACTTTAACTTAATTCGCTTAATTATTTTTAACTTATCCTCTCTTAAGTATACCTTAAGTATATCTATTTAGCCTAGCTAATAGCTTATTTACCTTAAGGTCGTAATATACCCCCTATAATAGGCTAGTATATAATATATTATACGTACTTTTAGCGCTATATTTAATATTATATATCCGAATTCTTAGCCTATTATTCGGTAATTTTAGTTTTAGCTTAGGTTTTTTAAGTCTTTCGATCTTAAGTTATATTCGAAATTTTATATTTTAAGGTATTTTATATAATAGAGGTTTAGTTCTTTAACGCTTTATCTATTCCTCTTAAAGATACGTAAGTATATAGCTAAGGGTCTAATTAATTAGTCCCCTAGGCTTATCTTCCTATTTAGCTTTCTTATCCTTTATTTAGAGAGAGGGTTTAGGTAGCTAGACTTTAAACCGAGCGAGTAATATTAAGACTAAGCCCTTAATTAAAGGTTATTATATAGGTATAATTATTTAATCTAGCCCGTTTAAGTCGGCGAGGCTTATTATAGCTCCTATTAAGTAGCTATATTTTACTTTATCTTAAAGTAGCTAGTTATCTATTAAAGATATCTACTATTTATTATCGTCCTAATAGAAGTATTTAAATTAATCCCTAAGAACCGTCCGCAAGAGATAGATACTATCTATTATATAGATCGTATAGGCTTAGGAAGTAAGCATTCTTAAGACGATTCGAAATAATCCCTATTATTAAAGCTAGAATTTTTATATTCTTAAATAGATTATTCGATCGTTAGATATTATATAATAGGACTAAGTCTCTTATATATAGCTCTATATAGTTAATCGTTATTATAGTTACGCTAGCTATAAGCCCGGCTATAATTACTTCTTCCCTATTAAGTATATAAAGGCCTATATCTTTAAGTTAATAACGCCTTTATAATAGCCGCTAGCTAATATATAGATCCCCTTCCTTACCGAGTATATAAAGGCCTATACCTTTAAGTTAATAATGCTTTTATAATAGCCGCTAGCTAATATATAAATCCCCTTTCCTATTAAGTATATAAAGGCCTATATCTTTTAGTTAACGATATCTTTATAATAGCTACTAGTTAATATATAGATTCCCCTTCCCTATCGAGTATATAAAGGCCTATATCTTTAAGTTAGCGATATCTTTATAATAGCCGCTAGCTAATATATAGATCCCCTTTATAGTAATATATATCCCCCTATAATATTACCTTAACCGATTTAATACTAGGCTTAGCTATATTAGCTATAAGCCTAGCTATAATTACTTCTTCCCTATCGAGTATATAAAGGTCTATATTAGATAAAGTATACTAAGTAGCGTTTAGGATATATAGTTAAAAGATCGATTAAATAGTTCCCGCCGATATATCCTTTTTTTAGCGTTTTAGCTTTTATTTTACTAAAGTACCTATTTCGGTATACTTTCCTCTTCTCGTCTTTATTTCTTTTATCTTTATATACCTTAACTACCCCTCCTTAACTATAGCGACGATAATTAATCGATCTTGCCTATAGCTTAACGTAAGTTTTACGAGGGGGAGGTAAAGTTAAGGGAGCTTTCCTTTACCTATATAGAAGGCTTAAATAGCTAGACTTTAAAGTAAGGGGGGGGTATAAAGATAGGGCCTCTAATTATAGGTTATAAAGCTAAGTCGATTATTTAATTAAGTTTATTTAAGCTAAAAGGAGTAATAATAGTTATTATTAAGTAAGCTTATTATATTTTATCGTAGAGTAATTAATTATTTATTAAAGATACTTACTATTTGCTATTATCTTAATAGAAGTATTTAAGTTAGTCTCTTAAAATAATATAGGAAAGCTAAATATTATCTATTATATATATTATATAAGCTTACGTAATAAATACTTAAGAGACTATTTAGAATAGTCTTTATTATTTAAGCTAAAACTTTATATTCCTAAATAGATTATTTAATTAATAGATATTATATAATAGGACTAGGTCCCTTATTTATAGTTCTATATCTATTATTTAGAGGCAATACTTATTTTTATTATCTATTCGGTCGGCTAGCTTTCGTCGGTATTCTATAATTTTTACCTATATAATAGCTATATCTTTAGCTTTCCGAACGAATAGACGTATTTTTATAGCTAAGAGGTCCTTAATAGTCGTTATATCGTTTTAGTTAATTAATCGCTATATTAGGATATCGACCTTTAGGGGTAAGATCGGTTCCTATCTATAAATAAGGTAAAAGGCTAATATTCTATAAGTATATTAAATAGCCGTTCTTTTTACTAAGAGTATTTAATTAAGGTACTTAATTTACTATCCCTTAATCGAGTATACTATTTTCTTAAGGCCTTAAGTAAGGGTTTAATACCCCCCTTCGACTATATTATTTACCTATAGATTATATATAGAGATAAGGATTATATTTAATCCTAACCCTTTTAAGAAGTTATAAAATTAAGTATATATTTCTAGTCTCCTATCGATTACTATATTTATAATATAGCTATATTAGTAAAATATAAATAGGGCGAATTAGCTTATTATAGCTATATTAATTATATATATTAGATAGGCCTCGATCTATCTTATTAAATCGTATTAAGCTTCTAAGAGATACTTATAACCTTTATCTTCCGGTATATATTAATAATCGAAATATACCTTTAATATTAAGTACCTAAGCGTAATCGAGATTATTATTTCCTTTAGTCGCTAAAAGGAGAATTTTTAGTATTTAATATAATACTAAATTACTTCTAATATATCTTTCTATAGTTTTAATTACTAATATCTATCCTAGATTAAATAAAAAGTAATATTTCTCCCTTTATAACTATACTATTTATAATACTAAGATATAATTTACTTACGCTATTCTTTATTATCTATAATTAGCGCGGGTCCTTAAGTTATCTTACTAAGGCATAAGTAAAGTCGGTCCTTATCGATAAAGAACCGAATTACCTTTTATTAAAGTATCCGAAACTTAACTTAAAGTAAATTAATTAGTCTCTATAGCGTAAAAAGGTATTTAAAGATTTATTAGTAATTAAGGGAATAATAGGTTATCGTCTTAGCCTCTATAATTAGGTTAAGGTAAAGGTCGACGAATTCCTTTATATCTCCCTTATACCTTTTATCTATTATATCTAAGGGGATATAAAGTATATAGGAAAGGGCGTTAGCGATACTATTCCTTATACTAAGGATATATTATATAGTAAAGTTAAAGAGGAAGATATAGCTAACCTATCTTATAACTATCGTACTTAATATATCCTTAAGTATATTATTAAGTTAATTAATAAATATTCTTATATCTATCTTAAGAGTAAAATAGACTTTATAAATAATCCCTTTAAGCCGCTATAAAGCATAAAGGACTACTTTATATTCCCTCTTTATAGTATTATATCCCTATTTAGCTTTTATCTATATCTCGCTTTTATAATAAATAGGGTATTATTTTCTATTAACTATTTATATTAGCGTAACTCCCTAACCTAAAAGGCTTATATTATATATTATAATAATCTCTCTATAGCCTTCTCCTAGATCTAATCGGACTAAAATTAGTAATATTATAATAGCCTTTTTTAATCGGGATATTAAAGCTTATTACTTTAGGCCTTAAATCTATACTATATTCTTCCTTAGTAATATTATTAATAATATAGCGATCTATACGAACTATTTAATCTATTACCTATAGTACCCTATAAGCTTATAAAAGGATCGAACTTCGCTAATATTTACGTAAGATTCCTATTTATTTATCTTCGTAACTATAGCTTCGATAGGTAATCTTCTATTTATCCTATATATATAGCCTATAATCTTAGTCGTTCGCTAGTAAAACTTTAACTTTATTACTAAGATCGTATATTTAGAAAGCTTTATATTAAGTAGGACCTTATTAATATTAATAAGGTATTTATATATAAACCGATAGATATTAAGGAGTACTTCCTCTTATTTATAGTCTATATTAAGTCCTTAGATAGTAATATTATCGAGGAAAGGCTAATAGATAGTTAGGATTAAATTAAAGAGGATTTAATAAATAAGCCTTATAAATTAGGCTATTAAGTTTATTACCCCTTAAGGGAGGGTATATATTTAAAGTAGCCCTATTAATATTACGAAAGTTATTAAGTCTTAACTTATTAGATTAAGTAATATTTAATTATATCTAAAGAAGAAGTTAAGTAATAAAAGGATTTTATATATTAAAAAGTCATTATTAAATTCGTCTATACTTAAAGGGATAAATATATTTTAGATTATAACTTTATTTACCTTTATTACTAAATTAATAAGGTATAAGCCTCTATCTTTCTTAACTATAAGGAAGAATAGGTTCCTATATAAGGTATACGATTTTTCTAATATCCCTTTCTCGATCTTTATATATAAGAGATCGATAACTTTCTCTTTTAGTCCTTTTAGGATTAAAATAGTACCCGCCCTCTATATAATATACTTAACTATTTTAATCTTTTATAAGGGGGCTATTATTTAATCTAGCTTCCTATAGTCTTTAAAGTCTTACGTAAGGGCTTTTTTACGGTTATAAAGGATTTCTTTAAGTATACTCTTTTCTTTTAAAGAGAAGAATCCTTTTATTTATACCGTAACCCCCTATAGCCTTTTAGGGGTAAGCTTACTTCCTCGCTCGATATTAGAGAACTTTTTAATAATATAGCTAATATATTTTCCTTTAGTTAAAGCTACCCCCTTAACTTTATCCTATATCTTTTATTTCTAATAGGGGTTACCTTCTAGGATAGTCCTATCGGAAGGTATATTATCTCTTAAGTAAGTTTTAATCCCCTTATATTTATATAAGGTATAAACGGTGAGCTTTAAGAGCGTTTATTCTAATCGTATAGCTTTATTCTCGAATGCTCTATAGGCTTCTACTAGCTATGCCTTTATCTTAGCTTAAAGTAAGTCAAGGATAGTAATTAAGGTCTTTAAGTCGAGCGGAATTAGGGTTTTATCTTTTAGGGTTATTTAATTATTATAAAGGGTATCTTCTTAGCTCCCTTTTATATCTAATTTCGTTATAGAGGCGATATTATTATCCTAGGATCCTTTATCGCTAGTACTACCTATTGGTATTTAATCGTTATAAGAGTTAAGATCTTAAGCATTTAGGCTCTCTACTTTAATAATAGTAAATCTAATATTATTTATTTATATTAATTCTATATAGCTATTATATTCCTATTTAATAGCTTTAGCTATTAGAGTAATAACTTAAATCCTCCCTATCTTATATTTAAGATAAAGGTCCCTTATCTTAATAGCGTAATTAAATATAACTTAAGTAGCCTTAATAAATAGTATTTTAAGGATTAAGGGTATAGAGACGGTATTAAGCGCTATATAGAGCTTAATAGGCTTATAAGTATCTCCTATATAGATAAGTATATATACCTCCCTATATATTCTAATTATATTTTTCGAATATAACTTAATAGCTATAGAAATAGGCATAATCTAGAGTCCTCTCTATTTAACTTCCTTTTAGGTAATAAGGTTCCCTTCTATACTTAAGTCTATTAATATAAAGAAAGGTAGTCTAGTTAGCTTTTTAATATATACTTAAATCTTAAGTAAGTCTTATATATATATAGGTATTTTATTTAGTATAAGGACTACTTTAGTATATAGTATCTTACCTAATAGGTTTATCGCTTTTAGGTCTACCCCTTAAACGATATAGATTTCTATTTAATTACCTCTTTTATAAGGGCATCTTTATATAGTTAAGGTATTATATCTTTTATAAGGGATTTCTTTAGGGACGTAAAAATAGATATCTTCTTTAATAAGTAATTTATCTATATTAATACTATAATTATTTAATTAAGGGCTAGCGAACGTAACCTTTAGCTTTTCCTTTACTTTACCTAAAATCTCTTTTATTTCTAGATCTTAAAGCCTAGTAATAGTAATACCTCTATTATTCTTAATAGTTAGAGGTTTATTACTTAAGCGCTAGACTTCTTTTATTCCCTCTATTATATTCGAGATCCTTTCTACGGCTAACTTTCTAAATTAAGGAAATCTTTTCGCTAGATCTATTATAGAGATAGCGAGCTTCTTATTAATTATTTTATAGACGAGACCTTTATAAAAGCGCTTTATCTCTTTCTTAGGGTCGAATCTAGGCTTAAAGTAGGTAATATTCTTTATATTTATTAAGTCTTATTAAGTCTCCTATCTTTTAAGTTTTATATCTTAGTTTTCCTTAAGGCGCGCTCTTTTTCTTTTATAAGTATTAATATTAATCGGGGTAGCTTTAATTAAATAATCTTATTAATTTTCCTTAATTATAATAACCCTAATAGATAATATCTTATTATTCTATTAGCTACGTTAAGTAATATTAGTCTAGCCTATTTACCTAAGTCTCTATACGTCCCTTAACCTTATAAAAAAGAGATCGAGGCACTCCTTTTCTCTTAGAAGTAGTTCTTAGTTCTCTTATATACTTAATTCCTTAGCTTCGACTATTAAGAGTAAGGGACTAATAAAGTATTTATTAAATCTCTTAACTTAATAATATATAAGGTAATATACTTTACTATTAAGCTTAATATATTAATATATAAGTAAGGGGGGGATTATTTAACTATTTTCTTTTATTCTTACCTATAAGGCTTTTCCTTTTATATCGAAGTAAGTAAACCTAATTTCCTTATCGTATTTATATTTTAAGTATCTAGCTAGGATATAGCTAGGTCTAGCGTAATATTAATAAAGCCGCTTATATTTACTTTCCCTTTATAAGATTACCCCTATTATAAATTAGTTAAGGTTATTTTCTTCCTTAAAGGAAATCGTATAAGTCTATACCTTTTATATCTTAATTAACGCTACTATTTTACTAATTTCTTATCCTATTATCTTACCCTTTTATATTTACGCTATAAGGAGTCGTTTAAAATCTTCTATTTACTAATTATTCTATCGAGCGAGGTTAATCTTAAGTACTTTAAGCTATTATATTAGTTTATCTATCTTACCTTTAATATATTCTATATTATTAATATTTTAGGGCGGTAAAGACTTAAGTTACTATTTTCCTTAGTTTATATATTTCGGAACTATTTAATTTTATAACTATCGCTCCTTTTAGATTAGCCTAAAATAGGAAGCTTCCCTTAATTCGATATCGAGATAGGGGGTTAAATAATCCTCGATTACCTTAATAAGTTCTTTATAAGGGATTTTAATTATATCTAAAAAAAAAGCTCCCTTCTTTTCTAGGATTTTAACTTAAATATAAGGGGGTATAGCTATAAAGATATATCTAGACTATCCTTTACTTATCTTTTATATATTAGGTTCGACCTTTCGCTAAAGGTATATATATTACTTTAGCTAGTCTAATATATCTTAGTTTATCTATAGCTTTACTATAAGGTATCGTTTTAGCTAAGTATATATAGTTTCTATTTAATTAAAGTCTAGTAAGTAGTATTCCTTAACGAGAGTAGTCTTTATATCTTTTTAACGTAATCTATCTATAAGGACTTTTACCTTTTATACTTTTAATAGGGATATATAGCTCTTAAGCTATAATAGTATCTCTTCCTTTATAATTAAGTAAGCCTTTATTTTAGCTTTAAACTTCTTAATAAAGTCTATTACGTCTTATCTATTAAACTTTAGGATAGTAAGTCGATATTAGTTAAGACTTAATACTCTAAATAGCGACTTCCCTATAAGGGAGATAGCTTAAATTAAAGTATTATTATTAAGTTCTTTTAGTTTATTTATTAGCCTTATTATAAATAGATTAAATACTCTTACTCTATATATAAGGGGATTTCTTTTAAGAGTACTTTTTATTAAGTTACTAAGAAATCTTAAGTTACCTACTATATAAAAGGGAGGGGTCGAATTATTTTATCGTAAGTTAGCTTAATACTATAGGCGGTTTCCGCCCTTTTTTAATATTTTTATCTTTCCTCTTAATATAATTATAGCTATAATAGTAAGCGCCTATCCTATTTAGCTATCCCCGGTAGTTACTTAAGTTACGATTTAGACCGCGAGGATTCTTAATAGTTTTTATTCGTTTCTATTAGGTTTCTATTTAATTAGGTCTTTTAATATAGGTTTATAATTTTATAGCCTTTAGGTTTTTCCTTATTCGTTAGTTTTTATTTTATTGACCCCTATCCTTTTAGATATATATCGTTTTTTACTTATATTTACTTTAACCTTATTTCTTTTTAAGTATTAAACCCTTTCCTTAACGCTAGGGCTAAATCGTCCCTTATTAAGAATAGGGCTTATTATTTTATTAATTTTCTTTTTTTCTTTATTAATAATATTTTTCTTACCCCTTTTCCTTTTAAGTTTAATATTTTTCTATTTAATAGCCTAAAGGTGCCCTTAGGTTAGTATAATAGCCCTTAAGTTATTTTATACCTTAAAGACTAATTATATTAAGGTAAGAAAGATATTAAACCATAAAGTATATTCCCTTTATACTCTTCCTATCCTTACTTAATATATTATAATATAAAGACTCCTATATATTAATATATTAATATAGTAAAAAGGCCGTTAAGCTTTAATTAAATAGTCTTAAGCGTCGGATATTTATATTTACGATAGTATATAAAACTATATAGCAATCCGTAATAGCGCGAGATACTTATATTAATAAAGTATACTTATATCTAAAGTATAAAAATAGGGCAAAAGAGTAAGTATTATTAGCTATAACTAAAGAGGCGTAATAAGTCCTCTCTAACTAAGAAGGCTTCCTTCCTTTATAGTTATCCTTATAGTCTTACCCTTATAGCTCCCTTTTACCCCTAGCTATTCCTTTAGCCGTTTTTATTTATCTTCTTTAAGCTATCTTCTATTTCTTATGCCTCCTCTTATTAATATAATACTTAAGGGTAGGCTTATTAGCTCGACTATATATAGGCTTATTACTTTATTAATTATATATTTTAAGTATAATTAGTTAAGCTTTTTCTTTAGTCTCGTAAAGGTATAGTTATAGAAGTTAAGCTAGACTTTATCCCTTATTTTATACTTATCTATAGGGCTATATATATAATTAGCCCGTTACTTTTACTTAAGTAAGGCCGTTATTATCGTAGAGCTATAGAGCTCTATAATTTACTTAAGCTTTATTATAAAGGCCTATACCTTACTCTTTAATATAGCGTATTAGCTTATTTCCCTTATAGGGGTAAGGGGGCTATTTATAATAGATTAGGGGTAGTAATTATAAAGTATAAAGAAAGGGGATATATCGATCGAGGTACTTATTTAGCTATTAAGCATAAGCTAAGCTATAAGTAGCTATTAGTCTTAATTATCTTAATTATAGTTAATATAAGCCTTAAGGTATACCTATACTTCTTAATTAATCCTCTTTATACCTTTATTTATTTAAGGGTAGTATATTATATTAAGTTATTACTTAATACTTACTAACTTATAGAGGTATTACTAAAAGCTATTTATTTAGTTTATTCTTTAGTCGCTTATAATAATAGCGGGCTAGCTATATTAACGGAAGTAATATTAAAGGAAGCGCTTTATATATATAATAGTATTTATAATAGCTATTAGCTTTAATATAACTTCCTTATTAAGCCTATCTTAAATAACTTAAAGGAAATAGCTTTTATTTATAAAGGGGAGGTCTATAATAAAGTCTATTTAGATCTACCTATAGAATTAATTAAATATAAGTAAAGGCTATAATAGGCCCTTTTTATATTCCCTCTATATCTTTATATAGCTATAGGTATTATAGTTATAGAGGAACCTCTTAATATACTATTATATTAAGGGCTAATAAAACTTATATAATAATATAATTATTATACCCTCTTTATTAAGGTACTTAAAAAGGGGTAAATTATAGGCCTACTATATTAGCTAACCCTTAAGTTTATTTTATAAGTCTATTCCTTTAAGAATAGACTTTACCTTTACTTTTATTACCTAAAGGGCGTTAAGTACTTAAAGGTAGTCCCTATAATAGAGGTTCCTTATTATATCGAGGCTATACTTTATAATCTATACTTTAAGACCGAGCTTTAAGTTAAAGGTATAAGCGCTACTTTTAACTATATAGAGGGCGCTTTAATATATTATATTTTACTCTACCTCTCGCTATTATAAGGAGCTTAGCTAAGGGTTAAAGAATAGGGTCGTCGGTATAGTTAAGGTAGCGCCGATATATATATAGAGGGCGCTCTAAGGGATAAATTATAAGTCTTTAGCCTTATAGTCTTTTTAAGTCTTTTAATCTTAATCCTTACGAAAGAGTATATTAAGTATTATAGCTAGCTTACTTAATTTATATTTTAAAGAGAAGTTAAACTTTAAAAGTAACTTTATTTAATATACTTATTACTTTAATAAGCGCTAATAGGTTATAAAATATTCTAGGTTCTTATAATCTATAAGTACTATAAAGCTCTTATAGCTATAAAGCTCTACCGACTATTATTTTAAGTAATAAATAATCGCTAATATCTCCTTATTATAAATAAGGTAGTTTTACTCGGTAAGGGATAGCTTTTATAAGTAAAAAGCTATTAGTTTCTATTAGCTATTTATATCTTATAAAAGCATTCCCCTTAGGGCGGTCCTATTATAATTTACTTTTAAGAAAGTAAGTAAGTTAAGGTCTTATTATAAAAGGATTAAGGCTTTTATAAAGAGTTCCTTAAGGGCTTTAAACGCTACTTAATACTTTTATTCTTATATAAATAAAACTTACTTTCCTATTAAAGCTATAAGCGGCGCTATTATATTTAAGAACTTAAGTATAAAGACCTAATAGTAATTAATAAACTTAAGGAAGCTTTATACCCTCTTTTATATCGTTAAGACTAGCTATTTAATAATTACTTTTATTTTTATAGGGTCTACTTTAATACCCTTACTTATATAAATAACGAAACTTAAGTATTTAATAGTTTTAACCCTAAATTAATACTTATTTAAGTTAAGATATAAGCTATAATCTTAAAGCTACTTAAATACTTACTATACCTTTATATAGTATTCCTTAAGGGTATTATTATATAGATAAGGATATTATCTATATAGGTAGAGTAAAAGTCGTCTAGGAAGTCTTATAATATATTATTAATATAGTATTAAAAGGTAGCTAAAGCGCCGCTAAGGCTAAATAAGGTAATTATTTACTTAAAGAGACTATACCTTATATAAAAGGTAGTCTTTTACTCCTCTTTTATTACTATTTATACCTTATAGAATACCTATATTATATTAAGCTTAATAAATTAATAGGCGCCCGCTAGGTTATAAAAGGTATTATTAATAAAGGGGATAAAGTAGTAATCTACCTTTATAATAGCGTTAAGGGCGCGATAGTTATAATAGAAATAAAGCCTGCCCCCTAACTTCTATATAAAGAGGATAGGCGCTATTGCCTCTAAGCTATTAGCTTTAATAAACCCCTTATCGAAAAGGTTATTAAAGGTCTTTTATAATATTAATACCTCTTTATATAATATATTATAAAGCGCTCTATAAGGCATAAGTAAGTCTTAGTTATTTAAGCCTATCTTAAAGGGGATTTAATAATCTATATTAAGCTTATAGGGGTTAAGCTTATCTACCTCTTACTTCTTAAAGAGTAAGAATAAGTTATAAAAGCGCGATAAGATAATTATTTAAAGTTCCTCTCTTAATTTAGGCCGCTTAAATATAAGCGCTTTCTTAATATCTCTTATATTAATAGCGAAGATAGCTACCTTAGCTATATCGCTACCCTCTTACTTCTTAATCTATTATATATACCTTATAAATATTAATACTATAATATAATAGGCGTTTTCTATATCCCTTAAGAGCGGGCTATTAAGGGGCGGCCCTTAATAATATTATACCTATATCTATAATAGGCTATATTAAAGCCTACCCTTATATAGGATTAAGTAAGACTTTATATATTATATTTAAGGCTTCTTTAAAATAAGGGGGAACTTTAATTAAGGTATTATATAAGCGTAAATAAGCTATAAATAGCCCTCTATATCCGCGACTAACTATACTAGCCTTTTAATAGCTACCTTATCTATAATACCTAATATACCCCTTACCTTATAGGAGGGGATCTTTTTTATTAAGACCTTAAGGTCTTAAGCTATTTCTTTATCTATAATTATATAATACTTATATCCCTTATCGATAAGTATAGAATAAAAAAGACTTTTATTAATCGATATTATTATTACCGATAGGGTCGTCTTTAAGTATCCCCTAAGCTCTATTTTCTTTACTTATATTACTATAAGCCTTAAAGTATAGCTTTACTTTAAGGTAGCGCTTTTCCCTATATAGGCGCTATTTCTTTACTTTTACTCTTTTTATTACCTTTATTTTTAAGCTTAGGCTTAATAAAGACTATATAGTATAGCTTAATTAAGTTTAATATTATAGGCTACCTCGCTAGGGTATAAAGGTAGCGCGCTATTAAATAGCCGCTCCCTCTATAATAAAGGTATAGCCTTTTACTTTTCTTTCTTTCTTTCTTATCTTTAATAGCCTACTTAGCTTAATAAGACTTATTACCCTCTTTAATTAAGTCCTTTTAAGGGCCCCCTCTATTTAGGCTAATCTCGCGCTTTTTAAGGTAAGTAGCTAATATTATAATATTGCCTTAATAATTAATAGTTAAGACTACTATAAGGGAGTCTACTTAGTCCGCTCTTAAGTAAGCGGGCTAGCGTTTATATTAGGCCTAGCCCTTCTTCTATAGCTTTTTAAAGTATAGGGTCCTCTCGAAATTCTAGGCGATTTCTTAAAGGCATTAAGTATATTTATAAAAGGCGATTAATATCTATATTATAATAAGCTATTCTTTTAAGGCATTAAATATAGTATTTTATAGCGCTAAGATTTAAGTATCTTTTATCTAAGCGGACTTACTTATATTCGTAAAGGTATTCTTAAAGTTAGAGAAGAAAGTATTAAAAGGCTACCTATCTCTTTAGTATAGGCCCTATAGCTTATCGAGCGCTCCTTCCTTTATTTACTTATTACTAAAGAGGCGTTCGATATAGTTAAAGAAGGCCTATAATTCTTTATTGCCTTTAAGTCCTCTTTAGGTCTAAAATCCCTTTATATAAGGCTATAATTAGATAGGTAGTATATTAAAGAGCTAATATTAAATAGCTTTACTTTCCCTATTAAGGCCTTTTACTTTATTAATCTTATATTTACTCTTTAGTTAATATAAGAAAAAGTAAAAGTATTCTATTTTACTATCTTATATTAGCTATTTAAGCGGCTTTTATTTCCTAGGCTTAGGCGCTATTCCGCTAGGGGCTATTAAGTTAAGTATAGACTATAGCTATGCCCTTAAATATTTAAGTTCTACTTATTAAAGCGCCTATTATTACGCTAGCTATTATACCTATTATTACGCCTATTATAGCGCCTATTATTATGCCTATTATTACGCTTATTATTTTACTTATTATTACGCTTATTATTACGCCTATTATTGCGCTTATTATTACGCCTACTATTCTATCGAGAGCCTATAGGCTACTGCTAGGTCTATCTCTATTACTTAGTTTACTATTATTAATAGTATATATTATAATAGGGCTAGCGTTATATAATAGGAGCTAATCGGGTTATTAATATTTAATATACTATAAAGGAAGGAAATTAAGGTTATATACCGGGTAGCCCCTATACGCGCGGCGCCCGCTATATATAGCCCTACATAACTAGCTGCGGGCCTAGGTTAGCATAGGGTCCTAGCTATACGTAGCGTTGCTACGCCCGGGGCCGCGCCCCGGGCTCTTATTGGGCTAAGCCCCTTATACTAGGGCTAAAGCTTTAAGAGCTTTAATAAGAAGATACTAGCGAGCTAAAAGAGAATATTCCTTATATATTAGCGTTATATAATTATTAACCCTAGCTAACTAAAATCTTATAATTATCACCTCCTCTTAGGGCGGTCGGCTTAACTACTAAGAGTAATTATAATATAATTAATAATAGGGAATATTATAATTTAAAATAGGTAATCGGCGACGCTCAGTATTGTCCTCCCTCGATTGGTCCCGCATCTGTCGTGCCTAGGAGTATCGCTACACTGCGTAGCAAGTGCTGTGGTGAGTTGCACAAAATTCGTTCGAGAAAATCAGGGGCCAGGGCGAAGGAAGGAGGGTCACGAGCCTTTGTTTTCTTCTTCCCCTCTTTCCCAGCCGAGTTTGCGGTTGGGTCAATCGTGGTTGTTCAAACATTGACGCCGACCAACAATTTTCACCTTGATTCGCAGACAGTGTGCGTATCTCTCTCGCGTAGCTACCTAACTACTCTGCTTCTCAACTACGGCGCTGTACTGTACAGTATAGTACTGTACCGTCAGGGAAATATTTACGACTTATCGGCATGGAGAGAAGTCCATCTGGGCACTGCAGAAATTGAAACGGGGTGGACCGCTGATCTACCTGTTGCCACGATCCTTGTTGCCGTTCTCCGTTGCCGTTCTCTACTGCCGTTCTTGGCAATGGTCCGTGGCAGTCGTTTTCGGTGGGAGTATGGCCTGCCGTAAACCCTACCCAAAGTTTGCATCTCCTTGGCGCTCATTAACCGTTGGTGGGAGACTTCGGAGACCAACCTCGCGTCACCGCTATTCCCTTTGCCATACGCGTGCTTCATCTAGCCTCATTCGAAAGGTAAGCCCATTTCCCTTAGACCGCAGCATTCCCTCCATCCATCATGTCCCCTTTGTCCAATTCGCTTCTCGTTTTCTGTCTCCCCCCAATGCAACTTGTCCATCCGCTGATAGTAACTGGCGTCCGTCTCTCCATCATGTCTTGGTGTATCCACAGCCTTGTTGCAGCGGGGATGATAGCAGCCTGTGCCATTCAGGTATCCCTCTTTACACTCGTTGTTAACCCGGCCGCCGCTGTAGATAGGACAGTTGTTGTGTGCCTGGACTTTGCAGTCTGCATCGCTGTAGCAGCCATACTGGTCGCAAAAGAGGTATCTCTTCTCGATAGTGAGGAGTGTGCCAGAGTCGGTGTCGTAGGTCAGTAACCCAGGACCAGCGCGCTTGTGTTCGGGCAATTTAAGCAATGGGTTGCCTTTGTTCATTGCTCTTGCAAAGAACACTCTGGCGTATGGAGGATCGAATACGAATGTAGTTTCGTCGGTCACAGCATTCCTCCTTTCCGCGGTAGCCGCAATCGGGTCTATGTAGACGTACTCGTTCGGGATCGACACAAGTGCCTTCTCTATTTGCTTCTTGATGTGCCCAGCAGTCTCAGAATCGAAGCGGGTGTCGATGAAGTATAACTTATTATGGCCCACTGCTGCCACGTATGGAGTGTCTGGCGCGACAATCTGCCGGTCGAGACCTGTCCCAATAAACTTTGGCACGTAATTGCCACAGTACTCCTCTCGGAATTTTGGCGAACCCTCGCATGGTCGGAACAGGCCCAAAAGGTACAAAAGCATAGCGAATGACAGGTTAAGAAGCATTCTGAAGTAACAAGTGCGTAGAGGAACGTGTCTCTTAGAGCCTGGAAGTGAAAGTATCGCAGCTGATCTATAAGTTATTACAATGCTCGTCGTGCCAGCTACGTGCGACACCTGTTATATAATAGCCAGTTGTACAGTACTGATGGCTTGCTACATACGAGCTAAAGCACACTATGCTGTGCCGCGGAGCTTCCTAGGAGGGAATACTTGTTGGCCACTGTTTCGTCGCGAGTTTTCCTTTCCGTCAGCCGTTATGCTGACCAGCTGCACGCTTAGCACCTGCATGCTCAGCCTCTGCGTGTTGAGCTTCTGCATACTGAGCTTCTGCTTGCCACGTTGCTATATGCTGAGTTCCAGCTTCCTTTCTCTGCGCCCTGGCCTCCAGCATTAAGTATGCTAACCCTGTTACTATATAGCATATATAGTACTGTCCTATAGAGTACTATATCATACTTATTATAAGACACTAGAAGATAATGTACTGTGCTATATTTATACTATATAACTAGAGGAAAATTTTTATTATATAGGGAGTATCTACTATATTATATATATAGCACGCCGGTCTCATTCTATATCTATATATTAAGAATAGCTAGTATATAATGGAGGCGGGACGCGGGCTAGGAAAGAAGTTAAATATCTCTACGAGTAGGAGAAATTAGCTCTATAATTATAGTAGCACTCTTAATTTAGTCTTATTTATATAATCCGGTTTCAATAAGCATAAGCTATAGGATTACTTATAATAGGCGGCACGCTATTTAGCGTTAAGAGAAGCTAGCTTTATAATCCTTTATTTTTTATTCTTATATTAAGAAAGCTTTTAAATAAAGCTAGTATAGTATAGATAGAGTAATATAAGAAGAACTTAGTTAGGAACTAAGAGAGGATAAGCTAAGCGGCTAGCTTTTAGGGTTAGCCTACGCGTACTAGCCCTATTAACGTCTATTTTAGTAATCTTAAGAAACGGACTCTTATTTTTCTATTATAAGATAGAAGATAAAGGAAACGGGCGAGCACCGAGTGTTAAGTCAGATAATGGAGCAGGATTGGCCTGTTATGTGGATTGGCCCCTAGCCAGGTTGTGTCGTAGCTACTAGCTACGTAGCCTGATAGCGGCTGGGTATAGTGTGCTTGGGAGCCACTCTTCCCCTCATTGTCATCGGAGGCTACTAAAAGCGGCGGCACCTGCCACCCGATCCGGTAGCCTCAACAGCGCTTTATATATCATTAATATATAGTTGCGTCCTCACACCCACAAACGAAGGCGATCAGTAATAAAACTATTCGCCAACTCTTTTGCTGTCGAGATATGATGGTTACACGCATTGTCGTGCTGGCCGTGGGAGCTTCCGCGGCCAGCGTCAGCGTTCCGTTTAGAAGACCGAGCAGTCTCTCGTTGAATGATATAAACAAACGCGACGTCCTCAGTTTGACAGCGGATAACAACATCACTGGCGGAGGGTATTATGCTGAGATAGAGGTGGGCACTCCAGCCCAGAAACTCAAGGTCCATCTGGACACTGGGAGTAGCGACACCTGGGTAAACTCGGTGGGCACGGACTTATGTACTGGGGGCCAGTACACCGGATGTGAAGGTTTCTGTGAGTCTTTGCCTCTTTGCAGCCAACGCGCCGCCCAGCATTCCTCCTTTCCTCTCATTTTGAGCTCAGTATCAACCAACAACGACCCTCAGCGGTCGATGAAACAAGGCCACTGACCGCGAAACAGTCAACTCCAACAAGAGCAGCACCTTTAAGACGGTAGCTCAAGATGCCTTCAATATCTCTTACTTGGACCAGAGAAGCGTACGGGGCGACTACTTCAACGACACCGTCACGATCAACGGCAAGACCATCAATGGGCAAAGACTAGGTCTCCCGAGGAACACAACGCCTGGATCGGGTGTTCTGGGTCTAGGCCTCAGCGCTGGGGTGGCAGCCGAGCAACAATACCCTGCGATCGTCGAACACATGGCAGCCGAGGGCGTGATTGGCCGCGCAGCATTCAGTTTGTATCTGGTATGGCCCATCAAGTTGGCGGTATTGACGGTAAATGCTCACATTTGTAGAATCACAGCCAAGCCGACACCGGTGTAATTCTGTTCGGAGGAATCGATACTCGCAAGTTTATCGGGAAACTCGCTACCGTCCCTCTGGTGCCGGGCTTCAAACCCGGATCGGGCGTCCAAGCTTACGCCGTGCGCATGTCCGGTTTGAACATTGGTGACCCCGGCGGCGATGAAAGCAATGATCAGACACGCAATGCCTTGAACGTTACTGTGGTCCTGGACTCCGGGTCCACACTCACGTTTCTTCCGGACGGCTATGCCGAGCCCATCTGGAAACGGTTCGACGTGGAAATTTTCCAGAACAAGGCCTTTATCGACTGCAAGCACGCAACATCTAACGACGACATTTCAGTGGAGATCTCTTTCCCCAATAAGACCATCGTTGTGCCAATACGGGAGCTTGTCGTGGACTTTCCCCAAAAGAACATACTTAAGCTTCTGGGTCTAAAGCTTGGTGATCCATGCATCTTCGGAATCCAAGGGACATCATTCAGCAACATCACCGACAGCAAGTTTGGCATCATCGGAGATACGGTTCTGCGCAGTGCGTACGTGCTCTACGACGCTGAGAACAAACAGATTGGCATTGCGCAAGCCAACATCGCCTCGAACGATAGCGACATTGTTGATCTCAAGTCTGGCGATTCAACCATACCTAACGTAACTGGCGTCAGCGAGGAAGACGCAAACACGACGCCACCTGGCCCGCCAGAGCCAAGCCAGACGCAGGACAGTGAGAGCTCGGCACATGTGAAGACCACGGGGTTATACTTGTGTCTCAGTCTATTCGTCATGATCCTCTACGTCTTCTAGATTTCTGGGATTATTCTGTCTTCACAGCATGGACGACGCTAGAAAATGGATGCACGAAAGCTCGTGACTTCACAAGAGCGCTTGGTGCGGCTGGATCCAGTCAAGAATTTGATTTTAGAGATTCCCTAAGCCAATTGTCTGTGGCACATGAAGTGTTACGATCTTCAACGCCATGAAGATTGCGAGAGGAGCGGCACCGGGCATGATGGTCGAATAGAATATTGGTAGTGTCTAAATAGTACATGGCTTTCAACAGGGTTGGCTCTTCTGCGGGTTCGCTTCTATATATCTACCACACGCGGAGCATTTTTCAGGTACTTGCCGTCCACAGATGGCACGATGACTACTTCGAACTTCGTATATCCACCATCCGACAGACTGAAAACTTAAATCCCTGACATCTCGGCGATCTCCTCCATGACCCGTCGGCCTACTTCGTGGGCCATGCTGCATGATCAATCCATCACTCGTTGCTTGGATGCCTTGGACCCCGGAGCCCTAGCACATCCATCGCCCATGCCACCGAAGCCCTCCCGTCAACATGACAGATTGGGCCTGTGTAATTCACTTTGCGCATGTAGAACGAGACGGTTTGGTATGACAGGTGGATATCACTGCTATGGACTAAAACTGGTATCATCACATCTCTTGACACATGATTACATTTCCAATGCAAGGCTCGCAGCCTTACACCTCGCCGGCCTCGTGGGCCTTTCCAACGCCAGGCTCCTGCTTGCCAATGAACTCGGACTTCTTGAGCATGTTCCACTTGTCTTCTTCGGAGTCGAGGTGGCGGAAGCAGAACCAGAAAGCGGTACCGCCAACGAAGGCAATGCATGCGACCGTGGTGTAGTTCCAAACCAGGAGCGGGTCGTCGGACAGGGGCGTGAAGGCCTGGCCGAGGGCGGAGGAAACGGCGCTCATAAACAGGTTGACACTCATGACAAGCGACTTCATGTTCTCGGGGGCCTTGGAGAAAGCGTACTCGTACGAGGTGACGTTGGCGAAAATCTCGGCGATACCAATGAGGATGTACGGCAAGCACTGAGCCCAGACGTTGATGGGCGCTGGGTCGCAAGGCTTCTCGCTGCCATCCTCGAGTGTGAAGATCTTGTTGGCATGCCAACCGCAAGGGCTCTTCTCGTAGATGTAGTACTGCATGACGGCAGCGGCCACCATGGAGAGGGCGGCGATGATGAAGCCAAAGGTCATACGCTTGACGGGGGTGAAGGCGAAGCCCAGCTTGCGGAGACCGGGATACAGCAGGTGGTCAATAATGGGGATCATGATGACAATGGAGATGGGGTTGAGGTTCTGGATGATGTCGTTGGGGACGCCGTGCAGCTCCATGGTTCCGGCTTGGATGGTGAGGTTACCCGTCATCTGGTTGTATGACAGGAAGAAGACGGGGAGGAAGAGGAAGACCTTGCAGGCCATGAGACCACGGCGGACCTCGTCAACCCAGGCGTCGTCGTAGGTCATCCACGACGGTCGCTCGTCGATGGGGACGTTGGACGGCTTGGCGACCTCCCAGCTGAACTTGCGGAGGCTGGAGCGCTTGCGGACGAAGAAGAACATCTTGAAGAACTTGGAGAGCAGCGAGCCGGTCGGGGGCTTGAGCTTGTACTTGCGCTTCTGCGACCAGAGAACCAGGGGGGAGATGAGGAAGAGGATGGTGGGGATGAGGAAGGCGACCCAGAAGCCGACGTACTTCTCGACGTAGACCATGCCGATCTGGCCGGTGAGGGAGCCGATGTTGATGCAGAGGTAGAAGTAGAGGAAGATGCGGGTGTTGGTGACGGCCGGGTCGACGATGACGCGCTCGCCCTTGCGGACCTCGACGCGGGGCTTGGTGTCCTCGTTCTGCTCGGCGAGCAGCGGGGAGACGTTGGCCTTGAAGAAGCCGGTACCGACGCAGAGGGTCAGAAGACCGATGATGAAGCAGCCGAAGGCACCCTTGTTGTTGCTGATGACGGCGGGGGACGAAGCCACGACCAGGATAACGTGGGCGATGGTGGAGATGCCAATGGCAAGGTGAAGAGTCCAGAAACGACCCATGCGGGCGTCGGCAATCCAAGCACTGTGGGAAGAAAGCGTTAGCAAACGACCATGTCTGTGAACGGGTCGGCAAATGTTGGGAAGAAGAGACTCACCCGACAAGGGGCATCAGGTAGGCGAAGAACATGTTGAACAAGCTCAGACCCTGGGCGGCCTTGGGGCCCATGCCCAGCGCACCGGGATGGGCACCAGCACCCGTCGTCGAGCCCGGCGGCAGCGGGCGGTTGATGAAGTTTGTGTACAGGACCGAGGAGCCGTAGTAGGAGAAGCGCTCACAGAGCTCGACAAAGGCAATCGTCCACATGCTCCACATGATGCGGCCCGAGACGCGGCGCAGGGTCTGCATCTCCTCGTCGGTGGGCTTGCCCTCGTAGTCCTCGTCGAGGACCAGCTCCACGTCCCTCACGGAGTGGCGGGCGACGGACGCCTTCCGGACGTCCATGGAGCCGTGCGCGGGGTTGTTGTGAATGCCATGGTGCTCGGCGTCGGTGAGGCCGGCGTTGGTGATGGCGTCGTTGTCGAGCTGCACCGCGCTCGTCATCTTGGGCGATGATGGGTCTGCGCTGCGGTCTACAGGGGAAAGTGGTTGCGATTTGTGCCCTTCTCTTCTCACACCTGAGGCGGAAGAAGGGTCTCTGGTGTAAGTAGGCGATCCGGAGAGCGGAAGGCCAACGAGGTAGGGAGGATAGGTCGCACAACAGGAGAAGGAAGAAAGGGACCGTCAGATGCCCCATGCGGGAGCGACACGTTTAAATAAAACAACCAGTGTGCTCTACAGCGGTAGCACGTACGTCCTTGCTCGTTGGTGGTCGCAATAATATGGCGCGCGCTCCCTCGACGCTTTGGTCCTCATCCCACGCACTTCATCAATGTGGGCAGGATCTGCCTGCCATGCCATCCATCCATCCATCTCTCTCGTGGGGTTGCGAGCGAGTCGCCGCCCGCGGGTGCCCACACCGGCGGCGCATGGCATGCTCCGCTCCCGTATCTCTCTGGCACAGCTCTGGGCCCAGGGATATCGCGGGGCCAAGGCCCTAAGGCTGGGTCGACCCCGGAGCAACGATGCCTCTTTCGGGAAGGTTGGCACACCTTGAACAAAAGATCCCAGCCCACTGCCGCAGCCGGCGGGACCCCCCTGCACACTCCAATAAATAACCTTATTAGTGGTTAAGCAGCAGCGCGCTGTCGCTGTTAGCCTCGGAGGGGAAGGTCGACGACGGCGGGTGGCGACGCGATCAGGCGGGGGGGGGGGGGGGGCATGATGAATGGACGGCGGGCGACTGGGCAGCAGCGGCAGGAGACAAGCATCCAAGCAAGCCAGGCAGTTAATCGTTGATGAATCAAATCGCTCGTCTCGTCTCGTCAACTGGACGCCGCAGTGCATGGCATCCAATCGCGCCAGCCCTGACGGATGGGATTGATGGACGCAAGAGGATCGATCGTGGGCCTTCTGTAGTGGCGTCGGCCACCGCACCGCCATGGCTCACTCCACACGAACCCTTCTGTTGTGTGCGTGCGTACGCCGCCGCTTCCTCGACCGTTGGTTGCCACCACTGTGCCTTCCGGAGGCGCTCGCCGTCGATCACGTCGCCGCCGGCCTCGCCGTCCGACACAACGGAACATCCATCACACAGTCAAGGTGACATGCCGGGTTGGCCCGCACGCGTCTAGAACCTACGCAGTGGATGTAGTATCCGCGGCGGCTCCGATGTCAGGCAGACAAACAGCCTCTTGTCTGCCTGAGGTGAGACAAGACAGGCCGGACCCGAGGCTGACCTCTCGCTCGACTCGGTGACCCTCGCCCGAACCGTCCTCTTGTCCTTGACCTGCGAGCGGGCGGCATGGATCCGTCTTGGGCCAGTGCCCAGCCGCCAAGAAGCTGGCGCCAAGTCGGTTCGTTTTCAACGGATGATAACCGGCCGAATTCCGCCCCCAGCAGTGGGAGAGCTGGTCCCTCAAAATTGGATAACTTGCTACTTAATCCCTATCTCTGCATCGCTGTACAGGACTGTAGAGGTCCCATCGGCGAAATTCACCCGAGTTGATAGCACCGGCTGCTCCCTGTTGTATGGTGCCGCCCTCCTGCCTGCTGCCTCCAGCCGTCGTCCAGGAACAAGGCCACAGGTACTACAGTGCAGTCCACAGTGATGCGCACCAAGCTTAAAAATTAGGGTCGGGACGGGCTGCGACGCCGTGGGCCGCCCCTGTTCCTCGGTCGGCCAGCTAGGGCCCAGGCTGGGCGAGACCCGGTCAGATAAGGATGGGCCCGCCCAGTGGCTCTCGGAAGAGCACGCAATAGGAGGAGCAAATTCGCTGGCCTTTTTCCCTTCCCTCACGGCGAGACCGTCCGGATCGCACTTTCTTTGAGCCTTCTCTGCAGCCCTGCCCCGTCTGCAGCCTCTCCCGTCGAGCCCAGGATACCGTCCCGCCCACCTCAGCAAGCCACAAGCGGCCCTGGCCTCGACTGCTGGGCGCCCGTTATGATTGCGCGATTCGGAGCTTCCCCTCGAGGCACATGCCGTGGAAGGAGGAGGCGCGAGTGACACCCATTCATGTTGTTGGGTCGTCGCGCCTCCCCGCCCAGCGTGCCGGTCAGCCGCCGCAGCACATCCAGGGAACGAGAGGCTCCGCGATGGGGGAGAGAGGTAGTTAGGCGGGACAACAAACTGGCACTCGCATGCCCTCTCGTCGCACAACACGGGCTTGCAGGTGCAGGGCACACACACGGGGTCGCCAAGATCCAACAAGCGTCAAGCAGATCCCTGGCGCCGCCTCCGCCAGCCGCCACCCAACAGCCACCAGAACGGCAAGCAGGGAGGCTTTTTGCGCTGCGCCAAGAACGAGGCGTGCTGACACTTTCCCATCGTTGGTCGCGTTGACGAACTTTTGCCATCTTCCCGCCAACAATGTGGCTGTCTCGTGCCGCCGGCACTGCATCAAAGTGCCAGGGGGGCTTTTGCTTGCCTGCTTGCTTCGGTTGGGTTGGTTTTCACCAACGGCATCGATGACCAACCTTGAAGCGAGACGGGTAAGGACCGCCACGACGGTAACGATGACGATGCCCCGTCGTGATCATGTTTGTTGGTGTCGCTACTTCTGCCCTGTACACACGCCCGCGTCGCCACGCCAGCCAGCTTTGCCTGTGCGTGCTGCGCTCCTCCCACAGCACGCGGCACCGACCCATGTGGGGATGCGAATGTAACCTGGCCACCCGCGGGCGATGGAACGATGCGCTCTCGACTGGCAGGCCGTCCCGCCGCACTGGGTCTTGGCACGGATCCGCGGTGCTGCTGCTACTGCTGCTTTGTGTGTGCTTCGAAGGGGGTACTGGATGCAGGCTTGTTGGATGGATGGGTTGCCGCTGGCACGTGTTGGCTCTCCCAGCGCCGGTTCCAATGCTTCTTTCGGTTTAATCATCTCCGGCCGCAGACTAGTCTCTGGCACTGCTTGCTGGTCAATGCGGGGAACCGTGGACAAGTCAGAATGGGCATGGCCCTCCTCAACACCACCGCTGGCGCTTGCTGCTGAGTCGCAGATACGCACTACGCCCCCCCCCCCCCCAAAGGAACGGGTCCCCAGTCTCGCGACGATAGCTCCCCTCAGGTGTCTCATCACCGCACGTTACTATTACGTTTAACTTTGAGGACGCGTCTGGGGAGGCCTGGAGAAGCAGGCGGGGTGAGCCTGGGGGAAGTGGGCTGGCTGGGAAAGGGGCCCCGACTCCCCGAGCAGAGAGCCATGGATTCTCCTGTCGGGGAAACTATCAACATGGGATGTGCATCCCTGTGCGTCGTTTGACGCACTGGAGCACGTGCGGCATGCTACTCTAGTGGATCGATGCTTGCTTCGACGGCTACCGCACCCGTCGTTGCAAGGCAGGATATCGCCAAGATCGCTTCACCCCCGGTAACCTTTTACCTTATGCTTATGCCTCCCCTGTAGGCTGTCCCCAAAGCCCTTTGGCGCCCTAGCCATCGCCCGCCGTTTGTTTGCAAGCCACTTTTGCCGTCGTCGTTGACCCCCCTAGTTCAGGGACAGCTTAGACAGGACGGGCTGGCCCTCAAATCAGCAGGGCCAAACAAAAGCCCTGTTGCCTCGGTCAGAAGCGGGTATCGATGGCTCTGGGGACCCCGGCCGAGTTGGAGGGACGGAGAGACAGCGCGCGTGTGCGGCGGCGCCAGACTTCCTGGTGCCTCCCCCATGCTCTCTGCAGGGAGGCTTGCCGAGGTGAAGCCACTGGCGCGCGCCACAATCCTCAACTGCCTGGGAGGAACTACTGCGCTGCGCAGCACTACCGAGCGCAACGGTCGGCCTATTCTTAGCAGGTTGGCATGCGCAGCGTTACAGTTCCGGAACTGGAGAAAAAGGTTCAGTACCCGAAGGCCTGTGTACTGTGACTGAATTCTCATCTAATCATAACTTCGCCGAGTGTAACAAGTACTATGGATAACAGCTTCATATCATAGCCGAAGGACTAAGAACCCACCAGTAATTGACATCTCTCCTACCATTTACACTTAGTGCAGTGGAGCGATGATAACACAAGTTGCTATCAACGTTGGCATGAGCGCATTGTTCTCTCACCGTCCGGGGCCCCGCGGTTCCTCGTCTCACCTGGGGGGATATCACTCGTGCCACCATCCCAGGAGCCCAGGACCACAAGCGTGCCAAGTCTCACACGCATGGAAGCCCCGTCGAACGTTCCGTCCTGGGTTAGCGCACCCTTGGGAGAGCGGTTGAATCAGGGAATGCCTGCCACCGAAGTGTGTCCCCCACCCTCGCCCACAGCCATCGGGCAAGCCACGGCGATTCGGAGTGTGCCTCCTCGCCCAGCCCACCACTCATCAAGCCAGGGCCGCGCCAAGCCCGTCGACGACCACCCATCCCATAATTGCCCGAAAAAAACGGCTGTTGGTTCAAGTAGATGGGCCAACAGACTTGCCACCAGGGGCGAACGGGTGTCGCCCCTTTCAAGCGCAGTGGCTTGTAAGAAGCCTCTACGATTTGCGAATGGGAGACGTCGGTTCTGAAATCTCTGCCGCCTGCCAGCTCTGGCGGACAAAGGCAGGGTGACCAATGCGAGTTGTCATGGGTACGATTCAGAACAGCTGCCGGCTGAAACTCTTCGAAGGCGTGGGACTGATACTGCATTCGGCCCTGGCGGGTCCTTCCTCCCTGTTAGTGACGGAGGCTTGATGGCTTGTTCTGCCTCGTCTCGGCTCGTATGAAGTGTGTAAGTCTGACCATCTGATATGCTTGAGGCACAGGTGCAGCTCCATAACACCATATCAGCTTCGGCCTTTGCCGTGATGTCGTCGTAGAGGGCTTCGTCCGACTCCGTCCAAGCTTGAAAGTAGCGTCGAGCCAAAAGCCATCAAGATCCGAGCAGCCCCTTCGGGAGTCTTCGCAAATTGCCAGTTCGTAAGCTCCGTAAACCGTATCAGCGGTGCATCGATGGCTGCTTGTTCCGCCCGCGCTGGTCCGTAGCGCTATAACGTAAAGCCGCGCGTGCCAAGCTGCCCTTAGCCTGTCAAGTCAAGGAAGCTTTTGCCCGCTGGCTTCATCAAACGCCTCTCTCTTGGTGCCCCGTCGATCAAGCTGTCAGTCAGATGCTAGATCCGTTTTGGCACTCACTTTTGCCCCGGCCAGCAGGAAGCGCACCCGGACGCCTGTCAACATGGAGAGGAAGTAAGCCCGCTGCTCCTCCTCCGGCGGCATCTCAATGACCTCAATTTCGAAGTGCCTCAACAGAGCAACGACAACCTTGAACACCACGAGTTCGGCGAGGTTGCGGCCGGGGCATGTTCGCGACCCACCTCCCCAGCCAAGGTTGTACCGGTCCATCGCCCGGAGACGCGTGTCGTCCCCCGCCTGGGCGCCGAGCCAGCGCCCCGGGTCAAAGCACGCGGCATCGCTACCGAATATGGAGCTGTTGCGATGCAGGGCGACGGGGTTGCACCCGACCGTCGTGTTCGGAGGGAACCAGCGGCGGCCCACCTGCAGTCCACCCGCAGGCGCTCTGCGGGGAAGAGACATGGAGATTACGGGGTACAGACGCATGGCCTCTTTGATGGTGGCGCGCGTATACACCATCTTGGCGACGTTGTCAAGGGGCCCAGATTTTGATGTCTGCCGGACTTCGTCGGCTACTCGCCGCTGAACGTGGGGATGTGATCCTATCATGGCAAGGATTGATGTGAGTGTGGACGCCATCGTCTCGTGGCCAGCACCAAAGTTGGTCACAGCCATTTTCCGGAGGTAAAGCTCATTGAACTCGGGTTTGTCCTTGTGGAGCTGAATCAGGTCCGCGAGAAGGTCCTGCCTGGCATCTTTGGGCGGATTGTCTCTCAGTGCTGCCTTGACTCGCCGCGATACTCGTCTTGATACGTCCTAGCCTTCGTCAATGGTAGTTCTTGTCAAGGGCCATGACGCTAGAGGTACGAACAGGAAAGAAAGGCCGGAAATTGGCAGGCGTCTTGTATGTGACGCCGCAGAGCGCGGCGAAGGCCCTGCCGATATCCGATGACAACAGCTCCAACTTGGTCATGATGGGGAAGAGGCCAAAGACGCTCTTTCTCCTCCACCCTCTGTAACTGTGCACAATCGTGCCCCAGTCGATGCCGACTTTGAGTAACCCAGGCGACCAGGACAGAACAGCGGCTCCGAGGCACTCGACAGCGATGATGTGCATCCATTCCTTCAGGTCAAGTTCCTCTCCCTGCAGGGAAGCCAGCTTTGTGACAGCGCGCTTCACCACCTCGTCGATTGCAGCATCGTATTTCGCGACGTTCGACGCATGATATGTGCGACCAATAAGCCGCCTCTGCAAGCGATACCGTCTCGTGTTGAGCTCGGAGAGCAGATCTAAGTTGTCCGGGAAGTGTAGGCGCAAGTGCCAATCCATCTGAGGTCTGCTCAATCTTGTCGCCACTGCGAATGTCAAAGGCCTTTCGTCCTAGCCGAGAGATTCGCGACTTACAATAGAAGTCTGACTTTTCACAGCCTCTGCTAGTACCTTTCATAGTGTCAGCCCGTTCGCCATTGTTGAGGCCACTGAGATATCGATACTTACTGTAAATATGATCGAATGCTTCCTTGCTGTTGAACCACACTTCATTTGGCCCAACTCTCACACAGTCGCCATAAGTACCGTGCAAGGTCTGTGCCAATAGTCGTACACGGCCGTTCCTGACATGATAGGCGTGCCAACAGCTTGAAACCGCAGCTAGACGGGGGCCTGGTATGCTCGCGAGAGGGTGCAGAAGCATCCGATAGGCCGCAACAGAAAGAAGAATAAAGCATGTCCCAACGCCAACTGACGCCAAAAGCGCGATGCTGAAGCCGCTCAATGAGCCCACCATTATCGAGACTGAAAGGGGCGTCATGCTGCCTTCTCCTTCACACTCGTAGCTGTACACCTCTCGTAGGAAGGGTCGTAGCCGTCTTCGTCCTGGTAAAAGAGAGCAAACCACGCGAGAAATGGGCGCACATGATGACGGGAATACTCCGATTCGACTAGAAGATGGTCACAGACCTCATTGTACACAGAGTCAAGATAATGCTCCGGTCGAGAAAGCGGCAAAATTTACGCTAGAGCCCCACGAGACTTATGAGCTATAGGGTAGTCTATATCCGTGTAACGATGTCGAGTCTTGTGGCGAAATCATGGATAACCATATAAATGTCACAGAGACATTGTATAGGATCAATACGTCGATACTTCAGAGTGGGATTGGATTTCTGCTCTATGCTACCTGCTTTCATGAAACACCGTTGTGCTGCAGCACCAGAAGTCGAACGGGATTGAACCCGCAGACCGCTTTGATGTGATGACTCCGACACGGAGCACGAGACGTCACAGTATTGGCATGTCTTAATGACATGTATCTTCTGGGACGAGACCGGCCCCCTCGTGCCAGTGTTTTTCATACCCGAGTTCGTTGCGGCGATTCTTAGGCTTCGCTTTGTTAAGAATGGGAGGGGGTGAGGTACTCCGTAGCCATCGTGTCCGAAGCATCGCTAACTGGGAGGTCCTCCGACCGGCAAAGAAGGTGAAAAGGCGCTTAATAGCGTCGTGGAGGCACTAAACGCGTGAAAACTTTCCATTGAGCGAATCTCTGCCTCCATCGGATCAAAGCTCGGAGTGCATGATCCAAGGCATTGTGTAATAAACAAAAAAACCCTTGTCGTGGTCGACCGTGTAACCCCAGCTGGCGCCAGGCGCCAGGCGCGGATGCACAAAGCACCCGCAGCCAAATATAGGCGCTGGGTCCCTGTCGCGGCCACTGGGATGTTCCGAGCCCGACAACAACCATTGGGCACATGCAGTAGGCAGGTAGGTGGCCTTTCCATGTGAGGCTCTCAACCTTAAAATTGAAGTCTACAGCACGATCGGCAAACAGTCCCGCTCGATTGCCTCCGGCAAACGAAGCGCTCCAAGGATGGTGAGTCTCGACATCACTCGGCGCAGTTGCCCTGACCCAGACTGACTCGGTCTTCCCTAAAGAACGTGCAGTATAACTCTGCCCTGCGGCAGAGCAAGGCGATCCGTAGCGAGCTGTCTTCGCTCAACGACAAGAGCGCCCCGACACCCGCCGAGATCGGCAACGTGTCTGCTTCACTGGCTTCCTTCACCAAGACCCTCGACGAGTATAATCATCTGGCACGGCAAGAAATCGTAGTCAAGAAGCAGGAAGAAGCCTTCGAGCGCGTCAAACGCTTCCGCGACGACCTCTCCGACTTTCGCGCCCAGATCGACGGGTTGAAGAAGGCGAGGGAGGATGCACAGCACCAAAACAATAGGACCGAGCTCCTGGGGAGGCGGCCGTATAATGCTACCCCCGAAAACCCCTATGCCAATGCCACGACCACAACGACCAACTCGGCCTTTCAGCCGCGGAGCAACGCGTATGGGAGTGGCCACCTCACAACAGGCTCTGCCGACGAAATGCGCGAGGCGCACGCGCTACGCGAGCAAAACTTCTTCGCCAACACGCACAGCGCGCTCGATGACTATATTGCCCGGGGACAAGCGGTCCTGGGCGACCTGGGTGACCAGCGCGAGATGCTCAAAAACACGCAGAAGCGGCTGTACAGTGTCGCCAACACGCTTGGCGTCAGCGGCGACACAATTCGCATGGTCGAGCGGCGTGCGCGAGAAGACAAGTGGATCTTTTTTGCTGGCGCTATCATCTTCTTCCTGTTCTGCTGGTTGGTCCTCCACTACCTGCGGTGAAACCGACCGGCGAGCGCTGCCTGCCGCTGCTGTAGGGAGCTACGTCGTCACGGCACGAGATGTCCATTTCAAGCGCGGCGTTTCTGGCTATCTCTTCATAACTGTTCGATATCTGCTGGCATTTGACGCTCCAATTTGAACACACGCGTCACGGGCCTATCCCACGTCCTCGCCTTCGATTTGTCGCAGCGCTATTGTGAAGAGCACGTCCTTCGACGTCTGCACCTCGACGCACTTAGTGTCAGGGAGGATATGATTACTCGTGCTTAGCTTTCCTCCGACTTGCGTTTCCCAGTCGGTCACGTCCCACTCCAGGCCTTGGGTGGAGATGGCGCAGGGCCCTTGGAGCGGCAAGATCCCGACGTGCTTTCCAAAGGCCACATCCTCGCCGTCCTCCCTGACGCGGATGAGATGCTTCCCGGCTTTTAGGAGGAATGTGAGGCTCGACCCAGACAGGAGGAAGAGCCGGCCAAGAGCGTAATCCGGACCCGGCTGGAGCAGGTAGAGATGATGCAGCTGGCTGACACCTTGGTCGACGCGTCCGCCAATACCACCGAGGGCGACAATATCGAGATTGTCTGATCGTGCCTTCCGAATCCAGGCCACGGCCTTGGCGAAGTCGGTGGATTCCTGGTCGGTGATGTGGACGACTTCGGCCGGTGTGGGCTGTGAGGAGTAAAAGTCTCTAACCGAAGGCGAGAGCGAGTCGAGGTCACCGATGATGGCCTGAAGGTTGGACTGCGTGATGTGTCAGAAAGACGGCAGAGCAGGGCAATGGAATGAGCCACGACATACGAATTTGCCTTGGAACGAGGACAGTTCATGGAGGCGGTTGGCACCGCCGTCGGCGGCGACCCGGAGGGAGGCTGGGAGCGCGTCAGTATCAGCTGGTGAGGCGCATGCTGCCGCCGACACGAACCGTTCTTCCACAGTTTGCGGAGACTGGCGCTGTTCTTGAGGGGCTGGTTCAGCACGAGGAGGGCGAACTCAGAGGTGCTGTCGTGGTCGAGGAGAAGCTTGGCAGGATGCCACTCGAACGCCTCTGCGGCCATGGTGAGAGATGACTTAATATCCAAGCAGAAAACAGGAATCAATCACAGGGCTATCGAGCGCGTGAAGTTGTCTAAATTGTCACGGAGATGAGTGCAGGCCAGGGTTAGTGAATGGCGAGCCACTGATCACCGCCGACCATTCATCCGATTGCCAGGTGAACCAAACTCTCCAAAAAGTCCACACGGAAGAGACGCGCGGGTGCCACGGCTTTCCCGCTATGATGGTCAATGCACGCGGAGAGGGGCTTGTGGCAACGTCAAACACGTGGCATTTCACTCGGGCTGAACGGCTGCGAGGCTCTGCACGGTTCGGCTGATTTGTCGTGTCGTGTGAGTGAGTGATCAGCTCGTTTGGCGTGGATGGTCTCAGCTGCAGGCCACGATCAGTGACACCTTGAGTTGCTTTTTCTGCCTACCCTGGAAGAATGGCAAGGATGGCATGCAAAGGGGCCCCTACCGCGGCTAATTGTCGGATCTACCGCCCTTGCACTCGCAGGCAGTTGTTCCACGGCGCTGTGGCTCAGCGCGGGTGTGGTGGTGACGCCAGGACCCGTCCAGTGGCTGACCAATCCGCGCCGGTGTTCGATCTTTTTTTGGTGACCTTGGGGATGATCCGAACGCGATCATTCCTTTCTCACCACCACCCTTTTCCTTGCTTCAGCAATCTTCACATTTGGTGCGCATAATGTATCGCGCGGCTGTGCGGTCGGCTTCCCGCCAGGCCCTGGGCGGCATGTCCAGGGCTACCGGGCGCGTGGCCCCCCGACGATTCGCCTCGACGGCGTCTGCTGCCGATAAGCCGAGGAGCTGGAAGAGCTCTGCGCTGCGATGGGGTCTTGCCGTCGGTGCCGTGTACTATTACAACACCAGTTCTGTCTTTGCGGATGAGGCTACCGGTACGGATGAGCTCCGCGTTCACGGAGAGAAATTATTACCAGCTAATTCCGAAAGCAGTGCAAAGAACAGTGCCCGCCCCTTCCGCGTTTGCCGAGTCCGACCTGCCGACCGTCGACGCCGTGATCGAGGAGAAGCGGAAACAAGTCAAGGTCAAGGCTGAGAACGCCGCACCGCCCGCGACGCAGACGACGCCTGAGAAAGCCTCGACCGAACCGCAGAAGCAGCCTGACTCCGAAGACGCGCAAAGCACTGCAGCCCTCGAAGGCGGCCCTGCTGCCCTAGAGGAGGAGGCCGGGCAAGAAGGGGCTTTCAATCCGGAGACGGGCGAGATCAACTGGGACTGCCCATGCCTCGGCGGCATGGCTCATGGGCCCTGCGGCGAGGAGTTCAAGACGGCCTTTAGCTGCTTTGTCTACTCGAACGAGGAGCCCAAGGGCATGGATTGTATTGAGAAGTTCCAGTACGTTGGCCGCGGATGAGATGGTACGCAGGGGAGTGACTTATGCTGACTGACTCGACAGGGGCATGCAAGAATGCTTTCGAAAGTATCCCGAGGTCTACGGCTCCGAGCTGACCGACGACCCTGCGGACGAGGAGGCCGGCAGCAGCGCGGCGCCGACAGAAGGCGATGCGGCGGCCGTCCGAGACGCACACCCCGAGCCTGCCACCAAGGTACCCGAATCCGACACGCAGCACGTGCCTGCAGTGACGGCCGTCGACGATGCGGCGCCAGTATGGGAGGACGCGCGAGCCGCCAACGATGTTGTTGAGAAGAAGCACGAGGAACAGGCCTCCAAGGAGGCACAGCCTGAGGGCCAGAAGAAGGAATAGAAGCCGGATAGGCCGAGACGACATATCGGAGCACGCTCGAACGAGCTGTGCCATGTACTACACGGCATGCCATACACGCATGTCTGTATCATCAACGCTGTATGAGACGGCAAGCGTATATAAAGAGGCTACAAAATAGAAGGCTCAAACCACTCTAAATAAATCGATCCATGTCATGGGCAGATCAAATGACGGCAACTGACGCAAAGCATTTGCAAGCACGGTGCTCACCGTAACCGGCACAAGTGAGGATGATTGAAGCGGTATTAACATTGATACACAAGAGCAGAGACAAGTCGTTTACAACACCAGACCCATGGCCGACCCGACGCCGAAATAGAGCCCACACGCAGCAACTCCAGCATCAAAGAACCGTCAGAGTTCCCCTTTCCCTCAAGAGGAGCCACCCTTCTTCCGGCCCTTGTACAGGTAGCCGCCAAAGACGGACTCGATGGCGCCCACGGCAGCGAGGATGCCGACGCCGACGCCGGCCGTCTTCCAGTCGAGGCGGCCCTTTTCGTAGAGGCCCCAGGCGCGGTACCCGAGGTAGGAGCTGAGGCCGACGACGGCGGCGACGTTTGCGAGGGCGAGGGCGCCGGCGCTGCCGTCGGATAGCTTGGCGAACTGCGCCGTGAGCCAGCTGTCCGCGCGGCGGGCCTTCTCGGCGGCGTCGCGGCGTGCCTTATCGGCCTTGGCCTTGGCCTCGGCGGCGGCGTCCTCGCGCTCGCGGCGCGCGGCCTGCGTCTCCGTCTGCACGTCCTGCTCGAGGAAGTCGGACGGCACGGTGTGCACGCTAGGGGCGTCGACGTCGATGAGCGAGGCCGTCGACGCGGACTCGTTGGCGATGATCTCGGGGGGTGCCGGGGCGGCGGCCTGGGGCGCGCGTGAGCGAGTGGGAAGAGTTTCAAATCAGGACGAACGGAGAGGAGAGAAAGGGGGGAAGAGCCGCCATGTCATGTGTACGACGCGCGCGCACAAATGCGCGCGACACCCGTGAGGACAGTAGCTATCGCTGGTGGTCACGAGGTGACATGTCCTTACCTCGGAGGGGGATTGCTTAGGCCCGCTGGCGGCTACGTCTGCGTACGACACTGCTCACGACGTCAGCGCGCGGTGAAGGCATACAAGATGGCTGGGAGGGTGTCAAACGTACTGGCTTCGAGGGTATGTATGCGAGGGGATGGATGTTGGGGTTTGTTTGCGTAGGAAGGTATATGTGAAGAAAAGGGGGAGTGATTATGCGTGCCCGCGAGACGACGTATGTGCAATGGCGAGACGATGGTGTGTGAGAGGGTAGAGAAGATGGATGGATGCGTGGTGGATGTGGATGGGGGAGAGGAAAAAGGCAGAGCTCGTGTGTCGTCACGTCAGGTGGGCAGAGGCCGGACGGGAGCTCAGGTGGTGCCAACCCCAGCTGGTGCATTTGCCCGGTCGTTTGCCGGCTGGCTGGGCTGGCCAAAATCCACACGCCCTGTTCCCGTTGTGCTGCAGCAGCGGGCGGGCGGGCGAGCGTGTGGTGTGTGTGCTGGACGAACGCAATGACGTCAGTTGCCTAGAACGTAGAAAGAGCACAGAGGGACCCGTTTTGTGCCGGGGCGCTCGCGCGACAAAACAAGGCGTGAGAACCCGTCACCAGCGGGCCGCTGTACCCGCACGCACACACGCACGTTCGATGTCACGATTGAGATTCTTTTTTTTTTCAATTTGCTAGAACTCTGCCCGTGCTCCTGGGTAATTTGATTGCCTTCCCCTCCCCTCTCGGCACGAGGACAAAAAGCGTTGCCTTGCTGCTGAGCTGAGCGGGATGATGCGGGCACACTGTTACGTGTGCCCGCGGCGAGAACATCACCCAGGGAGATATCGCTGAGGTTTGAGGACGGGGCACGGGCTCAGGTCCCAGCGAGGCTAAATGGGCGCCCCGCCGACGTGTGCCGCCGACGACTGTCATGACGGAGTTGACTACTAGCACGCGGGCGCAGCCTCATGAGTTGAGATCTGGCTAGTACTCACTGGTTGACGATGACGCCCCAGTGCGCAACGCAGTCACTCGGATTTGCGAAAAAATGCGGCCGGCCAACAATAACAACAACCAACGAGTTGAGCGAACAACTCCAGCGATACTAGATATTACAGTCATTGCGTGGCCGCTTTGCCCGCGCCCACCTTCCTCCACAACGTAATCCTCGCTACCGACGTGAGATCACATACCTGGGAAATCATCAAAGTCCCGACAATGAAAGACCCCGCTGTCCCGAAAATTCGACCTCGCTTAATGCAACAAGTTCCCAACGCCTCGCCAAACGGGTATCATCGTATCGCGACACGCCCCTCTGTCCATGAGCGCATCCTTCACATACCGATGCGCCGAGTTAAACTCCCCTACCCATCCGTCCTTCCCCAGTTGGATATCTTGTTTATACATACGACATGGACCGTAGTGCGTCGCGACCACGCGCACCCTTGATAGAGGAGCCTGCAGGTCCTACTCAGTCGTCAGACGGTCTCGCGGTGGGCCTCGCCGAGCCGCTTCACCCAGTGTTGCCGCACTCGCCAGGGCATCTTACAGAACACAAGCGCCCTGTGTTCGTCACAGAGGACCGTCTCTGCAATCTTGACCTGCAAGTCTAGGTCCTGTTCGGCAAAGTCCTTGAAGAACAAGTCGAGCGCTAGCTCCTGCCACAGCGGGTGAGCGCGCGGCTTGGGTGGCTCGATGCTGTCTGGACTTGGTTTTGCCCCCGGAATGGGCCCCTCCGGCCCGGACAGCGGCGTTGTGTCTGCAGAGCTAGGGGCGATGCCCGGGAGTGCGGAGATGCTCAAGGTGGAAGACGTCGCGGGTAGCAGAGAGTCGCTGTGCAAGGAAGTGCGTCGTCTCTTCTCTGGCGACGAAACGGGCCGTGAGGTAGCTATAGCGGGCGTGCTTGATGAGGATGTCATCGGCGGCTCGAATGGACCATCGGTGCCCGGCGGCAGGGCGCGCTTCTTGGCCTGGTTTGCCGACTCGTCTGGCGGCGTCAGCGCACTCGGTTGCGCAGATGTGGTCCCCCGGGGCGGTAACGCAGCCGAGGTCGGTCGCGATTGCGAGGCGGTGGCCGAGGGTGCGGAACCGGTCGGCGTCTGGCTGAGCGAGGCGCGCTGCCTCTCGGGGCTGTCGGACCCCGGGCCGTGCGCCGTGTCCGTCTGGAGGTTGATGATCCCCGTGCCGGGCATGTCGGATTCGTCTCCGGGCTGGCCGTCGGTCCGCCGTCGCGGCTTCATGATGCGTTTTGGGGCGCCGCCTGATCCGATTACATCGGGGTAGAGGATTTCCATAAAGTCTTCGTGGTCAAAGGGCCGGCCACGCAGGGCCCTCGAGAGCGGTTCTTTCTGGTGGAGGACAAGGTCAGCACCGGACGAGGTCGGGATCGGGGGCTTCTTGGTGCGCGCGCAGCAACGTCGTACCTCGATGTGCGCCCGCCATGCGTCCTCGGTGGCGGTGACGGTCCTCGTGATGGGACTGTACAGAAACTCGGGATCCTCGCGCAGACCGCGCCAGAGGCGGAAGCGCTTCCTCGCATTATCGCTCTTGTTGATGAGGTGGCTCTTGGCCGGGTAGGCGCCATGGCTCTCCTGCAGTGCCTGGGCAGCGCGCTCCCAGGCCTCGGCCTTGAAGCTGCTGTTCTCGCGCAGGCCCAACTGGACGCTCTCACAGAGGCTGCGGAAGAAGGTGGCCTCGTAGGCGGGTGTCCAGCTGAAGCGCGGGGCGCGGCGGTCGCGGTCGACGCGAGTCGAGCCCTGGCCGTCCGGGCCGAGCATGTCGACGTCGTCCTCGGACATGACGGCGGCGGGGACGCGGACGCGGACGCCGAACGGACGGGCAAGCAAGCAGGGCCGATAGGAAGGTAGGTATTGGATAAGACGGGATGAGGGCCGTTCGGGCGAGCCTCCTGTTTGGGCGAGATCAGCACCTCAGCGACCCTAAGGGAGGGCGCGCCAATGCAGCATGGCCTGGGCTCTGTGTGGGTGTGCGCGCGCGCGCGCGTGCGACTGAGATTCGATGGAGGACAAGGCAGGCCCAAGAACTAGGAAATTACACGGCGCAAGCCAGGCGTGCTTGTGTGAACCTAGGTAGGCGCCGAACGAAAGAGAAAGAGGGAGGGCAGTTTGCAGACCGTCTGGCCCCGATTGCAGACGGACCGCGAGCCTGCAGTCATCAGCGGCCGAAGCAGTAGCAGAGGCAGCAGCGGGCAGTACTAACCAGCCAGACCCGACGCCCGGGCTCTTGGGGGCGGTCCATGCTCGCCAGTGGGGAAGAGTCGAGAACTCTGAGGTGTCACGTGGACCCATTGGACCCTGGGCAGTGACCGGGGCTCGGGCGGCAGACCTGGGAGAATGGGAGAAGAAGTCGGGGTTTGGGGGTTGCAGTGGGGCGCACGGGCGGGAGTCGCCCTCGCGAGCAGCAGCACTCGTACCTTCCATGCAATCTCACACCGACCTTTCTGCGTTTTGGTTGCGTGAACTAACTTATTCCTGTCACCATCCAGTTGCGCGCCAAATGTTGTTTTCCACCTGCCGTCCACTATCCGTCGCGGCATCCGACCCAACGACGGGACCCCTCGTATTCGCGCAAATCCACATCGAAACGTGCGGGACCAGGCAGCATGTCAAGCAAGACCTGGACGGGGAAGCATGGGCTTGCCGACACGTCGCAGATCGATGCTGCGCTGCAGCGCGGGCCGGGGCCGCCTCCCCCATTGTTGGTTGAGCACGCGCGTGCTTCGTCTCAGATCCTGCCAGCATTTGACTTCACGCGGACAGGGGATGCAGCGAGGCGCGAGCGACGCTTCGTTGTGCAGCATTTCCACCCGTGCGCATGCAGGTCGGCGGTTGCGCATGCATACGAAGTATAACTACTCTGTATACCCCATGCACATCGTGGCTGCCACCCGCTGCTGCTAATAAGCTGATCATCTGACATCTGCTGTCAAGGTCATTCTGTTGCCAACGTATAATGCTGCATAATTGTCAGCGTTTGACATTGAGGACAAACACCCACAATGCCTATTTGCACTCTGAGTTGACAGTGTCGGCGTCGAGCCCGCTTCGCCATTCGAAACCTTGTGACGGGTCCATGCTGGGAGTGTCATCTCTACTTTCCCTCATCATTTTTTGCTGGCAAATCACACACTGCGGATGCTGAGCTGGAGCGTGACGCGACACTCTCCACAGCAGTCACCCATGCGAACATTTCCAGCCCTCACTCGCGCCAGCCCCAGGTCATCTTGGTGCAGCCATCCCTCAATTCAGTCGTACTTGCTCCATCCTCCGCAGTCCGGACCTGACAGCCCCCAAGTTCTCACTCATGCAGCGTCACCGCTCAGTTTGGCAACGCCGAAAGCTCCCCGCCTCGAGCATTTTATCAGATCATCAGATAAGATCTTTCATGGGCAGATCACTTGCCGATCCCTCCCCAGTCTGGGCGGTGGATCAGTGACACGCGCCCATTTCAAGCTTCAGGCTGCCACTGGACTCCAGTGAGCCGTGGTACAGCAATAACCGTGTTAACTAACCGTACATATGCTTGCTCATTCGGGCGGCCCTGGCGCGTGCGATCCATGGTAACCGAAGCGAGAGCGGAATGGAATGTTCACCTAGAGCGTCGGGGGTGCAAGGCCGCAGGAATAGTGGCACCGACTTGTTCTCACGACATGCGGACTCCGCTCGGCGAACCGTCGGATATAGGCGTACTTGTATATATCTGACACCGTCTCGCTTGGGGCGCTGCCGCCGCCTGCAACCCGTCCACGACACCCTGTTTCTTTCTCCGAAAATTGTGACACGAATTGTCAAGCCGGGGATGAGACTCTCAAAATGCTGTCGCCCTCTGCATCCAGCGAAAATCTTACGCAAACGACAGACCCTCGACCGAGTGACCCCCTGCTCGGCTTCTCAAACGCGCAGAGGAGGAGGGGTCGATCGCCTGGCCGCACGAGGGTAACCTTTGCGGCCGAAGAACCCAGCGACAGCGATGTCGATGCGACGGGCAATGCATTCGATGAGCTTCAGGCAGGAGTGAGGAGGGTCGAGGCGACCACGACTGTGTGGTCCAAGACCCATCTCTTCGCCGCCTACGCCAAGTGAGCGAATTTCACCTAGCGGTCCATGGTCTGCGGGAGTGCGCTCGCTGATGCCTGCCAGCATTTGGTTCATCTACTTCATCATATCCATAGAGGAAGTTGTCGTTGGGACCATGGAGCCGTTCGTCACGAGCGCGTTCGAAAAGCACTCGCTCACGGCTGCTGTCGAGGTCATGTCGAGCATCATTGGCGGTCTGACCAAGATCCCCATCGCCAAGATCCTCGACACCTGGGGCCGGCCGCAGGGCTTGGCGTTGACGCTGTGCGTTTGGGTCCTGGGGCTCGTCATGATGGCTTCATGCCAAAATGTTGAAATCTTTGCCGCAGCAAAGGTGTTCAGCTCCGTCGGGTAAGTGTTGCTGGCCGCCGAATTTCCGTTGTGGGCGCTCCGTTTACACCCCAGCAGATCCCAAGGCGTGACGTATTGCCTCACCATTTTCATCGCGGACACCTCATCGCTGCTGAATCGCCCGTTGATGCTAGCGTTTGCGTCGTCTCCTTATGTGATCACGACCTGGATCGGCGGCCCCGTGTCCGAAGCCATCTTGAACGGACCCGGCTGGAGATGGGGCTTCGGCATCTGGACCATTGTTACACCCATCGTCGTTTTGCCACTGTCCGCTCTGTTCTTCTGGAACGATAGAAAGGCTGAGAACGCCGGCATTATCGAGCGACGTACCGGCCATATCACGCTCCGGGATATCAGGAAGTATGTGATTGATGTGGACTTGATCGGTGGCCTTATCCTGGCTGGAGGCATGGCCCTCTTCTTGCTGCCGTTCAATATCTGGTCTTACCAAGCCGAGCAATGGCGCTCACCTCTCATCATCGGAATGATCGTTTCTGGCAGCGCACTGATTGTGGCATTTGTTCTCTGGGAAAAGTACCTGGCCCCCGTCAAGTTGGTGCCCTTGAAGCTGCTCATGGATCGCACCGTCTTCTCGGCAGGCATCATGTTTATCTTTGTGTTCGGCCAGTCGTCCATCTGGGGCAGTTTCTTTACTTCGATGCTATACGTTGTATGGGACACGAGCATCACCGAAGCCACCTACATCCATAACACCTATCGCGTCGGCTCGTGCCTAGCCGGCATCATAATCGGCCTCATTGTCCATAGGGTCGGGCGGTATAAGTGGATCGCGGCATACTACTCTATACCGCTGACCATGCTGGGCGTGGGGCTGTTGATCAAGTTCAGACAAGCCTCGGAACCGCTCGGCTACGTGGTGGTATGCCAAATCCTCGTCGCCATCGCCGGCGGGCCGACCGTCCTCGCGGGCGAGATGGCCATGATGGCGCCGTCTGACCACCAGCATGTCGCCGTGCTCATGGCCATCCTCAACCTCTTCTGCAGCGTCGGAAGCGCCATCGGGTCGTCCGTGTCCTCAGCCATCTGGACGGGCACCTTCCGGCGCGAGCTCGTGAAGAACTTGCCCCCCGATGCACCCATTGATGAGATCTATGGTGACCTGGACAAGCAGCTGTCTTACCCCGTTGGGTCGGTCATCCGCAACGGGATCGCGCGGGCCTACTCCGTCTCGCAGCGATACATGCTCATCACCAGCGTCTCCCTGCTCGCCTGTGCATGGGTTTGCACGTGGTTTTGGCGTGACATCAAGCTCAAGCGCGTCAGACAGGTCAAGGGAACGGTGGCATAGGGGCCGGCCGGGGTGTTGGTTTCACGCGATGCGATGCAACGCAGGTCGGTCCGAATAGTGGCATGTTTCGAAAGAAGGACGTTGGCTTCTGCTGGTTGCGGCAGTGAAGGCCCGAGTAATATCGACCAGTATTTGCAGCATCAGCACTGGATGCATCTCATCGCAAACCAATGTATCTCGCACGGGCATCGTATGCAGCAAACTGTCCTATACATGACTTGCACGTGGCCGCACACCAGTGCAGCGTGCGTGCCGTGCGACTTGCCGACTTGTAGCATTAACCCTTTCGCAGCGGCAGGACATGGGTGTTCCCGTTTGGTCTTGGCCGTTCTAGAAGATGCACGGCAAGGACTCTCGTCACACCGTCCGGGGGTGCTTCGGTCATCGCACGCCACAACCCCCTTGGGTGCTGGTGACTAAAGGCCTCTTTGTTACACCTGCGTCTGGGCCATAGTATTCTCGGCTTCCTCCTTCCACTCGTCGCGCCATCGCGTTAGCGGCGGCCGTTCTTTTACAATATCGCCGACTGACCAGAGCATCCTCTTCTTGTCCGTCTCCTCCGACACGTCGTTGTCCGGGCAGATGATGTAGAACTTGTCCTGGGCCATCTTCTTGTATAGGAACCCGGCGACCTGCTGTGCGCTCCACGCGCCCGCGGGCTTGTCTTTACCCGTGATGGCGCCAGTCTGCGTAGCATCACGCGTCAGTCCCAAACAGAACCTGTTCAAGAATGATGACGACCTTGCATGCATCGCGTGAGTTTCAAGTGGAGGGATGATGGTGGACTCACGAGGCCGGTATAGGTCCACCCCGGAACAAGAAGATGGACCGTCGTCTTCTCGGCTCTGAGGTCGAAGCTCAGGTGCTCACAAAGGGTCTTGACAGCGGCTTTGGATGCGTTGTACGCGGGATTTCCCGGTGGGTTCGTGATGCCTTGCTTGCTTCCGGTGATGACGATCGCGGCGGGCTTGGTCTTGGCTGCATCACGCACCACGGGCAGCAGGGTGTTGACTCCGTTGACAACACCAAAAATGTTGGTCTCGAGCGTCTACGTGGCTCCATGTCAACTTGGTCGCCGCACGCGCTTCCGGCGGCAAAACCCCCTTATGCTGCTGAGGGGGTGTTGAGGCGAGCCACATACCTTTCGAAAGTAGTCACCGTCTCCCCACGTCCCTCGCGAGCCGGTGCCCGCGTTGAGGACCAACAGCTCGATGCTACCAAAGGCAGAGACGGCTTTGTCCCTAATGGCATGCCAATAGTCCTCCTTGCTGACGTCGGCGAGGATCGAGGTCACCACCGCCGAGGAACCGTCCGCGCCAGACACGTGCTGCTCGGCCTTGCCCAGCGCATCGGCGTTGCGGTCGACGAGAAGGACGTTCATGCCCTTGTCGTGGCATAGCTTGGCGATGGCGAGTCCGATGCCCGAGGCGCCGCCGGTTACGAGGGCGGTGGACCCGGCGGCGAAAACGTCGGCGGCCGGCATTGCGAGGAGTACTCTTGCTTGGCGATTGTACTTGTGTTTCGTGCTTGACTTCTGTACTGTACTGTACAAAGTACTTACTGTGCCTGTTGTGCAGTTGTACGTACAGTAGTGTTCTAGCTGCTGGACAGAGTTGAAAGACTACGAATGTGTTTCTGGGTTGTGAATGCTGAAATTAATCTGTGACGTCGTCGGTTTGGTGGGGTTTACATGCAATGTCAGACCTTAAGTCCGGCCGAGTCCGTCAAGAATCGATGCCAGCATGAACGACCGGCCGGGACTTCCGACTCTGACATATGGAAACCGAAGCCGAAAACTACGTCAATCGCCTCCGGTGTCAAGTTCTGTTCTACGACACAACCTGCAAAGATCTCTGCTGAGCCTGGTAGGATTGCGGTCCATTCATGGTCCGTCCATGTGCGTGGTGATCTTGCGTGTAAGTGAGCAGGCAGCGTTGCGGGGAAACCACAGGCGGCATGTCGCTCGAGCCACAACCACAGCCACTCTATTGCGGGGAGGGTCGCGGTTCGCGCACCCGGCCGAGTAATAAAGTGCCCATCTGCATGCCTCCGCTCCTCTATTTCGGTGCCGGGGGCCACCAGCCTTCCCCGTGCTCTCCACCACCTGCACCAGGATGCAAGACTGTACCCTGTTCCGTTGCACTTCGATCAGCTTCTACAGCGTCATCGCAAAATGTACATGATGCACACAAAGCTGCGCAGCGCAGAAGAGCACTTGATAAGTCTCACAGGAAGTCTTGAGGCGTGCTAAAGGAATTAGGGTTACATTGAGTGGCCGCGAGGGTACCTCCATAACGGGCATATCACAAGATCACATGCAGTTAGACTCACAAGCCTCTGCCACATGCTCCAGCCAACACACATACACACACGCGCGCGCACACATATCTGTCAAAGTACTGACGCGAACGCAGACTCTTGGCAGGACTGGCTTGGAGTTGTTCTCGAAAGTCGCACAAAGATGGAAACACTTCCCTCCGTGGGCGGTGCAAAATCCAACCACACACAGTTGGTCGGCGATATGAGCGGCGAAATGCCATCTTCCCAAGCCCCCCGTCCAAGCGTAGGGTGGGGTCAGAGCAGTCGCTTCATCGCATCGGGTGCCACCGCCGGAGTGAGCTTTGCCCTTCTCTTCTATGAGCTCCGGCGGCCCGGTCCGATTCGAGCTTGAGGGCAACAAGAGCGCTCATCGCAGAGATGCACTGTCATAATGTTGTAGTGGTGCTCTACTTCGTACTTGGCGAGTCCAATATTACTATCCCATTTCGCTGCAGACCAACAGCACCAAAAAGTGCCACGGCTTTTCCACCCCCAGCCCTGACGGGAACCCAGACTATGGCCAGAAGAGGCTCTATTGCCCGTGCCAGGACGGGGGTGGTAGACATTGCAGCTCATAAAACGGAAACGCAAGCGGCCAATCGTCTCAACCAACCTCACTCACCAACTCTCAAAAAGCAAGCAGCCAGCAAAATGCTAGTCAACAAGTTGTCGCCTGGGGGTACCAGTCCGGTGGGTCCAGCCTGGTGGTGCTCGGCGCTGTCACCAGACACGTTCTGGATTTGAGCCCGTTGGAGAAGACACCAGACCTGAAGCGTGACTGTGCACGATGCCTCCGCACGAGGAAGCCGACTCAGCGCTGGGCTGTCTGCTGCTCCTTCCCTCCTTCCCCCAGCAACTAGCGGATCTCTGCATGTGGGGAAGATCGACGCCCGCCCTGGGCGCCTGCCGGTACTTGGGGCATCATGACCTTTTTGAACTGCCCGCTTTGCTTGCCTCGTCGACCGTACATGTACTTCCGTCATGCCTGATACAGGTGAGACATTTGAAATTTCTTCACCGTGGCCGTTTTCCTCGCCAAGAGAGAAGCTGTCGAACTTTGCCACTCCGCGGCCCTTTCAGCGGTCCTCACCAAGCGCACCCTCTGATCACTCTCAAAGCTGCCTTTCAAGTCTGATTGGACTGGACTGAATGGGCATGGCTTTGCATCCCAAGATTTGGGGCTTCTGGCCTTGACGAGATCGTGCAAACGCCAGTCCAATCGTCTTTCCACGGCCCGTTTGGCCTTCCGGATCCCTCATTTGTAGAAACTCTTGTTGGGTGTTAACCAACCAATCCCGAAACGAGACGCAGCTCCCTACTATATGTCCCAAAAGGCAAGTGTTTAAGTCTGCAACTTAACGCCGACAACTGGCATACCTAGTGTACACCTCCTGCACACCTCTTGACACCACACCACGCCAGATTCCATATTCTAGTGTCTTTCCCCATAACTCTAAAACGTCGACGCACGTGGACTTGGCACCACGACATTCGGCCCTTCGCCCTTCGGTCAGGAGGAGCCACAGTTCCTGCATGCCCGGAGTAGCACTTTCAAGAAAGAGAGCGAGCCATGCCCAACCTTTTTGTTCGGCACTACTGCTGTGCTGCACCCTTCATGCACCCCAGGTCTTGGTCCTGTGGCCGGTCACTTGGGGCGGGCTGGCCTTCCTCGGAGCTGCAGTATGGAGGCCTGCCACAGGCACAAGCTCGAGAAACATGACCCGGATTCCATACCACCGTGATGTCTCCGACGAATGGGTGCTGTGAGACGCTCCGCTTCTGAGCTATCCCGCGGGAACTTGAGTTAGAGTGCGTAGACGGAGTTAAGGGCCTGTGCTCTGGTAGAGCTTGCACCCCCGGCACCACGCGGTCATCCGCTTTGTTGGGTCACCATGTCACCTCCTTGGTAACCTCTCTGTCTCTTTCAGACAGCGCATATAAATATGAAAGAACATCCCCCATCATCTGGTGATGCCCCCACCGAGACAAGTTCCTTTTCAATAGCCCGGCTTTGGGTTGCAGTTTTGCAGACGTTGTCTTCTCTGTATATATTAAACCTGGTACATATCTGCAAACATGGTTCAGTTCAACTTTGTGGCCCTGTTTGCTTTGGCCTCGTCTGCCCACGCGTGGGGCGGCGTCAACTATGGCGGTTTCAGGATGCTATGGCAAGAAACTTTTGATGGAGGTTCTGGGTCGCGCCCAAACGGCGGAAACTGGAATACCATTATGGGCGACCTCGGATACAACGGCGAACTCCAGACCTACACCGACAGCAACAGGAACAGCCAGCTGAGTGGCGGCGCCACCCTGCAAATCGTTCCCTGGCGCGACGGGAGCAAGAAGAACGGCTGGTCGTCTGCTCGCCTGGAGAGCAGGTACACCTTTGCGCCCGAGAACTGGAAGCTCACCCGCGCCGAGGCCCAGATCCGCTTCGGGGGCAACAGCGTCAACAACAAGCAGGGCATCTGGCCCGCATTCTGGATGCTCGGCGACTCCGTCCGCCACGGCACGCCCTGGCCACAGTGCGGCGAGCTCGACATCGTGGAGACGGTCAACGGACGGCTCACGGGCTACGGGACGATGCACTGCGACGTGTTCCCGGGCGGCATCTGCAACGAGGGCACCGGCCTGGGTGCGAGCATCGGCTTCCCCAACCAGGACTGGCATACCTGGCGCATCGAGATTGACAGGCGGCCGCAGACCTGGGAGGGCGAGACCGTCACCTGGTTTTTGGACGGTCAGCAGTACCACCAAATCTCGGGCGGCCGCATCGGGAACCATGACGTCTGGCGGTCCGTCGCGCAGAGCCCCCTGTTTTTCATCCTGAACGTCGCTGTCGGCGGCGCCTGGGTAAGTTTCCCAACATCAATCTCTCATCATTGACCTCCAAAGTGATCCGAAACATGCTAACGCCCTAAAAGCCTGGTTATCCCAACGGCGGTACTCAGGACGGCTTCGGAAGTATGATGGAGGTTGCCTACGTCGCCGTCTACTCTACTTGAGATGGCGTTGGCGACGCCTCCCTGCCTGGAGTTGGCCACCAGTCGTGCGTGGCGCGGGGCCCCCTTCACTTCTCGTACATATCAGTCGCTTCCAATTGAACATAGCCACCCTCGTATATAGGCACAGAGATGGACGTATCTAAAGTTGTACATAGGCACTATCGTTAAAATGTATATAGCAAGCGTTTGTCTTTCGAATCTGGTGTCAGCAAGTAGCTAGGCGAAAAGACTGGGAGTGATCTCCGCGCTGGGTCACCGACACCAGCACAAACACATTGTTCATCTAAGCGCAGGGATCTAGTCTATACATGTAGGCGTTGCACTCCCACTAAGCGCCGATAGCTTTGTCAATGGCTGCCGCTAACTGGTCCATTTCCCCCTTGTTCTTCTCCTGGAGGTCGTACACCGTGCGGAGCTCGTCCACCATGAAGTCTTTCAAGGGTGCCCGCTTGGCGGCCTGGTAGTCGTACACGGCAATGTCTTCAAAGCACCTCGCTGCAATTCTTTTGTGCTGTTCCGAGAGGATCACGGCCTCGAGGATGACGCTATCGGCACCGTAGTCTGGCTTGACCGCCAGTTTGTGGATGACCGTGACTTGGTCCGGGTAGGTGATGGGCTGTTTAAATGATGAGTTGGTGTCAGACTCCAAGTTACCTCACGGGCTCGTCAAGTCACCTACCAGCTTGTAGTCGGTCTTGATACTTCGGAGGATCAATCCAATGCTCCTCGGCGTCATGAGTTCATCCCATTGTTGTCGCTGAGCCGGTTCTGCCGTGGCAGCGTAGCTCGTGACCCAGTTCACGCGGGCAGACTCAGCGTATCGGTTGTAGATGACGTTGTTTACGTGGCCTATTCGCTCTTGGTTGGCTTGATCATGATGGTGTGTCTTCTCGTCGTGGTGACTTACCCTGCCAGCTGTCAGTGTCATTGGCCGTTTTCAACGTGTCATGCAACGCTGTCTCAAACCTACCATGACATCCTAAAGTCCCAGGCGAACGCATCGCTCTCGTTAGCTAGTGCTCGTGTTGCGATTGTACTTTGGGTTTTGTTGCCCACCATGTCTCCCCAAGCCACCGAGTGCTTGTCCAGACCGCGCCATCTGGGCTCAGTCAGGAAACCCTCGCGACCAGCAAGCAAGTCCACCCATTGTCTGTCCAGACGATCCAATTGCTCCCGCAGCGGAGCGGCATCATTCTCACTCTGAGCTCGAGAGAGGCTCTGCTTTATGCGACTCCTCAGGTCGCCCAGCCATCGCGGGTTGAGCACCGCCGACTTCGGCTCCGACTCAACCGAGTCTCGATTTGGATTTCGGGCGGCTGCAGCGCTGGACAGATGACGTCGTGAGGGACAAGGCGCAATTTGAGGGAGCGCAGCGGCCCTCAATTGAGAACGCCGAAACGCCTGTTGTAATACCGATCGCATATTTCCCGATGTGCACGTCCTTGACCACGAGAAGTTCAATCCGAGGTCATCAGTCGGCTCTTAAAGTTAACACAGAGAAGGCGCCCTTCGGTTCAACTCGGCATTGGTGAACTCGGCTCCTTAGTCATCGGCCAAGCCCGCTACCCTATACCATTTGATACCAATTTGAATTGGCCACTGAAGAGACAATAAATATTGTTCTCGTAGTTAGCAAACTTTTGAGACGCAAAGACACTGTTTTAGTTGGAATTGAAATGAAGTCCCGGGCATTCAGGTAGTCAAATCGTGCGTTACGGTGCAAATAGGGGCTCCAGATGGCTAAACTCGTGGCTCCACACGCAGTGAATGTACGAAGTACATACCGGACCAGACCGTGAGCATCATGTTTCCAAAGCGATCCGACACATGCACACCTTCCAATTTTGTAAGGCTGCTTCCCAGCGACAAGACAAGAGGGATGGTTGCGCTCAACTATGCAGCCTGCGAGTAAGCCTCCTTCAGAGCCTCGTCCAGTTCTGTCCGCCCATGCACGACGTTCACATTGCTATAGTCGACCTTATCGGCCGCCATGACACCGCCCTCAAGGAAGCTCATAGACATCTCGACCCAGTCGCCAACACTGTCCGGCGGAAAAACTTGTGAGTAGAAGCCGTGCAGCTCGCTCTTCTCGACGGGCTTCACCGCGACCTGCTTGCCCATTGCCCTGGAGAAGGCGGCTTGAGCGTCCAGAGGCGTGTACTGCCGCGGCCCGTGCAGCTCGAAAATGTACGGCTTCGAGGGCGGCGGAGAGGCTTCACGGAGAAGCTCGGCGGCCAGCGTCGACCCGATGTCCGCGACGGCCACCATGGGAAGTTTCCAGTCGAGGGGCGTGATAGTGGAGAAGATGAATGGCTCTGGTGCCTTGAGCGTCTCCATCCCCATGGTCCAGTTCTCCATAAAGTAGGCGCAGCGGACAAACGTAATGGCCGGGACGTTTGTTGTGGCGAGTACTCGCTCCGCCGCGTTGTTTGTCTTGATCTCACCCTGCGGCGTGTTAGTATCTCTCTCTGTTCGTGCTGCGCGCGACGCCCGAGCTGTCAGGGAGACGTGGAGCGGGTGGTGACTAGGGGGCGGGAAGTGGTGTTCTTTTTTTTTCACTGACCACGCCCTCACTCAACTGCGCCCCGACGCTGCTCAGGAGCACGAGCCGCTGGACGCTGCCCGCAGCTTCAACGGCGTCTTTGACATTCTTGGAGACCTCCTCGGCGCGTTTCACAATGTCGCCGCCGTCGAACGCCGGCGGCGTAATGGTCAGCACGGCGTCCGACCCCGTAAAGTCGAGCGTCGTGGGGTCCGAGACGTCGCCCTGGAGCGCATGGAAGTTGGGCTTCTCGGCAAACTCCTTGGGCACCTTGGCGAGGTTGCGGTACAGGGCGTGGATGTCCACCGAGCCGGGTGGTGCCTGGGCCAGCAGCGAGCGGATCACAGCCGCCGCGGTCCGGGTGCTGGCTGGCGCAATCGTGACGTGCATTGCGGCGAGGCGCTGTTCAATGATGCGCTTGTTGGCCGGTCGGTTTCCCTGTGTTGTATGTACGCCTGCCTTGAATTGCTCACCTCTACAAGGGATGTATGTATGTTGGTGCAGGAGGTGCAGATAACACGACGGTTTGTGTGAGCAATGATCAACCGATCGAGTGAGTCCTGCGACCCCGGCCCTTTTGCCTTAAATAATTGCCCAGACAAGCTGCAGGTCGTATTTCGTACAATTTAGTATCGAACGTTGAAAGGCAGTGGATGTCGCCCGCTTCAGCTACGAGCGCGCGGCGCCGCCACGGCTTGGCTTCACTACCAAGCCGTTCACAATCCGCACTCGACAGTTAGGCGCGTAAACTACGGGGGCCTTGGCGAGGTGTCATGTTGCTGGCCACAGAGTTTGGGGTTAACGTTGGTGGGGATCGTCGTGAACGGCCTCCCGCGACGTCATAAAGACCGGCACAGTAGCCGGATGATAGGTGGGGGGCCTCGGAGACATTCACTACGACGTAGACTATCCTTGCCCCATTCAATCTGCATGCTGAGCCACGTCTCCGATCAGGCATGGCCATTGCTTCGCCCAACATGAAGACAGTTCAAAAGCTATTCGACGGAAATCTCGGGTATTCATTGTATGTCACTCGCCTTGGCACGTAATATCGTACATGTGCATTATCCAACTCGTATCCCCAACCACACATGCAGCCCGACTCCAGTCTCAGAAGCAGTAAGAATGACACAATGCCCCAATGCCATATAAATGCTTAGGTATCCAACAACAAAAATGTTCAAATTTTTTTCAACGGAAAAATGACAGCCGGAATACACAGCCTGCCCTCTTGGTGGCGATCACTTCTTCGCCAGGTTGGCCATGCTTGGCCGCCGGCTGGCCGACGGCGTGCCCCGGGGGGTTTGCCGGGGAGTGACGCGAGACTCGCCGAAGAAGCGGTGCTGCTGGCTGTATCGTCTCGCGTAGTCGGGGCGGGCACCCGAAGCAGACGCTTGAGAGCCTAGCAAAAGAGTTAGTTTGGACTTGGATGTGCTTGCGAATGGCGGCAACGTACCTCGGCGCTCGTCTGGGTCGTACGGGATGCTTCCGCGGCGTCCTTCGTTGAGCTGAGTCTGACGCTGGTCGGCGAGCCTCTGCGCAAAGGGTGAACGGTGGCGAAGCACAGGGCCCTTCCAATAGATGATGTAGACAGCGACGACCAGCACGAAGGAAATGCAGAACAGGATCGTACTTGCGTACTCGAGGTTCTTGCCGCTCGAGGCGCCGATATTCGTGAAGAATGGAACCGCAGGGATGGTCAAGACACCAGCAAGGAAGTCACGAGCCCAGCCGTTGCCACCCGTCGCCGACGCAGAGTAGGGCCCGTAGGCGCAGATCATGTAGTCGATGGTGGCCATGTAGATGGCGTAGTTGGCAATACCGACAATGGCGACAAATATCATAGAGCCGATCCAGTGGATGGGCGGACCCTGGATGGTCCACGCAAAGCCGATGAGGCCAATCGGCAAGCAGGGAGCGGTATAAAGCAGGAACCAGAGGCGCGACTCGTATTGGGCACGCTCGTCGTTAGGCTTGGCTGCGCGCTCTTTGATGTTGCGCTTGATCGCCGGGATGAAGAGCAACCAAGCAATGACGTAGCCAATACCGATGGGGATGAAGCTGAGGCCAATCTCAATGGTGGTGAAGTGCCACTGCTTGTAGACGAGCGCAAAGGACTGAATGAACATGAAGATGAGGGCGTCGGAGAAACCGGAGAGCAGCGAGAGAACCAGCACGATGGGCTCGGTGAGGAACATCTTGAAGGGCCGAATCCAGGTGGTGATGATTTCTTGGGCGGAGAAGCGATCGCGGAAGGGAACCAGTTCATCGGGGCCCCAGATGTTGGCACTGGGGTTCTCCTTTCTCCGGCGCTTGGCGATGCGGTTCATCATGATGGTGGTACGGGTCTCGGGAACGGTGAGGAAGTGGACGATTTGAACAAAGCCGCCGAGGATGAGCTGCACCCAAATGGACCATCTAAAGCGTCGCCGCCTTTAGCAATTTGAAAACCTAGAGTGATTAGGGGGTGACCACATACCTCCAGTCCAGATACTCCTCTGTAAAGCCTCCGATGATGGGCCCCAAAACGGAGCCTCCAACGGAAGAGAAAACGACGTAGGCAACGGCGTACTGCTGAACGTCCGCTTCCCACAGGTCGGCGATCATGCCTAGCGTGACGGAACCGCCAGCCGACGAGAGACCGCCGAGCGCGCGGCCGACCATGATGGAGGCAAAGTTGGGCGCAAGCGCGACAGGGAGCTGCCAGATGTTGACGAGGAACAGCGAGAGCTGCAAGACGGGCCACCGACCAAACTCCTCGGACCAGGGGGCCCACAGCTCACAGCCAAAGGCGTAGAGCACCAGGAAGATCATGGCACCGCATCGGGCGGCCTGGTCGCTGACGCCAAACTCCTCGACGATGCCGGGGATGGCGTTGGAGTAGAGGGACGTGTTGAAGTTCATGGACACCTGGACCCAGAAGATGACGGTCAAGATGTACCACTTCTTCCACGTGGGGAAGCTGTAGCCCAGCTCCTCGTAGCAGTCGTCTTCCGTGATCTCGTACTTGTCAAAGGTGCCGACCTTTTCCATTTGCGCGCCGCCGGGCGTGTTCTCGGCCGAGTCGGAGCCGCTGCCGGTGGCGCCGCCGCCATGATGGAGGCCCGTGGCGTCGTTGTTGTTGGCGCTGGGGTTCTCGTTGCTGTGCGATGCCTTGAGCATCTCGTTGGCGAGGTCCAGGTCCCGCTGGTTGATGACCTGCGGGGGGTCCTCGGAGAAGTGCGTGGCCGGCATCCTGGTGTGCTGGGACGCTTCACCGCGTGTAAGAGGGACCAAGCAAGCAGGCTTGTTGTCTTGGGAAGGGGGGGGGGGGGGACCCTTCTTGGTTCTACGGCGGCGGGAAGGGGCACGCGAGGATCTGATGGAAGGAGAACAGGAGAAGGAGCACAACATGATGGGAGGGGAAATAGGGGACCAGCATGCTTTTGTATCTTGCCTACATGCTACTACCTTGTTAGCATACACATACCCCCACGACCGTCAATGGAGCGTGAGTGCGCACACTTGCTCTCCTGTCCTCGTCCGTGAACGTGGGAATTGCCCCAAACCCCCCCCGAACCGGCGGAATTGTCCATCCTTTCCCTCCCTCCAATCCGCCATGCGCGCGGACGGAGAGCGAGGCCCACTTGGAGCGCCTGGAGAGGCGTGCGGCCACCGGTCGCATCCACCGGGGGCACTGACATCACTCACACCCCAGTGTCATGATGGATGGATGCGCCGTCTCCTCGCTCTCGGTGCAACCGAAAGCAAAAGGCAGGCACACACCCACGCGCGCACGCACGCACACGTCTCGTCTCTGGCTGGCTGGCTGGCTGGGGCTGGCTGGCTGCCCACGGGGAAGAGGCGAGGAGGGGATTCAAGGATTGTCCTGTCTGGAGTATCCCTAGCAACGATCGCCGGTGTTGGGCCTTGACCCCCCCCCTTTGTCCATGTCTCTGATGGCGGCGTCTGAGACAGACGACCAGCAGTTCGCCGCAATCCACTGCCACACGCACACCCACGCAACCGTTTTCATCGCGGCGGCCGGCCCAGATGCCAGGCCCAGCCAGGCCCAGCCAGCGTCCCCGGCGGAACCGACACAGACTTGACAGAGAACCCCACCGCGACCGGCGCATGTGTGGAGGGGTCGTGAGACGCCTTCAGGAATCGTGCCCTGGATGCGTGCTGTCTTGGAATGGACAAAGTCCATGTTTCTGGCGCTGTCCCCTGACGGCCTTTGCCCATTTCGGCCTCGGGTCTGGACCCGTCGGTCGCTTTGTGTCGCTGCGGACAAAGACGAGCAGGGAAAGAAAACATTTTCCGCATGTTTACGAAAGTGGTCCGCCCTGCTCGAACCGAACGGCATGGTCACGGACGCTGGCCGCGCCTCGGGGCGAGAGGACAGAGAGGGCTTGCTTCAGAGGGGCAACTCACGATGCTCATCGTGCTCAGCGCCCCCCATCCCCCAACGGAGGCGCCGGCAGGCAGGGGCCAACGGCGGGGACGAGCGGCGGCGGACCGCAGCGACGACGACGACGACGACGACGTCGACATCGATGTCATCGTTCGGCCGGAACACGGCACTTACTGCCAGCCGCAAGCCAAGAAAATCGCATCTTCGATCGGACGGGAGGCGAGGACGCCACTTGGCCCCAGGCCCCTGCGCGCGCAGCCAATTGCGAGCCTGCCGCAGGATGCGCCACGCCCGGTATTTGCAAGGACTTGCCCTGAGAGAGCTGCTGCTTCAACTACCAAGTTAGTGTATTTTGGCCCGGGGATGCCTGTAATCCTTCTGCCTGCGGCGGGTCGATGGGGCGGGCTCATGTGCGATGACGCACGCGGCAGGACTTGTTGCTCCGTCGCGCCCAATTGTCATGAAGACGATGGAGCTCTCTCTCGGTCAGCTCACCGGCTCCATCTTTCCCTTCCATCGACGAGACGAGGCCACAAACTTCTGCTCACCTAGGTGGCCCGACAATTGGCTTGCAAGGCTTGTTCGTTGGTTGGTTCCGTTCCCCATCGTAGGCAAAGGCCGCTAGAACGGGAATGGCTACATTGTGACCCCGTACGCACTGGAGAGGAGAGAGTCCCATGGGGAATTTGCAGCATGCTCCCAACTCAAAATTTTTCTCTCGTTGGCATTCCCACTAATACCCTCGGCCGTCTTTGTTAGTCTTGCATCATGGGCAAAAAAAAAAAAAAAAACTCGTTTGTTGCTGCGCAGAAGTGCCACCGCCGCGGGTCTGTTCCGCGCCTCTTCTAGCACCGTGACAGGAGTCGACGCAGCTTCGACGCTCGGAATGCATCAATTCATGGCTGCCTAACATCGCGTCCCGGGGGGACGCTTGGGTTGAGACGCAGAGGCAGCGCATTTGCGATATCGTTTCATCACCGCACAGGTCTCGAGAGCGACCTTCCTCATATCTACAGAGTCATTTGATGCTGCGGTCTGGTAGTAGGATCCCTAAATATTCACTCGTTCACACGATACCATGTTCTCGTTCCACGGCGCTTCATCGGCGGGCGACGTTTTTGCTGCGCCCACGGCTGTGTCCCTTCGGTCCGCATGGTCAGCTAAAGGGTGAGAGACGCCGGTGGTAGTGCAGGATGGATGCCTGCCCCCCCCCCCCCTCCCCCCTGACTAGACAGACACCAGTTCTGTCGTGCTAGCCAAGCGTCACACGAATGGCAGATACTGCTTGTCACGAGTTCGAGTTACGTACGAGAGCGGCAATGTATGTATTCCGTACGTCGTGCCTGCTACGTGGAGGGTGGCGTTGCCTAGGTGCCGTGCGCGCTGTGCGTACGTACATACATAGTTCACGATGATGATGCCGACCCCCCCCCCGGGCCGTGGCCGCAGCAAGCCACTGCCGCCGGGTGATCCGCCGCCACGTCGCGCGTCGTCAACCTGGCCGCCCGCCCGTTGCAGATTCACTGCTATTACTGCTAGTAGCGGACGGGTGGGGCGAGTTGCCGGCAGACAAAGTGCAGGGCAGCAGGCCGGCAGGGCCAAGCATGCCAAGTAAGGAGCTCGCCCGCCCTCGGGCAGGCCAGGACCGCCTTGGGATCCATGCCCAGGTGTTGTGGGTCGAAAACGACCGCCCGACGGGAGGCGCCGTCTTGGAAGCCAAGCCCGTGACAGGCGCAGGGAAGTGCCAGGCTGCTGGCCAAGCTCAGTCAAGTTGAAAGTGCAGACGCTCTCTATTTGGAGCCATGGACTGCGAAGACTGTGATCAAGTCCCATAAAAGCTAACATCGCCGCCGATTTCAGTTGCACGGCGTCCGGGGCGACGCCAGCTGCTAGGGACATGCACCCTGGCCATCTGAATGACATGTGCCACTTTGCCCGCCGGAAATGGAAATTTGGCCATCTAGAAGCATCGAATGTTTTCGTTGACATGCGTGTCTAGGACGTGCTTCAAGCTTTGCGAGCATCGTACGGAATACACAGCGTCAAGTGCCGTGCGCGTATAGAAGTGAGCATGGCGTTGCGTTACGTTAGGCATCAGCATGCAGAGAGGCCGAAACTGTCGCAACTTGGTGTCTACACTACTTCTGAACACAATGAAGCTCACCGCTGTAGGTGGCCCGAGCGGAGGTAGCAGTGGTTCAGGACATGGAAGGACCCTGCGGCCGCCATAACATGATGTATATAGACGCTTCATAGGAGCCTTCTTTTCCGTTTGAAGGCTCTAGAGAGTAATCTGGGGAGTTTCTATGCTGCCTACTATAAACCATCCATTGACAGTCTCGGCTCGTTTCTGTCGAACCCTCGATGCACTCGTTGCCCCTCGCGTTCCAAATATGGCCGCTATGGAGCCTTCCGCTTTATCCGTGTCTCTCCCACTGATGCGAATCATGTGAGTCAGTGCATGCGACATTTGAGACCGCGATTCGGGCGCCACGCAGGTCCGACACGGCTTTTCGGCCCACAAATATGGTCAGGAATTGCGAGACGAGTGCAACGAGCAACAGCCCAACGCGATCCCTAGTCGGTGTGGTGAGCTTGCACGATATGAAAGGCTCTGAGCCGTCGCCGTAATTGAGATGTGCCCGAGTAGCGTGGCATGAAGAGGAGCGAGCTGAGCGAGAGACACCATGAGCCGAACGGGACTCACGAATGCCAGTCAGCGACAGGAATGTAAACGCTCTGGGGAGTCAAAACGATCATTCGTACTCGAAACCAGGGCCTCGGCAGCTTTGCTGTACTGACACAACAGGGCATCGGCCTTGGTGCCGTCGACCAGATTGCGGTAAGTGGAAAAGGGGAGAGTATAGTAACGTCAATTAATAAGGTTTTGAGATGCTACCTGAATGTAAAATACGGATTATATACGTTCAAAACCTGACAACCACGTCGCGCGAGACTGACGAACCCGCTAGACCAGCCGTCGGTAAGTCGACCGCCACCTTCACCGGCGTCACCGTCCCATGCGTCACCGCAATCGAGAAAGACATCGAGCTAAGTTTCTGCGTCGGATCGGATAGGGTGACGCGCAGCTTCATTGCCTTCTTGTGCTTGCCGTTGCAAATGGGTCTAAATAGGTACGCGCCCGGCTGCTCAGAGGTAACGGTGATGGACCCCGACCTGGCCCAGCCAATCTTGGCCAGGTCGACCGTTATGGACTTTTCACCACCGGGCCAGAAGACGAGGCTCAACTTGCTGGACCCGGCCGCGCCGCTGACCCCCGGGCCCAAGATTGGGCTGATGGAAGGCTTCCTTGCTTCCTTGGCGAGCTTGCTGCGGCTCGTCGCGGGGAACATGGCGTATGTGAACGAGTCTTCTCTGATGGTAGTGTAGCCAGAGAAAATGGGCACCGTCGTCACACCGACGGTCGATGTAGAGATCTCAGTCCAGTTGCCGGTCCGGTCGCCCTGGGCCAAGGTCAGGTCGAAGTCCTCACCGTAGGCCGCGTACCCGTTGCCCCCATAAAAGAGAGTCCTGCCCTTGATCTGGAGGCCTTTGCTCGTATCCACTGCCTCATCGTTGACCCAAACCTTGTTCGAATCGGCCACGGCGCGGTTATCCAGCACGGTGATGATGGGCGCTTTACCACTAGACTTGATATCCGAGGTGACGACGAGGACCGAGTCATCAGAGTAAAACCACGCTTTCCTGTACGAAAAGCTCGCATCAAGAGGATCAACGTAGTCCTCAACAGAGGTGCCGACTTTTCCATCGCTCACGACGCCGACAAAGTCCTTCTTTCCGCTGTTGCCAGCATTGCCGCTAGCGAGCTTAGGGATGTTGAGCTGCGTGGTGGTGCCGGGGACCAGGTTCCAGTCCCAGGCAGCCATGATGTCCTTGTACTCGTTGCCTGTGACATACGAGAAGAGGGTCCCTTGTCCGAGGTGAAAGGCGTACGGATTTGCGCCATTGACGGACTCCGAGTTGGTCGATCGGACGGAAAGCATCTTGTTAGTAAGGATGAAAGAGTCGCGGCGATGAACCTGCGATGCCTGGTCAGCATTGGCAACCACAAGGCGAAACGAAAGGGTGAATAGTGCCATATAATCACTGGCCCAGAAGCCCTTGTTGCCGACAAGCTTCTCGGTGCCATTGGACTGCAATCGCCTAATCGTGTCGCTCAAGTCATTGGCGCCAGTAAAGTCTTTTGTCGCGGCAGCGAGCTTCGAGGTGTTGAAGTTGATGTCGGCACTGGCCTGCCTATCCACAACCGGGAAGGCTACGAACCGTCCGATTGCATTCTGCGTGTGCATTAGCTCACAGCCGCGCCCGGGCAAAGTCACGAAGGCTCACAAAGTCCCAGTGCTCTCTTCGAGTCTCGTAATCGGTGAAGATCATCCATTCGTTGCCCCTGGCTTGGGCGGCAATAGCGCTTCGCGTGTCATCCGGAGCCGCAAAGGACGTTCCGATGGCTGCGCTCTGGAGAGCAATGAAGACGTTGAACTATGCGATGTAAGCCAAGAGCTCACGGCTGCTGGACGCCGTGGGCGCCTGGCGACTCACAAAGTCCTTGCCGTAGTTGCCGTTGTACAAGATTCCGACATGCTGTAGGAACGTGCCATCACGGTGGGTTCCATCTTGCTTAGGAGTGTCCGCAAAGGTCATGGTCTTCATGGTCCTCGAGTATGCATCGGCGAGCATCGTTGCGTTGTTTGTGTAGAGGGCCAGGTTGACCGAGTTTTGCATAACGAGTACGACCTGCCGCCGCGTGAGCTATTGAACTGTTCGATGTTTCTGGGCTATTGGGTCTTCGGGGACGTCTCACGTTTGCCGCGGTTAGCTTTCCACCGGTGCCGTAGCTCCCGTCTCTCAGGTCATATGAGCGGCGCGGGATGCGAGCACAGCCAGCACGCTGTGAGGCGGTGAGGTTTGCGTCCTTGAGCAGCAGACACGCAGTGGAGCAGAGCTGCGGGATCAGAATCGCTTGGCCATACCAGTTCTATAGCCGTGTCAGCGTAACGTCTTTCAGGCAGACGTCGACTATTGATGCCGGCCTCACAGTGTTCCAAAGACCAGGAGTGCCGCACGGGCAACCGGCATTTCTGGGCCCTGCAGTTAGCCCACAACTGATGCCTTCCCCGGGATCGCGACTCGGAGCGTGACTGTGATACTAACCCGCCGTTCCCCATGCAGTCCACAGGCTCGTAGTCGTTTTCAAACCAGTAGTCTAAGCCCTTGGAGATGGCAGACATGAGGTCCTTGCTGCCCTTCCAAGTTGCGGGGATGGACGGATTTGCGCCGCTCCATGCAGCCGCAAAGGTAATGACTCGGTTCCAGTGCTCTTGGATGGGCCAGTTGGCGCGCTCTAGGGTTCACCATACCGTCAGCCTGCGGGATTGTTGCACACCTCTTCAGAGCTTGCGTTTGTAACATTTCCGTGGGCCTCTATCGTGGGATACTTACGAGCGGCGCATCCCGAGAGGTAATTGACATCGCTCCAGGTTCCGTCAGTTTTCTGAGCAGCCAGCCACTTGTCAATGCTCGCGATCAATGGCGGATCAGGGAACTGGGCGACGTTAGCGAGCTGCCTCTGGGCAACGAGGGCGACCTCATCGTCCAGGCTTGTGGCTCTTGCCACCGGGAATAGCAAGCCGGTGCCAATGAGGTGCAGATAGTTCAAGATGGATGTTCTCATCTTGATGCTGGCCGTTCGCAGAACCCGCGATAACGCCCTACATCAGCAATTTGCCAGGCGTTTGCAAGAGTCCTCAGCCGCGTTTTGTACTCCCCGGGTCCAGTCCCGCGTCCCGACAACAATTCTTCACTGCTGAAGACGCAAACTGCACGTCGGAAACCGCACCATTGGTGGACAATTTTGACAGAGGCGACGATTGGCGGACAATTGAAGCAGGACATCTGCGAGAACCAAAAGGGGTGGCTCAAGAACCCCTGCCTTGTTACCCCAGACTCCCCGCAGGCCGTGGCGTCTGGAGCCGAGCGCCCCAGTTGGCTTTTCGCTCCCTCTCCGCACCACTAGTTCATATATGGCGTCTTGGAGCTTCTCGCAGAGGCGATGAGGGACGTGGACAATGCCCGGCCGACGGCTCTACGGCACGTCACTGATGGAGGGTCATTGAGGCTAATGAATTGGTTCGTGAGCCGTGCTCGGCTATTGAAAGTGCTCAAGGCTCTCATGTCATTGTCAATTCTTACATGAGACAATTGGCTGGCGCACCTTCAATTCAATCTGGGGTAGAGAGCCATGTGCCATACTTTGGCGCTCGCAGCAAAGAACATGGTCCCTCGGTGCCCATACAAATTTACTACAGACGGCCGTTCATAAGAAGCACCAGAACAATTATTGTCATCAACAAACAGGGCAACTATCATCCAGGGCTGGCCATCTGCTGCAGCTATTCGCGGGGTGCCGCTACTCAGCGATGGGGCACGAACCCAGAGCCCGGTTCTTGACCCTCTCCGCCTCGACAGAAACGTCAAACTCGAAAATGTCCATCGGCAAGCCCAGCGTCGTGCACGCGTTTGGAATGTCTACAATGCCGGCAATCGACCCTCGGATGGGCGCACAAGATAGCAGCAGGTATATCTGCTCACCAGAGTAGCCTGCTCACCAAGTCAGCGTTCGCCGCTGCAATTCCTCCATGTCCTGCGCATGCATAGAGGAAGATACGGTGGCCATGACGCGATAAAGAGGGTAGATATGCTCACCAAACTGCTTCAGATACTCAATGGTGCGCAGGCACGCCTGGCGGTACGCCACAGTCGCGTCGAGAAAGTGCTGCTTGCCCGATTCGTCGACGGAAAAGCCCTCAAAGGTGAGGTATCGCGAGGGACCGAACTGCTGAGCGACGTCTCCGGGCCTGAAGACGGGGCTGCTAATGGCCCGCTCCTTCATGCCGTTCTTGATGAGGTCGAACTTGATGGTGATGACGCCAGCCTGGTTATGTGCGAACTGGAATCAGCCGTCCGCCCAATACACGTATAGTAGAGTAGTCTACCCCCAGCAGCGGCTGATGATAAAGGGGGAAGGGGACTCACCATTTCGATGGCACCACAGAAACTAATCTCGCCATCGCCCTGGCTAAAGTGCAAGTCTCCCACGGAAAACTTGGCCCCGGCAACGTGCACGGGGAGATACGTCGTCGACCCCCTCGAGATGACATTCACATCGCAGTTCCCGCCATGCTCCGGCCGTCCAGGGATCGTCCTCGCGCCCTCGCGCGCAATCTTGTCCCTGAGCTCCCCCGTCGCGTTGCCAGCGTGGGCATTCGTCTGCAGCGGCGGCTGCGCGACAATCTGACCCGGGTGCGTCTGCGCACACGCCGAGATGAGCTCGCCCTCGCGCCTGTTCCACGTCTGCAGCAGCTCGGCCGACGGCGCGCAGCCCAGGATCCCCGGGTGGATCAGCCCCGCGAAGCGCACGCCGGGGATGTGCCTGCTGCTGCAGTAGATGCCGTCAAAGTCCCAGATGGCCTTGCACGCCTTGGGGTAGTGCCGGTCGAGGAAGCCGCCGCCATTCTCGCACGCGAAGACGCCCGTGAACCCCCACGGCGAGTGCTCAAACGGCTGCACGTCGGTGATGTTGACCACCAGCAGGTCCCCGGGCTCGCTCCCCTCGACGTCAAAGGGGCCGGTCAGGTAGTGAATCCGCGTGAGGTCGACGTTCTTCACGTCGTCGGCGCTGTCGTTGTTGCCGATTTGCCCACCGGTCCAGTCCAGGCATTCGATCTTGACTGTTTCGCCGGGCTTTACAGACGCGATTGAGGGGACTGTGTTGTGAACGCCGTTGGTCAGCCGCTCTCCTCAATTGAGGCAGGGGTCTTGCTGTTGACCAACTCACTGTCTGGGTGCCAACGGTTATGGAGATTTGGCTGCTCGGAAGCTGGAACATCAAGCGACACCGACTGGATAGTGCGAATCTTCCCGGGCATATCGACAGCTTGAAATTTTGTTACGAATTTCGGACTCTTGTAATCTCAGTTCTCTGGCTGTGTCTGTGTAGTTTGCATCGCAGAGAGGGCGTCGCAGACGAACAGACGCCCGCTCCATCATTGAAGTATCTACCCCGCAATCCTCTGACACGGCATGCTCCATCCTTATCACGATGTGCCTGGACGCAGCTCCTAGGCTGGCAGGTCGGGGTTCGGGATGTGCGCCCAGAAATCTGCTCATTGGCTCCCGCTCGAGTTGAACTGAGGGGAAATGTGTGAAGTTCAAGCTTCGCCAACAGTCAAAGCGGCAGTTGCCAAGCTGGGACGAGCTAAACAGCCACAGATACGCGAGCACGAGCGGGGGAGTTGAGTGTGTTATTGCGTGGCTTTCCACGAAGCATCCAACAAGTACACAAAACAAAGCGGGGGAGTTTTCCTGTTTTGCTGTGGCCGCCTCGCCTCTCGCATGTGGCAAGCCATGCATGAATACACCAGACAGACCCAAGCTCATGCATCACTTTTCCAGCACCCTGGCTCTGTCCTCCGCAAACCCGGTCCAGAGCCCGGCAGACCCAAATGGGTCAACTTCCTTGTATCCGAGCAACTTCTTGGCACGTTCCGATAACGTCTTTGCCAGCTCACGTTCGATAAGGAGCGGAAATGCCTCCTCGGGCGTGAAACAGGTGCTAACGACCGTCATTGTCATCACCCTGCGATGCAAGTCCTTCGTCGTGTTTGCGCCGCCCTGGTGAACGACTCGGCTGCCGATGAGCAGACAACCGCCTGCCTTCAGCGGCACCGCCACCGCGGCCTCTTCGTTCCAGCTCGCCACCGATTCCTCTCCTTGTTTCCCGCTGTAGGATATTCGTTGGGTACCAGGCACGATTCGTGTCGCACCATTCTCGAAAGTGGTATCTTCCATGGCGATGAGAAAGTTGAGCATCATCTCTGGATCGTCTGGCGACATGTTCCAGAATGGCCACCACTGCGCCCCATAGACATGAAGGGGCTCCGCGCGGCTGCCGGGTCCGATCTCCATAACGTGCGCCATGCTGAGCCACCAGTCTCCTTGCTGTGTCCCCAGACCCTCGTGGCGTATGGCGTGAAAATTGTCGTCGTTGATAATGTCCTCACGCCAAGTTCGACTATGAGAGGCCAGATTGTAGAGGCGCTTTGTATTCGCCCCATGCAGGTCCCGAAGATCCGGTCAGTGCCCCTGTTCCCTGGTTTGAGTCTGAGGAGCGGTGCAGTGATGTCTTCATTGAAACGTTTTGTAGTCTCAGGCGCTAGGAACCCTTCGATTATGCATGCGCCGTCTCGCCTCTGTGTGGCAATGATGTTTTCCGGCGGCTCGGCTCGTGAGAAATGGCTGAAGCTTGCAGCATAGTGGAGGCTGGATCGACATGACAAGGCGTTGCTAGCGATCCGGTTTCTGAAACTCTTGAAGCTGATGATCCTTCTTCGCGCTAGGCAAGTCGTACGCAACGTATTGGCCATGGCAGTTGTCACGCTGTTGACTGCTGCCAAGTGTGAGTTGAGACGACTTGTTTGACCTACCTGTCAGGTAACCTTGAGGTCGCGTTGGGCTCCTTATAGGCCTGGAAACTGTGCTGTGCTGTGCTGTGCGGTACAAGTCACTCCCGCATTTTCGGACATTCCAGAGTCCGAAGCCTGACGGTGTGTATGGTGTGCATTCGCAGCCTGATGAGGGTAATAGGCAAGATAAGCCACTTTTCTCGCGAACACGGTGCAATACTAAGCCAAGCTGTTATATTACGCCAATACTAGTCTTCACTGTAGTCTTGTGGACTACCCTCAATATTCACAATTCAACGCTGGCTTGGGAGACTCGATCCGATGATGGCTGTGACGGCCTGACCCTCCAGGTGACAAATTACGCTCCGCGCGCGATGATAAATGCCCCAATTTGCATCTAGGCCTTCTCTTTGTTTTGCAGCGGTCCAGGTTCAGCCGTCTTTATATCACTTAAAGGTGCTGCCTCAGACGGCGGAGGTGCGTAGGCTGGTGGTGCAACGGGCTGTTCGACGGGCGTGGGCTGTTGAGGTACCCGCCCGACGGGCGGGTGCAGGATTTCGATGGGGACCTCGAACTCGAGCTTCTGCTTTTCGCCTGCTATTGTGTATTGTATTGACCACTTCCAGCTGTTTGTGTGCCGAACATTGTACGTCACGAAGCCCGGACGCAGGTATTGCGCAGTCGTGACAAGCTGGTCTCCGGTACAGAGGCCACGCGAAGACAGACGCAACTGAAGGCGTCGGCCAATATCGATTGGCGCATCACCTGGGGCAGAGGGGATGTTGATTGTCTCACCCAGACGCGCAAATATCAATTCTATTCCGAGATTGGCGCTGCTGCGGTGATTGTCGTCGTGCGGGCTGCCGGACCAGTTTCCTGGGGCCAACACAAGAGTAGTTGCCTTGACGGTCACCTTGATATGATTCAGCGTGACGGTCTGAACCACGTCCTTGATCTCCGCGCTCGTCTGTTGTGGCGCCGGTTCGACAAGTAGCTGAATGGGCAGAGGAAGCGGATTGTCCAGCTGAATGATCGAAGGTACCCAGACATGCAGCCTGAAGTTGAACTGCGGGACCTTGGACGATCCAAAGAACTTCTGGCTCTTTTGCTTGAAAGACAGATCCGCCGACTCCTGCCCGGGAATCAGGCGATAGGACCGCACGGAGCGAGGCCACGGTTTCTGCATCGGGTGAAAGTCGACGATCGGCAGAGCCGTGCTAGGGTGCCTGATAACGATGGGCTGCGTGGCCGTGGCCACCGAAAACGACCCCTTGTGAGCGAAGCGCATCGTCGCCTCGAGGTAGTACTCAACGTAGCACTCCGACCTAGTGGAGAGCCCGTGATCCGATGAGGTGAAGGTCCCCGGCAACGGGTGTTTCGCCGTCTCCTCCGGCGTTAAGCGCAGGAAGCTGCATTCCGGCGGTATCCCGTGGCCGTTGGCAATCATGGGCGAGGTGGGAATCGTCAACGTGAAGGGCCAACTTTGCGCATCGCCGCCCTGCGGAATGTGCACTGGCCCGTGGAAGACGACGCGCTGCGTCTCCGCTGGTGCTGCTGTGAAGAAGTTGACGCGGCTGCGGTAGACATCGTGCCGGTTGTTGCCACGGCTCACTGTGATTTTCACCTTGACGCGACCCAGAAGACGGACGGTGACGGTTGCCTCTGGGGCGACGAGCGCAAGCTGGCGTGTGACGCTGCCGATTATGGTGTCATCCGCAGCGAAAGACCAGTTGGGAGGCGCGGCGAGGTTGATGGCGAGCGTCGGCGACGCGGTCCGGATGGTTGGTGGCATTTTTTCTGTCTGATGCGCTTCGACGCTGGGGCATCCAACACTCGTCGGTTAGCGAAGGTTGCGCTTCATCGACGTACGATGCTGCTAGAAGCGCCTAAGAGCTGTTTGATGGTGATGAAAATGTTGGTGTCGATGCAAAGTCGAAAGAAATGCAGTGCAGTCCGGCTCTTGCCCGTCCAGGCAGAGTCGTCATCCAGGGCAAGAGTCATCGAGTTCCTTCCCCCTGCACGGCTGTTGGACCTTGGGCGCGGCAATCTGCGTCATAGGCGCGAATCCTTCGTGTTGAAGGACGGGGGCTCACTTGGTTACGTTGGAGCATCTAGCAGTCTTATTTAGTGAGGGGCTGGACTCGCCTGTTGGTCGCCTTTGCACTCGCTTGCTGGCGGTTCATTCAATTGTTGCAAATGCACGAGACGGCGACGAGCGAGGCGATTGAGGCCACACAGGCAACACCCTCATATACACTCACGAAAGATGAGAGCACCAGGTTGATGTCGTGGGGATAGCTCACCTACGCTAGCACCTCGAACGACTCTGAACAAGTTGATGAACACGTTCATAAAACAGTCAAGTTAGTAGCCAGGGTGCGCAAGAAATTTAGCGGTTGGCCTCCGTTAGACCGCGATAGCGGCAAGACTAACACCAGACCAGACTCAGCACACACAAACTTGGCCGGCGCACTGACACCTCGCAAACACGAACACTTGGCACGCAGGGCCATCGCCAACAACGTAACTGACCGTCTTTCCTCCTCAGGTATTGTTCCTCCTCAGGTATTGCAGCCATAACGAATCATCCGTGACCAGACCAAGAGGTCTGGGTCGGTGCCGAATCGGCACCGAATCATACTATGGAGGGGGGCTCCTTTAAGCCCGAGTCCACCAAGACCCAATCTCCAGTGGCTTTGCCCCTAAAGTCCAGGTTCCCAGGCGCCTTAGACACCTGCTAGAGCCCCGTAGCGTGGTCCACTGACGCCTTTATGTCCGACAACAAACCCCAGGAATTATATCGAAGTAAATGTATATAAATCTGTCGTAAGTCAAGCGGTCTCAACGCTTGCTGCACACGACGCTCAGTTTTCGACTCAATACCGCTTCAGGGCTCGTTGGTCGTACATTCTCCCCGGTCGAAATGTCTTCCAAAACGAATACCGCGGATGCTCACCCGCCAGCTAAGACGGCGCTCCTCCTCCTGGATTACCAGAACTACATCGTCAACATGATCAACCCTCCCGAAGTCCAGTCCAAGGTCGTCGACTCAGTCGCCGCCCTGCTCAAGGCCGCTCGCGAGGCCTCAGCGCCCATTTTTCACTGTCACATTGACTTCGAAACTGAGCCCGTGCCGACCAGCAAGCTCACCGATCGCTGGGAGTCCGCTCTGAAGCCTATGCTTGCCAGCAGCCCTGAGCAAGGCCAAGAGTGGCCGACGCTGACTCCGCCATCCACGGCGGCTGCGAATGAGCACACTGTCACGAAGAGGCCGGGTTGCGTGTCTGCCATGAAGTCCAAGGACATTCTGTCCCTGCTTCGCGACAAGTATGAGGTGGAGAGCATCGTCATGTGCGGCCTCATAACCAGCGGCGCGCTGGTAAGCACGGCTAGAGAAGCGGCGGACCTTGGGTTCGTAACGACGGTCGTGGAGGACGGGTGCTGGGACTACAACTCTGATGCCCATAGGGTCGTCATCGACAGTGTCGTGCCCATGACTGCGTGGGTCGCCAGCCTGGAAGAGGCGTTGAAGATATACAAGATTTAGTTCGAGCAATGCTCCATATAGCGCTTGTGGTGGGACAACATTTAATCGCGACAACCGTTGCCAGTGGCGATTTAGTCATTGTTCAACATCACCAGCCCTACGATTCGTGGCCAAGTTGGTTTTTAAAAAAGAATATTTACTACAAACGAAATATATACATGAAGATTAAGATCCAGTCTGTGATGTCGATTATAATACGTGAAACTGTGAACGCCTACCTTCCTTGCCCGGACTCCAAGCCAAATATCTGCTTGTTCAGACAGTCCAGTATCCACGCTGCTGGCCGATCTGTAGCAAGACACCACGCGGAGTGTTGGTTGACAAATGGCCCAAGGTCCCAATGACATTGCCTCACAGCAGCCGGATACCTGTAGAAGCTTGAAGTCGGGAGATTGATGCATGCATCCGGAAGCCTGGACATACACACGTCCCTCAGGTTTTCTATCATGCATTGTCGCAACTCTCGTCCGTTCATGGCGTCGGTTATGGCCAAGCAGCTGCCCACGAGGGTTGAGGCCCATCCAAGAGCATGAAGGCATGGTGTCAGCACACTGTGCCGCGGCCGAGGATAATAAGTCCAGAGAAGGTCGCATTCCTGAGGCAATTCGACTATGCATTTTTGTCGCGGCACGCAAGACTTGGGGTCCTCCGGATCTGGTAGGCCAGTCTTGCGCAGAAGGCAATCGAGAATGTCATCCCCACTTGCGACCTCTTTCTTGGTGCACGTGAGAAGATCGTCAGTGGCGAGGACACCAAGCCTCTTCACACATGCCTCGACTTTGGGAAGGAGGCCCAAGTTGACCCCTCTGAGGCTCAAGCACTCTGCGGGGAGCATTTTGATGCAGGCTCGCGGAAGTTGCTTCTTCAAGCACTCATAGATGTTGATGCCCAGTGTTTTGTCGTCGACGGCCTCCGCACGAAGGCACATACCTATGTTGGAGAATCCTGCGACGATTCCCAAGGCATCAGAACACATGTATATGTGCGGTAGCACCTCGCGACCATTCACCAGTCTCAGCTCTGTGCACACATCGGGCATCCTGCTGGGGCAAAGAGGCTTCCCCGGCACGCAGGTTCCCGAGGGCGCCGGGCCGCTCGTGATAGGAGTCCCCGTGGACTTGGTGCTTGTCCCCGGCGGATGTCTGCGCGTGGTCGATCCATGTGGCCTGGATGTCGACGATTGCGTGCTTCCGGGATGACGCTTCGTGGTACGAGTAGGAGTCGGGGCATGGCCGGTCTTGGTTGTTGAGCGAGAGCTACCTGGATAGCTCCATGTGTGAGAAGTCGAATGCCCATGCCTGCTCGTCCACCTAGTGCTTCCAGGATGGCTTCGGGTGCTACTCGAATGCGTAGGATATCCCGGCTTGGATGTTGAACGAGTGCTTCCAGGATGGCTCCGTGTGGGCGTCGGGGCATGGCCTGTCTTAGTCGTTGTGGGACGAGTGCTGATGGGGAGGCTCGTTGAGTTGCTGGACTGTGTGGGGCACGTGCATCCTGGCTTGCTTGTGGATTGAGTGCTTCCTGGGTGGCTATGTGTCTTGCTAGACTTCGTAGGAACAGGTGGCGGGAGCTTTTGGGTGCTCGTCGACGTGTGCGAATGCCCTGCTGTTGTCGTTGGCCTAGTCCAGGTCCAAGACTTGCCGGAAGAGGTCGGCCTGTGGCTAGGCTTCGAAGAAGGTGATCGAGAACTACCAGGGTGGCTCCTGGTGCTGCTTGAACGAGTAGGCGCAGGCGGGATGTTTGTCTGGGTCGTTGACCATGTCCAGGTCCTGGTACGTCCAGAGTGAGTGGGCGTGTGGCTTGGCTTCGTGGATGATGACCTCGTGCTCCCCGGAGAACTCTTCGTGCTGCTGGAGCGAGTAGGTGCTGGTGGAGGCTTGGTTTCGGTTGTACTCAATGTACGTGAACTCTTTGAGGAGGAATGGGGTTTGGTTGTCAAGGATTTGGTGCTTCCTGGGTGGCTCTTGGTGCTGCTTGAAGGAGTGGGCATAGGCGGCGGGTTAGTCTGGGTTTTACTTGATGAGTGAGGCGGGCACGGTTCAGTCGCCGAGGATTGCGTGCTTCCCGGATGACTTCTCGTAGAGCTTGGACGGGTGGGAGCAGGCGGAGGGCTGTGGGTTTTGCTCCATGTACGTGAAGTTGACGAGGACCGCGTCTTGCTTGTTGGCGAATGAGTGCTTCCGGGATGGCTCTTTGTGCTGCTCGAATGGGTAGGTACAGGTGGGGGCCTTGTGTGGCTCTTACTTGACGTCGATGAGCTGTTCGGAGGGGCTGTCTTGGTTCGGGACGACCGAGTGCTTCCCGGATGGCTCTTGGAGTGACTCGACTGAGTCGGCGCAGGTGGCGGCTGGCTGTGGGTGCTGCTCCGAGTGTGCGGCGGCTTCGCAGTGGTCGTGCCTGGCTTTGTGTGCGAGTGAGACGACGGGGATCGGCTAGACCATGTGTGCCTGGAAGTTGTGTGACTGCGTCGAGACGAAGCCGTCGTACTCGTCTTCCCGGGCGGGACGCGACCAGAAGAGCTCGGAGTTCCTGAAGTATGAGACGGACAGCCGCAGGTAGGTGGGTTGTGAGTACCGCCTGGCGCAGTATGAGTCGGCACACTGTGCAAGTCGGTAGAGAACCCAGGTCTGTCCCGCTTTAGGTTACATTTCATCAAGTCGAGCAAAGGAAACATACCTCATGACCACGCTTCTGGCGATCTTGGTCTTTGTCACAACCGTAGAGAAAGCCGAGGGGACATTGGTGACCGGCACAGTGACCTGTTCATCGATCACGATGTTGGTCTTCTCAGGGAACCAGGCCGAGATAAGAACAGGTGTCACGGACACTGCCTCAGCATGCTGAATGTAGAGGGTCGCGGGAGCTGGGCAAATGGCTTCCTTGTCCGCGTTGACCACGCGAGCGACACTTCCACAGGCGGCGAAGAGGGCCGTGGCCAAGACGCGATAACTGGCCGTCCCCATCTCAGAGTACACTCCAGGCGACAGATTATTGAAAAGATTTTATAATGATCGATAAGAGTAATGGAATTGCTATGGCACTTCACTGTTACAGCTCGGAACCAGAAGGAGGAGCATTTGCTATCGGGCATCTCCCTCCCATTTATACACGGTGAGCCATCCGGGATGATCGCGTCTCGGAGCAAATAGACGCGTTGCAGTAACTACAAATGTGAGGGGAAACTTGAAGATGGTGATTCTCACATCTGTATCAATTTTTCACGTACATTAAGTTCAAACTTGATACAAATGGTCGCGCGATTGTGGCTTCTGTCCCGGCATTCGCATACAGCAAGGGCCAACTATAATACTCCAAACGGATAGTCTCCCCACATTACGGCTTCGCGCTGTCAGTTGATGCAGAAGGTTTCATTGATACGGGTTATCCGAAGTACATTATCGAGAAGCAAGTACATCGTCGGCAAGGACGGGGCGGAACTGTATCAGGAGATCATCGCGGGGGGAAGCACTCCTGCATGCTTCCCAGCCCCGGGTCCTCCTTCGGAGAACTGGAGCCAAATGATGTAGAGACTCTTGAGAGAGTTAATCCTCATGCATCTGTGTGTTTCAGATTCCCGCAGATGCATCGCTGAAGCTTGCCTCACCCAGGGCAGTGGTGGCTGGGAGCATGGGACTCAATGATACGTTGAAGCACAGGCATACTGCAACTTGCAAGACCCTTTCCTTCATCGGGAAACCGGCTGACCTGCTGTGGTTTTCCACCCATCAGAAGGTCACCTTAATAATTGTACACGCGTTTCAATGCTGAGGGCTGACGCGTGTGTGCGAATAACTTCTTGCGCACATTAGCATGGCGTTGAGTTGCTACGGCCTGCATGCCACCTCGGAAGTATGTCAGCTGGCCCGGTCCAGTACCCGCGAGATGGCTTTACCCCTGGGGGTATGCCTTTCCATTTGAAGTAATACGGCTGATCTGAGTACTTTCATGGAATGTATAAGAGCTGCTAGAACCCGTGCGCCCGCACCTCTGACGAGTTCCCCGAATATCATTCAGATCAAAAGTCTCATCCCGTCAAGTCTCTTGTATTGATCCAACGCTTTCCCATCCGTGTCCTGCGAAATGCTTTGCAACTGGCTGGTTTTATCTTTAGTTCTCACTGGCATCAGTGCCAGTGACGAACAGCACTGCCCTTCACGACGTCCCAAGATCACCTCTACCTTGCCAGCGACCACCCACACCCACATGGCACCAACCAGCACCTGGCTTGGATTTCTGAGAGAAGGTCCCGACGGACCTCGATAAGCTCCATGTCTGGGCCGATATACAAAGGACTGGTAGGGAAACTCCCGACTACCTGGCCGTTCGCGCACAACATGAAATTTGATCTCCGTGCGCGAAGGTAGCCTAGTATTTGTCACATCATCGTTAACTGACCGCCTTGAGATAGACGGCAACCTCAACATGCAGGTCCTTTGACATCATAATTCAACCGATCAGGTGGCTTTGCCAGTATAAGCACGATCATTTTTGGGGGGGTGGAGTAGGGGATGTATGCAGTGTCGAAACATCCCGCAGAAGCACGTAGCGCGAGGCTCTGACAACGGCGAATGACACTTTTTACGCTGATCAGTGAGGGGAATTTTAAGTGCTGTTGTCGGTTCTTGGACTCTTCCTGTTGTTGTCAATGTTGTAGCTTCAATCAATCAAGGACATAGTACTCGAGGCCATACGTTCCCTAACGTATAGTCCATCAAATATGCCCAGAGTAATTCAGCGATGCATCTCAACTATCTAGTCACCGGAATGGTCCACGTCATGTCTACAAACTTGCCGTGGAACACAGCAGACACACCAAGACTGACCCCCCAGATAACAGTAATGAACCGCTTTCCGGCTCACTTTGGCTAGTATTGTTTCAAGATAGTTGCATTTACCATTGCATAGAACACGACACGTATACCTACAATACAAGGTCCGAAGTTGTGGTTCAAATGTTTTCGTGCCATCCCCATCAAAACAATGGCTACCTCGTATCGACACGGTCATGGCCTATGGAGCCATGCAAGGAACAGCACACATGTGCATTAGTCGAACTCAACTTAGCTTCTACATGTTAATCTCTTTCTAGTCCAGCGTCCGTCAGGCCCTTCCTGATTCTGCAAGCCACTGCATATTCTCAAACCAATGCGGGGCGTGCAAGCCGCACGTTTAGTATGTCTCGAACGCAACACGAATACGGTACATGTAGAACTCCAATGTTGACGCGATGTCTTTTCGTTGATGATTCAATATTTCGACTCCCTTTCTGGCCAAGTGCAGGTCACTCCTCCGACTCAATGACGCGAAGAGGTAATTGTCCCGCTTCAACGGGAGACCGCATACAGTAGCTTCAATTTTGGGTCTTCCGGGCAAGCAGGCATGCAGGCGGCAAAGGCACGCGTTACAACCGCGTTCCTACTACATTTGGATGCGCGTCGCGCATCTTGTCAACGGAGGCCTTTCCTCTCCGTTGCGGCATGAGCGCTCTTGATGCGATTCGCACGCCTGGATTACTCCGGTCGGCACAAACTCTCGGTGGACGGTGCGGTTTGGTTCAGCAGCATACTGGCCAGCGAGAGTTGCTTCCTTCATTGCTTGACCGCTGTCGGCGCTGGCAGCTGGTCGCTGGTCACTGAATCAGCGGCATCCTCCGCATCGCATTATGGGATGCAGCAGAGTAGTCAGAAGATCCGATGTCATCTGCGTTCAACATTATACTTGTCGTTGCAGTAAATCACCACTGGCTTTTGTGATGCAGTGAGCAGACGCAGGTTTCAGGTCAGATGTGTCGGCCGACCGTGCCGGGCGGTTGCCTCCGATTGTAGATGTTCTCGCGATCCTGGCCAACCATGGCGCAATTCTAGTACTGTATAGGGTCCAAACTCCTTGGGACGGGTGCATGGGCCGCCACAATGTATTTTTGGCCAGCGACGCCGGTTTGCGATTTGTGAAACTGGGTCTCGAGAAAATATACTCTGTCATCTGTGTCAAACTCCAACGCTGCAGTCCGGTGGGTTCCATGTTGTCTGCCGCACATCATATCTGCCCAACATGAAGGGTCCAATAAGCCACTGTGCGGTGATTACTTCGTGCATAGTCTACTCTACGACTCAACTGGAAAGGAATCCCCCAGTCGTGACGTATTTCCACTATCTTCCGCAGCCTGTTCATAAAGGCCTTGCAGGGTCTTCATTCTAGTATCATCGATGGCATGGTCGGTGAACATGTGCTCGCACAACATGAGCCTCGTCTCAACTTCAAGCTTACCAATGAACATCAGGGTTTTACTCTGGTCTGGGCCGTCAGCACGGCGCGCCAGCGGCCCAAGGCGGAGAACAAAGCAGCCATCAGCGCATTCGTTGCCGGGCTTGGTCACATTCCGAACGAGTTTCAGACACGGCTGACAGCGGACGGATATGGTCCAGACACAACAAACCGTTGGGAACTAGGGACACTTTTTTTCTAGAAAAAGTGCATCCAACACGCACGGAGTTGAGGGTGGACTGTGCAGGCTGGACTGGAGCAAAACACTCAGTTCCGATGGGGCTATTCATATTCACAGGATCTGCCAACAGGACCAAGTCTGGCCTGGGCGAATTCGTCATTGCTCCTCCCCACTTCCATGCGACTCGCGATAGTGACGCCAATTCGAGGCACAAAATTGCCGATCCCACGACGTTATACCGACCAGGGAAGCTGAGAGCGACCGACAGCCTGCGGGATCCCCGCCTCTGGATATCTGCACCAATGGCGCTGTTGCCGATGGCGGCTCACGGCAGCTTCCATCCTTGAAGCTGGGCAACAGCCACGGACATCGATTGAGACGATGCTGCACGGGTTCCCTGTCAAGTCGGCGTCCAAGCTTCCTTTCGACCGCAAAGTAAAGAAGTTCGAGCTCGTATTCCCCGTAATATGAAGTAGCCAGCCTTCCTTACGACCTGGCTTCCCTCCCAAATCCCTTACGACCCGGCTTCCCTCCCAAAGCCCTCTTGAGATCCGCAGACCTCGAGGTCATCTATTCCAATTGCGCCAGCGACAAGCCTGCCCGAAACCCCAGCGCAATGGTACGCATCCAGGCAAAGGCTGCGGCGCCGACGCTGCTGGTCCTCTCCAGCTTTCTGCCTGGGGTGTGTTCTACACCAGTCAATCCAGACGGCAAAGTCCCCAAGCTCGGCGCGGTAGCTTCCGAGGCTGGAATCTGTAGTAGAATTGGAACCAGGCTCCTCGAGGATGGCGGCAACGCGGTCGACGCCGCGGTCGGGACCGTCTTCTGCATCGGCACAGTCGCCATGTACCACAGCGGGATCGGTGGCGGCGGCTTCATGTTGCTCAGGACCAGCAACGGAACGTACGAGTTTGTCGACTTTCGCGAAACCGCGCCGGCGGCGGCGTACGAGGACATGTACAAGAACAACGTTCAGGCCAGCATCCTGGGCGGGCTTGCGAGGTACGCTCTTCATATTTGCTCCCTGTAATGGCCGGTTGACACTGACGATCGCACTCAGCGGCGTCCCTGGAGAGCTCAGAGCCACCGAGTACGTGCACAAGAAATACGGAAAGTTGAGGTGGGCAGAGGTCATCCGTCCATCTATCAAGCTCGCGAGGCACGGTTTCGCCGTCACGCAGGACCTCGTCAAGTATATGAACAATGTGACGCCGAACAACAAGTTCCTCACCGAGGACCCGACGTGGGCCATCGACTTTGCCCCGAACGGCCACCTCGTCCAGCTCGGCGAGACCATGACGCGCAAGCGTTACGCCGACACCCTGGAGACGATTGCCCAGCACGGCGCAGACGCCTTTTACACCGGCCCGATCGCGAGGGCTACCATTGCCGCCTTGAAGAAAGCAAACGGCACAATGACCATGGACGACCTCAAGAACTACACAGTCGCTCTGCGAGAGCCCGTGCAAATCAAATATCGCGGATACAAACTGACGAGCACAAACGCCCCTTCAAGCGGCGTCGTCGCGCTCAGCGCGCTCAACACGGTCAGCGGCTACGATGGCTTCGGAGACTCCGCGCACATCAACCTTACGACGCATCGGCTCGACGAGGCCATTCGGTGGGCGTACGGCCAGCGCACCGAGATGGGTGATCCGTCCTTCGTAGACGGCATGGCCAACTACACGAAGAACATGATTTCCGCCGAGACGGGCGCCACCATCCGCTCCAAGATTTCCGACGTGCGGACGCAGAATGTGTCCTACTACGATCCCAAGGGCCTTGAGTCGCTCGAGACGCCCGGCACGTCACACATCGTGGCGGCCGACGCGAGTGGCTTCTCCATCAGCATGACGACGACGGTCAACCTGCTCTTCGGCTCGCAACTCATGGTGCCGGAGACGGGCGTCATCATGAACAACGAAATGAACGACTTTAGCATCCCCGGCGAGAGCAACAGCTTCGGGTACATCCCCAGCCCCGCCAACTTTGTGCGCCCCGGAAAGCGCCCGCTCTCGTCCATCTCGCCCGTCATCGTAGAAAAGAACGGCAAGCTATACCTCTCAGTCGGGGCCGCAGGAGGTAGCCGCATCACCACTTCGACAATCCAAAACGTGCACCATGTGCTTGACCAGAACATGACAATCGCCAAGGCGCTGGCCGAGCCGCGGCTGCACGACCAGCTCAGCCCGGATCTCGTGTCGTTCGAGTACGCCTACGATAATTCGACTGTCGCGTACATGAAGGCGCTTGGCCATAATGTGACGTGGGTTGCGCCCGGGCAGAGCACCGCGCAGGGGCTGCGCATGTTGCCAAACGGTACTTTTGAGGCTGCAGGCGAGCCGCGCCAGTATGCTTCAGGAGGATACGCAGTATGAGTCGCAAGTCCGAAAAGCCTAGATGAATCGTGATGACGGGGACGACACTAAAGGCAATCAGCCAGCGGCAAAGCTTACACTCATCCGATGGGAACGCTCGACGGCAATTGCTATCGCGGCAATCGCTTTTGTGTATATAACTAGTAGTCACTTCAAAGTACAATATACATGAGGGAATGTAAAGAGGCAATTGCCGAGAAAGCAAAAGTGCTAGGCAAAACATCGCGGGGTAGTAGCACAAGTCGGCAAGTTGCAACGTTGTAGCGGCCATCTGTGCGTCGCGGATCTGCCGTATTTCCAATAACGGAAGGGCGTCACTGATGTATTTGGCGACGGCTCGCCGGCTGTCGATCATGTCCCATCCGCCTTCACCCGGAAAGAGCTGCTGAGCGGGGTTCTCACCTCTAGTCCTCAATGTCATCGACATCTCTGTCCCACCCGTTCAGTCCGCACGAGGCACGATGGGTGCTGGCATACATCTCAGCTCCCAGGCTTACTTCCGTCGGGTATTTCACCTGGCATTTATTCTAGCGCAATATAGTTCACGTCAGTTGAGGTGCACCGAGCCGTCATATAAGTGCTTCACGCTGCATCTTGATGCGGTCCAAGCATCGGTTGCGAGGCGGGACCTGGCCATGACCGCACAGAATTCGGTACACAAGAGATAGCGCTCCAGTCAGGACCGACTAATAAACCATGAAAGCCCCGGTGTTACTTTCAGCAATCTTGACGGCTGCGTCATCAACAGCTCTGTACAACGTCAATCCGTCGTCTCACAATGGCGGCAGTCCGGATGCCTCCTTCGTCAGCTTCTCGATCGAGTTCTCGTCTTTCCCAGACTTTGCGGGCAACAAGAGTCACCCAAATGAGTTTTCTTACAACTTGCTCAACAACCTTGGCAGGTTGAGCGGGAGTAAGCCATACGTACGCGTCGGAGCCAACACCCAAGACTACGCCCTCTACAACGCTTCCCTCCAAGTTGGCCTCGACGGCGTCGTCGACCCTTCGCGCTCGCCCGATTACCCCACCACCATCCAGATTGGCCCCGCTTTCTTTGAGTCCTACCGCACTTGGCCGGGCGTCCGCTTCTCCCACGGCTTCAATCTTGGGCTTGGTGGGAACAGCTCGGAGGGTTGGCGCACCCTCATCGACACGGCTCCTCTGGCATGCTTGGCTATTGGCGGCGACAACTTCTATACGTGGGAGTACGGCAATGAGCCCAACAACTATGCCACGTCGGCTCAGGGGCCTGTCCGTCCGAAGAGCTGGGACGCCAAGGCCTTTACCAAGCAGTGGCTCAACGGATCAGAGGCGATTCAGGCGCAGATGAGGAAACACTGCCCAAAACCTGCGCATGGAGACTACCTCAGCTTCATGGCACCTTCGTACGATGACAGGGTGAGCAACCTCAATGCAACTGTAGCTTGGAGCGAAGGGCTCGACAAGCACGGAAGCGTGCGATGGTACTCCGTCCACAAGTAAGTTGAACGAAAACAACAATCTCATCTTAGCACATGAATGGAGCCTGTGCATCCTGACGATAATTTCAGCTACATTGATGGGGCAATGTCTCCAGGTGTGACCCTGCAACAGACCCTAATGAACCACACCCGAACCACCCGCGACGTGGACGAGCAAGTCGCCGAGTACAAGCGAATCATGTCCGTCAACGAGCACCATGCGCCTCTCATCTTTGGAGAAACCAACTCGCTGTATAACCAGGGCAAGCCAGGGCTTTCGAATTCGTTTGGCGCCACGCTTTGGGGAGTCGACTTTAACCTCTACTCTGCCTCGGCGGGGTTCAAGAGGGTTCACATGCATCAGGGAACAAACTACCGTGTAAGTCCAGAATCATGACACTCGTTACGCTCTCGCTGACACATGAGACAGTACCAGGCTTGGCAGCCCATCGACACGGACAAAACGGCCAAGGGCACCAAGGCACCGTACTATGGCAGCATTGCCGTCGCCGCCGCCCTAGGAGACCTAACGAGGGACTCCGTCAGCGTCTCGTCCATACCCATGTCGTCTGACGCCGAAGCGGCGTACGCAATCTACAGCAAGGGGTCTCTCAAAGGGCTCATGGTGATCAACATGCATAGTTATAACACCACCAAGGGGGGCGAAGGAGTTGAACCCCTGCCGAGCCCGTCCCCGCGTCCAAGCCGGGACTTCTCGTTCTCCGTTGATGGACTGCGTCCCGGTGCATCAGCGCGCATACAGCGACTGATGGCCAACGGCAGTGATGCAATCACAGGCGTGACGTTTGACGGTTGGAGCTACAATATGGAGCTTGATAATGGGAAGCCTGTGAGACTACACAATGTTACCACGGGGGAGGTCATCAGGGCAAGTCGGGGCGTCCTGACAGTTCGGGTGCCAGACTCTTCAGCAGCGCTGGTGCATCTTGGATAGACTGGGGTTTTTCGCCGTCGTATTTTGCTACGATACGAATAGCAGTATAGTCAGCCACTTGAACCATATCAAATGGTTCGGGATTCCGTAACCGCGCCCAAAGCCTCACTACGCATTGTGTGATACCCGGGGGCACTTATTAGCAACGAAATCTCACAGCGGGCATGATCGTCCCCAGCGTCCAGGCCGAGGCGTTTTGCAGACGAAGCATATTCATTCCAGAGCCTTGCTCCACTCAAGCTTCAAATCCGTGTCGAGCCCAGTCTATTTCTAGTTACCGATCCGGAATCCGACTAAGAGCTTTGGTCGGCCGGACAAGCGTCCGACCCTCATAAAGGCAAGGAGTCATCACTTGGCCCCGAAGGATGCATGCATGCCAGCAGGCAGTGGGCCGACAACGGCGCCGGGCTATGGAGGCGGAGCATCGTCAGCGCTCCTCGTCGTCCCGAGTTTCGCCGTGGACCCCCAGCCTAAACCACTCGGGGCCCCGCGCGTTCCTTGCGGGGATCGGCCCGGCAGATGGTCAGCCATCGGCGCCGTTCCGGTTATAAGACGTCAGGTGTGTGCGCGCCCTCCCGTACATGTAACACGCCGCTCCTTGTACAAGCATCACGACAACATCATTCGCGCCAGCATCTGGCAACTGGCCTCACAGCTGGGGCCCTTTGAGCTTGTTCCACGAATCCTATCGTGTTAAAGGCGGCAATCATCATGGACAGCCCCTCGCCGGCTTCAGGCCGGGCCCAGCCCGAGATGGCTCAGGTCTCCTTTCACATCCCGGTCGCCGCCCGCAGGAGCTCACGGCACGGCTCCTCGTCGACATCGGACCATCAGACGCTCCCTGACGACATGAACCCGCCGCAGCGAGCACCGCCGGAGATGCCACCCGAGTACATTACGCCCGACGTGCGCAACGCGATCCGGACTATGAACGCACGCTTCGACTGGATCTCGCCCTCAGACCCAGACAACCCGCGCAACTTCTCCTTCACTTACCGCGTCTTCAGCACCGTCGCCATCACGTCCCTCGCCACCGTCGCCACCGTCGCCGGCGCCATGTACGCGCCCGCGCAAGACGACGTCGCCGCCTACTTCGGCTGCAGCCACGAGGTCGCCGTCCTGCCCCTGAGCATGTACAACCTCGGCCTCGCCTTCGGCCCCCTCGTCGGCGCGCCCCTGTCCGAGACGTACGGCCGCAAGGCCGTCTTCCTCTTCACCGCGCCCGTCTTCGCGGCGTTTACGCTCGGTGCCGGCTTCTGCGATGGCGTGGTCGCGCTCATCGTGTGCCGCTTCTTCGCCGGCGTCTTCTCCTCGTCGCTCATCAACAACGCCCCCGCCACCATCATCGAGTCCTCCGACGGGAGCTTTCGCGGCGCCGCCCTCGGCATCTACTACACGCTGCCGTCGTTTGGCGCCTCTCTTGGCCCCCTCATGGGCGGCTTCATCGTCTCGGCGTCGAGCTGGCGGTGGACCCAATGGGCTTCAGTCATTCTGGCGCTCGCCTGCTACATCCCCGTGTGCTTCACCCGTGAGACCTACAAGAAGGTCATCCTCCGCCGGCGGGCCTTTCGCATGGGCCTGGACACGTCCTCTCAGCGCACCTCACCGGGTCGTGCGTTTCGGTACTTTGCAACTGTCCTGATCCAGCGGCCCATTCACATGCTCTTTACCGAGCCCATCGTCACGCTCGTGAGCTTGTACAACGGTTTCCTCTACGGTCTGCTCTATACATTCGTCATTGCTGTGCCCTGGATCTTTGGCGAGTACTACCAGTTCAACAAGACCAGTGAGGCGCTATCTTTCATCGGGCTCATGGTTGGCACACTCGCGGCTTCACCACCTCTGGTGCTTATCGATCTCAAGTACTACCAAAAGCGGCTCGCTGCGTGGCGTTCAACGCATCCTCCCGATGAGGACGGTGTCGAGGAGCCCCTGCCGTCAGAGCATCGTCTCATAGGCGCCATGATTGGCAGTATCCTACTCCCGTCCAGCCTGTTCCTCGTGGCGTGGACCGCACAGTATCGTATCCACTGGATAGTGCCCATGATCTTCCAGGGCGCCGTCATGCTGAGCTCCTTGCTGGTCTACGCGAGCGCCAACCTCTTCATGCTAGACGCTTACGGCCCGTTGTACGGCGCGTCAGCTTCGGGTGGCATGATGCTTACTCGCTATCTCTTTAGCGCGGCATTCCCGTTGTTTGCCTTGCAAATGTACAAAGCATTGGGTGTTGGATGGGCCACGAGCGTATTAGGCTTCGTTACGGTTGCCATGGCACCAATCCCATGGGCGTTTTGGAAATATGGAGAGCAGTTGCGTCGCAGGAGCAAGTACGAGCGGAGTTCATAGAATCATCGGGCATAAGCTCTGTGTAGGTTTTGTAGAGATCGCCGCTTTCCCCATCATCTATCCGTGGCAATCCACGGCCTCAAGCCGAGTGTTGAACATGTCGCTGATCTCTAAACATATAGGCGTGACAGTCGTGCCCCTTTCTGCGGGAAACTAGACAGTTTTCATACCCTTTCCTTCATTCTCATTCCTGATCCTCACTGTGTGCATTATACCGACATTTTCATCGGGATTGACTTGTGCGGATTATATCCCTTCACCACAAATTCCTCTGCCTTCCACCCGTCAATACTGCCGCCCGTTTCGCGCGTGATTTCAAGCTCGGGGAAGTCGCGCGGCTCTCGCTTCAACTGCTCCTCGAGAGCCTCGACGTGATCGAGGTAAACGTGCGCATCACCCATGACGTGCGTCAGGCTCCCGGGCACGAGATCGCAAACGTGCGCCAGCATGTGCGTCAGCAGCGCGTAGCTGGCAATGTTGAAGGGCACCCCGAGACCCATGTCGCACGACCGTTGATACAGCTGGCAGTGGAGGTGCCCTTTGGGCTTGTCGCCGTTCGTCTCCCCGTTGCTGTTTCCGTTGGCGGCCGCGGCCGTGGCGCCACTGGCGGACCGCTTCGCGCGGGGGTAGGAAACGTAGAACTGGGCGAACATGTGACACGGCGGCAGGGCCATGCTCTTGAGGTCCTTGGGGTTCCACGCCGACATGATGATTCGCCGGTCGTAGGGCTTGTTCTTGAGCTTGTCGATGACGTCGGCAAGCTGGTCGACGCCCTGCCCCGTGTAGTCCGTCTTGGCGTCCTTGTACTCGGCGCCAAAGTGTCGCCACTGGAAGCCGTAGACGGGGCCCAGGTCGCCAACCTCGCGGTGCGACAGGCCCACGCTGTCGAGGAACTCACGCGAGCCGTTGCCGTCCCAGATCTTGACGCCGGCGTCGCTGAGCGCAAGCGACGACGTGTTGGCCTCGATGAACCAGAGGAGCTCGGCGACGACGGCCTTGAGGAAGACGCGCTTGGTCGTCAGGAGCGGCAGGATCGGCGTGCCATCGCGGTTGAGGGAGAACTTGAGCGGCCGCGGAGCAAAGACGCTGTAGGTACCGGTCCCCGTTCTGCAACGCGTGGTCAGCCAGATGGCGGCGAGGAGAGGCAGCCTCAGTGGGCGGCTTGCTGGTGATGAGGACCCGCAGGCTTGAGTAGCTTACCTGTCAGGTCGGTGCTCCCCCTCCTCTAGGATCTCGCGAACGAGTTCGAGGTATTGGTGTTCCTCGTGCGGCCGCGTCATGTTGCCTCGTTGCAGCTGCAAAATGTCGTCGTGTTGCAGGTTGCGACTTGGCGCTGGATGGGAGACGCGACGCGTTAAGTGGAAGTACCCCCCTTGGTGGGGCCCTTAGCTACCAACGCCCTCGGGTGTTTATTGCCTGTATGGCGACCCCGCGCCGCTAACCGCCAAGTACATATACTGACTGTACTCCGTACGAAGTACCAAGTTAGTAACTACCATATCGCTGTTTCCGGCTACCCTGCACTTCGGTCTCATGAGCACCGGCGCAAAGATGCGGAGGGCATTGCAGCAGCTCTTTTGGTCTTGTCGCTGCCTGCTTGTATATCATTACTCCAGAATTTTTCTAAGTGATTTGGCACTTGGTAGAGCTCTGGAGCTGGGCAAGGAGGCGGATGCGGCAAGCTCGGGCATCTCCACCCACGATCCGGGTGGGGTGTTGGCCGAATTTGGCGAAACTCATGGTGCGAAGCTCTAAGTTCGAGACCAAGCACGGCTTTATTTCTCGTCGTCCCCCGGACTCCCCAAGATTCATCTCCTTCACCTCTGGTAGAATATCACTTGTCATCATGTCAGTCCCGTCGAGCGAGCCGCCGGGCCGCCTCATCTCGCACTTCAAGAACAGGTATGGGCCTCCCTCACTTACACCGGATATCCCGAACATGAGAGGTCCCCCAGGTCTGACTCTCGGCAGAGGTCGGGAACAACAAGGCCTGGGGTGGTCGGCTCTCTGGGATTCCGATGAGAGCAGTCTCTGGGATCGTGGCGGGCCATCGCCAGCTCTCATAGAATTTGTTGAGAGCGGCCATCCCCTCTTGCCAGCTCTAGTCGGGCGGCATCCTCGGGCACTCGTCCCGGTATGTACGCTCACGAGATGAATTGGAGGCTTTGAGACCATGACCCACTTACATGCGACAGGGCTGCGGCAAAGGGTACGACGTGGCCATGCTCGCACTTCACGGCTACGAAGTATATGGTCTCGAGATCTCAGAGACGGGCGCTCAGGTAGCGCGCGACTACATCGCCGCCGAGCTTGCCGAGCCAAGCGAGCGCAACTACGGCGACCCGACGCAGTGGCCAAAAGTCGAGGTTGGAAGCGTGAAGATCATTACGGGCGACTTCTTCGGACGCGATTGGGAGGATGAGCGCGATGGCTCGGCATTTGACCTCATTTATGACTACACCGTATAGCAACACCAATTCTTACAGACGACGAGCCGGACGAGCCATGCTAACTTCACTCTACCAGTTCCTCTGCGCGCTGTTACCCGAGATGCGTAAAGACTGGGCCCGGCGCATGATCCAATTGCTCTCACCTACTGGCATCCTCGTCTGCCTCGAATTCCCGCTGTACAAGGACCTGGCCGCCGTGGGGCCGCCGTGGGGCCTGCGCGGCGTGCACTGGAACCTGCTCGCGCAGGGACGGGACGGGCGCATCACGGAACCGCCCGAGGAGACAGAGGAACCGGCGGGGAAGATGAGGCGAGTTGCGTACGTGAAGCCGAAGAGGTCGTACGAAAGCGGGAGAGGGTATGACATGATCAGCGTGTGGAAACTGAAGGGCTAGACTAGAACACCGACACGGAAATAGAGGGCATGTAAATGCTTTGTTCTTCTGAGCGGAATGGGTCGATACGATGCCCCAACCTTTTCTTGTACATATCACCCGCTCGGATTTCTATCCGGAAAAGGTGGAATGCGGCAACCGTGGATTTCTTTCTCGAATTTCCTATCCGCCTCATGACATACGGAATTTATCGGTAACTCTGCGACAATACACGTTTCTGCGCGCCGCCATCATCATAGTTGTCTAGCAAAAGTCGGATAGGACCTCATTCAATGGCTCCCGGTCAGGAAAAACGGGTTCCTCGTCCATTTTATCCAGCTCGTATAGGTCCCACTCCGATAGGGCACGAGTCTCAAGAGATACACCAACACCCTTGAAAGCGTGCCGAAGCCGCTTGATGTCCTGCTCTGTCTTTTCGCAGATCGAGGACCATTCACCCGGGTCTCGCATGACATACGGCTGGGTGGGCTGCGCATCGACTCGAACCGCGGACAGCGCGGGGAAATCGCCGTTCCTGACGGCCGTGGCCAGATAGGCGACATCATCCCAAGCGCGAGATCCACGCACGAGTCGGACGCTAAGTCTCTTCACGCCGAGCGGGAGTAGGTCGGTGATGCAGGTTGACTCTTCTCCCTCTTTTGCTTTGTCTTGATCGCCTGGCATGGCGAAAGGGTCGGCAAGGTCGACGTCGTTTTGATGCCGACAAAAAGCTGCCTCGTCCAGCTTGAGCACTTCTAGGCGTCGAAACTGTGCCAGTAATGGTCCAAGATCTACCGGAGTGGCTGCCTCAATAATTTCCCCCGTAAAATTGTCAACATATGCCCCGGTGTATCTTTCCAGTATGCTTCCAATGTACAAGTCCAGGACCTTCAGAGTCTCTCGAGCGGGCAACAACGCCGAGACGAGTCGGTGATGTTGTATATCGGTTCTGTCGATATCGTCAAGGGGGCGGAAAGCTTTGAACGTAAAATGCTCAAGGCGGGGACATCGTTCGATCAAGCCTCTGAGAGACTCAAAGTCTGAGTACTCGTCGTCGTCACGGAGCACAGAGCTGTCGAACGAGAGACTCCGCAGATTGTGCATGATGGGCACCAGTGCCCGAATATCCCGCGCTTCAGGCAACTCAAGTGGTTCGTCACGGAAATCTGGGTAATTCCTGTGCCAGAATCCGCTACAAGACTTGAAAAGCAGCTGCTCGAGGTTGGGTGCGGCGTTGAGGAGAACGGAAATGCCGGGCGCGGCGACTCGATAGTGGCCAATGTTGAACTTGAGCGCCCGAAGACTGGCGAGTCCGGGTGTTTTCTCCAGTCGCTTGAACCGACTGGCCAGGAACACGCAACCTGGTTCGAAGACTTTTTTGTCGTATGTGTCCGCGTAGACGGCGAGCTCAAGCATCTCGAGTCCAGTCAACATGGAGATGACGACTTCATTCACGAACTGGTCGATGAGCCAGGGGTCGCAGTTTTGGGTCAGCGAGATGGCAGTGACACGGTCGGTAAAGACGCTGAAACTGGGATCTCCGTCCAAGGACAGCTGGAGGCTCCGACCGATTTCCTTGCAACGTCGAATCGCGCCGGCGTCGTCGAAGGGTCGGTCCGTGTTGCATCCCAGCCATTTGACCGCTGATGCGAGATCCGGCCGGGCGTGAATGGTGCGAATGAAGGGCCACAGATGGAGATGGCGACCTGAAAGGCTTCCGGGCACGTAGTGGAATACGAAGGGCTGTGCGACGGCCTTCATCTGCTTCGACGTGGCCGACAAGGCCATCAACGCGCGGCGGTTCGTGACATGCTTGCGCGTGTTTTCGGGCATGGCATTGCAGCAGTGGCAGCACAGCTGGGCACATATCGTGTGCTGCACCTCGGGAGGAAGGCCAGCCAGGGAGGCCGTGGCGCGCCCGGGGGAAGACATTTGGTGACGATGGAGATGAGACTGGCACAATCGCAGGTCGCAACAGGAGGGCATGAAGTAGTGCGTCGTGGGGAGCACGAGGGTCAAAGTCACGCTCCACTTCATGCAGCGCCCATCATCTGGACCTGTGAATAACCACTGCTAGTACCAATGAAAGTTCTTCAGCGCCAACGACCTTGCCCGTGGCATTCTGTTTTTGTCATTGATGTCATTGACTAGGTATAATGAATTTTTAAAGCGCCGGCAGTATGTAAACCTCACAGTAGCAAATTGGAGCCGCAGCGCCGAGAAAACTTAACGACAGGCAAGTCAAGTATTAGCCAACCAAACCGGTCCCAAGCAGACTGTGACACACTACCACAGGCCAAATGCTGGCAATGCAGTAATGCATGTCAAGGTGATTCCAGCTTTCGCAAGCTCATTTCTAGCATCAACCAACTGCTCCATTTTCCATCCAGTTCTCTCAATGAAGCCTTCATCATCGGGTCCGGAAGTGTCCCTCCACGGCACATGGAGCTCTACCCGGCGTAATGAGGCGAATCTTCCAGCGCCAGCAGCCTTGGCGAGGTCCAGAATTTGCGACTGAACCTGTGAGCGCTTCGTGCTAAGCATAATCAAGCGCAGGCGACGTATACTGGCCGGGAGGATCCGAGACAAGCAAGTTGCATCGTCTTCGAGAGGGTCTCCACGAGGGGAAGTAAACGATGCAACGTCCAGCTCCAGAGTCTCCAAATTTTCAAATGCAAGTAGCTCGGCGCCGATTGTTTGCGTCTCATCCGAAGCGAAGGCAGCGTTGGCAAAGCAGAGGTGAAGGTGCCGCAGTGTCTTGCGAACAAATTTAAGAGCAACTAGAAAGTGCCGAGGAGGCAGATGCGCTTGCCGGCGAGAGCCGACATCATCGTCATATCCATTCGCGTCAAAGTGAAAAGATTCAAGGCTTGGGCAGTGCGCAATCAGCTTGATGAGATGCAGCCATTCGCTCTTCATGAATGCACTGCTAGCCAGCTCAAGAACGCGCAAGTTCCACAGGATGGGGGGTTGAAACTCAACCGTTCCATCCGAGTCGGGGTAGTCATTCGCGTTTCCCACAGCCTGACGAAATCGTAGATGTGTCAGTGAGGGGGCCATGCTCAGCAAAAGCAAGACTGCCGCCGACTCCAGACTGAGTGTTTGGGAGAAGAGGGTTTCGAAAGTGACGCGCCGAAGATTAGGGAACAGACCCGCCTCCTTCAGCGACGTTACTCGCATGCACAAGGCAAAGAACGATGGCTCAAAGTCCGACAGGTCTGTGCCCTCGATTTCGATGACTGCTGTTTCGATGTTTGGCGAGATAGCCAAGAACAACTGGCAATACAGGCTTGATGCTTGTGAGCGCGTTCTGTCATCGTCAAGACAGGCGAGATCGGGTCATTTGGCAGCGATAGTTGCAATCGGCGAGCGGTGGCTTTGCAGAACTCAAGCTCTTCCTCGTCAAAGCCGTACACCTCGTCGGAAACCGGTCCTAGGCGTCGCACGCAGGCTGCGAGATCCGGACGATCCACAAGGGTCCGAAGAAGTGGGAACGGCGACAGTTCTTCGTTCAAATCGAAGGCAGCGGCGCTGACTGGGTCGCAGTACAGCAAGGGCTGGGCCAGCGAGCAGAGGCGTCGGCACGTCAACGAAAGGGCCAGCAGAGAGCTGACACACCCGGGGGGGTTGACAGGAGTTGATTTGTGGTACCATGAGAATTCGGTACAGATCATGCGCAGGAGCTCGACGGGCAAATCAGTGAGCTTGATGCGCGATGCGGTGGACGCCGTCATGGTTTCTGAGGGGGGCATAATGGAACTATGAGCCGTGTTCAAAGATCGATATTTGCGCTGACACAGTCCTGAATGCCGTATTTGAGCTCCAAAGCGGCAGGTGCAGGAGGCCAGTGTGAATGTCAAAGCTTCTCTCTTGTCAGGGGTGGAGAAGCGCGTTCAGGGTTGACGCGTCTTGTCCGTGGTCCTGGCCAGAAGTGCTTTCATTTACGTTGAGCAAACCCGCCTCCAGCGATCGCTTGCACCGGTTTGTTGGTGTCTGAAACAACTTCTTGACTGCCCGCACGGCTCATATGGCCTTGAAGATGGCAACCGGCAAAAGCAGCCCGCTCACTGTCGGCGTTTATTAGGAGCGAGTTGCGGGCGTCTGTTGGAAGTACCTACCTGCTATGCACTACTAGTACCTGCCAGGTAATAAGTCAGCGACTTCAGCCTGCGCAGGTGGACTGCCTGGCTGTCCAACATCCAACACCCGCCGCGCTGACCCGCTGCCGCCTGTTGATAGCGCCCGCCCCGCAGCCAATTGGGTCTGGTCTTACTCGGATCCGCCACCGCGGCCGTGGAATGGACCTAACGAGAAAAGCCACTTGGCTTCCAACATCGCACGCTTCTTTGTCCCCTTCCTCATCCTTTCGTCGACTGCTTTAGGCCCCGCGTAATCTGCGCCCGGCGACAGTCACCATGGCGCCGCCCCTCGTTGATAACCCGCAGATACGGCAGGCCGAGCTGTTGAAGCCGCTGCCTTTCCACTTCCACGCCTACGTCTGGCCCTTCGTCGTCATCTGGCCCATCTTCCTCCGGTACTACCTAACCCCCAACCTTTACGAGAAGCACATCGGCGCTCCGGAATGGACGTTTGTCTGGTGCGGAACCATCATCACCATCCAGTCGCTCGTCTGGTTGAGCACCCACTGGAGCGTCGCCCTCGATGCGCGCTTCCGCGCCACCAGGGCCAAGGATGTGCAGGACGCCCAGCTGATCAAGGTTCTCCCCATCGCCAACGCTGGGTCTGGCGAAATTTGCAAGATTGTCCGCGACAAGGTGAGCAGAACTGGCAGCTAAACTACTGTCGCTGTGAGCTTGGCTGACATGGCGCAAGGCTGGTGGCAAGACGAATGTTTCGTTCCTCTTCCAGAAGCGCCGTTTCCTCTACAGCCCGGAGACCGGCTCCTTCAGCACCCTCCAGTACGACATCGACACCGAGCCAAAGCCGTCTATTGGACACTTCCAGTCATCGCGCGGCCTTGAGAAGCAGTCCGATATCTCGCGCCTCGAGCAGCACTACGGCGCAAACACGTTCGACATCCCCGTCCCGACCTTCACCGAGCTTTTCAAGGAGCATGCCGTCGCCCCGTTCTTTGTCTTCCAGATCTTCTGTGTTGGCCTTTGGTTGCTCGACGACTACTGGTATTACTCGCTGTTCACTCTCTTCATGCTTGTCGCTTTTGAGAGCACCGTTGTGTGGCAGCGCCAGCGCACCTTGAACGAGTTCCGCGGCATGAGTATCAAGCCATATGATATCTGGGTTTTCCGTTTGGGCAAGTGGACCGAGATCCAGACCGATGCTCTCCTCCCCGGTGACCTCGTATCCGTCGGACGGACCAAGGAGGACAGCGGAGTTGCCTGTGACATGCTTCTAGTGGAAGGCAGCGCCATCGTCAACGAAGCCATGCTGTCCGGAGAGAGCACACCGTTGCTCAAGGACTCTGTTCAGCTTCGGCCATCGGATGTGCCCCTCGACTCCGAGGGCTTGGACAAGAATGCCTTCCTCTGGGGCGGCACCAAGGTTCTTCAGGTCACACACGGCAACCCGGAACAAGAAAAGCCGGCTCTGGTGTCGGGCGTGCCGCCTCCTCCCGACAAGGGCGCCATGGCCGTTGTTATCAAGACTGGCTTCGAAACTTCGCAAGGCAGCTTGGTTCGCACCATGATTTATTCGACCGAGCGCGTCTCGGCCAACAACTTCGAGGCTCTTCTCTTCATTCTGTTCCTGCTCATCTTCGCCATCGCCGCCTCTTGGTACGTCTGGGATGAGGGTGTTCGCAAGAACCGCAAGCGCTCGAAACTGCTTTTGGACTGCGTCTTGATCGTCACCAGTGTTGTGCCACCCGAGCTGCCCATGGAACTCAGCCTTGCAGTCAACACCAGTCTGGCCGCCCTGTCTAAGCTGGCTATTTTCTGCACCGAGCCCTTCCGCATCCCCTATGGCGGTCGCATCGACGTAGCCTGCTTCGACAAGACAGGTACTCTTACTGGCGAAGACCTTGTCGTCGAAGGTATCGCTGGTCTGGGACTCACCAATGCCGATGTGAACGACAAGAAGGAGGCTGATGGTGCCCACTCCAACATGACCGCTGTCACCGACGCTAGCCTCGAGACTCAGCTCGTCCTCGCCACAGCACACGCATTGGTCAAACTCGATGAAGGTGACATTGTGGGCGACCCGATGGAGAAGGCAACTCTCACGTCTCTTGGCTGGGCTCTTGGCCGCAACGATGTGCTCCAGAGCACCGCCAAGGCTGGAAACACCCAGGGCACCGTTCAGATCAAGCGCAGGTTCCAATTCTCGTCGGCACTCAAGCGCCAAAGCTCCGTCGCCATGGTCACTGGTGTCCATGCTCAGACTGGCAAGAAGATCAGGGGTACCTTTGTCGGTGTCAAGGGCGCCCCCGAGACGATCATGAAGATGCTCGTTGACGTGCCCGCTGACTACGAGGAAACGTTCAAGTACTTTACCCGCAAGGGTTCTCGCGTTCTGGCCCTGGCATACAAGCAGCTCACTGTCGATACTGAGCTAGGTTCCGGTAGGATCAATGATTTGAAGCGCGAGAAGGTCGAATGCGACCTCACTTTCGCTGGCTTCCTTGTCCTGCACTGCCCGCTCAAGGAGGACGCCAAAGAAGCCGTCCAGATGCTCAACGAGAGCAGCCACCGCGTCGTCATGATTACCGGCGACAATCCCTTGACCGCCGTGCACGTCGCGCGTGAGGTGGAGATTGTCGACCGCGAGGTTCTGATTCTGGATGCGCCGGAGGACAAGAGTGGTGGCCATACGCTCATCTGGAAGAGTGTTGACGACAAGGTCACCATCCCAGTCGACCCGTCAAAGCCCATCGACGCCGAGATCCTCAAGACCAAGGACTTGTGCGTCACTGGATACGCTCTTGCTCAATTCAAGGATCAAGCCGGTTGGAACTCTCTGTTGCGTCACACCTGGGTCTATGCTCGAGTCTCCCCCAAGCAAAAGGAGGATATTCTTCTCGGTCTCAAGGACATGGGTTACTACACCCTCATGGCTGGCGATGGTACCAATGATGTTGGCGCTCTCAAGCAAGCCCACATTGGCATTGCCCTTCTGAACGGCACCAAGGAGGACCTGACGCGAATCGCCGAGCACACCCGCAACACCAAGATGAAGGAGATGTATCAGAAGCAGTGCGACCTCATGAAGCGCTTCAACCAACCCACCCCGCCGGTTCCTGTCATGATTGCTCACCTTTATCCTCCTGGCCCGACGAACCCCAACTACATGAAGGCCATCGAGCGCGAGGCAAAGGCAAAGAAGATGACCCCCGAGGAATATGCCGCCAAGCAAGGTCACCCAGCTGAGACGATTGTGTCTCCCGGCGCGCAGAGCCTGACCAATAGTGACCCTCGCAATGCCCGTCAAGCCGATGTCAACAAGAAGGCCGCTGGTCTTGCCGATAAGCTAGCTTCGGGTATGCTCGAGGCTGAGTTGGGTGACGACGAGCCGCCCACTCTGAAACTCGGCGATGCCTCCGTTGCCGCCCCTTTCACGTCAAAGCTCCGCGATGTCATGGCTATTCCCAACATCATTCGCCAGGGCCGTTGCACCCTGGTGGCGACGATTCAGATGTACAAGATTCTGGCTCTTAACTGCCTCATCAGTGCCTACTCGCTCTCTGTCCTGTACCTCGAGGGCATCAAGTTCGGAGACACCCAGTACACTATCAGCGGCATGCTCATGTCGGTCTGCTTCTTAAGTATTTCGCGCGCTCGCGTGGTCGAAGGCTTGAGCAAGGAGCGCCCCCAGCCCAACATTTTCAATGTGTACATCATCGGCTCCATCTTGGGCCAGTTCGCAGTGCACATTGTTACGCTCATTTACATCTCCCGGCTTTGCGACAAGATTGAGCCGTAAGTTATTACTTGTGAAATCGGGATAAATGATGGCTAACCAGCACGCAGTCGCTCCACCGACGGTCTTGACCTCGAGGCTGAGTTTGAGCCGTCGCTGCTCAACTCGGCCATCTACCTCCTGCAGCTGATCCAGCAGGTGTCCACTTTCGCCATTAACTACCAGGGCCGACCGTTCCGCGAAGCCTTATCAGAGAACAAGGCTATGTTCTACGGCATCGTCGGTGTCTCGGGTCTCGCCTTCGTGTGCGCCCTCGAGCTCATCCCCGAGATCAACGAGGGCATGAAGCTCGTTCCCTTCACCGAAGAATTCAAGTTCAAGATGGCGGCTTCCATGATCATCGACTACGGGCTTTGCTTCGTCATCGAAAAGGGCCTCAAATGGGGGTTCAGTGACTACCGCCCACGTGACATCGCCGACCGTCGGCCCGAGCAGCTCGAGCGGGAGGCGGCACGCAAGGCCGTCATTGCACAGCAGAAGGCGGACGAGGAGGAGAGGCAGCGCCTTGAGAAAGTGGCTGACTTTGAGCGTCAGGTCGAGGAGCGCAAGAGGAAGCTACGTGAGTGGCGAGAGGGCCGGGCACGAGCGTAGGCTGGCCGTGTACAAAAGTAAAGGAAAGCATGGGAGGATAGCTGTCGGAAGGTAAAGCACTGGATAGACAGTTGGACTGCGATGAGTGTATCATATCATATCATACATGAACCCGATAGACGTGTTGGCATCTCAGGTCACATCTGACTGGACGTGGACAGAGGTGTGCACAAATGGAAATGGCGCACCAGGTGCGCGTATTGCTATGGTACAAGACGTAGATGGGAAAGGAAGTCTATGGCAAGTCGTAGAACACAAGAAGTCATTCCCTGTCCCCATTGCCCGTCCACCTCCTTGAAGGCAACCCCCCAAACACGCCACACACTACGTCAGCAATGTGAAGGCAAGTTGCACTTCCCCATTACTTTTTGATTCGTCAAGGCATGCTCACGCTGAAGAGCCATGGCTATCAAACACGCGAGGCGCTCGTCGTCAACGGCAAGAGCACGCTTAGTTGCCGGGGTTCTGGGCAACGAAGGAAACGCCCTTCTCGATGTTCTTCTTGAGGTCGCCCAGGCAGGCCTCGATGAGCTTCTCCTCGTTGGCGTCGACCTTGCCAATCGGCAGGATCTTCTCGACACCGTTGGGGCCGAGCTCAACCTTGCTGCTGAAGAAGTCGATGCCCTGGTCCTTGTACAGGGGCGAGTCCACAAAGGTGGGCTCGACGACGCCCTTCTCGCCGTCGGCGGCGCGGAGCAGGGAGTCGGCCATGCGGGCACCGGCCATGGCCATGGAGAGGGTGGCAGAGCCGGCACCATCCTTGGCCTTGACGACCTCGTCACCGCCGAACTGGACACGCTTGACAAGCTCGGCGTTGGAGCTCAGGTCGGGGTGGTTGCTCTGGCTGAAGAGAGGGACGATGGTGACGCCGGAGTGGCCGCCAACGACGGTGATGTTCTCGTCCTTGGGATCAGTGTTCTTGATCTCGGAGACGAAGCGGCTGGCGCGGACAACATCGAGAGTGGTGACACCGAAGAGGGTCTTGGGGTTGTAGACACCCTTGGCCTTGAAGACCTCGGCGCAGATAGGAACGGTAGAGTTGACGGGGTTCGCGATGACCAAGACCTTGGCCTTGGGGGCAGACTCGGCAACGGCCTTGGCGAGATCGCGGACGATGGAGGCGTTGGTGTTGAAGAGGTCGTCACGGGTCATGCCAGGCTTGCGGGGGACACCGGCGGGGATGAGGACGATGTCGGAGCCCTTAAGGCAGGCGGCGAGGCCACTGGGCGTGGGGTCGTAGCCCTTGACGGTGGACTTGGTGTTGACGTGAGAGACATCGGCGGCCACACCTGTTTTGCATCACGACGGGTCAGTTTGAAGCCGGCCCCTGCGGGTGGACAAAATTGGCGCAACGACGGCGAGGATTTTCAGACGGAGTGACCGAGGCAAGGCGACATACCAGGGCCGAGACGGATGTCGTACAGAGCCAGGTCGGTGACGCGGGTGTTCATCTTGAGGAGGAGGGAGAGGGGTTGGCCAATGCCGCCAGCGGCGCCGAGGACGGCGACCTTGGAGAGCTAGACGATGACGACGATGTTAGTCTGGAGGCGCGGGCGCGAACAGCCGAGGACGGATCGAGGCAGAGTTTCAGCTCAGCCCCAGCTTCGGGGGTTGGGCAAGAGGGAACAGTCGAGGGCATGGGCAGACTCACGTCGCGCGCAGAGGCCGAGAAAGCCCGGCGCTGGATCTTGGAGGCCAACATGATGAATAAGGTGCGGATGGGATTGTGAGGGTATCAACAACGACGACAAGTGGAAGAAGACACCGAGGTCAATGGGAACAGAGTTTTGGGGAAAGCAAAAGGGAGCAGGGGAAAATGGACGGAGCGCAGTGGGGAGACGAGACGGGACCGCGGGCGCCCAATCGGGTTAGGCCAGGAAGCTTTTCGGATGCAACTCGGCGAGTGGGCGTTGCTGTAGGTACTTCGTACTTCACTGCAGGTCCGCGTTGTCTGTGGCACGCTGACCGCCTTTGCGAATGTTCCTGTATTCTTCCTTTTTCTTCTTTGGCGTACTATATCTGCATGTATGTTTGAGTCCGTCAATTGCGCCGATGGACGCTCTTTTGATCACCAACAAAGCCTAGGTACTAGGTAGGCATCGTGCGAGCTCCGCGGGCCTGCGGCGGAACCGATCGGAGCGAAGCGGCCCACACCCAAGGCACGTACCTAGGTAAGTACCTAAGTATGTACGTATTTGCGTTGCAGCCCGCTCAGAGCAGCACCCACGAGCCGCTAACACCGAGGGCCACAAGATCCCCGTGGCCACCGTGCCGCAAGAGCACATGCTATTACAACATCCAACCCATGCGCTCTGACAGAAAGGGCTGCGAGGATGTGTTACACCACTCTCGATGTGCGTGGTTCTATCCAATACCCGGGGCGGGCGGCGTCCTGCTGCGACGTCTCCGTCACGCTGGTCTCAGGGCATGCCTGAATCGACTACACGCTTACGAAGGATCGAGGAATATGATCAATTACATGCCCAATCCCGTATCGCATCTGCACCTACTTCATGTGTCATCCCATCTTTTGCGGCTCGTCTGTGGTGATGGGCCCTGCCACTTTCGGCAAGTAAACCATTCTCGTGCTTCCTCGCCCCGGCTGGATGACTCAGTTAGTGCCGGGTAGGCTGCCCCTACAAGAGCTTCACTAGAGCTACGCAATTCGCACAAGAGCAATACGGCGGACTGCCCGCCGCTTCCTGAAACCCAGCACCGTCTCTTCCCGGTTCCCAGTCTACCACTGTACATCGATCGCTATGTCGCTTGCGCAGCTGTCGCAGCTGCTGCCTCTACCAGACGAGGACCTCCAGCAGGTCCTCGACTATGCGGTGACTCTCTCCAAGCCCGAAGCTGCCGCGCATTTCAACAATTTGCTTGGAGACTCGCCCCTCGCTGTCGATTTCATTGCTTCCTTCAACTCACACCGAAAGGAGCCCACGGCCCTGCCGTCTACAACAAGCAGCTCTCGACCGGCGGACACACTCGAAGCGGTGCCACGTGCCAAGCGAGCGCCGAAAAAGAAGAAGTCAGCAATTCACACCCCCGAGGCAAGAAAAGTCGACGAGTACGCCGGGCCAGCAAGCGTCGCATACACCAAGAAGGACCAGACCCTAGACTACATTCCGCAGCGGGCAAGCGCTCCAAGCAGCAACCATGCCTCTCGTTCGGCTACGCCGCCGGCACCAGCACCCATTCAGCAACCCTCTAAGCAGCACGCCTCGTCTGCGGGCTTCCTGATATCTGACGTCCCGTCCAAGGCCAAAGCGAAGTCCAACCCCTCCTCGGGAAGATCCACGCCGAAACCATCTGGCGTAAACAGCACCAAGGTCTCGATTGCAGGGGGCACGCCAATGGCGGGACAGTCTACGGCGCTGGCTGATCTAGACGCGGCCATCCGAGCACTAGAAATCACCACAAACCCATCGCTGGATAACGGCAAGAGGAGAAAATGCAACTGTGTCGCAACGAGACATCCTCTGCAGAGTGCCGCCCCAAACTGCTTGTCATGTGGCAAGGTCATTTGCATGAAGGAAGGGCTCGGTCCGTGTACCTTTTGTGGCTCGCCCCTTCTGGATGCGGATGATGTGCAGGCCATGATCCGGGAGCTCAAAGACGAACGGGGGCGGGAACGAATGGCGGTCAACGCCTCTGCCAACAGGCGAGCAGAAGTATCCAAGAAACCGGTGCCGTTCACGCAGCCACGTGGAGCTGATGCCAACGAGGGCTCTTCTCTGGCTGACGCCGCGGCAAAGGCTCGCGAGCATCGCGACAAGCTCCTCAACTTCCAAGCACAGAATGCTCGAAGAACAACAGTCCGTGACGAGGCTGCCGACTTTGACATGAGCGGCGCCGTGACGGGTCTCGGAAGCATGTGGGCGAGCCCTGAGGAGCGCGCCAAGGAGCTGAAGCGCCAGCAGAAGCTCATGCGAGAGATGGAGTGGAACGCGCAACCCGACTACGAGAAGCGGAGGCAGGTCCTGAGCATCGACCTCGTGGGCGGGAAAGTGGTCCGGAAGATGGCGGCAATTGAGCGACCTGTGACGCCCGGATCGGACGAGGATGAGGACGTGCTTGGTGAGACGTCTGGGAACGCAAACCATAGCGGCTCTCGTATGGGAGGAGGCACATTCAGTGCCAACCCTCTCCTGGGCGCCCTGTTGAAGCCGGTCTATGAGGTCAAGGAGGACAATGGCAAAGGAAAGGATCCCGGAGAAGCACAGAGCCGGCGAGACAGGAAGAAGGGGTGGCGCAGAGTACAGGACGACTTGGACGACAACGAGGACGTCATTCTAGATGGTGGTATACATGGCCATGTTGGGGCTACTACTAGCGACGAGCCGGAGTGCGGATAGAGGACGCCAACGCCCGTGGGGGATGCATGATAGATAGTTAAAATCAACATTGCTCGGATCTCAGCTGATGCTGATTTCCCCGCTAGGTATGATCGGATTACCTCGTCTTCGCTGAAGGACGCAAGCGTTTCCCTGATGTCTTGTTTGCCCTTAGCCCAGCTACGACACTGCCAGCCGCCGCCAATCGTTCACTAAATTTGTATCCACGGCGTCAGAACGAAGTACCGACACAGAAGCGAATGTGTGATCCTGAGGCATGAAGAAAGATGCTGTGACTGCGTGTTGGCCGTCTTGTATGATGCTGCCCCGGATCTGGTGGACGCTACGGGATGGGTGTGGCTGCCCTCCACTGTGCGGGGCCAACCTGACCCATAGTCTTCACGTGATCACGCGATTTTCCGCGCTGCACGGTTGTTCAGCGAGGTACGTACTGACTCCGTGCCCCCCCAACCTACGCCCCCAGTCCCGCCCAACGCCCATCGGCGACGAGGGGGAGGGCAGGCCCCCTGTCTTGCAAGTTGCGTGCCGGGTCTCCCGCCCACGCGACCTGGCGGGTCATAGGACCGCTAAAGACTTTGTTCGTGCGAAGTAGGGAAGGGCACATTGTTTCAAAACACATTTGCTCAGCGGAGCCTTGCTGCGTACAGGCACGTCGCTCCGGCTCGTGTCGGTGTCTGCGTCTCTCCACGGTCGCCGCCGTGCCGGAGTGCCCGATGCGGAACGGGGGCGCACGCGGCCGTAAACGCAATTTTCCTCCTTTGATGGCTGGGCGATTGCCAGGCGAGAGAGAAGTGCCTCGACTTACTCGCGTTGCGCGGGCTGGCGTCGCTAGCACGAGGTACTTTGCAGCGTAGTACGCACTTGCCATGCTGTGGAATACGTACGTCGAGCGTTTTGTCAGAATTTTTCCGCACCACCACGGGACAGGCAAAAAACGCGGCCTACAATGTCACCAAGCAAGGCGCTGAACGAGGCACAGAAGATTACAGGTTGTGCGATGCTTTGACGGGACGAGAGTTTGATATCAGACAGACATCGGACAACCAGTCCATCAATTATGCCAGCGTACGGGCTGTTCCAGCAGCGCGCGGCGCGCCTTGTACCAGTGCGACAGGTGAGCGTCTCACTACCAAGGTAACATTCGAGGCGTCAAGGTCCCCTAAAATAATCACTGAGAGCCCCCCCCCCCCCCCTTCCAGCCCCTGTGCTGCCACCGCCTGCCAGTTATTGGCGAGCGCGACTCGCTGGGGGGAAAGTCAGGAGCCCCAGAAGGGTCACCTGCCGTGCAGTGCAGCGAAGCGTAGCGCAGTCGGGTCCCTCCCAGGGCCCCATGAGGTGGCCGGAAGCGTCGCGCGTGGAGCCAACCCAATGGACGGACGTCAACGGCTCATTTAGTACGCAAGTACCGCGTATTCGTAGCCACCATTGCGTCCCGTCTCTGGCGTCGTCACCAGGCGAGGCTCCCATTTGCCCTCCCGTCCTCCTCCTCCTTCAACTCGCACTTGTATAGATTCCACCTGGCCGACAGCGTCGTTCTCCCCAGCGCCGGCAACACTGGCAACCCATCGCTTTGCTCGATTGAAGAGAGCGTCGCATTCGCACGCGCTTTGCTCCTCGCCGAGTCCTGTCCCGTCGCGCGCCGCGCCGCTCTTGGACGGATACCCTCCCCTCTTGGACGCGACGTCCTCGCACCACGCCCGACTGACAGGCGCCGACTGCGCTGAAGCGCGCTCCCGGGTCCTCTCGCAACGCCCCTTTCTTGATTTAGCCTCTGCTCCGCCGCTGGCATGATTCCCGACTGGAGCGGTGGGGTCGCTCCGTCAGTGTCGACGCTGGTGAATGCTGACGACGGTCGCAACGGTGAGACACGCGACGCGAAGGACGGTAGACCGAGACTCCGCGATTGGAGCGCTCCCCTCCCACCCGCGACGGCAACGAGATCTTCCCGCGGCGCCGTGTCGACGTCGGAAGACGTCATGGACCTCGACAGGACGCGGCCGCCGGGTGAGCAGGCACACCCGCCGCCGTCGAGCCAGATCATCCCGGACAGTGGCGGCAGCTCGTCGCAGAGCCTCACGCGATCCATCTCCAACTCCCAAGAGTCGACTGTGACAGCCTCGACGGACCGGGTCGCCACGCCGCCCGCCAGCGATACCAGCGGCGAGCGGTACGCGGCCGTCGAGCGGCACCACGACAAGCCGTCGAACGGATCGGACCACGGTGTGGACCACAGCAGCCAGCTGCATCACCTGTCAGCCATTGCCGCTGCCCAAGACAGGATGGAGCCCGACGCGGTCGGTGCTGGATCGCGTAAGCGCATGGCGGACGGCGAGGTCAAGTCTTGGGCGGGCAGCATGAGCCCCGTCAAGGGACATTCGCGGACGACAAGCGCCGTCAGCGTGGCCTCGACCGCGGGGAGCACCATTGGCGAGGTACGATATCGCGGATTTGCTAGACGCGCGCGTGACGTTTGATATTGACATGATCGCAGCTATCTGCCGAGTTGCGTACTCGCCTGTCGTACGCAATGATCAAGGTAAACCACGGCTGGCAAGGCCGGTCGCTGGACGAGGTCGAGTCTCTGGCATCCCAGGCTGCCTCTCCGGCATCTAGCACCTCCACCGTACATCGCCGGCACGGGTCCTCGGCCAGCCCGCGACTCAACGTCAACTCGACGCCCCAGGTTCACTTCTCCAGCGACCCCGTCATGATCCGGCGCAAGTCCATCTCGCCGCCGTCATTACTCTCGGGCAAGCCAATGCTAGCTCCCCCGGCCACCATCCAGCCGTCCATGTCTATGCCCGCTCCTCGATCCAATCCTCGGCGCAACTCGAACCCCCACTACACGCCTGCCGGACTCGTCCAGTCACACTCCGGCTCCCCCCCAACGCCCCAGGGCACGAGCAATCCGATATCTCGCCTAGATCAAGACGTGGCCGAAACGCTGCTCTTCATGAGCAGTCCAGGCAACTCGGCAAACCTGAAGCACGCCTTCTCCCCGTCTGGGTCTCCTGGGGCGCAACCCCAGCCTCCCGCGCCACGGAGCTCGGGTCGCCATGCACTGCCGAGTGGGCCACGGAGAGCTCTGCCCTCGCAGCGGCCCTCGCTGCCGCCGCCGGCGCCGCCAACAAAGAAGGCTGGCTACGATCGGGCCAGCATGCCCCCGCCTCCGGACTCGCCCCTGGACTTGGACTCGCCGCGGCAATACCAGTCCCCGAATCGGTCCACGCCGAAGCGGCGAACAAACGGCGCCGGGGGTCACGTACGTTCAGCTCTCTCGCTACCAAGCGGCATAGCTCTTGGCAACGGCACGGCGAGGAAGACTCTCTGCGACGAAGACATTGAGCGAATGCTGGACCGTGCGGGAGCCGAGGTGGCAGACAGCTCCGACGACGAGGAGATTCAGCTGCCCCCACGCAGGGGTGTCGCGGGCGTCATGCGAGCGTAGGCCGACGCTGCACGTTTCCTCTGCATTTACCACCTTTATTTGGACCGTTTGCGCGACCGAAGTGGTGGTTTTTCCTATAGGCACAACCTCTATGTCACCTAACGACGTTTTATGACACTATTGCATGGGCTCATTCATCCTTTCGGACAGATTTACTCGGTTTGTTATTATTCGCTTTACGGGGACGGGCCGAACGGGACGCTCGCCTTCCCGGTGTTGAAACTTACCCGTCTGCATCATTGCTTTGATGTACATTTTCGGGCCGCATTTTTAATCGGAGCTGGGGCTGCTTGTCGTTGTGTCACGCATGATTTTTCTTTTCCCTTCCCGTTCGTTTCTTTTGATCTTTATCCATATGCTCGTTTCACTAATGACGTGGCGGCGTCTGCATGGACCGAGAAGGGGCTATTTGGGACATCGTCGTTGTCGTCGTCGTCGTCGCGGGCCAGGAGCGTTGACCATCTGTAAGGGAGTGAGATTTTTGGTAGTTTTTTCTTGCACGTAGTATACCCATCGAGAGGGGGGGGCAACTGGGTTTCACGTTTGGAGCGAGGAGAGGAGGGTCGGTCATGGGTCGGTGCGGTGTGTCTGCTGTTTTGCCACGAGCCCAAGGCACACGACGAGAGTTGCTGGAGAGTAATCTCTTGTCTTTGCTTTGCAAAGTTGGCTCCAAGGACCGTCTGGACACTGTTGTCATGGTGTGTGGGCTTTGATAGCAGAATTGACCGGACCCCCGTATTGAGCCAAGAATTTTACAAGGCGTTGACTGACTGACAGCTTTCGTCTACCTTGACAACGTGGCATCATAAGTATTTACGAAGTAAATTAGATGGGCCCCTCTCCCCAAGTCCTGGCCAGAGCGTCCGTGTGTGTATCTAGTCCTGCGTTGATCCACTCCCCCCCCCTGAAATCCCGGTGTCTTCGTAAACTTCATCACGGTCGTGTCAAAACTCCCATGGCTGGAGGAGAGGTAGACGTGCAAAAGGTAGGTAGTAAATGCCCTTTCCTTGGTCATCGCCTCACGCCATCTCCCCCTCCCTCGTCGGGCGCACATACTCAGTTATCCTTCTCGCCATGGCCGTGCTCGGCTGCCTCCGCACCGCTCGCCCCATGGCCGCCGCGACATCACGGTGGAGGCCATGCTGCTGCTGTTGTTGTTGTAGGTGGTGGTGGTGAGGATGGTGGTGCGGATGGTGGTTGTTGTTGTAGTAGTACGCCCCACAACAACCCCCGGCCCCGGCCCCGGCCCCGGCCCCGACTTGGCCTCCAACTTCGGCTCCGGGTCCGACTCCCGCGCTGCTCCGCGACCCACCCGAGTATGAGTAGTACGTGCTGTCGCGGCGCTGCTGCTTCTGCTGCTGCTGCCGCTCCGGCGTGTCCGATGGGATCCAGAGCGGGATCGTGCGCCGGGCCCGACGGTCGTTGGCCTGCGCCTCGGCGAGGAAGACGGCGTAGTCACTTGGTGAGTCGCCGTCGGCCTTGCTGACCCCGTCCGACTCTTCTCGCGGGCGCATCGTCGTCGACTCCGCCGCCGTCGCGACCACAGCTAAGGCCGGCGGGAGTCGCGACGGCTCGTGGGGTGTCGACCAGGACGTGTGCGAGGCGCTGCTGGTGCTGGTGCTGCTACTGTTTCGCGAGTGCTGTCCGTCACCACCGCCGCTTCGTCGCCGGCGCGCCTCCATCCTGTCCTTGAACGTCTGCTGCTGCTGCTGCTGTCTCCGCGGCGACGACGATGACGTCGTGGTCGATTCTCCGCTCTCGTCCTCCTCGGCAATGGTCGCGTGCTGGGCGGGCGCGACGGTGCGGGCGAAGCTCGAGGCCGCGTGCGTGGGCACGTAAAACGTTCGCGGGGCTTGCTGTTGCGGTTGTGAGGCTGGCTGCCCTCCGTCTCGCTTCGTTGTTTTTGTTGTCGTCTTCGCCTTCGTTGTCGTCGTCGATGCTGGCGCAGTGCCATTACTACTACGAGACGTTGTCGTGGTAGACGCAGCAGCCGCAACCCCCCTGTTCTTCATCTTGCCGTCCCCGCTAAGACGCTGCGTCAGGGAAGCCATGCGGCGTAGCTTGCCTAGCGGCTGTGCCGCCTTCTGTTGAGTCGCTGGTAACGGTAGAGAATTTGTAACGGCGCCTTTTGCTAATAATGGCGCTGTGGGCGTCTCTGTTGGCGTAGTAGGGGGAGTAGGAGAGGTAGAAGACGAAGGCGGAGTAGAAGAAGAAGAAGAATGGAACAGCGCCGACGTCGAGCGCCGAAGCCCCCAACCCTTTGACATTATGTGTTCCTGTCCGTCCTTGTAATTAGGAGCCCGCCCCTCTCTCTCCTCAACTCAAGGTAAAATACCCAGGGAAGCAGCGCTGGCTAAAAAGTCCCGCGCGGGTAGGTCGTCGAGCAGCCCGCGATGCAGATTCTGAAACTTGGGGCGACTCGCTGTGGCGCCTTGCACACTGGCAAAGACGCACACGCCCCTCCTCTCTGCAGTGCTGTTGGGTCGCACGGTCAGTTTGTCTCGTTCCTTGGTAGGTGGTAAGTATAGTAGTAGTAGTATTACCACAGTCCGAGGCGTGTGCAGCCGCTGTGGTGGGTGATGAACCCCCCCTTTGGACCGGTGGTTTGCTCCCCTCCCCCGCGCGCTGGCCGGTCCCCCCCTGGCGATGATTCCAGGCGTGCTGCTGCTGATGCTGCAGTAGCAGATGCCGTGCTGCAGGCGCAAGCAACTCAGAGGTGCGGACGCGCGCGCCCCGCCCCCGGCTTTCCAAGATTCGCCGCCCGGCTGTCACCCACACTGGGACCCAAGGCAAACACGATGCAGCAGCCCCGCCGCGCACGTACGTTGTCACGCACGCACGAGACCGGGGGTTTATTAGTGGTGGTGTGTTGCTTTCGTCGTTTGTTGGAACCGCGGGGTTGCTGGATTCGTATAATATGGAGGGGCGGATGTCCGTCGTCGGTGTTGTACTTGGTATGCCCGGACAGGCCCGGGAAAAAAGTGTAGATATACGTCTGTATATGTATGCGGAATGATTGTAGAGCGCGAGATTCTTCCTATTGTGAAAGAACAAAGGCGTCCGTGCGGGCACAGCGGTTGCGATTGTCCGCTCGCTGCGCGTGACGCTGAGGGCAAAAGAAAAGAAAAAAAAATACAGGGAACAGCAGGATCTGGTACGACCACGTACGTAAGTGTCCCTATCGCGTCGTGTCACGCAGGCATGTCGGTCCTGCTGTGCACAGTCGACCTGCGGCGCGGGTGGTGCTTCGTCGGCGTCTGGTGTTTCAGAGGGCTGGCTGAAGGCGGTCCTGTGCTACTATCGTGGGCCAGCAGTAGCAATGCGCTTGTTGTTCAGGTTTGGCTTTCTCACGTCGCACGGGAGAGAGAGAGCCTGCTGACGGGACAGACGGACCGGGGAGGGGGGATAGCGGCGGATAGGTAATTCTGATGGCGCAAGAAAGCGGAAGGGCGGACGGTGGCCACCTTATTAAGTCCAGCTGGAAGACTGCCCCGTTTTCTCACATGCCCGTCTTCTTACATACATACATACGTATAACCTACTTCGTACGTACCGGCCTTATTACCTTGTCTTGTGTCTGCCCTCTCGACCGTTATTAGTTGCACAGGAAGGATCACGTCCCAAGGCGTGTGCGCCCCCTCGACTCGAACAGACAGACACCCCTGCCGACGAGCTAGGATGGTCCCGTGAGCGTACGCGAGCAAGTAGAATCTCCCCAGGGTTTGAAAGGGCCCCTCCATCACGCAACTACCCACAACTTCAAAGTGCGCATCGCAGCAGCTATCTCATCCCCGGCATTGGCACTCGCCCCCACCTCAGATATGGCATCAATGAATAAATAGCATCTCGCCTCCCACTCCCACGGCCTCTCATGCGAGGGCCTAGCTGCGCCCCGGTTCAGCGAAAAAGTCAGCTACCGGCAGGCAGGCAGGCAGGCAGGCAGGCATGCATGCCCGCCTCGAGGGCCAATGGAGCGTATGCCGTCGCACACCACACCGAGACACATTACATACATACATGCACACACGCACATGCACACACCAAGACGCGCCTGCGCAACAAGCCACGGCGGCTTCGCGCGCGGCGCCGGCTGGTTGGATGGGATGAGCCACCGCCGCCGCCGCTGGGAGCAGCGAGATGCAGCACCACCAGCAGCAACAGCAGCAGCCACGGACACCAACAAGTGCATCACCACCACCATCAGGGCTCATCCCGGGACGCGCAGTCCCCTCGGTCTCTCCCTCTCACCCCTGCACATGCCGTCTGTCTGCGTCTGCATAGGTACTGACGTTATATTCCTCTCAACCACATCCCGCAAAACCATGGTCCCGGAACCGGTGCTGCCCTTTTTCTGTTCGTTCCGTCACTTGCATAAGATGAGTGTGGGCCAGCAGGTGGCTGTCATGCACCATCGCGTGCGCCAACATTAGTAGTAACTCCGTAACTAGTAGTGCTACCGTGCTCTCCACTGGCCCTATCGGACTCGCCATGATGCATGACTGACGGCCGTCTCCCTGCTTTGTTCTAACAAGCAGGGCTGAACTCTGTTTGACCGGTCAATACGATGCGCGTAGTGAGGACCGCGCAAAATAGGCGGAGGATCACCAATAGTACCACGTACAACAGTACGTTTGATGCTCCTGTTGGGTGTGCATGCCAACGGCCCGAACCCTTCCAGATCGCAGCACATGCCGCGGATCCTCTACCCCCCTTCCGGCCGCGGCTGCAAAATGTTGTTCAACGCCGGTTTTCCGTCTCCCCCGCCAGCGAAGGGGGGCTCTCACGCGACAATTAGATGCATTCATTTCACCACCACACCTTATGCCGTCTGATGCAAATACGCGGCTAAAATGGGTTGCAAAAGGAGAGAGCCCAGTGAGCTTTGGGCATAGTTAGTAGGTATCGAAAGCGCACGTCAGCATATCGTGAGACCGGGCCTGGCCTGCCTTTGCCTGCCTGGGTAGCGTGGGAGGGGGACGCCGCCGCCCTTCATCTCTTTTTCTTAGACTTCAGCTCGATAGTCTGTGCCTGCCCAAATTTTTCTCTTCCTTCGGGTCGACAAAGCAGAGGGCAGCGTCGTTCAGCGAGCGCGAGTCCGACAACACACACGTGGTGGGCGGGTCCAGAAGAGGTCAACCGAGGGGTGAACCAACAACATGCTGCAGGCGTCGAGAAAAAAAGTTGGCTTGCTGAGCATTGTTCAGCGCAGCACAGTTCATTCGCCATCGTCTGCTTGTCACTGGCGGTCTGCCGACAGAGCCTCACGAGTTTCTGCGCTATCGATTTTCTGCTTCCTCCCCCCACCACCACTGCTAGGGCTGCGTGGTGATCCGCCCTTCTGCTGGGCGCGCTGTTCTTGCCGTGATCAAGACACCCGATGCTTTCGGACGTACCGATCGAGGATCGAGAGGGACAGAGACAAACCAGAAGCCTTGTAATGTGCGTTGCCGTGACTTGGTGCTTCAAGGTGTGAGTCCCGCCCTCCAGCTTGCGTCCAGAGACCGATCACCATGGAATTTTCAGTCACCTGGCGCGGTTCGAGACCATCCTACTCGGCAAGCCCGCGAGTGACTTAGAACAGGGAACGCACCAGAGTTCATGCTCGCTTTCGCCTCTTCATGCCTCAAGGTGACGGGGACCACCACCAGGTCCTGCCCGCGCCAATAGGGCTGAGACAACGCCTAGCGAGGGTGTAGTGAGCTGGACTGCCCCCAGCGGCACGCCGCCACATGTGACACATGCCATCCGCGCACGACTTTCGTGGCTTCCTGAGATGCTTCGGTAACCAGCCGTGGCCGGCTACAAAATTTCCAGGAAAACATCCAGTCCCCCGCCGTGAGAGACCTCGTTGGTCCAGGATGACCCTGAGACAATGGCATTCGTCTTTCATGGCGTACGATCGACCTTCTGATCGTTCCATCAGGTCAGGCTCGTCAGCATCAAATGCTTCACAGTCGAGGACCGGCCGCTAGTTGCCATCACCAGCCTTTCGGCTGAGGCACGTAATAACCTTTGTTCATGATGTCTGGATTGGCAGATAAGCTTGCCCGCCATTCGCTAGACAAGCATGGCCTGAGCTCGAAAGTCGGAGGGCTCGAGCCACTTCCCGATATGTGGCAAAACCACAACGAACAGAACCAACACAAGCTGCTCTCATCAGCCGTCAAGGCTGAGCATCGAATCCCAGAAAGCCCACTGCACGTCCTGCATTTGAACGTCTCAGATTGATTGGGTTGACAATGACGATGGTTGAAATCGTCGGCGATCCCGAACACCCACTGCTCATCCGGACCGCTTCATTCACCCCCTTTGTGGTGGTTGACACCGAGGGATCTCGGGCGCCCACTGCACACCCAGACCCCAATGCCCCTAGACTTTTGTGCCACGTGAAGTGGCAAGTTCTTGATACCAGCACTTGGTAATAGGCCCTATAGCTGCTCTTCGTCATGGCTGTTTCATCAACCGCATCGGATCCTGGACGCCAACTGCTCGACCAGATCCTAGATGCACTCCTCGCGTGTCATCATGATCGGATTCCCAAAAAACAAAAACCCAAAGTTGTCCCAGATGCCCACTGCACTTCTGGACTAAAATCCCCTAAATTGAAGCAAAATGCGATGGAATGTGCAAACGTCTGCGGCTGCCCTGTCGGTCTTCCCTATGCGGGCTGGGACGCTGTTATTATGCCTCCACAGACACAACATGGGTCGATTGCTGCGCAGAGGCAACGTCGGGTAGTTGCACGCTTGCCAATGCCCTGTATCCTCCGCGAATACTGTCCGAGTTTACGCCTTTGGCACGAAGGACGCTGTTTGCGACTCGCGCACTATCTCCATCGTAACACATGGTCAAGACCCTCTTGCCACGAAGAATTGCCATCAAAGCCTCTGCGCTAGGATTGCGCTTGTCGTTCTTGTCCTTGACCGTGAACAGTCCCTCGAGCTCCAGCCATAGCTCCTCAAGCATGGAGCAGTCATCAGCGGGGTTGGCGAACGGGCTGCCACAAGCGGCTCCATTTCTCAGGGTTTCGAGGGGGATGTTGACAGAGTTCGGGAGGTGAAATGCCTCGTAATCGGAAGCACAACGGAAGTCGAGGATTTGCGTGTTTGGCTGAGCAACCAGTGCCTTCTCGAGCTCGTGCACCCCATCCACAAATGACAAGGATGAACCTCGTGTCGCAGGGTTGAGCGAGAAAAAGCTTGACAGCGCATCCATGGCATCGCGTTCCCATGCATCATCGTAGCGATAGAGGTCAACATTTTTGAGTCTCTGCAGGCGTGTTAGAGCAGCTCTTGACCTGCATGAAAGGGCAGTAACTACCTCATTCCGGAGCGGGCTGAACTTCTCAGGGCCGAGCTTTTCGAAGTATTCGTTCAGATACTGGTAAGGGAGATCACAACACATGAAAACGCAGTTGATCTCCCCGCTGGGCCCAGCCAGTTGCGACAGAGTACCGTCTTGCTTCTTCTTTGCCAAACGTTGGAGAAGGCCCTGGAGGGTAAAACCCGAAGATGGACCGCAGACAATTCCCTGGCGGGTGAGGTCCAGCGACAAAGAGTAGGAATCGGTTGCGCCAACCTCTTCAAGAGCATCCACAGCAGACTTGTACGGGAACTTGACCTCGCTCATCAGAGAAAATTCGCGGGGCCCAGGAACTCGGTCCCCGGCATTTGTGCATACCCTGTCTTGGTCAGCGCGTGTCCGTCTTGGGTGCCATGATGCTCACGCAATTCTGTAGACCGAAGGCTTGGCTTCTTTAAAGTACATTCCTAAGCCAGTCATGGTGCCTAAATACTCCGTCAGAACCGGTCAAGGAGATGCCTTGCAAGCTCTACCTACCCGATGTGCCCATGGAGGCGGCAATGACGTTGATGTGCGGCAGTTGCTTGTGGATCTGCGGACCGGTCCAGCGAACATGTGCCTTCCAGTTCTATGCGATATCAGCCTGAGACTAAAATCCCGGATGAGGGACGCGTTCGATCTCAACGTACGTCGTCGTTAATGTACTGATTCGGGCTGCACACGGCCTCATTCTCTCTGGACTTCCGCGATGCCGCACAGATGCCACCTCTCTCATCTACGGGGGTCGGCTGTGCTGGACCTCCGATAAGAGTACTGCATGTCCCCGCATGAGTGCCCGGTCACGAGACAGACTGCCAAGTACTTACACGTTGAGGCCGAAAAATTGCATAAGGCGAAGCTTAGTCTGACTGGTCTTGTTGCTTAGATATGCATGCACGTCGTCAATCCCATGACAGGCTCGTGCGACCATCGCCATGGAGATGGCAGTAGAGCCTGAGCTGCTCTCCACGATGGTCTTGGTCTTGCCAGGCTCGACGCTCTTATCGAGCAGGTTCATAGCTATCATTGAATTGTCTTAGGACGGCGCCTTAACACCAGCACTGGCAATTGTACCCACCTGGGATGACCTTGACATTGGTGGCAGGGTGCATCGACATCATTTTGGCGTAGATGCGGACGCCATCAGCCCTGTACGGGTTGAGGCATTCCGGAATCTCCACCAGCGGCATCGGCGGATGGCATTCCGGGTCGAAGTAGTCCCTGACGGACTGGGGGCCCGCGTAGACGTTGAGGTGATTCGGACCCTTCATTATGCACCGGCAATTTGTGTTATGCGGCCCCTGCCGTTAGTCAGGGGCGGTACGTGGTGGTTGTTGGTAGTGGTGGTGGTGGCTGGTGGTGTTGAAGAGAGGATGTGGAGGGTTGGGAGCTCCAAGATAGAATGGCGGGACATTGGACGGGAAGAAGAATCCGAACAAACGGGCGAGGCAAAACGATCAGAACAGTCCGTTTTATAATGAGGCAGCACATCAGGGACAAAAAGCCGCTGAGATCCCCGCAAAGTCTTCACCGCGCGATGGCCCGTAAACAAGCGCAGGAGACGGCAGATTCCACGTCCGGCCCCGTCAAGGTTTGGCCCGGAATACGGTGTACAAGTAGGGGCCGCGCGAGGCCGACGACTGGGGTTCACATGCAGCTGGTAAGCTTTCTGCCTCTGCGATTGGGCCTGGAGATGTGTGGTCAAGCTTTAGAGCAATATCGGTGGCGGCCTTTGACGGGACTCTGGCCAGCCCACCACAAACTAGTAGAGCTGCGTGTCGTGGTTTTCTGGGCTGCTGCACAAATCGAGAGACGGTCGGGTCCACTGGCTGTTCGAGGCTTAGGACGGGTTTCGGACCATCGGCCCTTGGCCTGGAAGTCGGGCTCTAGCGGCTGCAAGTCCTGGATCATCATCTCCATCGTGAGAGAGGCCCGGGCCTTTGATAGGGTGGCGCGGCAGAGGCACGACGGACCCAAACCACATGGGGTCTCTCGGTGGAACCCACCAAAGACACGAGGACAAGTGACGTTGATGAGTTTCGTGAGGCCTTGCGTGCGGTTTATTCCCTCGCAGTGCCATCGTGCACCGTGTGCCCCAGGAGCGAACAATCCATGTCCATGATACGGGGCGAGGGGGGCGGTGTTTGCGGGGCTAAGGACGCTGTAAACGCCGGACCCAGGCCTGGAAAGGACGGCAGCAAAGGCATGGAGATCGGACGGGGTTCGCGGATGATGCTCAAGTGGACCGCGGGAGAGTCGAAGCACAACGAAAGTTTGGAGGCGGGGCAAATGCCGAGGAACAAATACGTGTGTACATATAGGGCCACCGACGACCCGAAGATGGGAAGGTGGGCCCAGAGCTGTAGGGAAGCTTACGGTACTAAGCCAGTTACTACCTGGATACATAGGTGAGTGTACGAGCAGGTATTCCCTCGGTATTCCACACTTCCTGTCATCCTTCGTCGGTCACATACATCTACCTTAAGTAGGTACTTTAGTAGATAGGTACCTAAAGTACTCACTTGGCAGTACTTTGTAGCATCGTACCACGTCTGAACGAGGCTTCAGCATCGCTCTTTCCTCTTTCTGTGGCGTTCGGCCCTCCCGATGCCTTTCCTACCAAGTATCGCTTCGACCATCAGCACTTCTGGAGTAGTAAAAGGAAATAGGGGATCTCAGGCGCACGGTGGTTTTCTCGGCTGCCCCAGAGCCGACTCACCCACCGTCTCAGACGCTCTCCATCCACCTGCCACCCTCCTGGTCGCAATCAGGTCCGTCCGCATTGGACGACCGTCTTCAACGCGATCTCGTGTCTTCAGTCCCAAATGATGAAATTCTGTCACTAGCGATGCGCAGCGGCTGCCGATGCTGGGAATACCTGCTAGAAAGGGACTCGGGTTGACCTAGGCGAGCTGGGCGCGGCCGGCAAAAGAAAGGTTGCGCGTGGGGTAAGCGGGGGCGGTCTGGAATGCTCGCCGTGGTTGTTGAGCGAACTCGGTTGTCTTGGAACAGTAGGCCAAACAGGTTTCGCTGCGACTGCCGGTGAGACTACACAATGCGGTGTGAAGCACAGTTTCTTCGTAGGAAGTGGCCATCAGGGGTAGTATTCGGCTTGCGAGTGAGGGGACCAAGACAAATAGATAGATGATGACATCTTGGACGTGGTGCCATGATGATGCTGAGCTTGGCCCCTTGCGTAGTACCTAGTTAACGGTTGGTTAATTAAGGATATTAGCACGGCCGTGCGCTAGATGGGTCTTGTCTCACGAGCCCATTGCTGGCCAATGCTTTGCAGGTGGCAACCGGGCTGCTGCAGGAACACGGGCCCGACTTGGTGGTTCCGGCTGCACAATGCAACGGGCTCCTGTGAGGTACTGCTGGGACTTGGTACTAAGGCTTCGAGCCCACGGCCAGGGCTGGCATTTGAACGCACGCAAGCAAGGTATTCGACGAGTCTGCTCTTGCACACGCATCCATATACGCAGGTAGATGCCCGCAGCGTCGAATCGTCCCTCGCTGACCCATGACTGCGATCCAAGCTCCCTACTTGTCATATAGCAATGAGGTTATAGACCAGATGGACGGCGCACGTCCGATAAACCTGCGCCGCGCTGCAGCTTGACTCGATCCGATTTCAATGTCTCAAGCCCAAATCCACGCGTGGCACGACCATGCGTCACCGTCAGGGGGTTAGCCAGCCAGACACCGGCAAAGAATGCGAAGTGTTGCAAGGGAGGAAGGTGCCAGCCGTCGCCCGCTGCGACACCTGTTACTTAAGGCCGCTAGCTGCTCCGAGTCACCCTCGGGCATCTTCGACGGTGGCCGCTCATACACTCTTTATCCATTGCCCGCTCATTGTGATTTCGAGTCGCGAGTCACAATGGCGGCCAAGACGCTCTTTACCACCTGGGCCCTTGCCGCCCTCGCGGCCTGCGCAGCGAGCTTCGAAAAGGCCGCTGCCGTCCCAGACGGATGGAGGAAGCTCGACGCCGAGCCCGATTCCTCCAGACACCTGCAAATGTCCTTTGCCCTGCATCACCCCGCAACGGACGAGCTTTCAGACAAACTCATGGCGGGGATGCGCCTCTCGCTCGCCCAAGTCACCGACATGAGAACGCCCAAGCAGCAGGATGTAAATGCCGTGCTTGAGTGGTTGGCAGATGCCGGAATCAAGCAGACGAGAGCCGAAACAGATTGGGTCCATGCCAGAACCACAGTCGGCGAGGCAGAGAAGCTGCTCAACATGCGGCTACACCAGTATTCGTTCGATGGCAAGGCCCCTGTCCTCCGCACGACCGAGTACTCGATCCCCGACGACCTGAACAAGATAGTCAGCTTCGTTCATCCCATCGCAAACTTCATGACGCCCACGCACGAAGTCGGCCTCTCTAAGCCGTTGGCTTTCGACCAGCAAGTCCATCAACGCGACACGTACGACTGCAAGACGGGGATCCGACCCGAGTGCATCATCAAACAGTACAACATCTCTTATACTCCTCCAAATGGCACATCGCACGTCAGATTTGGCATCGCGGGATTCCTCGAGCAATACGCCAACTTTGCGGACGCGCAAATCTTCTTTGAACGCTACAAACCGGAGCTCAAGGGCTACAACTTTTCCGTCGAGCTCGTCAATGGCGGGAAGAACCTTCAGACGTCGGCCCTCTCGGGCCTGGAAGCGGCACTGGACGTGGAATACGGCATGGCGATCGGCCACCCCACTCAGGTGACGTTTTACTCGGTCGGCGGCCACGGCATGAAGCTCAACGCCTCGGGAAAGCCATACCCGAACGAGTACAGCGACAACGAGCCCTACCTTGACCTACTCGAGCACCTCCTGAGCAAGCCCGACAGCCAGCTACCGCACGTGCTGTCCATATCGTACGCAGACGATGAGCCCACCGTTCCGCGAGCGTATGCGGTGAAGGTGTGCACCATGTTTGGCTTGCTCGCCGCCCGAGGCGTGTCCGTTATCTTCGGAGCCGGGGATGGCGGCTCGGCGGGCGGCCGAAATGCCACTTGCCGAGCAAACGACGGCACGAATCGGGAGATGACTATCGCGACGTTTCCACCGAGCTGCCCTTGGGTCACAGCTATGGGCGCCGTGACGAACAAAGAGGGCCCTCCACCGGGTGCCGAGTTCAGCAGCGGCGGGTTCTCACAATTCTTCGATCGGCCGTGGTGGCAGACGGGCGTGGTTGAGGAATATGTTAGGCAGCTGGACGGCCACCTCTCCGGGTACTACAATCCCAGCATGCGTGCGCTTCCTGACATTTCGGTGGTGGGCACGCAGTACACGACGGTTATTGACGGTCGGCCCGTACAAGTGGACGGCACGAGCGCCAGCGCGCCCGTCTTCGCCGCCATGATTGCGCTGATCAACGACGCAAGGCTTCGTAAGGGGAGGCGCTCGCTGGGCTGGCTCAACAAGAGGCTGTACTCGGAAAAGGTGCGAAACGTCCTAAATGACACCACAGAGGGCCTGAGTCGGTCCTGCGTGTTCTCGGGAGACAAGAAGCCGGGCGGGTGGCCGGCCAAGAAGGGCTGGGATGCCATCACGGGCCTGGGCACGCCGGGTTCATTTGGTGACCTACTGGGAGTGCTGGTAAAGGATTGAGGTGATGGGGGTTCCGAGCAGCGCGCAGTCCCTGGAGACGTGCCCGGAGACTAATAGTAATAATACCTTGGTAGCATCAGCATTAGCAACTTAGCATCATGATTTCGGAGTATTGTGCGAAGCCAGCCTGGCGGGGTGGTGAGGACCTTGCGATCCAGGGGACGCTGGGTGGTCCGAGGCGGTTCAAGTTTGATGCCGTGATACTTCGTATTGATGGATCCATGGACGGACGGGAACTCGACGTCAGGCGCCTCGGCTCGGCACCAGTATCAGTGCCACAGCCCTGGAGGCACACTGAAAATGGTCCGACGCCTGACGGGCGGGCGGCCCTCCCGCAGCGGGGAAGCACCCAGCCCCAGTGCCTCCCGCGCCTCCCGTCCAGTCCAGTGGAGTCACAGTGGAGGCCAGCCCTGCACCTGGGCCTTCCAATCGTGGCAGCCCGTTCCTGACAGGTGGTGCCCGTCGGGCTCTCTGCGGCATCCATGGAATCCAGCGTGACCTGGTGGATGCCCGCTCGCTCCACCTCACCCGGACAGGGCAGGTAAGCAAAGGCAAGGTAGGCGGCGGCGCGTGGCGCTAGAATACCTACCTAGGCGGCGCGATAACGGGCAGAGCTCGACAGCGGATCAGCGCCGCGGCGCGACATCAACACACGCGGGCACTCTATGTAACTGCGCGCGTCGGCCGCCAACCCAACATGGGCCCATTTGGAACTTCCTTCACCACGAACATTATTTTTTACGCACGCATCGCGACACAACCTGCTGCCCGCTCGTGTGCAGCTCCAATCGCTTTTTCGGAACGCCTCAGTCGTCCCCCCATTCACCCACACCGGCGCTGCGAGAATAGGCCCATCTCTTGTCGTCGCGCAAGCAAGCAAGCAAGCATTGAAGGCTTCCTCCTCTTCATGCGAGCTCCACCTCGGCGTTGGCGCCACAACATTGGGTGAACGGCCCGGATCCTCTAATGCGGTTGCACGACGGTATCTCTTTACTCGTCTACCACTACTAGTGCCAGCAATGCTGCATCCCTCGCCTGCTCGAATCCGCACCCGCAGCTCCTGACTCTACGTCGTTCGTGACGCGAGCCACCGCCCGCTCGTCGGGCCCCGTTTCCCCAGCTCACCCGAGCGGGGGCACCGCCATAGCACCACCACCACCACAACCACCACCTTGACTCGGCGCGTCAAAAAAAAACGAGCGAGGCCAAAACGTTTGGACCCTGCAGACGGAAACGCGCGTGCCTCGCTCAGGATGCCGACGCAGCATGTCGACCCCGACGCCGACGAGCACCTCGAGGGTGTCGCCAAGGCACTCCTCAAGGCGCGCAAGGTCGTCGTCGTCACGGGCGCCGGCATCAGCACCAACTCGGGCATCCCGGTATGCCCTGCACTGCACTGCCGCACAGCGCGTCGTTGGCACCGCATTGACTGACATGAACAGGACTTTCGCTCCGAGAATGGCCTCTACTCGCTGATTCAGGCCCAGTTCGATGCCGCCGCGCGACAGGCGCGTCTGGCCGAGGCGGCGGCGGCGGCTGCCAATGCCGACAAGGACGCGTTCGACGAGGAGCGTCCCAGCAAGCGACGCAAAATATCACGCGAAGGCTCTGTCGACGCGCTCGAGGCGGAACCAGAACAAGTCAAAGAGGTGAAGACTGAAGAGATTTGCGAGTCGATTACCGTCCAGGTAGACTTGCCCCCGTTGCAAGACGACGACACAGAGACGGCGGCGCCCCAGCGCGACGAGAAGCTAGAGCTTGCATGCTACAGCACACCTCGCATTGGCCCGATCATGGCGATGCCGGCACACTTCACGACCTCGCCGCTGTCGTCGCCTCCACCCGAGGATTTTCTCCTCCCTCCCTCCACACTTCGGCATACTCACCGACGCCTCATGGACGTGGCCATGCCGCTCAGTTCCTCGCCGCTGTCATCCCCGCCTCCGGTCCTTTTCGACCCGTTTGTCCCCGGTTCGCCCTCTGATGCGAGCTCTGGCCGGCGGAGCAGCACGTCTCCCTCAGAGGTGGACGACAGTATCCCATCTTCTAACCCCCTTAGCTGCTCGCAAACCTCATCGCGGAACACCCTACCAAACATGAAGGGCAAGGACTTATTCGACGCCAACATTTGGTCCGACCCCATCAGGACGTCCGTCTTCTACACATTCGCCACCTCGCTGCGGCAGAAGATCAAGGAGGCAGAGCCGACCGACTCTCACCGATTCATCAGCCACCTTCGAGACCGGGGCAAGCTCGTGCGCTGCTACACGCAAAACATTGACCAAATCGAAGAGAAGGTCGGCCTTTCAACATGCCTCCAGCACGGACCTGGCAGTAGGGGACGGTTTTCCCGGCGATCCACGGCAAATGCCAGCCAGCTGAACAAGATGGTCGAGGAAGCCTCAACGACGGACGGTGAGACGCGCAACACTGAGAGCTCGAGTCTGCCCGAATCGAGTCAGCAATCCCAAAGTCTACCCGAGTCGGAATCTAGCCAGCAGAGTCAGGAACCTCCGACGGACGAGAACAGCACGCCAGCAACAGACACGGAGACACCGTCGACGGACCAGGGAAAGCTGCAGATGCGAGCGCAAAAGCCTCGATCTGGTGTAGAGTGCGTGTTTCTACACGGCTCCCTAGAACTTCTCAGATGCTTTCTCTGTGGCAAGCTCTGCTCCTGGGACGACGAGGAACGCGAAACCCAGACCTTGGCGGGACAGCAGCCCGAATGTCCGCACTGCGTCGGCGCGACTGTTGCTCGCGAAGAGAGAGGCAAGCGGCGGCTGGGCGTAGGCAAGCTACGGCCCGATATCGTCCTCTACGGAGAAGACAACCCCAACACACCGCTCATCCACCCCATCGTCACCCACGACCTGGCGCTCTATCCAGACATGCTTCTCATCTTGGGAACGAGCCTGCGTGTACATGGCCTCAAAGTCATGGTGAGGGAGTTTGCCAAGGCCGTACACAGCAAGGGTGGCAACGTGGTGTTTGTCAACTTTACCAAGCCACCCGAGAGCTCATGGGGCGATGTTATCGATTACTGGGTGCAGTGGGATTGCGATGCCTGGGTCGCGGACCTGCAAAACAGGATCCCAAAGCTCTGGCAGGAGCCCGAGCCACCGCGTCCAAAGAAGAAGCGGGAGTCGACCGAAGGCAAGGAGGAGAGCAAGAAGCCGCCTCCGGCGAACCCCGTGGCGCTGCGAGATACCAAGGTCACCGGCGCGTATTGGACGTACAAGGTGCTTCAGGAGCTGCATCGAATCACAGGGACGACGCCACCTCCTGCTCGTCGCGCCTCGATCTCCGCCCCCTTGGACGCAGCCCATGGCGCCATCGAGGTCGCTACTGGTGCCCTCGACAAGGTTGCTAAGCCGAAGCAACGCAGACCGAGAAAGTCGGCACCGGGCGTATTAGAGAAGCCAAAACGGACCTCATCTACGCTCAATCCCAATCACGGCAGATCTAAGAAGTCTACACATGATTCTGCGCAAACGACAGTTGTCTTGCCGGACGCATCTCTCGAACGCAGGGCTAGCATCAGCTCAATTCTCAACTCGGTCAAGGAGAACCCAAGGATCCGAAAGAGAAAGAAGATTGACGGCGAGGAGGTACCGGCGCCGTTTGTCGGGAGGAGACGAACGCCCGTCCAGCCGGCCAACAAGGCAGCGGCAGCGGAGCTCAAGCTCGCGCCCATGGCATCACCGCCTCTGCAGGCGGCCAAGTCGCCCTACGGAAGGCCGCAGCCAATGGAACCTAAGAGCCCGCCGTCTGGGCTGCTGGCGACTCTGTCGCCGAACCGACGCGGCGCCATCATCTTTCAGAAGTCCGACGCCTTTTACATGGAGGACCCGTGGGTGCACCTGCTGGACTCGGCGCCGCAGTGGTCCACGGCGTGGCTCGGCGCCGAGGACAAGGTACCGCTTCAGTTTGGCAGCAGGGTGGCGCCGTCGCAGTCAAGGGGGTTGGCGCCCAGTCCGACGCTGCTGAGGGCGGCGGCACCGGCGCCCCAGCAGTACGAGGGCCTTGCACGATGGGGGTCGAGCTGGAGGTGATGGACATCAGACTCCAGTGCAGCGTGCCGGAGCGAACACTGATTACTTCTCTCTTGATGGACGCCATTGACGTGATGGACAAGGACGGATACAGTCGGCGTATTAGTACTATAGTACATGCCGTGCATAGCCAGGCAGGCAGGCTTCAGCATTTGACGGAGCAAAGTGTGGCGCGGCCGGAACCTTGACGTCCGATACAGTAGACCGCCACTTTTTTCAGAGGTCTTTCGAAAGAAACAAAAGCGCGATAACCAAAGCCCCGTCCGTTCGTTCTATTGTGCTGGCTGTGTTTCGTGAAAGTGCACGCGACGCACATGACGACCAGCAAATGTGGCTGGCGGCTCGCGTCCTTTTTTTTTCGTGGCTGCGATGCCGGGGCCCGGCCTGGCTGAAATGACGGGTTCCCAAGGCTAGACTCGGCCGTTGCGTTGCGTTGCGTTGCGTTGCGTTGCGCTGCAAGCCCCTTTCGCACGCCAGCGCAAAGGGCGCCGATGACAACTTTTTGATGGCTCATGAACCGTTCGTCGCGCTTGTTCGTCTGTGTGGGGGTGTGGGAGGGCGGCGGCGGCGAACGAAGCAGCAGCAGTTAACGGTGCTTGTTGCATTTTGACTCAGGCGCTCTGCTTGGCTGGCAGTACCTATACGTCGATGGTACTGTAGTGGCAGTACTAGGTAGTTATGTACCTTAAGGGCGTGGGTAGTAGGTCGTGCGGGGGAGGGCCAGGCGAGCGGGCGGACTCCACGGCGGCACAAGACGGAGAGATTGCATTGCTAATAATACGATGTGGTAGTAGATAAAGATGCATGGGCAGAGGGGGGAGTTGCTTGCCAGCCGGGTCGCGGCGCCTCTGGATGGGCGTCCGTGGTTCGATCGGCCTTTTGGACAAGTCCCCTCATTAGCCTCCACAGATCCGCACACACAAAGCACAGTCAGTCAGTCGGTCCGTAGTTAACTAGTAGTTACTCCTCCGGACGTTCAGTCGAACCCACCCCATCCGACTGACTCACCGGAGAGCAAGTCCAGTCAACAAGACGAAGCGCTACGTACTTCATATGTTTGTCTGGTGTCTGCGGGAGCAATTCATTTACCTTCTCCTCCTCCATTGAGAGCGAGTTGATGTCCAAAGACGAGTCGCACCCATCTCGTGTTCACTTACACGGTATGTACATACTAAGTTATATGCCGACCAAGATCCTCCCTGGCTCACTCGCCTGCTCTTATTGAATCTCACTCACTCATTGGCTTCTAGTCGACGCACCCAGAGCATACACACAGACACACACACACTCTCTCCGTGTCTCTCACATACAACGTATTTCCCTCTTCGCAAACATGGGTGAACAGATTCCCGTGAGGATCAAGCCGCAGGACGGCGCGAGCCCGTTTGGGGGCGCGCTGAAGAGCGACTTCCCCATCGACCCGGAGTGGCATAACCTCAACCATGGTGAGCGCGCAACCCGATATGTATACACACACACACACCACACACACACGCACACACACACACACACACATATATATATATATATATATATTTGTACCCATCATAAACCCCTTTCCTGCTCTCACAAAGCGCTACCCACACGCGGTGCTACACCACCGGCGCCGCGTTAGCAATTTCTCATCCCCAGTGGTCAATGATTACTACTATTACAAAGTGAAAACAAATTTAAAAGAAAGTCAATGTTGACCAACGCTCTCCCATCCGTCAAGGCTCATTCGGCACCCTCCCCAACGCCGTGCTAGCGCGCCTCCGTCACTACCAGGACGCGGCCGAGGCGCGCCCAGACAGCTTTATCCGCTACGAGTACCCCAAGCTGCTCGACGAGTCGCGCGAGGCCGTCGCCAGGCTCGTCAACGCCCCCGTCGAGACCGTCGTCTTCGTGTCCAACGCCACCGAGGGCGTCAACACTGTCATCAAGAACCTGGCCTGGGGGGCCGGCGAGGACGTCATCTTGACCTTTTCCACGGCGTACGAGGCCTGCGCCAAGGTCGCTGATTACATTGTTGATACGACGGGCGGCAAGGTCGAGCACCGGGAGATCACCATCGACTATCCTCTCGAGGACGAGGAGATTCTGCAGGCGTTTCGCGCGGCCGTCGAGGCTGTTGAAAAGGATGGCAAGAGGGCCCGCGTCTGCATCTTTGATGTCGTGTCGTCGCGTCCTGGCGTTGTGTTCCCGTACATCGACATGATCAAGGCTTGCAAGGAGCTAGGCGTTCTCAGCATGGTGGATGGCGCGCAGGGCATCGGCATGGTTCCTCTCGATCTGACCAAGGCCGATCCCGACTTCTTCGTATCAAACTGCCACAAGTGGCTGCACGTCCCCCGGGGATGTGCCATCTTCTACGTGCCCGTCCGAAACCAGCACCTTATCCCCACGACCCTCGCCACCAGCCACGGCTACATTCCCACGTCCGTCGCTCGTGGGTCCCCTCTGCCACCAAGTGCCAAGAGCAACTTTGTGAATAACTTTGAGTTTGTGGGCACAAAGGATAACGGACCCTACCTGTGTGTCAAAGACGGCATCAAGTGGCGGCAGGAGGTGCTCGGCGGTGAAGACAAGATCCTCACTTACCTCTGGGACCTCAACAAGAAGGGCATCAAGTATGTTGCCGATGTACTGGGAACCGTGGTCCTGGAGAACAGCAAGGGAACCATGACAAACTGTTCCATGGCCAACGTCGCGCTACCCATCTGGATCGGCGAAAAGGGCCGAGGGGCTAAGGAAAGCGACGCAGTCGTTGCGACCGAAGACCAAGGCACGGCGTTCCAGTGGATGGCCCGCACCATGGTGGACGACTACAAGACCTTTATGTCTCTGTTTGTACTCGGGAATAGGTACTGGATCCGCATCAGCGCATCCGTGTATCTAGACATGACGGATTATGAGGTTGCGGGTAAGGTCTTGAAGGAGCTGTCGGCGAGGGTCGCCAAGCAAGAATATCTGGCGGCATAGACGATTTTGTTAAACAATAGGCGGGTTCTCGCCACTTGGGTTATCAGCCAACCATCTCGGCCGCCGCTTTTTGACATCGTCACTCAGGTTCGGTAAAGTCAGGGCCAGAGGCCACAACAGACGTCCCTTTTCCAGCGTGGCAAAGTCGAGCGCTGTCGGCATCGGAGGTCTTTGTCCTCCAGTGGTCATGTCGATGCGTCGTAGTAGGCGGCATCGTATCCAGTATGTCGCCTGACTGATGTTATGCGCCCGAGCGTGTTCCTCAACCATTGTATCGTGAACATCAAGGGCCCATGCCTGAGCAGTCGCCAGGTCGATTTTCTCGCCAGCGTCGATATCCTCAAGGTCGATGAAAGCGAGTTTGACACCTTTACCATTGGCATCGGTCCAAAACCAATCAATGTCATTGGTCGTAGGGCGCAAACGTGCGCGAAGATACACCGGCCTTCCTTGTCTCCGGTCCACTGCAACTTTGGGGGGCGTCTCGACAAACTCATAGGCTGCCTTGGTTTTGCCCAGTGCCTTCTTCGCTGCCTTATTCTTGGCTTCGTTTTTACGTAATGCACAAGTAGATGGTGGTAGGTCCTGGTTGAGCCATCCGACAAGGGCGGCGAGCGTTTGGTGGTCGAGAGGAGGAACGGGTACGGGTGATAGAAGATCTTTTGACGTATCCCAACCACCGTAGAATACGGAATACCAGAGCTTCTGCAGTAATGTCAGAAGACCTCTGGTATCTTATTTGTGCTGATAGATGGGCGAGAAACTTACCTCGCGAGACGTGGTTGTCGCTGGGCTGTAGTGACTCATTGCCTGTTGGACAGCATCGATAACGTCGTCGGCGCACGTAGCCTCGTCGGCAGTGAGCTGGTCGTAGCTAGACACGACACGGAGCGGCTTTGCAGTATGTCTGACATGTGCGGCTTGAGACATTGCCATGGTAGATAGCCTGAAACAGCATACGAGAAAGTGATGCGCGGTCGAGATTGCATGAGAGGTACCCCACGCCAGGCAGGTTCTCCGTTTGCCGTTTGCTCTTTTTTCTAAAGAATCTTGAGGTGTAGGGCCCCAGGCAGAAACGCAGTCGCAAACTGGAAGCCCTCAAAGTGGTTTACGAGTCTCAACAGTGGCAGCGAGACCGTGGCCTCAGTCATCCAATGCCCAGACTGCAGTGGCAGTCGGTTACGTTACGAGCACACCGATTTGGCAGTTGCGCCTCGAGCCCACCTGCCCATTTTCCAGCTCGTACAGGCTCCCAAAATGCACACATGAAGTTTTCAAAAAATAAACAGTTCATTGCTCTGATCACAAAATAGGTTACCGACCATCTTCCCTTTGCCAACTGAGCAGTATTGCCAGGCTCATGGCGCGAACTGGACATCACCGCCACGCCCACCCCGATGAACGGAAGGAATTAGCTCTGCTAACGCGTGTCATGCAGCGCACGACGACTCGCGAATGAACCTCGGGTTTCCGGTGCAAAAGTACACACTGCGAATTCTTCGGTCGTTTGCAGGCTAGTATCGGTCATGTGCAAAACAAAACGCGGCTCGCGGCATCGTGAGGTTTGGCGCCCATGCGATGGCTGCCTCCCCCACGCTGTTTCAAGGTGGTGGTCGTGCGGCAGCCCTGTTTCAGCACCACACTCGGCCGGGAGAGCAGCCGATCTCGAATGGCCTGTGCCGGAAGAAACGGCTTTTGCGCTGCAGTGGTGTCGCCATCTTCCTCGATGCACATCACGGCGATCTGCCGCGTGAGTGCGCAAGCCCTCCACGTCTGCCGCGTTCGAAACGATGCCGAATCGCCCAGACCTGGGTGCAGATCGCCGCGAGCCCGTGTTACTTTGTCGCAGCTGGTGCATCGTTCAAGACCAGCCTTCTGCCCGGTGGCCTCCCAAGGATGTGAAGCAAGACTGGCCCTACAATCTGGCAAATGGCTCGAAGGTCCTATTTTTGGTTCACAACATTCGCCCGCAGGTCCGTCGTCAGCATCGAGTGCCAGCAACAAAGAGCCAGAGCCTCTGCCGAAAGCCCGGGCCCTAGATCCTCAAAGGTCTGTGCGGCCCGATCGATCCGCGCCAGAGAATCCTCACCGTCGTCAATCTCTGAAACGCGTGGTCCTCGCCTCATGGCCACCCCCTCGTAGAATGCAGCCACTCCTTGCCTGCAGACGACCTCCTCGTGTGGGTGTTCGGCACACGGAGCCTCCTATTTTTGAGCCTCACGGCCAACTCATCGGTTCGGCTGGCTCGGGGTACCCGCCACTGGATGTTACACGGTACGTTTGACGTGAACCGGGCATGGCGTTTTATCGTGGTGTTTCCCTGGTCCGAGGCAGTCTCAGCCAATGCATGCCTGCTATGTTGTACTTCTTGGGTGAGGTGACACTAAGTTTATACCTGTTGAAGATGGCTGTGCCCAAGGGACGCCGCAGCGACGTCGCTTCTCCGTGTTGTTGTTATAACTTGGGGCTATGCCCGTGGTATGTCGTGAACCTTGGTCGGCCATCCCCGTCGTCTGTCTACCGCCGGGATTGATCGCGGGACAGCTGGTCTGTTCGAGTACGCCGCTTGTTTTTCCATCCACCTGGCGTGGGATCTATTCTTATTGTCATTCATTTTGGTGCTGCGCCTCGTCGACGTCATGGGGCCGCACAATCTCTTGGTCGTTGTCCTCTTGGGCTTATTATCTCTTGTCTCGGCATTCACCGGGGATGTTGAGAAGCGGTCTTTCAAAGTTTCACAAGTGCGCAATGCCAATTTCGTCGGCCGCAACGGACCAAAGGAGCTTGCCAAAGCGTATCGGAAGTATCGGGTGCCCGTTCCAGACAATCTCGCCAAAGCCGCTGCGTTTCAGGAGGCAAGACTGAAGAAAAGAAGTCTCGAGCTGCAAAAGAGAAGAGTCGAATACCTAGCACCGACAAGCAAAGCCTCCCCGTTTCGGCCGGTCCGCGGCAGCAGCGCTGCTCGCCGAAGTGTAGCTGGACTTGTTGGCTGGGGTAGCAGCACATTTGGGCGCGTATCTGTACCCGTGGCCAACGAAGGCGACCGCACCGTGTGGTCTCGCCAGCAGAAACAGCGCAACCAGACGGGTCAAGTCGTGGCGGCTCCGGAGAGGAATGACGTTGAATACTTGTCCAAGGTGCGGATCGGCGGCCAGGAGGTGACTCTCGACTTTGACTCGGGCTCCTCTGATCTCTGGGTCAAAAGCGTCAACCCGAGCGACACGGATCCCAACAGCCGCGCATCGTTCGACCCCAGAAAGAGCAAGACGTTCAAGATTCAACAAGGGCAAAACTTTACCATAAGCTACGGAGACGGGTCGGGCGCTCGGGGACTTGTCGGGACCGATGTCGTCGAGATAGGCGGCGTCAAGGTAGAGAACCAAGCGGTCGAGCTCGCGACGGAGATTACGCAACAGTTTGTAGACGATGTCAACACCGATGGGCTCCTCGGGCTCGCCTTTTCTCAACTCAACGCGGTAAAGCCACAAAAGCAAAAGACCTTTTTTGACAACGTTGCATCCAGCCTCGAAGCGCCGGTCATCTTCGTTGACCTCAAGAAGGGGCAAAATGGATCTTACACGTTTGGAAAAATTGACAATTCTGTGGTGGATGGCCAAATGACCTATGTGCCCTGCAACACTACAAAGGGGTTTTGGGCTGTGAAAAGCGACTCCTTTTCCGTGGGCAACGGGCCGCGACAAAACGCGGCGCCCGGGACACACGCCGTCGTCGACACAGGAACGACCATCACCCTCTCAGCCCCCGAGGTCGCCGAGGCTTATTACAAGCAGGTCCGAGGTGCCCAGTTCAACCAGCAGCAGGGAGGATTCACCTTTCCGTGCAATTCCACGCTTCCCGAGCTCCATTTGGACATTAACGGCTTGTACAATGCGACGGTGAAGGGGGAGAATATGAACCTTGGAGACGTGGGAGACGGAAGTAAGTCCCCAGCCGGATTAAAGAGCGGGCTGCTGATTTGATGCCATTCACTAACCCATCGATTGCGCAGCCTGCTTTGGTGGGATTCAGGCCATTCCCCAAGGGAGTGGGCTTGCGGCTACGTCCATCTACGGAGATAACTTCTTCAAGAGCAACGCTGTGGTGTTTGATCTGGGGAACAACACGGTGGGGTTTGCGCCAAAGAGACAGTAGGAATTGCTTGGCAGGCAAACCTGGGCAAGAGTCACGGCGGGCCTGGTGGGGGTGGGTGCCGAGGTCTCACTAGACAAGGTGGACGGGCCACTCGCGACGCCGTGGGGAACCCGCTGCTGCATCAACGGAGTAAATCAGTAACCGCATCTGCGCCTCAAATCTAGAGTTTTGATACTAGTAGTACTAAGAGATTCTCCATGGGGAAATCGTCAATGTCGTCATAGCGGCCACAGGTCGTTTGACCTGGCACAGCCTCGCCGAAGGAAGGCAGGGCAGGGGCGCCGCGTGATCGACGACACATGGCGTTGGTCGAGCCGGAGCACACACCTCTGGGAGCACGTCGTGGGCGCCTCGCCCGTGTGCTCCAACGGCGCCATTCCGCAGCGGTGGGCCGACAGCTCTTTGTCGTACCGCAGCCGGGCGGCGAGGGGGGCGATGCGGCTGAGGATGACGCGGGCAGAAGCGTGAGGCGCCTGCAGGTAACCCCAACCGTTGCAGAAAGCCACAAGAACGTACTGTATGGTACTGTAAGGGTCGCCATGGGCTCTTAGTGCAGGCAGGCAGGCATTTAATATACAGTCGTGCTCGTCAAGCCATCACCCACCACCTTGGCATCATCACCATCAGTATCATCATCAAGGGCCAGGATATCATCATCATCATCGCAATAAGCAAAGAAGCAGCACTTGCCTCAAAACACACATTCCCACATCAATAATCCACTTATCTACCTACCTATCATGGGATCATCGCAGTCCTCCTCCTCCTCCTCCTCCACCTCCAGCGACGCCAACAACAACAACAACAACAACGACGCCGCCGGCGCCGCCAAGAAGAAGTCGCTCTACCAGCGCGCGCAGGAGAAGAAGCGCGGCCCCGGCACGAGCGGCCTCAGCGACGAGGACCTGCAAAAGTACACGGGCAAGACGCGGGCCGAGTTCGACGCGTGGAAGGAGACGACGCCCGGCGTAGGCAAGAACCAGCTCGCCGGCAAGCTCGCCGTCGGCCCGGCCAGCGGGCTCGGGGGCGCGGCGACGGCGGGCGGCCTGGGCGGGTGGGGGCCCGACGCCGAGCCCAACGATAAGGACCGCGGCATGAAGTTTCCGCCGCAGCCGCTGCCGCAGAAGAAGTCGACGGTTGACGAGGAGTGAAGAAGGCGAGGTCGAGATTGGAGGTCGGTTGGGGACCCGGCCGGGGGAGGGGGCATTTGGTGAGTGAGCAACAAGCGTGGAGCTGAGGCTTGAACATGCACGAGGGAGGGAGGGTAGGCAGGTAATGATGGGAAGGCCCTGTGAAGGAGGGCTTGGATTGTCCGGGACCTAACGTCAGGAACGGATAACGTATCGAGAAAGGGGGAGGAGCGAGCCTTGTTCTGAACTGTCTATTCTTGATTTCTCGAAACGACCGACTGTACTACTCCGTACAATTATTAGTCCCTTCCATGCACCGTCTGCCGCATCTCCTTGTGTTTTCGTGAGTGCCCCTCAGCTTCCAAAGTTACGCGAAACGGGACGAGTCGGGACTCATCGTCTCATATCTTGGGCAAGCGTTCCTATGTGTGCTACAGCACCCAAAACAAGCTCCACGGGCGCATGCATGGGCACGAGTCACGACCAGGTGCCTGGGCTCGCCTACTACTACTAGCGGAACGGCTTCCGATCAAACAAGCGCAGTAGCCAGCACTACGTAGTCCAATATTGTGGCGCTGCCGCCCCAACATGGGCTGCCGAACGCCCGGGGGCGCACTCACTCACGCTGGCAACGAATGCGTCCAATGTGGTCTCTGTGCGCAAGGCGCATTTGCACACCGACCGGTCACCTCTCTTTACAAAGGGCAAGGCGGGGGATAAAGGGTCCGCAGTGTGGCCGAGGGCTGCGCCTCCAGGGTCGCATCCGACTCGGCCGGCACGCGCTTCATGGAGAACAAGAAGCGAGGGAGGGGAGGGGGCCGTACTCATTGGGCGCTCGCCCGTTCAGGCTCAAGCACGTATCGTTCATGTTATTCCTCAACGGGAGAAGTTTGCCAACGACTCTCGCAGGCTCTCAGCCCGTGGCACGCCTCGCGCGACGAGGCATACTGGGGGCATGCGTGAGAATTCTCTGGAGCTGTCAGTTTCGTGTTCAATCCGAGCGATGGTTGAGCAACCGCTACGTCGGAGTCATGAGGGCGGTATCACAGCGATTCATATGTGAGGCAAAGTCGAGGCCGATGTTCGTCCCTAAACCTGCCGCCTTGGCCGTGCGACTGGTAGTAGAGTGTATAGTTGAACTAGGTACCCGGAGATGGGTCAACCAATTCAACCCATGGGTAGCTATGGACTATGGGCCAGACCCAAGGAGACCCAGAGGGGCGTTTAAGGTATCTAAAATAACCTATTCTTTATAAATAGGTAGATCGGGTACCTTAGAAGGAACTAGACTTATATCTGCATTATATATATATATCCCTTTTTCTTTCTTATATAGGGACTTTTCCATAGAAATAGTTCCTTTTCGGGTACCCGATTTACCCATTCATAAAAAATGAGTTATGTTAGATACCCCGAATGCCCCGTTATAGGCCCTCGGATCCCCTTGGGTACCCAAGGAATTCGTGGGTACCCATGGGAGCCCACGGGTACCCAACTTCACACCCTAACTGGTAGTATCGACTGATGCGGCAGAGCTAATTTCAATACATGCCTATGCTAGCTAGGCAGTTATGGCATGCCGTTAACAATAGCTGTACTAGAGTATGTCTTTGAGCCTACCAAGGTCTATGGGCGCATCAGCTTTCCAAGCGCTGGTCCCCATCGTCCAGGTTGCCAGGATCAGATAGACCGTGGTCGTCGATACGAGGCTGTTCTTTAAAGCATCACAACGAAGACGAGTCGGTACATGTATTCCCGCCACCGTGCTCCTAGACAACGCTTGCGGCACAGGTCCGCCGCCGAGAGGTAGTCCGGCGGTGCGCTGTCGTGAGCTACCGCCGCTTCAGAGGCGCCGCCGCATCGCCACTGCCGCACATATAACACTGTCGACCCAAACATCGTCAGGCTCCCGCACGTCAACCTCCCCGCGGTCGGCCTCACTGCTAGCGAGGAGACGTGGGCGTCTTGCGCCGCCAGGCCCATGAGTGAGCGGATGTTGTCAACCTCGTGCGGCCGTTCCCGACATATATTCATAGGCTCATAAAGTGCCACCTCGTAGTATGCATCTAGTCTAGTCAACAAATCACTCACTTGTCAACACCCCTTCTTCCTGTCCCAACTGTTGGAGACAGGAACGCTTTGCTCCGTATTGGAGTGCCATCCTAACAGATGCTTTTTACCCACACAAAGTTATCCCTAAGTGACTAAATCGCAGGTCCTGGCCAACGTGAGGATCGTTACAACAATCTCCACCGACGACTGCCATGAACCATTCCTGGTATCTGCCTAATGATTTGGCTGCGCGGCCGATATGTTCCCATCGCCTCCGCTGCGCATTATCTCTGCCGCTTGCGCGAAAAATGAATCTATTCGGATTGTCGCTGCCCGAAGCAGTGTGTTGATTTGTACGTGGTCCACGTCCCACAGAGCATGCATTGTCCCGTGAAAGCTCTCCAGTAGACGGTATGCGCGCTCTATGTCACGGCGTTCCGATGCCAGCATAAAGAGGAACACAAGGAAGTTCCCGCATAGAATAAGCTGAGACCGAGCATCTGCGATTGTGTTTCCTGTCAATAGTTGAGGGCAGACGCGTTACAGGTACAACTTACGACGACCCCAAAATCCAAACAAGTCGGCCTTGTTAACGCATGACAGAAATTCCACAAACGCTTCAAAAGCAAGAAGCGCTTCGGGGAACCATCTGCGAAGATTCGAGCCGGGTGTCGTCTTGGCTTGCCTCGTTGGAGGATGCATCAAGGCACGATAAAGCAAAACTTGAGCAGCATAAAAAGACAGATGAAGAGGGCCTACATGCGTCAGCACCAAGCTTGCGAGGTATTATAACTACCGCAGACGTACAGTTGTAGGACGTGACGTGGGATCGCACCCTCTCATCCTTTTGCACGACAAGGCAGGATGGTATGAGGCTTGTCCAATCACGTAATTTCGCCTGCACCGTGATGAGTTCGCTCTGCGCGTCCAATGTATCGTTGATCGTCCTCGCACTCGTGTTCACTTGGCTGCAATCTACCGTCAGTGTGACTGACACGTCGCAATGGAAACGAGAAACTTACAAACTGCTGTCAAGCACTGTACGAAGCAGCCGAGCAATGTGAATCATTTGCATGAATCGGGCGCCAGCGGAAACCTCGAAGCTCGCGTCCGGCTGCTCGACGAGGTACTGGAGGTCTTCAGGGACGTCTTCGTCACATCTCACGTCCTCCATGGTGAGCGGTGCCGTGTTGTACGATGTGCAGGCAATGTGAGGGGGGTTGCCGAAGCAGATGGAAGACCAGCAATCAGAGTAAAATGTGGCCCACCAGAGCTTCCGGCGCAGATGCTTCTCCGTCGCGTTGATGTTCCATTGACTCGGTTCGAGGTGAAGGCCAATCATCTGAGCGCAGGCCGTTGCCTGGGCGGCAAACGTCCAGGTTGTTGGAGCCTCCATGCTGTCAATGGTCGGGGGTGTGACGTGGATGAGCAAGAGGCACGCTTGAAGGACGAAGAGATTGGGGTTCTCAATCTCTCGTCTCAAAGCCTGATGAGCATAATCGACGAGCTCATACTGCTGAAAGGAGGCGGGCGTCCCCCGCAGGGCACCATCGTAGCTCCAAAAAACTGATGCCAGTGCGTAGATAGCACCTCGCAAGCAGGCGGGGATGCTCTTCTTGTCGGCTTGATATCTGCGCAAGAAACGCACCTTGGATACAATGGGGAAGATAGGGTGGACATGTCGAAAGTATAGCCGGATTAAGTTCTCACCGTAAGGCCAAACTTTAGCCTCGATGGAGTCCGAGGCATCCTGTCTTGCTCGATTGACGTGGTCCGGATGCTCAATCTCTAGGAAAAGAAAGTGCACAGGTTGATCATCGCGCAAAGCGCTCCCCGGATGGACTTGGGCGATATTGGCGTCCAGGTTGTACTTTTCGCCGAGGATGCCGTAACGAAATGCGTCCAGCAGGAAGCCATCCTGTTCCGACGTGGGTCCCATAAAGTAGGCACAACGGCCGGGGATGTCTTCCAGAGTATGTGTCTGCTGTGCTGCCTCAGGTGAAGTGACGGAGACAACTGACGCCGTTTCAGCAGCACGGTGGGGATCTGAGTTCACTGTCGACGGGCTTGAGTGGTAAACCAGGTTCTGGTGGATTAAAGCAGAAGGATCCCGGTACGATGGTGTATGAGCGGGCTGGTCTATCACCATGCTCATCCCGTACGGCGAAGAGGCAGAGCCTGCCGGGCTTTCGTGCCCAGTACTGGGGGTGAGGAGGTCATTGGATTCCCTGCGAACGCCTGGCAAGGGTAGCTTGTGCGCTGCCGCCGAACCTTCAAGAGGCTTCCTCTGCGGAGGCTGTGCAGGTGCATTGGTAGCACCTCTTTCCTGGGGCGGTTGGGGAGGGCCGTCCCCGAAGCCTGCCACAGTTGTCGATTCACATGGGATGCCCCTACTATCGCAGAACACACCTGGACAAGGGGTCGCTGGTTAACATCGCGGCTCTCGGACGGGCGCAGCATTACATGGAAAGGGTCTCGAAATTCAGATTAAGCTTTGGACCCCCTGCGTTGGCTGACCGTGGACAACCTCAGCATGAAGGCCCGAGCTCGCCGACAGTTGTTGGCCGATGTGGTCTGCAGCGGGCGGGACGCACAACCAACGGCCCCATCATGAAGGACCCAAGACACGTGCATGTGATGCATGTCACGGCCAGGAGCCCGGTATACGCACAAGCAGGGGAAGCGGGGAGGGGGGGGAAGTGCGAGCAAGGCTCGGGAATGCGTACAGGGCGGCTCCAAGGTGATGACACAAGCTGTCTTGCGTCTGCGACAGGCATCGCAGGGGCGGTTCTTGCGGCTCCTTCGCTCCCTGGGGTTGCCAAAGGTGCTCTGTATGATGAATTTGCGAGAGCGCGCATGGGCCGCGGTGGCGGCAGAGGCGGCCGAGTCGGAGGAGGTGGTGTTGTTGGCTTCGTGGCCGGGGCGGCCGGCATCACCGCCCCCCGCGGCGGGAGGGGCGCCATTCATGCTCCAGGCTGGGGCGCCGGAGCAGGGCCGGACGGGGAAACAGGCAAAAGGATAAGCGATTAGCCTCGACGCGGGACGAGGCGAGGCAAGTGCGCCGCAGGACCAGGGCGAGGCCTGGTCGTCTCGGGAGCTTTAGTTGACGTCGGCGAACGACGTGAGGAGTGTGGTGGGGGAGAGAGAAATCAGAGCAAATTCGCCGACGTCTGAATGTGGGCGGGCGGGAGGAGGCCCTGATCCCGGGAGCTGGTTCCTTCCATCAGCAAGTCCTGCCTTGGGGGGAAGGGGGGGGAGGGGCGTGGTGGCCGCTCAATCTGCTGCAGCTCTGGCTGGGCTGTTGCAGCTGTTGTGGACAGCTCGCTAGTCCGAGGTGAGCAAGGTACCGCTGACTACTTCTGCGCAGGAGCCAGGGGAGCTCCAAGCGCAACCCAGAGAGGCCGAGGGCATGACGTGATTCGTCGAATGGTGAGCCCTACCAAGTATGAGTACTTTGTACATGCAGGAGCTCGTAACAATGCCCATCTCAGTCAGCAACGACCGTGCGGCTACTTCCTGCCTGCGAATCACCTCATACCTAAATTGTATGCTACCTTTCGCTACGTAGCCGCACGGAAAGACTGTTGCTGCGGGCATGTCCGCACGTCACCGCAAACCTCGAACCAGAAACAAGACGTCGACAGCATAGATAGCAGAGCGCGCACTGCGGATGCAGACATCGCCCCGTCCGAAGCCATGGCGCCGCGCCCGTTATCATGCGTTGTGTCCAAACGGCGCGCCTCAGCCGCGCAAGCCGCAGAGACAATGTCGGCTCCGCGACGCCACCACATTTGCAAAAGACAACCAATTATAGTATGTACTATGTAGTAGATATCAAAAAGAGCTTCGTCGCTCAAGGGTCGAAAAAGTTTGCCGAACTTCAAAAGGTAGATTCTCCCTGTCGCCGGGCCATCCCGTTTGCACATGCCCAGTCCCATTGGCTAGGCGCACACTGGCTGCATATGCACGGGCTCGCATCCTGCACACCCACCAGGTCAGATCAAATCGCCGCCGCCACCATCCTTCCCGTGTCTTTGCCTGATATTCCTTCACCGGAGCTGGCAAGGGCGGCCGCTTCCATGGCCTCTGAGTCCCAGCGGTCCCGGTAGTGTTGCTGGAGCGTTGCCGCTGACGTGGGCTCGCGCACGAACTCATCCAGCGCCTTGGCTGGGAATGCCCAATGCAGAAGCGTATAGACCAGCATGCTTGAGAGATAGCCGTATACGTAGTTGAGATAGTACAGTTCTATGGCCGCGTCTGTAACAGTGACCGATGTGTTGACTTGTGAGACAAAGCCGGGAAGCGGTGGAATTACACCGACAATCCACTGCAACGATCAGCACTGGCCGTCTAAATTTACCCTCGCCCAAGTTGGATGCATAATCGCGTGAAAAAGAACTTACCGCAACAGGCGCCCGCCAGTTCACCCCCCACGTGTACCAGTATATGCTGCTCCTGTCTCCGCGGTACAGGTCATCCACTTTGAACTTGCGCCTGCAGACGATGAGGTAGTTTGCAGTCATCATGCCCGTCATTGGCGCAAGAAAGATGCCGTAACTCGACAGGACAGTCAAGAATATGGTGGCCGTGTTGACCAACCGCCAGGGATTAACTGCGGGGCTGATCAGGGCCGTGATATACGCGCCCCTGCGGATATTGATGTACTTGGGAAACGTGGACGCGAGGTCAATGCCACCCGCCAGCGCATTGCCCGGTATGCTGCTTCCCAGCTGCGAAACAACGAGCGCGAGGCCGGCAAAGAAGACAGCGGCGCGGGTTCCTGAGCTCGGGTCTTTTTCCAGGAGTCGCACAAAGAGTGTGGGTGGGTTCCAGATGGCCTCACCATCGAAGCGATGCTGGGTCGCCGCAACGACCAAGATGCCAAGCACAGCAGCATAGTTGCAATACAGCGGATACGCGATCGCCTGACCCCATATGGCATCCCGGGGCCGCTTCGCCAGACGAGCGTAGTCGTTTTGGTTGAGAATGCCGGCCGCGATGGATCCAACTGTGGACATGACGCCGTACACCATCAACCAAGCAGTGCTGTTGGGTCCGCCGGTCAGAGGGATGGTGCGCTCCGAGCTGAGGGTGCTGCCGAAGCCCGTTGGTCCCATGGTGGCCAGTGCCCATATTAGCAAAACCAGGAAGAAGATGAAGGTTACCGTCGCCGCGACATAAAAGAACGGCTGGAGCCTGTGCGGCCGGATCCAGAGAAATGGCAGGCTGATGACACAAAAGATGACGTAGGCGACAAATTGCGCAGAGGTCATCCCGGTATCAGCAGGGATCGTGTTGGGTATGCGCGATTCGTACTTGGGATCCCACGAAAGCAGGATCATGTAAATGCATTCACCGCCGACCCAGGCTTGGAAGCCATACCAGACTGTGCGCGGTCAATTTTGGTCGGTAAGAGCCAGTCACGGGCCACGTACCAAACGACAAGAAGATTCGGTTCCATATCGTAAACTGGGAGCCCCAGATACCCCAGATGGCACGGCTGTACACGGGAAAGCCGACTGCACCCAAGTTAGTCCCAAGGACAAGTAGAGCGGAAGAGGTTCCGCATACTGTGATAATAGGCACCGGCCAACGAGCTCAGCAGAAGCGCCGTGGTTGCGATAATATTCCCGACAACGATGCCTGGGCGTCTGGTCAGGGTTTGATTCAATGGGCCGTTGGACGACCGACAAGGAGGGTGGCGGGGACATACTAATGATGGCCTGCCACCAAGTAAGGCCGAGCGGGATGAGCGCGCTGCCAGTGAGGAACGTAGCGATGTTACAATTGATCAGGAGCCCTTAACGACAGTCAAGTAAGTCGGTGTCGATAATAAGAATGCCGAGCACGTACAGTAGTTGTGAAAGGCCAGGAAGTTCCACGTCCGTCGCTCGGCCTCGCAAGGACGAACGTCCTCGTTCTGGGCGAGCGTTGTTAGTATGGAAATCCAGGCTGCATGCAACAAAAGGGCAACAATACATACAGTCAAAGCCGAGACATTCTGCAGCTCAAAGCGCTTCACCAGAGTCTTGAGACCCATTGCTTCTGTTGGTGGTGGGGGGTGCTGTAGGTGGCTTTGCGCAAGCGTGGATGTCCGCGAGTAAACCAACAGCGGGTGTGCCCAACAAGTATAGTAGTTGTTAGACAGCACAACCCCACGAAAGACTCGACGCCCTTATCTCGCAACCGGCGTCGGTGGTGATATTGGGATGAGACTGCGACTTGGCGGAGCTCCGATGGGATGAACGACCGACTGTGGAGGCAGATGGAGCCCCCGGATTTCGGCCCCCCTGGGGCTTGGGGCAACGGGGTCAATGGAGGGGCCAGAGCAGGCTGGTTGCAATCAGGGTCCCAAGCGAGCGATATCCACTCCGCGAGCCTCCGTCGTGGGCGTGTTCGTGTCGTGTATTGTCCAGCCTCAACGTCGCGAGGTGAGTCTCTGGAGTCGAGATTGGTGGGGTGGGGTGGATTGCAAAAAATCGACTGCTGGAGGAGAGGCCGCGGACTTGATTGACTAGCGTCGCCTGCTGCCGTGACCCCCAATCCCAGGGTGCTGGCCGCCCACAATTACTAAGGCGGCCATGATGACCTCGATGGTACGTTATTTGCCCAATTGCCCATATCAGGACGTCGGCCGGCGTGGGTTTGCGACGCGGAAAAAGAAGAAGCGGCCGGTATCGGGCTCGTCGAGCTTGAGCCGATAGTACGACTGCGTAGTTCCTTTCCAAGAAGTACAAAACCAACGTCTGTATCAATGCATGACCGGGCGGACGTCGACTAGTAGCAAGAGGTGGCGCTGGGGAATGCTCGACACGGGCGGCGCGCATCCAGCAGGGGCCGACGACAACCTGGAAAGTACCTGTAGATTGGGCTGATCTTCCTTTGCCCTCTTGCGCTGAATTGATTGACAAACGGTGTGCCATTAGGTACCTCGATAAACAGTCAGAGCAGTCAGTTCTGTCGCATCTTGTTAGCACCACAGTCCGTACTTTGTGCATACCCACCGTGCCAATGTAACACACCCGCCACAAGCGGCCTCTGACCGAGCCACTCCCATTTCTGGCTTGACCCATGGATCTTCCATTACTGCTGCGCACATCGCCATCGACATCCGCTGCAAGACAAGCAGCCCGTCCAGGAGGCAGATACGCAATGACTCCTGCATCGCGCACGCTCCCGGCTATCCCATGAAACGCCGTATGCCACGTGGAAACCCATCGGCGAACTTGCAGTGCCTATTATGGCCCCCCCCCCAATTCGCAACAGCCTGCACAGCGCATCGTCGGCAAACCTAACTCGCCCCCACAGCGCCTCGTCTTGCTGAAATTGCCCGACTCGGTTCCCCGCAAGCCCGCCAGAGATTGCCATCCCGTCACAGACAACGCCATGGCGCAGTGGGCTCTTCCAGCTGGTGGCTCGGTGGAGCTTCGACGGAGATCCGCTTATCGAGCGGGCGTCGTGTCCGCATGTGTCTCTCGTCATCCTTGGATAACATCCTTCTCCATGTACTCGCGCGAACAACACATGGGGCAGCTGGGCTGGCACCAACAACTCGAACGCTTCCGTCCGGCCGTAGCGATATCGCGGAACCTCCTCAGCCTTCCTTGTTTGTTGTGCCTGCCCATCGGCTTACTGCGGCTACCTCCGCTCCGTTGGCCCCGTTTCCTCCACTGGCTCATAACTTGCCCCTCAACCTCCGATCGGCCAGTTGGCTCGCAACCCCGTGCACTGGGACTTCCCACCTCTTACTTAAAAGAGAACGGGGTTCCTGAGGATAGGCCAAGTCAAACATCGCCAGACACCCAAGTGTGCATAGTCTCTGGGCTCGCTGCAAGGGCGCACATCAGCAAGGACCATGTCCCTGTATCGTATAGGCGTGGACGTTGGTGGCACCAACACCGACGCAGCCATCCTTGATATCAAGGCCCTGAGCAGCCCCGACCGCGGTGTGCTCGCCTCGTACAAGGCCACCACGACACCCGACATTACCAGCGGCATCGAGGAGGCAATCAGGGCCGTTCTTGCAAGCTCAGCCATCGACCAAAGGCGCGTCCTCAGCGTCACTATCGGCACCACCCACTTCATCAATGCGCTGGTTGAGGCTGACGCCAGGCGGCTGGACCGTGTTGCCGTGGTTCGGCTCTGCGGCCCTTTCACTAGACAGATTCCCCCCTTTTCAGGCTTCCCCGTCGGCCTTCATGGAATTCTGGATGGGGGCGTCTATTACCTAAACGGTGGGCTGGAGATGGACGGGCGAGAGATTGCGGCTCTCGACCCCGAGGAGATCCAAAAGGCTGCCAGGGATATTGTAGCCTCTGGAGTCAAGGCTGTCGCTCTTGCCGGCGTCTTTTCACCTCTGGATCATGAAGGAATTCACGAGGAGCGATGCAAGAAAATTCTGCTCGAAGAAGCCCCTGATCTCAATGTCGTCTGCTCCCATGACATTGGCCCTACCGGCTTCTTGGAGCGAGAAAACGCCACCATTCTCAACGCCGCCATCTTGAGAACTGGACACCGAGTGAAGAGGGGCTTTCGGAAGGCCATGGCGCGACTCAACCTCGCATGCCCCCTCTATCTGTCTCAAAATGACGGAACCTTGATCGACGCCGAAGCCGCCGCCGACTTCCCCATCAAAACTTTTGCTAGTGGTCCGACAAACAGCATGACCGGCGCAGCATTCCTGGCCGGTATCGACCAGAAGCACGACGGTAAGCCCAATGGCACGACATCTACCAACGGCGACGCCAACAAGGAGCAAGCACAGATTCTCGTTGTCGACATCGGAGGGACGACCACAGATGTCTGTGCCTTGCTGCCCTCTGGCTTCCCTCGCCAGGCGCCCGGGTTCGTCGAATTTGGAGGCGTCCGCACCGCTTTCTCCATGCCCGAGGTCGTCTCCTTGGGGTTGGGCGGCGGCAGCAAGGTCTCGGTCGACGAGACACAGCCGGACCTGGTCTCCGTTGGCCCTGCATCCGTGGGACACCTGATTCGGCAGCAAGCCAAGATATTTGGCGGCTCTACGCTGACAGCGACCGATATCGTCGTCGCCGCCGGCAAGGCTGATTTAGGGGACGCCGGCCTCATCAAGGACGTTCCTCAATCGACTATTGACCTCGCCCGCAAGGACATCAAAAGGAAGCTTGAGACTGTCATCGACCAGATGAAAGTTTCTGCGGCTCCTGTGACAGTACTTCTCGTCGGAGGCGGCGCTCTGCTCGTCACTGACGAGTTGGCCGGCGTAGAGAAGTGCATATCGCCGGTCCATCAGGGTGCGGCAAACGCTATTGGCGCTGCCATTGGTAGAGTCTCCGGCGAAGTCGACACTGTTGAGATCCTCGAAGGCAAGAAGGAGAAGGACGTTCTTGAGGCCGCCTGTAAACGCGCAATCGACATGGCCGTTGAAAAGGGGGCCGCACGCGACGATGTCAAGATTGTCGAGGTCAACAGAATGCCGCTTCAGTACATGTCAAAGGTCACAATCCGCGTGCAAGTCAGAGCAGTGGGAAGACTCGCCATCCCCGATGACATATCTCTTCTCCAGAACCCTGAGTGGACCCTGAACGGCGACGCAGACGAGGCCGAGGGCGAAAAGGTCAGCGTGCCGAACGCGCTGGAGCCCACGACCAAGCCTAGTCTCGGCGTTGACATTGAGTCCTACCGTCCCGATGTCAGGAACGGAGTATGGTACATATCGGAGATTGATTTAGAGTTCTTGGCCACTGGATGTGGTGTTCTAGGCACTGGCGGCGGCGGTCCGACATATTTCGAGTTCCTCAAGGGCTTGGAAGCTTTGCGAAACGGTGGCAAGGGCAAGATGAGAGTCGTTTCTCCCAAAGCTCTCAAGGACGATGACATTGTCTGTTTCGGTGCCTACTACGGCAGCCCCACCGTCATCAACGAGCGCATGTCTGGTGGCCGAGAAATCATCGACGCCATCGATTCCATCACCAAGGTTCAAGGCCACAAGGAGTTTCATGCCTTGTTGGTCGATGAGATGTAAGTGACCCCCCGCAACTCCCATGACACTGGCACCAACAAATTCCGCAGCGGTGGTGGCAACGGCATGTGTGTGTTCGGCACTGGTGTACACTACGATCTCCCTGTTGTAGATGGTGACGCCATGGGCAGAGCTTACCCAACGATATACCACGGTAATCATTGTCCCACACTCGCCGCTTCCATCACTGCTGACCACGACGATAGTGACTTTTAGCGTCTATGGCTATCCCATGACTCCCTGTGCGATTACCGATGCCGCGGGCAACTCGTCCGTCATCATGGTAAGGTTGACACTTACCACAACCGGTATCTCAAGGCCACTGACAGGAGATCGTTCAGAAAACGGATACGCCGGCACGGCTGGAGAAGCTGCTACGCGACACGGCTGTTGAGCTGGGGCTGACCTGTGCTTCATCAACGTGCCCGCTGCCAGGGTCCACAATCAAGGCCGCCGCAGTGCAGAACACTATATCTCAAGCCTGGTACCTTGGACGCGCAGTGAACATAGCCCGCCGCAAAAAAGCGAACTATGTCGACGCAATCGTGAGTGGTGACCAAATTTCGTTACCAGGAAAAGGTTTTGCTGACACAATCAGTTCGATGTCTGCGCCGGAAAACTGCTGTTCACCGGCAAGATTGTGGATGTGCACCGATACATCGGCGGTGGATATACGATGGGGGCCGTCGTCCTTGCACCTCTGGGAGCTGACGAACGAGAAGCTGCTAGCGAGAGCAAGCAGCAGGTGCCGACTGACAGGCATATGGTGATACCATTCCAGAACGAGTACCTGTACGCGGCATATAGTGATGCTGAGGGATCCAAGGAGTCACAAGAGGTTGTGTGTACTGTGCCGCACCTCATCTCGATCCTGGGTCAGGACGGCGAGGCGATCGGCTCGCAGGACCTGCGGTACGGCCTGCGCGTCAACGTCATCGCGCTGCCAGCCCATCCGCTGTGGACCACGGAGAAGGCGCTCAAGGTCGGTGGTCCAGAGGGCTTTGGCCTCGACATACCTACGGTTGGCGTGGACAATGATTTTACGGAAGCGAAGAGTGTGATTGATGAATTTGACACACGAACATAGCGGCATAGGAGCGGTATAACGGAGATGATTTACGGCCCAAGGACTCACTGCGTGCCCCCCGAATAGAATATGTGAACGTGCAATGTCTTCTATGTCCAATCAATAGTAGAATCTCTACTGCAACGGCCACTTGTCTTTATCACATTTTACTTGGATTGCATTTCTTTTGGCAGTTGCAACTTCTGTCATTCTGTCTGGCAACTATTCGCACGTAGCTCCTGAAAGAGTGGCAGGGCCATGGTCGCGTACATCTGATGCAAAACGATCGAAACATGTCCTCCGGGCTCGTGTTTTCCTCTTTTGGGTTTGCCCGTGGTTTCCTGTTTACTGGGCGGTTTGCTTGGCGCGAATATCCCAGACCTTGAGGGCTTCCTCGGCCGCCTTCAGGCCGCTGAGGGCCATGGCGCCAAAAGTCGGGCCTACATTCAAGCAAGCCATGTTAGTATTATTTGGGCTTTGCAATTGATGGTAAGGACTTGGTGGTTTGAGCACATACCCATGCGGTTGGCGCCGTCAACCTCTGACAGCTCCATGCCGCCGACGATGAGACCGGGGACGATCTCGCGGGTGCCCTTGACAATGGCGTCCTCGGCCGTGTTCATATCCAGGCCACGCATGCCGCCGAGCTTCTCAATGCGCTGCATGCTGACGAGGCGCTTGACGGAGAAGGCTCCCATGGGGCCGTCGTGGCCGGTGGTGGAGATGACGAGAGGGGCGTTGATGGTGTTGGGGTCCATGCAGGACTGGTCGTCGTGGTGCATGGAGACGAGGGTCCAGTTGGTGACGACGCCGGTGATGCGGACGCCCTCGCCCTCGTCCAAGGCCTGGCGGGTGATGAGGTCCTCGACGCAGGTGGCGTTGAAGAGCTTGATGTTGGGCATGGCCAGGACCTTGGACATGATGGTGGAGGTGAAGAGGGCGGCGTGCTTGACGACGACGTAGTTGCCCTCGTCCTCGTAGGGGACGCCGACCTCGCGCAGGAAGGCGTCGGCGGGCTTGCGCATGACCATGGCGGAGAAGAGCTGGCCGCCGAGCCAGGCGCCGCCGCCGGGGGAGACGGAGGCCTCGATGATGGCGATCTTGAGGTCCGGGCGCGTCTTGCCGAGCACGTAGGCGGCGCTGAGGCCGCACGAGCCGGCGCCGATGATGACAATGTCCGACTCGGCGTACGTGTCGAGGTCCTGGAAGTAGCGGCGCGTCATGGCCCGCGACACCTGGCTCTCGCGGATGGGCGCGAACCGGAAGGTGTCCCACTGGCCGAGCATGTCGTCAATAGTGGTGGTGGTCTTGTTGCTGTTGACGCCCTTGACGGCGAGCTTTGACGCCGGGGTGGCGAGCTCAGCGGCGTGCTGGGGGGGCGAGACGGCGGCGGGGGGGCTCATGATGGGCGGTGGTGATGTTTGATATGGTCTGCACATGTTAGGCGTTCGCTGTCCTCGCAGGCAAAAAAGGGGGGAAGAGCATGATCCTTTCGCTGGTATTATCCAGATCAAGTTTGCGGCCGTATAATCTCAGCCACGCCCCCCTCACACTCCGCCAGCAGCAGGCGACGGCTCCCAGTCTTGTTTTTTTTTAATAACTCGGGGAGGAGATCCCCAAGCTTGGGAGCCGTCACGGAGGAAGCTGCACGCCAGCGAATTGCAAGAAGGGCGGGCACCGGCTCATGCAACAGACAGTACCTGATGATGATATTTGATCATGGTTGGATAGACTACCACGGAAAGGCGCCATGATGCTCGAGTGGTGGTGGTGGTGGTGGATTTCTGCTTGAGAAGGAAGAGCTCGAGGGGGGTTCGAGTGTACCGGTTAGGAGGATATGAATGGCTGGGCCTCAACAAAATAAAGACGTTAGAGCGCGGTTCTGTGGCCAGCCTGCTTTTACCTGAGAAGGTGACAGAAGGGCAGGGGAGATGGGAGGGGGAAGCTTCACGGACTCCTTATTGTGGAGGATAAGCTAAATTGCTTTGGCAGAAAGTGCTGCTGCTGAAGATTGTATGTATGGTCAGACGTTTGAAGGAGAAAGAAGACGAGGGGGAGGGGAAATGGAGGTGAGGGGGAGGCTCGACAGGTTTTTATGAAGCCCTTGTCGACCTGCCACTGCGGGGGTACGGTACAAGAAAAGTCGCTCATATTGCACTACCTACTACTACTACTACGGACAACCAGGAGGCAAAATTGCTAGTAGCTTGGTACTTACTACACTGGGAGAGAGAGTTTTGTGTGCCATCCAATATGCGTCCACACATCATCATCAATGGGCAAGGAATGCATGCATGGATGCGATGTCGGCTCCATCGGAGAGCGGGGTCCGGCCGTCTGTCCCCCGCCCCCCCGCCCGCCGGTGGCCCGGCAGTACCCGGGATGTACTTTGGGTTGGCTGTTGAGTTGCCGATAAGTTACTTGCACCGAGGCCTTTCGACGCTTATACCCAAGGAGTTGTTGCCGCTTTTGTATACGATGCGCTGTAGGGCCCGAGTCGTAGAGTCATCTTGTTTCCAAAGAGAACAGAGGGGGAAAACCCCCCGATTGTCTGAGCTTCAGCCTCCTGGCACGGGCTACCACCAGCGTGAATTGAAGGTGGTGTGTGCCGGGAACGTGGGTGGGCTGGTTGGGCCCATCGAGCTATGCTCGCTCTCTCACTCACCACTTTGCAGCAGCTCATCCATCTGGTTGTGTGTTTGGGTGTGGGCCGCTGCGCAACTTGCGGGTGGGAACGGACGCACTTGCTGGCGCGGCAGAGCCAATGAATGGCTTGACGAGAGGGTAAAATAAGGTGCTCGCTCCTTGTTCATGTTGTTGGTGGACGATGGTGCAGATGGGGCCCACCGAGAGCCGAGAACTGCAGCTGGCAGTACGTATGAAGTACATCTACGAAGTAGAGGGGGGAGGCGTAACGGCAGATATGGCGCACATGAAGAAGCCAAAAGCCACCCGGACTGCATCGCCCCATCAATCGTCACGCACATGCATCGTTGGAGGTGCAGGAGCCGCTGGGAAGGGACGTTTGGGGACTGGCATGTGCTCTCCAACGCAACTCCAATGCGATGACACAACGACGTGCCGCCGGTGTTTTTTTTTTTCTTTCGCTCACCGTTTCCCGCCGTCTTGGGGATGGTGGCACAGGTCCTTATGTGTTCTCCGTATCTTTGTCTGTCCCGGACAACGTGCCGGCGTACGATTCGCTTCCTACGTACTACAATATACGTGCGCGACCATCACATAGATGGCTTCTAGTTGATGTAGATTTCGCAGGTTCGTCGCACGTCGTGCGCGTCCCGACGGCACCGACAAGGTTGGCCAGACGCCGGACTTCCATACAGTATACGTGCAACCAGGGATCCGGTCTCATCTAGGTATACAAAGCACTTCGTGTGGAGGCTGTCCAATAGCACTGGACGCAACGACGCCAGAAACGATGCCCAACCATTGACTCGTGCGACATGGTTGATGGTCAAAATACGGTTGTTTCCTAGTAAATCATTGGACGACTGAAACGATTGGAATATGCAAACCATTGGGAAAACGAGCACACGGCCAATGGTGGAAGGGGATGCATTTGCTGACCTGTGTCGGCATTGGCCAGGGGAAGCGGAGGCATCGACAGCTTGAGGAAGCTGCGAGACGTCAATTTGGGCAACCACAGGATGGTACGTACCAACCTACCAAGTACTACTTCGTGCCTGCTTCGTACTTCCCGCAGGCGTAGATTAATGCGATGCGCTTTTCCTTGCCGTCAAAGCAAGCTCATTCTCCCTCCGAAATGGTTTTCGTTCATTAAAGTGGCATCGCGTGAGGTGGCTCCCGACCCGAGCCTGATGTCGGCCGTCGCCTCTACTAATATCTCCGCCTGCCTGGCAACACAGGGCTTTCGCCAGCAGCAGCTTCCTCCTTCCTACGATTCAATGACCTCGCGAATAGTCTGAACAAAGCGCTCCGGGTTATGCCCAAAGCGTCCGAGGAATAGGCCGTCCAAACCGCCGCTCAGTCGCGCGTACAGGCCCGGGCCCGCGCTCCCGCCGTACACGACCCTCGTCTGGCCCTTTCGCCGGCGCACGCTCTCGAGGTTCCGAATGCCCGCCACGACTGCCAGAACGTGCTCTTCGCCCGCGGGCTGGCTGGCGCCAATGGCCCATACCGGCTCGTAGGCCAGCACGGCCTCGGCGTCGTCTGCGAGGCTGCCCAGCACAGCATCGACCTGGGCGGCGCACTCGTCCACCGCGATCGATACATCCCCCCGGCTCTTCTCTCCGATGCAGATGAGGGGGACCATGCCGTTCCTACTCACCGCGGCGGCCTTGCTTGCGACTGTCGCGTCGTCCTCGCCAAAGAGTCTCCTGCGCTCCGCGTGGCCGACCTCGACTATGCGGACGCCCGCCTCGGCGAGCACGGCGGGGCTGACCTCGCCGGTGAAGGCGCCAGCGTCTTCCCCGTGGCAGTCCTGGGCGCCGAGCCAGACGGGGACCGGTGCCGTCTTGAGCTGCGACGCCGTCTCGGTCAGGGAGACGAAGTCGGGGATGACAAAGATGTCGATCTGAGAAAGCTGCGAGCCGGAGACGGTGGCAAGGTGGGCGAGGAACTGGCTGGTGAAGTCGCGCGTCTTGGAGAGGGAAAAGTACATTTTGGTCGAGAGGCCGATGAGCCGCCGACGCGGCGGCGGAGTGGACGAAGCCATGGTCGCGAAACGTGGCGACGGGCACGCGCACGCGGTTTGGTTGTGAAGTATTCCTCGAGCGACTGTTCTGTTTCCTCGTGTTAGTGAGGGCCAGTCTTGTCGCCTTTCGGTCTCGTCTGCGACTGGTGGGGGGGGCATGGCCGACCGGGAGCGGGACTCAATGGGAGGGAGCACTTACAACAAATTGACCCAGTAGAGGCCGAAATGAGCCGCATGCAGGTGCAGTCGACCAGTTTCAGTTCAATCCATACAGTATAAGCACAAGCAGCAAATGCATCGCGCCCGACGCAAAGGTAGAACACGGGGGGGGTCCCGTGACGGCTACTCTGCGATGAGAGGCCCCCCTCACTCCGGCGGGTCGCTCTGCGGCGGCCGGCTTGGCCGGGCGTGTGCCGCCCCCTAGTACTTACCGCATCGGGAATACCGGGGGGTCCGCCGTCCCGTCCCTGGGCTGGGACCTGGATAGCACATCCAGCACTAACATGCGCCGGGCCGGGCGCTCGGGGAGCAGCCCGTTGCGGCCGTGTGCACTTTGCACTGGGTAATGAGGGCCTGCGCTCTGGCGACCCCGTCAGGAGTCTCTGGGATTTGTATGCTTGCAGTCTGGAGGGTATCCGCGCGAAACGGGGCATGCCAGGCGCGAAGGCCTGTGTATTTCTTCTTTAAAAAAAAATAGGATCATGCTGCAGGATTTCTGGCGATGAGCTATAGAACTGTACGAGTCTAGAAATGCAACGCTCGCTGCCTACAGTACAAGCGTGGTGTGCGTGTGCAGCCAAGTCTCCTCTCGTGTTGGTGATTTTCTGTTTGCAACGCCGCCCCCTTTAACACCATATGGCGCCTCATCATCATCATCATCATCCGCCATCATCACGCCTCACACGCCTCGAGCTGCACAATCTCGTCCACCTTCTTCGCGCTCGCGCTCGTCGCGTCAAACTCGTACCCCAGCCACTCCCTGGCCAGGCGACGGGCCAGCTCAAGGCCGACGACGCGCTCGCCCATGCACAGCACCTGCGCGTTGTTGCTCAGCACGCTGCGCTCGACGCTGAAGCTGTCGTGGGCCGTCACCGCCCGCACGCCCTTGATCTTGTTGGCCGTGATGGCGACGCCCAGCCCCGTCCCGCAGATGAGCAGCGCCCGGTCCGCCTTGCCCTCGGCCACCAGCCGCGCCGCCGAGGCCGCCCGCGTCGGGTACGCCGTCTTGTCGCTGCCCTCGTGCGAGCCCACGTCGATGACGGAGGCGACGCGCGAGTCGGACTCGAAGTCGCGCTTGATGGCGTCTTTGTAGGATATGCCGGCTTCCTGTTTTGTTTTTGTTTTTTTTCGTCTCGTCAGCGCTGCTTTGGCCATGACATGTATGGCGGGTGGTCCTGGGCAAGGTAAGGGGAGGAGGGGAGGGAGGAAGGGTGAACAAGCGCGGCTTACATCGCAGCCCATGGCGATTCTCCATGGTGGTGACATCTTGACTCTCAACGTCTCGCTTTGTGGACTTGAGGAGAAAACAATGCAAGTAGGAGTCAGACTCTGCGTCTCAGAGGTCTTCAGGAAATGGTATGAAAAGGAGGGTTTGGGGGAAGAGGTGACTGCCCGGCGAGGGAGCGGACCGACGTACATCAAGTGCTGTAACGGCTCTTCTTTACTTGCCACCAGACAGACCAGCGCACGACACAAGTCCAAACGCCAGAGTTCCCCCCCTCAACAACGGACTCCCCACTTACAGCTGCTCCAGCATCATCCATCGCCCGCCCGCCCCAGACCAAACGCCAGGCCAGCAGCAGCAACATGGCATTCCGACGTCCAACAACACGCGCCTCGACCCAACGTAAGTGCCCCTCCCCCTCTCCCTGTTCCCACTGATGACTGCATAGCGCATTTTCATCGTGGGGCTCGGCTTGCTTGCTTCCTTGCTTGCTTGCTTCCCCCGGAGTCGGCTGTCACCCCCTCCCTCCACTCAGTTCCGCTTCAAAATGTGGGGGAATCCTGGCGGCGGATTTCCTAATCTGGAAATCCGGGCTCCTCAAAGGAGGCAAAACCACCAACTTCCCTACACCACCACCACGACCAGCCGGTCCAGAAATTCCGTGTCGTCAGGAACCGGCCATGGCTTGATCGGACGGATGGAGGCAAGGTACACGTATGCGGGGACCGCGGCATGTAGACTGGTATCGGGAGCGCCTACTGCTCTCGGCCTGATGGCGGGCGAGGAGCTGAACCCCGGTGATAGCGCTCGACCGCACGGGGGCGCATGCGTTCGTGTAAGTCGGCCGCCAGGTCCAGCCACCCCATGCGCCCATGCGCCCACGCAGCGGACCAAAGTCCGCGCGCGACACGCACGTTGATGTCTGTCTGCATCCTTCTGCCTGTGGTAGCTCGTCCGAACTCGGGAACGTTCTTGGACCGTTCGTGCCGGCTCGTCTTCAGCTTTCTTACACCTCCTTGAACGGGGCACGCCAGACGACCTTGTATGTAAAGCTGCTCCGTTGCCATTTGGATCGCAGAGTCGAGACACCGAGACACGCACACAGACCACAAAAGAGAGAGGCGTCACCATGTCGAAACGCCATCTCTTCAACTCGCCCGATGGCCTGGTCAACAAGGCCCTCCGCGGCATCATCGCCTACAACCCCTCCCTCAGCCTCGACGAGGCCAACCGCGTCGTCTACGACACCGCCTACGACCGGCGCAACGTGAGCATCATAAGCGGCGGCGGCTCCGGCCACGAGCCCGCCTGGACCGGCTACGTGGGCGCCAACATGCTCGCCGCCTCCGTCCAGGGCGACGTCTTCGCCAGCCCCAGCACCAAGCAGATCGTCGCCGCCGTCGACGCCGTCCCCAGCGACAAGGGCACCATCCTCGTCATCACAAACTACACCGGCGACTGCCTGCACTTTGGCCTCGCCAACGAAAAGGCCAACGCGCGCGGCCACAACTGCCGCGTCATCATCTGCGGCGACGACGTCTCCGTCGGCAAGAAGAAGGGCAGCATGGTCGGACGGCGCGGTCTCGCCGGGCAGATCGGCGTCCTCAAGGTCATGGGCGGCGCGGCCGGCGCGGGGGGCTCCCTCGACGACGTCTACGACCTGGGCGTCGCCTTCTCGCAGCAGATTGTGTCTATCGCGGCGACGCTCGACCACTGCCACGTCCCGGGGCGGACGGAACACGGCATGCTCGACGACGACGAGGTCGAGATCGGCACGGGCCCGCACAACGAGCCGGGATACAAGAAGTTGTCGCCCGCGCCGTCGCCGTCCGAGCTCGTCCAGTCCATCCTCAAGCACTGCCTCGACGAGAACGACCCGGAGCGCGGCTACGTCAAGTTTGCGCCCGGCGATGAGACGATGCTGCTCATCAGCAACTTTGGCGGCATGTCGCACCTCGAGATGGGCGCCCTGGTCGACGAGGTGCTGGAGCAGCTCGCCCGCGAGTGGGACATGGAGCCCTCGCGCATCTGCGCCGGCTTCCTCGAGACGTCGCTCAACGCGCCCGCCTTCTCCGTCTCCGTCATCAACGTCACGGCCGCGGCCAAGAACTGCCGGTACTCGGTCGACGAGATCAAGAGCTTCTTCGACGTGCGCACCAACACGCACTGGGAGTCCATGGCCGGGTCGCAGGCCACGCGACGGCCGCGCAAGGAGCAGCTCGTGCGCGCGCCGCAGGAGGAGCGCAAGACGGTCGACGATACGCGCGACCTCAAGGTCGATCCCACAATCTTGGAGAAGATGCTGCGCAACGCTTGCGAGCAGCTCATCGTCGCGGAGCCGGATCTGACGAGGTGGGACACGGTCATGGGCGACGGCGACTGCGGCGAGACGCTCAAGACGGGGGCCACGAGCCTGCTGGCGGCGCTGGACCGCGGGCTGGCCCGGTCCGGCTCGGTCGTCAAGGTGCTGCTCGAGCTCGAGGACATTGTGGAGAGCAAGATGGGCGGCACCCTCGGTGGCATCTTGGGCATCTTCTTCGTCTCGCTACGGGCGGCGGTAGAAAAGAACATTGAGCTCGCGTCGTCCAGGGGCACCATCGCACTCTGGGGCGAAGCCGTCTCGAGTGCGCTCGAGAGCCTCAGACGGTACACGCCGGCCAAGATTGGAGACCGCACCGTCATGGACACCCTGATCCCGTTCGCCGAGGCGACCAAGAGCGGCGGGCTGGACAAGGGCGTCAGGGCCGCGGTTCAGGGCGCCGAAGCGACCAAGACGATGACGCCCAGGCTCGGCAGGGCGACCTACGTCGGTGCGGGTGCCAACGGCAACAAGGAGTTGCCCCCCGATCCTGGGGCTTGGGGCGCCATGGTGGTTGTCCAGGGGCTGCAGGCAGGCATGTAATAGACGTTCTTCCTCTTGTAACATTGATGAGATTGAGGCCACGAAGCTGAGGCTACGGCAAAAGTACAACGCTACGAGAGAGTAATATGCACCGAATATCCACAAAAGTGAAGCCTTATACATTTGATACATGATATCGGCCTGGCAAGGGCGTGCTTCGGCAAGCCAGCGAGGCGCGCCCTATAGACTACACATGCATGCAAGGCAGACAACGCCAACAGAACTACTCAACTGTCATCAGCGCTTGCTGTCCGCTTACCTCCCCCGCTCCGGCTAGATGCCTCAACCATCAGAAACAGAACAGTATTCACAATCACAATCATTCACAATGTCCGGTGCTGAGCCTTCATCCCAAGTCCTGCAAGCATTTGGCGTCTCGGGACCCGTGGCGCCATTGAGCGGAGGCAGAAACCTGTGCTTTACGGCAGACAACGTCGTCTTCAAGCCGTGCGACCACGACGCTGAGTCGCAGTGGCTCGGCCAACTTCTGACGAGGCTCTCAGAGTCTCAGCCTACGGGCACCAGATACCGCGTCGCCAGACCCAAGCCGCTCGCCAACGACGCAACTCAATTCGTGTACGAGGGCTGGACGGCTTCCGCGTTCCTCCCGGGGCGCGACGGGCCAGACGGTCGCTTCTCCGAGATTCTCCAGATCAGCCAATCCTTCCACCTTGACGTCGCGGCCCTCGTTCCCGAAAAGCCGTCCTTCATCGGTACGCGCCGTGACCGCTATGAGTTCGCCGATCTCGTAACCTGGGGCGAGCGAACACTCGACGACGTGCCTGGGGTGAATAAGGAGTTGTTGGCCTACTTCGATGCGCCGCTGCGGGAACTGCGGCAGATGATGAAGCCGCTCCCGTCCGACCTGCCTTCGCAGCTCATCCACGGGGACCTCACGGGAAACGTACTCTTCGACGACGAGGGGGGTGCTCCGCCCGGCATCATCGATGTGGTATGCTATTGGCACCCTGCAGCGTACGCGAAGGCCATCGTGGTGGCCGATGGCTTGGCCTGGCATGCCCAGGGCCGGCGTCTCGTGGAGCTATACGGTCTGGACGAGCTTCATCTTCAACTCCTCGCTCGAGCGCTTCACTGGCGCTGCATCACGTTTGCAATCGACTCCGACATGGACTGGATCCGGAGCCACATCGCCAAATCAGACTATCCAGGGGCAGTCTGCGTGCTGCGCGACGTCATGGCCGACATATGATGCCACCGAGAAGCACTGGCTGCCTGCCTGGAGGCCCTTGTGAGTGAAGCAGAGAAGCAATACTGTACGTTTCAAAAGGCGACATTGTAAGCTATGGCAACTTTGCGCACACGTGGCGGTGCCCGGCGTATCTCTCAATGCTCAGTCTCTTGTTGCCATTCGGCTCACTCTCAAGGACAGCTCCATACTCTCTCCCTATGCTCCTTGCACATGCTTATCCCACCACTTGAGGCAACGCATGGCCCGAAGCGTCACCCACGGCGACGGTTTCCCCGGGCCGTCATTCACCTTGAACCACGTTCGGCCTGGCAGGTCCCAGTCCAAGGCCCATTTCCCATCCTCACACCTCTTCGACCTCACATGTTCGACGGCCTCCTTCAGCCTCGGATCAGGTTTCTCACCGGTATATTGCCCGACGGCTCGGAAGTAGTCCAGCGCCCGCAAGACGTCGTACCTCCAACGATTCGGGTGCAGGAAGCGCAAAAACTCCACGTCGGCCGGCTCTCCCGTGCTCAGCCGTCGAAATAACTGTCGCCTCAGGAGATACTCCTCGCCCGACTTGCGCGCCGCGACAGACTCAGGGGTCCCGCGTCCCGCCTTCTCGTGCTCGAGCAAGCCCTCGAGAACGTTAATGGTCGTGGCGAACGAGGACCGCACGGAGCCGTTTGCTCTTTCGCAGTTCCAGCCGCCATCCTCCATCCGCTCCCCCAGCAGGCGGCGCTGCACCAGCCTCGACATGTCCACGCCAAAGTAGCTTCCGTTTCCGACGGTCTGGCCGTTGATGCACTCTTCCGTCTCCCCCTCCCAGAACGGCTGGCCACCCTCGTCCCAGCGCGAGTTCGCGCCTACCAGTTCGACGGTGCGCTTGGCCCAGTCCGACGACGGGTCGAGGCCAAATTCACGCAGTTGCTGCAGCACGCTGTACGTCGCCGTCCAAGGCTGCCCGACCTCCTTCCACTCTTTTGCCGTCATGTCCGCCGGCGCGAACCCCCCGCCAGCCCATTGCCCGTCGGGATCTTGCACCGAACGAAGCTGAGCGCCCCATCCCTCGTTCTCGATCTTATGGCGCTCTCTCGAGTAGACCGCTTCGGGACTATCAAGAATGTCTCGCAGGACTTGCCAGCGGATCGCTGGGTCAGAGGCTAGAAGCCATTCAATCACGACGTCGTCCGAGGACATGCTGAGTCTTGCGTGTAGTTCGAGAGTTGACCGTTCAGTCGACAGCAGATGGCAACGGTGCTTCACAGTCTGGAGGTGAAGGTACAAGTAGAGGTTTGGTTCAAAACTGAACTGGGTGTCGTTGGCTCAAGACGTCACAAGCGTGAATGCCTCCGCTCCTACTGGTGAAGTTTACTATGGCCGCGCGGGGAAGTTGTTCACGACAGCGCTAACCCTGTTCAATCGCAATACTTCTCATATGTTGCTACTCAAATCGCTCTACTTTTTTGCAGTTTATGAGGATATCCCTGGGACTCGAAACTCGTTCTACAATCTCGGAAGGTCGAGTCTCAGCTCAGGACACGAAGCAATCTGCTCTTTAGTGGCCGTGGACTTGCAGAATTGATGTTTTCACGACACTCGGCTAAGACGGGTTTCAATTGGGATATTTCGAGGTGCATCAACGACATCACTGGACACAGGTAGAACAGGATATCATTGATTTCGAATCGAAATAGTGATCCAATACTGTAGGGTATATTGCAGTTCTACAACGAGAAACTATGTTGTGTCAATTTGTTCTATACCAAATGCCTCACCTTCGGTTAATCTCAAAGATATTGATCCCTGTCGCAAGGCATGGCATGAAGTCAAGACTATCCCGGGAGAAAAGGCTCATCTCGGCTCCGATCGTCCGGTTGTCGTTACACGACGTGCGGGCGAGATCGGCCTTGCTCGCATGCATATACGTAAGCACTTACACAGACACGCCCGTTATACAACCCGCAGCAACAGTCCTCAATCGCGTTCGCAAGACTGGTGAACCCAGAACGCCGGGAATATGGCCAGTCCCGGGTACCCGGGAGAGTTCCATCACATAGTTTGTCGCGCTGGTCTCGCAGCGCCGTCTGGTCCCTACATGAACCACAGTTTCGAGATTGTGTTCCTCAAACGAGACGAAGAAAAAAGAAAAATGCCAACTTGATGCAACCCCCTGTGCCGACAGCGACCCCCGAGGTTTCACGATGCGATTCGGAAGAGGCTTTTGCTTCATAGCGTTGCAAGCTTCAAAATGAACGCGCGGGCTTTCCTTGCTGCGTCTCCCCCCCGCTCGCACAATGTGCAGTCCAACATCAAACGCGGGCTTCGTCACAGCCACGCAGAGCTACGCGGCCCAAGGCCACCCACGGAAGGGGACACAACCCGGGAGCCCTTTACGCGGCCCCATCGGCCACCCTCCCCCGGGGAGTCAATAGCCGGCACATGCCGCGGACGAAGAGAAACAGCCGAGCCAAGACGACGAGCCTCCTGTAGCAGTAGTAGGATCAGCGATTGTAAAACGCATCACGCCATGCGTCCATCTGGATGCGGTCCATGTCTAAGCTATCCCTCGAGTTTAGCAGGAATACTACCACGAGCCGAGCCGCCGGGGACCAGTCCGTGGCCCGTCCGAGCGGCGGACATTCTGTCAGTGGCAAGTGATGGACCAGAGAGAAAGAGAGAGAGAGAGAGAGAGAGAGAGGGAGGCCGAACGGAGGCGGGAAAACCACGCAAACTGCCGTCCCTCCTTCTCGATACGGCCGACAAATGTCTCAGACACTGCATTCTTGTGCCCAACGCAACTGGATGAGCGCCCAGTTGACAGCCCGTTTGGGGGCCTTGTCTCACCAAAAGCTCCACCTCATGTTCTACTCACAAGGCGGGACATTCTACTAGGACTGAATGCCCGCAGGAGCGGTTGGGGAGGGGGAGCGAGCATGGGGATCAGCCACCGGTTGAGGGCATGCCTCGACCAGAACGGGCGAGGGAGGCGTCCAGCCAAGATGCCTGGCGCTCCTCCAGCACACCCATCCATCCCACCAATCTTGAAAGCCCCCATGCTGGGAAGGGGGTTGACTGTCCCCCATGCTTCCCATCGTTGCTTTTCAAGAATACTACTACGTACTACTACACTACTACGTACTCCTACTCAACGCCTCACCGGATGGGGGAGCGGAGGGGAGCGGAGGGAGAGGGGGGGGCTGGCTGGCTGGCTGGCTGGCTGGCTGCTTCTGCAAAGAGTATGCCCCGGCCCCCGGCCCGCACGCCAGACACCCGTCGGCAGCGGCGCGTATTATGCCAGCTCCATTCTCAGCTATGCATGCGTCGGACACACACGCCCAGGGCAAGTTGACGGCTCGGCATCTTCCTTTCAAGACGTCTCGTCGGCGATAAGGCAAGAGATCTGGGCCCCCCTTGAGCGTCCCGGGATCGACTCAACATGCGACTTTGACAGCAGGCCGGAGCGGAGGAGCCGATGTCAACGAGGATCGCCAGCCAGCATCCCCCACTTTCTTCACAGTTTTGTCCCCATATGACAAATTACAAGCTCTCAGCGCCCAATTACGTTTTGAGGGAGCTACCGAGTCTCGTCGGGCTTGGTCACACAAGGCGAGGTCGCCGCCGCCGCCGCCGCCAACCCCCCCTTGGGGGGAGGGTGTCATGCGGGTGATGAACACCGTGACCGCCGCCCTCTGTCGAGACTGACGGAAAAGAGGGTGTGGATAACGTGAACTCCGTGAGCGTGCCTTTCTCGTGCAAGGAAAAAAGGCCAAGTCCAGGCACACCGGTCCGGATCGAGACCTCGTCTAGTAACACTCTCTCCTGCTGCCTGTCGTACGCAGTGAAGGCACTATGATGGACCAACGGCCCAGCCGCTAGACTATGGCTGACATGGAGGAGGGGGAACGCATAGTCACTTACGCGCTCTGCAAGCCGTACGTGGAATGCTACCGTTGCTCTTCCCTCCGTACAGTTGTGACTTTTTCCGCTAGCCAGACGCCCATCCCTTTCGCAAGTAGTAGTAGCCATTGCCACTACATGTCCGTCTCCGGGAATGCACTCGCAGTTGAGTATCAGACGTTACACGACATCGATCATTGCCATCAGTCGTCATTGCCGAGTGACTGCGTGAATCAGATCTTCGTCACTTTTTTTTTCTTGGCCGCACCACCACGGGGAGGGAAGTGTATTGCCCACTTTGTGTCTGGGACAACGAACTACTAGTTTGGTAGTTGGCCAGTCACACTGTCACGTTTCCCTTCCCGTGCTATCAAAACGTGAAATCTGGGGTCTTGTGGGGTTTGCCAAACAGCCAGGGGCTACGTACTAGTTCCAGGCCTGCAAATGTCTTGCGATCCCCGTGTTGGCTGGCTCACGGGTGTCAGGAGACGGGAAATACGCACATGGCCTGATCGTGGCTTAACCTGCAGTCCGCGCGGTGCAAGAGTGTAGTGTGAGAACCTCATGTGGGCGTCAATTTACGTCCCTCGTGAAAATCAAACGCATGCTGCGTTCTTGCTACGCGTTCTGTGACTATGCATTCTGTGAGAAACGATGACAAGGGACGTCATGGATCAGCGCTCATTAGAGTCACGCCTTCTACAGAGGCCGAGCACCGTCCTCCAGTCTCAAACACCACCTGGTAACAATGTGACAGGGGCTGTGGTATGCAAGAGGCCTGAAATATCAACCGCAGTTTAGTCTGCAGTCGTCGGTTACACTTTCTACATGAATCTGTCCCCAAGGAAAAGGAGTTTTGGTCAGACTCGAAAGCGGCACGTGGGTGGTATCAGTCTGGCGCAGAATGACCGCTGATAAATGTGTGACCCGTGGCGTAGCATCAGAACCACGAGAATCACAACGGCTCACTCGTTTATGTGCAGCCCTGCCTTGGCCTGGCATACGGATGAACACTTGGACGTGTATCCTAGCATGCAGTCAGGGGTAATGTCAATGAACTTGACCACAACATTAGAGCCCGGTGCCACATCTTCCAGAAAACCGTTCCCACTGAGACAAAGCTCCCTAGCGCTCAAAGCATCTACAGGCAGGTGCTGTTAGGTCTGAACAGTTGAAACGCTTAAAAGAGTCACGGGCCAAGACAACATGTTGTAGACGCTTGCCACCCCAATGGCTCGTTCATGGCAACCATATTGATTTTCCACGAGCTTCCCAGGCGTAAAAAATTCCCTACTTCAACGTGTTGTCGTCACTTCACTGTATCGCACTTATTTCTACAAAGTATTCGTGTTATAGCGTACGAAGTAACTGTGGTGTGGAAGCAGCGTAGCCACCGTTCAATGGCGTGGATATGCCACCAGAGCCCGACGCTCAGTACCAGAGCACGGGGGGAGCCTTCCCCGCGTCAAGGCGCTGCTGTTGGAACGACATGCTTGCTCGGGGGCCGTAAAGATCTTACGAGAACCTGTACATTGGAGCGTGACGAAGACACAGGGCATGGTCCTTGATGTATCACAACGCAGCGGTTCCCATAGTTTGTCGCCAGGGATTGGTTTCCCAACGGACTTCCAGAGAAAGAAGCAATCGCCACGTATGGCAAGGTATCGTAAAAAAACCTGAATCAGAGCTCTTTTCAATGGTGTCTGCCGCTTTCCCTTGTCGCAGCTAAAACAACATGGAACATGGCGCGAGGTCCTACGATCCAGGTTGTCGGGATTGAGCCCTGACCGCGAGGGCAAAGGCACACGGGCAGAGACCGGGCGGACAAGCAGGTGCACAATGACCTACAACCCTCCGCAGCATCCTCAACGACAATGGCGTCAGCGCCAACATGTCTGAGACGTCTCACTCGCTTCAATCTGAGTCTATGGATCGCCAAGCGGCCCGCCTCAACCATCAACCAACTCCAAGTCCGAACTGAGACAGCGTTGAAGGCTTTCTGTGCTCGGCCTCACTCGCTCTCGAGAGTGCAAAGAAACGATCAGCCCATGAGCAATATCCACGTCCTCGCCATCCATGCAACGGGGCCTCGGAGGAAAGCGGTCTGGAGACTCGGGTGAGTCGCGTCTAGACACGCGGCAGACGACCTCGGCACGAAACAGAATTGGACCGACTTGTCTTTTCTCGAGGTAATTCCACGGCACGAGGGAGGGCGCGCCGCCATACCGTCACTCGTCATCTCCCGTGGAAGACTGATCAAGGACGTTTCAAGTCCAGGAGGAGCCCGTGCCGCGATGCCATTCCCTGACCGTATGCACAGACGCCGCCTCGGGAGAAATCTCGGCGCGCCTCTTCTGCGGCGGGGCGGCTGGAACCCCAGTCGAGTGCCCGTGCCGCCAGCCACTCTACGCGAAAAACTACAAGGTCCCGGGGAGACGTGTCGACTCATCAGAAAGCTTGAAGAGGAAGCAAGCCTTGACCCATGACGAGCCTGTATGTATGTACGTGCGTATCTGTAGACTGTACTATGCGCACAACCGACAGTTCGGTAGCCCATTTCGCGCCTCCCGCGCGCGCCCAGGCCACGGGCAAGTAAGTCATCTCTGGTTGGTGCACACCAACGGCATTCCCTGCAGAAGCTCATTGAGGACATGCGGTGGTGACAACTGACAGACAGCCATTCGCTCGTCCCGCTACGAATGCAAATCAGCGAAGACAAGGAACCCGGGGAGGGCAGGGAGCACCATCAGCCTGGCCTGGTGACGGTTCAAGAGAGAAGGAAAAAACACGGTGCAGTGGAATCAAAGAAGAAACAACTAGAAAGAAAGCATATCATCGCCGAACAATGTAATCATGTTGTTGCAATTATTGCGCACAGTAGTAAACGTTCCCACTTTGTCGGCGCGCGTTGTCGCCCGTTCCGAATTGGGCATGGAGCACGATGCATAGGATCATAAGCTTGTCCCAAAGGCGCCTGGCTCGATATGCGGTGACGTCCAGGCCGCCGGGAACGGGCGATGCATGAAGTAACTTACTAGTACGAAGCTGAATACCAACACCACGCATTCTGACGGGGAGCTGCAGGGGTGGGGGTCGCCGCTGTGACAGGTAGGCACGGCGAGGCTGAGCGGCTCCATCGCAAGAAGCAAATCCCGTGAGGAGGTGAAGAAAAAAACGGAAGAACTTCGAAGATCTTCAGGTGGGCAGGGGAAAGTGCCCGGGCAGCCAGTCGGCGAGATTGATCGCAATTTCTCTCCCACGCCTCGAATGGGGGCTCGTGCGTTCGTCGACATAACGAGTCCGGTCCGCCTTTGACAGAGAACTTGCTGATGAGTGTCATCACCGACCCGACTGCGGGTACTCTGGAACTTGCTAGTAGGGGAGTAACTGGGTGCGGCCGGGCGAGGGACGGCCAGCTTGCAATCCACCGAGCAGCAGGTAGGGTAGGGTGGTGGTCCCTGTCGGTTGCTGGTGCCAGAGTGTTGTCGGCTCGGATCCGGGCCAACGTGGCTGATGAGCGACAGTGCAAAGACGCTTCGTACCACTACGTAACTATGTTGTATGCCGTACGAAGAGCGCGGATTGTCCCGCAATACTGTGTCGACACACCCACCCATGGGGTACAAGCCGTGGCGCTCCAGAGCGCGGTGGCTGTGATGCGGCCCCCAGTCAGCCATCTCCAAGACGTCCCGATAAGCCGGGTTGTGTCTCCCAAATCCCGTCCAGTCTCGCCTCGGGTTGCCAGTGCGTTATTACCAGCAGTTAGTTGGTTGTTGGCCTCACCGTCAACCACCCGACGCCCTCGTCCATGACCTGCAGATCCGACGGCCGGGGGGGGGAGGCTGCCAGGCCCGCTTCCCAGATCTGTGGCCCTGCATGCACAGCTCCCTCCCACCTTTCAGCCCGGAAGAGGACCGATCCATGGGACACCACTCTGGTCCGGTCCTCGGGAGGAGACCAGAGCAGTGTTGGAACAACGACTGGGGATTCAGGCGGCTTCCATTATCAGAGACATGACTCTTGGTGCGCGCCTGGGTGCCGAGTAACGCTCGAGGTCTTGTCGCAGCCTTACACATGTGCCGGGACGGACGGACGCGCCTCAAGTCTGGTGGGCATCCCCACGTGGCCGCCGCGGCTCCTGGCCTGCCTGCTCGGGTCATTCCTCGCCAAAATGGACACGCGAACGACCAAGGCACGGACGGGCCTGGATGCCTGGGAGCACAAACCCTGTCGGCGAGAGCGCATGCTTCGTTCGGGTGAGTAACAGGATCTGAGGGCAAAACCGCCGAACTGGGGACACGCCCCTCCCACAGCCACGGATCGCCGACCTGCTGGAGAGCGAGCGCCCAGGACCTCGAGGGCTCATGGCCCGTCTTCTCCCAAAAAGGCAAGTACGCGTCCCGAATCGGGGCGCCGTGGTTGGCACCACGCCTGATTTTGTGTGACGTGTGTCGGCCAGTCTGTACGCAAAGGGAAGACAAGGCTTGGATCGCGGCAAAATCTGACACTTCGCCCTAGCGCCTGTCTAAGATTGCCTTGCTGACGATGATGTTGGGCAGCGTACTGCGTACTATACTATGCCACGTCGGAGAGCTGGCCCCAGCAGGTCGGCCAGGGCACCCTGGCCTGCATTGGGCTTCAACTGATGGGATGGGGAGCTCGCAGGAGGGCTTGCTTGCCAATCAAGCTTGGCGCAGATCAACTCGTCTTGCTGGTTTGGCTTGGCTGCGCGGATGCGAGGCTATGGCAACCCATCAACGCAAACGCGCTGCGCGGCGGGAAGAGCTGGGGAAGCGAAGAGCCACAGAACGGACAATAGCCTCGCAGTCACTTCCTGATTTATGCGTTTGGTGGTACTGCATTTGGTGGTACCGGCCACATCGGCCCTCCCATCAGCAGCCGGTTATGTGCGGGCTCGTATGCACGAAATATTTGCTGCCGAATCACGACTGGTAGCCAAGCGAAAGGTTTACGCAATGGTAAAACCCACCAACACGTCGATGCCACGGCGTTGTGTTGATGGCCGAATCGACATCGAAACGACGAGTGCATGCAACACGGAGCCGACGGCCGAAACCAGGCTCAGAAGAGGCTGGATGCCGGGACTTGGTTAGCGCTGCGTCGCCTGTGTCAGATGTCTGTCCGTTCTCCTTCGGACTGTTACCTGGTAGCATACCCTATACCGTCTGCCTTCCATCAACCGGATTTCGGTTTTGCAGCGAAGCGCTGGTTGCTGGCCCATCTTGCCTGCAGGATAAACCAAGAGGGAAATGATGCGGTGTCCAGAGTCGCCTGAATTCCCTCTGGCGACGAAAGAGAATCGGCTGTGATCAAATCAAGCCGATGGCACAGGTATGCCCCCCAGCCAGGTGACTCTCTCTCATCATTGTGGTTGCCGCATGCGCACCACACGGTCATTGCGGACCGGACGGGACGGCAGACTTCCCGCGCCGCGCCCTTAAACCCAATGTGGCCTAGTTAGAGTCAGACGAGTCAGACCTGCTCCGCTGTGCCGCACACAGCTCGGTCGTACCTGGGGGTCTGTGTCGGGGCTGAACTCGTTGAGTACTTTTGTGTATTTCCAGGTGGTCTGTGAGGCAGCGGGTGCCTCTGTGCGTTTGGCGTGACCGTAGATTTTTGCTGGTTGATGAGACAGCAGCAGGACGCGACGCGGTTGCGCGGGCGGCGTCGCAAAGGGAAACACAGGAAGCCAAACAATGGTCCATGGCCCATCGCACCCAGCGCCACGGGCCGCCGGCGGAGGCGAGCCTGATCTGGGACGCTGTGGCACCACAACGGTAGGACGGGGTCAAGTCAACGGCCCCGATGACTCGGGACCATGGGAGGTGGTAATGCCTCTCCTTCCTTCGCGGCAACTGTGGCACTCAAACCGAAAGCCAAAGGTCCGAAGCCCATTTGTTTCGAAGGCACGTGCTGTTCGGAATGCTATCTGGCTGCAGCAGGCAGCGGTGACGTTGTGGCCGCGAATGACTATCGCTCTGCGCCGTGATACACGACGAAGGTCGTTTGACGGAACTATTGAGGCGACCCTCGGTTCGAGCCGAGCGAGTTGTCGGCGCAAGCTGCTGTTTCGCCCACCAAGTCGATGCTGCCAATCAGGTCCTGCTACTGCCGCTCCCTTTGCTTGTATCCCCTTACCATCACGAAGCAGACTCACATCATGCAGCCAGCTGCGATGTCACAGCGCCACCAGTGAACGACCAGGCTGATGCATGGACCCGTACAGCGGACAGCTCTGGAATGCGTAGTCGGCAAATGCCCTATTTCACACACGCGCGAGATGGGTGCACTCGTCAGCAACGCAGTGAAAAGCGTCAGAAGGTGCGCGAACAGGTCTGCGGCACCGTCGTGAGCGTTCACTGCAAATGTGAAATTTGGCCGTATGGCTTTCCGAATGAGGCCGACCGGTTGGGGCGTCGAGTCACTGTGGAGGTCGAGAGGGCGAGGAGCGTCCCGAGGAGGCGGACAGTGGACGGGACCCTAACAGGCCTGTGTGCCCATGTGCTGTGGCAGATCCCCTGGCGAGTTCGCAGACAGGTACCTTTCCTACCAACGTTATTGCGAAGTTAGGTAGTACTAAGGTACGGTGATGACCCGTGGGCACTTGGCCGGTTCGTCCGGGCAAGCGGATGGCAGCAGCAGATGTCCGATCCTGGGTTCACGTAGCAATATGCGGAGTACGTGCGTGTGCGACCTCATCAGGTGCTTGAAGTGCCACCGCGCCGCCTGCTGCCTATTCAAGCGAGGGGGTGCTTCTTTCCGCGGGGAAAACAAGGGAGCCCCTATATTACCTTAGACTTACCTACCTAGGTACTCCGTAGCTGCTACGGAAATACTGTACCAATGCATGCAGGCAGCAAGCGCACGCAGGGCAGCCGCTGGCTACCTACCTTAGTAGTCGTTGATCGCGGTTGCTTCTTCTGAGCTCTGGGCGTCGACTAGCTCATCCAAACCTTGATGGACGTGGCGTGTGGTGACTTGCATAGGTTGGCAAGGAAGGCACCACTTTTGGTCGAGCAGGAGCGAAGCAGCTACAGTGCCTAGCCTACCAAGCAGTTGCTTGTACTCTGTACTCCGTACGGATAGTCACGTTACCGTTGAGACTCAGCAAAATGCTTGTAGCCTCTCATACCGCTCCTTCCTGGCTATGGACCACCACGAGCGCTGGCGGAGGCAGGTAAACGAGGGGCGCTCCTGCCATCATCCCCCCTTCCTCCATCTTCAGAGTCGCAGCAATTACCAAGGCAGCGGCCATGTAAAGCGCCCGGAAGTTACCGCCAAGTGAGCAACTTGACTCGACAAGCCTCGGCCAGGTTCAGACATGTCTTCCTTCCCTCCTCCAAGAGCAATGCGATCAGTCAGATCTGTACCTGCAGACACGCCAAACAGTCCCCGGCTACCAAACGCGCTCAGACACTGGCGCCGGCCTGCATGCGACGCATCATCGACGACGTTGCTAGAGAAATTACTCTCCGTCAGTTCACAGGCAAGCGCGGGCCGAGTCACACGAGCCTCGATGCCCTCGTGTGGGCAGCGAATGATCTGCGCTGTGGGTTGCCGTCCACCTGCGACCCTGCATCGTGCCTCTTTGATGATGCCAGATGGGCCGATACAACCCCTGTTCAAATCGCTCGGGTTGTAGGTACAGGCGCGGAGCTGGTGGCGGGACTAGGCGGATTGCGTGTGAGCGTCCAGCATGCCATGTGCCTTGAGCGGCGCTCATGCTGGCGGCCCGTGTCCGTCCGACGAGCGGAATGTGAGCACCCAACAGCCAGTCAGTCAGGCTTGCGTTCATCCTTGGCGCTGATCCGTCCTCGACGGACCAGATCAAAGCCAACAGACCGGCACGGGATAGAACAGTACTACTCGAAGGTACGCTACGTATGGCGGCTTTGGGACCTCGAAGCGTTGAACCGACTTGGCCCACCTCGCTTGTCTCCTGGCCCGCCTGCCAGCATTGCGAAAGCGCCCAATTGGGATGACTTTTCGACGTGCGACAACAAAGTAAGTAAGGTTTAGAAGGCTTTGTTATGGGCAACAAGGCACCTTGGTCGCCATTGGATGGGCACGACTGCCCTCGGCGCTGGCTGCCGCTCATCACCTATTAGTGGTACTACGTCTCCCTCACATCTTGCGCGGCCGTAGCTGGCGAATACCCTAACGGGCCAGAGCGCGTGCTGCCACCCCTCGCGCAACTACTAACTTAGGTCCTGCAAGGACGCAGCTTTGTCGCGTCCTCGCCTTCATTTGGACATTGTGCATCACATCAACTTAGCCGATCACCTTGATTGGTCTCGGCAAACGCCCTGTGTGCACCAAAAGGCGATCGTTCCGGGGACAGGGAGGGGACCGGTCGAGCCACAGCCGGTCGACCACCCGGCGCGATTGCCCCGATAGCCAGTTCAGGAACGCCATGATCATTTAGCCAGGCACCGGCGTTCAGGTGGTTGTGGCGGCCACCGGGACGAATGGTGTCGACTACGTACAAGGCAAGCCATGGCAGGGCATGACAGGACAGGGCAGACAAACGGCCATCATCTAACAGCTCGGCCACGCTCGTACAACGTGGAACGGGTGATGGGAACCTCGTCGCAAGACAATACTTAAACCTCTAGGGTTTGCTGAAGATTCCCGAGGAACCTGTTTCTGGCCGCAACGAAAATTCCGCAACGATGATTCAAGCTGACCTAGTTCGCATGTCGGTACACGCTTGATGTCGAGACACACTTGGCGTTGTCAGCTCCAGCATCTAGACATCGTTCACAGTCCGGTGCCGACAACAGTCTCGCTTGATTCGCTTGAACTTAAGACTCGGTCGATCCCAACAAGGACGTTTCCTGTGACCTTGACCAGTATAACACGACATCACTAACATACTACTGCTGGCTTGCGTGGACCCTCATCATACGAAGTAGTGCTTTTTCCGCTTTCCTCGTTGGTCGCCGGAGCGGAACGTTTTGGACTTCAGGCCGCCCAACCACCATCAGCCGGGCTCCGCCCATCGGCGGCAGTAGCGTGGGCTCAAGGGCGGCTTACGGCGAGACAGCTGCCAAACAAGCAAAAACAAGGTGAGACACAGCAATGGTTTGCGTTTGACATGATTCAACTCTGACAGCTGTGGCTCTCAGGCACTCTGCGCGGATCGAGCCTTGTCTGCGAAACCGAACCCCAGAAGCCTCCCAGGCGGCATTTGGACGATTATAACACTGGTAAGAGGCTCACTTCTCACCGCGTTCTCGAACGACGTCGCCATCGCAATCTGGGTTTCGCGAATAGTCTCTCCCCCTTGCATTCTTGCCGCTGTCTCCCTTGGATCAATGGCAAGATGTCGAGCATGCAGGGTCAGGAAGTCTCCCGAAAATCAACTCTCCGTCTTCTTCCCGCGCCGTCGCGCACGTGCTAGTGCTGGCTCGAAGGCGCGCGTTAGTATGATTGCCCTGCCCCCCATCCCAGGTCTGGCGATTGTCGGACGCCGAGCGGGGCCTCCTGCACACCCGTACGCATGCCGTGGTCAAGCTAGCGCATCAGGCCAGAGTTCGCGGCTGGGTTCAGTGTTGAAGAGGAGTGCTCATCACCATCTTGCGGTCGCCAGCCTTTCGCGGCAAACACACGCGGACGCCAGAGTCATTTCCCACGTTGTATCACACATTTTGCCGTGACGCAAGATTGCCAGACAAGGGCCCGTCTGCCCGCAATCTGTCTTGTCTCTTGGCTGTTCCCGTCCCTCTTAGCTGCGGGGTTTGAGACAAGGACCATGGCCAGCTCTGCAAGTTGCGGCGGGAGTACCGGCGGCCTGGATGGGCTGAGAACCGATGGCACCGATGGCCAAGTGGTGTCACCAGCTTCCTGGTTGTCATGAAGAAACTCGAGGACGGGGTCACGAGCATCACGTCCGGGGCCCCATCGCCGGCTCCGTTTCCGTCTGTTACGATTCTGGGGTCGTCACCCTGCCGCGTGACTGGTACGAAGTAGCAGCAGGTGGCGGCCGACCGATCGGAGAGGAGGGGGCCCAGGTGCCGGCGGCACGCACAGGGAAAAAGCAACCGTCTGGCTGACTGGAATGAACCGGCCTGGCCAGGCGGCGGGCGAAGCGGCGGCCGACGGAGCATTTTTGGCGCCTGCAGTGGTCTGCTGATCCTGCCAGATCCACGACCAGTGCTGGATGTCCAGTAGCTGCAGACCCCAGGTTTAGACCAGAGGGGCCCTGATCCCCTGGACTCGGTTTCTTGCAAGGCATCGGCGGAGAAGGTACGCCTTGGCCTGTATCTGCTTGCACGCAAGTCCGTTTACGCCGGTGCGGCGGAGATGACAAGCCGTGGCGCTCTTTGTTTGCTTGCACCCGTGAAGAGGGGCCTGCCTTTGCGCTGTGTGGCGCGGCGGCATTGACAACGCGGCCAAATGACGGGGGACGGCGCGGGACGGGCGGATGGACGGGTGCCCTGGCGGGCTTGCAACGCTCCTCCATCGACTCTGAACATGTGCCCCACCTCAGCAATGGCCTGGGCGTTAGCTCTAGGACGACCCAGTGCCCTGCCATACGGCGGCGGCTGGGGGTCCGGCCGACCGACCGCCCGACCGACGGACGACAACGACGACCAGGTGTTGACGAGGGCACCTGAAGCGCCTTGCGGAGGTCTGAGGCGGCTTCCACACTGAGCGGTCAGTGGAGGTGCCACTCATGTCCCGTTTGGTCAGGCTTGGCCGATCCCCTGATGATGGGGGATGCGTTGCATGAGATGGCTTCCTCTCGTCTCGCGCTTTGGCAACAGCTAGCTGTCTGTCGCACGGTCCACTGCCGGTAGCCCCGCCGCCAACAGCCGGGCTCTACCCTCCCTCCCCCCCGCTGACTGCCCAAAGAGGCCCATGACACCCCCCGTCCAGCCCAGTCCAGTGGGGGGGCGGGCGGCCATGGGACGGGGATGGGATGGGGCTGGGGATGGGATGGGTTGGGATGGGATCGAGTTCCACCGCGTCACCCTGGCCAAGCGTCCTCCCCCCCCTGGGCACCCGCACCAGTTGGCGGATTGGCAGCCCCGCTGTTGCGCTGCACCCCGGGAGCCCAATCATCCATCCAGTTGGCTTCACTCAACTGATTGCCGCAGACACACCCCATGGGGCGGGCCTACCGGCCTCAAGATCGCGGCCTGTGGTGCTAGTAGGTTGACGAACGAGCGCCAGAGGCTCGCGTTATTGAGAATCTTCCAGCCTCAGCACGGCGTGCAACTGCTGGTGGTGGTGGTGGTGGTGGTGCTTGATCGTCTTGTATGTACCCTTTTCCCCGGCTTCATCACTGTCTAGCCAGTCCGTCGCACATAGCACCCATCGTGCGAGCATCACCTTTTCTGTGCAGGAGGCAAGGCCTCTCGACGACGCATACATACATACATACGTGGGCGGGCAGAGTCGTCGACAGCATGGCTACTAGGCGTCTCGTGTCTAAGATTTGTTCGTCGCCATCGATGAACCTGCGCAGAGGATCGGGACCGCTGTCGGGCGCTGAACAAAACGACGACAGACATGGCTAGCCAGACCACCATTTGTTCCGCTTCAGGCGGCCACAGGTCGTCTTCCTGCCGTATCGCAGATGCCAGCTCTAGCAAAACAGAGCGGCCGGCAGCCACTGTTTTCTCTCCACACCCACGTCCTGCACGTCCTGTCCGTCTGCCGGCCGCACATCCTTCCACCCCCCCCCTTCTTCCGTCCTCTCCACCCAGCGCTTTTTGCTCTCTTTTACCCTTGCAAGTGCCCTCCAAGACATTTGAGAATCTCGCGGGCAGGTTAACGGCCTGGCCTGGACGACGGTTCCCCTTCCGTCCGCGCCCGCCCACGGCCCCCCTGGTCTCTCCAGATGCCCGTTCGCCGCCACCTTGGCGTTTGGTCGCCGTCCACAACCCTCCACGGCCGAGCCGCTGCCACGGATGGCCCTTCCCATGCCCCAGGAAACCTTCTCGAGCCGCTGCGATGCTGCCGATGCGCCTTTGCATCCAGTGGGGGGTTCCAGGGTCCTGGTCGGTCCTGGCTTGGCGACTGGGCCCTACCACGGACTGGGTACTTGTCTGAAAAGCAATGTTCATCTGCCGCAGCCCGTGCATCTTACCTCCCCTGGCCATGCTTGGTCTCCCAGTGACGTGCTTTGCGCGAAGGGGGCTGATCTTCAAGATATCATGACCACATCTCTTTCTTTCTGCTTCCCGCATGATATCGTCTACAACCGCTGCTCTCTGCACATCTCGTCTTTTGCCAACACTTCTTCTCCCCGCGTGCGCCCTCCCTGGCTTGGACCACATTCGCTCCGCCGCAACCTCTCCCTCTGGCGACAAGCTCGTACCGTTTGGCGCCGCCAATCTAGAGCTAGATGCAGGGCGAGAAGACACTTGCATGAGCCGTCCCAGTCTCCAAAAGAAATGCACCCGTCCTGTTTCTCATCCCTCTTCCGCATCTGACACACCCCTCCCCCAAGAGAGCCGAGACGTGAGCTTTTCCCAATCTCACCGACGCCTAAACCAAGACAGCCCGCCCTTGACCTGCTCGTGTGGCAATCCTGCGCGCGTATCCCACCACACACCATCGGCCGTCTTCCAGACCAACCTCTACAACGGTCTGGTTCTACTCTTCCAGCAAACGCCTCGTGCAACGCGTGTCGACTGTCATTTCCCTCCCTGCGAACGGCTCAGGTACCTGCAGAACGGCACGTCGCGCGTCTCCACCGCTCAAGAGACGACTGTCCGTCTCGCATCGTTTTGGACCGATTACTGCCGGACCGTGTAAGTGCATCTAGACGCGGCTTTCTAATTTCGATCTTCCTGATGGTTGCTCGCGATGGTCCGCGCTCTTGAGCATTAGCTTGAGCTTGAGGGAGAAGGCAGCTCTTGAAACGCTAAGCTTGCCACGCGGATAGGGAGAATGCTGACCCGCCACCAGTGAAAGACGCCTCCAAGCTGCACACACACGCGCAGAGAAGGCAAACGACGGCGCGTTCCTCGGCGCCCTGAGCCCGTACACCGGTGCTTGAGGAATTCATGTTTGTGCATCGCTGCCACTCGGCCCAATAAAGTGGTACTTCCATCGGATCTCCTCCATCTTCTTCAAGCCTTCTCAACTTGCTTCCTCGCAAGCCTGAGAGAGGCTACACGACAAGGGCAAAGCTTTCTGCTCGCTTTGGGAATGCAACTGTCTCTGCCGAAGATCGGGGTCATTCTCCGCCACTCCAAGGATCTCTCGCCGCGCCAGTAAGATCACACCAAGGCCCATCAGTTGTCTCACCCAAGCCCCCCTCCCCTGCTTGGAGGGGAAAGAAGCAACACCTGGGGGGGGGCGTCACTGACAGCCTCCGCAGCATAACAAAAGCATTTCGCCTTCACCTTAGCCTCTGCCATCGTTGCAGCATATCAAATCTCCGAGAGCATCTAGTGCTTCCGGCCGAAGGGAGTCCTCTGACCTCCACAGTGGTTCTCGCTGAATAAGACCTCGACGAGACCTGGTTTAACTACCGCTGCGACCACCTCCCTCAGCCAAGACAAGTGGTTGGCATTCTTCATCTCTTTCCCTTCCCCAGCTTCCAACCTAAGGACAGTCCTTAGCCATCTCGTGACAGCTTCATGTCTGCTGCCAAGTTCCAGCCTCCATCGTACAAGCTTTTCGAGGTGAGTTTGCGTGTCCTGCATCTTGCCCTGTCGCGACCACGAGCGAGAACAAGACTGGAAGCCACGCTCGTGTCGTCGTCTGACCATCAGGTGGCGCATCTTGCCGCCCATGGTCGACCAGCCGCCATCGCCGGCGGATTGAACGTGCCCAGGAATCACCAACTGGATCACCCGGACTGACGGAGGCATAGCCAGACTTCACTACCGAAAAGCCGATAATCGTTGGTGTCGACGACAGACTGGAGTCGCCCGACACGCTTACTCTCAAATACGAAGAAGCTGCACGTGCAGCCTGTGGGAGGCAACTACGCAGGGACTCTGACACTTCAGTCTTGAATATGGCGACCTACAGTAAAGCGCAGTTGCCCTCGATGCACGGTTAGTACTCCCCTCGCGAACGCGGTCTCCGATGCTCAGAGAGCTACTCGACGGCGATCTTGAACGCTTTCCTGGGACCCCTTGGCTGGTGGGCTTGGTCGTACCAGGATCGTTGCATCCTGGAGCTGCGTGCTACATCGGATTTCAATATGCTAATCAAGTTCTGCTTGACATCGTAGGTTTCGATGCCAGCCGTTACCAGGATGCATCGTACGAACAGTACCCAGCGCAGTCCTTCTCAGCGCAGCAAACAGAAAAATTCGCTCAACTCAACCAGCAGTCCTTTGCTTCAAACAATGCCGTGGCGCAATACATCCCGACGGGTCCGACGGTCCTGTCTTGTCAGCCGACGACAGGCATGTTCGGCACCAAGGTATTTTTGAAAATTTCATCGCAATACGACATATTCGCCATGTCCCCGATGCCATATTTTTCTCTTTATTTCGGATCCGAAAAATGCCCGGTCCAAGATTTAGTAAGGGACACACAGGACAGCGCGGGCTTTGTATACTCGTGCAGCGCAGACGCGCCACAGATGGTGGTCACGGGCTGTACCGGCAATAACGTGCCTCTGTCACTGGTGACTGAGGGTCCATCGGGCGAAGAGATCTCGCGGACAGTCGCCGGGTCGTTTCAGTATCTCGAAGGGTCTGGGGACGACATCACGCGGACAGCCAAAATCCCCAAGCATGACACCGCGGCACCTGGACCCCAATCTGATCAGCCGAGTACATCACCCAAAACCGTCGATACGCACCTTTCCACGGACGCGGCTACAAATAGCTATGATTACCCGCCGCAGCAAGCCCAGTACGCGAACGACTTCTCGCAGGGGAACGGCGACATGATCTCCACGTACAGGACCACGAGCTTCACAGACCCCCAGTACCATCATCGACGGTCGGCGCCGGGATGGAGCGGCTTCGGCGGCACGCTGGGCAGCACGGGGAGGTCACATATGTTGGATCATGCCGGAATGGGGACGGGACGACCGAGTTTGACGCCACTACCGATGCCGTCGACTACAAGTAGCGGCACCCCACAGCTGATCCGCACCAGCACTATCGCTAATGGGGCCGGTGGGAACGGGCCGTACCATCCCATTTCCCTCTATTCGAGCAAGGCCGTCCTCAAGATCAATGGCAAGCTCGACACGATGGCGGAGAACTGGACGCAAGAGGAGTGGGACAACAGAAGGCGCATCGTCATGTTTCGCAAGAGTCAGACTGGGTCGACCCTGTCCGCCAGCTTTCGGGCTGTCCCCGTCAACGAGAGGCCGCCAAACAGCATCTGCATCTCCTGCATCTGGTGGACTGAGAAGGGCGAGTGCTACGTCACTTCTGTCGACACCATTCATCTCTTGGAGCAGCTTGTGGCGGCTCCGAATCGATTCAGTGTCGAGGAGAAGAACCGCATCCGACGAAACCTGGAGGGATTTCATCCTCTCACAGTCTCGAAGGCGAAACCAGAGAGCGAGGAGTTCTTCAAGATCATCATGGGCTTCCCGAACCCGAAGCCGCGCAATATCGAGAAGGATGTCAAGGTATTTCCTTGGAAGATTCTCGAGCCCGCGCTCAAGAAGATCATTGGTAAGTACAGCGCAAGCCCGAGCAGCACCCTGCCTCCGGCCACGATGATCCCGGCCAGCGCACCATATGCGACATTACCGACTCCGCCAGGCCAGGGCATGTCATCGCAGCAGAGCCTCCCCTCTCAACACGGCGATCCGCAGAGCCAGTACTCTGTCCACGGCAGTCATCACGACTCGATCCCGTCGCCGCGGTCTCTTTCCGGCTCGCAGGCATCGTGGACGCCATACACCACAGCACCGGCGTATCCGGCCGCTGCTGCTCGGACGCTGAGCCCCAACATCCGACACGCAAGCCCGCAGCAGCACCAACCGCCACCTATGCGCATCAACACCACTCCACTCCCCGCGGTAACAACGTACGACACGCGCAGCGTGTCCACGGGAGGGTACAGCTCGACAGGCTTGCACACGCCCATCAGTCACCACCCCTCCACAGCCACCCCACCGCGATGGGACACGCCTTCCGCTAGCTACACAGACAGCTACTCCAGCTTAGCCGCACACCATACTCAACCTGGCCACTCGGTTTACAGCACGGCTGGGTACGGCGACGGCGCGCCGCGCGCGTGAAGACGGCCGCTTAGAGGGCTGGCGCCACAGGCAGGTGGGCATCTTGGTGCATGGACGACGCATCTTGGTCCTGGCCTGCCGTCTCGTATTCATACGACGGGCGCCTCGACGTGGGGGCATTCAAAGCTCAAGCAGTCTGAAAGATGAGGATGGAAGAGCCTCGTGAACATGGCCAAGGTGTGTCAGCAAAGTCAGGTGTTGTGGCGCAGGCCAATGAGGATGGCAGCCCACCCACCATGCGAAAGGTTGGCCTACATTCGATTCCTGACCTGGATGTGCCGCTGGTGTCACGTAACCGCAGCATGGTGCCGCACCCTGCATGGCGCCGTTGAGACTGCTGCAAGGCATGGCCTGGTACCGGTCGGGCCATGTCTACGGGTCTTGGCAGATTTGTCGATGATACCTCGTGCCACCCTGACATGCGTCAAAGCTATCTCTATCTACTTGGTGGCAATACCTTGCCGTCACCCGGCGTCACCATCACGGGCGCGTGGCCACCAACTCTCACGCATATCCAAAGGCGGCAGGGGAGGGTCATGGAGCCAATGGCACAATCGCTTGGCTCTACGGTAACGGGATGTGTCCCGCGTCAATCCGCGTCGGCCCTCGGTCTTGAAAGCGCAAGGACCAAAGAATTGACCACTGCAAGGCCAGACCCCCTGCCATGCCATGGCCCTCACATCGCACGACTCTCTTTCCCTTCCTGGACCTCCTACACTTTCCTATAACCTCAAACCATCTTCGTATCTCGAAACACTCTCGCGGCTGGGCGAATTATAGACGGAAGAGTCATATCTGAGTGCTTTTTTAGCGACTTGGTCAGCTTGGTACCCTGTCGCACATTTCCTACTGCTCGTATTTGGGTTGGGGGATAACCAGGGCTGGGCCGGATAGGGCGATAGGCATCAGTGGTTCCTGTCTCCTTTCTCTCTCTCTTTTCTTTACATAGGCATCTTATACCCATTTGTGTGTGTTAGGGCGGAATCTATTAGATATGACCACGGAAAGTTGCCCATTGCGCGGGCTGATATGCTACTTGCCACTTGCGAAGGATGGATGGGTCGGTCGGTCAGGGACTGGACTTATGGCGGAGGATGGGCGGGCATGGGACGACCCGAGCGGCGAGACGACATGGCCGCAGGACTTGATACTCGAACATAGAAACCAAACCCGTAATTAATAATTCCCATTCACGAATGTCCATCTTCTAAATTGTTCAACGACAGGATTGCCTCGTCATTGTGGTCCCGTCGATATCAGAATGTGTGAGAAGTCTCGGGAGCCTCATCATGACGACTTCACCAAGTTAAGCTGCCAGGGTCATGGTCATGGATATCACCAACGCTCGCACATGGAGCGCCGGTCTCTTCAATGGGGAGAAGAATGAGTTACGTGGGCTGCTTGAGTCCATTGTGACAGTCATGCCAGCAGCGTAGCACGTGGTGAACGCTTTCACAAGCATCAGTAATGTTTCGGCGCCCGGGCAGCCATCGGAGTGAGACGCCGCCAACCACCACACCACACATCATCATGCACCGAGAGAAGACGGACGAGGCGCGCAGCATGCGGGCCCATGCTCAGGGGGTGATGGGTGGTGGTAGGTATCGCACTAAGATCGCGGAACAAAAAGCTATCTAGATACTAACGTTACACGATACGTGATTCAGCGCCCCTTTGAGCAAAACAGTTGAGATCATGTGTCGCAGAACCCTGGGACAAGGTACGCAGGCAGGCAGGCAATGATCTGCTGCCGCCTAGTACCAGTACTATCTTTACACGACATCAAAGACGCGCGACGAGGTCCCAGGCCGTGTGCGTTGGCGGACAAGGCTGGCACTGCCGAGGTGGCACGTCCGTCGACGAAGACCATGGCCGCGGGCGAGAGCGACCTGGGCAGAAGAAGGAAAACTTGGAAACATCGCCAAGGGAAGGCGCGTTGAGAGATACGAGGATTCCACGTTTGTACGATGGGCGGTGAATGGAAAGCTACCGAACCCTGGCTCGCTCTCCCTCGTCCAGACCACAGGGCCCTGCCGTGTGTATGTTGTGTTGAGAGGTCGGTCGGCGTTAAACATTGATACAGCCTAAGCTGCTCGTGCCGACTAAGACCCTCAACTGAATCACTGACAGGAACACCTTTCTTTGGATCAGGTACCTACGCATGCAGCAAGCCATCGAAAGGTCCCCCTCCCCCATGCGTGTCTCTCCTCTCCCCTCTTTTGCATGTGCGTACGTACGTAGTTGCTCCATGTCCTCATTAACCCAGTCATGGACTCGGGTCTCTTCCGTCACTCAGTCAGCCCGCCCCGTGAGTCCGTCCGTCCGTCCGTCCATCCATGGGTCAGAGTCATGACGCGCCCTCCTCGTGGAACTCATAGAAGCCAGACCCAACTTCCCTGACCTTGCCGCTCCGGGGCAGTCTCACCCGCGCGCGCGTGTTGGGCGGCACCCAGACTTGCAGGTCGAAGCGCTGGCGGCGGCCACCACCACTGCCGTCGACGACGTTCTCGTTCCACTTGACGCGCACCTCCCCGTAGCCGCTCACGAAGCGCGTGTCAGCGCTGGTGATGCCGCCGCCGGGAACGGGCTCGACGGCCACGACCTTCCAACCAGGCTCCGCGGGGGCGAGCCCGCCGACGGTGGCGTGCACCCAGTCGGCCACGGCGCCAAAGGCGTAGTGGTTGAAGCTCGTCATGGAGCCCGGGTTGACGTGGCCGTCGGGCAGCAGGCTGTCCCAGCGCTCCCACGTCGTCGTCCCGTTCTGCACCACCTGGTACAGCCACGACGGGACGCGCGTCTGCAGCAGCATCCTGTAGAAGTCGTCGGTCGCGTTGGCCGCGTCCCGCAGCGCCGGGCCCAGCGCCGGCGTCCCCGCGAAGCCCGTCCCCACGAGGTAGTCGTTGCCCGCCACGATGTCCCGGAGCGTGGCCGCGGCGGCCGTCCGCTGCGTCGCGTTGGTGTACAGGCCGAAGGCGAGGGCCAGCGCGTACGCCGTCTGCGTGCGGTTCGCCATCTGCCCGTCGTTGCCCGTCATCCACGCCCCCTGAAACTTGGCGCGCAGGTCGTCGTGCTGGGCCGCGTACTTGTCCGCGCCCGCCGGGTCGCCCACGGCGCGCGCCATGTCGGCGAGGACCTCGGTCATGCGCACCAGGTACGCGTCGGCGACGAGGTACTTGGCCGTCGTCGCGGCGCCCGCGTCCTCGGGCGGCGCCTTGGGGTCGAGCCAGTCGCCAAACTGCGGCCCGCTGCGATCCCACAGCCCGCCCTCGGCCTGCCGCGGGACGCCCTTGTCGATCCAGCCCCGGGACTGCGGGTACTGCTCCTTGAGCATGCCGACGTCGCCGTACGCGCGGAACAGGTCCCACGGCCCGCCGACCGAGACGTCGCCCCAGACGGCCGCGGGGGAGTCGTTGCTGTCCGGCGGCACCGTGGGCACGAAGAAGGGCACGCGCATGGAGCCGTTGCGCTGCATCTCCGAGTACATGTCGCGGTGCCACCCGCGCCAGAAGCCGGCCGTGTCGTAGAGGAAGTTGGCCGTCGGGCCAAACGCGTGCGCGTCGCCCGTCCAGCCGAGCCGCTCGTCGCGCTGCGGGCAGTCGGTCGAGATGCTCAAGAAGTTGCCCTTCATGGACCACCGCACGTTGGAGTGGAACTGGTTCAAGAGCGCGTGCGAACACTCGAACCACCCCGTCTGCTCGAGGTCGCTGTGGACCACGATGCCCGTGACCGAGTCGCTCGTCAGGGGCGTGTCCTCGGGCCACCCATCCATCTGCGCGAAGCGGAAGCCGTGGAACGTGAAGTGCGGCTCCCACGTCTGCGATCCGTTGCCGTGCAGGATGAGGGTGTCGGCGGCTTTGGCGCTGCGAAGGGGCCGGAGAGCCAGCTCACCATTGTCGAGCACCTCGGCGTGGTGGAGCGTGATGTTGGTGCCGCTCGGTCCTTTGACTTTGTTTAGGCGGAGCCAGCCGACCATGTTCTGTCCGAAGTCGATGAGCGTCTTGCCGGATGCCGATTTGAAGATACGCTCCGGCTTGCGTTCCTCAAGTCTGCGAACGGGCGGTCCATCTGCAGGAACGAGCTTGCCCTTGAGCGGAGAAAGCGTCTTGACAGCAAGCCAGTCCGTGTCGTCAAAGGCATCCGAAGACCATCCCTCGATGCCCGCTTCGAGTCTTGAATCGTATGTTTCTCCATCATATATCTCCGAAGAGGTGACTGGACCCGTGTTGGCTCTCCAGGACTCGTCAGTGGCTATCTTTCTTGTCGTGCCATTCTTGTACGTGACGGTCAAGAGCGACTGAACTCCAAGCGTGTCTCCCCAAAAGTTGCGGCTGTCGGAAAAGGCGAGCCTGCCGGCGAACCAACCCTCTCCGACCACGACGCCAATCGCATTGCCCCCGGCCTTGACGAGACCGGTGACATCGTAGGTGTCGTAGACGTGTCGGAAGTTGAACGACTGCCACCCCGGCGCGAGGACGGCATCGCCGACCCGATGGCCGTTGATCTCCGCCTCGTAAAGCCCGAGGGCCGTGATGTACAGCCGCGCGGACTCGACATCCTTGCCGGCGAGGAAGTCCTTGCGGAAGTACAGCGGACGCTTCGGCCCACCGACTTCTGTCTCGCGATCCGCCGCGATGGGCGCCGCGCCGTCCCAATCCTCGGCGGTCAGGAGGCCCGTCTCGACGGCGACCCAGTCGGACCACGGCGTCGACGGCTGCCCGCGCTTACCGTGCGCCCTCGCGCGAACCCTGGCGCGCTCGGCACTCTTCAGGGGCGCCCCAGGCCAGGGCACGTACCGAGAGTCGCCCGATGCCTGTGAGTAGGAGAAAGTCCCATCGCGGTGTGGGGACTCGCTGCTGCGGAGAAGCTCTATATCGTACGATGACTGCTCCCAATTTTGCGCGTTTCCGGCGAAGCGCCACGAGATGCGAGGCTGCGTCTCCGCAATGCCGAAAGCGACGCGATGGTGCTCCAAGGCAAGTTGCGAGATGGAGACGGCCATTGTCCAGACTTTGTTGTGCCCACGCTCATCAACTGCTGGAGGACTGTTGGGTACATGTATGACCGACACCAGACGTCTCTCTACCGCTTCTGATACCATTCCCCACATCAGCTTCTCTGTATGCAAATGACGCCCTATATAAACTATAGCAAGGCTACGTACAGATCGCGTCTTCGGCCCTCGTCTGCGACGTCACCACTTACAAGCAGCACCCTGGCGGAGGGTGCTCGGTGCGATTTGTGCCGTAAAGGCGAGGCGCGGGGACCGGGGATGCTTCTCCGCAAACCTGGGGACGAGCCTAGCAGGAGGGGTGGAGGACGGCACTGTCGATCCCTTCGTCATGAGATTGGACCGAAGAGTCGAGCGCGTCTGGGGCAGTTGTCGGGGGGTTCGATTCGATTCGACCCGCCGCATTATCACCACCACTCCAGCCGCTGGCATAACTAACGAGTGACCCGTTTGCGGAGCCGGTGTACCCAAGTACACATGACATGGTCTCATGGTCTCCTACACGACACGAGAGCTTGGCCGGAGCGATTTATGCGCACGGCGCGAGGTTACATCCCGGGCATGCACGACGATTGGAGCAATGGCGGGGTAAGGAGTTCTGAATCTAGCGAGACCAGCGAGCGGGATCGAGAATGAGGCGGCGCAGCATTCTTTGTCTGTGGAGTCACGTCACTCACGACCCACGCAGTTCCGTCGGGTCAAAAGCCTGTCTGCGTGTGTGGTTGTTGGCCGCGGTGGCAGATGGATATCGAATGTCATGCGGGTTGCTCTTGACGGCGGCGATGTGTGACAAGTAGGCAAAGGGAACCGTCGCGTCAAGCTTGAGGATATTGGATTAATAGTGGCACCGATGGCCCTTACTACTTACAATCTACGTGCAAGCGGAGAAATGACGCAATGTGATTTTCGTGCTCAACTTGGACATGTACTTGACTTCAACATCCGGTCGCGATACACGCCGTTCTCGAGCCTGGACCGCCCCCTCCCTTCCTCGTGCTTGGGGGTGTCGGTACCTTGCTCGCTTCAAGAGTCTATCCCCGGTGGACAAGACGTACTTGTTCGGTACATGTATGTAAAAGTTGGATCGAGGGGCCTCGGCGCGACGTCCCGAGCGGAGCCACTTCATGCAGTGGGCAACGCACATCACCTGCAGGCATCTTCAGGCTTTGGCTCGCGCACCCCGGAAGTCTGACCTCGGCTCGGTGTGGTTTGACATTGGCTCCACGGTTGGATGCGGGCCTGCCATCGAATAGTTGAGGTAGCGCCGAGGGTGACACCACGACGCGGATGCAATTGCAACGCACCTGCCTCGTGCTCTGCATAAGCCAGGGGTAGGGCAAACCCAGACTGACAACGCGCAGCTTGATGTGAAAATGCCTATGCCCTATGCCAGTCGTATCAACCTAAGCGAGCGCCCGACGACGACAATATGAACGGGCTTGTTTCATACGCCACTAGGGGGATATATTGTCCTCTCAAGAAACGGTAGCCAGCATGTTGATTCAGTCAAGACATTTCATGCTCAAGGGAGATGCCCAGCCGTCGTTGCATTCGGGGCAAGGTCGGCTGCCATGTCTCCGTGCCTTTGCATGAACTCATGTCTGCTCCGCCACCCGCGGCACCATCATCATCTGATTGACAGTACGATTTTGACTTTTGTGGGTTTTGGTAGACGTCTTGGTTCGGCATCCGGCACCGCCTTGCATGAGAGCAATGCACATACTGATGCAGGGGCCGATGAATCCAGGTTTTTTTTTGGGAGTCGCGAACATAGAGCGGCACTGGGATCAAGCATGTGGATACAGCCGCGGGCGGTAGACGTCAAGGGCAGTAGTATTATGCCGTTGACACTTTCGAAGAGCCGAGGGAGCGGCCCACATCAATGCCTCATGTTCAATGTCATTGCAGATATTGACCATACATATGTAGGCCGCCCCGTGAAATATAAAAGAGTCGTATTCCCCGAATCAACATTGTCCGTGCTGCTTCATCACTCTCATCGCTCTACAGACATAACGCATATCGAGTCTTGACCGAAAGCTACATCAACAACCACCATGAAGTTTCTCGCCACTCTCTTGCTTGCCGCTGCCGCAGTCACTGCGACCAGTCCCGACTTGGATGGGGGCCGTGACGTGACTTCGTGCTTCGAGGAAGGGGAGAGATGCAATTATAGCATCCACCCCGCGGCCGCATGCTGCCCGGGCTTGGTATGCAGGAAGGTATCTGACCTGCTTGGGGCAGACGGAGAGGTAGGTGTTGCCCTTTTCACTGAGACCAAGACTCCGAACCGCGCAGCTAACTTAAGCCGGCACAGTGCCACAAGCCTTAAGCCGATGACAAAGGCAGCATCGCGGTGGCGTATAGCCTTGCATGCCACGGCACGGGGCAAGCTGGATCCTATGAATTGTTCTTCGGTATCTTGATAGGCCTCGGGGGTGAATTACTCTTCTGGCTACCCCAATGTGGGCTTGGAGACTCCCTCCCCCCAGTTGTCAAAGATAGGGGCTTGAAAAGGTGTCTGGTGTCACGGGAACACAGGACAGATTCAGCTCTGTCATAGTCAGTGCGAACATTGAACACAAGCACATTGTCACTCCTTACAAATCAAATATCAACTGTTGGGCTGAATAGCCGGCTTGCTCTACAATTCACGCTCTATGTTGAAGGAGGCGGCGGTGTGACCGTGACGCGGTATCAAAAAGCCTCAATGATGAGTCTATAAGGCCGATCCATGTCCCAACCTGAGTCGTCGATCATGCGGACCAGCTCGCCACGAACGTTCCCATTATCCCCTTTAAGGCAACATACATATGCGACTGCAGCTCTCTTACGTAGTCTAAGAACCTCGTAGTTCTTGAAGTGTCACAGGTGTGACACAACCTGAGGTGGCACAGCATAACTCCCTCAGCTCGTAAACCTTCACCTGAACACCCTAGGACTCGGATACTAGTAGGTAAGCTCTCGAAAGCTGAATATATAAGAAGAAGCCGATCGTCTGAGGGACAAAGCCAGGGCTCCATCCAACACATACGCTATTCATTACATAATTCAAATTGTGGAAGCCCCAACGATCCAATTGCCATGAGAATCTTCGCAATTCTGATAACGGTTGCTTGGGCCAATGCTCTGCCGTCGAGGGAGCAGATATTCGAGAGAGCACCAAAGTGCAGCGTCCTCGAGGAGGAGTGTTTCCCGGACTCCAACCCTCCGGTCTTTTGCTGCTCAAACATGAATCTCTTCTGCGACAGACCGTCCAACGTCCCACCCCGAGTGCCGGGATTCGTACGTCTTCCCCTGCTATTCTTCTGCTCCGAATGCCACTGATATGTCTGGGCAGTGCCGGCATCCCTCCGCTTGCTAGATGACGCTGTATTTCGTCGGGTATTGGAGCGGTGGTACACGTCTGCTCATGGTGATCTGTCGCGTCATTGGCATATTTGACCTTAGTCAAAGTATGCGATGAGGTCGAATTACATGTACTTTGCCGGCGATGCACGCTTTCTGTGGCATGGAGTCCATGGCAGTCAATTACAACCACTCCTTGATCGATCCCGACTCTGGTCGTGCAAATGCACATGTGTCGTGACCAAACGGGCTTCATTTTGTGTGAGAGTATGCAGTGCGGTTTCCCCGACCTACTAGGATTTGCGATCCGCATCGGCTTTCATATATGCTGGGTTGCTCTTAATCTCTCTCATAATTTCTTGCTCTTCTTGGCCACTCAGATCTCCAAATGCTTCATCTATCTGCTCGAGAGTCTTGCCCATAGTCTGCAAGGTAGTGTCAGCCTTGAGATCTTCACCCGCGATATGATATGAAGCATTACCTCTGGAACAAGAAAGTACACCCAAAGAGCAGCAAGGCCGCAGAAGCAGGCATAGAAAACGTATGTGCCGAATCTGATGTCGTCAATCATGGGTGGTGTGACGACGCCTCTGTGGCTATTTGTCAGTAACATACCTCCACGCCGGTTATGTAGCAACGATCTGGTACCTACACTGTGAACTTTGAAAGCCAATTAATGGCAATCGAGAAGGCGACACCCTTTGAGCGAATGCTGACGGGGAATACCTCGGGCGGAAGAGCACATCCCAACGAAGAGTAGGAGGCTCCGAAGACAATGATGAATAAGAACGCCATGGCAACACACACCCAGCCTGCGCTTGTGTTCTCAGCCCAGACGCCTTCATACCTGCCAACGAACACCGCGATTATCACAAAGCAAGTCATGTTGCCGATACCGCCGCCAATGGCGAGCGGTCTCCGCCCGATTCTGTCGATGAGCAGAAATGCAACGCATACGCCGACAATCTGCATCGCGTTGAAAATTCCAGATAGGATCAGCGACATATCGTCAGATTGGCCGATGTTCCTGAAAAGTGTCGGAGCGTAGTAAATGAGAGCCTATATTCATAAGATGTCGTTAATAGTTTCCTGCGTAGTGCACAATTCAATTTGGGGTTTGGGGCGATTTCCCGCTTACATTGACACCTTGGACCTGTTGGAAGAAGCACCCTCCTGCACCGACAGCGGTGCGCCTCCACCGCTTGATAGTGAAGAGATCTAGCCATTGCAAAACCTCAAGCTTGCAACCGCGGACACCAGGATGGCGGCGCTCCAGCAAACGGGCTCTAGAGCGCGGCATCACTGGTTCTCATACTATGTAGGCATCGTCGTGCCGCCATGAGACGGGAATCAACCCTGGTCTTGATACGTGCCATGCCCCCAAGGCATTTGCCAGGCGGGAAGAATTGCCCCGTAGAGGCCCCCCCCCCTTGATAGGCTCGAAAGATCCAAAGAGGAAAGTGGAGGGGATCCGAGGGTGTAAGGTCTCCACAGCTTTGTGCCAGGCCAGGCAAGACGTCACTAATAATAATGTTAGCCCAACGGCTGGACATCAGGCAGTTGAGACCAACAAAGGACGGCCAACGGGACAGGAGCCAAAGAGGGCCTCGGTTGAAGCGAGGTACGCTGTGTCATGTCGCCACATTGACAAGGCAAAGACGATTCTTGCAGCTTTCAAGAAAGTCCCGCTAAATACAGAGGCTGCTGTAACTTTCCCAGTACGTAGCATTGTCGGCTCGTTTTGACGGTCTGATCGCTCTCAGATGATCGAACCTAAACCAACATTGGACCAGTTTAGTGGTGTGACCTGCAAAAAAACTCGATGTATCAATACAGCACCCGGCTGCTGGCTGTTACGACCAGGCCTCTAGCCATGACGCCTCATGTCCATGCTCTTCTATGTGGTTGCATATCCACGACCCAGCCCGCAACAAACGCGGTCAAAGCCATAGGGCTTCTAGACCTCAATCATCCTCGATATTCTCGCTCCATTGCCGCCGTAGGGAGTCGACGAGCACCGACGTTTTCCAGCCAGAGCGCCGGCGCCACTTCTCTAGAAAGTCGAGGGCGGCGATTTGGTCGGCCGGATGGTGCAAGTAAGCCCCCCACACGGCCAGCCAGTGCCTCGCGGTAAACCAGGTGTTTTCGGCCCTCTCGTTCGACGTGACTAAGCCCAACACCATGAACAAATGATGCCGAATCCGTCCTGCAGTCGCTCTGCTGTCGGCGAGATACTCGTGTGTGTGGACAACGTCTCGTGGCCCTACCGCGTTCAGGATGATCTGGGCGATGTGGTAATATTGCAAGCCAACGGTGTGATAGGGCAGCAGCATCCAGACCTCGGGAAAGCAGCGGCCTTCCTCTCGTGATCGTGCTCGAAAGTAGATGGGCTGGTGGGATCCGAGAAACTTTCCCCCTCGCAGGGGTCTTTGGGTAAGAACGTGCCAGGAGCAGAGACTGTTTTCATGTTGGTGGAGACGACGTGACCAGCAGAGGAAAGTTTCTCGGAGGACCCTGGTGAAGAAGGCAGTTCTCCCTGCCGGCACATGTACACGGCGCGCAACTCGGGGGTCTCGTCGTAGAACCGGGCCGGCGCTCGCGGCAGCGGACACGGGCGCCACCCGCCCGTGGGAGCACGGGACAGGGCCTTTTGCATGGGGTGTTGGCGAAACTTGAGCGACGGCTGACGCACGCATTCGAGGCGGGCATTCTTGCACTGCAGACAGCCATCTTCCTCCCAGTTGCACTTCCGGTGTCCAAGCTTGCAGGCCAGGCAGACTTGGGTGGGTTTTTTTTTCTTTTCGCGACAGCAGTGCCTTTTCCGGTGACTTGCATGCTCGCGGGCGATACCGCCGACAGCTGTTGGGACGTGGAAGATCAAGTGGTGGTACGGATGTGCGTGTAGCAAGCAGAGCAGCTCGATGCGGTACGAAGTCCGTCTGTTCTGCAGCTGGCGCGAGATGAAGTGGAGGCCCGCATTTTCCCCAGACTTTCACTTCAATTCACTTTTCAGGCCTGGCGCGGGGCCCCCTCTGGAATCGCATCCCGATGGAACCCAACAGGGACGTAGGTAGTAGTTAGCATTTTACTTTGATTGGGGCCAGTGTTATGGACTACGGCGGCTTATTATCGAGACAGAGAGAGTGGGACCCTGCAACGTCGTTTGGATCGCCAACCCCTGTACATCTTCCTTGGGCATAGCCTGAGAAGCCGAACCGCTCACCAACTTTGACGCGGGATACGTCACCAGCGACAAAGCAGATGCTAATATGGAGATGAACTCCCTGCATGCGAAGCGCCGTCCGTGTCTTTAGGAAGTACTATGCTCAGGGCATCGACGGGCACGTCACTGACGACATGTGATGTCTCGTCTCACGCGGCCGTGGGGCTTCCGGGTCGAGGGCGTGAAGCTGTGGTACTGTAGTAGGGCGGCGATGACGACAACACGCCGCCCGGATATGGGGTTGGGTTTGTACGACGTCGCTTGGCGCCTGCCTGACAGCGTGTTCTCGGAGTAACTATCAGGGTGAGACGCATACGTCGTGCATATCGGCCGGGGATGCTGAGCGAGCTGTTTGCAGATGCTTGACCATTGATGGAGCCAGGGGAGAAGAGAGAAATATACGAAACGGGGGAGGATTGTAAACCTGTCTCCCGGCGTAGTATCACTGTACGCTAGCGACGCGTGTACCACTGTATAATAATAGAAGACGTGACTTGCGTCATGAACCATGAAGCCTCGGGTGCCGCTGGTACTGGAAGCGGAGGAGGGATGTTGCGAGTGGTTGCGCAGAGGCAGCACACAAGGTTCACCTCTCGGGCAGTCGGTGTTTGAACTCTGTCAGACAGCGGCGCCCAGCGTCCTTGTGACTGGGATGGAAGGGATGGCCCCCTGTGAGGTGGTGCTGTAAGAGGCGCCCGTGGATGGCCAGGGCAGATCCTTGGCAGACGGATCTATAGGTTCTGTACCTCACCAAGTAGGGGCGGCTCGAACTTGTGGGCGCCTGGCGCCCCAACAAACCTGGAATCGCTGCCTGATGAGGTGGTGCTGGCTCGACCCGCGACAGCTTGGCGCTGCGGGCCGGTCCCCCCGCTGTCTGGTGCACTGCAGCGGGCGGCGCGTACAGTTGTCGGGACGGTTGCGCAACCGGGCATCCATGCAACGATGGACCCCCACTAGTTCCACCATCGGCACCTTAATCGCAAGTCTCCGACTCGCGCTGCTGCTCCTGCTGCTGCCGTATTCCCTCTGTGTGTCTGCCGCCGCCGCCTCGCCTGTATATATCACGCACACCTTCTTCCTTCACGGGCTCGCCGTTCCCCCTACTCCTCTTGCCTCTCCATGCAGCCAATTCGCCTTCTTGCCCGTCCTCCGCTGCGCTCCGTCGCTACTGCTGCTGCCGCCGCCACCGCCTCGCGACCGTCGCACCTGGCAAGAGTCATCGTTCCCGCCCTCGCCTCAACCACCACCACCACCGCGAACCGCCCTCGCTTCGGAAGCAGCTGCTGCTCCCCTCCGTCTGCTGCGCCGCCCGGCACGATCCCGAGTAACGCCCGCAAAATGTCCGACGACGCCGGCAACCCGCCCAAGCGACCGACCTCGCCCGCCGAGGTCTCCCAGTACCTCAAGGAGACGCACGACCGCCTCTTCGACAACAACCGCGCCTGGGCCGCCGAGAAGGCGCAAAAGGACCCGGGCTACTTCGCTCGCCTCTCGGCCGGCCAGTCGCCCGAGTACCTCTGGATCGGCTGCTCCGACTCCCGCATCCCCGCCGAGCAGATCACGGGCCTCGAGCCCGGCGAGGCCTTTATCCACCGCAACATCGCCAACCTCGTCTGCAACACCGACCTCAACGTTATGAGCGTGATCAACTATGCCGTCCGCCACCTCGGCGTCAAGCACATCATCGTCTGCGGCCACTACGGCTGCGGCGGCGTCAAGGCCGCCATGACCCCCAAGGACCTCGGCCTGCTCAACCCCTGGCTGCGCAACATCCGCGACGTCTACCGCCTGCACGAGAAGGAGCTCGACGCCATCCCTGAAGAGGAGGCCCGCTACAACCGCCTCGTCGAGCTCAACGTCGAGGAGCAGTGCCGCAACATTGTCAAGACGGCCGCCGTCCAGCAGTCTTACGCCAAGAACCAGTACCCCGTCGTCCACGGCTGGGTCTTTGGCTTCCACGACGGCCTGCTCAAGGACCTCAAGATTGACTTTCAGGCCATGCTCAAGAATGTGCAGAAGATTTACAACTTGTCTGACTGATTCAACTGTCTACTCCACGTTGGCCGGGGGGGCGTTATAGGGGCGGGGTGGCATTCGATTGAGCACGGGGTCGGTCTCGATTGAAGAAGCATCGAGATTGGGATAGGCGTTGATTAGGAGCGGTTCTGGGTTGCGCAAATGCCACGGAAAAGCGCGGTGGCGGAGTTGACGAGGACGGGAAGCAGCTGTTACCAGACAGCTTTGTTGGATACCATTAGCTGTACCGTGCATACATACACATTGAACGGGGAGGTATTTCTTTCCGGAACCAGGCTCCTGCATAGTTGGGTATCGCAATGGTCTGCGCTTGATGCGACCCGACGTAACAATTGACTCCCCGTGGCGAGCCCGATGTGGCCTCGGCCAGAGACGGCCTCCATGCCGGAGCCAGCCGACTTGGTCCCGATCCTCGGCTACTTTCCAGCACAGATCCGCCATGGCGTCTACTACTACAACGAGAGATGGCTGGAGGACAGTTCACGGATAAGGGGGCTGAAGATGGGAGAAAGACTTTAGATCAGGAAGGGTGCTATGTTTTCGCGCCCGATGCAAGGGCAACTATGTATGCAGTTTCAACTACGAGTATAACTAATATCCCGCGGTCAAATATATGCCGCCACGGTCCTCCTTCACTCCCCCACCACGTCAACTCTGCGAAACGCTCTGCCACTTTGTAGCTTCTATGGGAAAACGACGATGCAGAACGACAGACATTTATACCTCGGCCACGAGGTTTTGCGTGGTGCCGCGCGACGGGGTGCGCTTGGAGGTCGAGTCGCCCGTATCCTTGCGCGAGAAGGAGGCCCACGTCTTGAAGCTCGACATGGACATGGTCTTGCGGAACTTGGGTCCCTGGTCGTCGGGCCCGCCCTGGCCCCAGACGCCGCGCTGGACGGCGCGGTCCTCGAGCAGGCGGAAGTGGCGCTTGCACATCTTCCACAGCTCGATGCCGGCGACGAAGACGAGGGTGAAGCCTATGGCGAGGGCCCACTCCCAGCTGATGCCCTTGTGCTTGAAGAACTTTGTGTTGAGGAAGGGGATGTAGACGACGGGGAAGACGGAGAGGGCGCCGATGATGACGGACCAGAAGAGGAAGCGGTTGGCGTAGAGGTCCTTGAAGAGGGGGAAGCGGCTGTCGTCGTCGGGGTTGAGGCGGAACATGGAGCGGCGCAGGCTCTTGAACTCCCAGGCGGAGATGAGGATGAGCCAGGTCAGCTCGGCAAAGGTGGCGGCGCGGGCGCGGAAGACGGGGTCGCAGGCCTCGCTCCAGTTGGTGTTGCAGTCGACGCCGAGGTTGCCGCCGTTGGCGCCGTAGATGATGATGCAGAAGGTGCACATGGTGCAGGCGCCCATGATGACGCCGTAGACGACCATGTCGACGATGATTTGGTTGGTGAAGACGCCGCGCTTCTTGTCCTGGGGCGGCTTGCGCATCACGTCCGAGGCGGCCTGCTCGCGGCCGAGGCCAAAGGCCGGGAACGACGACGTGACCATGTTGATCCAGATGATCTGCAGCGGCGAGACGGGGAACACGGAGAAGCCCGTCTCGTCGACGAAGCCGAGGCCCGCGATGAGCAGGATCACCTCGCCGACGTTGGAGGTGAGCAGGTGCAGCACAAACTTTTGGATGTTGTCGAACATGCGCCGGCCCTCGCGGATGGCGGACACGATCGAGTTGAACTTGTCGTCGGTCAGCACAATCTTGGCCGCCGACTTGGCCACGTCGGAGCCCGAGCCCATGGCGATGCCCACGTCGGCGCGCGACAGCGAGGGCGCGTCGTTGACGCCGTCGCCCGTCATGGCCATGAAGGCGCCGCGCCGCCGCAGCGCCTCGATCATGCGCGTCTTGGTGTCGGGGGCGCAGCGCGCGATGACCAGCGGCAGCTCCTCGAGCGCGTCGATCTCGTCGTCGGTCATCTTGTCAAAGTCGGTCGCCTTCTGCACAATCGACGCGGCCACGTGCTCGGGCAGCACGCCGAGGTTCTTGGGGATGATGCCCACCTCCTTGGCGATGGCCTTGGCCGTCTCGGGATGGTCGCCCGTCAGCATGTGCACCTTGATGCCCGCCTGCGAGCACTCGCCGATGGACGGCTTCGTCTCGCGCCGCGGCGGGTCGTAGATGCCCGCCAGCCCCAGCAGCGTGAGGCCCTGCTCGACCTCGCCGCGCAGCGCCTCGTCCTCGGCCGCCGAAGACGACGACGACTGCTTGGCCCGGAAGCGGCCCTGCTCCCACGGCCGGTACGCAATCGCCAGCACGCGCTGGCCCTGCGACGCGAGCCCGTTCATCTGCCCGAGCACCGACTCCTTGAGCTCCTCCGTCACCGGCCGCCGGTCCTCGCCGCACCCGACGTAGTCGCAGAGGTCCAGGATGCGCTCCACGGCGCCCTTTGTGAAGACGATGCTCTTGTCGGCCTCGACGATGGACCCTGGCTCCTCCGGCTTCTCGTCGGCGGGTGGTGCGTCGTAGATGACCGACATGCGCTTGATGGAGCTGTCAAACGGAAACTCGGCCAGCTGCTTCCACCCGCTCTTCTCGAGCGACCGCTTGCCGAGCTTGAAGCGGTGCGAAAACACCTGCAGCGCAATCTCCGTCGGCTCGCCCGTCGTCTGCCACTTTTCCTCCTCCTCGTCGTACCGCACCGTCGCGAGGTTGCACAGCGCCGCCGACAGGAGGAACGCCTTGAGCGACGGCGTCATCTCCGTCTCCATCTCGGGCTCCGGCTCCTTGGGCTTGGCCGGGTTGAGCTTCTCGTCCGGCACGTCGAACTTGATGCCCGCCGCGCTGCGCTCCTTGTCGTAGTCGCGCTTGGGCTCCTCGCCAGCGACGACCGGCTCGTCCTTGTTCTGCGAGTACGTGACGCGGCCCTTGGTCGGGTCGCTGGGGTTCTGCGACTCGCGCACCGTGTAGAGGTGCGACGACGGGATCCACGCCTGGCGCACAATCATGGCGCCCTCGGTCAGCGTGCCCGTCTTGTCGGAGCAGATGTTGGTGACGCCGCCCAGGGCTTCGAGCGCCGACAGGTCGCGCACGACCACGTTGGCCTTGCGCATGACGGTGACGGCGACGACCATGGTGATGGTGAGGACGCTGTGACGGGGTGCGTTAGCTTTTTGTTCTCCGTTCCGTCTCCAAGTTCGTTCAGAGTAAAAAGGGGGGGAAGTGTGGGAAGGGGGCACATACGCAACGAGAGACTCGGGAATGATGGCGATGCCGAGCGAGGTGGCGTAGATGATGACCTCGTTCCTCAGATCAAAGTGATTCACGCCAAACACGACCATGGCGAGGATGATGGCGCAGCCAAACAGCACGTACGCCAGCGCGGACAGCTTGCGCTGCAGCGGCGTGCCCTCGGTCAGGCCGAGGAACTTGCCAATGACGTCGTAGGTGCGCTTCGCGAGGCCGATGGCGGGCTGGCGCTTGCCGTACTTGCGCCAGTTCATGGAGCGGCCGGCCCTGCGCTGCTTCTTGTGCGTCGAGGCGGCGATCTTGCCGACCTCGGTGGTCATGCCCGTGGCGGTGACGATGCCGCGGCCGCGGCCCTTGCGCACCACCGTCGTCGCGTACACCATGTTGACGCGGTCGCCGATGCCAATGTCCTCCTCGGTGGCGGCGTGCTTCTCCGTGCCGGGCACCACGATGCTGTTTTCGGTGATCTTCTCGACGGGGATGGACTCGCCCGTCAGCTGGCCCTCCTCGCAGGCCAGATTCATGGCTTCGAAGAGGCGCATATCGGCGGGGACCGTGTCGCCCATCTTGAGCAGGATGATGTCGCCGGGGACGACTTCGGGGCTGTTGACGTGCGGTTAGTACCGTCGTTCTCTCTTCTCTTTCTTCTGGAAGAATGAGAGGATGAATAAAGGGGGGGAAACATACTTGGAAATGACTTGGGTCTTGCCGTCGCGCAGCACCATGGCGCTGGGCGAGGACAGGGCGCGCAGGGCGTCCATGCGCTTCTCAGCGCGGTATTCCTGCCAGAAGCCAATGGTGACGTTGAGGACGATGACAAAGGCGAGCACGCCGCCCTCGATGTAGTCCTTGATGCCGAAGCTCAAGGCCATGGCGAATGCCAGTACCTGCGTAAGGGTTCCCCGGGTCAGCGCTACTGTGGTCGCAAGGGGAAAACGGGGCGTTGGTTAGGGGAGAGAGGGTGGGCAGCAAAAACGCACAATAATCATGGCATTGAGAATCTGCTTGGTCAGGATGCTGTACCAGGGAATGCCCTCGCCAACATCCAGCTCGTTCTTGGGGTACTTTTGCTGCAGGTCGGCGACCTGAGCCGAGGTGAGGCCCTTGTCGACATCGGTATGGAGCGCCTGCGCCGTCTCCTCGATGGAGAGGAGGAACGGGTGCTTGGGGAACTCAGCCATTATCGCACGACGGCAGGTGGTGGCGGCAGACGACGACGACGACGGTCTGGGAGCTGCGCTGCTCGGAGGAGGGACGCAGGCTGGTAAAGGTCTGGAGTTGCTTCATAGACGACACGACGGCGCGGCCGGCCGGTTTGCTCGACGGAGAGTGTGGCCTTTTTCGGGCGTTGTGACGCAGTGGTCTGGTGTAAGTGGATGGAGGGACCGACTGGTGCAGCGTCAGTCAACAACCTCCTCGGCTCTTGTTTGTCTGTATGTATAAAGAGGTCCCCAAAGATGCGATCTCAGAGTACAATCACGACCCTAGATTCAAGTTAAAAGGGAAAATACAATGTCCTAATAATGACAGAATGGTTTGGAATGAAGGTTCAGGGCTAGACGCAGCACCGGATGCGGGGGGGACCGGCTCCGTATAAGTAGCCGTCACCGAAGCCGCCCGTCGCCGCATCCATCTCCGGGTCCCTCAACTCGCTCGCCCTCGATCCACTCCGGAGGGCTGGGCAAAACGCACGGCGAACAAGGAACACGCCGGTCCGCCCAATATAACGATAGTAGTGTGTAGTATAGATCCCGGGGCGACCGCGTCCGCGGCAACGCCCAGACACACAAAAACGCCGCCGCCCGTCGCCCCCCAACCCCCGTCATGAAGACAGCCCAGTGCTCTACTATTAAACTAGGTTGAGTGGGTATGCGTGTGTGTGTGGGTGAGCGAGGGGACCGTAAGGGTCTTGGCGGGCGTTGCATCCACGGAGGCGCGACAAGCGGCTAGCGAGTCAGAGTCGCAGGTGTCCTTCCCCAGGCTCCGCAATGCCGTGCGAGAGATGCTGATGAAAGAAGGGCCAAGCCAAGCCTCAATCGCTTTCTTCCGCGGGCGTGCTGCGTGCGAGACGGAGCCTTCCACCTCCAGTAGTCATGATGGTGGTGGTGGTGGCGTGACGTCAAGTCCCGCCAGGTCCATCGCGGTCCATCACCATCCATGGTGGCCCGTCGGGCTTGGCGATGCATCGCGCAATCAGCAGTTTGTCGCGGATCGCCTGCCTGCCTGCCTTGGTGGGCTCTGATGATGATGATGTCGGGACCAGACCATTGGCCCTGCAGGGATGCGAAGAAAGCTTGGTGAGAAGACAATGGCGGCAGCGCGCGCGGGACAGCTGCAGCAGCGGGCTGTGAGACAAGAGCCATGCAGCCGGCCGGCCGGGAGCCGCCCATCGCGCATCGCGATTCCGTCCACAAAAGCAGAACCCCTCCCCCGCGAGCCGGTGGTGGTGATTCGCCAGCAGCGCAGACAAGAGCCTGGCAAGAGACGTGTCAAGGCGTCACTGTCTCGCGTTTGTTGAAGCTTGTTCATGGCCCAACATGGCCTGGCGCCGCCGCCCCGGCAGGCGCTCCAATTCGGCGGCGCGTGGCGGCGGCAGTCTGCGCGTACGTATCTATGTATGTGCGCCGAAGCGACGTGCCCCCGGAGAAAGCTTCCAGAAAGACTAATAAGCTAACGTTCCATGCCGTGAGCCGCGTGGACCTAGGTGTCACCGTCCCAGCTCACGCCAGGCACCCACAGCACGACATTAACCATGAACAAAGGAAGCCAGCGAAAACGACAACAGTGCCGCCCCAGACAAGAGCGCTGAAAACGGGGACCGCCACTCCGACAGGCAGGTGAGGAATGATGAAAATAGTACATGCTAGTACTACGTACATATATGTATCACCCTCGTGCCAAGAAGTGTATTGTCTCTTGGCGACGCGTGGCCGACGAATCTCGTCTCCTCGTTTGTTCGCGCGGGCTGGGAAGAGGGGGCGCGAGAAAGAATGGAGCCAAAAGCGAGAAAGCATGACCTGCCAAGACATCTTCCTTCCAGCGCGTTCGGCCTACGTAGTTATTCCACCGAATAACCAAAAAAATGAAGGAAAAAAAACATGCGCGTTGCCGCCTCTCTCTCATGAGCGCCCAGCCCGACGGCATGTCTTGGAACCTCTTGGCCAACCCCCGGTTAAGGTTATGCCACCTAAGCTTATATGCCTGTGGCCCAATGGCCTGGCCGCTACTTATCGACCTGCCCCGCCCGATCCTTGGCCCTCCCCACCCGCGGGCGTCACAGACCGTTGCCCGCCTCCTCCAGACGCCTCTCTAATTACACTGATCACCGCTGCAGCCCATCTCTTCTGTAGCGGAACGTCGGCCATGGCGTGCGAGCATCGAGAGACGGCACCCGCGACGGCCCTTGTCATTTTCCAGAAGCAATAAGAGACGGGACGGGATCGCTACAGACCACGGCTTATGTATATGCCCCGAGCGACTTGCCACATCTGGCGGCGCCATGACCAGCTGCCAAGAGCACCGACGTCTCTTCGCCTTTCATTGGGGAGGTTTGCCTCTTGGCGCTCCACCACAAAATAACCCAACTACGTAGGCATTGGACCAGAAACAAAACGTGTCCGAGGACGCCCGCTCGAAGCCGGCAGGTCGTTGTCGTGAGGCCATCTCACCGGCAAGGGGCCAAGACAGTTTCGCGATGGCGAGAAATCCACGCGACCCCAAGGCACGGTGGCCCAAAAACAAAACAATGGCGGTGGCGGCGGCGCCCGCCCGCCCGCATGTGCCTTGCAGACAATAGAGCTGCATCTTGAAGACAAGACAGCACACAGTCTTGCCCGGCGACCGCGACCTGCGCCCCCCCCCCCCGGTGGCGAGTCGCCGCATCCGGGGTCACGTGGCCCTCCTCCGTGTCCGCCCCAGCGGCCCCGCCCCGGCACACGCAGCGGACTGCGCCACGCTCGGCGCATCCGACGCACGCCACGCATCCGCACAGTAGATGCTCTCCCCTTCCCCTCGGCGGCGCCGGCACGCCGTGCCGGTCACGAACAACGCGATTGTCTCCCCTGGGCCTGGACCGTCCCCCTCTTCTCCGGGCGCAGGAGACGGCGATGCCAGCGCACGTGGGTGTGCGTGGAGCACGGCAAGCAAGGTTTCCGCCACCCCGGGGGGCGGCGATCTCGGCGGCGGCCACGATGCTTTTCCCCGCCGCTCTCCCCCAGGTCCCCGGAGGAGGCGCAGGAGAACGTGCCCTGTCTGGGCTTGAGATGGGCGAGGGAATGAGCCGCTGGATTGGAGAAGCCTTGGGGCCTATTGAGCCCTTGGCGCTCCTTTTTCGGATCGTGTCGACGCCGGATGAAGGCTTATCATTGCGCGGCCCAAGGGGTGTTAAATAAGGTACAGGGGACGCTTCGCGCTTCGAAGCCGGGCACGTGTATGGGATCGCATGATGGGCGTGGAAGCCGTAGCCAGGCGTTGCTCTTTGTGGCTTGAACATGTCCTCGTAAAAGGTAGTTGCACTTCTTGCCCATGGGGCTGAAGTAGTACGCATCTGTATTGTCTTGTGGACAAGGCATTTGAGGGGGTAAGTTATGCGATACGTGCCCGTGACGCATTGCTTATCAAGCTGAGATAACAGGCGAAGTCTGACTCAGAGAGACCGTACAGGACCATGTGCTGTTGATTAATTGTATCGAATGCTGCCAAGCCCATCCAAAGGGCCGATTCCTCTCTATATGCGTTATGCAAGCTCCTTGATGTCCGCCATCAAGTCTCAATGTATCCAACGAGCCACCGTATATACCATTCAATGCTCCAAACTCCATCATGTACAATTCCCGAGTCTTGGCATCTCAAAAGTGCAGCCTGCAATCGTCGGGCGCCGTGACTCTCTACAGTACGTTGGAGGCAAGGCCCGCCAACAGACCGGCGCCCACGAGTGCCACGCTCGGCACCACCAAGGATCCCCTCCCGCTCTCTGGCTTCACACCCGTGGCGCCAAATCCCAGGTACCAGGAGCCAATGTCCGTCAGCTTGCCCACGTTGTTGAGGAAGGCGGCGTTGGGTCCGACGTTGGCCTTGTTCGCGCGGAAGGCCCCAAAGTACGAATATCGGCCGATGTAGTCGAGCTTCTCGAAATAGTCAACGGTCTGATTGTAGAATTCCTGCGTCGCGCCCAGGTCCTGGTGCGCGTACGCGTACTCGGTCACCCAGATGTCCTTGTCTGGCCACGTCGCGCGCCGCTCGCCAATGTGCGAGGCGAGGCCGCCAAAGTTGTCGTACCAGTGCACGGGGACAAAGTCCCACGTGCAGTTCTTCTTGTCCTTGCCCGTGCTGACCAGCTCGGAGCAGTTGCCGAGAAACTGCTTCAGCCAGGGGAGGCCGCCCCAGCCGCCGGTGCAGGCGGGCAGGCCCAGCTTGACGCCCATCTTGCCCAGGGGCTCAAAATTAGCAACCCACGCCTGGGCCGCGATCTCGGGCTTAACGCCGCTCCCGCCCCGGTCGCCAATGTCGGGCTCGTTGAAGCCCAGGACGTGCTTGATCTTGGTGCCGTCTTCGATGAGCTTCTTCACCGAGTCGAGGAAGGTCGTGTCGTTGGGGTTGGAGCCGACGCCCCACATCATGGGAATGAACTCGAACTCATCCTGGGAGAGGGACGAGTAGGCCGGTGACGGCAGGCTGCCGTAGTTGTAGTACCACTTGAGGTCGCTGCTGGACTGTACCCAGACCTTGTTGTCCTCTGGGTGCTTGTCGTTGGGCGTGAAACAGAGGCCGCGCTTGGAGGACGCACTGGCGAGGGCTGACAGGGCCAACAAGAGGCCTGCTACTGTTTTTGAACGGACCATTGCGGTGTTCTGTAGGTTCGCGCGGTAGGATCGGCGGGCGACGAAGTCGCCAGTCGCTATGGCGAGGAAGCCGCAAGACACGGCCCGGGGCTAGACACGTGCCGCAGTCTCAGACAAAGGGGAACAAGTGGCGGCTCCGAAATATCTCGCTATCGCATCGATATCGCGAATCAACGGGTGAATGCGGCTCGCGATGAGGGCAGGAATTCGTCTCGTTCGGCTGAATTGAAAGAACACGCAGGCGCTCGGATCGAAATGACGGCCCAAGGGGAGATGAACGAGCGACGAGAAACGGGCCAGCGACGGACACACCACAGTTGACAAACGCAAGCAGACGAAGCGGGAGAAGAGACGAAGGAAGGAAGGCCGTTCAGCTGAAGACAGAGGAACGGAACCTGAAGGCGCAGAAAAAAGCGGCCGCCAAGACTGCGGTCACAGCGACTCGTCACCCGAAGGGCCCGTCTCGCGGTTCCATGTTACGTTGAGACGCTAGCTGATACTACTAAGTAAGAATTGTAGCGGGTGGGCGCGCAGAGAGGAAAAAAGAGAGGTAAGGTCGTCAGGGGTTCCAACACGAGCTGGAGATTTGGCGACGGCGTGGCGCAAGGGGCGCTATCAGAGACCACTGCGGCGTCGCGGGGCCAGCTGCCGGACGGCGAGGTTCCTGGTGTTAGCAGTCGACGGGCGCCATGGGTCCCCAGCGTACCATTCAGTGGGTCATCGGTTCGGTCGCGATGCCGGCGGCCGCTAGTTGCAGAAACCCAGGCGCCATTGATCAATCTGCACGATGCTTGCGCTGGTGCACGGCCACGGGTAGTTTACGTAGCACCGAGTATTTCGTTCAGTCCGTGTGGGCTGCGCTGCTCATTTGGCGCGGCGACCGGGCAGTGCTGGATTGTGCGGCTGCGGCGTGTGCGACGTACATGATGACAGCAGCTCGTCAACGCCATGCCCGCAGACTGTCGTGGAGCCATCTACTTCACCTTGTTCGGTGCAGTGGTGATACAGGTTTGAGGCACGGCTCCGAACGCTGCGATAAGCATTGGTGCAGGGGCATGCGTCCGTTGCGGCTCGTCACCCCCTGTTCATCGTCGGTCGGTCGGTCTCCCGTGGGATCCGTAGCTCCGCGATTACATGGAGACAATGCCGGCAAATAGTAGCCCGAACGGTATGCCAGAGTGAGACCGTCGAGAAGGCGGCCGGGGCCTATGTGAGCGAGTATATAAAGATGCTCGGCGAGACCGCCATTTCGGACGTCAGAAACACCATGAAGATCCTGCACCAACGACACACAGACGGATGTTGGCGATATCTCGCCGCACAGTCGGTACCGCCATCAGCCGTGTGTTTCTGTCCTTTTACGAAGTACAGTAGGCTAAAAACCGGTACGAGTACGAAGTCCGGCGTTGGCATCATCGGCGCCGTTGTTGGGTATCGTCGAAATGTTGGTCGTTGGCGCGGGTGTTGGACCCGTGTCACGGCGCATCTCGGCAACGGTCGAAGGGCGCGCCTCGGTCGGTCGGTCGGCCTCGATGAGCAATTCATGCTCCCGACGCCGCTGGATTGATGACGACGGGCAGAAACAGGTCCCTCCCAGTGCGGCACCACTTGTCCGGCGGAACCTAAAGTCACCTCCGCCTAATTGGCCTCGGCGGTGATGCCTCAGACGCCCGCCCTAGTATTGGGAGCCTAGGTAACTACTGCTAGCGGGCTAGGCGGCAACGGATGGATAGCCTAGGCACCGCCGCGCCCTAGACACGCAGACGCTGGAACAGCCAGCCAACTGCCCTCAGTTCAGTGGGAGCTCGGCACCGAGCGGGGGTTAGTCAGCAGCGATGCCCCGGTTGCCTCGGCTCAACCCCACACTCACACTGCTGCACAGCTCCAACTGCCCCCAGAACCGGACTCCGGTCCCCATAAACGTTGCCGTCCCTCCACCGACACGGCCGTGACGTTCCCCTCCCATTGCAACTTGCCCGTACCCCACGGTTCCTTGCCTGTGTCCTTGCATCAGTCGTCAGTCACTCGGCTTGTCTCCAATTGCCCCGTCCCCAGTCGCAATCATGGCCGTCGAGCGCATCGGATCCATCATCAAGCACCTGGCCCCCGGGTCGGCGTTGAACAACATGTGCGTGCCGCGCCCAGTCTCGACAACTTATACACCGCTTGATTCGTGCCACAATACTGACCAATCACTATAGCCAGTCCAAGAATGCCGACGACATCGTCATTACCCTCGCCATTCGCACTCCTCTCTGCAAGGCCAAGAAGGGTGGCTTCAAGGATACCAGCCTCGAGTATATGGTGTATGCCCTGCTCAAGGAGGTCCGGCTCCGCAGCAACCTGGACCCTGCTCTCGTCGAGGATATCGCGCTCGGAAATGTGTGTATCCTGCCCTCCCCCATCCCGTCTAAATATTCAGTACTGAGAATTGGCTCCTCAGGTCTCGGACGGCAAGGCCGCGTACAAGACGCGCGCCGCCGCTCTCGCCGCCGGCTTCCCCAATACGGCCGGCGCCTACTCCGTGAACCGCTTTTGCTCCTCGGGCCTCAAGGCCACTGCCGACATCGCGCACTCCATTTCCAACGGCTCCATCGAGATTGGCATCGCCTGTGGCGCCGAGAGCATGTCCCAGGGCGGCGACCGCCTGGAGAAGCCTGTTGACGAGGCCGTGCTCGCCCAGAGCCAGGAGGCCGCCGACTGCATGCAGCCCATGGGCTGGACGAGCGAGAACGTCAGCCGCGACTTCAACATCACGAGGGAAGAGATGGACAAGTTCGCCGCCGAGAGCTTCCAGCGAGCCGAGCGCGCGCAAAAGGCCGGCCTGTTCGACGACGAGATCGTGCCCATCACGACCAAAATCCAGGGTCCCGACGGAGAGTGGAAGGAGGTGACTCTGACCAAGGACGAGGGCATCCGTCCCGGCACTACGGCCGAAGGCCTCGGCAAGGTGCGCGCGGCGTTCCCACAGTGGGGACCCACGACGACGGGAGGCAATGCCAGCCAGGTCACGGACGGCGGTAAGTTGCTCGCTCAACAGCCTGATGGAAAGAGGATCGGGCTAACAAAACACAGCTGCCGCGCTGCTCCTGATGAAGCGTTCGACGGCCATCAAGCTCGGACAACCCATCCTGGCCAAGTACGTCGGATCGACGGTGGCTGGCCTGGCACCGCGCATCATGGGCATCGGCCCCAGCGTCGCCATCCCCAAGCTGTTGTCTCTGTGGAACGTGTCGCTGGCCGATATGGATGTTATCGAGGTCAACGAGGCGTTTGCATCCATGGCTGTCTATTGCCGCAACAAGCTGGGCCTGGACTGGGCCAAGATGAACCCCCGAGGCGGTGCCATCGCGCTGGGCCATCCTCTGGGCGCGACGGGCGCGCGGCAGATTGTCACGGGTCTGAGCGAGCTGCGTCGGCAGAAGAAGAAGATGCTACTTGTCAGCATGTGCATAGGCACAGGCCAGGGCATGGCGGGCCTGATTGTCAATGAGATGTAGGCGGGAGTGACCTTGCACTGTACATTAGGCGCATGCCTCGAGTTGTGTGTGAAAACCAGCGCTGAATTGCAACACATGTCAAACCCTGTCCTATCCGTGTGCAGAAAACGTGCATGTGAAGTTTGATGGTCAGCATGGCATGAGACGGTCATACGGTACCGTGCAGGTCAGAAACTGGATCAGCGGGCAGCCATCCAGGGATGATGCATGTCTGGGCCTCGTGCCTCGTGCAGGCCAAGAGAGTCCAGAACCACGGATGGACGGTTGATGGACATCTAACGGCGGAGCCTCGCCATAGAACGTTTCGGTGACGACCTGTACCTTGACATTGGCCGCTCAGCACACGCGGAGCCCGTTGCTGGGGGGGCATGTTGACGATAATGGGCAAAGTTGCGGCCATGTTCGGGCACATGGGGCAGTCGCCAATCACGCTGCAGGCGTACCGATGACGATCCATTACCTACAGCTTGTATGTTGTTGGTGCCTCCGTCGCAAGTTCAGTGGGCGGCAGTCGCCCCGGCAGGGGTACTCGATATCACTAAAATACCCGACCCTCCCCACCTACGAAGGAGGTCTCAAACGCTGCGGGCAGTCGTTGATGAGGCGCGGCGTGCGTTGCGCCTGCATCGATCCCCGCCGCATAACGCACCCACGAGACCTGTTTTGAAGCCACCGTTCCATGCCATGCATATACTATACATGGGTTATATCGTGTGTCTGGGCCCCAATGGCAACCGGTTTTTGGCGAGCAGGTCGAGGCGCCGACGGCCGATGCTTGCCGCGGCGCCTGTTGTGCGACGTCGCGTCGCTTCGACTGCGACTTGGGGGGTCTTGGGGTCGCGGTGTGTGACCTCGAATCTCTTGGCCTGCTGCAGGGCAGGGGCCGCCTGTAGGTAATACTGTGCATTATAGGTAGTAAGCCGCCGCGGCTCGGCCCCTCGGAAGCAGCGGCACCGAGGCTGTCGTGCGCCGGCGAGCCGTATGAGAGGGAATAAAAACGCAGCATCGTAAAAAACGTCCATGCCCATGGTGCCTCAAAATCTGGTCACCACAAGCATTCCGTCGCCGCCGTGGTGCCGTACATGTGCATGCATGGCACCGACCCAGTGGCGCTAGACGAGGGCGTGTGCCGGGATCCCGCGGCGGCCCGTGGGAAATGCCAGAGCTGCCCGCCCACGAACAACAAATTCCCCCCTCGAGCCTAAACTACTGGTCGTGACTGACACGGAAGGCGCCCGCGGTGGATTCTGGGGACGGACGGGATTTACTGGAGACCGCCCCGAAATTCGGCGCCCCCGACCCCATCGTCGGCAACCTTCACCTCCACCTCCTCAAACTACATACGTTCCGCCCTACCTGCGTCCTCCCTTCGCTTCCGCCACGCCGCCGTCACGCGACCTCTGCTCAAGCCCGATGCCTCGCACAGCCGAGACGTGACCCCGACAAAAGATGGCCTCCCGGCCCTCCCACAGCCGCGAAAACTCGGCCTCGAACGGCAACAACGACCACCGCCCTCTGCAGCCGAGCACCCTGCGCCAGAGCCACACGCCCGCGAGCCGACGCGGCAGCAGCCAGGGCAGCGACTCGGCGGCCCAACAGCCCGGCGCGTCGCCCGCGTCGTCGACCAGCTCTCACCGCAAGCAGCCCGCCACCGAGTCGACACCCTTGCTTCCCGCCGACGGCCAGCAGCAGCAGCAGGAACAGCAGCAGCAGCGCAGGGACCCCGCACATCCGGGCATATGCACCCATGGCACCTTCAGCCCGCGGCCCTCGAGCCCGGCCGACGGCATCTTTGGCGGCCGACTCGATGACTTGGCCGCCAGCGAGACGACGACGGCCAGCGAGCCGCCCTCGGGCGTCCTCGACACCGCCGTGTCCAACATGCTCGGCACTGACGACTGGAAGCTCTGGATCAAGCGGAGGATACGCTCCAAGAAGGTGACCCAGAGCACAGAGCTAGCCCAGCAGGCCGGGTTCCGCTTCACCCCCATGATGTGAGATATGCGTCATGCATTGCTGCTCTCCCCTTGCGCGGCGGCTGACTGGCTCGGCAGGTACCTGGCCTACTATATTCCGTTCTTCAATTGGATCGGCCAATATCGGCTCTCCTTTCTCAAGGGAGACCTTGTCGCTGCCCTCACGATAGCCTCATTCTATCTCCCCATGGCCCTCTCCTTGGCCTCCAATCTCGCTCACGTGCCTCCAATTCATGGCCTGTACGCCTTCGTCTTCAATCCTTTGGTCTACGCCATCCTCGGCTCGTGCCCGCAAATGGTCGTAGGCCCCGAAGCCGCAGGCTCCCTCCTTGTCGGCACTGTCGTGCAGCAGAGCGTCGATTCTGGCGGCAGCGATGAGGAAAACGATCTCCTCCACGCTCAGATTTGCGGCGTCGTCGCTGGAATGGCCGGTGCAATCGTGCTCATTGCCGGGCTGGCACGGCTGGGCTTCCTCGACAGCGTCCTCAGCAAGCCGTTTCTCAGGGGCTTCATTAGCGCCATTGGCTTCGTCATTGCGGTGGACCAGTTGATTCCCGAGTTGGGCCTCGCCGACCTAGCCAGCGAGCAGGGCGTCAGCCACGGCAGCAGCATCGACAAGATCCGTTTCATTGTTGAAAATGTCGGTGAGGTACACCACTTGACATTCGCCGTCGCAGGAATAAGCTTTCTCGTCATCATGATATGCAGGGAGCTCAAGAAGCGCCTGGAGCCCAAGTTCCCGTCTGTCGTCTTCGTCCCCGATCGCTTTCTCATCGTCGTCGCATCGGCCATTCTGTGCGCCCATTTCCGATGGGACAAAGAGGGCGTCGAGGTCCTTGGCTCTGTCAAGTCCGCCACGGGCGGGCTCTTCGCCTTTCGCTGGCCCTTCCAGCTCTCTCACATGCGCCATATCCGCGCCGCAATGTCGACGTCATTCCTGATAGCGCTCCTCGGCTTCTTCGAGTCGTCTGTGGCGGCCAAAAGTCTGGGCGGAAGTGACACGATCCAGGGCATGGAGCTCAGTGCCAACCGCGAGATGATTGCTCTCGGGGTGGCCAACCTGGTTGGCGCGAGCTTCATGTCCTTGCCAGCGTTTGGAGGGTACGGCAGGAGCAAAGTGAACAAGACGACCGGCGGCAAGAGCCCCATGAGCTCCGTGTTCCTGAGCTTGATCTCCCTTCTGTCCATCATCTTCTTACTTCCTGAGTTCTACTTTCTCCCGGTGAGCTCTACCATCGATTGTCCTTGACCTCGGCTCGCGTCTAACATATACAGAAACCCGTCCTGTGCTCCATGATATCCGTCGTTGCGTGGTCGCTGATAGAGGAGGCACCTCACGACATTGCTTTCTTCGTCCATATTCGTGGCTGGAAAGAGCTGTCGCTCATGGCAATCATCTTTCTGTCAACCATATTTTACTCGCTGACGCTGGGAATGGCTCTCGGCGTTGGCATCTCCCTCTTGCTCGTCATCAAGCACAGCACCCGCCCGAGGATTCAGATTCTCGGCCGAATTCCCGGGACCAATCGCTTTGAGAACGCCGAGGCCGACAATCCCAACCTGGAGTTCATCGAGGGCTGCTTGATTGTCAAGATCCCCGAGCCCTTGCACTTTGCCAACACGGGTGAACTCAGAGCGCGGCTGCGGAGATTGGAACTCTACGGAACATCGCAGGCGCACCCGGCCCTCCCGCGAATACGCAGCCAAGAGTCGAATCGAAATGTCATCTTTGATATCCACGGCGTCACGTCGATGGATGGGTCGGGGACCCAGGTGCTCGAGGAGATTGTGCGCAGCTACCGACAGCGTGGCGTACGTGTCTTCTTCTCGAGGGGACCGAGCAAGCGAAGCCACCCGGTCTGGCAGCTCATGGAGCGCAGTGGCATTGTGGCCCTCTGCGGTGGCGAGTCTCATTTTGTCATGGACGTGGAGGAGGCGTTGCGGTGGACGGAATACGAGGAAAGCATCAGCATGGGCAGCGGGAGCAGCGTGCGTGAGTCGCAGTCATGATGAGCATGCCGACCATGATGGAAGCGTGTTTGGAAACTGGTTGCTTAGCGGGAAAAGCACATGGCGGCATTTACGTGTACGAACAGAGGCGTTTGGCGGCAGCGACTGGTTCATCTGTAGGGAGGTAGTCATGTTCCTTGACAGTTGGCGGACATTGATGCAATTGGCTAGATTATATGACAAGACCATGAGTATATATGACTTCCTCACCGAGAAATAGCACCAACGTGTGCTGCTGCGGCCAATGTGAGCTGCTTCTGCAACGTGCGTTGCAACCCCAGCGGCATGACTTTGTACAAAAGTCGTGCTTAGGGACGTGGCAGGGACGTGGGAATGGAGCCCGTACGACGCCTCGGTGGTCGATTCGGACACGGCTTGTTGTCGCGAGCTGGATGACTCCGAGCTTTACTCGTAGTCAATCCCTCCGCGCCATGCACCGGACTAGGCATTTTCTGAGGCTAACGGCTGAGAGAGAGCCTTGTAAGTCCCAAAGAGGCAGGCCCAACTCAGCCAGCTGAATAGGCCACGATGAGTGAGCTATGAGTCAAGTCCGAACAAAGAGACGGTGCCTTTTCGTCCCTCGCCAGTATTTTACAGAGCCCGCGCCGAGTCTCTGCAGATTATCACGCCAACCTTCGACCAAACCCTGCTCACCATATTATTCTTGCCAGCCAGCAACAAGCGAAGCAAAGCCACGAGGCAGACATAGTAGCAGCAAAAGAAGAAGAAAAACCCAATGGCAGTCCAGGACAGGACACTCGTCTCGCCCAACCCCCCCGGCGGGGAGCCCGGCGCCGTGCTCGTGGAGACGGAGCGGCTGCTCATCCGCCGCTACGTGGCCGCCGACGCGCAGCTCCTCGCCGCGGCGGCCGACCACGCGTCCATCGGGGACGGCCTGCGCGACCGCTTCCCCTCGCCGTACACGCTCGCCGACGCGGAGGCGTTTCTGGCGCGGCACGGCGGCCCCGTGGAGAATCGGTATCCCGTACACGCGGCGATTTTTGTGAAGAAGCTGGGGGATGAGAAGGCGCGAGATGCTGCTGCTTCTACCGATGCAAGAGGCGACGACAACGAGCATACTAGCGGCAGCTTCAACAACAGCCAGCAGCTCCAATACATCGGCGCCCTGGGTGTCATGCCCGGCGACGACGTCGAGTACCGCACCTGGGAGCTCGGCTACTGGCTCACGCCCGCGGGCTGGGGCAGGGGGTACATGACGGAGGCGGTGCGCGGGTTCACGCGCTGGGCCTTTGCGACGTGGCCCGCCCTGCACCGCATCGAGGCGACGCCCTTTTCCAGCAACCCGCAGAGCTGCCGCCTGCTGGGCAAGTGCGGCTTCGTCGAGGAGGGCCGCCGGCGCGGCGCCGCGGAGAAGAAGGGCGCGGTGGTGGACATTGTCGTGTTTGGGCTGCTGCGGAGCGATGTCGTCGTCGTCGAGGCGGAGGAGGAGACAACGCGAGAGAGTGGGTGAGTAGCGTTGTTGAGGGGGGCAGAGGTCTACACTGCATGATTGGAATCGAGAGATGAATGTCAAGTATAAGAATCGTGTTGACGCTGGGATACTACTGTGTCCTGCTGGCCTGGACGACAATCTCGTCGAGCCGCGCCACGGCCTGCCTCACGACGTCCATCTCCGGCGCCGGGTCCTCGATGAACCTCGTCAGGTCGTACAGGTGCTCCTGTCCCGGCGCTACGAACAGCGACACTTTGTCCTCCCCGAGACAGTCCCTCATCTGCTCGCTCAGCGCGAGCGGCACCGCCACGTCGGCGTCGCCGTGGAAGATGACCGTCGGCGGCCACCGCGCGACCCTGGCCCTCCTCGCCTCGGCCGTGCCGCGCTCCTCCTCCTCCTTCTCCTCCTCCCTCGCCCACGCAAACCCGACGTCGACGTCGCCCACCATGCCGGGCCACGCGTTGCGGTGCGTGTAGTACTCGTACATGCCGCTGCGTGGGTTCCGCGGCGGCGGCGGCTGCTGCTCCTCCGCCTCATCGTAGGAGTAGTCCGGGTTGCGGGAGGCGTCGGCGCGCCGCAGCATGTCCATGCGAAAGACGTTGTCGGCGCCGGGCACGGACACGCCGACCGTCAGGGGCCCCGCGATGGCCTCGGCCATGTCCTCGTCACGGATCGGCTCGGGGCTGATGAGCGTGGAGGACGTGTAGTGCGGGTGGCGGAAGGTGTTGATGCCCTGGATGGAGAAGAGGGCGAGCGGCGGAGGCTCGCAGTTGTGGACGATCAGAGTCGCCGGGAAGACGCCTGTGGTTTGCCCTCACCCGTTAACACCGTTCTCAAAGGGGCATCACATCACCATGTATGTATGGAGGGGCCAGGCCCGAGCGATGCCTTACCTCCGCTGCCGCCTCCGACAATGACACGCCTGCTCTGCCCTTCGGGAGTCTGGTAACGTCGCGCAAAAGCGTGCGCGGCCTTGGCGTCCTCGAGGAGGCCCTTTGAAGTCGTCTGTGGGAAGAGGCGGTAGCTGAAGCTAATCAGGGGCCATTTCCTCTTGAAGCAGATCTATATATGACCCCGAGGCATCGTGATTAGCAAAGGAGGGACGATGTACCTTTGGGGGGAAACGACCATTCGCTCACTTGGACGAGCCACGGCGGCACGCAGTCGCGTCCCCAGTTCACGAGCCCTCCGGGGTGAAAGTACAGGAATATCGGGGCATCGCTGGGGGAGTCGTCGGCGGCGTAGATGTCGCACTCGAGCGGCATGCCGTGGTTGGCGTATTCTTGAGTCGTTTTTATAAGCATCGCTGCGTTGGTCGTTCTCGGCTGGTAAGGCTCAACGTATAGGGTGAGTTCAAAACTAGGATTACTAGACGTGGTTTGGGGGGAGGTATCTTGGTGGTTTATAATATACGGTGCTCCCTTCTATATGTTTTCGGCAAAAAGGCATCGAGGTTTACGATACGAGTCACGACAAGCCAGGGCCGGGGGGTAAGCATGGGTCAAGAGCAGGCTCTTCTTCGGAGCCGCGTGGATGTCACAGCAAATGTCAACAAGCTTCACCCCGCACGCAGGCAGCTAGGGCGTAGGATCGAAATGACGCGGCCATGGCAGTGCCGGTGGTTTTGAACCCTCGATTCGAGATTTCACTTTGCTTCACGGCATCATACTACAAAGTCATTCGCGACTGTGAGTGTCACGCGTGTCGACCCGTGCGTACTTGTTCATACCCCTCGTCGGTGAATAATGTAGATGAATTCACTTCCCATAACCCGACCCGTGTGCGATGGTACGGCACAATATTTGAATTGCCATACAACATACATAGAGCAGCCCTCTGCATAAACCACCAACACACCAAATTGATCATATCCAGTCGCCCGAGCACACTTTGACAGCGTCAACGCGGCACATTGCTAGGCTGCCTTGGGAGTTGTTGAAAAAGCTCCGCGCATGTGCCTTGTCCGGTTGTGCCAGCCGAGTGAACGTCCTGACCTAATTCACCTCTCAGGTCGCTTCGTATATCGAAGGATCTTTACAATGACCTTTGCCTTTGATGTGGACACCTGCCCTGACCAGCATGTCGACGGCCTCCGGCCAGTTTTCTTCGGCTGCCCGGAGGAGAAGCCTCTCACCCCATGTGTCCAAAAGAGTGGGCTCAGCCATTTCAATGAATAGGCTGAGAACCCTTTCATTATAGAAATCGACGATCCGGAGAAGAGCCGCAACGCCCTGCTCGTCTGTGGAGGTCCAATCCGCACCCGCCTCGACTAACACACGGACAACGGCCGGGATCCCTCCCGTTGCCGCGTCGCCCAACACTGTTCTCCCATCCAAACGCTTAGCTTCAAGTTCAGCTCCGCTTTTTATCAGGAGCCTGGTGACCTTGACATGGTCCCGGTCTGGTCTTCGCTTAAGGTCTACTACGTCGGCTTGGTTGCACGCCGCCCATGCCAGTGGTGTTCTTCCGAGGCGGCATCGCGTTTCTAGTTTCGCGTGATGCTGTAGGAGAAATTCAACAACGAGATAAAAGCCGTTCTTTGATGCCCTCGCTAGTGGTGTCAGACCTTCCGCACATGGTGTTTCGATGTTCACACCCATGGCGGCAAGTCTTTGGACAATCTCTGTGTTGCCGTGGGCAGCGGCCAGCATGAGTGGCGTGAAGCCGCCTGTGGCCCGGGACTCAGGCTCCGCACCTAGATCTATCAGAGCGTCGAAAATGTCTTCCGTATGATAGTTTCTGAGTACCGCGAAACGAAATATCTTGTGTATCCGTGGGTCCCCGGCCTGCATGGCTTTGATTTCTCGCCGGAGGAGTTTGTCCTGGAGCGACTGCACCGCAGCGTTCCAACGAGTCGTCCTCGAAACATGCTCTGACCAATACTTCTTAGCGTAGCCATAGAAGTGAAACGAATTCTCTGGGACAGATCTATCTTGGAGGCCATGCAGGACCTTGCCCAGATTGTAAGTCGACTGCGGTGAATCCTTGTTGGCGAGCAGCCGCAGGGCGAGCTTTCGAACGATGATGGCTGAATCTATGGAACGTATTATCTTTGATGGCATTGTTGCAGATTCCATATTTGGGGTCGAAGTCGTGGAAATTTGAGATTCGAAGACACTGTAGTTGAGGTAAGTGATGACAATGTCCGCCATAGTCGCCGCTGTTTCTCGCCGTAGCCAACAGTATCGCTCGTCATATTTAGCGAAGTTGCGGTCCAAAAACTGCCTGACGCTACCGTGTATCAGCTCCACTGTTGATGTCTCCTCGTCCACAGATGCAAGACTCCCGCAGCAAGCGAGGACCGAGTTCACATCGTTGATGATGCGGTCCGGGGCCCAAGTCGCGTCTCCTGGCTCGACACTCAAAGCTTCCCGAAGCTCATCAGTGTTCAGTGGGCGACAGGCTCCCAAGATGAGCTCAAAAATCAGTCTCTGGTACTCAGGGGAACTTGGTGCAGATTTCTTGAGGATTCGCAAATACATGTCGGGCAAGTCTCCCGGCAAATCGTCCAGTGCTTGGCGGATCGCTTCATCTGTCCTTGCGGCGCACAGAGAATCGATCTGAAGAGACACCCACAAAAACATCCCTTTTGCTCGAGTCAGTAGCTCGTGTCGTATCTCCAAGATCATCTCAGGCCTCCCGACCGCCAAGAGTCCACTCTGGAGGCGCCTTTCAAGTTCTGACTGGATGAAGGAGCCGATATCTGGGTTTTCTTCAGGGATCGTGAAAGAACTCGTGTTTGGGAAATATTCTGAGATTCTCCGTATGAAGGTTTCTGCTCCATATCTTGAGGAACAGCAGACGAGCAGCGTGAACTTGCTTTGGAGCTTATTCAATACAGTTAGTATGAAGTCCCTCTGAGCGTTGTTGCACTCGTCGAGACCACCCAAGACAAAGTAAGCCACATAATTGGGCGGCAAAATATTCACTAGCATTCTCAAAACATCGGACATTTCCAAAGTTGTCGTTGTTTCGTCCTTGCCGATAGTTGCCAAACAGTTGCTCAGGTCGGCGAACTCGCGCAACAACTGGCAACCCATCGAGGCAAGGACTGTATCCGCCTGCAAGCTCTCATGTATGTCATGACGACAGAAAAAAAAGGCCACGGGAATGCCTTTTGGCCGCTGAGCAAGGTTGAGATCATCCACCATGCTGGCGAGGCAGACGGATTTACCGGATCCAAGGCGTCCGATGCAAAGAAGCGTAGAAGGGCCTTTCTGTTGCACCCAATCAAGGTACGCGGGCATACCTTTGAACACAGTACTCGTCCCCTTTTTCCGCAGCTTCTTCCATGAGTCCTTATAATCATAGGTTGAGGCTAAAGTCAACACACGGAGGTTCGCCCTCAGTTTCCGGCGATGTGCCTCCGAGTCCGAAGACCTCATCAGCTGTCTCAGGTGAGATGTGTGCTCTTCAGTCTTCAGCGTCTCTATTTCTTCCTTTATAGAGGCGGCAGATGTTTCAAGCTTCGACTGAATGGTTTTGAGACAGAGATCGTCCATGAACGATACAAGCTGAAGGTATGCCGGTTTCTTTTGTATAGTCACCAACTGATGACAGAATCGAACTACAACAATGTAGTATTCAGACATGCAAGCTGCCAATCGTTTAGACTGTGGATAGAGCAAGGCCAGGCGGTCGTAGCGTGGAGCGGACAGGCCAACTTTCATAAAGAAGGTCGTCACTTCAGCAATCCGGGCCGACGTAGCAACAACTGACTAGAGAGCCGTTAGCATAATAAACACATATCTGGTAGGAAGGGAGCTCTACAAGAAGCGTCAACCGCACCAGGGAGTAGACACCGCACGCGATGATGTTCTGTGACCCTCCCACTATTATATCTCCAACTGCGGCATATTGCTGAACAGCTTCGAGAAAGTTCGTCAAGCGAGCACCCCAACCTCCGGAGCCGGGCTTCTTGGATGTCGATTTCTCATTGAACTCGGCCGTGATCTGCATGACATCTTGGACACTTGGGAGCGATTCGCAAGACTTGAATCGATGGTTACGGAACGCAACTTTCCGCTCAGGATCTAGGCTGGCCTCGAATTCCGAAATAGCAGCCGCCAGGCGGACCTCTGGCGTCACATTGTCAGTTCTCGCCAGGGAAAAACTCATGGCGAAGGCTGGGCTGGAGGATATAACCGTTCGAATATTGGAAGTCGAGGTGCCTAAGCACGAGCAAGAGGGGGTGGCAACAGTATATTTAACTGTTAGCCGCCGTGCCATGTTGGTTCCTGCAGCTTCTGCAGAGGCGCAGTACTACGCACTTCGTATGTTGCCCAAAGGAGCTGCAGGCAGCGGCCCCCAAGCCCCGCTAGGACAGGGATTCCTGCAAAGTTCACCGTGAGACGACAGGCGCATTGGTGGGGGCTCTTGCACACCGGCTCGGGATCCTAATCCTAGTGGCATTGGGCCTATAGCCGAAGGCCTGACCTTGTCGCCGCCGTTCTCCTGGAGTGGCCTTGGTCACTCGCGCGGGCTAGCACGTCGTACGGCATAGGCGCGCGCTTGCCTTACGTCTCAACAGGTCAAAGGTACATGAATACGAATAGGTGTCTACCGGATTGGCCATAGTCCAACCTATTATTTGGTCCTTTTTCCGCGGCTGAGAGGTACTGTTACCGCTACGTGGCGACATGAGCTCGCGCGACCCTCCGGTGGTAAACGGTAGAACGGCGGCCTCACCGTGCGTACAACTTCGTGAGCACCAATTGTTTGTTTGCAAATGAAGAACTCCCCAAGCGAGTCAGCTGTGCAAGAGATCTACGGTTTATATATGGAGAATTGCCCGTCGAAACCCTCCAACGCCGTTGCTAAGCCAGCACTCCTCGCCATCGACCAGTGACTGAAGCGGCACAGTCTGTTCCACAGCTATACCTCTGTGTCGAATCATTGTCAGTAAGTTGGCGACGATGAGATTGAAAAGGGCTCACCTTTCGAGAGCCCAACGCCTGGATGTTCCATCTTGGCCACCACTTCCGTCCTCCCAACTGAACTTGGCCGCCACGGGAGGCGTTACCCAGCGCCCGTCTCGCCAAAAGTAGGGTGTGGTAGTAGTGCCTTCCATGACAGACTGATCGTCCCGATTGATGACCAAGACCTCCTTCATCTCTCCTGGTCGGATGTTCGCCCGCTCACGAGCTGCATCGTACATGACGCGCCTCGTGGTCTTGAAATGCGTAAACTCTGATCTTGACAACAGACAGCCATCAACAACCAAAGTCAATCGGGGAGGGATCTTGGGGTCATTAGGCCCTGCGACTGATCCAGGAGCCGGAAGCCGCTCGGGGAACAGATTTTCCACGGAAATCGCGGGGGTCTCATATTTGGCAGCCTGAATTGTGCCGTCCTTGTCGACCACGATCTTCACTCTCAGGGGTCGCGTCTCTGCATCCCCAATGGCTTGCAAGGCGATATTTTCGAGTCGTGCCAGCCCTGCGTCGCCTGAGAGCATTTCTATGGCATCTTCCCACTGCCAATAGGTCGCGGCCCGTACGATACGGTCCCTGTGGTAATCGAGCATATACAACGGCGACTCGTGGCTGTTATTCCATCCGGCATAGGCCCAGCCCCTGGATGGAACCTGCCTCAGCTTGACATCATATCGCAGAGAGGTGAAGAGAGAGAAAACTTCGTCCGGCATGGCCGCAATCAGGCGTCGAGACTGTTTCTAAATATATGTATGAGTTTGCGGTGCGGGCACGGACGCATCAAAAATGCATCGAGTGGCTGTGAGGTTGGGCTGCGCCATGCACCTTTCGGAGGGGTCCCTCAGGAGCACAACCGGCGAGGTGAGTCGTTCAGTCCTTGCGGAACTTGCGGCAATAAACACGAACGGTTCGTTGCTCGAGTTGAGGTGCAAGGTTGGCAGACGAAAGACGTTGAGTGTGGATCATTGCCGGCGAATTGACTCTCACTGAGCTAAGGCCGAGCGAGAGCACAGGCTGCGGAAACAAATCACGAGTGGGGGGGGGGACAGAGGCATGCTCGGCTCGGCACGGATGCAAGTCCCCGTGCACATGGGGTCTGACTTCCGTGCGAGGGAACACTTCAAGGCACGACTATCGGTCTACTACTACGGGCAATTTGGTGGTGAGCGGATCCATAGGTAAGGTAGGTACTTAGGCAGGCACCTTGAAGTTGGGATGGGAGAGGCTGCCCTGTATCCTTTGCCAGGCGCCTGTACCTACCTAGGTAGCGTCGAGTGTGAGCGGCCGGCCCAGCCTGCCAATAACAGCTCTCGCAATGCCCTGTGCCTTGTGATGATTAATGGACTGCCTCAGGCATTCCAGCCCCGGGCGGCTGGGCTGGCTGGCTGGCTACAGCAGTCCCGCCCCGACACCGAAGGACCTGCAGCGGCGGAGGGCGTTACTAGACAGGTCGATGACTGAGCCGAGCTTTTTGCGGGTCCAACATCCGCTGGAAATTTCGGGAGCTCCAGTGCACGCTCGTGCTGTGCTACCCGGCTTGCCGGCACGCTGCGCTCGCAGCTTTTTTTGCGCCGACCTTGTGTTGCTTCATCATCACCACTTTTGCTCCCTCCCGCGACTCCAACGCCTTCCCTCTCGCCCCCGTCGCCGGCCCGCAATCCCTTTCGGCCGATCTCGTTCAATCACAGCCGCATATCCCACCCCGTTGCAGACCCCCCCAGCACCAATAATGTCGAATCCACTGCCGTCGATGCCTCCGGGTCGGCCAACGGCCATTCCTGTTGACGCCCCCTCATCCACATGGGATCGCATCACGTCCTGGGTCTCGGAGAACAAGGCAGTCGTGTATACCATCGCTGGTGTTGCCGTTGTCGTCACAGGCGCCGGTGTTGTCTACTACCTGAACTCCGACGCTGTAGGTGGCCTGCTCGATGCACAATACGCGCGCCCCATCCAGCCCCAAGCGCGGCTTCCAGGTCCCCGTCGCGTCCATGCCAATACTGACCGATTCTCCTTGCCGTACAGAATACCAAGGCCGATTCAGCTCCTAAACTGAGCAAAAAGGAAAGACGAAAGCGAAAAGAGGCCGAGCGCAAGGCCGCCGAGACTAAGGAAGCACCTACCACAACCGAGTCGAAAGCCGCCACGGTCCAGAGCGATTCCGAACTGCCCGACGTCGACGAGCAGTCAGTCTTGAGCCTGACCCAGGAGCAGCGCGAAGAGTATGCCGCGAAGCTGAAGCAGGCGGGCAACAAGGCCTATGGCGACAAGGCGTACAACAAGGCTATTGACTTGTACTCCAAGGCCATTCTCTGCAAGCCCGACCCCGTCTTCTACTCCAACAGAGCTGCATGCTACAGCGCCATGAGTGAATGGGACAAGGTCGTCGAAGACACCACCGCCGCCATAAACATGGACCCTGAATATGTAAAGGCCATCAATCGCCGAGCCACTGCCTACGAGCACCAAAAGATGTACTCCGAGGCTCTCTTGGACTTCACGGCCTCCTGCATCATCGACAACTTCAAGAGCGATTCCACGGCTCAGGCTGTTGAGAGACTGCTCAAGACGTTTGCCGAGCACAGGGCAAAGGAGATGATGGCTTCCAGGCCGCCCAAGCTGCCCAGTCCCATCTTTGTTGGCAACTACCTCCAGAGCTTCCGGCAAAAGCCCCGCCCCGCGGACCTCGACGACTCGATCGAACTCGATGTCGAGACAGGAATTGGTCAACTGCAACTCGGTCTCCAGGGCCTGGAGAAGAAGACGGCAGACGGATACGAGGAGGCGAGATTAGCATTTGAGAAGGCTCTGGAGCTCGGTGAGCTCGGTAACCACGAGCCCCTCGCCTACAACTTGCGCGGAACCATGCGAACTCTTCTAGGCAACCACGCCGAGGCAACCAAGGACTTTGACAAGAGCATCGAGCTTGACCCGACCATGGTTCAGAGTTACATCAAGCGCGCCAGCATCAGTCTGGAGCTCGGCGAGCCGGACAAGGCAGAGGCTGAATTCGCCAAGGCCCTGGACCAAAACAAGGACGATCCTGACGTTTACTATCACCGCGCCCAAGCCAACTTCATCAAGGGAGACCTGGCCGAGGCGCAAAAGGACTACCAGAAGTCGATTGACCTAGACAAGGACTTCATCTTCTCTCACATCCAGCTCGGCGTGACTCAGTACAAGATGGGCTCCATCGCGTCCTCCATGGCCACCTTTCGCCGGTGCATCAAGAACTTCCCCAAGGTCCCCGACGTTTACAACTACTACGGCGAGCTGCTTCTGGACCAGGGCAACTTTGCCGAGGCCGTTGAGAAGTTCGACACCGCCATGGAGATGGAGAAACAGTCCAAGCCCATGTCCATGAACGTTCTTCCCCTCATCAACAAGGCTCTCGCCCTCTTCCAATGGAAGCAGGACTTCAAGGAGGCCGAGAAGCTCTGCCAGAAGGCTCTGATTAGTGTGTAACCTCGATGACCACCTGGTGTAATCATTCGCTAACCTCGTACCTGCAGTTGATCCGGAGTGCGACATTGCCGTGGCCACCATGGCCCAGCTCCTGCTTCAGCAGAACAACGTGACCGAGGCGTTGAAGTACTTTGAGCGCGCAGCGGAGCTGGCCCGCACCGAGGGCGAAATTGTCAACGCCCTTTCCTACGCCGAGGCGACCAGGACGCAGGTCCAGGTAACGGAAAAGTACCCCAAGCTAGCGGCTAAGCTGGCTGGCGGCGGCGGCCCCCCTGGATTCCGAATGGGCGCCTAAGCGACCAACCCATTCTTTCACCTTGTACGACCAAAAAGGGGCGAACGGAACCGTGTGATGGCGGATCGCGGTGTGTACGTGTAGGGGGTTGAAGCCGTCGCCTAGTGAGTCGCCGCTGGTTGGGCTATTCGGCATATGTATGAGGCCACCATCTTTGTCTCGCTCTTGGGAACTGGGACGGAGCATCCCCGTCGGGTTTCTGGCGGTTGTCGGTGGGTGGGTGAGCTGTCCAAACTGTGTCATGCACAGGGTATTACACAACGAACGGAGTAAGCATTGTATATGTATTAGTTTAATGAAACCCTTCTCCCGTGGAGACCTCTGTATGATCACGACAACCCCTCGTTGCCCTGTTTTTACTCTTTTTTAATCCTTTTTTCGTCTTGAACGCTGCGCGGCAGTCTTGGCGACACACAGATGGCGCGGCTGATACGAAGCCAACTTTACTTATCCGCGTAAACCAGAAGCGGTCGCCTCGTCGGTCAATTTCCATCGTCACTCACCTTTCTACATACAAGAACTGAGTAATTAACATCCCCATCTCTCAACCCACGGTCACCCATCTCCACCAAGCTCTGGCCTGCCCGCATCGACCCGAAATGCGCCAAGATGGTCAGTCAATGCCTTCGCCCGCCGACAAAGAATACGGTGGTTCAAATATGCCGGCCCTCCCTCGTTCGATTCTCATCATAGCAAGAGCACATTACCATGTTCCCCAAGACTCTCAACAAACATTCAGTCCGGGAGCCCATTCGTGTGATGTGGCGATGGGGAAGCAACCACCACGCTCGGCGTTATTTGTACATGAGTTGCCGGCCAGGTAGGAGTCCCCGTAACGCATATCGTCAAACGTCGCAAACAGAGACAAAAAAAAGGTCATTCGTAACAAGGTCGATGGCAGGCCTCGGCCCCCTCGATGTAGAAAGTAGCAGTTTGGCGACGCTCGTGCGGCTGCAGTCGGGTTTTACTTGCCGCCCCCGCACTTGTTGCCCGTCAGGCAGATACCCAGGCCGACGCCGAGAGCAATGGCCAAAACGATGAGGCAGACGATGAAGAAGCACCACCACTTGAGCTTGCGAGCCCGCCGAGCGTGGTCGGTGGCCTTCTTGACCTCTACGTTGCCCTGCGCAAGGTTGTCGTTCGCCTTCTGGGCGCTGTTTTCGACATTCCCGATCTTGTTTCCTTGTACAACGACCTCCTCCTCGAGCCTGTCGAATAGTCCGATGAGCTGTGCAAGGGTGTTCTCGATCTGCCTAAGCTCATTGTGGCGGGCGCGCACGTTTCCGAGGAGGGAGCTCGCTTGCGTGGTGCGGTTCGTGCGGAGCTACTCATTCTGTCAGCGTCTGGAAGGGGAGTGTGACAACAAAATGTTTTGAAAAGAGAGGCGCAAGCGACAAATGTGTCCAAGACGGGGTGAAACTTGGGAGGCGGCGGCTAGTTGGATTGAAGCACGTACCGCCGTCTGGAAAACACCCTCGTTACCCCAGTCCGCCTGGGCCGCCTCTTGTACTTCGTCCTCCGTGGCCTCCGGATTTACGATGCGGTACTGCCGTGCGATTTGCTCGCGGTACTTGTGCTGGAAGTCCCGCTCGACGCTGCGGTACTTGTTCAGCTCGGATTTGAAGTAGGTTCGCAAAGAGTCGAACTGGGGCATCTTGGTGTTGTCTGAGCCTGTCATCTCGACATCCAGTTTAAGCGCCTCGATCTCTTTCGAGATGGTTTCGTTCCGGCTCTGAGTCTGCTCGACAAAATTGTTGAGCTGCTGCCGGGCATTGCCATCGGTACTGCTCAGAGTGCGCTGATGGAGCTGGCTAATGGTGTCGATGTCGGCGGTGAAGACCTTGATGTGTTCGCGCAGCTCCGTGACTTGCTTCAGGAATTCTGCTTGGGAGAGGACCGCGCCCTGCTGGGGAGGCTGAATCGACGAGTTGCCGCCATACTGGTTGCCGTATTGACTTTGGTTGCCGTAGTCTTGCATCTCATATTGGTCCTGCGCGTACGGATTGGCCTAAAAACGGCGGGAAAAGCCTCCTTGTTAGATCATGGCAGGGACTTCCGCCGGGCGGGGGCGGCAAATGCCATTGCGCGCGCGCGCAGAATCAGATTCTGGCGCAATCGCTCGCGGCGGCGGCAGAGGGCGTGGCTAACCTGGCCATAACCGTGGTCTTGCCCGTACCCCGACTCCTGCGCGGGGGCCTGGTAATACGGGTTCTGGCTCTGTTGGCCGTACGACATGGTGGGCGGGCGTGCGGATGCTTCGGTCTCGACGGCGGGCCGGGGAGGGACGAGACAGAAGGACGGAGGACGGGACGAGGGGTCGAGGGGGTGAGATGAATGGCGAGAGCTGCCGTGAATCCGTCGAGGAAATCCAGCCGGGGCAAAAGTCGTGCGAGGAAGGTAGTGGCTGGTGTTGGTGCGATGCGACGTTATGGCGAAAGATGGGGATCGCGGGAACAGGCTGGTGATGAAAAGCTTGGCCCTTGGCCAGATTCGGGGACGGCGGCGCTAATGCGGAAAGGCTGGGTCGGCGTCGTCTGGACGGTCGGGTTGCACGCATTCGGGGGAGCCACCGGCCGTGATGGCGGCTCCAGTTCGGTCTACGCTGACGACAGGCAGGCAGACAGACAGTACGCATGCCCTGTCCGGCGGCCTGCGCGAAAACGTAGAGCGCGGGCGGTGGTGGTGGTAGTTAGTGGTGGTGCTCCGAGAGTTCGCGCCGCAGGGGGGTGGGGGGGGACGACAGGGAAAGCCCCTCCCCGTCCCGCTATTCAGCATGGGTGTTGTCTGCAGCGCTCTCTCACTAAACCCCACCCGCAATCAGGCCCGGTTTCCATGATGCTTGATGGCTTGGGGATGGGGACGGAGGTGTACGGCGCTGCTGCTGGTGGAGGAAGGCACCCAGTGGCGGCGGGTCCACCGGAGGCTCGCAATTTACGTCACCCGTCTGGGCGCAGCGGCTTCTGTGAATCCACAGCGAGCAGCTCCAGCAGCTGGACAGGATGATGGACATTCCAGATAGATTCCAACGTGCGAAGTACATGCACACCTGCATCTCGTCGGCGTGTTTCTCATTCTCTGCCCCTCGGCCGGCCTCTACCGACAGGGTGAAGGAAACGGCCCGTGGTGGAACTGATAGACGTCTGTTCGCGGGCCGCCATGGGCCGTCTACTTCATCCGACCATTGATGAGCAAAGCCGCTGCAGGACTAGGAATGAGGCCCACGTCCAATGTTGTCGTCATGCAAAAGCTCACCAGCGGCTGCGAGCGGGAACCTCCAGCGAGCAAGTGCTCGACCCAAAAAGTCTGTGCTCTGCTGCCCCAGCCAGAGCCAGCCAGCCAGCAGGCAAGGCAGGGTCCCAGAGCTTCCAGGCTGGCTTCCACAAGTCCCATGTCAGGCCTCTCTGCGCGCCAATAGCGACCCGACGCCGACGCCCCCACCAACGCCCCCGTGAGACCCGCTGCGTGCGTGGCGCTGCTGCTGCCGCCGCCCGCGCTGCCTGTGATGTGCGCTGTGCTGCCAAGGCCCGGATTCTCACTGCACCCACCCGAGATGCGAGATTCCCGGACGCACGGGGATGCGGCCGTGTTTCGTTTCGACACCGCACCGCCGTTTGTGCAACGGTCGCATGCGTTTCCCGGTCCCAAAATAGATGTTCGTGGGATGCGCAGCCTCAAAATGCCCATTGCTGCTTCAATCGTTCAAGCTTGTGCCACGACGGCACAGTCAGCATCGCGCATTCGTCATACCGTGTCCAGCCCCATTTTGCCTCATCGCCCGTCGTCAGCAGCTGGGGCTGAGACGTGTTGGTGACCTGCCATCGGAGCTTCTCTCAGGTGGCTTTGCTCCGAGGCGTCCCCATTGCGATGCGCCATGCAGCTGTGGCCGCGATGTAATGCTCCGTGGCCGCACGGTCTCATTCAGTCTTGACGTCGTCATCATTGTGCCAACTTGCCACGCGGTGCACGTGTCACATTCATACTTTTCAACAACGTCTTTGCCGCAACCCACTTCGTCGGGCTCTGTTCAATGTTGCTGCCTGCAATTCCGTGCCTGGTGGTCCCAAACGCCCCCCTCTAGTGCAATACAAAAGATCGCTCGAAATCAGCATGCAATGTCCACCATGTAATGTCGGCTATCCTCAGCCAATGGCCGCAATTCCCACCCTATCGTTCGTGCCGGTTAACGTTACCAAGACTTTGCCGTGAGACGGTGGTTCCCTTTGCGCGACAATCACTCAGAGCGTAAATCGTCATGCGCGGACCGCCACCATCAACGATAACCTGTTCCTCGCTACTCCTAACAGGCAAGAGTCCAGTTCGACTCCGGTCATGTAGCATACTACCATCGCGCCGCCCTCACAAATAGCTCTTCTTCTTGGCCGTCCGGGTATACTGTGTCAGATGCCACTCCACGTCGCCCTCCTTGTTTTCGAGCGTACCCCCGCGGATCTCAAACGGTCGCATCGTCATGCGTGGGCCGACTTCGGCGAGCTCGACGCTGTCATAACCCGTTCGCACGAAGACATGATGCCGTACTTCGATGCTGTCCTCGAAATTCTTGAATGTAACGACTCGATTTCCGACCTTGTTCTTGCTCGTAATCGCCTCTCTCGGCGGGAAGATGTGCTTCAATATCTTGACGATCCGGTTGCCAAGCGGGGTCGTAAATCCGTCGAAGATGAGGTGCGGATACGACTCGCTCACTGTCCCACGAACGCTTCCCGGAATGTCATGCCGTAGCACCACGTTGTGTAGAGAAAAGGACACCGTAGGGCCGTGTGGGAAATGAGTAAGAGTCAGCGCCGTGGGCGTACCACGATGCTCGTGCAGCAGAACAATGTCCGACAGCCCTGCCGACGACGCAGACCGAACCAGGTCTGGCAGAATCAAGTTGCCACGGTTCAATCGTATTGAGGTGGGAAGTAACAGCCTAATTTCCTTGGCAAAGGCCGACAGCCTCGCAGAGGGGTCGCGTGATGTCGTAACGAGGACTCGGGGGTCGACAATGCCTGACAGCTGGGCGTATTCGTCGTCAAGGTCGAGGGCTTCGTTGGCGTTCAGATCCGCCGCAGACTCGTCATACTGATAGTCTTTCCTCAAAGTCTTGTCGTTCGCAATTGTCGGGTCAAGGCTTCTCCCCGATGCGAGCGACTCGCGCAACTTGGCCCTCTTTTGGCTGATCTCGGCATCTCGGAGGAGCAGCGCTCTGCGGTAGAGGTAGTCGCGCCTTTGGCGTGCTTGTTTACGCTGAAGGTTCTCACAATCAGCGTTTATGTCCGATTCGTGGAAGACGGCAAGTTACTCACAATCATCTTGCCTGCTGGGCGTTGTCGCAAAAACGTCTTGCTCAGGCAAAAGGCAGCTGTCGTCCTTTTTCTTTGGGACAGCCCACCAAGAAAAAGTTCCTTATCGGCGAGCACCGCTCTTTTGCCGCTATCGATAAGCGGTTCGCGCGCTTATCACGTGGGCGCAAAATGTCCCACCACCAACTCCGCCGCCAGAGGGTCTGGCCGTTCACCTTTGCAGATAACCCCCAATTTCGCCGCGCAGACAATTTCTCACGCCAGACCAGCTGCCAGAGACCTTTTCCTTTCGTTTGTTCTCGAAGACTACCGGCCGAACAGCTCTCGCGCGGCCCGTCAACTGCTGTTTACCGGCACATTCCTTTGTCGCGATGATGTGAGGAACGCCGCGATCTGCTACCCAAATCTCTCTCTCGATCCCGCCCGAGCCGCTTCCTGCCGACACGCCGGACACTCTTCACATTCTCTTAGGCAGAGATAGGTTCGCACACCCGCTCATTTCCTCGCGCGGTCGCCTCCCAGGCATTTGCCGTCGTTGGTTTCCGCGTTTAGCCCGCCTCGTTTCGCCACCGCTTCGCTCGACCTTCCTGACATGACGCTGACATTGTGCAGACAAAGAAAACATCGCTAGCGCACATCGACGCGCAGACGCAAAACATGGAGGGCGCCTTCACACACGTGGGCAACCACCTCATTTCCGACTCAGCTGCTGCCATCAACGCCGGGGCCGACGATCTTTCTGCGCTCGACCCCGACGAGAGCCTGCTCTACGGCCAGTATGGAGCTGGCCCCAGCAGCCGACGACGAGCCGACGACGACGACAACCAAACCGAAGCATTCGAGGACGATGACAATGATAGTCTCAACAGCGTCCCCGTGGATGGCATGATGGGTCTGAAACTGAAGAATGCCGAAGAGGAGAAGCAGCTCCCCCCGCACGCGTGCGCGTAAGTGACACTTTCGGCGCTGCCCTTTCGTCCGCCTTTCTAACATGCCGCTACAGGTACTGCGGTATTCACTCTCCAGCCTGCGTCGTCAAGTGTTTGACTTGCAACAAGTGGTTCTGCAGCGCTCGGGGCAACGGCACTTCCACCCATATCGTCAACCACCTCGTGCGAGCGAGACACAAGGAAGTGCAGCTACATCCCGAGTCGGCTCTTGGGGACACGGTTCTGGAATGCTACAACTGCGGAACCAAGAATGCCTTCTTGCTTGGCTTCATCCCGGCCAAGTCTGATACCGTCGTCGTTCTGTTGTGCCGCCAACCTTGCGCCGCAAACTCCTCGAACAAGGATATGAACTGGGACGTGTCGCGCTGGGAACCCCTGATTGAGGAACGAGCGTTTCTGCCCTGGCTCGTCGCGGCCCCCTCCGACGCGGAGCAGCTTCGGGCTCGTCACCTGTCGCCAAACACGATCGCCAAGATGGAGGAGATGTGGAAGATCAACGCGAACGCGACCCTGATGGACCTTGAGAAGGCGTCCAACATGGACGAAGACCCCGATCCCGTGCTTCTTCGCTACGAAGATCCGTACCATTATCAAAACGTCTTTGGGCCTCTCGTTAAAATGGAGTCTGACTACGACAAGAAGCTCAAGGAGGCGCAGTCAGAGGACGGTCTCATTGTACGCTGGGACTATGGTCTCAACAACAAGCATCTCGTCAGCTTCAACTTGCAGAAGATTGAGTCGGGCGACGTCAAGCTTGCTGTTGGCGACGAAATGAGGCTTCGATACAACGGCGAGCTGCGCGATCCTTGGGAGGGTGTCGGCTATGTCATCAAGATCCCCAACAGCCAGTCCGATGAGGTCTGCCTGGAGCTGCGCAAGGCCGGAAATGACAAGCTGGTCCCGACCGATCTCTCGCACAACTTCTCGGCCGACTATGTTTGGAAGGCGACTTCTTACGACCGGATGCAGCTTGCAATGAAGAATTTCGCCATTGACGACATGACCGTGTCGGGCTACCTCTTCCATGTTCTGCTCGGCCGCGACGTTCAGCTGCAGCCGATGAAAGCGACCCAACCTAAGAAGTGGTCTGCTCCTGGGCTTCCTGATCTCAACCAGAGCCAGGTGGATGCCATCAAGTCGGTGTTGCAGAAGCCCATCAGCCTCATCCAAGGTCCTCCAGGCACGGGCAAGACGGTTACGTCAGCAACCATCATCTATCACCTGGCCATGACGACAAAGAACCAAGTACTCGTCTGCGCCCCGTCCAACGTCGCTGTCGATCAGCTTTGTGAGCGCATTCACCGCACCGGTCTGAAGGTAGTCCGCTTGACGGCGAAGTCTCGCGAGGACGTCGAGTCGTCCGTCAGCTTCCTGGCGTTGCACGAGCAAGTTCGCATGGCGGAGCACAACACGGAACTCGTTAAGCTGTCGCAGCTCAAGAACGACGTCGGCGAGCTGTCCAGCCAGGACGAGAAAAAGTTCAAGCAACTGACGAAGCTTGCGGAGCGCGAAATTCTCCAAAACGCCGACGTTGTGTGTTGCACGTGTGTCGGCGCGGGTGACCCTCGTCTCTCCAAGATGAAGTTCCGCAACGTTCTCATCGACGAGTCCACGCAATCTGCCGAGCCAGAATGCCTGATCCCACTCGTTCTAGGCTGCAAGCAAGTCGTTCTCGTTGGCGACCACAAGCAGCTAGGCCCCGTCATCATGAACAAGAAGGCCGCCAAGGCGGGCCTGAACCAGTCCCTGTTTGAGCGCCTCATTAACCTCCAGCTTTCGCCAATCCGACTCACGACGCAATACCGAATGCATCCTTGCCTCTCCGAGTTCCCATCCAACATGTTCTACGACGGAGCCCTGCAGAACGGCGTTACGCACGAGCAACGTATCCGAAAAGATGTGGACTTCCCCTGGCCCGTGGCAGAGATGCCCATGATGTTCTGGTCCAACCTGGGACATGAGGAAATCTCGACATCGGGGACCTCGTATCTTAATCGCACGGAAGCTTCCAACGTGGAGAAGACCGTTACCCGATTCTTTAAAGCGGGTGTCAAGCCTAGCGAGATTGGTGTCATCACGCCGTACGAGGGTCAACGGAGTTACGTTGTGACAACCATGCAGAATTCTGGGCAGTACAAGAAGGAGCTTTACAAGGAGGTCGAAGTCGCCTCCGTCGATGCCTTCCAGGGGCGAGAGAAGGATTTCATTGTTTTGTCTTGTGTCCGATCGAACGAGAACCAGGGCATTGGCTTCTTGTCCGATCCTCGTCGCCTCAACGTGGCTTTGACCCGTGCCAAGTACGGTCTGGTCATCTTGGGAAACCCCAAGGTTTTGTCCAAGCATGAACTTTGGCACAACCTGCTGGTCCACTTCAAAGATCGCAAGTGCTTTGTCGAAGGCCCATTGACCAACCTGCAGGCCTGCTTGCTGCAATTCAGCCGACCCAAGGTCAGCTATCGGCAAAAGAACAACTACCAGTCCCAATTCGGGGCCGGAGGCTATGCCAACGGACGACACAACGGCGCGCCACCAGGCCGCGACTTCAATGATGCCGGCTCCATGATGTCCTATATCCCCGACGACGTGTCGTCGATCCAGGGCTCCGCGTTCGGCGGCGCCAACTTGAACTCGGCATTCCCGCCCATGTTTTCCAGCTTCACGCCGGAACACTGGCCGGGGCTTCCTGGGGTGCCCGCTCCAGGTCGGGGCGGCAAGAGCCGCGGCCGGGCGACGGAGAGCATTGCCGGGGAGAGTGTTGCAAACTCGGAGCTGACGGATGCGACATCGAGCATCTTGGGCGGCAAGGGTGTTGGACAGGGCGGCGTTAGCCTCGGCGCCGGGCTCCACGATGCCGTGACAGGAATGCGGCCGGTGTCATACACGCAGAGCGACCGCTTGAAGCAGTACGTCGAAAGCAATGGGCGCATGGCACCCGGAAGCGGGTACGGACGCCGATACGACGACGATGAAAAGAGCGTCAGCACAGCGTTTCACAGCCAGATTGGCGGCGGCTACGACTGAGGGACCCGACGACAAGGCGACGAACGAGAATGTGATCGAATAACTTTGCTACGTGACGAGCTCAGCTGGAGCATCGCCCGTGGGTGGATGCTGAAGCAGCTGCCGCCGCGGCCATGGGCCTAGGTGGCACGCATAGGCAGGGACAGCCTCACGACGAGACCTGGCCTCGCGGCTTGTCGCCATCTGGCGGTCGGTTTCGTACAGAATGGTTCCAGACGGTGGACTGCTCTGCCCGAGTCCAAAGTCCAACGTCTCGTCAATGCCGCGACGCCAGCCGACAGACGAATAGAGTTGGCAGGGGATGCTTCCCGTCAGAGACAAGCTGCCTCACTCCCCACTTGGTGATTGAGATTTTGGAAGTCGCTGAAGGAGCTGGCACGGACTCGCCGCGCAGGACTCGAGACGGCTGGGTTAGATGAGCGGCACTGCTGGCAAGCACTCTAGCAAGCACACGTCGGCCCTGCATATCAGCAGGACGGCTCGAGGCCGAGGGAGGAGAGCCTGATGGCATCAAAATGGTGGGTGGTTGGGTGGGTGGTTGGATGGATGGCAAGACACAGTCGGCGGTGACGCCGCCTTGATCGCTATCGCCTCCACCATCTGCTTGCAAGCTGAACCGCCTTTGAAAAGTTGATTTACGCCTGACCCCAATACACTCATTTACAGTAGATAGATGCGAATTGACCAAAGTCGCTCCTTGCTGGACACGAAGCGTTTCACGGTGGTGACTGCATTTGGCTTGGTTTGCATGTATGGGGGGCCTCACATGGATGTGCGACAGCGGCTGTCGAGACGACATCGTCTTACCTACTAACGTTACCTGATGGGTGGGCGGGTCGCGCGAGATGTCCGGGTGGATGGGTCATGCATACCCGAGCCGAGAGATGCACCGCCTTGCTACCTAGTAGTACTAGAGTATTAATGCCCCTGAGCCTTGTGGGCGGCACGGGAGGAGAGACGGACGGTACCAGCACGGAGGTAAGGTCCATACAGGTGTCCACCAGAGACAGTGCGTAACCCGGGAGGCTTTGCAGAGCCGCCGTCTCAAATGAAACGCGCGCGCGTACGATAATAGAATGTCTCATTGCTTGCTGGCTCAATGATGCTACGTACGTACTTGGTGGTAAAGGTACTAATTAAGGTACTGCCGCGTAGCGGTGTCTTGTCTTGGGAAGTCCGGAGAGGGGAACGGTTTTGGAGACGCCGATCCCCCGTCAGGGTCGCGCACCAAGGTAGCAAGCATGTAGTTAGGCACTACGTAAGTTTACTCCAAGCCATGTGACAGTGTGCGTATGTGTGCGCGAGGCAGCGTCGTATCGTCATCGCTGGGACGCCAGAAGGTTCTGAGTAGCACAGGGGGTTCGTGGCACGTCCCATAAACTAGCATCGGCAGTGAGAACATCCTAACCGGCGGCGGCGGAGGCGGCGGCTCTTATATTAGGTGGCACATTGCGCTGGGGACTTCCGAGGACAGCTGAGCAGGGCTCAGCTGGGTCGGAAGCCCCAACGAGCTTCAACGCTTCAAGTACCCGCCCTGTAACTGAGGCACGCCTGTCCATTAGTACATACGAGGTGCAGCCACTGAACGATGGACGCAAAGATGGACGGCCCGGGGGAGCAGATGGCAGCTTATTAGGGGCGAGCAGCCGCCGGCCCCAGCGGGATTGCGCCAACTTCCTGGCAAGGTACAGGTACTGAGGTGTGCGTTGGACGGCCAAGGATAAGGAAGGTACTATTCTGCGCGGTGCCCCTGCTGCGCCGCTGTGCCCGCCCCTCCCGGGCCCATGAATGGATTTGCCTGACCTTGGGCTTGTCTCGTCCCACCCGCCCACCCGCCCGCCCGTCGCGCGCTGCCCGTCGCGCGCTGCCCTGCCTGCCCCACTGGTGTCGAAATCTAGGCCCTGCTGGCCCGGAAGAGGCATCCCAGCAGTCCGGGGAAGCCAGCCAAGCCGGGCAGGCAGGCCAAAAGCCCTTTCTTCCTCTGCCAAACCATTTTAGACTTTCAGGACGTTCGCATTGATTGTTGGTTCTGTCCGCCTGCTTTCAGCCTCTCTGATCCCGTTCGTCCGTTCTTCTCCCCATCCTCCCCCCTTTACTCTTCTTTTGCTCTCTTTCTTGCTCGCTACTGCTGCTACTTCGCAACAACTTCCTCTCCCGCCCCCCCTCGGTCGTCGATCCAACCAACACATCTCGTCACCGATCGCTCCGCCAGTCGCCGCCGGTCTCGTCAGACCTCGCCAAGACCAAAGCGAACCTCATCCTACTTCTTCTACTACTACTACTACTACTCCTCCCCCGCCTCCGCCTCCCGCTGCGAGCAGCCCCATCAGCACCCCGGTCATGTGCGCCCGTCCGTCCTCGCCATGTTGAACAACCAGCTACAGGGACGCCTCGGGCGCCGCTACATTGCTCTCATCGTCTTCGCCGTCCTCGCGCTCCTGCTGTGGCGGAGCTTCGGCGGCGGCGGCTTCGGTTCCCGGACGACGGGCTCCAGGACCGTGGGCAGCGTGCGCCTCGTGCCCAGCAGCTACGACTGGAGCAAGGCCCAACAGTTCCACCCCGCCGCCGACATCAAGCCCCTGCCCGCCGGGTCGACCTCACGGCTACCCAAGGTGCAGGCCCGGCCTTCGGCGGAGCGCCAAAATGACATCGCCAAGTCTAGGAAGGACGCGGTCCGCAGGGCCTTCGTCAAGAGCTGGGAGGCGTACAAGACGCATGCCTGGACAAAGGACGAGCTGATGCCCCTGTCGGGCAAGGGCAAGCAGACCTTCTCCGGCTGGTCGGCCCAACTCGTCGACGCCCTCGACTCGCTCTGGATCATGGGCCTCAAGGACGACTTCGCCCTCGCCGTCAAGGAGGTCGCCGTTATCGATTGGGCAAAGGTCAATGATGGCAGGACGATCAATTTATTCGAAGTCACCATCCGCTACCTCGGCGGGCTGCTCGCCGCCTACGACCTCTCGCGCGAGCCCGTCCTGCTCGCCAAGGCCGTCGAGCTCGGCGACGCCCTGTACGCTGGCTTCGATACCCCCAACCGGCTCCCCTCACACTGGCTCGACTACAACAAGGCAAAGGCAGGGGAGCAGACGGCCGACCTGAGCATGTCGGGTGCCGCAGGCGGCTCCTTGTCCCTCGAATTTACCCGCTTGAGCCAGATCACGGGCGACGCCAAGTACTACGACGCCACGGAGCGCATCAAGCATTTCTTCTACCGCTTCCAGAACGCGACCAAGATCCCGGGTCTGTGGCCCATGATGCTCAACTACCGCGACGAGACCATGGACGGCGAGATCTTCACCCTCGGTGCCGGCGCCGACTCGCTTTACGAGTACCTGCCAAAGATGCACGCCCTGCTCGGCGGTCGCGATCCCGAGTATGAGCAGATGACGGCCAAGGCCCTCGACGCCGCGCGGGACACGCTCCTCTTCAGGCCCATGACGCCCAAGGACGACAACATTCTCATGGCGGGCAACGTGGACTGGGACGACGGCAACAAGACGCTCACGCCCGAGATGCAGCACCTAACGTGCTTCGTCGGCGGCACCTACGGGCTGGCGGGCCAGCTCTTGGGCCGCAAGGAGTACGTGGACCTGGCGTCACGCCTCGCGGCCGGCTGCGTTTGGGCGTACGACTCGTTCGCGACCAACATCATGCCCGAGATTAGCGAGCTCGTCGCGTGCCCGTCACTCGACGGGCCGTGCCCGTACTCGGAGGCGGCGTTCCCCACGACGATGCGTGGGCGGCCCAGCGGCGTCGATCTGCCGGCCGGGTTCACGCGCGTGCGCGACCCGCGCTACCTGCTACGGCCCGAGGCCATCGAGAGCGTCTTCTACATGTGGCGCATCACGGGCGACCAGGTATGGCGCGATGCGGCGTGGAGGATGTGGCAGGGCATTGTACGGGAGACGGAGACGGAGCTGGCCTTTGCGTCGATTGAGGACGTCAAGGTGCACTCGAGCGAGAAGTCTGATTCCATGGAGGTGGGTGCATTCGTCCTTGTCTGGTGGAAATGCCGGCAGACGGGTTTATACTGAGCAATCTTGCTAACAGAGTCAAACAGACGTTCTGGCTCTCCGAGACGACAAAGTATTTCTACCTCATCTTCGACGACGAGGCCACCATCAACCTAGACGAATGGGTTCTCAACACGGAGGCGCATCCGTTGCGTAGACCAGCGCAGAAATAGACTGCGTCAATTGGCATTAGGAAAAGGCTGGGGGGCATATAGGGGGTGAAAGCTTGTACATGGATGGCAGTGGGCTGCACAATCCCACACATGCGCACACAAATCGCATATTTGACAAGTCATCGTCGCGGTAGCCTGCATGGCTGTATAGAGGCGGGAGCATTGGATACTGGAAGGTTCAGGGTGTATAGTGCATTCAGTCATGATTACTTTAGCACAAATGGAAGAACATATACCTTCGGGTAATGACTGTTTATTTGGTGAGCGGGAGATACACGATTCGGGAATCAGTCGCCTGCTTTGAGAAAGAGTAATCCTGCTTCAAGCACCTTGTCACTAATGAGATGCATCGTGCAAAGTCGAGACTAACTAAGTAGCTAGAGAGCGTACCTAATGATCAATGTTCCGTCAACAAAGCATAAGGCGAGTGAGTGCCCTGGCAGGCTGGCACCCTTGCTAGGCCCACAGCACGCGCCGAAGCATTGGAACCTCTCTCGGCTCCGGCAGGCAGTCTCCGAAAGGCCCGTTTCAAAACTCAATTACATCACCACCACCACTACCTCACCTCACCAGCAACCGACATCCCGACCTCTCCCTCCCCCCCCCCCCCCCCCCCCCCCCCCCCCCCCCCCCCCCCCCCCCCCCACCACGACCATAACACGCATAGCCCGGCACACCCCAACCCTCACCGCGCGAATTGACCGACCCCTTTCCCTCCTCGTCTTCCTCTCTCTCTCTCCCCTCCTCCCCCCGTTCGAACCTCGACCTCAGCGACCAAATCCCCGCCTGGGGGGGAGCAAAAGCACACCGCTTCCCCCACTCCGTGATGCCGCATCACCACCACGAGGCATGCCGCCCCATCACCACCTTCACCGCCGCCCGCCGCTCCTCCTCCTCCGCTCCCTCGCCGCCGACTGCTTCGCGCCTCTGCGACCGCCGCCGCCGCCCCCGCCCGTCTCGATAGCGGCGCGCGCGCTGCACGCCTCGCGTCCCCGACGCAGCGACGCCGTCGCGGCCAAGAACCACTACGAGAGGCTCAACGTGAGGCACGATGCCTCCCCCGGCGAGATAAAGAAGTAAGACGGCGCCCGCCCGTTCTCTTCAATCCTCGCCAAGAAGCCATCACCACCACCACCACCACCACCACCACCATGAACCGTCCCCTCAAGACTGACACGCGGCCGCCGCTGCCACCCCACAGGTCCTTCTACGCCCTCTCCAAGGCTCACCACCCCGACGCCAACCCCACCGACCCCTCCGCCGCGAACACCTTCTCCCTGCTCTCCGAGTCGTACACCCTCCTCTCCGACCCTTCCCGCCGCGCCGCCTACGATCGCGACGTCCTTCGCCTTCACCACCCGCACCATCGCGCCGACCACCACCGTCCCGGCGCCTCCTACTCGAGCACCAGCGCCGCCGGCGGGCGCGCCCCCTCGGGCCTCAGCCGTCGTAGGGGCACCTTTCGCGGCCCCCCGCCCAGCTTCTACCGCAGCGGCGGCTGGGGCACCCAGGCCGACAAGCGCCGCCGCGCGCACGAGGAGTCGACGGGCGGCGCCGAGGAGCGCCAGCAACAACAGTCTTCGGGGCCGTCGTCTTCGTCCTCGACGGCGAATCCCTGGGCGCATGCGCACCACCACCACCACCACCACCACCACCACCATCAGCAGCAGCAACACGCCGGCATGGGCCCCGGCTCCTCGCCCTTTCACGACGCCCACGCCTCGCCGCACTTTGATCGCGAGGGCCACACCCGGACGCACCAGCGAGAGGACCGCCGCCGCTGGCAGCGTGCCCGCCGCGCCGTCGGCGACGACGGCGTCGAATTCGAGCCCCAGACGAGCCTCGCCGGCCACTTCCTCATCGTCGCGGGCATCCTCGGCGCGACCTTCCTCGCCCCCTTCATATACCTGCAGTTCATGCGCTTGGGAAGGCGCAAGAAGGAACGAGAGTCTTGACGCACTGGCGGCATAAGATTCATACTCGAATAAAGGCGCAATTTGGGGGCTTCATGTCACATTAGCATATTTGATTGATAGAGATTCGGTGCCCATTTTCACGGGCGCCACAAGACAATATACAAGAATGCCTCAAGGCATTTTCAGTATGACCATTGCCCTCGCACATCACATAGGCGCACAGGCTTCGCATCCACCGGAACTGGGCATTTGGTATTGACTTCTCACATAATCTTCATACATCTACATACGGAGTGAGCCACCCGAATGCAAAAGCTCTAGTACGATACAGAGTTGCGCGTGAGAGCAACCGTTTTGGGGGATGGGGTCCTAGCAGGGCAAGAAAGGAGTTGCTAGATTTGCAATGAAGCTGCTTAACCCTCGAAGGTGAAGCTAGCACCGAGCTGTACATTTCAGTCAGCGAGACCGCACCACAACAAAAGAGTGATTCGGAGGACGCACCTTGTGGGTAGCCTGGTCGAGCTTCTGGGTATCGAAGGAGCCGCCGAGGCCCAGGGTCACACCCTCGCGGAGGAGGACGTTGTAGGCGAGGGCAGCAATGCCGCGGTCGTTGATCTTGACCTGTAGAGACTTCACATTAGCATTGTCGCCGCTCGGCGCTCCGAGGAGCATACATACCTTGGCGAAGGAGACAGGGTCGATGCGGTACTTGCTGGCGACCTCGAGGCCGACAGTGTTGCCGGTCTTAGAGTTCCAGGTGGCCTTGGCACCGGCCTCAACCTGGCTGTTGACCTTGTGGTAGTACGACGCAGCGAAGACGCTCAGGTTGTCGGTAGCGGTGATGGCAGCGCTGTACTGAGGAGCAGCGTAGCCGACGGCGGCGCTGTAGGCAGTGACGGCAGCCTTGTTGACATCGTAGCCGGCGCTGGCACCGGCGAGGAAACCCTCGTGGCCGACGACGGCGTCGACGTTGGCGGTGGGGCCCTTGAGCAGGTCAAAGAAGGCGCGGCCGTGGAAGCCGGGCTGCTTGAACATGAGGTTGAACTTGGCACCCTTGGCGGCGGTGGCGGGCAGGAAGTTGAAGAGACCCTCAAGCTTCAGGCCCTTGGCGAGCGAGTCGCTGACCTCGAGCTTGGTGTCGAGGGCGTTGGCGGTGTTCCAGGTCTGGGTCAAGGTGACGCCTGTACGCGGGTAGTACCACATTAGCACCTGTGCGAAACCGGGCGCGAACTGCGCCGCGAACTCGATCGGCCAGCCTGGGGCCCGGCCGAGGATCCGCGAGACGCTGAAAGATAGACGCGAGGGTTTGTGACAGCCTCGCGGCGCGCCGCCGCTGGGCGGGCGTCGCCGAGGTCGCTTCACGGGGTGGGATGCTCTACCAGTAGGCTTGTCGGTGTATTTTCCCTCGATCTATGCGCGAGCCCAAGTCAGTATCGGATGCATAGGAGGAATGTGTGCGCACAGCGCGCGCCAGTGCGGCGACGCTTCACAGCGGCGTCACACAGCGACGCGCGGGTCGAGGGCGGTACTCACAGCAGCCGAGGTGGCCTTCTCGTGGCTCGACTTGCCAGTGACCTTGAAGGCAACGCCATTGGGGGCTGTGTCCTTGAACTCGAAAGTGGTGGCGGACAGGTGGTAGAAGTCCTTGTTGAGAAGCTGCAGTCACGGCGAGACGTTGCTCGCGTCAGCAAATTGCTTACGTGTAGGCCAGCGCCCATCACGCAATGCCGAGCTCCGAAAGCTCCTGAAGCCCTCAAGCTCGGCACGCGCACAGCAGAGCGAAGGAGAGCAGTATCGGGCCACGTACGTCGTTCGCCGGCTTGGCGATGTCGGAGAAGGCAGGGACAGACATGATGGGCGGTTGTGGAGGGAGAAGGCGGAAACACGGTGTGATGTGAGGGTTCGTGGGTGGTGAGAGAGAAAGGATGGGGTAGGATCAGGAGGTTTGGCGGAGGTGGAAGCTTTCGGGGGGGAGCGGGCGAGGGAAAATGTTTTGGGCGATGGCAGTCGATTGGCCTGCCTGCCGCCGCAGCAACGTTCACAACCTTGAATGCTCCAATTGTTGGGGGCCGCCGCCTGCTCGCCCACCGCGGGCTGGTTCACAGTGCCCGCTGTGGAGTGTTGTGCGGTGCTCTGCTCCGGTACGCCAGCCGCCCGCCCAAAGGATCCCCAGCGATCCTTCGGCTGATGTCGGGCCGGCGCACCCTGCTGGAGTGTCGGTGCACTCTGGACCCAAGTTTGGAACCTACCTGGGGACCCAGGCCGCCTCGTGCCTGAGGCCGAAGCCCTTTCGCTGCGAATACCAGACCCTCCACTACAGCACCCGAAAGGCCGCAGGGGTCCACGTGGGCCATTGCTAGGGCTGTTGGCGTCTCGTCACGATGGACACCCAAGACAGCTGGGCAGATGAGGTGATGATGTTCTCTTTTCTCTGTGATGAGTGGCTGCCCGAGCGTCTGCGGGTTGGTGGCGCCCTCGGGGCCCTCGTGACATCGTGACATCCTTCACAACCACCGCCGTGGGCGCAACAGTCAGTCTTCATCCCAGCCGTAGCGCTTGTTGGAGACCAGGTTCTCCAAGCACCAATCCCCACTGCGCATGACACATATTTCCGAACGGGCTTCCGCGGTGTTCGGTGCATTGACACCCAATTACTGCACGAACTGCGCTTAGCCCGAAATCGCCATGTTCATCCATCCAACCGCAGCCTCGGCGCTCTCAATGCTTTGTGGTTGAACTTGCACATGGAGATTTGATTGCCTTGTACTTCGTATCGTGCCTATGTGGTATCTGGTAAATTGGGTCCCTCGTCTACATCGGCCAGCTAACTGAGACCAAAAGACGCCATCTCAAGTTCCCAACCAGTCACTTCTCTAGACATTGCGAAACGTAAAAGGGGACGACCGTCGTGACCAACTTTTCTATAACCTGTCCAAGGCTCCCGCTCAATGCTTACTCATCTCTGCCCTCAGGCAGCGTTATCATACTTGGCCTGATGCGTGGAGATGGCTCTGTTTCATAAAGTCAGCTATACGTCTCGTCCGTCGCAGTTTTTGCTGGTGAAACTCACCTGCCACTGGGGTCCGACTGTTTGGACCATGTGGGCGTCCAGCGCATCACGGTCGACGCGCATGACGGAGGGAAGTGCTCGTCAAACATCAGACGGTACCAGTACGCCTCCTTGGTGTCAGGGATGTCCGTGCCCCATTCCGGCTTGGGGTTGGCCATCATGTCGTCCGTAACGTGCAGCTCGGCGTTGTCCTTGAGCGCATCGATCCAGCCGTAGCCGACACCGTCCGAGAACTGCTCCTTCTGTCTCCACAGGATCTCATCGGGCAGGTAGGCCTTGGTGTCAGGCTCGTCAGTCGTATCAAAAGCCTTGCGCAGAATGTACTTTTCAATCCTGTCCTTGGTGATCATCTTCTCCTGAGGGTCAATCGACATGCAAGTCTCGAGGAACTGACGTCTCGTTAGCGATCGGAGCCGCCGGCCCATGCCCTCTGCAGTGCACTCACCTCCTTATCCAGGTAAGGCACGCGGGCCTCGAGGCCCCACGCCGACGTCGACTTGTTGGCACGCAGGCAGTCAGCCAGGTGCAGGTTCTTGACACGGCGGACCGTCTCTTCGTGGAAGGCCTCCTTGTCCGGCGCGGCGTGGAAGTACAGGTAGCCGCCAAAGATCTCGTCGCTACCCTCGCCGCTCAGAACCATCTTGATACCCATGGCCTTGATCTTGCGAGACAACAGATACATGGGTGTGGAGGCGCGGATGGTGGTGACGTCGTACGTCTCCAGGTGGTAGATGACGTCTGATAGAGCGTTGAGGCCGTCCTCGATGGTAAAAGTCATGACGTGGTGCTTGGTGCCGAGAAACTTGGCAACCTTGACGGCGGCTTCGTTGTCGGGTGAGCCCGGCAGGCCGATGGAGAAGGAGTTGAGCTGCGGCAGATACGTCACAGTCTCGATGTTGTCGTCATCGTCGATGCCGACTAGGCCCTCACCGCGGTCAGCGTCACCGCCAGGGAGAACGCCACCGTTGGCATCCAGAGCCTTTTGCTTCAGCCGCAACGTCTCTCGCTGGGCGATGGAGGCGACAAGGCTCGAGTCAAGGCCACCAGACAGCAGCACGCCGTACGGGACCTCAGCCATGAGCCTCTTCCTCACAGCCTTCTCCAGCGCATGTCGAATCTCCTTGTAGTTGATCGGGGCCGATGGGACCTTGGTAGGGTCCCACCAAGTGGGCTCAAAGTAGCGAGTCGTCTTGCCGGTCTTGGAGTCGAAGATGTGACCGGGCGGGAAGGCGACGATCTTGTCGCACACCGTGGACAGGCACTTGAGCTCGGAGGCAAAGTAGACGGTGCCGGGTTCCTTCCACGACCAGCCCTGGTAGAAGGTGGTGATGCCGATCGGGTCACGGGCGGCAATGATGCGGTCCTGGTTCTTGTCGTACAGGACGAACGAGAACATGCCATCCAGGTGCTTGGGGGCATCGATGTCATACTCGGCGTACTTGGCCAAGGTCAGCATCGCGGCACGTGCGCCAGAGTCTGCTGCGTGATACGGGTCAACGTACCAGAGGGATGATGACTTCGCAATCAGAGTGCGTCTTGAAGTGGTACGCCTCCTTGAGGTGCTTGCGAATCAGGCGGTGGTTGTAGATCTCGCCGTTGACGGCGAGGACGAGGGTCTCATCGGCGTTGGTCAGGGGCTGGGCACCCGAATCTGGCTTCGGGGTAAGCGACGCAAGAGACAGGGTAGGGTACAGAGCGAGGACGCACCGACGCCAACAATGCTCAATCGCTCATGGCAAAGGACTAGACTATATGTCAGAGAGGCTGCGACAGTGATCCCATGCGTTCCAAAACGTACTCGTGTTCTTGGAGATGATGCTTCCGCCTGTTTATCGGATGGGTCAGTATGGGCCGTGGCCAGCAGATGGCGCGAAGCTCGACTCACTCCAATCGGGGCCACGATGCCGAACTCTAAAGCAAACAGGTCAATTATTGCCAAGGGAAACGTAGACCATGGCACGTACTGCTTGGACAGCTTCAGGGCCGTCGGCTTGAATTTTTGAACGTCGGGATGACTGCGAACCTGGAGTCAGTCATTCTGCCTGGCGACAGCAAAATGGCGGGGTGCTCGCGGCTCGCCGATCGGATGCCCCTCCAAACTTTTTGGGGAGCAATCCAACCCGTCAGCGCGCCAGAAGCGGCAGGTCCCTCGCACTTACCGATAGCAGGCAAAGATTCCGCACATGATTACTTTTGCGTGACAGCTCTGAAGCTGTGCAAAATCCTGGGCGGGTACTGTATATGTATATGTATGGCGGATGGAAGGAAGAAGAGAAGTGGTCGATCTGGTCTCCAGCAAAAATGCAAAAGCGCCGCGCCGAGCATGAGTCAAGCAAATCGCAGCGGTGGCCGACGGATGAAAATTGGAGCCAGCGCTGATAAGGTGCTCCCAGAAGCTTGGGTGGCTCAACTGCTAAGAAACAGCAGGCCCGTCGACCGATGGCCCGCCGTCTTCCACCGCTGGAGTCAGTGCCCCCCCAGACTTCGCCCTCTGCGCACGGCCGACTTCGGCGGGGACCGCAATTCGCGCACAGCCATTGGCCCGCGACACTCAGATAGGCTCAAGTAGACTCACACCTACCCTGGCCGCGTCGCCATCGCTCCCGGCTGCGAGTGCGCCGCCTCTTGCCTTGTGCCTTTGCTGGCGCGCTGGTATTCTGGAACGTTGTATGCGTCTGCGCGTTGGCGCTCTGCAGCCTGGGGGCGACGTAGCAGCCATCTGGGGCCTTCTAGAGCCGTCGTGACACCAAACCGCTAAGCCGGACGTGACCATATGAGGCCTACGCAAACTGCACGCTCCTACCGTGTACATTTCTATATCCAGACCTGAACTGTATGCCAGTAATTTTCCCGCATGGTACATATGGCAAAGCTCATAGACTACTCCCTTTTACTTCTTGCGCATGAAAAATGTCAATTTACTGTCGAAGAATCATCGCGAAAGCAGCGCCATGCCACCGACTGGGCCTAGCCCAGTTTTTGCGCCTTTGCCACTCTCAAATCATCGTCGCAGTGCATGCCAGAGTGCCGTCTTTCTCTTGCACAGATGCCATGCTCGCCTCTGCTGCGAGGCGTTCTTCAACTTGGTATTCCTCCAAACGCCGTTGCCTGGTCTTTGTCGTCTAGTAATCATTACTGCCACGCCCCTATGGCCCAGCCGATCCAGAACGACTATGGAGCGGGGTTCTCGCGCACAACGCGCTTGACTCTCTTCTCGTACTCGACTCGGTCTCGCTTAAAAAGGTTGTATGCCTCGGCCTGGGCCGGCGACTCAGGGTTCGGATCGTTGAGGAGATCTTGGATGCCAAGCAATATCTGCTTGACCGTTATGGCGGGCTTCCACGCCTCCTCTTCGTTGAGGATGGACAGGCACACGGTACCAGAGGGGTAGACGTTCGGGTGGAATAGTGGCGGAACAAACTTGCCTGCGACGTGTCAGCAGCCATTCATCGCGCGAAACCAGCTCGCCCTGCAGGCACTTACACTTTGGTGGCTTCGTAGGATACTCTGGAAAACCAGTGTCAGCACATCAGAAGTCGGTGACGCAAGCACGGCCGTGCAAACCCACCGTCAGGAAACGCGATCGTCAGCTTGAACAGGCCGCCCTCCCAAATGGTCTTTTCCTTGCCCGGAACGCCGCACTCCCAGTTCTTCAGGTCGAGAACACCCTCCTTCGTCCGTAGCGGGCGCGCATAGAATCCAAAAGGGTGGTCTCGCCGCCACTGCTTGCTACAAATTTGCATCAGCACCCATGCCTCAAGCGCCAGCCTGGGCGAGCGTCTCCGATAACTCACCGCTCCTCCTGTAGTCTGTTTTGGCACAGCGCCATATTGAGAATCGCGATGCGTTCGCGGCGTTCAGTCGAGGCGCTAGGGCGTCGACGCCGTCGTGCGTGGATGTGTGCGATGGCAGAATCGCGGCAGGGCGGGACGAGAAGGCACGCAAGGGGTAGATTTTGCGGCGCGTGCGGCCGTCGCGGCAGGAAGGCGTGCTAAAGAGTGAAGTCAAGAGCCTGCGCGCTCTTTCGCCGTGGTCGTACGATGGCGGATGGTGATGGATCGATGCTGAGAAAAAGAAAAAGAGAAGTGAAAGTTCCAGCTTGTACACTGGCGGTTCAAGATGGCTTGTGCAGGCACAGAGCCGGCAGAACGTCGCAGAAGACTTCGCGGCGCTGGTCACCAGAGGGTGTCCATGGTGGGGCAAGGCAGCCCGTTTTGAGGCTCTGGCCATGAATCCGTGGATCGCGTCTCCGTCATACCTATCAGGTGCCTGCTTCAAACCTGGAAGGAAGGTTCCAGTCTCACGGGCATCTACACCCACTGTACCCAGCCTGGGTACGTCGGCACACAGCGGGCGGCATAGCGGCATGCGGCCTGGAGCGCACCTAGTAGGTGCCAATTTTCTGGCGCCTCAGGACCCTCGGGCCGCTGCAGTGTGCCCTGGAAAATCCCACACGGGTGCCCCGTAACGGGCTGGGTACTAACTTAAGTTAATCTCCCTGACTTCCGAGTCGCCACCACAGCCAGTCGGGAGCCACCCAGACAGAGCATGGAGGCAAGTCAGTCACAATGGGGCCCGGCCATGATTTCCCGAATCGGCCAACTGCCCTTGCCTTGTCCCTCGGCCCAGCAAACACCCCCCCCAAACGCTGACCTTGAGAGCCGTCTTGCAGTTCATCAAACCCTGTGCGTCTCAACCCCCGAGTGTCAGCCAGATCGCGGGATAGTGTTGTTTATGAGAGCCACTGCTCGCTTCACTTATTAGTTTGGTCGCGAGAAGACCGCCGCCCCCTACCAACAGCAAGTCTCGTCACCCCGCCATCCGCCGCGTCTCGGCAACACCTGCATGTGGGGTTGAGATCCGACACGGAGCGAGAGTTATCATGGACAGGCACGCTGGCGTCCCAGCCGACACCAAGAACGATGAGCCGCAGGTGAAGACAGTCGACGACAAGGGCGCGCCGCCGGTGACGACGAGCGAGCCGGCTAAGCCCGAGGGCGAGGTCGAGGACGTCCCAGACCCGGATGAGGATGATCTCGACGATCTGGATGGTAAGGCAGTCTCATTATATCGGCCCCCATGCTTTCACGTTCATTGACTCTTTTCAATAGATATGTTGGATGAATTTTCGTCGGTCAAGCTGGACGCTGGCAAGACAGCCAAATCGGCGGATGCAGCGCCGCCCACATCCGCTCCCAAATCTCCTGCCCCAGGACCTGCTCCAGGCACTACAGACAGCCAATCCACGGCAGAGGATGGCTTCTCAGAAGACGACTTTGCAAAGCAGCTCCAAGCCGGCATGGCTGACCTTCTTGGAGAGCTGGAAAAATCTGTAGGGTGGTCCCCTCCGGTACTCCGGCGTTCGCCGCTGACCTTGTCCTCCTAGCCCGAGATGCAAGAACAGTTTGAAGAAATGTTCAAGCAAATGAGCGCCGCCGCGGCAGCAGACGAATCGGCAACCGGGACGGCCACGGATGCCGCCTCTAGCTCCAGCAAGGCGCCCGCCGGCGCCGGCGCCGCCGACGCCTCCTTCCAGGAGACAATCCGCCGGACGATGGAGCGCATGCAAAACTCAGGCGACCAGGCCACCGCAGCGGCCGCCTCCGGTGGCGCTGATGATTTCATGTCCGAGATGCTCAAGCAGATGTCCTCCGGGGACTTTAACGCCGAGGGCGGCGAGGAGGAGTTCTCTAAGATGCTCATGGGCATGATGGAACAGCTCACCAACAAGGAGATCCTCTACGAGCCCATGAAGGAGCTCGACGACAAGTTTCCCGACTGGCTGGAGAATAACAAGGACAAAACTCCGGCAGAAGATCTCAAGAGATACGAAGAGCAGAAGTCGCTCGTCAGGGAAATCGTCGCCAAGTTTGAGGAGAGCACCTACTCGGACAACAATGCTGCCGACCGCGAATATATCGTGGACAGGATGCAAAAGGTAGGTCACGGAAATCGAGTGGTCCTACGCGACAGCAGACTAATAATGAGCAGATGCAAGCGGCTGGCTCGCCGCCGTCAGATCTAGTAGGAGACATGGCATCGGCGCAAGAAGCGTTCGCAGGGCCCGACGACCAGTGCAACCCACAGTAGATTTCCTTGTTTTTTGGACATCTCATGCCCTCAGATACCCATGTGCGCCATCTTGAGTACACGAATGCCGTGCAATATCGACCAGAAGGTACTAAATACAAGTAATCGCTCAATACGCAGATCAAGAAACGCCTGTGACCCCCTTAGGCCCCGTCCCAAAACGCCGTTGTTCTGTGGTCCTGTCGCGTGTCCCCAGAAAGGAAACAGACACGCTTAACTCATATCCATATGGTCAGAAGAGTTTTGTGAAAACTCCGGCCGCGACTGCTCTTGTGATATCAGCTCGGCGAAGATGTCGTCATAGTCTTCGTCCGAAAGCGTTGGAGATGGTGGCCGTTGGGAAGGTGTGAGCTGCTGTTGCTCGTAGGACGCTAGCATGGCTTCGAGCTCCTCGTCCTCCGGATTCGTGTCCATGACCGTGTCATTCTCATGTGGCTGCTCGACTTCCTCGTGAAAGGCCATGGCGTTGTCGATGTCCGCCTCTGTAAAATCGGGCGCGTCACGCGCCAAGCGGCCACGGTCGTCCAGCCAGCTTGTTCTGAGAAACTGCGATGCGTTAGCCACGGTACGGCAAGATACCCCACCTAGCAAGGGGTGGTTACGTACCTGGCCCTCAATGTCCCGTCTTTGCCATGCCCTATCGTCGGATTTTTGGCGCACGCTCTGCAAAAACGTGTGTCGTCTTGACTCTTGTGCGAGTTCGCGTCTCCGAACTACGGGATTCGGACGCGTCGGACGCGCCGCGTACTTGAATTTTGGAGGCTGTATGGGAGACGACTGCGTCTGGCGCTGCGAGAGCGTGTTCTCGTGAATCGGGGAGAGGGGAGACGTCGCGCGAATGGGAGAGGATGATAGTGGCGACGAGACCGACGGGCGATGATGGCCCCATGTGCCGGAAAAGATGGGTGTCGGGGTAAAGGAGAGCATGTTTCCGGCAGTTTTGTCGCTATCTTTACGCTGTTGCATGAGGGGAGAGGCCGGGGGCGCGACGCAGCGTCCCGTATAAGATGGACGGGGTGGCTGGCGGTTGGGAGGTTGATGGTGTGTCTCAGAGGCTCCTGGCACTTAAACGGGCGTGATGGCGACGCGGCAGGGACACGGCGCGAGATCACGTGCTGCTGTGGCCTGCATGTAAATAGCGCTCTTCTCGGCGCAGCGCGGGAGCCTGGGGCAAGCAGTGCCACCGGCCGTCGGCCAGTCCCCAACAACCAACTCGAATCCGAGGTGCCTCGGCGAATCACGGCGGCGCAAGGAAAAGTTGATGATGTCGATAGTACCCGCTGCCATCCGCCCAGGGTCGAAAGTGTCACCTGCTAGTCTGCCTATCCCTTTTTTATTGTTGACGGACTTTTTTCTTTGCTCTTCGCCAGCGAACTTGTCTTCAGTCTCCTTTGTCCGTCATGAGCGTCCACTAGCTGCGAGCGACATCTTTCGCTTTCGTGCTGAAACCGCCACCCGCGACGAGAGCCCTCGTGGGCCGCGCCTGGAAAATGAATCCTCTGGTCGCCTCCCGCATCGCGACCCGCGTTGGGGCGCCTCGATCGTGGACATGCTCGACTTGTCGCAGCCAATTGGCTTTTGCCCCGCCGGCAACGCGCCTCGGCGTCGATGCAAGAAGATTTGCGACGGGCGGTGGCAGCTCCTCCGGCAGTAACGGTCGCAAGGGCCGTTCCAGGAGAGTCCTCCTGCTCGCCTCAACGGGCGCCGCCGGTGTCGCAAGTACCGCCCTCGCCTTCACCGACGATATCAAGACGAGCTACGAGGCGGCCGAGAGGACAGGCCGGGTCGTTGCTGCTTTGGCAATTTGTATCAATGAGTACGTTGCGCACGAGTAGTGATTTGGAATGCTTGAGGCGGCCAACTAACTCGATGCCGTACCTTTAGCTACCGTACTACTTTGAATGCCAAGGCTACCATGACCGACGAGACCGAGCAAAACAACGTACTCACTGCCTGCCACAAGCGGTGCGCCGAGCGAACACTCAAGGTGTTGGAGAAGAATGGTGGCATTTTCATCAAACTCGGACAGCACTTGGTACATCAAGGCCCCCAATGCGGTGGCAATTCGGCATTGCTAACCACGTGCAATGCAGAGCGCTATGAACTACCTCTTGCCCCCAGAATGGACGACTACATTCATACCACTTCAGGACAAATGCCCCGTCTCGTCGTTCGAGTCGATCCAGGAAATGTTTCTAAAGGACACCGACGAGGACCTGTGGCATTACTTCTCCGACTTCTCTCCCGAGCCCATCGGCGCTGCATCGCTAGCGCAGGTCCATCTGGCGACGATCAAGGACACTGGCCGCAAGGTTGCCGTCAAGGTGCAGCATCCGGAGTTACAGGCCTGGGCACCTCTCGACCTGGCATTGACACGAATCACCTTCTCGACACTGAAGCGCTTCTTTCCTGAATACGACCTTGAATGGTTGTCATCGGAGATGGAGGTGTCGTTGCCAAAGGAACTCGATTTTCAAGAGGAGGCAGAAAATGCCAAGCGAATGAAGGCATATTTCGCAAAAGTCCCTGAGTTGCCTCTGGTCGTTCCCGAAGTCATCTGGGCCAAGAAGCGCATCATCGTCATGGCATGCGAGTCGGGGAGTCGACCAGACGATTTGGAGTACCTCGATCGAAACGGAATAGATCGCGATGAGGTCTCTGCCGTGCTCGCCCGTGTGTTCAACGAAATGATTTTCGGTGATGGCGCCCCGTTGCACTGCGATCCGCACGGAGGAAACATCGCGATCCGCAAGAATACCGCTAGACGAAACCTGGGGCGCGGTCCGAACTTTGACGTCATTCTTTACGACCACGGCCTATACCGCGACATCCCGTTGCCCTTGAGACGGTCGTACGCCAAGATGTGGCTCGCCGTCATTGACGGCGACATGGACCGCATGAAGAAGTACTCCAAGGAGGTGGCCAACATCAGCGACCATGATTTCCCGCTTTTCGCGTCCGCCATCACCGGCCGCGACTATAGCGTCGTCAGTCGCGAAGGGTCCATTCTCAAGACGCGCTCCGCCGACGAGGAGCAAAACATGTCGGGCGCACTACAAGAGGGCCTCATCGTGGACCTCGTGCAGATGCTCAGCCGCGTCCCGCGCATCATCCTGCTCATCCTCAAGACAAACGACCTCACGCGCAGCCTCGACGAGAACCTGCAGACGCGGCAGGGCCCGATCCGCAGCTTCATGATCCTCGCGCGGTACTGCACGCGGACCGTCTTCCACGAGCAGCTCGAAGAGATCCGGGCCAAGGGCTCCCTTCTGTGGCCGCCCAATGCGGTGAGGGTATTTGCCGCGTGGTTGGGGTACCTGCGCGTCGAGGTCAAGCTCGAGGCGTTTGAGCTGTGGCTCGGCGTGAAGCGGGTGCTTGGGGTGAGGAGCGCGCAGTTTAGCAGCACGAGTCCGCTGCAGCAATGAACACGACCGGCATGGCGCAATAGACTGTACATATGCAGGACATGACATAAAAAGTTAGATAGACTAGAGTCCATGGGCAGGTGTCGCAACACAGGGGCGTGTTCGTACGAAACTAGAGTTACGAAGTAAGCCAGTACCCTACACCAGGATGCTCCGCCGTCATGATGCTCTGCTGTGCTGCCGCACCAGGTGCAGGCAAAACTGTCCAGACAACCAGGTGACTGGGTGTCGCTGCTTGAACGCTATGGGATGCAGCGTAGTCTATGGGCGAGCAGCAGCGGTCAACGTGGGTGCACGCAGGCCTTCCCAGTTAGCCGCTGAATTCCCGTCAAACATAACGATACACAAACGATAGATCATGGTTTCCACGGGCCGCCAAACAACCAACAAGTCCCTGTTTCAAACGCTTTCTTATGAAATATCTTAAATGCTGAACGGCTGAGCAAAAATCCATAGTCATTCGGCAAAGATAGTGGCTTGTAAAGACGTGATAGAGAAAAAAAAGGGAGAAACGACGGCAAGAAGGGCAAAAAAATGGTGGTTTCGCCCGGGCTCGAACCGGGGACCTTCTCGGTGTTAGCGAGAAATCATGACCAACTAGACCACGAAACCAACTCAGGGGGTCTGATTGTTGAAAAGTAGTGACTAATTTTGCACTATGATGAGTTGGTAGCAGGCCCTCCCGATGTGGGTTTGGCTGCCGTCACGTCCCGACTCGTCGTGGCTGGATGCACGACCGAAGGCCGGGTCAGGCTCCCAAAGATGGTTCTTTGAAGGGTCAATAAATACATCCTCTCGAATTTTGCATGGCCTTTGAATCGATTTCCGTGTTTTCGTGGGCAAGACGGCCGGGTATTGTAGCTGAGCTTCTTGCCTGTTTCGGGTCCTCCATTGACTGTCTTATGGGGGGCCCCCACGGCGGGCAAGTCACTAATAAATGGATACCTATTTGCGCCAACCGCGCGCGACTCCCAGATGCGCGCTGCCCCAACCCCGACTCTACAACCGCACGACGCCGCCCTCGCTCTTGATGCAAGCAAACGTTTCGCTTTGAACAGCTTGAAGGCCCTTCTCTATTGCCATGTAGGGGCGTTGCCGGTGAACGGTCCGGCGCCCCACCTGGCACCTGTTCAGACTGACGCGGGCACCTGTTCGCCGGCGCGTCTCTCTGGTAAGTTGCCGTGCCACGTCCACCCTGCTTGCACCTCGCACTCTCCCTCTCTCTCTCCCCCACTCACCCAACAACAAGCAATAAGACCTCGTCGTGGAGATTTCTCGCGTCTTCATCACGACTTGATCATCGTCTTCTGCGCGTGGAAAACACTGGTATTTCATTTCGACCGATGCTTGCGAATCGTTTCTAACTTTGCTATAGCAGCACTCATCGCGTCTCCTTGCCGGCGTGCCCTTGACATAGCCTGAGGGCCAAGTATACAGCACGTCTACGGATCTTCTGAGCGTGTGTGTCGTGTGCTCAGACGCCTGGGATTCAAGCCTGACGTCGGTGGTCATTCATCGTTTTGGCGTGCTTTCCGAAGATTGATTGTGCCCGTCTTACACGTCAGGCGAGAGATCACGTTGAACAACTCCAACGCTCTTGTCCCATCATCACTGGACACTGTGGCGACAGAACTTGTGCCACTCAAGGTAAAAATGAAACAGCGTGATGAAACCTCGCCGGCGGCTATGGAGGTGCTCCTCCGCCAGGGCACCGACTCCTACGCTGCCAAACAGTATGCTCAAGCGCTCAAGCAGTTCACCAGAGTAAGGCACCGTATGGTATTTATTACTCAATCCATACTGACTTTGTCACCTTAGGCTATGAATCTTTGCCCCTGCCACCGTGGTGTTAAGCGCCCGCGTTGCATCTGCAAGGACTTCGAGGGCGTCGCGGAAAAGGGCGGCTCCATCTTCAAGGAGGCCATGTACACCTGTGTCTGCGAAGCGGGAAAAGTGTTTAGCAAATGTGCCAACCCTTTGCACATCAAGGCCCTTGACTACCGTGCTGGAATATTTGAGACCATGAAAGACCTGGGCCGCGCCAAGAAGGATGCGGAATGGATGCTCGAGCTTGCCCCTCGAATGCCAGACGTACTCAACCCCGTGGCCACTGTGTTGCTGCCCGTCACTGACCTCACCTAGGGCTACCTCCGGCTGGGAAAGATTACCCGCTTGTTGAAGAAGCCAGAGTATGCTTTAAAGATCTACAGGGCTGGCGCCGAGGCCGCCACGGGCCAGGCAGCGGGCTCGTCCGAGAAGCTGCAGGTGAGCGACCGTGGCCACCGGTCGCCCGAGCACTAATACTAAATATCTGTATTAGCAACTCCATGACATGCTGAAGCCAATGGAAGATCACTTCAAGCGGTGCGATCCTCTGTGGCTTCCCCCAGAGATCGTCCACCAGGTCCTCTCCTACCTCGACTTCGTCGAACTGACGTTGGTGCCCGCCCTCCATATCATCCTAGAAGAAGCCGCCTAACGCTCTCCCCTCACAGTAAATGCATGCGGGTGTCCAAGACTTGGGCAAAGACCCTAGAGGGACGTGGCTCCAAGAAACTCTGGAGCCTGCTCAACTTTAGCAGGCGTGGCATCCGCACCCCCTCCCACCTGGCGCTGCAGAAGCTGGTCGGCAGAGCCCAAGGCACCGTTCGCGAGATCGAGGTGCGCGAGACGGGTCGGTTCCAGCTTACGCCCCAGAAGCTGGATACCTTGCTGCGCAGCGCAACCACGAACTTGGAAAGGCTCGCCCTTGGACCTCTGCTGAACTTCAACTACAATTTCCTAACTTCGTTCGAGTTCGAAAAGCTGCGGCATCTTGCGGCCGTCACATATATGGATAGGAGCGATGGAAACCGAAACGTCGACGATAAAGACCACGGAAACATCCCTATTGGGATGATTGATGGGGTCGCAAACTCCCTCGAGTACCTCGACCTGCTTGGGGTGCCGTTGCCATGGTACCGCGTCAGCCTGCCCATGTTTCCCAAGCTCAAGTATGCACGCCTGGAGCACAGAGAGAAGCTTCGCCAGGCCGCGTTCCCAATTGTGAGTCATCAAAACGCGACAACAAAGATGGCCCAAGGAGGGATTGCATTGCTAATGCCCACCCACGCAGTTTGCCTTTGCACTGCATACGCCGCAGCTGGAGCAGCTGTCGCTGCAGTTCATGCACTTGACCATCGGACACTTTTGGCAGGCGGAGCCGGCTTGGGAAAAACTCTGGAACAATATCAAGGTGTTCGTGTACACCATGCCGGTGACTGGCGGAGCCTGGCAGCACAGAGAGACCACGGCGGCCCTCAGCATGATGATGTCCGTCAACCAGGGCACCACGTTCCAGTACTTTGACCACGACATTACCTACCACGAGGGAGGTGGTAATTGTCCCGCGCGGCTCATGACAACCACCTTCGACTGGAGCGGCTATACTAATGGTGACCTCTCCTCCCTTCCCGTCGTCGGCCACGCATCCTTCCCCGCCATGCGCGAGTTCCGCGTCACAGACCTCGTCCATATGCCGTGCAGGCTCCAAGTCGCCCTCCAGCTATCCATGAGCCGCCGTCTCCTGCACACCTTCGACATCGTGTTTGCGATTGACGACCCGCGAGCCCCCGTGGGCGTCGAGCACGTGGATCATCTCAAGCAGTACGCCTGGCTCCGCGGCCTCGAGTCCATCCGCTCCCTCGGGCTCTTCAACTTCCGCTTCAAGCGCTACCCGCGCAAGGACGAGGACCTGCCCATCCCCGGCTTCCTCGCCACCTTCCCCAACCTCGAGACCCTGAGCCTCGGCTCCGAGTGCTACGAAGACGAAGAATTCTGCTTCGTCGTCGAGGCCATCATGAAAGCCACGCAGCTCAAGACCATTTACCAGCAGAACATCAGCGGCGCGGCCTGGGACAGACTCGTCCAAGTCGGCAAGCGCAACGGCGTGCAGATCATCTCTGGCGAGCGACCCAAGGCCTGGCCCGTGGTGCTGGATGAGTGATGCTGCGACTGGGAAAGTTTTGATTGCATCGCAAAAGATGTAAATGGTGGCTGCGTTGGTGATGGTGGTGGTGTGGTAGGTGGTGTCTGCCGCATGGCTGGAGTTGCAACCGGTAATGGCATGACAACGACAGCGGTGCTAGATGGGTGAAGTGCCGCGACTTGGTACGGGATGAGAGACGAACGGCGATGCAGCATGACGGACCTTTCGGACGGCGTTTAGGGTTACGATGAACGAGAGACATGAGCGGACAAGGATACCCAGGACGCAAGATTTCGGGCGAGAGAGTACCATTTGCTTCAGTAATTGGTATTGGAAGGCCCGTCACGGTGTGCTCTACGAGTTGCGGACTGTAGAATAATGATACAAATGTATATTTGCGGAGCCTGATCGATGTGTGGGCGTGTGTATGTGTGTGCAGACATGGCGATATGCGATGCTCAAAATATGCAGGCATATTGTAGTTAGTCGTCGTGGTTGAGGAGGTTATGTTCGTAGTGTTGGATGTGATTCTAGATTAAGCCCGCCCGACTTTAAACGATAAGACCTAAGAGAAAAAAAGCATGGTCAGTACTCGTCCGCGGCAAGCAGCAAGGGCATGGCTCGCAGCTCACATCGTTCTTCCCGACGGCGACAATGTCGTCCTCGGCCACCCTCAGATTGCCCGCGCCCTCGACGAACGCGATGGGCGCGTCGCCCATGACCTTCTTGGCCACGTCGCCGACCGTCGACCCCTTCTTCACCAGCACGCAATCCCTGAAGACGAACTTGGACTCGCTGGCGCCGGAGCCAAAGGTCGTCGTGTTCCTGACGGGGAAGACGGGCACCAGGCCGAGTAGGTCCGCCGCCCGCGATAGGACCTGGACGACGCCCGTGGACCCGAACCTGTACAGCACCATGTCCTTGAGGTTCTCGATCCGGTTGCGGTTCTTCTCGTCCAGCTCCTTGAGGTCGCCGCCCGTCGGGTCGCCCTGCTCCACGAGGTCCTCCCGCGTGTCGATGAACTCGCTGCCCTCGACGTACTTGATGTACCCCTGCTTGGCCATCTTGCGCAAAAAGATCTCCGAGATGGCCGAGCACAGGACGATGGTCTTGGGGCCCTGCATCTTGGCAATCTTGGAGATGTTCTTGTCCGCGTCCGGGTGGTCGATCTTGTTGAGCGCGATGACGGTGGGGAACTTTTCGTCGACGAAGCTGTTGACGATATGCTCGACCGTCGCGTCGGACCAGTCCTCGAGCGGCTCCCTGACGCCTGAGCGGTCGAGCGTGCGGTTGATGACCGTCTGCGTGGCGCCGTAGCCGGAGAACTGGCCCTGCAGCGTGTCCACGGCCGAGGCCTTGACGGCCATGTGCCTGCGGCGGACGGACCCCCATCGCTGCATCAGGTTGCCGAGGATCCAAGCCACGACCTCGCTGCGAAGCCAGGCGATGTCGACGGAGGGGTCATAGCCGCGCGTCTCCTTGCCCTCGGCGTCGACGGTGCCCGAGGCGTCCACGACATGTATCAGGGCGTCGGCGTGGCGCAGGTCGTCGAGGAACTTGTTGCCCAGGCCGCGGCCCTGGTGCGCGCCGGGGACCAGCCCCGCGACGTCGAGCAGCTCGATGGGCACGGAGCGACGGCCGTCGACGCACGCGCCGTAGTTGGGCTTGCACCGGTCCGAGACCTTGTACCGCGCGCACGCGCAGTCGATCTGTAGGTAGCCTATCGCCCGCTGCGGGTCGATCGTTGTGAACCTGCCGGCCGTGGCCGTGTCAGTCTTTTCGTCTCGATCCGGCGTTTACGGTGGTGACGGGCGAAGTGGATGGGTTGCGACAGCACGTACGGAAAGTTGCCTGTAAAGGGGGGGGAGAAAAGGGTCAGTCGATATTAGCTACTCGTCGCGCAACAGGCAGGCTCGGGGCCGGTCGCTCCCTGGCACTATGGGAAAAAACCAACCGACTTTGGAGGAAGCGTCGGTCAGGCTGTTGAGCATGGTGCTCTTCCCGGCCGACGGCTTCCCCACGAGCCCGATGAGCGGATCTCGAGGCATGGCGGGGAGGGGCCGGGCGCCAGGCGGTCAGGCGCAAAGGGAAGGGGTGAGCTCAGAGGGGGGACGGCAGCTGTGAGCCCTCGCGCGGATCGATCATTTGGAGTTGTCGTCGACTCGACTTGGGCGGCGGACGGGGTGCCGTATATAGTGTATCGCGGGACGGCGTCGCATGTCGTCGCAAAATTTCCAGCACCCACTGCACGCACGGCGAGGCGAAAGCGGACAAGGCTGAGGTGAGGGGCAGGCAGCCCGCAGCCTCAACTTGAGCTGCCCCGCCATCAAATGATAGATGCCCCTACCCACTGTCCAGGACTCCAGTGGCATTGGATCCATCCAATTCTTCCCGGCCGCTAAAGAGACGTAGCCCCCAGTGGAAAGCCCAGGTTGGATAAGGTACTTGTAGTGGGCTCCCGCAGCAGGACGGTGGGTCGCTGTAGGGGTCCCGCCGTGGACACTCAGGGCAGCGGAACCGACGGGAAGCTCGACTGTCAAACCGTCTACTACCCAAGTTACTACCCCAAAGTAACCCTTGCCGTCCGGATCTGTCCGCCGAAGCGCCTCGGATCTCGCTCCGTGTCTCCTGCACCGCACCCCCGATTTGCCGTCGCGATACGTAGCTCACAAATTCCCGTCACCCATTTCCGAGCACGCAAGCCGCCGAACAGTCATCGGCCAGTCCGCTCTTGTCCTCCGCGGCATCAATGGTCAGCAGCGCGGCATGACCTCGCCGCCTCAGCTCCCCCTCGATGCCTTTCCGGCGTGGGCGCTGCTGAACGATGTGACATTCTCGGGTGTCAAGCTGCAGCAGACGAAGGACAAGGGGTTCGGCCTTGTGGTGGACGGGGATCTGGGGCCCTCTGAGGGCGGCAATGCGTCCCCCCTGATGAGGATACCCCAAGACCTGGTCCTCTCTGCCGAGGCTGTCGACGAGTATTCCAAAGTGGACCAGAGCTTCAAGCAGCTCCTCGAGACAGCTGGACATCAGGTGCGAATCGGTAACGCCCTGTAACTCGTGCCTTCTCTGACCGTTGCCCTAGTCCACACGCAAGGACGTCATGCTGTATCTGCTCTGCCACCTGGTCCACTCCAGGCGAGGCACCGCCGTGTCCAAGGGCATCCCCTCCACGCCGTGGACCGAGTACATTCGTTTCTTGCCCCGCCCCATTCCAGTTCCTACCATGTGGTCTGAGCCGGAGCGCATGTTGCTGAATGGCACTTCATTGGAGGTGAGCAGCTGATGGATCAAGACAGGCGGCGAAGAGGAAAGACTGTGTATGCAACCTTACTACAGAAAACTGACAACTACAGACGGCCCTACGAGCCAAGTTCGCGGCATTGAGCCACGAGTTTGACGAGCTGCGGGAAAAGACCGAGACGCTACCATTTTGGAACTCTTTCCTCTGGGAGACAGGCAAGACATCTCTGGATGACTGGGTCCTGGCAGATGCATGGTATCGCTCCCGGTGCCTCGAGCTGCCACAAATCGGAGAGGCCATGGTACCTGGCCTGGACATGGTGAACCACTCTGCCAGCCCGACAACATATTACGAATCGGACGGCACCAGCGGTGTGGTGCTGTTGATGCGCCCGGGTAGCACAGTATCGGCAGGGCAGGAAGTGACAATATCATACGGTGACGCCAAGCCAGCCGCCGAGATGCTCTTCAGCTACGGCTTTATCGACCAAGGCAGTATGGTGCGCGAGATGACGTTGCATCTCGAGCCATTCCCGGATGACCCGCTGGCCAAGGCAAAGCTACACGTCTTCAAGGGCCCGCCGATCGTGAAGCTGTCGCTGTCTCCCGACGGCCAGACCCTGACTTGGGACAGTCAATTCGTATTTCTCATGTGCCTCAACGAGGAGGACGGCCTCGGCTTCCGCGTCCTGCAGGACACGACAGGAGGCCGACAGCTCAGAATGTTGTGGCAGGAAGATGACGTGACAGATCAAGCCGGAGATTTCCAGACACTGATACAGGGACATGAGCTTTGCGAGGTGTACAAGCTTCGCGCAGTGGCGGTGCTGTCCGAGAAGATTGAGGAACAGCTGGCCAGCGTCAAAGCAGGGCCGCCAGACGACCAGCTTCGACCGCTGGTCGCTGCTGGCCTGCTGAGGGAGGAGTGCATTGAGGCTGCCAGGGCGCTGAAGAAGCTTGAGATGGAGCTGCTCGAGGCGGCAGTGACGGCGCTCGAAGAACAGGTGCGTACAAGATGCGTCGGTGTCCCTGTGAAGGGTGTGCTTCGTGCGCATGGGTCGGCCCAATCTCTCCCGCAAGCGCTTCCTCCCCCATGTCGTCCTGAAAAAAATGCACTGCACTGCAGCCTGTGCATGGCGTGAACTGACGGGCCCTGGCAGAAATCGAGTCTGCTCGCGCATGACCACGTGGTGGCATATCTCGGGTTGATGGAAGATGCCCAAATCGAGCAAGGGCCGAGGCTATCCTCGTCCAATGAGGAGGACGACTTCAGCTGAGATGGAGGGGATCCCGCCCACCTCGTGGCCAATTCGCCAACTTAGAACAACTGCCGCCGTGGTCGGTGGCGCGGGATCGCCTGCGTGTGCAAACAAGGTTGGAATGCGATGCTGCGACCTGGTCCTGCATTGGCCTGGTGGCCTAAGTGCGCAGAAGGTGCTTGCTTGTGCTGCTGGGACAGCACACGGACCCCAGCGGCGAGCAGCAAGCAAGCAGCAGAAGCAGTATGTGCGTGCGGTATGAGTGCATGAGCGCATGAGCGGACCGTTCCCCTATGGGGTCTGGGTCTAGGGAACTTGGACAGTAGGTACGTACGTAGCCCCGACTACGGGCGCTCCTCCAAGGCAAATGGTTCGATCTCGCGGCGCTCGTCGACAAACACTGGCGCAACTTGACGACGTAGTCAGGCATCGGTCACTCTAGCGCCCTTCGGCCGGACGGACGGAAGCAGTGCCAGCAGTGACGCTAATTCGCCAACAGCCTCGGGCCCGCTCGGGAACAACGACAAGCCTCTGACCAAAAAGGCACAAGTGTCTCTCCATTCCCTTGCCACTGTCGCAAGCCTCTTTCTTCAGGAGCCTTGTGCTGGCCGTGACACTGAACTGAGGAGTGCCGTCGGTGGTGCTCTTCTGCACTGCGCTTTGCTATTACTGCCTGGCAGCTTGCTGACAGAAGTTGTTCACTCATCTGCCGCAAGGAGCAATGTGCTCATGTCCTCCGTGGCCGACGTCTTTGGCATCGGATTGCATTCGTTGAACCATACTGTCGCTGGTGGCATCTGACTGTCTTTCGCCGTGCGCGTGCCATGAGACGTTGGGATGGAGGCATGTTGGCAGGATGATCTGAGGATCTTCGAAGTTTAACCTACGCAAAATGGCCTCGAAAGCAAATGTAGTAGGGTCAGTAGCGTGGGTTGTGCTGCAACTGTGGCAATAATCAGCCACCGATGTGGCATGCCTTCTGCATGGATAGTGGCTGTCCCGAGTGCGCTGGGAACGAACTCTGTCGCCCTGGCCTTCCCTATTATCGTCATCGAATTGAACGGGACAGCGTAACAGCGAGATGTCTCGGGACCCAAATTCCGGTTTCATCATGTCGAGCCGCCATGCTTTTCAGCTCGCGAGATCGTTTCAGTGTCGCTTCGCGAAAATCATCTCGGATATGACCCTGCGGTAGGGAGGCCGAGCGTCGAATCGACGAACGGGACGAAACTGTCCCCTGGAGGAAAAGAAAGCCCAAAATCTGGGGTACCTAGCCGGGATCTGGCCGAGGCCAGGGCAACGGACGAGATCGCGGGGGAGGTTCCATAGATGCAGCGAGTGCCGCCCAACTGTGGACACGAGGTACGACCGCGCAACCTTTTGCGATCAGACTCGCAGCGCAATCAACCAAGGTCAAAGACACCTAAGAGGCTGCAGATGGTGAGGACAACGGGACAATCCAGATAAACGGACTGCCGCAAAGGAGCCACAGAATACCGTGTATAGTATACGGGTAGTAGTGGCTTGGAAACCTGTCCTGGTGAGCCCCGCAGGTCGGCGCCAGTGCCGGAAATCCGGGGTAAAGGTATCAGCGAGCTGGCTTGGCGGTCAGACATTGTGCGCCCGAGACTCAACTAGGTCCTTGGAAGCCCTGGAAGATGCGATTTCACCCGTACGCGCAATTTCTCGGTGTAATATTTGCGCTTATGAGCGTTGATGGAGCTTGCTGACTGCGTCTCGATCGTGGAGTCGTGGGTGCCGATTCGAGCCTCGTCGAGGTCAGCACTCAGCAGGTGCCACCTCGGATGCACCCTCACGACGGTGTGAATTCTCCACCGAGCGACAGGCAGCGCTTGTTCCACCAAGGCTGCTGACGACAGACAATGCGCTCGTCCCAGGCTCGCGCATCGGCCGTGTTCAGACCGCAGTGGTGATGCCATTAGTATCCCGTCATCTGGAGTCCCGCGCCACCGTGGCGTGCACGGCCGCCATGGGCGAGGGCGAGATCCGACATCAGTCCATTTCCATTTCAAGCAGTCCAAGGGCTGTCACCCCAGGATAAGCATTTTTAGTGATAGAGTTTGTCTGTGCAGAGCGGCGCTGGGGCCGAGTCGGCGGAGCACCGTTGTCATGCATGCAGGGCCAGCAATGCAAGCGCCGACTCCGCCGACAGATGGCCCGTCGTGGGGCATCTGTGATGTCAATAGTCGTCAGGGCTCGTGTCTGTGAGATGCTCGGCGGAGAAGTTGCACTTGACTCGTGGTAGCTAGGTATGCGAACCCGTGTGGCGTCGGTGGCGGGCTCGAGGGGGAGGAAGATGAGGAAGTGTTCGTCAGCGAGCACCTCGGGCTGGTGGGAAGGTCAGGTACCTGCTCATGGCGGCAGAGCAGCACACGTCCCAGAGCGCACAGGGCTGTAGCTTCGTACCTACTAGGTACCTATAGTACGGAACACCGTAGCACCCGTCGGCATCATTTAAGAGTTAATGTACATGCTGATGATGAGCATCATGCACCGCCATCATCATCGCTACCGCGGGCGAGCCAGCATCAGCATCCATCCTCAGGTCGGTCCAACGTCGCAGCCAAAAAAGTGCCTGCCCTGTCCCAACCTTGCCAGCGAGGTCGCAGGGGACGGACCCGCCGTGTCGCCCGCTTGTGGAAGGCCCCGCAGCGCTTGATGTGCCCTGGACCACATCGATGATGCCCTTCAGGGCTGGAGAGGGGCGCTGCAACAGGTGCCCAGCACCTGCAGATATAACTACAGGAACATACCTAACAAGCATGGAGGCTCCATCTCTGCCCGTCTCCTGCCCCCCTCCCCCCCGCCTGCAGCGGCGCCAGGCCGCCTGATTATTCAACCCACCATCGTCGCCAAAGTCCCTCCACACCACGTCCGTGGCCCAACCAAACCAACCAAAGGCGTCCCCGGGTTTGCGCCTCCCCCGGGATCCTCCATTTCCCTCACACTTCACTCGCTCTCTTCGACTCCACAAAAGTCTCGCATCCCCGTTTTGCGATCCCACGCTTAAGCTTTGTCCCTCCTCTACTTGTCCTACCGTCCTCCATCTGCATTTATCCCACCTCGCCGTCGTCTCGCTCGTGATCAGGTCGACCTGATTCCCTTCCCATCTCTTTCGATTTCTGTCCTCACCCATCCTGCCTACCCGACGACCAGAGAGAACAGACCAAGGCTAGACAGAGACAAGGCCGTCAACATCACCGCCGTTTTCGCCTCCGGCTGACCTGACTGAGGTGCCGCCGCTCTAGGCGCCCCCCTTTGCGCTCTTGCGTGATCCCGCCAGTGCGCCGTCCAAACCACCGATATCGCGGTGCCCCGAAGTGCACAACACGCAACCACGCTCGCGTGAGAACGCTTTCCAACGCTTTCTGCTCCTACTCTCAGATACCAGCCGTCGCTGATCCCGCGACGATCAACCCGCCACTATGCCGGGTATCCTTCCTATGAAAGTCATCAAGGTGGGCACCAGCGCCCAGAGCCGCATCGCCCAGGCCTGCGATCGGTGCCGTAGCAAGAAGATACGCTGCGATGGCGTGCGCCCAACCTGCTCGCAGTGCGCCAACGTCGGCTTCGAGTGCCGGACGAGCGACAAACTGAGCAGAAGAGCCTTTCCGCGTGGCTACACCGAGTCTCTCGAAGAGCGTGTGCGCCAGTTGGAGTGCGAGGTTCGCGAGCTCAAAGACTTGCTCGACGAAAAGGACGAGAAAATCGATATGCTCTCTGCCATGCACAGCAGCCACCATCGCCGCCCATCCATCACATCCGTCTCCAACTCTGTGTCGTCCCCGGAGTCGTCCAAAGAGTCACAATCCCCCAAGGAGGACACATTCCGCATGCACGAGACTCCGCTCCTCTTGGGTGTCGAGAACTCTGATTCTTACTTCATGGGCGCGTCCAGTGGCCGAGCCCTGATCAGTACGTGATCTCAACAGTGAACAGACGCATACTTGACAGAAGACTGACTTGCCTTCAGCATCGTTTAAGCGAAAGCTCCAGGAGACAGGCAGACCTTGCAACGACTTCAACCCAGAGGCATTCCTGCATGTCCAGGGTTGCCCGCCGTTGACAACAGAGGAAGTGGCACAAGCTGGCAAGGTGCCGCCCCGTCTCTTCTCTGACCGTTGCGTCAACGTCTTCTTCCAAGAGTGGGCGCCGCTCTTCCCGGTTCTGCATAAGCCGACTTTCCTTCGCATCTACGAGGAATTCGTGGCCGACCCCGAGAAGGTCAGATGTAAAAACAAGCTAGCACAGCTCTACCTCGTCTTTAGTATCGCCGGTCTCTCGTCCGAGTCTCCAGACTATCAGCAACTTGCTGCCTGTGAGAAGCAATGGACAAAGGCACTCGATTCGTTACAGTACGAGACCACTATGAGCACGTTGCAGTGTTTCATCCTGGCCCTGTTGTACTGCGCCATGCGAGCGGACAACAAGCGACTGCAGCATTACAAATCTGTTGCGGTCGGCCTGTCTCACCGCCTCGGGTTGCACCAGAGCCAGAAACGGTTCTCTTTTGGCGCGCTAACTTTGGAGACGAGGAAGAAGGTGTTTTGGACGCTGTACACACTTGACTGGTAAGATGACATGTGACTATGCGTTCGCAGCCCCGGCTAATAGTTTCAGCTTTACTTCTGCGACTTTGGGACTGCCTAAGCTTTTCAAAGAGGAGGATGTTCAGGCCGAATACCCGTCAGACACGGATGACGAGTACATTACTGAAAAGGGCTTTCAACCCACGCTTCCTGGAGAGTACACTCGTCTCTCCAGCGCTCTCGCTCTCTTCCGCGCCGCTCGCATCCTGTCCCGCGTCCTGGAGAAGGTCTATCCTGCGACGACCAACCACGAGCTCTCCTTGCAGCAGCTGGGTGTTTTCGAGGCGGACCTCGATGCCTGGCATGCCGACCTGCCGACACATCTGCGGCTTAATTTTGTGCAAGATAAGCCATCCACCGACGTGACTGGAAGCCGGTCGCCGCTGCTTGTGAGTCCGCATTCAACAATGGCACGAACCCGTGCATGGCGTTGAGTAACTGACAAAACTTAGGCTCTTTCTTACTACTTCATTCGCACGCTCATATACCGTCCGGCCGTGGGGTCTAACCTTGGGCCCAAAGCCGCGCCCGCCCTGCTTTCAGTTGCCGACTCCAGCAAGCACATTGTTCAAATCGTCCAACTCCTGGAAGAGAGGAGCATGAGCTTCTCGTTTTGCTTGAACAAGTTCGATCTATTGGCGGTTTGCGGAACAACGCTGCTTTATCAGGTAGCGGATCTCAAGCCTGACAGCAAGATGATGCGCGACTCCGAGCGCTTGGTCAACGCCGTCATCGACATCTTGACGAAGGCCAAGGCACCGGGGGCCCCGGACTTGGCACGGGTTGCACGGTCACTCATCTCGGTGGATGGCAAAGAGGGTGTGTCGCCCACCACTTCGTCTCGCAAGGGGTCCATGCCTGCGCCCTCGCAACGCCCGTCGCCGCTCTCAAGAGCTCCGAGCAAAAAGGCGGGCTATGCAATCGGCCAGCTGCACCACGGCGCTGCTAGCGAGGACGACTTGATACGGCAACAAGAAAAGATGCGGCGGATGACGATGGTGCACATTCCTACACCGAATTCGGACATTTACCGCTCCAGGTCCCGTCAATCTTTGGACAGTCTTTCTCCAGACAGCGCAACGATGAGCCATCGTGACTATGGTATGCCTCTAACGCAGGCGTCCACCAGCGGCCACCGGGCGACTATTTCGAGGCCCATTCCGAACCTAGACTATCTATCACTAAGCAACACCCCATCCGGAACGGGACCGTCTTCGCCAGGAGGGGGTCTGGGTCGATTGCACACGCCCGGGTCCGTCTCAGCGGAGCATCTGCTACTCGGTGGCGACGCTACAGGGAAGACGTCGGCAGTTTCAAACTCTGAATGGGAGGCATTGCTGGGTTCTATGGATGGTGGCGTGAATAACGTCTACGATGCGATATATGGAGGCTCCAGCCTCATCAACGAGGCATCGCTCCCTCCCAACATGGGCAATGCGGACTGGTCACCGGATACGTGGGACTTGAGCAATTTCAACATTGCAGACTTTGGAGGAGCCAACCAAGGGATACCGCAGAGTGTGCCGAGCATCAGCGATGAGAGTTTAAGTTCCGGAGAGGAGGTAGCACCATCGGAGCTCGGACTGAGTGTAGGGGCGTGGAGCATCACGAGCGCGTGAGAAGCACGGAAGCTTCGTAATATGAGGGCCATGTTGTGTAGCGTTTAAGCGTTGTATATCGCGTAACGATAGCTTGCTGCGTACTGGAGTACGTTTTAACGATTTAACTTGAGTTTCATGTGCGCGACCTTTTTCATCAGTGTCTGACTGTCACATGTCGTGGAATGTCATCATGGGTAGCTGCGAACGTAGGGCAAGGAGCCAGGTTAAGGCCCCGGCGTTCAGCATGTGCGCCCACCGCCCAGCTTCTGCAGCGCGTATATTGTTTGTTGCCTTTCCCTGAGCCTGAGCGACAGGGTATGTAACACGGAAAGGACACCGGGCGTCGATGGAAAACAACGCATCAGGGTGGTTTTCGGGACATTTGTGATGTCACGTCTGATAATGATTACACCCGAGGAAAGGGCTTTGGGCGGAACGGGCTCTACGGCATCCAACGCAGACTCATCCCGTCGTCCTTGTATTGGTTATAGAATCCAGCACGTTTATTTGACTCATCGACGCACGCTCCGTACGCATCGATGTCGCTCAGAAAAGTGGTGGGAAAAAACACGCAAAGCACAAACACACTCTCACGGACACAAGACAATAAACAACGCATGCCGAGTCGGCGAGATCGCGGGACTACATCATGCAGGCAGATAAGAGCACATCCCCCCCTTCCTCGAGAGCATCGCGGTTGGTTCATCGGACGTTGCCATTAGTCGCATCTTTGTCGATTCTTCTTCTTTTTTTGGGCCCCCCCTTTATAGACTCGACTTTTTTTTTTTTACATACATCTACCTGCTTTTTTCTATTTTTTAGCAGGGGTGTCTCCTTTTGCTGCTGCGCGTGCACAATGAGGTCCGCCGAGGTCGTGCTTTGTATTTTTGCGTCTGCTGGCGCCGCCGTGGCGTCTGCATCGTCGGCTGCTGCAGGGGCAGGAAAGAAGGTGGATCCCACGGTGCCGGCGACGGGCGGCGTCGAGAAGGCAGGCACGGATGAAATAGTTGGAGTGAGTGAACTGATGCCACCCCCCTCCGCCCCTTCTCCGGCTTGACAGCCGATGTTCTTACTCCTCTGTTCTTTTTTCCTTCTTTCTTTTATTTTGTTTTTCATCATGTAAAGTTTTGTTCCTGGGGAAGTCCCATTATTGAAACATGAGGTTTCTCGATAGACGTGCAGAAGGGGCAACAACAAGTGCAAGTGGGAGAGGGAGACGCGCCCCAACGTGTGGGAGGTGGGCTTTAAAGCCTGTCCGGCCAGCAAACCCGTGAGTCCATACTGCTAGATAACGACCCCCTCCCCCCATGTTCAAAGCGTTCGTGTCTCCTTGCTCCCCCTATCCTACCACTCCCGGCGGCCGGGGTCGTCATCGGCGGGGGAGGGGGAGGGGGAGGGGGAGGGGGGGCGCGAATAGTAAAAGGGCAAAACAGTTGATGACGGTGGCTAATAATGGCGGTGTTGTAGTGCCGAACGGGTACCTGCTGGTACAACATCCGAACCGAGGCGGTGCACTGCGAGTGATATAAGCAAGGGGTATATACATGTATGTGTGTACATGTATATGTCTATATATATATATGGTACAGGTATACGAAGTATATATATATAAGACCCAAAAGAGGGTGTTGCAATCTCGGCCCGGAGCGACGGTTGCACAAGCGACGGGGCAAGCACGGTTCCATGGAGTCGAGTCATTCATGCATGCTGTGCGTCCAGTCTCGAGGGCGGCGCACAGCAACAAAGTAGACGGAGCAGGCAACAATATCATGGGCGATCCCCCTTGCATGAACCGCAGTGGCTGACCGGCACGGAAAGGAATAATTGACAGCGTTGTCCCCGACACGTTGACGCGAAAGAGAGTATGAAGTATACCTCGACGGGTTAGGTGGCAGCTGTTTTGGGGGGGCATGAGAAAAGGCTGCTGGCTTACACGACAGGACAGACGACTTGTTGTGCCAGCTGCTGGGAAACATTCTTGCGCACAACCGGGCCCGGTTACGAGGAAGACATTTGTCATCAAGGGCAGCCATTTTTTGTTTTGTTTTTGTTGTTGTTGTTGTTGTTGTTGTTGTTGTCGTTGAGACTGTTCTTGCAATGCCACCATGTGCTATGCACAGTGTTTTTGTTCTCTACGTGTAGTGTAGCACGCAAGTATATATCGTCGAATAGGCAGGGCAAAAAGCCCTTGGCCCCCGTGCGGCGTCAATGCAAGCAACAAAATGCATGCAACATCTCTCCGTATTTTTTGGGCCGACGAGCGCTTGGCATGATGGGACGGACACACCCATCATGCCATTGTGCGACCTCCCCTCCCCCCTGCTGTGGCCTCCTATGTACCCTACCGAATGCACTTTGTACATTCCCAAGACTCGCCGATGCCGCAGTCTCCTTCCCGGGCCGGCCTTGGAAAACACTTGACCGCTACATTGTAAGCACATGCGTGCGTTATCGGACGGACTCTCATCGGCAAACAGGACTGAGATTTGGTAAAAGGAAGCCAACAAGTAAAGGAAGCCAACAAGCCATGTATGTGGATGGATGTGGTGGGCAAGATGGGCATGGCGGCCGAAGCCGTTGGACAGACACGCCATGTGGCAACCACGATTTGCCACCCACCTGCAAAGACAAAGTACCAACTAACCTCCACAGACCAAAAAAACCCCGTCGTCATTCGCTGGAGGGTCGTCCGATTCGACGCCGACCGACAGACCCAACGTTCCCTACCTAAGTTACTTCGTAGTAACTTTGTAACACCAATTAAATAGTTTGCCCTCCGTCTCTCTCCGTCTCTCTCTCTCTCCCGCGTACCCCGTCTGTCTTGTTGTCCGTGCTCTCTTCCCATCACGAACCCACTCATCATAACAGCCAGCCCGACCGCTCTTTTCTGGCATATCAATCTTTTCATCTAGCATTTCTTTTTGCTTGCTTTGCACTTTTCCCGTTCGTCCCGGTTCCACACCCCGCGCTCAGCCATGGCAGAGGAAAAGGAGTCGTTGCTTGCCGCCGCCGCAGCGACGGGAGACACATCTTATGGTAATACATATACACACATGGCCACCTAAATCTATAAAGCACACGCACGCACACGCACGCACGTGCACGTTAAACATACGATGCCCGCACCACGCACACATTCTTCGTCCGTCGTCCGCGTCAGTTTGCGAGGGCGTTCCCCCCATGAGCGCATCTAACCCGCTTGCCCAGCACCCTCAACAACAACATCATCATCATCATCATCGTCAATATCATCTTCACCGCCGCCGCCATGGACCGCCGCCCTCGCCTCGTCGCGCGACCCGACGCGCCTCATCCCGCAGGGCATCGCCCACCGCGGCTACAAGGCCGCCTATCCGGAGAACTCTCTGGCCGCCTTTCGCGCCGCCGCGCGCGTCGGCGCCCACGCCATCGAGACCGACGTTCACCTCACGGCTGACGGCGTCGCCGTGATATCTCATGTGAGTCCTTTTCCTTCCCACCCGAGGCCCGATGCGCTGCTCAGCTCATCGTCCCCTCCCCCCCCTCGTACCCGCCCAACTTCTCCGAGAGGACAGAAAGAGAGAGAAGGGAAAGAGAAAGAGGCCGACCGTAGAGAAGAGGGGAGGCGATGAGAAAGACAGGAACAAAGCTAAACCCACCGGGCCACGGCCTGCAACAGGATCCCAGTCTCAAGCGCTGCTTCGGCATCGACAAGAACATCAGCGACTGCGACTGGGCCTACCTCTCCACCCTCGGGATGCTCAGCGACCCGACCCAGCGCATGCTCAGGTTCCGCGACTTTCTCACCTGGCTCGTCGCCGGCCCGGGCCTCCTCGTCTCCGGCGGCAGCGACGATGAGGAGGCGGAGGAGGACGAGGACGAGGCGCGCACGCGGGCCAAACTCTGGGTCCTGCTCGACATCAAGGTGAGATAGCCCTGCCACGACCCCTTCCCAAGCCTTTGCCTCCCTTTGGTTTTCATCTTCCCGGACTTGTTCTTTGCGCGTCGACCCCCGCCAAGATGGAAAGAAGTCGTAGAAGAACCTGACCTGACCTGAGTGAGAGCGAGTAGATCGACGACGAGCCGCGCGCCCTCATGCGCGCCATCGCCGCCGCCATAGCGCAGGTCCCTCCCAGCAGCGCCATCCCCTGGGAGCAGCGCATCCTCCTCGGCTGCTGGAACGTACGTTGTTGAACCCCTTCCCTCCTCATTTCTTCCATCTATTCTATCAGTTTGGTCCAACCATGTATGTTGAAACCTCCCCCGGTAACTAACGCTCTCCCGCGCGCATCCGTACAGGCCGCCCTCATCGAGGCCGCCAGCCAGGCCCTCCCCGGCTTCCCCCTCGCCCACATCGGCTACTCCCTCTCCTACGCCCGCCACTTCTTCCCCGTCCCGGACCTCGCCTTCAACGTCGCCCAGGCCGCCCTCCTCGCCCCCCTCCGCGGCCGCGCCTTTATGCGTGCCGTCCGCGCCCGCGGCCGCTCCCTCTTCGTCTGGACCGTCAACACGGAGCGTGGCATGGAGTGGTGCATCCGCCAGAACCAGTCCTCCTCTTCTTCGTCCTCCTCCGCTTCTTCTTCTTCCCTCCGCGGCCCCCGGCTCGTCGACGGCGTCATCACCGACGACCCCAAGCTCTACCTCTCCGTCTGCCGCCGCTACGAGGACCAGCTTGACGGCAGGGCCACCACGCCTACTCGGCCGGCCACCACGCGTGAGACCATGGGCTTCGTCATGCACGTCATCGCCCGCCAGCTCCTCTTCAAGTTCATGTTTGTCTACCGCCGGTTCTGGCAGAACAAGCTGGACTACCTGCACGAGCGCGCGCCCATAGACAAGAGCGACTGAGGTTGGCATGGATAGAGACGTGGCCAGACGGACGGCGGTCCCCGCTGGTGCGCAAACAGCACCCCACTGGCATCACAAAACATTGATAATGCATTGTAGACAGGCTCTGGGCCATCGGGCCTTGGTAATTTTGGAATAGTCCTTTGTGTTTTTGTACTCGAGTCGTCATGTATCGACTCGACTGCCGACGGGGCAGCTCTTTTCTTCTAATGCACACACGCACGCCTCGCTTCTCGCCTCGCCTCTGCGCAACAGCTTGAGCCGTCCCCTCGCTTTCTCCCTTTTCCTTCCTAGATGAACCCAGCCCAACTTCGCAGCCAAAGAAAAAACGCCATCCATGCGAGCCTACGCCACACCGGGCGCCCCCGCACAGCCGCTACGTAGAGCAAAACGCCCGATATCACTTCCCATGAAACCCAGCCGCGAGTGCTCAGATCTCAACATCGATATCCAGGTCGAGCGCACCAATGACGTCGTCGTCCATGAGTGGCTTGTGGATCATGGGGAGCCCCTTGCTCTCCTCGTACTTCTTCTCCTGCAGCTTGGCCAGGTGCGACGCCATCTGCGGCTTCGTAGGCGCCACCTTGGGCGTGCCCCCATTGGCTGGCGTGCTTGCGGCACTACCGTTCTGCGACGGCTTCTGGGGTGTGTCGTTGACGTCGTGGACGAACTTGGCCTTTGTCCGCAGCCGCCGAGAGGGGTCGTCGGGAACTGCCTCGCCTCGGCTGATGGCCCTCTCCACCTCGCGCGCCTTGGCCTTCTCCTTAAGTTGGGCCTTGCGGACGAGCTCGGCGTTCATGCGTCGGTTCTCTCGGTTTCGCTCCGCCAGCCAGTCCTGCTCCGTAGAAGTCGCCGCCGTGTCCGTCAGCTTCGACGGCCCCAGCGTCGTCTTAAACGCCAGGCGCTTGTTGCCAAGCTTGTCGAGCTCCTGTTGCAGCCTGTCCGCCTCCTCTTCATCACCTCTCGAGGCGGCCTCATCGAGCAGTCGAGCAACACGCTCACGTTCTGCGGGGTCAAATTGTCGTTTCAACTCGTTGCGCTTCGCTAGTCGCGCTTTGATTTCCTCGCTCGTCCACTTGTGGGCCAGGAGAGCGTTGATGGCATCAACCTTGTCCCACAAGAATTCCCGTGTGGGTAACGTCACGCCTTCGTTGTTGCATGTAATTTGGTAGCGATTGAGCTCGGCCTGCAGCACGTCAGAGATTTGTGGTCATGTTTGTTTGAGCATCGCCGAGACTCACCGCGTCAAACTTTCCGTTCGAGGCGGCAATGAACGGAAATTCCTTGACGGACTTGCCATGTGCCGCCTTCACGTACTGGTCAGTGACGAAAGCCCCATTGGGACTCATAATCGCATAAGGTCTACTCGTTGTGAAGCCTGGCGTGCACGTGTCAGCGCTGCATTGACCTTTTACGATAACGGATGTCTTTACCTTTAATCAACGCCATTCGATACTGCTCTATGCCCGTCTCGGGATGTGTGCCGACCGCCACCCGAATGTAGCACCCCGTGATGGCAGCCTCGAAGCCAGGCGTCTGGCACACCTGGGCGAACTGATTCCGGCCAACTCGCACCTTTTCGTAGTCCTTGAGCTCCGGCGGGGGTAGCTCCTTGTCGAGTTCCTTCTCCGGCGTAAGGCTCCGCCGCCGTCCAAAGTCGTCATCGCTCTCGGGCTCGCGCGAGTCCCGCCTGGGCGAGTAGTCCTTTCGGCGCTCGTGGTCCTCCTTCCGCCTCTGCTTCTCGGCTCTGGCGCGGCGAAGTGAGTCCATGGCCGTCTCAGCTGGCTTGCCGGTGCGCTGGCGGGACGATCTGCGATCGTCATCCTCGAGCTCGGCAGTGTCGGCACTCCTCTTCTTCTTGACTGCCTTGCGCTCCTCGTTCTCAGCGGTGGTGACCATCTGGCGAAGTAAACGGTTCTGGCGCTGGCGCTCAATCTCAGAGATACGGTCCGCAATGATCTGTTCTCGCTCGACTTCACGGAGAGCCATAATCTCCGCCTTTTCGGTCTGGCTCATGAACATGCCATCGACGGGGTACTTGTCATCGTCGCCGCCGCGAGGCGCCGCGGCAGCGCGAGCACGAGAGGGCTGCTCGTCGTCTGAGTCCGATTCATCCATTGGTGCCGATTCGAGAGAGTTTGGTGATGAAGCTCTGGAAATTCTGATGGCGGGGCGACGAAAATCGCATTAGCAAACGGATCTTTCACCATGAAGTACACGACGCCGCCACCATCACCACCATACTGCAGATAGGCATCATGGTGGCTCATTCGCCGGACGGCAAGTAATGAGACATGGACAACTTACGCTTCGCCCTCTTCCTCGGACTCATCGTCTTTAGGTGCGCGTTTCGCCTTCTTGGACTTGCCCGAGTCCCTGGGCGGCGGCGACGGCGACGGCCTTCTGCTGGAGCGGACGGAGCCCTCATCCTCCGAGTCACCGCCCGCGAGGGCAAGGAGCTCGTCGTCGATGTCAGCCATGATGGAAGTCGCTCGGTTGACAAGCCGGTCGAATGCAGGAAAAAGCCTCGCTGCATGCAAAAGGGGTGCGGTGTGAGGTCAGCCCCCAGGGCGAGCTACGGCTGCGAGCTGCAGCAGCGTCCCGGCCGGCTTGATGATCACCGCAAGCAGCTGCTCGAAGAGGGCTTTCTGCGAGCGAAAGGCAGTCGTGAAGGCTTTTGCGTCGGAAGGGATAGAGGGCGCGGGAGGGCGTGGGCGAGCAAGTGACGCGACAAGCGAAGAAGTGAAGTGTGCTGGGGGCGAAGGCGAGGCCGAGTTGCGCTCTCCAGCGGAGCGGGCTGTTGCTCTGTGTCCGTGTGTGTGCTGTGCCTATTGTGCCTAGCCGCCGCCCATTGGCTGAATCAAACCTAACTGGAAACCTCCAGTGCGGCGAATTCTTTGTCCGGGCGCGGCGCACTACAGTATGGCAACCAATGTGGTGGGGATTCGGCTCCAGCAGTGTCAATGGGCGTCATTGGATGCAATGCACCACTGGAGCCATCCATCCCGATCCCCGTCTGTGAAGTTGCGAATCGTTCGATTTGTGCCCTCGTTCTTGACGGCCCAGGCTTGCACCAGAAGCACCCAAGCCTGTTGTTGTGGCCGCACGCAACGAATGTCCGCCGCCATGCTGCCAACACGGTGCGCGGCACGCGGCGCTGTTCGGGTTCTCCCCAGGATGTCAATCTGCCTTGCCCAGGCGCGCGCGCTCTCAACATCCGTACCATTCGGCGCCGAAGCTGTGTCGCCATCGACCTCGAAGAAACGCAAGCCGCTCACCCAGGAACAGCGCGAGTTCCTCGCCTCCGCTGTTAGTCCCCCCCCCTAACTCCAACCAACACTTGCCGCAAACTCGAGTCAGCAATTTCCGGTAACTCACAACCGTCACAGCTCCGCGTAAATCAGGCCGGCGAGCTCGCCGCCACCCTCATCTACACTGCCCAGACGCCTCTCCTGGTCCGCCAACACCCACACCTCCGCCCACTCATGAAGCACATGTACGATCAAGAGGCCGGCCACTTCGACACTTTCAACGAGCTCATCCGGCGGCACCGCGTTCGGCCCACGGCCCTATATCCGCTCTGGTCCGTCCTCGCCACGGGCCTCGGCTGGTCCACCGCCGTCATGGGCCGCGAGGCCGCCATGGCCTGCACCGAAGCCGTCGAGACCGAGATTGGTGGCCACTACAATAACCAGATTCGCGTTCTGCTCGAGGTAATATCCGGTTGGGAGGCCGAGGGCTACGAGGTTGGGGGAGAGATCCGTGAGCTCGTGTCAACACTCCGGAGGATACGTGACGAGGAGCTCGAGCATCTGGATCACGCTGTCGAGCACGACGCTAAGAAGGCAGAGCCGCATTGGCTCCTGACAGGCGTCATTAGGGCAGGCTGCCGGGGCGCAATATGGGTCAGCGAGCGGGTATGACCAGCACAGGTCCTTCCAAGGGTCTCCAGCGTGTACACTACACTGTGGAATATTGTAAAAATAGAGCACCTAGCCTTCCATTACAAGCGAATTTATGCCGTTTCATGCGAACGAGATGTTGAAGCAGGAAAGAGAAGGGAAATGAGTAGATGAAATACGTCGTGACTCCGTGCTCCTTTATTGTTGTCTCAGCTAAACTCCAGGCCATGCTAACCTTTTGATGATGCGCTGTGCAATCCGCAGCCGTTTGAAACTAAATGTTACCAACTCTCGATACGAAGAAAATACTAGTTGCTGCCACGCGTGTCAGTCTCGCCTGTCACTGGCCAAATGTATACAGACAACAAACTTACTAGATTGCCAAGGGGGCAACGCCGTCGACCTGATAACCCCAGTTGCCATTCTGGTCCTCCGTAAGAAGCCAATCATATGGGAACTGAACTAGGTTGCCTTGCACCATCTTCAGCAGCTCTTCGGCGTCGGCACGGGACGGCATATCTTCGATACTGAAGGTGCGCTTGCTCCCCTTCGTGGTACCACGACGGCGACGCTTGATGGATCCGTTCTGTCCCGGCGGCGGCGCACTAGTTTCCTTGCATTCCTTGGACGGTGGCTTGTCCGGAGCAGAGAAGGTCGTCTTGCGCTCAGTGTTCTTGGTGGCTTGGCGGTCTAGGGGTTTCGTGGGTGTCGTCTCCAACGGAGGGAACGCAGTATCGCCGGGAGGGTACACGGGGGAAGACGCTTCCATGCGGCTCTCGGCCCCAGCGTTCATTGCTGTGGTTAGGTTTGTCGGCGCGCGTGGGTCTGGACGTTGGCTCTCGTGCTGTAGCGCCACCTTCTCATCCAGCTCGGTCTCGCCCGCCCCTGGCACGATGACGCTGGTCTTTCCCTGATTCTGATCTGAGATGGGCAAGTTTTCTGCCAGCTTCTCGGGGATCTTCTCGGCTCCCTGCTTCGCGGCGTGTATCATCGCTTCAGGCCCTGGAGCACTGACACCTGCACCAGCCGCGGTCGATGCGTGCTGCAAATTCGTCTCGCGCTTCATCTCGGACTCCTCGCCAGTATTCTTTCCCTCCATACTTGCACGGAACCTCTCGCTATATGCCGAATACTCGCGATACTCGGTCCAGGTGCTCACCTCAGAGTCTGGCATGCAGCGGAAGACTCTGCGGTAAAGCTTGGTGTTGTTTATCGCGGCCTTGTTCCAGATCTCGTCGAGGAAATTTGGGTTCACTGGGTCGCGCATGCAGTCTTTGGTGATGTCGACGCATTTGATATCAGCCGCCATAGGATGGAACGCACTGTTGATTGGTTGGCCAGAAACGGGATCAAGATGCATAGGCGGCCCCCCAATGTCCGTGTCATCCTCTACCGGTAGGGGAGGAAGCTGTGCCGCACGAGGCAAGCCCAGCTGCTCCGTGGTTCGGCGGGTGAGGGAGGGCGTCGGCGGTATAGCGGCGTTGCCGCCTCCGCCGGATTCCAGATAGCGGTTCTCAGGAGGCGGTACCGTGTCGTGCGGTGGCTTCGGAGAGTCCAGCGCTCCTTTGCCCGACGTGTCGATATCATGTACGAGCACTTCGCGCCCATTGATGATGACCGAGTCGCGCCCTTGGTCGAGACCGCTTTGACCGGCGCTCTTCCATTGGTCTGGCCCGTAACCCGACACATCTAGGACGTGCTTTTCACTCGTCACACGGCTGTCCGAGGCATCTTTGCCCTTCTCAAGCGGTTCGCCATCGTGGATTGCTTGCGCCATTTCCATGTCCAGCTCCCGGTTGAAGCTTGGGGCCCGGGATGACGGACGCCGTTGCGTCTGTGCTCTCTCGCGGCGACCGGAGCTGGGGCCAGCGCCATCCGGATTCAACGGATCTTCGTGATAAATGGCGTCCATTTCTTGCTCGAAAGCTTCGCGATCCATTTCTTGCTGCCGCTCTTCCTCCAATATCTCGTCTACATCCAGGCCAAGATGCTCGCGCATTAGTCGCAGGCGAAGTGTGTGTGCAAAGCGTCCGACCTGGTAGGGCTTGCCAGCCATGGTTGACCAAATCATGTCGGTGTCCCGGACGATGGCCGCGCATTCCGAATCACGGATTCCCAACATGGAGCGCTCGTTGATGTTGGCAGACCCAATAAGTGCCACTCGGTCATCAACCACGATCGCCTTGGCGTGAATGTAAAGCTGCTCAGTTACGAGTGCGTCATTGCCCATGATGCCCCACTGTCGGAGGGAGTAGAAAGATATGTACTCCTCGGGCTCGATGCCTGCGGCCCGGAGCCGCCCAAATATTGACTGCTCGCCTCTGCATATGCTCTTGTACTGACACATGAGGATCAGCCGCACACTGGTCCCTTCTTGTTCATCGACGGTGTTTTGGAAGCCTGGCATGAGTGGAATGACTATGACGCAGCGCCAGTCTTCGTCTTTCTCGTGGGCTCGAATGATGCGGTCGACGAGAGCATCACCAATCCGATTCACGATCTTGGTGTTATACGCTTCCGTGCTGGTTATGAAGAATTGATTCTCAATGTACACAAAGTGCTCCGAATCCTCAATCATTTTGATGTAGGCGTTTTGGATGCTGTGCTCTGTGCCGTCCGTGCCTAGTGACCACGTTGTTGCAGATCGCAGGATCTGGACCTCGCACGTGCCCGTCAGGCCGAGAGCCTCGAGCTCGTCAAACTTGGCATCCGGGGGTGGCAATAGGAAGGGTAGTGGGCGAGTTGGCTTCCGACCACGGCGAAGATAGTTCCAGCGCTGTACGAAGTGGCGTGTTAGATCTCGAGCGGGCTGCCCGACGACTTGCATCGCCACGTCGTGCCAAGGCATTCTCGGGACCTTGCTTCGATCGTACATCTCCTCGTACGGTTCGTTAAGCCGGAAAAAGTCTTGCACCCGCGGATTCGAGTAGTCTTTGCCTGGGAATAGCTGGCAGTGCTCTGCATCCTTGGGCTGCTCCGTCATCTCAAAGCCAGTCGGCTTGTCGTCCACGATTGGGTGCTGCGGGCAGTCCCAACGGCCGAAGCAAAGATCGATACCGCCGACAAAGGCGACGTCGTGATCGACGACGCAAATCTTCTCGTGATGCGCGAAGAAGAACTGGTTCTTTTTGAACTGATTGGGCGAACGTTGAACGAAGATGTTTGGGTGCAGGTTCAAGAGCGAGAACTTGGTGTACTCGGAGTCGATGGGAATGGCCGCTTCGACATTTCGATATACAATAACAAAAATCTTGACACCCTCGCGGGCTTTCTTCTGCAAGAGCCTGTCGAGTCGCCACTTTTGACTAATGGCAGCGGGACGCCGCATGTATAGCTCGGGGCTCAGCCACCAGTCGTGGATGTAGATGACGTCCCTGGCCATGTTGATGGCTCGAGATACGTTCCACATGTAGTCACGGCCGTCTACGAGCCACTGGGCGAAAACGCCAGTTCGGACTGGAGCGAAGCTGTCGAAGCGCTTTGGTTGATACCAAGGCGTCTGTCGCAGCATCTCGTTGATGGACTCTTCGAACTGTCTCATGACCGATTGGTAGCGTGAAAAAAGGCGGACCTTGCGTTCGGATGTGTGTAGTGCAAGTGTATGGTGCTTGTCTGGAGGCGCTTCCACCGTCAGATCGATTTCTGACTGCTTGTCCTTGGACGTCATCTGCTTCAGCGGATTCCGCTTAGAAACGATGCTGAACTTGGAGTCGACGAGGTACACGTCGTAAATGTTCATGTTCTCTGGCGATTCGACACACACAATGTAGCTCTGCCGAACCAAGAACCACTTGCGTGTGTGCCGAGCGATGACCTTTGCGGGTGTCAGCACGCGACGGAAGTCCAGGCCCTTTGAAGACTGGATGTGCAGGTAGCCCTCTTTGCCGTGATAGCTGCCCTCTGCAGCGAGGCGGACTCCGAGAGCTGACAGCTCCAGAAACCGGCACAGGCGGTTGCTGTCCGCTCGAAACATGAGCCAGCGAATCATCTCGGACAAATACTTTTCCAGTGTGCGCCGTTGCTTTTCCACGTATCGCTGTCTGCGAGTCATCATGTCTAGGAACGCCGCTTGCCCGCCCTCAGCGTTCGAGCCCTCGCCCGGATCCGTAAAGCCTGTTGAGCGCCGTCGCATACCCCACAAGTTTGCCCGCGACTTCTTCCGCCGAGGTTGGTATGGGCCATCATCTGTAATGCCTTCGCCTGCTGTGCCTTCGCCTGCGGTGTCGTCGCCACGGACACTAGCCTGCTCCTCCTCGTCGCTCGAGTCGCTCTTGTCTCGAGCGCGGCGAAGATAGGGAAACGCAGAATACGGGAACTTCGGCTGCTTCGGCCGGGCTCCGAGATCCAGGCGGCCCGGCATATACTTTTCGTTGCTGAGAGCAAACTTGTAGCGGAAATGGAGGTTGTAGATGTCCCTAATGGTACGGATAACGATCCAGCTCATCCGGCTGGGACCGCTGCCATATTCAAGCTCGATGGTGAAGATCCAGTGGCGTTCCTTGTCATCATCGGGCATGGGAGCGCTGTCCTTGATGCGCAGCTTGAGCTGCTCCAAGAGCACCGGGATTCTCTTATTCCCATGTTCATCTCGCTGGATCATGCTCGCTAGCATCAGGACTGCGGGAGCGCCCGCTCGCAGCTCAGCCATCAGCTCTGCAGACTTGTAATAGTCGAAGCGATCCTCCTTCTTCTGCCGGAGGAGCTTGAGCGTGCTCTTGACTTGTTTCCACTTTTGGGCGCCAAAGTTGGACGCTCGCTCCGAGTTGAAGAATGGTCTGCGGGGCGTCATTGCATCACCATCTGATACACCGCCTCCGCCAAAGACAGTGATGCGGCGCAAATGACCCGTTCGTCGACCGACTACTGCAGTTTCCTCTATGTCGTCCATGTCGTCCACTGGTGGCCGCGCCATGGGCTCTGCATAGGAATGGCCTCTTCTGAACGGCCTGCGTCGCATCTGATCTCGACCATCGCCTTCGGACATGGCCTGGTCATGCGCCGAGGTGTCAGGCATGCTTGCGCGACGCCTCAGCAGGCGGCTCCCCAGGCCCAGCGCGTCCAAGTCGGAGGGGAGCCTGGTTATGGAGGGTGAAGGGGTGTGTCCCTTTTTGAAGCGCTTCATCTTGCGCTTTTTCTTCTTGGAAGAACCATGTTCGGGAATGTTTGACTCATCTGCGGTTTCCTCGATATCGGCATCGGCATCGGAGTGCTCTTCCACGAGAGTGTCCGGGAGCCGAGTACCAAAACGAACAGCCGTGGGTGAGTTGGTCAAGGACTGCGATCCACTCTCAAAAGGTGCTGAGGGCATGCTGAGCATCCTTGGGGTGTGTTGGGCGGGAGGGCTGGCCAAGGCCTTGATCTTAGACATGAAGGAGGCGCCTCGGGACTTTCCTGGGGTTTCAGGCCCGTCCCAGGAGCCATGGCGGGAGTGCGCGGGCGCTGGGATTGACTCCTCCAAAGCATCCGGCCTCGCGAACTGAACGCTTCTACTGCCAGATATGGAGGGCGGCGCCGTAGCAGTCGCCTCAGAGGCAGGCGAGAGCGCGCCATCACTGTCCCGCTGGCCGCTGGGCTGCACGATTCGAGGAATCTCAAGCCGCGGCCCGGGGCTTTTGCCGTTGTCAGCGCCGCTCGTGGCGGCTTCTCCATCCTTGGGTGCTCCGTTCGTGTTCACCTGTGCACTCGTAGCACGCTTGCCATCGTCGGGCTGTTGGCCTGTCGCGGAGACCGAGGGAGGGTGAAGGGAGTCGGACTTGGAGTTGGACAATGCGAGAGCGGACTGCGATGGGCTTGCCGACGGCAGAAGCTGCGGCGTCCGCGTCCGCGGAGACACCGAGTCTTCTTGGTGATCTCTGCCCATGGTGTAATGTCGGCACTATATTATATCGAAAGGTGGACACGAGCAGCAGCAGCTCCTCTAGATGCGTCCATGCGACAGGCACTTGGGACACAGCATGCTGCACAGACGTCGAAGTTTGAAGGGACTCGGTCTGCAATCAGTGGCAGAACAGCCGTTTGTCGCTTTAAAATCGTGTCGGAAGCACGAAAAGGGCTGTCGAGATCGAGGAAGAAAGCTGGCGGTGTTCTGGATGTTTGTACTTCGCTGAAGGGAGAGCGGATAGCTGCTCAGCTTGCCGTCGGCCCGGGTCGCGTCTTGCGCACCACTTCGGCGAGATTGGCACGCAAGCAGAAGCCGAGGATGAATTTCGTCGGACCGGACTGGAGCGAGAACAAGACTTTGAGATGCGAGTCGAGGAATGGACGTCGTGTCATATGGGAGCTCGACGGCGCCATCAGAAAGTTGGACACAGGAGGTGACGCCCTGGTCCAGTGACCCTGATTTGGCTGGCGGCAGGGCCCACTGGAGTTTGAGCGGGTAGCCGCCAGCTAAACCACTAAAGTAAAACTACTTCGTACCACCATATTTGCCAGGCATGTCTAGTGCCAAACAGGCTGCCTCGGCCAGCCAGCCGCATGCCATTGTTGGTGCTAGCCCTGGTCAAACTCAAAATTGGAGCCACCTAACCGGAGGGTGGTGTAATTCGAGGGCCCCCGGGTGTTACAGAGGGGGCAGGTGGCAGGCGGCGGCCATGACGGGGACACGGCAGAGTCGCAGACGCTGCGAGGTTGAGGAATCAAGAGCAACGAGGCTGGAACCTGACACGCGACACAAAGCAGAATGCCGACAAGGTCCCCCGGGGCTGTTTCAATTCTGGTCCCTGTGACCGCGAGATGTTCGATGACGTATGTACCTACAATATTGGCTGTTGGTTCGGGCTGCAGCGCGATGGCTGGTTAGCAACAAGTCCTACTTCGTACACAACTTGTAGCTTGACATGTACTATCACACTTGCGCCTGATCGATGTGTGTGCTTCGTATGCACACATATCCCTAACCTCAGTAGTTACCAAGTATACATAGACGCCCTGCAAGTACCTTGCGAGGCCAGCTGCCGCTGCATGGAAGTGCATCGCTCCGCCAGCACCAACGCTGGTCGATCAGTCAACCGATCCTGGGACGGGCGTTGCGGGGCGGGCATTGCGGCCACTGCGGTGACGAAGCATCGCGGCATCACTTGCCAAGCATCTCTCCTGTAGGCACCGGCCCGTTGTAAAGCTGTGGTCATCCGGGCGAGGGCGAGGGGGCGGAACGTGAACCCAGGTCCAACCCGGTGGGCGAGTATGCTACTGAGAGATGTCCATCATGCATGCCACACGTACTTTATACTGGCGTGAAGTAAACGTCCGGCGCCATGCTCGGTGTTGCGCTCAACGACAAAGTGTAACGGAAAATGCAACGCCCGAAAGGCCGAGGTGGATGCAGCAAGCCGTAGGGACAGTCCGTGGTTGAGGCCCGCCCGCCCGTCCGCAGTCTGCACCGCGCCGTTGGAGCCAGCAAGATCAAGTTCAATCCAGGGCTACGTACGGTACGGCATCTGGGGCCATGCCATGGCCGGCGCGGGCCATTGCGTGCGGTCTTTGCGCACGCCCACGCGCCTATGCATCAGGTCATTTCGCTTGCGCGTCCATGTGCTTGGCTACGTAGTGCCTGTCCGTCCCGCCGTGGTGGTGAAGACTGATGAATCCTTCTCTTCAGCCCGGCGCTGCTTCTGGTCCCCCCCCCACCCAAAATCTCCCCCGCGCGCCCCGACCAGCGCGGGAGCGGGAAAAAAAAAACGAGCGAGCGCCCCTGAAGCCCCTGAGCCACCGGCGAATCGTCCCGTCAACAAATCCCACTCCCACGCCCACTCCCAGCGCGCGCGCCAATGGCGTAACACGCGCCCGCCCGCCCGCCCGCCCGCGCTCTCCACCAAAAAAGAGGCCACCCTCATCCACCACCTCTCACCACCTTCACCTTCCGTCCATCGCCGCGCTTCCCACGGACTTTCCTCTCGGTTTTTCACCGTGAGACACACACTGGACCTTGGGGGCTCTCAGGACCGCCAATTGCTGCCGCTCTTTCCTCCTTTGGTCCCGCGACTCGTCACCTGTGGCTTGGACTTGCTTTTTTGGTCCTGCTCTGCTCTGCTGGCGACCCTTTTCGTATTCTTATTCTTGTTCGCCCCTTCTCGTCCAACGTATTAAAAGGCCAACGCGCCGCCGCAGCCGCCATGTCGAGATATTCGTTACGACAGACGCCTCGGTACGTGGCACAGACTTTTGCACCTCTTGCGCATTGCAGCCCAGCCTTGACCTTGCTTCCTCTCCTCCCGTTGTCTAACGCCGCCTTAGTAAGAAGGAACTCTTCGACGGCATGATCGAGACTCCGACTACGTCGCGACGCTCGTCGCGTCGCCAATCCTCCTTCCCGCCCGACGTCTCTGACCAGGACAACGACTCCAGCTCGGCCGCCGAGACGTCCATCCGCTCGCGATCGATCCGTCGGCGCACCACGGCCAAGTTTTCCGAGCACCTCGACGAGGAGGACGAGGAGCAGCAGGAGCCTGTGAAGCCGCCGCCCGCCACCAACGGCCACATCGAGGTGACTCGGGGAGAGAATGGCTCAGCCAAGGAAAAGTCACAAGTCAAGGCTGGCGTATCCGTCGACCCCAACGTGGTCGACGGCTGGCGGCCGGGACAGGACCCCAAAAAGGACTACTCTGGCGAGTTCGAGTTCGGCGGCTCCCTGGGCACCGCGTTCCTCATGTTCTTTTTCCCCGTCCTCATGTGGTATATGTGGATCGGCGCTACCTACTACGACGGCAAGTTCCCCACGCGAACGCCTGGCCAGACCTGGCCGCAGTTCGCTGCCCATCTCGTCCACCTCGTCTACACCGGCGCGTTCCCCCACGTCAAGGCCTGGGCCTGGTACTGGTCTTATCTCATCTTCCAGGGTGCCTGCTACTGCCTCCTGCCCGGCGTCTGGGGCTGGGGCAAGCCTCTGCCGCATGCGAACGGCAAGCAGCTCAAATACTACTGCAATGCCTACGTCAGTCTCTACTTCACTCTCGCCATCCTTGCCGTCCTGCACTTCACCGGCATCTGGAAGCTGTACAGTGCCCTTGACGAGTTCGGCCCTCTTTTGTCCGTTGCCATCCTGAGCGGCTTCCTCGTCAGCATCGTCGCCTATGTCTCCGCCATCTACAGGGGCAAGCAGCACCGCATGACCGGCCACGTCATCTATGACTTCTTCATGGGCGCCGAGCTTAACCCTCGCATGTTTGGCATCCTCGACTTCAAGATGTTCTTCGAGGTTCGCATGCCCTGGTACTTCTTGCTCATACTGAGTTTGGGTGCCGCCGCTCGACAGTATGAGCGCTACGGCTACGTTTCTGGCGAGGTCTGGTTCCTCGTCATGGCCCACTACCTGTATGCCAATGCCTGCGCCAAGGGTGAGGAGCTCATAATCACCACCTGGTAGGTTGCTTTTCCACTGTCTCAGGACTGCGGGCATGGCTGACTTTGATTAGGGACATGTACTACGAGAAGTGGGGTTTCATGCTCATCTTCTGGAATCTGGCTGGCGTTCCCCTGTCGTACTGCCACTGCACCATCTACCTTGCCAACCACCACCCATCCGAGTACCACTGGAACCGATTCGCGTTGGCTCTCATTTTTGCTGCCTACCTCTTCTGGTACTGGGTCTGGGACAGCTGCAACAGCCAGAAGAACCGCTTCCGCGCCATGGAGAAGGGCAAGCTCGTCTTCCGCAAGAGCTTCCCTCAGGTCCCCTGGCAGACTCTGCACAACCCCAAGACGATCGAGACGCCACAGGGCACCATTCTCGTCGACGGCTGGTACGGTCTGGCCCGCAAGATCCACTACACGGCTGACACGTGGTTCGCCATCTCGTGGGGCCTGATTACCGGTTTTAAGTAAGTCGGCCGCATGTTACCTCCCCAGGCATCTACGGATCGCTAATGTTGATTCTCAGGAGCCCTTTCCCATGGTTCTACCCGCTCTTTTTCGTTTGCATGATTGCTCACCGAGCGAGCCGCGACATCACCCGCTGCCGTACCAAGTACGGCGAAGCCTGGCGCGAATACGAGCGGCGCGTCCCCTACCTGTTCATCCCCGTAAGTATCCAATCAACGGCCCATCGGCTTCAGCTCCTTTCTGACTTGTGCTCTAGTACGTCATCTAAAGGATGCACGGGTAAGCCCACATATCCATCCTGTTCGTATCCGCAGGAAGGAATCTCGTCTTCTTAGGTACATATTTATACTGCCTTGCGGGCAGTGGAGAAAGACTGTCACACATTTCAATGCTTCGAAGAGGTGGTGGTATAAAGACGGTGGGGGGGGTGTCACGAAACGAAAATACGCCCCGGACTGCAGGGGGCCAGCCATTCTTAATGTCTCTTGGATGAGAGGAGATGCTCTAATGCTCCTCGCTACGTGTAATGGGAATATAATTATTTCGGATGTTTCTTCTGAGGACCCTTGATAAACTCGTTGACTTGACGTTGAGTCTTGACAGGAGAGCCCGTCGCGCTACCTAATCTTAGGCAACGGCATTGCGTTGCAGTCCTGGGGATGGAGGATAATATGCACATTCGGCTACACTAGATCCCCCCATCCCCACGACTGTCTATAATGAAACCGCTCCGAGGCCCAACACTCAGCTTCTCCGTATTGTACATACACGGCCTCCGCCAGTGACTGCTGGATCCATCGCCCACCACTCATTGCCATCGCCCTTTCTCGACCACCGTTCAAGCTTCTGTTTGCGTTGTAGTAAATCAAGCTCAAAAAAAAAAGCTGTTGTTCGATTGCTTGTGATTAATTTGCTGGCATGCTCGGAACCAAAAAGCCGTGTGGATAGGGTTGATTGTCTGGCCAGTTCCTCAAGTCTCGTTGAGACTCGCGCCGCCCCTTAGTTGCAGGTAACGTTTTGCGTCGCCTTAGAGTTCATGAGAAGGGCGACAATGAGACCGTACAGACCTATTCAGAGTCGTCAGTGTGCTGCAATGAGCCCAGCTTTAGCGCTGTATCTTCTTACCAAGGACTTCGGCGAAAATGAGAATCAGAATCATGCCGACGAAGAGGCGCGGCTGCTGGGCCGTTCCTCGGACACCAGCATCACCCACAATGCCGATGGCAAAGCCTGCCGCCAGACCGGCCAGGCCGACGGAGAGGCCAGCACCAAACTGAATAAAGCCAGTGTAGAGCGCCAACGGCTGCTTGAGACCGTCGGAGATCAGGACTGACACGACCAGGCCATAGATACCAATGATACCAGCCATAATGACGGGAACAATGTCTGCAGCGCTTTGTTAGGATCGGAAACCCGTACGAGCTCTAGGTGATGGGAGAAACCCACTCTTGACGATAAGGTCGGGGCGGAGAACACCCATGGCGGCAATGCCGACACCAGACTTGGCGGTACCGTAGGAGGCACCCAAGCAAGTGAAGACAATAGCGCTGGTGCAGCCCATTGCACCAAAGAAGGGCTATGTGATAGTCAGCATCTAGGGATTCGCGAGTCGATGGGGTTCGCCGATGAATGGGCCCGTGCAGCGTTTTCGGTGACGTCGTGCTTGTCTGGGGATAGAGGAGTACTAACCGCGTAGACGGGGCTGCGCATCCTCAGGTTAGCTTCAAGTGATTGATCACAGCGCAGCGGCGCGGGATGCGAGCCTGTGGAGATGCCAGGAGCTCGGTTGAATGCGACCGAAGCTCACGACGCTGGCCAGGGAGGTGCGCTGACGTACCAGAGTTCAGTGGCCATTGTATCGGCTGTAGGCGGGTGACGCGAGGTGCGGATTGCTGCGCGAAGGACTGAAGGGTGCTACAAAAGCGGTGCTCGACGCGATATGGCTCGAGGAGCTGTAGATGGCGATGAACCGTGGGCGTCGGGTGCGATGGCGAGATGCGGTCGTGGTGGTGGTTGGAGGTGACGGGACGCCGGGTGCTCGAGCCCGCGAGTCGCAGACCACCAGGTTTTGCCGCACAGTGTCCGGATGACTGTTTACGTAAGGCACGTGCGGGATCGGAAAATTAGCGCCCCCGCTCCGCCAGGGGCGAGCAAGCTCAGTACGTAGCGTAGCTTGACAAACTGGAGCTCCGCCAGCTGAGGTTGCTTGTTGTTACCATCTTCGGCCACAGCAGTTGGTGGTAGTATTGAATAATATTGAGAAGCGCCTTCTCACCCAGTCGGCACCAATCCGAGGAGCTCTTGACTATCCTCTCCCCCCCCCCCCCCAAAAGGGATCCCGACATCGACTGCGGATCGTCCCAGCTTCGACCAAGCACCAACTCGTCATACTAATAAAAGCGTTCCAGCTGCAAATCCTTGGCGCCACAGTCAGCCGAACACGCCCGCCCAAGCCCAGATAAGAGATGCGAGCATCGCCTGCAGGAGGGTCGACTGTGGACGAACGATATCGTAGCTTTAAAAGCGTCTGCGGAACATCGAGTACCCCGCGTTGCAGTCGGATGCTCTGCATTCAGACTAACCGTGCAGGATGCAAGACTGTTCCGGCATTTGTTACTTTCTTTGATGACATTGACAAACGATACTTCCGCTTTCGAGGTTGCACGAAGCATCCGGAGCAATCCTGCAAGACATAGGCCAATAGATATGCTGCAACCTGCACGACGAAGCAGCATGCCGTTGCCTGCATCGCTGTCTCGTGGTGCCACGGTTCCCCGGAAAACCCACATTTGGTGCAAGCACCAGATCGCATGACATTGCTCTTGTCATCCTACAGAACATGAGAACAGTGAGAACACGGAGCGCAATTCCTGGTAGCGTGTTGCACGGTTGCCCAGCCATCAGCGGCATCCATCGAGGTCGCAGAGATGACATCAGACACCAATGCTGTTGATGCGCGTCAAGCCCAAGGAGCGCCGCAGCGGTCAGTGCCAGTCAGTTCTGACGCACAAGGTCCGCTGCGAGGGGCGGGCAAGCGATCAAGTGACCCAAGCATCTTACCTATCGAGATCGAGCCAACAGTGGTTCGAAACCTTGGGGGTTTGGGACAGTCGTCGACAGACACAAACTTGGCAGTTTGGTGCGCAATTACATGCGATGACGTTGTGCTACTGGAAGCGCTAGAAGAAGCGTAGGCACGATCCTCCCTCCATTGCTAATGACGCCCAAGCGCGTCCAACGCTGCGATCGGGGCAGCACATGGCCGGGGCCTATTATTAGCGGCCCCAGGGTGCTGCTACAATTGCCTGTCTGCCTGCCTACCTGCCTCACTTAATAATTAAGCACAGGTCCACTACCTAGTACTATGGATGCAGCGCCTGACCCTCGCCTGGCTAGGCCTTACCAGCGGGCTCCATGAGCCTCGGATTTGCACGGGCAGCTCGTCGCGTCTCCGATCCGCTCCTCATACTTCTTGTTCCCGTCACCCCTCAAGCCACCAAGTCTGTGCCTCTATTGCTTCAAAATCCTTCCTGGTGGCTCTGCTTACTGCGTTCCGTCCCAGCATCCGTACTCGTCTTGTAAAAGCCAGCACTGCCACCCGCCCTCGACGCTGTGCGTCTGTCGCAATGCCCGGCGTCGCCCGCAAAGTCATCATATGTGCTGCCATTGACGGTCTCATCATCCAGCCCCTCTCATCCAAAGGGCAGAGGCCATCTTTGCCCGTCCGGGTACACTTTGGCGACTCGATCGTCTCCGCCGTGCCTTGGGACCAGTTGCCCGACGTTTCGAAGCCTGAGTCGTCCTTCGAGGCCTTTGGTGTAATAGGTCATATTTCCCGTCCGTCTCCGAGTATAGCTCGGCAATGCTGACGATACCACGCCGCAGGCTTGATCACGGTGTCTAAGCTCAGCTATCTGGTCACTATTACTCGACGACAACAGGTGGCGCAGATCTTTGGGTTTCCAGTCTACGTCGTGACAGACGTGGCTGTCACGCCCTGCCACACCCGGACAGACGCCGAGGAGTCCATCAAACGGACAGCAAGTCAACTACGCGGCCGGTCCGCACAGACATCGGGCGATGGCGAGGAGAGCAGCGACGAGGATGTCGAGATTCCTAGTGGCACCTCCGACGACATTGACGATGCTGCTGCCGCCGCCGACAAAGAGCCACGACCCCAGTCGCAGTCCAAGCGGAGCAGTGTGGCAGAAGACGTCATGCGCCGGAGAGGGAGCTATGGGAGGTTCGCGCAAAGCTGGTTCAGTCGTAGTGGGTGGACTATGGACCAGAGGCGCAACATGGGAATGAGCGTCTCTTCACCTGACGTTGATACGCCCGGTACCACCGACTCGGCAGCATCTTCCGTTGCCAAGGGCCCTGTCAAAGACGGCATGGCCGAGCCGGTACCCGTCTCAGCACTGCTCCCAAAGCTTCTGCAGACCGTCAAAGTTCTCTTCGGCTCTTCACGAAGTTTCTACTTCTCCTACGACGTTGATCTCACACGCAGCCTTGCGCAAGACTCGTTTGTTCCAAGGACGGACGCGCCGCTCTACTCGCAGGTCGACAGCACCTTTTTCTGGAACCGACATATTATGCAACCTTTCATAGAGACGGGCCAGGACGCGTTGGCTCTGCCGCTCATGCAAGGCTTCATCGGGCAACGCACGTTTGTGGTGGACAGTCAACCCCCGCAGCACGATGACCCGACCGCAGACTCGCTTGAGATGAGCAGTCTTTCAGCCTCTGGCTCCTTGCCGAGCTCCCCACCGTCCGGCAAGACTCGAGACTCGTTGGATCTGAGGCCTTCGGAAAGGAAGTGCCTCATAACGCTCATTTCTCGGCGATCGACCCGGCGAGCTGGGCTTCGGTATCTTCGTCGCGGTGTAGACGAGGCTGGTAACACGGCAAACATGGTTGAAACCGAACAGATCCTGTCGTCACCGACCTGGGACGACACCACCCCCATACATTCGTTCCTGCAGATTAGGGGAAGCATACCGCTCTTCTTTACTCAGTCTGCATATTCGCTGAAGCCAGTTCCGGTGTTGCAGCACTCAACAGAAACGAATTACAAAGCATGCAAGCGCCATTTCGAAAAGCTGATGCGTACGTATGGAGCACTCCAAGTAGTCAATCTTGTCGAGAAACACGGAATTGAAGAGCCGATTGGGACTCAATACCAAACGAACATTGAACGTCTCAACAATGAAGCATTGGGCGGCTTGGCGATACCCTTTGAATGGTTTGACTTTCATCAAGCATGTCGTGGGATGAAGTTTGAGAACGTCAACCACCTGTTACTCAAGCTTCGGGGCAGGCTGGAGGACTTTGGTAGCACCACCAAGCAAGACGGCGCCGTATCTCAGAAGCAGAATGGCATCCTCCGGACCAACTGCATGGACTGTCTGGATCGTACCAACGTGTGCCAGAGTTCGTTTGCAAAGCACATGCTTGACCTTCAATTGAGAGAAGACGGGATTGATATGAGCGCCCAGCTCGACCAGGAGACTGCATGGTTCAACACTCTCTGGGCCGACAACGGGGATGCAGTCTCGAAGCAATATGCCTCAACCGCCGCGATGAAAGGTGACTACACACGGACGAGGAAGAGAGACTACCGAGGAGCTCTGAATGACCTCGGCCTCTCGCTCGCTCGCTTCTATAACGGGTGCGTTAGGATTTATCCATGCCTGCGGAGGACTTGACGCTGACTCATTGACAGCATGGTCAACGACTACTTCAGTCAAGCTGCCATCGACTTTCTCCTAGGAAACGTCACGGCTAATGTGTTTGACGAGTTTGAATCCGACATGATGACAAAGGACCCTGCAGTGTCGATCTCTAGGATGAGGCAGCGAGCCATCGACCTGTGTCAGAAACGGGTGGTCGCCGACGCCAACGAGGAGGTTCACGGCGGGTGGGTGCTCATCAGCCCCAATGGCCCAGACGTCGTCAAATCTTGGCCCATGGAGGACGTTGTGCTGCTTCTTACCGATGTAGCTCTCTACCTGTGCCGTGTCGACTGGGACCTGGAAAAGGTGTCGTCATTTGAGCGAGTCCATCTCGGCAACGTCGTGCACATCAAGTTTGGCATGTACATAACCTCAACTGTCGCACCGGCTCACATGGACGAGATGCGAAACGTAGGGTTCGTGGTCGAGTACCAGCCGGGCAAGAGCAACATCACGAGAACGAACACGCGAACGCTCTCGACACGCGGGGAGATTGGGCCCAAGTCGAGCTCGCAAAGCAGTGACGGATCCAGCAGGCAGAGCGGCTTCGCCAACTTCTTCTCCGGCAAGTCTAGGACGCCTGCTATCCGGAAGCTGGCGTTCAAGGCACCCTACATGGCGTCGTCGGTGCACGAGTCGGAGGGCGGACCGCAACAGACCGAGCTCCAACAGGTGGTCACGATATGCGCCGAAATTGAGCGCTTAGCACTAGAGCTCCATTTGCGCAAGGAGGGGGAGGAACCCAAGAGCATCATTGAGAAGGGGGACATCATTTCGCTGGAGGCGGCCAAGAAGAACACAGGCCTGCTAGAGCAGCTGGGTCACTCGATCAAGAAGCTGGTGTGGGCATGATGATACCTGTATACCTAGATATACATTCTTACGTGACACTCGAACACCTGAGCAGGACTTTTTGATTGACAAACGCATCAACATATCTTTCATTTGTCATATTGAATGACGCTATGACTCTGGCCTGTGTATCCTGTAGAGGTGCATCTGATATCTCATATTCTCCAGCTGGATGGGATAATCCAGGCCGTCCGGTAGCCTGAACCAGACGGAATCCTCCGACTCGATACTTTCCCACGTGTAGCCCGCAGTCTCGGTGCCAAGCAGGGTGTGGTTCAACAGCCACTGCATGGGATACTTTTTCTTCTCCTTGCCCACCGCCGCCTCAGAGTAGCTGCCCGGGCTGTCCACGACGAGCAGCAGGCTCCCGCCGGGGAGCACCTCGCCCAGCAGCCGCAGGAACCTCGTCGTCTTGCCGATGCCGCCGTCCGTGTACAGCTCGTTGAGGGTGAACATGAGGGTGACGACGAGGGGGGTAGGGTTCCCGCGCCGCTGCGCGCCGACCAGGTCAGCGAGCCGGTCCCTCCCCAGAGACAGGGCGTCGGCCTGGCAGAAGGCGAAGCGCAGCTGCGCGGCGTCGACGATGTTGGCGGCCGCGTTGGCGGCGCGGGCGGCCGCCGAGGCGTACTTGGACAGCGGAGGGGGCGAGGTGAGCTGCCGCTGCAGCAGGGACGCCGTCTCGGACCACGGCGCCGAGTCGACGAGGGTGAGGTCGCCGCGCGAGCCCGTCTCGCAAAGGTGTGAGGCAAAGGCGACGTGCTCGGCGGCACAGCCTCCAAAGCACAACATCCTCAGGCGGCGTCGTCGTCGTCGTCGTCCCGCGGAAGGGGACGCCTCGCCGTCACCGCTGTCCGAAGATCTCGGCCCCTCCTCGCCCTCCCCGTCTGCGGCAGCAGCAGCACCTCGCGGCGGTAGGGACGACGTAGCCTCGACATCATCATCAGACGCCGCCACCTCCGCTTCCACAGCGAGGGCATCGAGATGGTCCCCAATGGCCCGGAAGACGGCGGCGTAGCACAGCGCACGCGTCGGGCTCCATCGCGCGGCATAGGCCTCGAGGTAGTCCTGGCGGCCAAAGGCAACGGCAAAGTCGCGGTTGTACAGCGCCCGCTTGATCTCCTGCAGGATGGTCGGGAGGCTGTCGCGGGCCAGCACGGCGGCGAATGCGTCGGAGAAGACATTGAGCAGCCGCTGCTGGTGCTTCCGTAGCTTGTTGTCGGCCTCGGGGTTGTCAGCGGCGGCTACCTGTCGTCCAGTGTCGCCGGCCGGGGCAACCGGCTTCCGTTTGGACGCCGTCGATCGGCCGCCCATGGCTCGGGGTAACCGGGCGCGTCCGCCGGTTTTCTCTTGGGGGTTTGATGGGCTGTACAACAGATGAGGCGCTGCCCGGCGGCTACATGCCTCATCTGGGTTCTCTCAGTTTGGCTGGACGTTGGTGTAGGTTCCCGTTTTCCCGTTCGGCGACAAAAAAAAATCCGCCAACCGGCTGCCTTGGCTTTTTTTTTTCGACCATGGGCGCCTCAACACCTGAAGCCGCTGCAAGGCCCAATTAGGTAGGCTATCGTCGCCAGCACCCAAGATTATTCCCCCATCGCCAGATGCCAGGAGAGTAGGCGTTCACTACTGACTCGGTTTGCATGCTTTCAATGCGCAAGTGCCTATTTCTCGCACAATGCCCACCCCCGTCAGGCACAGCAACAAGGCACAATGGGCCGGCGCGCATGGAATGGCTCCCCACGGGCGGCCCGACTGGCGTGATCACAGGAAGTCGGCCTCGTGTCGGTTCGAGCACCTCCGCAGCCATGAGATGTCGCAACTACTACACCGAAAAGATGAGTGGCTCGACCCCCAAACCTTGGGAGTTACCAACCAGATCGCTGGCCGTCCAATGGCTCTGGGTCAGTTTGGCGGGCGAGCGGGCGGGCGGGCGGACGGGCGGGCATTCGAGACCAACGCGGCCGGCGTCCAAGCCCGGAGCTCCCGTGCTCCTCCTACTCGTGCGTCTGCAGATTTCCGGTGCACAAGTGCCATGCCCGGATGATTGTTCCACTCCAGTACGGGCGGCGCGTTGACTAAATAAATGGTGGTCCTTCGGAGCACTGTCGTCCGTTTCGCCGTCAGGCCCGGCAGATTGGCTCGAGGCCCCCGCCGAACAGGCACACCCACACCCACACCCACAGTCACGGTCACAGTCGTCAGCAACAACCCCGCCATCGTTGTTGTGCTATCGAGCTTTCGTTGCGGAACTCTCGAGCACCGCACAGTTGCCCGTTGAAACCATGAATCCGAAACGAGTGGTTTGAAGAACAAGGAGTGAAAAAGCCGCAATGGCAAGCCAGGCCGCAAATCATGTCCGTCTCCGTGTCAGTACCCAATAAAACTGGAGGCATAACGACGTCACTGCTCGGACGGCACCACCGACATCCCCGGCACGGGCGGTCGGTACTCGGCAGCAGCTACAGGTTGTGTTGCGTTGATAAGGTAACTAGCTGGTCACTGCGAAGCATGCACTCTTGGTAGCAGCTGCAACTCAGAGGGTTGGTTGGTAATGCTGAGTAGCCGACGACGCTGTCGCAGCTCACGCCACGGGGGACATGACATGTCGACGTGGCAGCGAGACGGAAGTTGCTTCTGTTCCATCTTCATCTTACCCCCCATCACGGGTTCGTTTCTTCACCTTCCCGTCGTTGCCGCTGCCGCCGCCGCCGCCGCCGCCGCCATCGTCGGTCATGCTACCGTTTGGGCGCTCCAGCGCGAAACCCATAATGACGGAACGATGCGGATCTAAACTGGGGCCCGCTCGGGGCGCATTGCGTCAATCCTGGGCAGACTTTTGCCTCATGTCAACTTCACTGGCCGCTATCGCAACCGCTGTGGGCATGGCGGGCTCCCAGCAGGCGGGATGGAGGGGCACCGGGCCCAGTTAAAAATTCACAAAGGGGGGTGCCCGAGGTAGGTTCGATGGAGGCTTGGGAGGGATGGAGGATGGCATGACGCCCGGTTACGGGCGCAGGTGGTTCTTGCACGGATAATTAGTATGGTCATCATCCTATCCATCGTTTTGGTAGGACAAGTGGTTTGACGGCGACGGCGTGTGGCGGCTGGCCCCCGTGCCCGTGCGCTCGGCAACCTGACATATGCAGAAGAGAACCTGAAGCCTTCGAGGGACGCACAGGTCTCTAACAAACAGGGCGCCCGGGCACTCTCTTCCCGAGGCGGCACCTACTTAGGTACAATTCATTAGTACCTCCTGTCTAGCGGACTGCAGGACTGTTCACTCACTGCCAGTAGATGTACTACAGGTCGCCGACTGATGAGGTGCTGTGTCCCGCGCCCATGCCCCGGATACCTGCGCTCCGGCCACTTGCCTGGCCGCGCTCTCAACGTGCTGCTTCAGTAGCACGCTTACCTTAGGTACCAGATACCGTATCTGCTTCTGCCCCTGCCACTCTCTCCTCCACTTTGCCCACCATCATCGCGCCTTGAGGACGTAGCCCGGCAGGCGTTGCATGTACTGCTACTTCCTTTCGTATGATTGATTGCCCAGGCCCCCGGCGTTCCTGCTCACGGGCATCCACCTCATCCGGCAACCGTGCCTAGCGGGGCTCCGTTGCCCACTGGAACCGCCTGCCCACCCCACCGCTCTGCCTCCCACCTCGCCATTTCCCATCCATCCATGACATAACCCCTCAGAAGCAAACCATCCCCCCAAAAAAACCGCTGAGCTTGACCCTGTCCTCCTCAACCTTCTCCTCCTTTCTCAATTTTCCTCCTTCCCTCGTACAAACCCATATACCCCCTCCCTCTCGCTTTGCCTTCCCTTCCTCCCATTAGAACCGCATTAAACGAAGACCGGCACCATGGCTTACACTGAGGTTGACACAAAGGCGATCAACACCATCCGCCTGCTGGCGGTACGTCCTCACTACTACCCCGCCATGCCATGAGAGCTTCCGTCAGCCCCGCCACGCGTTGCGGGATGCAAATGTTGTTGAGTTCGCCTCAACATTGCGTGTACCTCGCGAGAGGCGGGGGAAACGGCGACAGGACAGGATCGAACAGTGAGCTGACGACTTGGTTGCACAGGCGGATGCCACTTTCAATGCCAACTCCGGCCACCCTGGTGCGCCCATGTGAGTTGCCCTCCTCGTCCCTCCCCGCGACACCGACGCATCCGCTGACCCCGCCGTCACAGGGGCATGGCTCCCGTCGCCCACGTCCTCTTCAACAAGTTCATGAAATTCAACCCCAAAAACCCCAAGTGGCTGAATCGGGATCGTTTCGTGCTCTCGTGAGTTTGCTCCTCTCAATGCGCCCCTTGATCGGGCGGATCGACAGCAGGAGACTTTTTCCTCTGACGTTGGTTGCGAAACAGCAACGGCCACGGCTGCATGCTGCAGTATGCTCTCCTTCACCTTTTCGGCTACGCACTCTCCATCGATGACCTCAAGGCCTTCCGGGTACGCACATCTTCATTCATGACAACAGCGCTCGGCCGCACCGCTGACAGCCTCACAGAGTGTGGACAGCATCACCCCCGGCCACCCTGAGGCCCATGACACTCCGGGCATTGAGGTGACCACTGGTCCCCTGGGCCAAGGTGTCTGCAACGCCGTCGGTCTCGCCATGGCTCAGGCCCACACCGCTGCCACCTTTAACAAGCCCGGCTTCGACGTCGTAGACAACCACACCTACTGCTTCCTCGGTGACGGCTGCCTGATGGAGGGTGTTTCTAGCGAGGCTTCGTCCCTGGCTGGCCACCTCCAGCTCGGAAACCTCATCTGCATCTGGGACGACAACCACATTTCCATTGACGGCGACACCAACTGTGCTTTCACTGAGGATGTCGCCAAGCGCTATGAGGCCTACGGCTGGCATGTCGTCACTGTCGAGGACGGCAACGACGACCTCGCCGGCATCGAGGCCGCCATCAACGAAGCCAAGAAGGTCACGGACAAGCCCAGCCTGATCAAGCTCAAGACCATCATTGGCTTTGGCTCTCTCCAGCAGGGCACCCACGGTGTCCACGGCTCGCCCCTCAAGGCCGACGACATCAAGCAGCTCAAGCAGAAGTGGGGCTTCAACCCCGACGAGTCCTTCGCCGTCCCCAAGGAGGTCTACGACATGTACCACAAGCACTCCGCGGATGGCGCCGAGGCTGAGAAGCAGTGGAACTCGCTCTTGGACAAGTACGCCAAGGAGTTCCCCAAGGAGCACGCTGACCTGCAGCGCCGTCTCAAGAGCGATCTGCCCGAGGGCTGGGAGAAGAACCTGCCCACGTACACTCCTTCCGACCCGGCCGTTGCCTCGCGCAAGCTGTCTGAGACTGTCCTCTCCAAGATTGAGGCGGCTGTCCCCGAGCTCTTTGGTGGCTCTGCCGATCTTACCGGCTCCAACCTGACGCGCTGGAAGACCGCCGTCGATTTCCAGCCCGAGGCGACTGGCCTTGGCGACTACAGCGGCCGCTACGTCCGCTACGGTGTCCGTGAGCACGCCATGGGCGCCATCATGAATGGCCTGGCCGCGTACGGCACCATCCTGCCCTATGGCGGCACCTTCCTCAACTTCGTCTCGTACGCTGCCGGTGCCGTCCGCCTGTCGGCTCTGTCGCAGGTCCGCGCCCTCTGGGTCGCCACCCACGACTCCATCGGCCTCGGCGAGGACGGCCCTACCCACCAGCCCATCGAGACGCTGGCCCACTTCCGTGCCCTCCCCAACTGCATGGTCTGGCGCCCGGCTGACGGCAACGAGACCAGCGCTGCTTACTACGTTGCCCTGACGTCCAAGCACACCCCCAGCATCCTGGCTCTGTCGCGCCAGAACCTGCCGCAGCTCGAGGGTTCCACCATCGAGAAGGCCATCAAGGGCGGCTACGTCCTGCACGAGGTTGAGGGCGCCAACATCACCCTCGTCTCCACCGGCTCTGAGGTTGGCATCTGCGTCGACGCCGCCAAGTACTTGGCGGAGAAGCACAACATCAAGGCTCGCATCGTCTCGATGCCTTGCTTTGAGGTATTCGACGCTCAGTCCAAGGAGTACAGGCTGTCGGTCCTGCCCGACGGCATCCCTGCGCTGTCCGTTGAGGTCATGAGCACCATGGGCTGGGAGCGCTACACGCACGAGCAGTTTGGCATCAACCGCTTCGGCGCTTCCGGTGCCTACAAGGACGTCTACAAGAAGTTCGAGTTCACTCCCGAGGGCATCTCCAAGCGTGCCGTCGCCACTGTCGACTTCTGGAAGGACGTCCCCAACGTCCGCTCTCCCATCAACCGTGCGTTCCAGCAGCACATCTAGATTGCCAGGACGATGCTCGTCGGCAGTCGCTCTTCCAAGAAGCAGGCGGCCGATTGTGGATTTTGGGCGAATGTTTTACGCAGTGACGATGGATTACGGAGCATGGGGGATATCTCAGGACTTTTTGTGAAACCAAAAATTAGATGTTGTCAAGAATTCTAAGATTGATCGAGTCTTTTGCAGCTGAATAGCCAGCCACCGACCGGCCGTGATGAGCGATGCATTAACCACCGACTCCACGCTCATGCTGTATTAAATGTCGTCGATTCACTGCTGCAGCGTGTTTCCTGGGGTGTCATAAAGCCTCGGTGCTGCCGGCCGAGAGACGCGGGTACTGTGATACCCCTGCTCGATCGACTTTCGCCACCTGGTGATCTGCTCGATCTGTCAAGGGTCGGATCTGGCCGATTGCATTGAAAGGCCGGACCCGCATGCGCCGTTGGCGCCGCCCCGAGATTGCTTGTTCACTCGGGACCAAGGGTTCCGTCGGCGGTCCGGTCCGCCGCCTGTGCCGCCCACTCGCGTTGGAACTCCCGCCCGACCCTCTCCAGCCTGACGGCCGCGCGCCGGGCCTCCTTGGCCTCGTTGGACGAGCCGGCGACGACGACGCCCACCAGCATGGGCGCGGCGTCTTCCGAGCGGGCGCTCACGCCGCCGCCACTGCCGCTGGCCGAGACGTCGCCCCTCTCGTCCTTGCCGTGGGGCCCGGACGAGTTCTTCCTGCTGCGGGTAGTAGCGGCAGGAGGCGACGGCTGAGGCGGGTCGAGATACGACTGGAGGACGACGGCGCCGGAGTCGGGGTACTCGACCATGATGCGCTGGGGGCGGCCGAGCTGAGCGCGCTGGACGGCGGTCTGGGAGGAGAGGGCGCTCGAGGTGAGCGAGGTGAGGGAGTCGAGGTGCGAGGGCGACGACGACGAGGTGATGAGCGGGGTGAGGGTGAGGTCGGAGAGGTGGATGGATAGGGTGGGGTGTTGAGAGGGGAGGCTGGCCATGACGTCGACTTCGCTTCGCTCTCCGCGCGGCGCGCCGGCCGGCGGTTTCGTGGGCGGGCGAGGGGGTGGGCGGGCGAGCGGGGAGGGATCTGGCTGCTGTTGCTGCCGCTGCTGCTATGCTAAGGATGAGACTCGCTGGCTGCAGAGTGCGCGTGTCATGCTGCTGGCAGACGCTATCGCAGGGTGATGCGGGAGGATGAATACCCAAAAATAGAAGGAGGAGCAAAGTATACGTAGGTATATTGATGGGCCGATGGAGAGGCGCGCGGGGAGAGTTTATATGTGAGAGAGAGTAAGAGAGTAAGAGAGAGAGAGAGAGAGAGAGAGAAGTTGAGAAGAAGGAGAAGGGGGGAGAGGGGTTATGGGACCCCAGAGAGTAGAGAGCGCGCGCGCGACAGAGAGAGGAGGGGGATGGCAGATGATTGATATTCTGGGTCCCCTCCCGTTTCCCCTTCGGGGCCGCCTTTTGGGGCCAGAGGAGGAGCGGATGAGGTCAAGAGACGGGCGGAGGGGGGAGGAGCGCCTCTCTACCAGCACCAGGCACGGCACTGGCCTGGCAGAGAGAGCAACCTGAGCAACCTAGAGAACGCGCGAGCCGAAAACCCCGCTGGGGCCGGGCCGCCGTTGGAGACAGGAGAGACACGGGGCGCACACGGGCAAGGAAAAAGGAGCTGCTGCGAGGAGCTCCATTTCGTGAGACTGAGAGAGAGAGAGGAAGCTCCGCTCCCCCTCCTCCACCTCCTCCCACTCCTCGTTCGTAGCTAGCATAGTATTCCCCTCTTCGTCCGGCGCGCGCTATGTTGATCAGCGTCCCCCTCCCTCCGTCCCCCAACCCCGCCCGCCCCTGCAACTTTGCTGCATCTGGCGAGCTGCAGTGCAGGAGCGATAACAGTAGTGGTCCTGGCGATCTTTCGGCGGGGGAGAGGGGAGAGGGGAGGGGGAGACGCGCTGGCAACCGCTGCTAGGACGGACGGACATTCTACTAGCCTAGCAGTACTTTACTTTGTACATAAGTAGGGTACCTTACTAAGATACCAAGACACTACGGGCGGGTAGGTAGGATGTGCGTAGAAGAGTGTTACTGCGTATTCGTAGTACGTGCCTTGCCTACGTGCCAGAGGTCGTGACCTATTTTGGGTACCGTGCGGGTGGCTGCTGGCTGGCTGTTCCTACCACGATCACCATCTACCACTACTATGTTACTTCATACCTGCCATGTAAGAGGGAGAGACAAGAGAGAGAGACAAACACCCACTGTTGCTGGCAGCTCCCAACGGACAGGGGACCACACGCACCGGATGCGGGGTTGACAGCCGCGGCAGCAGCTCACGGGCGAGCAGCAACAAGAAGAAGAACAACAACAACAACAACGGTCACCTCACTCCCGTCGCAACCGAGCGTGTCCCGTCGTCGGGTAAAAATGTGCGCGCGCGCGCGGGCACGGCATGTGTGCTGCTGCTGCGGGTGGTGGAAAAGCAAAAACGGTTCGAGGCTTGCGGTTTTTGTCTCAAGGACGCGTGCGACTCCCGCGCACTGGCCTGAGGGGGGGAGCGGGGGGGCGGCCGTCGCTCACTTGGTACTTGGTCGACGTGCGAGCATACATATTACTTGACCTACCCGTACGAAGCCATCCCCGTGTACTTGGTAGACACAAGACAGTATCTACCTACTTCGTACGGTATCACAGTACCCCCCCGCGCCCCCGATTCGTGCACGGCGAGGAAGCAGGATGAAGGAGCTTTGTTGACCTCTTCTACCTGCCCGACGGGGAACCAGGGTGTGTCCTGCCGCCGGGGGGGGAAGGGCCGGGTGCGATTTGTTGACGATGAGGATGGCGGGGATGACGAAAACGATTTGCTGTTTGCTGTGCGGCCTGCCTGCCTGCCTGCTGCTGGGCGTTGGCGGATGGGCCTCCGCGTTCGTTGCACGGCAGATCTGAGGATGGGTCCTTGAGGTCTCTCGTGTTACACGCCGTGATGGGCTGGACCGGATGGCCCTTGGCCGTATGCAATGGGGAATGAATATGGATGTTTGTAAAATTGTATCATGGGCAGGTGAGAGCCAAGCAGCAGCACCTAGGAGGAGGCGTATGATTCCCCCACCCTTTTCTCCCCGGTGTGACACGATGGGTTCGTTCAGCCGGGCCTGGGTCGTTGCTGAACCTCAGACTTGTCAGACACCGCTGTGTGTGAGTGTGGTGCCTCGTGTGTCTGGCTGTCTTGGATGGGACGGACGCATGTGTCGTGATGTGGCAGCCCAGGTCATCGTCATCAATGTCAGGGTCAGCAAGCTTACCACACATGGGTACATTCGCACAGTTGCCTCAAGTGCTGGCTACCCTGTATCCCTGGGACGACCGCGCCGCCAGGATTCGCCGGCGAGCTGAAGGTAAAGAAAGAGTTTCTCATCTAGGTACCAGAGGGTGTGAGATGCGTTTCTAGGTATGCTTGAAACACCGCTGCATCTGGCCATTAAAAACGGGTGGTAACTTGATATGAGCAGCTTCGTCGAACCGGCCTGGGGCAGTTGCTCGTCGATCATACACTTGTGAGGCGGCGTGTCCTTGGCCGGTGCCCATCTCATCGCGGGGACCAAACCCCGGGGTGCCAAGCAGGGAATTATGCACAAGCGAACGCTCAACGCCAGTGCGCCCGCTATCCTTTTACTTTTTTTCCTTCTTCTTTTCTCTCCCCACGCCCGATCTCTCCCACGGTCCCGAGTGGTTGGGCGGAGACGTTGCTTGCGACATGAGTGTGCTGGCTGGTGCGATGCGATCCGATACCCACCTCTCCCGCCATCTACCTATTGCTATCCTCAGCACTCCTCCTCCCTGCCTCATGCGGGCGACGTGTGCAGCGCGCAGTGTGGGGACCGGCAGCTGGGCTGGATCGCTTGCTGACAAGCACGCCCGATGCTCGTTTCACCCCTGCTGCGGCGCGCGATTGACGAAGCATAAACAAAATCTGCAACTCTTGTCCATGTTTTTCTTTCTTGTTGTTGTGTTGTTTTGGAGCCGGCGTGAACCGGGGGGGGGGGGACTTCTTGGCGAATTTTCGATCGATGATAAGTGGTGATGATGATGGAAGAAAAGTGCTGCGTGCTTCCCCATTCGTTCGTGACGGCGGATGGCCGCTGTCGGGACCGGGCTGAGGTACCCCTTACGCACGCTCCATGCGCGCTGGTACTTGCTAGTGCCAGGGACGACCAGTAGACAAAGTACAGGTAATATTCGCTTTAAGCCAGCCGATCGGTCGCGACCTCTCTCTCTTCCAGATGTGTTGCTGTCATCGTCGTCGTGACCTGTAGGCAATCCTGACTGAAATGTAGTGCGCTGGCTCATCTGCCCCAGTGTGTGATAGACTTGAGGTTACGAACCACCAAAAAAAAAGTCTCTCCAAACAGGCGCAAACATTTGTCAGGACGCGTGTGAGAGATGTGATTGAGCCACCCAAGGGCGGCGGCCATGGGCTTGGCATGATTCCCATGGATGAATACAGTATACCACTCTGCCACATCCAGGGTATCGCGCAATGAGCTTGCTTGCAATACAAGGAAGCAGCCCAGGACACCTCAGCCCTCATGAGGCCTGGGGAACTCCATGTCTGCAAGTCCAGCACATGGCGCCTACAGCGCCCCCGCACCGGCCACCACACCACCTGCACCTGGGAACCCCGGCCAGCGACCGCCGCTGTGGTGCCAGGGCAGCAAACGGCGGCACAACCACGGGCGGGCTACCGATCAAGTGCCCCGGCGATGACAGCGCTGTGGTGGGAGCTCCTGCCCGCCCAAGGTCTGGTGCTGCAGCGGTCGCGCTCTGGCTGCTCCCCTGTGCTTAGGTTGCTCGCTGCTAATATGGAAGGTGGAGGACCGGGGGGCGTGCATTTTTTTGGGGGGAGGGAGGAACCTTACTCTGTTTGATTCACCACCACCACCACCACCACCACCACCACCACGTCGCCGCCAAATCTTCTTGCGTCTTCCTTTCTCCATAATCACATCCACCGACGCCGCCCGCCCGCCCACGCCGAGCTTCCCTTTCCTCCTCCTCCGACCTTTCCCCATCCTCTCCCTCTTTCTTCTCCTTCGCCCTCGTGATCGGAAGCGTGCCTTTCGCTCACCGCCGGGTCTGCGCTCACCCCGACGACTTTTTCACGTCCGCCATCCGGTCTGGGCACGTCCTCCGTTGGGTAGGTACGTGCCGTCACCTGGTCTGCCACCGCAGGGCGGGTTGGGCTTTACGAAAACCTCTTTTGTTTGTCCGCGTCCCCCCCGGGTCCGTCCATCGCCTAGTCCATCGCCTCCGCCGCATGACCGGCCTGCCGAGTCCTCCCTCTCGTCGTCGACGATCCGTTCGCCTCCTCGCATCTCTCCGCCGTGGCTAGGCCGACGCCGCCAGACGCCGCCCGGCCATCGACTCTTCCCGCCACCATGGCTGCTCCGCGACGCAGGAGAATCGGCCATCGGCGCCGTGTCGAGGACGAGGGTGACGACGACGGCCGCACCGACGCTCCCGACCTCGATGACGAGTCCCTCAGCGACGGTTCGCTCCTGACCGATGACATTGACGCCGGCGAGGATAGCGATACGAGCAACATCGATGAGGCGTCGCCAACTGCGCCCGAAGCTAAAAAGTCGGCAAACGGCGCGCCAAAGGCCGCTTCGCGCCAGCCTGCCAGCCAGGACGCCCAGCCCGCCAGCAGCAAGGGTTTTTCAGACACAGAAGCGATGCTGCACGGCTTGTCCATCGCCGACAAGCCCGCCCCGGCCCAGGCGATGCATTTCGATGAGGTCGTTGTGTCACCGCCCAAGTCCCCATCGGCTCCCATCATCGTGAGCTCTGCATCGGCCCCCCGGCCGCAACCTACCACGCAGGTCGACCGTCGCCGCCAGGAACACGAGGACTACAAGCGTCGGAGAGACGAGGACCCGGCTTTTGTCCCCAACAGAGGCTCTTTCTTCATGCACGATCATCGTCATGCTGGTCCTGCCGCCAATGGCTTCAGGCCGTTTGGCAGAGGCCGGGGAAGGGGTGGCCGCGGCGGCGCCGTCGTTGGCGGCCCCTTTTCTCCCTTCAAGTACGTCGTTGCGATGGTCCCAAGCTGGCCCTCGCCGTATTTGCTGACCGTTCCTAGCAATCACATGCATCACCCGTCAGATCCGACGACAAACTCGCCGTGGACCCACGACATGCACGAAGCCGTTACTGAACCGATTCCTCGCCGGCCCCGACAGATCCAGCATCAGGGCGAAGGACCGCCCAACGGCAACGGCGTTATCCCGACGTGTGAACCTAGTGCCACACCCATCAACCGGACGCTTTCGACGGAAAAGCACATCGGCAACGCACAGGTCAGGGTCTTCCTGCCGCACATGAAGGCTCCCGCCATCTTCCCAGGCATGCCTGTCAAGCAGTACACGAAGCTGCCTGACCACCGCCCTCCTCTGCGGAGGGACAAGCCTGTTCGGATCTCCCTGCCAGACAATCTGCCGCGATACATCTTCCCGGCCCCGGACCGGTCCTTCACCTTTATCCCGCGTGCCCTGCGGCCCAACCAGCAACGCATGCGTGGCAAACCTCGCTCTGCCTGGGGAGGATCCGTCGGCGGCTACTCGAGACGCACCAGTGTTTTTGGAGGCGGTAGTTACTACGCGGGAAGTGTGTACACCCCAAGTGTGGCTATGAGTAGGCGATCGTCGATTGTCCACGAGCGGGACATGATGTTTTCGCCCACGGGTTCGGTCATGTCGAGGCCACCGATGCCTGCTGATGCAGCCAGGCCGGTTGTCCGGCTGCCGCCCGCTCCCGGACCCGATATGCAGATGCAAATGCCGGGACAGCCTGTGGAGCCCATTCCGCAGCACGGAACGCCCATCGTCATGCAGGAGGCATCGATCACTGAACTGCCGCAGCCGCAAACGCACCCTCTTCCGCAGAAGCCTGCCGCCCACGAGAACCGGCCCGCGTCGCTACCGATGCACCAGCCCCGCCCACAGAAGAACATCTCCGTCGCGGACATTGAGCCGCCCGCGCTACTCCAGGGACCCCCGGCCTTCCAGCAGCCGTTCCATCAGCAGGTTCCCGTGCAGGTGGCCAATGGGCTCGGTCAGGACGCGCATGGGCACGCACGGCGACCATCGTACCCATCCCACCATTCGACGGGGACGCCGCTCTCCCAAATTCCGGAGAGGGCGATTCACGCGGCACCCTTCCAGCCCAACGCGTACAATCAGTCGCCGTACTACAACCAGGCCTATCAGCCCCAGGGACAAGCACAGCAGGGCTACTACTACCCGCCTGGTTATTCCGGTCCCGCAATGGGTGCGACTGCGGCAGCTCCCTCTTTCGTCCCGGCGGCGCAGCACGGTAGCTACACCCCGCACAACCAGGCAGAGCAGGCTGCGCCAGGCGGCATGCCCAACCCGGCGTCGGGGTCGAGCCTTGTGGCACAAGAGGTCAACGGTATGGTCTACTACTACGATGCGTCTCAGATCCAACCCGTTGGCTCCTACCCGCCCTATTCGGCGCCGCAGGCGTTCCAGCCGAACGTCATGGGGATGGGGGGAGGCATGGTTACGCCGAGTCCGGATGCTTTCTACTACCCCCAGCAGGCGCCAGGCATGGTGTACTACCCTCAGTAGGGTTCTTGGGCCTTGTGATGCCCTTGCATCTGGTTGTCGCCGGCTGAGGTCACTTTCATTACCTCCTTTCCACTTCGATCTAATACCCACCTACCTACTTACCTACTACTTACCTACATCGTGACGCCGCACATTGATTGGAGTGAAGGGATAAGGGTCTGCTTTTGGGTCCAGGAAGCCTTTGGGATATTCGTTGTTATCAGCCGCCACTGTGGGGTGGGCCGCACAAAATCATGATTTCTTGCCGTCGCTGTTCTTTGAGTACCGTTATTGTGTGGAAGAAGCTGCCGGGGTTGCCAGGTAAAGCCCGGCTCGGGTTCGCGGAGCGCGTTGCGTGTAGGGGGCTTGTCATTTCGTTGGGCATGGTGGCCTTGTTTGCCTTGCGTCAGAGGCCGGGTGGGTTTGGATGACGCACTCGGCCGAGTCGCCTTGATATCGCTTGCCCTGGGGAGGACGGAGCCGTGCTTTACTTTCGTTGGGGGAGTGTACGATGGCATGTTTGTAGTGGCAGAGGGGAGACTGACGCGGGGTACGATGCGTGCGTTGGGGTGCGGTGCGATATCATTAGCACGTGGGGAGGCGGGCTTGCTTGTCGATTGTTTGGGGCTCTGGCGGTGATGGAAGCTCGCCCACTTGCAGTTTCCTTTTTTGACATCCCTTTCCAGTCGTTTGCTTTTGCCAATTCAGATTCATCCTCTTGCTTTAGCTGTCTGCTCGCCAGGCCACGGGCCGTCGGGACGACGTTTGGGCTGGTTTGATTTGGATGGAGCTGCTCATGGCACCGGCGTTGTGGGTGTTGGGGGAGCATGACACTGTAGTCAAACAAAAAAAACAAGGGCTCATGTTTCTTGCCGCCGGTTTTCATCCCGTGTGCGCCCGCGAGGCCGGTCGTGATGGTGGAAGTGGCGGTTGACCGTGGTGAATGCTCTGATGCAGCAGCAGGGTATGTTCTGGGGTAGGATGATGATATCCATGCATGCACTGGTCAGAACGGGGACTGTTTCCCATAGAATTCCTGTACCTGATGAATTCAGAGGTGGTAGGAGTGGAACTCATAATACGCATTCATCATGGCGGCAGAGAGTCTTGGGGTTTTGTCATAGCCTTCATGTCGACTCGAACGTGTTCACAGGGTTACTTTTATGTGGCAGCTTTGGACCGCTCACCACATGAACTCAACCACATGGTTTCATTCAAACTCTTGAGAGATCCAATACGTCGATGCTGGGTCTTTTAACCGTAGGGATGCATGGAGGAGAGCAGAGTTGGCCGCGACGACGCGTAGATGCACCAAGGGTAATGTTGCCGCGTCCCCTATTGGCCTTTGCCTTGTGCCACCACGTGAGAGGGAGTTGAGGCGCAGATCGTGCGAGGCTTCGTCTGCAGGGCCTTTCTTCTTCGTTCATTTGTTTCAAGGTATGGAATGACTCCCTCTTATATCAACTTCGAGACTTCGCCAGTGCTGACTTGCGGCTGCTCAAGCAGGCTCTCTATGGCGATAGGGACCAATTTGCGATGGCGGCTTCGCCGGCGGACTAAATCCCGTCCCCGACGTGCTGCTCGTAGCACGGGCTCTAACTGAATCACTTTGTCCAGGCACTTCGTCGAGTACATGCGACTACGAGTATTTATCACACCGGGCAGTATGGGCCTGACGTGCTTGATAGACAGCTAGTTGGTGTTGGACACGTATTCGGACGTTTAGGACACCGTTCGGTTCATCTGATCAAACCCCAACGCGAGGCGTGTGGAGCTCACGCAGGGGCTACTTGCCTCTCCAACGGAAGAGGGCAAGCAGGTCCAGCTGGTGAATCAGCACCCCGGCCGAGGTCCTGCGAGACCATGTTCAGGTGCTCGGCCGAGACGAGATGCCCGTGAGAGATTTTCGAGGCAGGGAAGCCGGCTGCTGCTGTGCTGGCACATAAAGTAGACGCTGACGGACTTTATGACAAAGACCCTCCGTCCGAGAAGAGGTCACACATGTCCAACTACAGAAAGGCCTTGCCCATAAAGAGGCTGAGGAGGTTTCCAGTCCCAAGCTGAGGGGAGTCCCCAGGACGGACGAGATGGGCAGTCGCTTGCGCCTTGACACGCGCCGTGGCTTCACGGGGGTGTTCTAGTACACTGGTGTACTGGAGGTGTATCTGGTCGTTTCGTGACTGCGGGCAAAAGCATACAGGTAAGGGCCGATTGCGTTTCTCTTGGGGGAGGTCAGGGGGGCATATTCTGCATTTTATTACCCGCGTTGCTTGGAAGACATTGTCGAGGGCGGTCTCGGCACCCTGCGATGGGGGTTGGGAACCTGTTATTGGCGCCGTGGTGAAACGAGGCGACAGGCCAGGCATACCATGCCATCAGCAAGGCAAAGCTGCGGCTCCAGAACGAGGAACACCTACTATTGCGTGTAGCGCACACCATCTCGTTTCTGCTGTGTACTGCAGTCTGAAGTTTTCTGGTCACTAAGTTACTACCTACCCAGGTACTGAAACAGAAGGGGTTTGTTCCCTACTTGTTTGTATTAGTACTGTATGCCTCAGTTCATTTCGCCGCCATTGTTGTACGTTCTCTAGAACATGGACATCTGTATAACACGATCACCACAATCATCAGTGAAAGGATACATCATTTTCGCATTCTAGTTAGAATACAGGTCGACCTTCCCAGGCAGTGGGAAGACGCGCAGGTTGTAACACATGGGGAGCTCCATGTCCCTCCCTTTGCTAGGCAGCGGCCGCGTCTGCTTGGCTGCCTGCCCTGATTACATGAGGCAAGTTCACTACCTCGAGGCACAATGCGAAGTACAGTACTGTATAGGCAGCCGCATGGCAAAGAAAGAAGTCCCGCCGCAAGTCCTTTGAGGCTCTTTAAATCGGGGTTCAACATTACGTGAAGTACTGCACTGCACAGGATGACTGCCACCTTACACTGTTGTGTTGTGCAAATGTGTGTGGAGCCTAGGGTGGCGGTTGGGAAGCGAACTTGGCCGCTTATTACACAGCGTGGCTGCCTTGTCACAGCGCACGCGAGTCGCGCGAACCACCGCAGGGCAGAGCATGGCAGGGCGAGCGGGCGAGAGGCGACGCCAGGACTCTGGGGGGACTGGTTGAGCGTGTGGCGAGGGCCAAGACGGACCAGGATTCCAGGCAGATTTGGATGGCTGCAGAACGGGAGACGAGAAACGCTTTCATCGTGCATAACGCCGTCCGCCATGCCGACACGGCTCACGTCTCCGGGGAGCAGGCATCCATCAGGTCCCAGCCGGCCGGGACAGGAAGCTGGGACGTCGGGGCCTCGACCCGTGGGCATCTGCCGTCGGGGGGGGGGAGGCGGAGGTGGAAGAGGCGAGGGAGGGATGAGGCAACAGAGGAGCAGATTTCACAATCGACGAGGAGACACATCACGCTATTAATAAACCCGGGACCAAGGGCAAAAGGCCGGCGGATCCCAGCTTGGGCAGACGGTGGTGGTGACTCGTCAGTGAGGCAATGCAAGCAAAATGCAATGTTGAAAGACGACGATCGTGGGGGTGGTTCGCCGCGCCGCGAGGTGAGAGAGCACAAGGCCTGGCAGCGCAGCACACAACGGCTGTGCTGTGTTAATGCATCACATTGCATGGCATGGCATGGCACGGCATCATAGCATGGCATGTCATTGCATCGCATCGATTCGCATCGATTCAAGTGCCAGCGGGGGCGAGGGTGCCTTGCTGATGGCGGCGGTCGCCTGTCTGCCTCCTCTTCCATATTACGTGGACGGAATACGCCATTCGTCGCTGGCAAGTCGAAACGATGGATGGACAGACGCATGTGAGGCAACAAAAAACTAGCACCTACTACCAAGAAGTATCTCAAGATCAAGAATGATGGAATGAAAGAAAGCCGTGATCCGATGCGGGATGTGATATTGCCCCATGCGGCTTAGGCCTCTCTGGCTTCTCTAACCCCCCTGGAAGCGGATGTGATTACGCTCAACCATTGTATGAGCTGATAAAACATGACTACGCACAGGTACCTTGTCGCAGCACGTCCTACCTAGCATGATCACATCGACTGGCTCGCTTTGTCCCGTTCCACCACGCCAGAGGCGAAAGAAAAGGGGACGAGCCCGCAACGAGCAGATGCAATGGGCTTGCGCACGTAGGAGGGTAAGCCGCGGCACACCTACCTCAGCCAGGCGAGGTGCTGCTGCTGTACGCGGTGGTGCTCGCAGCGCAGCAAGAAGGTAGTGCGGGCGTGACGAATCAGTCCCCGGGCGAGACGCGACACTGCCGTCGCGGGCCGTGGCACACACGTCACCCGAGACTGCTGCTGGCTGCTTGCTGCTGCTGGCGCAGGTGTCGAACTCCAAATGGGAGAGAGAGAGAGAGGTCTGGTTTCTTCCCCGGGCATCCTGGCGTCGGGGTTCGGCTGGTGGGGAAAGGCAAACCTGCATGGATCAGAGTGTCCACCTCGATTGCTGGGAATCGTACCCATGCCCATGCCCACACCCATGCTGCTGCTTGCTGCGGGCCCGCGCCACGCTTCGGCTCGACTTGTCCAGGCAAGCCGCGAAGGGCGACGACGACGAGACGACTACCGCTCTCCACCTGCGTGAGGCGAGGCGGTTGGTTGTGGTGGTGCTTCACTCCCTCTGGCTCGATGACTGGGAACAGCCGCCCTATCCCGACATCACTTCATCATCGTCACACTGGCCCGCTTCGTCCCGCGACACAACACCGGAGGGGAGCCGCTGGAGCTGAGCAATGCACCGCAAGAGGCAGAAAAAGAAGGACGCGATGTCCCGGGCGAACAAGCCTCCCGCCCCGCCCGCCTGAGGGTGTCGCGTCCAAGTGTTCCAGTGTGTGTGTTGCCGGCCCGCCGATGACGACTCGCCCCAGCTGCCTGCGGGAGGCAAAGACGGGGACAGCGCCGGCGGCCACGGGGTGCGGGTGCCCGCGGTGGCGCTCATGTCTGGCGTATTGTACGTTGATGTGCGTGCGCACAATGTATTGGTGTCTGGGCCTTTTGACGCCGACAAACCACGCCCGCGGGGCGTGCCCTGTGCTAGTAGTATCGTAGTGTCAGTACCAGATGCTCCCCTATCATCCACGTCTTGTCAGTTCCGAGCCGTGCGTGCTGTCGCCGTTGCGTTTGTTAGCCGAGAGGCGTCATCAGCTCCGCGCCTAAAGGGACTTTCTCCGCCCCTCCGCCCAAACAAAAAAAGCCATCAAGTCTCAGACTCGCCCCGGCGGGCGCGTGCCATGAGTTCGCCGCCGTCAGTGCTCGTACGTAAACTCGGCCACTCCGTTTGTGGCAGGCAGGCCGCAGTAATCGTGACCAAGCAGGGCATGCCTCGACATGGCAGGCAGAGACTGAGGTGGACGACGCCCTCCCGCTTCCACCGCAGTACAAGCCCGAGCACAAGAGTGGAGCGGTGGCCTGCATCCCCTGCGGCGCCTCGACTGGCGGCGAGCCCACCCCCTCCCCTCTCCCCCGGGTCTCGTGAGTGCCTACCACCCCCGCCTTCGGGTCCGCCTGAATCGACGGGACGCCTCCGCCCCGAGGGAAGCCCTGTAGTCATCCACTGAGCCGCTGTTGCTGTGCCCCAATACGCCCAACCACGGGTACCACCAGCTGGAGGCCCTGCGCTTCCTGCTGGCTGCTGCACCCGGGCGGGGCCCACCTTTTAGCTCCTGTGCTAGCGAGAGCTTCCCCCAACTCCAGCGCCTTCTTTCTCCTCTTCTCACCTTGACTCCCCCGGGCCGTCTGCGTCTCCTCCCTCTCCACTTGTCTGTCACCCACCCCCCAAGCCCAGTTCACGTCTCCGTCTCTCTTCCTTCCTTCCATCATCAATCAACCTACCTGCATCGCCCATCCGCCAGACATCATCGCCAGCGGCCTCGCAACCACTCCCGTATCTTCCCTCCCTTGCGGGCTTGCAGTCAGGAGGGTTGCTTGTCGAGACGCCTCCTCGTGGATTGCACGCTGCGTCGTTTGGGTCTACGTACTTTGACCGCCCATTCCGTCGGTGTCCGACCCTGAGCCCACCGGCCCCAGTGCTTCCGAGCTCCTCGTAAGTCGTCATTCGTCACCACCTGTCACCGCCTGCAGAGCCGCTCTCGCCCCATCCATCAAGCTTTGGGCCACCGCCGCCTCCCTCGCACTGAACACGCTCCTACAAAGGCAGCCAGCCGCCCGGGATCAAATAATTGACCTCGGTTTTTGTTTCTCTAGAATCGTTCAAATCTCGATTGTCGTCGGCACGTTCCCACGCCCTCCCGTCAAGATGTCGACGGTTCCGCACCCCCCGAGCCTGGTCATCCGAAACAACCCTGGCCTCGATGCCCCCATCACTCTGAAGGTCCTTTTCGATGGGGTCACTCGCCGGGCCAAGATGCCGCTCCGGGACATGGTCCCAAACGCACTCGAGAGAGACGTTCGTAGCCGCCTTGCCTTGCCCATGTTCAGTCGTGAATGGTGCTAACTCGCAGTCCCAGGTCCGAGCCTTCTTGCGCCTTCCTCTCGACGCCAAGATCATGATGGAGCGGTACTCCGACTCGGCAGCGGCTTACGTCATGCTCGACCCTGCGAATGCGTCTGTCTATAAGCAGCTGTATAGAGCCGCCAAGGCCAAGTCGAAGCTCAAGCTCCGCGTCACGATCCTCAACAGGGAGGAAAGGACATCGCCCAAACCCGTTAGCGTCGAGGATGAAGTCGAGGCAACCTCAGTTGTCGAGACCAACGAATCTGCGAGTGTCAAGGCAGAGCTTCCGGAGCCCACTACAGCCACCGCCGCCGTCTCCCTGGCTGCGCACACCTACGCCATGGACTCGCCCATTGCGACTACCAAACCGCCGAGCAATCTTACCGAGGCCTGGAGTATGGCACTGGACGAACAGATCAAGAAGCTCGAGCAAAACAGCACACACGTCGCTGCCTTAGCCTCGCAGCTTGGAGTCACGTGTCGCGTCACAGAGTCCGCCGACGACGATGCGTCAGCCAAGGACAACTCGTCGGCCACCACCCTGGCGCCCTCGCAGTCTGGCGCCCCGGCTTGTGGATTTGCCGTCTGCTGCAACAGTTGTGACAAGACGATCCCCGAGGCACACTTTCACTGCTCCACGTGTGACGACGGCGACTTCGACTTGTGCCAGTCCTGCGTAGAGCGGGGTATTACCTGCTACAGCAATGAGCACTGGCTTATCAAGCGCACTGTCAAGGATGGTCAGATCGTGAACAGTACCACCGAGACGATTGCCCCCAAGCCCAAGGCGACGCCCGCGCAGACGGAACAGTCACAGTCCGCCGAGCAAGAGGCCGAGAGGAGTGTACCTGTCACCGCCAATTACACCCCCTACCGGGTTGAACAGCCGCCCATCTCTTGCGTGGCTGCCAACCGCTGGGCTTCTCTCGGCAATATGCGCACCTGCAACTGCTGTGTTCGAGGTTCGTAATCTTGAACCGTGACCGTCGGCCAATACTAATTCCTGCCCTCCAGAGCTTCCTGAGAACCAGTTCGTACACTGCACGACTTGCGAGGACTATGACCTCTGCCAGCCATGCTTTGCTAGAGACATTCATGGCCATCACCCTAAGCATGGCTTTGTTCCCGCTGTGGCTGGCACCCAGATGCCAGATCACATCAAGGTGAAGATGGCGCCCGGTCGTAACCAAATGCATCACGCCATCTGCGACGGCTGTGACAAGGTTGGTAAATCCGAGCATACTGTTCACACCCTTGATGTGTCAGCTAACACTTTGTAGTACATCATTGGCGTTCGTCACAAGTGTCTCGATTGCCCCGACTGGGACTATTGCGCAAACTGCATCAGCAGCGCGCACTTTGTGCACGCGGGCCACCGCTTCGCTCCGGTCTACGAACCACTGTCTGATATCCAGGCATGCTCGGTCGTCCAGCCGGTGCATATGGGCATCTGCTGCGATGGACCCCTTTGCGCGATGACACAGGCTTATCCGTCGTACATTCGGGGCATTCGATACAAGTGTGCCGTCTGTCACGACCTCGACTTCTGTGCCAACTGCGAGGCCAGCCCATCCAACACCCACAACAAGACGCACCCTCTGATCAAGTTCAAGACCCCTGTTCGCCACGTGAGTGTTACGACCACCGGCGAGCGTCAGGATGGCAAGCGCATGCCCGCCATGGGCGACCGCATCACCACAAACTCTAGGGCCACCGAGACTGTTAGCCCCGCTAAGATCTCCGTCAACGCCGTTCAGACCGTTGTGGATGTTAAGCCTGAGCCCGAAATTAAGCTCGAGCCTGAGATCAAGCCCGAGCCGGAGGTCAAGGCTGAGCCAGTGATCAAGGAGGAAAATGCAGAGCTTGCTACAGAGCCTTTGTGCGAGAAGGATCTTCGTGCCGTGTTCCTGCACGACTCCGTCTCTGACGGCACCATCTTCCCTCCCAACCACGTCTTTGAGCAGACTTGGGTCCTCCGTAACGAGGGCAAGGTGGCTTGGCCCGCGGGATGCTCCGTCAAGTTCGTTGGCGGCGACTACATGGGACATGTCGACTCGGCCCACCCTGCGGGCATCACGGAGCTCGTTTCTGCCTCAGAGTCGACTGTTTGCTATGCACCTCTTGCCCCCGGCCAGGAGTGCTCCTTCACCGTGCTCCTCCGCACCCCTGCCCGTACTGGCAAGGTTATCTCTTACTGGCGCTTGACGACCCAGGACGGCTTTAAGTTTGGCCACCGCCTGTGGTGCGAGGTCAATGTCCGGCCTGAGCCCTCGACCGACGCCCCCAAGGCGGCGACTCCGGTCGTGAAGCAGGAAGAAAAAGATGACGAAGCCACGTCCAGGTCCAGCAGCACCATGATTTTCCCGAAACTCGAGAAGGAGTCTCCCAGTGCCAGCTTCCACGAGGAAACCCAAACCGAAACTGAGACCGAGGCTACCGAGGACAAGGCCGTACGTGAAACCGAGGAGGGTTTCGAGGAGGAAGAATGGGAAGCGTCCGACGACGGTTTCTTGACCGACGAGGAGTACGATATTCTGGACGCGTCTGATGAGGAGTTTCTAGAGGAGCAGCAGAAGAAGCTTCTGAAGAAGTAAAAGGTCTTCAACTTCGATTTCCCTCCTTCTGCTTGTACGCTTGGGATTACAAGGTCACGGCAAGTCTGTGTTTTCCTCCGCCTGGAAGGCTGAAGTGTACTTTTCTTGTTCGCCGCGCAGCGAGTTCTCCCACTCTAATGGCACTTTGACCGGCTGCTGGATCGACGTCTTGGGACTTGGCGAGGTCGAGCTAGGTGGGAAGCCACAGTCACACACATTCTTTTACGATGTTGGTCACCAGATTACCTAGGATGCAAATTGATCTTGTTTGACCAAAATGAGATTATGTCCAATGTGTGTGGGTGCGGCGACGCTGTAGCGACTGCAACTGGGCTGGCGTGACGTGAAGCGCTGCGTGCGGTCGTATAACCGGTTTTAGTGCAACGGACTGATCGGGTGACTTGCATTGAAGAGATGGCGAGTGAGTGTATGCGTGCCGCCAGGTTGTTGCGCGCGCGTGAGGGGTGAAGCGCGCTTAGTAAGGATTCTTGCCGCCGTGCAAAAAGTTTCTGCCTGAGGCGTTGTCGCCGGGCGCGACACAAGGGCCAAGCAGCCAGCACCCACCCACCCAACCGCCGTGTTCGATCGCGCCCCCTTCTGTGGCTTTTTTTTCCTTTGGGGATTCCGAACATCGACCACCAGCAACGCCCAGGCTGCTGCCTCTACACCCAGAAACCGTCCAGTCTCCCCATCAACCAGTCGTGTCGTTCATCAAACGACGCGAGTTTAGATGCGGATGACAGGCCGGTAGCACATTCAACGCCACCCGCTGCATCTCCGAGGGCCAAACTCCACGACGGTCGATTCGAAGCTCCGCGTTTCGACAGGCGCTTGCGCGAGCTGAATCGCCACGCCTACCCCGTCCATCCCTCACGTTGCGTATTCTTCTTCATACTCGAAGATACGATACGCGTCATCTTCTCCCGACCTTCCCCTTATACCCCTGGACCACGCTAGTCTCCCGACAAGATGGTTACCTTCGCCCTGCCCGTGGACGATCACGTCCCCAACGGTGCGAGCGGCACGCCCCGATCTCGCCCACCTCTGCCCTTTGCGAAGCGCAACTTTACCGCATCTCCCTATGGCGGCAGCCCCGCTAAGCGCAACGGCACCCCTCACAGCTCGTCATCGCGAAAGCTATTGACAACACGCGATGAAGTTCCGTCGAGCGGCTTAAACAACAGCTCAATCGCTGCGGCGCGGAACATCTTCCGGTCCTCCACGTTCACGGATAGCCCTCCCGTGACTGCCTTCTCCCCGAAGCTGCCGCAGAGCATGATGAAGAAGGTCTTTGCGCCAGGCGCGACTCCCGAGCCGTCTCGCGTTTATCGAGAGTCCACCGTCCAGGCTACCCCACGTGGTATGGCGTCTAGAGCGACGGACAAGGAACTTTTTCCGATGCGCATCTCATCACCCCCTCCCGAGCTTACGGGCGAAATTCTCACGCAGAAAATCCCTAAAGATTGGAATGCTAAGGGCTCCATCTATGCGGATCAATTTCTCGCACACCTTTGCCCCTCCGGTCTTGACGAAGAGCAGCGCCGACAGTTCTTCTGCATTCTCGATCTTCGACGCCTCAAATATGCCGCCAACGAGATTTTCTCCAAGAAAGATTGGAAGCTGAACGTGATGAACTTCGCCAAAGAGTTTGAGAAGAGTCGTAGCATCATCCTCCTGCGATACGGCCTGTACGAATTTCAGAACGTCAAGCCCTCCAAGGAGGTTCTCAAGAGATGGCGACGCGAGCATGGCCTACCCGAGCCCGAAGACGAGGCGGTCGAGCCCACACCCTCGAAGTTCTCCTCGAAGAAGCGCAAGGCCGATGACGAGCTCTCCAAGCAGTCTGCCACTGCAGACGATGCAGCCGTCAAAGGTAAGCGCAGAGCCGTGGCCCAAGAGGAAGACGAGGAGCCCGTGGTTGCCACTCCTGCTCCCAGCAAGAACAAGCGAAAAGCGTCTGTAAGTGAAGAGCAACCCGCCAAGATACAAAAGGCCACGCCGTCCTCGGCAAAGACTCTTTTCGAGAAGATTGCGAATAAGCCCGCCACGCCTGTTCAGGCGCCTGATGGCACGGGCAGCGCCAAATCGAACCCTTTCACCTCCAACAGGTCTAGCGCCAATAGCCTCGCTCGATCCGTTTTCACGAACTCAAAGCCTTCCGCACAAGCTGCGGCGTCTGGCGGTAACATTTTTGGCTACCTGTCGGATGCGAGCTCGGCCAAGAACAGCGGTGTCGAAGCTGACGCGGAGAGCGAGAGCGAGACGGGCTCCGACGAGGGAGAGAGCCCCGAGGCCATCCAGAGTGATGAGCCGAGCGTTGCGGCTAGTGGTTCTGGCGAGACTGGCTCGCAGACTGGATCCAACATTTTCGGACAGAAACCGGCACCGACCAGTGGCCTCGTCATGGGTGCTTCCAGCGATGCTGGTACTCGAGAGAGCACGCCTGGACGAAGTTTGTTTGACCGCATCTCCAAGGACAGCGATGGCAACCCCCTCCGAGCTGAGGAGAAGGCCGACACCGCTGCAGCGCCTGCACCTGTCGATCAGACGTGGAATCCGAGCTCGACACCGATCAAGTTCGCGCCGTCTACCCAGAAGACCGGGCTATTTGGTGGCACATCGGCATCCACGAGCACCACCTTCGCGCCCAAGGGTCCTGCCACCAACATGTTTGGTTCTGCCAAGCAAGACACGTCTTCGGCGAAGGAATCCTCGGTAGGGACTAGTGCAGACGAGGGGGCTAAGGATGGAGGAGAGTCTGACAAGGAGAATGAGACACAGCCGCCGAAGAAGGCGCTGTTTGAAGCCAAGGCTCCGACACCCGCGGCTCAGCAAAGTTTTGCCCCGTCCTTTTTCCAGCAGAAACCAGCCGCGCCCGACGCCCCAAAGCAAGCAGATGCGCCTAAACAAGCCCCCAGCCTGTTCGGCGCCGCCACGCCTAAGGCCGATGGCCAAGCTCAGGCTCCTGCCACTGGCAACCTTTTTGGTACGTTGAACAAGGCAACTGAAACCGCCGCAGCGACACCTGCCACACAGCCGACCTCGTTGTTTGTAACAGAGCCGGCGGAGTCGGAGAAGCCTGTAGGGTCTGCAGAGGCGCCGAAATCGACGCCTCTGTTTGGTGGCCAGAGTATTGCGTCCCCATTCGGTGGTGCTGGCGCGGCTGGCCCCTTGTTTGGATCCAAGCCTGCGACGTCCCCGGGCAGCGCACCCGGCAGCGGCGCATCGACTCCGTCGGCTCCTCTCTTCGGCGGTGCCTCTGTCACGTTTGGCGGCACCTCGATGGCTCCGGCAAAGACTGACAGTACGCCAGCAGCACCCGCAGCTGCCGCGCAGCCCACCTTTCCCTTCGGTAGCTTGGCGGAGAAGCCCTCGGACACGGCCCAGAAACCGCTCTTTGGAGGAACCAAGTCTCCCCCAGCTGCCCCCAGCGGCAACGGCATGTTTGATGGCAGCCCGATGAAGCAGGATGAGCCGTCGCCTGCCAAGAAGTCATTGGCGGGCGGCAGCAACACCGGAACGTCGACTCCATTGTTCAGCTTTGCGGCTCCGCAACCGGCCTCCAGTGCTTCTGCTTCAACCACCAACGCTTTCGGCGCTGCATCTGCTCCCGCCGCGAACAATGCGAGCGGCTCTGGCAATATGTTTGGGGGAACCGGGTCTGCGGGTAACGGAGGTCCTGGCGGCTTTAACTTTGCCTTTGGCGGAAGCGGCTCGTCTGGGACACCCTTCAATAACCCATTTGCCGGCAACTCCAACCCTGGGAGCGGAACACCTACTGGGGGATCCTTTGGTCTCGCCGGAGCCTCCGGGCCAGCCAGCGGTTCGTCCACACCGTTCCAGTTTGGAGGCGCTGCGTCCAGCAGCGCGACACCCGCTGCTGCTGGTGGATCTCTGTTTGGCGCAAGCCAGCCTGGCAATGGCACAACTTCGACGTTTGGGGTGGGCGCGTCCTCTGGTGGTGCTCCGGCCTTTAGCTTCTCTGGTGCCCCGTCGCAGCCAGCGCAAGGAACTGGTTCCATGTTCGGGTCCAAACCAGCTGCTCCTGTGTTCGCCGGTCTCCAGCCACCTGCGGGTGGTTCATCCACCACCGGGACCAGTAAGTCACCGTTTCCGCACCGGAAAATTGCCCCGCTAAAGCGACGGGTGTAGACTCTCCCCTGAATCTTGGCGGCGGCTCGAGTTTGGCAACTACACCCGCTGCGGGCACCCCGGAACCAGCGAACCAGGCCGACGGAGCCAATGGCGAGGACCATGAAGAAGGCGAAAAGCATGAGCAAATCAACCTTACGGATGGCGTGGATGAGAACGAGGAGATCCTCCACGATGTTCGGGCCAAGGTGCTCAAGTTTGCGCCCGCGAGCGACAAGTCGGACAGCGATGACAAGGCGAAGTCCAAAAGCCCCTGGTCGACCAAGGGAGTCGGCCCTCTGCGACTTCTGAAGGACAAAGAGTCGGGCAACGTGCGTCTACTCCTTCGTGCCGAGCCTCGAGGCCATGTGGCGTTGAATCGAGCATTGCTGCCCAATATGTCGTACAAGTCGGAGGAAAAGTACGTCAAGATTACGACGTCGAACGAGAAGGGGGACGGACTCGAAACGTGGATGATCCAGGTCAAGACAAAGGACTCAGCCAAGGAGCTGGCTGAGGTGCTGGAGAAGAACAAGGAGGCGAACAAGAAGTGATGATGGCTTCAAGGGAATTAGAGGCCAGGCATGGATGGGATGGGTGGAACAGGACAGAGGCAACGGACAAGATCGAACCAGGAGCATCACAGGCGTTTCACGAGGAGCATCGTAGGCAGTATTTGCTGAACAACGAAAAGAGGATTTTTTTGGTGGCAACGGCAGTTGACACGGCACAGCTACTCCCGTCTGGTGTTCGGCTTGAGGCATGTCGGTTACAGCACTTTCGTAGTTGCAAGAGGAGCTCGATTGCGCAGCTGGAGGAAGGGGATTAGTAGAAGAGGCTGAGAGTGGCTTAATGTCCATCGTAGCCAAGCAAAAAGCACACACACTTGAGGCAGTGGAGAGAAAAATCCCGGGCTCTTCATTCAGCTTTACAAGTGACGGCATGCACGCATGCATCGTGTGCGGGTAGTATTAGTCGTAGTCAGGTGTGTTGCGGGTGCTGTTGTTGACTCCATGAGCAGTGAGTGAGTGGTGCCCTGTGGGAAGAGGGAAACGTGGGGGCGGGGTGTGCTCTGTGGTCACCACTTTAACTCGGAGCGTGGAAGCGCGTCGCGCGTCAACACCTCGACTGTGCACCCGTGATCCACTGTCTCTTGTCTGGGGCCGTTTGCTGCGCTGAGCCTGCTTCCTCGGCAGCTTGACCCTACAGACATTCGACCACGATGCCACGGTACGCTTCTCTCCAGATCTCTCGTGCAAACCGAGCTGACGCGTTTCGTGCAGAGAAATCATTACGATCCAGGCCGGGCAGTGCGGCAACAGCAGTGAGTACCGAACCATCCCCTCCCTACCGTCCGCTTGACCGCCTCGCGCGCCCGGCGACTCTTCAACGCGATACGGACAGCGACGAGCAGCCGGCTGGGGGCGCAGGCATCAACACAAAACGACATGACACCTCGCTAACCTCCGATCGCACGTAGTCGGAAGCCAGTTCTGGCAGCAGCTCTGCCAGGAGCACGGGATCAGTCAGGATGGCACTCTCGAGGACTTTGCGACCGAAGGCGGCGACCGAAAGGACGTGTTTTACTACCAAAGCGACGATACACGATACATCCCGCGTGCCATTCTGATTGACCTGGAACCGCGGGTGAGTTTGGGGCGATTCTAGGAGCGAAGGCGAGGAGGGGCTCCACGGCTTCCAAGACGCTGACGGCAAGAGCGCAGGTCATCAATGGCATCCAGACGGGGCCGTACCGAAACATTTACAATCCCGAAAACTTTTACGTCGGCAAGGACGGTATGGGCGCGGCCAACAACTGGGGCGACGGCTACCAGAGCGGCGAGGCGGTGTTTGAGGACATAATGGAGATGATTGAGCGCGAGGCGGACGGCAGTGACTCTCTAGAGGTGCGTCTGCGCGGGCGCCTTGCCGTTTGGGCAGTTGCAGTGGCAATAAGATACTGACGGCTTGACAGGGATTCATGATGCTGCACTCGATTGCGGGCGGCACGGGCTCGGGGCTGGGTTCCTTCCTGCTCGAGCGACTCAACGACCGGTTCCCCAAGAAGATTATACAGACGTACTCGGTATTCCCGGACACGACCAATGCGGGCGACGTGGTTGTGCACCCGTACAACAGCATCTTGTCCATGCGAAGGCTAACGCAGAACGCTGATTCAGTGGTGGTGCTGGACAATGGCGCCCTGTCACACATCGCGGCGGACAGGCTGCACGTGCAGGAGCCGTCTTTTCAGCAGACAAACCAGCTGGTACGTTGTGCTCTCTCATGGTTCTCCATTCTAAGCAAGCAGGCTGGTAACTAACGGCGGCTTGGGTCAGGTCGCGACAGTCATGTCGGCGAGCACGACGACGCTGCGCTATCCGGGCTACATGCACAACGACCTCGTAAGCATCCTGGCGTCGCTGATCCCCACACCGCGATGCCACTTCCTCATGACGGCGTACACGCCCTTTACGGGAGACCAGGTGGAGCAGGCCAAGACGGTGCGCAAGACGACGGTGCTGGACGTGATGCGGCGGTTGCTGCAGCCCAAGAACCGCATGGTGTCGACGGTGCCGGGCAAGAAGAGCTGCTACATCTCCATCCTCAACGTGATCCAGGGCGAGGTGGACCCGACGGACGTGCACAAGAGCCTGCTGCGGATCCGCGAGCGGCGGCAGCTGGCCACGTTCATCCCGTGGGGACCGGCGAGCATCCAGGTGGCCCTGACGAAGCGCAGCCCGTACATTCCCATGAGCCACCGGGTGAGCGGCCTGATGCTGGCCAACCACACGAGCATCGCCACGGTGAGTTTACACGTCCCTCGCCATTCACTTTTCTTACTACTTGACCAAGATACTGTGGGGAGGCGGCGGCTAACGAGAGTGCCCCCACAGCTGTTCAAGCGCATCGTCAGGCAGTATGACAGCATGCGCAAGCACAACGCCTTCATCGAGGGGTACAAGAAGACGGCGCCGTTTGCGGAGAACCTGCACGAGTTCGACGAGGCACGGCAGGTGGTGGCGGACCTAATTGGGGAGTACGAGGCGGCCGAGAACGCAGACTACCTGAACCCCGAAGGCAGAAACCTGCCCACGTCGGCGGAGACGGACAGGAGGGTCGGTTGAGGGTCTTTTCCTGGGGATGATTCCGACATGACGGGCACCGTCACGGGGGCACTGACTGTGTTGAAGAAGAAAAGAGGCCCACGCAAGGCACAAAACGGAGATATGGCGTTTTGGGATTTTAGGACAGGTCTCTCTATGGTGCTCTATGTTCAAGTAGGCGTGTGCTGAATGGAAGCGAACGGATGTGTCTTGAACTGGGTCTGTCGTGCTCGGTCCAGCTTCCATGTGACGGAACCATGGTGTGTGCTGTTCGCCATGGGGAGCTGAGATTCGCGGGGCACACCAACAAGGGAGACAACAGCCATCTATCTACCTTCCCCGACTCTGTTTATGCCTCGAGTTATTACGCGAGCGAGGTGATGAGCCGACCCCCCTTGGGCACGACTCGTTATTTGGCACAACTGTGGCACACATGTACCTATTGTGGTTCCTGAAAGCGCCGCGCCATGATCGCGATGAAGTGGGCACATACCAGCAGTATACGTACAGTATGCAGCAGTAGATGAGTGGGAAGAAGTGGAAAGACGGAGACCGTGACGAAAGAATTGTGGAGGCGGAGGTTTTGGTCCGCCCGCCCGCAGTGGGAGCCGCGGGAGAGGAGGCACCAGGAACAGGAGGCACCAGGAAGCAGAGCCGGCCAACACAAGACGTCATTTTCGCCATTTGACGTCACGCAGCGTAATAATAAACGACGCGGGAAGGCAGATGGGACATGCATGCATCTTCTTCGCGGAACCGGGGGGGGGGGGGATGGATAAAAGGGGATGGGGTGGTGCGCCCGTCGAGGTCGAGTCGAATCGAATCAGTTCAAGTCGATTTCATTTTCATTCTCAAAGACAAGGAACCGACTTTGGCAGAAAGATTGGGTGAATAATAATATTCTTCTTTTCTTGGTGCAAGGTACTATGCCACACACCCACCAACTAACTTGGTAGCTCACTTACGCTGACATGGCACAAGACGACAAGACAATTAACCCCTTGAGAGAAGACGGTAGAAGGAAGCACAGTCAAAAACCGACAACCAACCAAACTTTCTCCCCAACAGTTCAAATACATCTACACACACAAGGACTCTTTTTTTTGTCCTTGAACACCACCACCAACAAAAACAAAACAATGCCTCAATCCAAGGCCGACCAAATCTCCAACACGCAGGCCAACCTGCCGCTCCCGGAGCAGCCCCCGCAGGCGTCGGACTGGCAGTCGGCCGACGCGCGGACGGTCAACGTGGGCTCCGGCGGCGACGCGGAGCGCACCACGGTCGGCACCCATGCGGGCGCGCAGGCCGGCCTCCGGGGGCCCGCGACCAAGGGCGGCGACATGGACATGAGCGGCATCGGGCGCGGCGTCGATGAGGCGGCCAGCAAGGGCGGCAGCGGTGTGTCCAGGTAAAAAAAGAGCAAGAACAAAAAAACAAAAAACAGTGTACTGTATTTGTACGACTGGGCGGGTTTTGGGTGCCTAGGAGGGTGGGCACCTAGTTAGGCGTTCGTCGCGTTTGTGTGTAGGTAACTAACAAGGCGCCGTGGATGAATCAAAGAAAGAAAAGCATGAATTCAACCAACCTCGGCGCCCACTACGCACCACACGAGTCGCCCACACAGCCTTTGCTAATCAGGCACGTTACTTCATCTTCTTGCCTTCTTGCGTAAAATGCACTTGATTTTCTAGATGTGAGGGCGTTCACTTGTCGAGCCCATACAAAGTATGGCGACAGGCACTCCAGGACGGTTCTGTCAATTGGCGGGTCTGAAGCACAGTGACCTCCACATGTACCGACATGCCGAGAACTGCCCAGGGCTGGAAATGCCGTCTCAGTGATTGGAGCGCCGCGCCGAGCCATGGAACAGCTCCCCCCCTCCAACTGCAGCCCCACCATCGGACCTACTAAGAAACAACAAAAACTCCAAGCTTTCCCGTTGCAATCCATCACCAACACCCCAGCGCAACCCGAGAAACCACCTCCCACCTCGGAGGCCCGCTCACCCGCGCCCCATCCTTCGAGGAACCCCCTCCAAGAAATATAGTACCCAGAAACAGGGGTTCTAGTTCATGTTCCGTCGCCTCCTCGCAGCCATGGCCGCCGAATCCTCTCCCAAACGCCTCAAGATGGCCACCGCCGCCACGGGCACCGGCCCCCTCATCGGCACGCACAGCGGGCACTTCCACGCCGACGAGGCCCTCGCCGTGCACATGCTCCGCCTGCTGCCCGCCTACGCCGACGCCCGCCTCGTGCGCACCCGCGACCCCAAGGTCCTCGAGGCGTGCCACACCGTCGTGGACGTCGGCGGCGAGTACGACCCCGCCCGCCACCGTTACGACCACCACCAGCGCGGCTTCGTCACCACCTTTCCCGGCCGCGACACCAAGCTCTCGAGCGCGGGGCTCGTCTTCCTACACTTTGGCCGCGCCATCATTGCCCAGCGGCTGAGCGCGCAGCAGCAGCAGCAGCAGAAGCAGGATGCCGCCTCAGCCAGCGTCGTCGCAGAGGACAGCCCCGAGGTCGAGCTCCTGCACCGCAAGCTCTACCAGGACTTCATCGAGGCGCTCGACGCCCACGACAACGGCGTCTCCGTCTACGACCCAGCCGCCGTCGCCGCCGCCGGGCTCGAGAAGCGCTTCAGCGAGGGCGGCTTCACCCTCGGCGCCGTCGTCGGCCGCTTCAACCCCAACTGGAACGATGCCCGCCCCGCCGACCCGGCCGCCGCCCAGCAGGCCGAGGACGAGCGCTTCCTCGAAGCCAGCGCCCGCATCGGCGACGAGTTCGACCGCGACCTCGACTACTGCGCCGCCGCCTGGCTACCCGCCCGCGACGTCGTCCAGCGCGCCTTTGAGCGCCGCCGCGACTTGGATCCCGAGGGCCGCCTCCTCGTCCTCGAGGGCGCCGGTGTCCCCTGGAAGGACCACCTCTACACCCTCGAGGCCGCCGCCGCCGGCGGCGCCCCCAGCCAACCCGTCCTCTACGTCCTCTACCAGGAGAAGCCCGAGCCCGGCGCCAAGTGGCGCATCCAGTGCGTCCCCGAGTCCAAGGACTCCTTCGTCAGCCGCAAGCCCCTGCCCGAGGCCTGGCGCGGCTTCCGCGACGAGGAGCTCGACGGCATCACCGGTGTCCCCGGCTGCGTCTTCGTCCACGCGGCTGGCTTCATCGGCGGCAACAAGACGTGGGAGGGGGTCAAGGAGATGGCTCTTAAGGCCCTGGACGCGTAATGTTACTCTGCAGAGCAAATCCAAAAAAAGTTATGATAATGAATACATGAAAAAAAACACTAACCCAGGGGAAACGGCCTCTGAACGATGACAAAGAATCGTAGTGGTAATCTTGACAAACTAAGAAGAGGCCACACAAGGCGGAGCTTCGCGATTCCGAATACAAGACCGAGGCTGGTCCTCGTTGGAGATACGCCGGCAGACCCCCGTAGTAAAGAGAACCTAGGCGAGAACACGAGAGAGAGCAGATCCGTACAAAGATCGACGCAGTACCACATCAACGGCCAACGACACAACAGACCCAGCAGAGCAACATGAGCCGCCCGTGCTCACAGCCTCAATGACGTACCCTAGACAGCCATCACTGTTCCGTCACAAAGAGAGAAAAATGACACGCCCGTCCAATCATACGTCGCCTTTCATCATGGCAAGCCCTCGAAACCAATTTCAAACATGTTGAAAGAAAAAGTAATCAAGGACAAAGGAGAACAAGCCCGTTTGCTTCCTCTCGCCCAGGGGGGGACTGCGCGCAGCCATTTTATTGATTCCCCTTTGTGTCCATCCAGCCCAACGCCAACTTTGCGATTCGTTCGTAAGGTGAAAAGAGAAAGCAGACATCCTCGTTCATACTCTCGCTCGAGCACACACAGCCTTCGCTTCGTCCGCAACACTGCGACACAACCGTTGGCTGGCCCATCTCAGGGGCCGCAGAAGCCCCAATTGAACATGTCATGGTTGCCTCATCTCCGGATAGGGATGCCCTCTCCCGCAGCGACCGGCTCAGCAGTGGCGGCCGTCTTCTTCGCGTCGGCCGAGTCCGAGACGGCTCCTTCGGCGCTCGTTTCGCGGTGGAGGAAGCTGCTCTCCTTGACCGGACTGCCGGCCTGGACGCCGGTGATGGAGCCGTGGTGCTTGGGGACACTTCCGCCGCCGGAGCCGTTGACGGGGGACGACAGGTGCGGGATGTTCTCGGGAACGGGGTGTTGGGAGCCGACGGCGCCGGCGTCGACGCCATCGCCCTTGCCAGCCTTGGACATGGCGTAGTCGCCCGAGTCGAAGTATTTGCGGTCCTTGAGGTGCTTGGCGAAGTGGTCGGAGCGGGACGGAAGCTTGCCGTAAAGGCGGAAGAGGCGCTGCTCCTCAGGGGAGAGCGACTGGAAGTGACACAGCCCTGTCAGCGGGATTTGCTCGCCAAAAGGGGGCAAAAAGAAGGTGCAACTTGGGGTGTGGTCTCTGCGAGGCGTTGCTGCCGTGCGGACCGGGAGGTAGCTCTTGGAAGCGAGCCGGACTGTGACGCGAGGGCGTCTGGCCGCCACTGACGACAGTCCCAACGGCGGGACGCGGGACAGGGGAGAGGAGCTCACTCACCTTGACGTCGACCTTGTTCTTCTGGTGGGGGTTCATCGTGACGAGATCGCTCGCCCAGCCTAGGGAAGGACGTCGCTAAATGACGTTGGACGACGGGGAGGGGGGTTCTGGGGGTCGTCCACAGCGACGGTCGATTGGGCACAATTGGGATGCGGGGACCGCTCGTTCGAGTCGGCGGACGGTGAATCGGGGGGCTGAGAGCTGGACACGCGGAGTGGACAAGCTCCTAGGTTGTTCTGATGCGGCGGGTGGAAAAGTTGTCGAATGTGTAGGTAGGTAGCGGGAGGAGGAGATGGGTATCTTAAGTGCCGAGAGGAGAGCCGGGGGAGACTGAAGGTGGTGGTGGTGGTGGTGGTGGTGACCTGTGACTCTCTCAAAGGTAGTTCCGTCAGTCTGCTGGTGGTGGTGGTGGTGGTGGTGGCAGCTGTGAGCCAGTGACGATGGGCGCAGCAGCGGGGTCTCTTTCATCAACTGGAGCTCCTGGCTGGGCTGTGCTGTGCTGGGCTTTGTGCTTGGAGGCAAGGTGCTCGCTAGCGCATTACCTTATGTAAGGCAAATTTATTTTGTTGATCAATGGACGCAGGCGAGCACGGGACTGCCCAGCCAGTTTAGGGCGATTGATGGAACGAATGGAACCTGACAGGCTGCCCAGCGGGGGAGTGCCTTGTTGGTACAGTGGATTGAAGCAGCTACCTTAGTACCTACCTTACACAGAGGGGTGTCGGGTACCTTTCAAACCCACAGGCAGCCAGCCTCCAGGTCCTCGCAGGTGCTCATGGCACAACGGGACAACCTGAACAGACATGAATGAGGTCACGCCGGGTCCACCCGACGACAAAGGTCGTTGCCGTCTTTGTTTCAGACAAACTATGGTGGCAGCCCAACCAGGACACGAAAGAAGGAAAGATATGAAGGTGGATAAGGAAAAGGACCTGCCTCCTCGAGTGCCCCTTTCATGCAGAAGGGACTCGATGGCTCACATGTCCCCCCGCCAAGACCTTCGCCAGGTGCATCGATCAGGGCGTTGCTTGGACAAGCTGCCGACAACGGGCAGCCCTTTGGCTGCGACTCCTGACTGCATATGCACTTGGTAAGGTAAGGTACCAAGCCATTTGTGTCAGCGGGCACCTGATAATGTTGGGATGCGGATCATCGGGCAACGTTCCGATCATGACAAGCAAAGATTGAGTGCCACAATGCCCTCGCCCGCATGCACGCATGGGGCAGGGCCCGGCAGCAAATCCGACCTGGCCTGGTTGCTGCACTGCATTGCACTGCACTGCGCTGCGCTGCGCTGCACTTGACGCGACCCGCGAGCCATGGGCGGGACGGTGACATGTCACCACCTACTAAAAAGGCTCGCCGGATTTCTAAGCACCTGCCCGCCGTCCAGTGGGGAGGCCACTACCTTGGTGGCCCGCGAGAACCCCGCGACGCGACCAAGGCCACCTATGAAAGCGACTTGACGACGACCCGATCGGTAGTACGCTAGTGGTAGTTAACTACTTCGTACAGGTAGGCAGTAAAGGTACTAAAGTTGAGGACTTGTAAGCCTAGAGCAGCCGTCGTCGTCGTCGTCGCGCGCGTGCCGCCCCCCCGTCGTCTGCTGGGAGCAGCTCCACCACCACGACTCCTCCCGGACGCCGTCAACGGCCCGTAGTCTAGAATTGACGCACGACATTTGTAAGAGCCGATTATCCAACTTTTTTTTTTCTTGCCTGCCTGCCTGCCTAGTAGTTCCCACCGCCCCTGCCTCCACAACTCCCAGTTGATCCGAGATCGCATCGCGCCGCATCGCATCTAGAGCCTGTCCTGTCGAAGAACGCTCTCGTCTCCCGGTGACTGCAGCAAACTCAATTCGCATTGGGGGTGCTATGGGAGCTTAACACCCGACACGCCTTCTCCCCCCCCCCCCGCCAACTTCCCGAGCGTCGGCCTGTCGGAGTTGCGGGGCACCCGTTTCCCTTCTGCTTCCCCTCCACATCAAGGCCGCTCTCACTCTCCAACATCGCCCGCGACGTGCGCTTCCTCTCCTTTGCCTTGCCACGCTGCTCCTGGATACGTACATACTCCCGGTACGCCGTGTGCGCGCGCGCTGGCTTTGGGCTGGGCACACTTAGAGCTGCCTCCTCGTCTTCGGCTGATCGCGCCCAACCAGGACTCGTCCGTCGCCCATTCATCCGCAGCCACAGAGAGATAGGCGGGCTAGACATTGCCCATCATGGGTCTCCTGTAAGTCTCCGATTGGGCATGCATCTCTCCTTCGCGGATCACATCTCAGCCCCTGACACGTTGACCGCAGTGCGCTCGGAACCGCGCTCGAATGGCCCGAGGCGAAGAAGCGCGCCCACCAAGTGAGGGAATGGGGCATTAAGGTACAAGAGACGCATACTTCCATCCCTCTCTCCATGCCCGCTCACAGGGCAGCGTGTCCTCCTTTCATCATCACCATCGTCATATCGACTCGGCTGACTGACCACCGTGCCAATAGCAACTGCTCGAGATCTGGAACAAGGCAAAGGGCAAGGAGCGGGATGCCCTACTCTGGGGCGATGAGGTCACACAACCTTCCTTGCACGCCATTGTGCCTCATGTTCGTGAGCTGACCCAGTGCAGGTCGAGTACTTGGTCGTCACCTATACCAAGGACGAACAAAAGGTCCTCTTGTCTTTGCGCCAGGCCGAGATCCTCAAAGCTCTTGCCACCGATACAGAACTGGCCAAGGACGGCTGCTGCGTGCCCGCCCTGCAGGATGATGAGCCCGCGGCCAAACCCAAGTTCGTCTCAACCCACCCCCCGCGATGCTGACCAGCACGGCCCTCGCATGCTTACGACGATATGCGCAACAGAACAGGCTCCCTCCCCGTCTTTCACCCCGAATTCGGAAGGTTCATGCTCGAAGCCACCCCCGGGAAGCCATGGGGCATCGGCTTCAGGGAGCTGCTCGATGTTGAGCCCGACATGAAGCTCCGGCGAAAGATTGCCAAGGAGCATATGCTGTCCAGCGAGTATCCTATCACGCTGACCACCTTCCCGCGCATCGGAAGCCCCGGCCAGTTCACGTTTCCCTACTACCCGCCCTCGGGACCCAGGTTGCGCTCCCAGTTCGTCCCAGATGAGATCGCCAACCCCCATATCCGCTTTCCCACCTTGGCCGCAAACATCCGATGGCGCCGGGGCCGCAAGGTCCAGGTCAATGTGCCCGTCTTTCATGATACCAACACGCCGAGGCCCTGGGTAGACCCCACGGTCAACCGCGACCTGCACAACTGGCCCGAGGACGACGACGAGCGCAACGGCGCCGCCCCCGACGACTACATCCACATGGACGCCATGGCCTTTGGCATGGGTAGCTGCTGCCTTCAGATTACGTTCCAAGCCAAGAACATCACCGAGGGCCGGCAACTGTACGATCAGTTGAGCCCCCTGGGCCCAATCATGCTGGCTCTGACCGCAGCCACACCCATCTACAAAGGGTTCCTGGCCAATACCGACGTGCGGTGGAATCAGATCAGCAGAGCTGTCGACTGCAGAACCCCCGAAGAGTTGGGCGAAAAGGTGCGTCTCGTTACCATCTTCAGACTTACCTTTGCGCTGCTAACCCCCCCATGACCAGCCCCTGAAAAATGACCGATGGAGGATCCCCAAGTCTCGCTACGCATCCAACTCGACCTACATCTCCACCGATCCACGTCTCAGGCCCGAGTACATGGATCCAGATCTCGTCATCGACCCGGAAATCAAGGCCAAGCTCGTCGAGGGCGGGATGGATGACCTGCTCGCCACACACTTTGCACACCTATTCATCAGAGATCCCATTGTCATCTTCGAGGAGGACCTCCAGGAGCTGGACCTGAACAAGACGGATCACTTCGAGAACATCCAGTCGACGAATTGGCAGCACATGCGGTTCAAGCCACCGCCTGCGGAGAACAACATCGGCTGGAGAGTCGAGTTCCGACCCATGGAGATCCAGGTCACCGACTTTGAGAACGCCGCCTTCTCCGTCTTCATGGTGCTCGTCACGCGGGCTATCCTGTCCTTTGATCTCAACTTCTACATCCCCATCAAAAAGGTCGACGACAACATGGAGCGCGCCCACGCCGTCGACGCCGTCCTGAAGGAAAAGTTTTACTTCCGAAAGAACCCCTTCCCACTGCGGCCCTCGCGCGCCAACACCGTCTTCGGCGACGAGTCTCGGCCAGGCTCCGCCATGCCCAGCCGACCTGGCTCTCCCGGCCTGCCCATCGACGAGGAGTACGAGGAGATGACCATCGACGAGATTGTCAACGGCTCTCCCACGGGCGACTTTCCCGGCCTTATCCCAATCGTCGAGAGCTACCTGGACAGTGTCAACGTCGACGTCGAAACGCGGTGCCAGCTCGCCACGTACCTGAGCCTTATCAGCAAGCGCGCCAGCGGCGAGCTCGACACGGCGGCGCGCTGGATTCGCAACTTTGTCGACGCTCACCCGGCGTACAACCATGACAGCGTAGTCGACGAGGCCATCACCCACGACCTCATCGGCGCCGTCATCGCCGTCGGCGAGCGCGAGGCCGCTGGCCAGAACTTTGCCGGCCTCGGCATCCACGGGCTCCCGAGGCTGCTGGGGCGTTTTCGCGGCGGCTGTGGGCAGGACGGGCCCAATGGGGATATCAACGGCGTGAGCGACGATGTTGCCAACGATGCTGATGCCGATCGCGAGAACGGCGGTTCTCGCAAGCGCAAGAGCGACTGGCTCGACGGAGACGCCGCCCATCCGGGGTCGTCGTCGTGAGCGAGACCCGAGTACGACGACGGAGGAGCTGTAGTTGAAGAACACACAACATGAGCCCGCAACGGGACCGTGAAGGAGGGAGCCCAAAGCGCTCCGCTCAATCGCCACGTGCCGATGCGCCTCCCCCCTCCTGTTGATCTTGGCACGGGGACATGCTTTTGCAATGCGCCTATATGCCCGGTGTACATGGCCACTGAATGGACGCCCCCTTTGTCCTCGCCCTTGGGGATACTCACAGTGCCAACTTGGAGCTCGGGGTCGTTCGACTCAAAAAGCTGCCGGTAGTGGGCTGTCCAAAGGCTGTAGAGGACCGATCCGCGGGCTCGATGCACCCGTATCATGGCCGTCAAGCGAAGCGCTGGCTGGGCGCGAGGAGGAGGAGGGGACCAGCTGGTTGGGACGCGGCTGATCGAGGCAACTCGCCTGCGTGCTCTACATTGCAGGCCGCACAACAGCGGCGAGACATGACTCCATAGTCGTCGGCACGTCCTTTTTTATTTGAGTTGTTTCTTGTTCTTTTTCCTCCCCCCCCCCCGTGGTGCATGTGTTTGAAGAAACCCAAAAAAAAGGGGGGGGGGGGGGGGGTTAACCCAGGGTAGGACACAAGGAACAAGCAGGCAGGGGTGAGCCAGCGATGCAGTTGCATGGCAAAGTGCCCCAGGCCTTCGAGTTCGGGCGCTTAATCTATGAGACCACCGTAAACGACATATGTTTTTGGTCCAAGCGTAAATGACGTCCAGCACGTGTACATACAGACAACGCAGAAGACATGTTCTAGAAGAAATTTAGGCGAACAGTCTCTCAACTGACCCAATGTGCGTGTGCCATGCAGGGTAGTTAGAAGAAGAGCAACTCACAATTGCGCCCGTCAGTTAACGTCAAAGTCATTGTTCGAGATGACCGATAAGGTAGACTACCTACGTGCGAAGGTACTCTGCTACTTTATCCAGTGATGGCCTTAGAGGCGCGAGTCAGTTAATTCAGCATGACCTCTTGATCGGCGCCCGCAGATCCCGAAGGCAGCTTCTCACATCACTACAAAAGAGGAGTACCAGGAACAGTCAATGTGACAGCCTCCGTTGTCATACGTACGCACGCCGAGGCCTAGGTAAGACCTGTCCCGTATCCACTTGCGTGACACCGTGAAGCTAGGGAGCTGGAATGTGGCTCTTACACCCGCGTGGGAAAATGACTGAGCCCGGCCGGACGGGAACAAAAGGACGGTCCCGAGCCGCCCTGGGACCCTGGAAAAATTGCCGACGGCGAGATGCGACGGAGCGCAGCATGCCAGGGGCGCGCAGGCGAAACAGCCATGTTGCGGGGACCAGCAGCCGGGCGGGCGGGATGCGTGCCGCCACTTGACATTGCCCCCTGGTCACAGTCAGTTCACGTCATGTTTGCTTTTTTGCCCAAGGGGCTTCTGGAGTCGGGGGCGCACACCCCTTGAGCCATTGGGTTGCTTTATTTATGGAATCGGCAGTTGCAATTTTGACATTTGAGACTTCAAGGGTATCGGGGCAACGCAATAGGTAGTCCAGCCGCCGCAAGGGGGAGGGCTGGGCATCGAGAGACGGGCGGCGAAAAGGGTAGCGTTCAATGCCGAGATGCACCTGGTCGGAGGCCGCCGCACGCGCAGTCGGCACCGAGGGATGTGGGAACCCAAGCGGGCAGTGTGCGACACCTGTGGCGGACGTTCGAATCGGCCGGATGTCTGTCTGACGGGGCCGTAGCAGTACGAACGCATGTACGAAGTACGTAGTACTCGTAGTTACTTCGTACCTTGTGCTGCGGGCTGACGAGTCGGGCCGCCCTGCCCTTTGCAAAATGGCAATACGTATACTGTACATGCCGCTCTGTGTGAGGAGAGAAGACATGATGCATCGGTAGATTGACGAGTGTGCTTGGCTGGAATGGAAGCCACCCGCTCGACCAGCTGTACTTGGCGTCAGTGCCGTACGTAATATATATATCTCTTTGACAGCCATAAGACCTGTGGGTGGTCACGGGCTCCACACAGCAAAAAGCTCCCCTGTCGGTTCTCTGAGATACGCAGCCAGGGGGTATATAACAGTGGCTTTGAGTCCTGTATGCCCTGAAGAGGCCACTAAAAGCCCTGTCAATTGATCCGATCTTGTACCGGCGAGTACAGGCGAGAGTTGCTACCCCGGCGCCTTATCTCATTGGTCACAATCCCTGCAAGTGACCGGCCACAGGTCTTATGGCTGTTAAAGGGATTGCGCGCGCGAACGAGTGGACACCGGGCAAAGCGCCGCAGTGGTAGTTCGATGGCCCAACTCCACGCCCATCACCACGGACCGCTCGTCTGGCCGTAGTCTCCTTCCCGCTCGGCCAGCGATCATGTGCTGCTCCACCGAACAACCTACCTAGATCAAGGTAGGTCCATCCCATTGAGTGTGCGAAGACTGCCCTCAGGTCACTTGCAGGGATGCGAGCCAATGGTAGATCGTTAGAGAAAGCAGTACCTCAATTTACTTGTCGATCTTACTGTATCAGAAGTCCAGGCTGAGCTGCTAGCTACTAATTTCTACATGATCATCGGTGGGTTTTCTCGTTGCTCTTGGGTACACCCATGTATATCGCTATAATACTTCTCTGTGGAGACCGTAACCTGAGGGCAGTCTTCGCACACTCAATGGGATACGGACAGGGATTCCCGCCACGGTTGGCAAGGGACCGGGGCCGCTTGGGGCGCCATGCCGGAGATCAGATCTGGCGATCCATCTGGCCGTCACGGACGCTAGACCGAATTTGCGATACACTGGGGGCTCTGTCTCTCGACGGCTCGGCGCCCGCATCGCATCGAGACCAGAGCACACTTGGTTGACCCGGCCAAATCAGACATCTCCGCGGCGTGTGCGCGATGCCATGTGCGGCGGGGCCGGTCAGGAGTCAGGACAGCATGACTGTTGTCAGGATCCAGGCAGGCCAGGGCGAGCGGGAGACGACGGCGCTGGAACGCGGCGCCGCAACTGGTGATTGCGGTCCCGGATTGAATTTGAGACACATTGCACTGTCGGCCAGCGCTCGGGGCAGTCAAGGAATGCAGAATTTCCGGCCTCGGGGAACAATGGCGGTGAGCCGCAGCGGGTCAGTGTTGAACCCCCCTCCCCCCCGTTCTTCGGCAGGGCACGCAGTGCCTCGGCACCTCAGCTTCGTATCTCGTGCCTCGTAGTACGGCGAGGGAGAGTTGTACAGTACTGGCCTGCCCAACATGAAAAGAGCCATGATGGTCCTGGCGGATTCGCAGAAAAGTCGGGTGGTGGGGACAGTGGTGGTGGAAATGAAAATGATGGTGATGGTGATGGTGATGGTGATGACTGATGGCGACAAAAGTGGTGGCGGCGGTGCTTCCTCCAATCAGCTCAGCCTTTACGGTCATCGCAGGAAGGCGCACTTCATACATCATGACAGTCTCTAGGTAGGTACCTAAGGTACCTAAGGTTCCTAAGGTAGGCACCTGCTTCGTAGTGCGAGGTAGCACTACCTAGGTACCTCGGTACGCAATTGTTACGAAGCATATACGAATGGGCATTTGCATAACGGAGATGGGCAGGTGCGACTTACTTCGTATACCACACCCGTCCACTACGAGGCAAGGCAGGTGCCAGGGACGAGGGAACCGAGCAAGGTCGAGATGCCAGTAACTATGGCGGACGGCACCTGGCCCTCATACAACACCGTGCAATATGCATAGAATATTACCTCTACTCCATGCATAGGTACTAACTTTCATTCCCGGATATTTATCGCACGCGTCCTGGACCTGGTTCTTCACTCTTATTATGCGGGAAATCTCACTGCCTGCTGGTTGTCCCTTTCCTTTTATTCATCACCTATCAAAATCGTCCCACGAATACATCTACCAAATCGCTGACGCTTCGTATCCCGAACCAGTCATTCTCGGCATACTGAGGCATGCGCCCTGCTGCCGCGCCGCTCGTTGTTACAGGCCTCTCAATCTAAATCAATCTCACTTCTCGTGTGCACGTCCTTGGTGTTCGCATCACGTCCTGCAGCCCACTTGTTGGTTCGTGACACCCAGGTTGTCCGCGCCCCGGACGAGCGTCGATGTCGACTGGCCAGGCCCTGGCTGTTCTCGTTGGTCCTCCGACACGTACAAACATACGCAGGCGTGTCGCTAACCAACGTGGCCAGTGCCTGACGCGCGTGGCAGTACTTACACACGATGCTACATACTACTACGAGTACGAGAGTAGGTATGGATATACTACTACAAGTATGGGTGTCTCGTACGAACTCCGTACTTCGTCCAGTAATACCATGCCGTCATGGTATCGGCGAAACCCGCCCGCGTCAAGCGGCCCGTGACGAGTGCTAACGATATGATCCGCGACCGCCGCCTGGGATGTAGCTGGCACTTGTCACAAGATTTGACTGAGACAGGAATGCGGGGGCGGCGCTGGCTGCTATCTTTGGCTGACGCCATCCGTCAGTTTGATACCGATACATTTACTCCCATAGTTGCTCCCTTGGAGCGTGAGACCAGCCTTTAGGCCCTTGGCTCAAAGCAGCATCCTCTCCGAAACAGCCACGAAGGGGCACGCGCTGGCGGCATGTCCATGGCAAGCACCCAACGCCCGCAGCATTTTGCTTTTTGTCAACGGTCAACCAATCTCACGCCCGACTACCGCCATGAGCCGTTTCCCCGCGGCGCTCCGCTCCACGTGGCTGAACTTTCACAGGGTGACCAGACCGGCTCAGCTCTGTATTCCAATGAGCCAATCTGTCGTTACGGGAGGCTGCATGGCAGATGCAACTTTTTAATTGCCCAGGTGCCAGACTCCCTCAGCCGCCCAGCCACACCCTGCGGGCAATCAGATGTCAGTTACCGAAACTCAGTCGTCCTGGTGATCTGGCGCGTTGCTCCCAACGTCCCCGCATGCGTAAGTCCTTACGTGTTCATCGTCGTACCAAGTACTTCGTACGAACCCCAAAATGGAGCAGACGGGTGCTGTCGAGGGTCGGGCCATCAACCGCCAGGCGGTCAGTGCTCTGCGGCATTCCTGCGTTACCGTCAGCGACAGCCGATGCCGTTCGGGGAAACCCCACGCTGCCGAGCGGGAGCGTTGACGACGTATCGGTTGCTAGCTCTGGTGTGCCGAGCTGATACCGCCACGGGTACGTGCGTCAGAAGATCTCCGAGGTCCGGGTGGATTTGTTCCCGTACGAGGGTGTCCAACACTGTTTCCGATGAGGTCACACAGAACACCCGACACTACGGCGCTTGTGTTATCGTACCGTAAAACCTCGACAAAGTTTTCCACTCCGTTTTCAACCCACACTCGACCGGGGCATATTCTGTGTTGGCTGGGGTCAAGTCCTTGAGCACAGACTGATCGGGGAGTCTGGGGCCAATGCCAGGGAGCGTCTGCTCGCGAATCGAACGGGCGGGCAAGCGAAATCACCGCCAAGGCTGCCCTTTGGTGAGGCTCTATGGTTCAGATCACGTACCAGCGGGCATGCGGGGACTACTCCTACCTTGGTGCATGGAGCAGTATCTTGCAGAGTAGGGGGTCAAAGGTCTCAGCGGGCATTGTGAGTTATGAGGAGGGATTGAGGAGGGCCGGCGGGCCGAGCAGCTCGGTGAGGCTTCCTGTCTCCCGTGGCGCCCGTTCCAGGCGGCTCACATCTTTGAAGTACGTTACGGCCACAAGCTCTCGGAGGAGCAGCACTACGAGAAAGGCCCCCTGGCGCGAGGGGCTGGAATGAAGGGCGAGCCCTTTCATCTTCCAACCCCCCCCCCCCCGGGGGTTCGCGCCCCTTCCATCGGGGCCAAACCTTTACTTTTCGAGATGGATTGGGACGGACGGCAGTGCGGGACCGCGGGTAGCAGCGCGCCAACACTAACCCACACCGGGCCCAAGCGTGATATGTGACCAGTCTCCCATTCCATGCCTCTATTTGGTTTGCTCAACCACATGGCATGGACGCACGACGGGGGACTCTGTCGTTTGTTCCTCATCACCTGCATACGCCAGGATGTGGTGCATGGACGGCGTATGTGTGTACGAAGTAGCATACATGTACCTACACACATGGTCCCTGTGTGCACAAACATAGAGGGGCACTTTGAGGGGCGTGGGGTGCGCCTTGCTCACTCATATTTGCCTTGCTGTTCCTGGGATGCGGCGTCGTTTTGCCGTCCCGTGTCCCTGGGAGATGGCAGCATCTTAGGGCATGGAGATGTACTTTGTACTCGCGGCGCCCGAGTATTGGGCACGTCAGCATCCCATCTGTCCTCCCCAGCACCAGTCTCGTCATTGTTTGCTGCCACGATTCGTCACATATCACAGACGCATCAAATCTGCGACAAGAGTGCCCGACAGCTTGTACCAACGATTCTGTTACCACCACGCATCGCCGATTGCGCGCTCATGTTCGCTGTACATGATCTGGCGTCGTCGGTAATTGAAGGGGGAGGAGGAGGAGGAAGAGGAGGGAAAAGATGACGACGATGAGCGGCACGGGAACGCTCTCCCGCCTGGGAGTGCCGTACGAAGGCCTGCCTGTCATGTCTCCCGATCGATTGGCGGCGTTTCTTTTTGTTTTTTCCTTTTTCCCTTTTCTCGCATCGAGCTTCGTGCGCCCCCCTCCCCACCACCTCCCCTACACCCCGTCATTGATGCTATCGGAAGGGAAATGGTGGGAAAGGACAAGGGCCTGGGGGTCCGGCGGCAAGCGTCAACAACGCTACCCGCGAAGAGAGAGAAAGGTGGCTCGCTCGCTCCTCCCAGCATCGTGAGACTTTAAGCCAGAAATACCAAGGACCCTTTTTGCCTGCCCTGCCCTGCCCTGCGATGCCCACCGAGGTGGCGGTGGGCTGGCTGGGCTGACCCTTTCAGCCGGGAGCAAGCCCAAAAAACGTGGAGGACCGTTGGACGCCCACTTTCCGCCACCACAGGACCCCCCCCCCTTGGGAATGCGAACATGAATACCGATGGGGCCCGCCCGTAGGTGATGTAGTAGTATCCCTTTTGTTGGTACAGTAGCACTTCGCACACTCCCCCCAGTTTGTTTGTTTCCAAATCCGTCCCCAGAGCAAGTGCCATCCTGCTCAAACCTGCACGCCCTCGATTACCAACCAAGGTCTGCACCGATCCCTGACAAGATTCTGACAAGGCAGGTGGCGCGTGGACGCCGGTGCTGTGAAACACGATGACATATCATGTACGTATATCGTACGTATGTACGTGCTGCACTGTAGTGTACGTATATGTACTGACTGACGTTGCGGCTCTTTCTTCTTTAGTAATTTCTTTGGTTTTTTTTTCTTAGTGGTAGTTCCTCTGAGCCAAGCTCCCACTCCGTCCAGTCCTTTTTTGGGGGAGGAGCAGGCAGGGGGGAGAAGAGGGGAGGAGGAGGCATGGAGGGTTGTTCACGCGGGCAGCCGAGTGGGGGAGGGGGGGAGGGGGGCCACGGCCGCGACATGCCTCTCCGATGAGCGCCATCCCGCGCCGTGTGTAGATGGCGAACTGACCTTTTTGCCTGGCCCGGGCATCACTGGGTCAAGTACTACGTACGTAGGTGGGCGGGACGGACGCGGCGGCTGCCCTGTGCTTTCTCCTCCACAATCATAGTATGCCGCCTCCCTCTCCCTCCTCCTCCCCCTCCTTTGGCTCCAACAAGGTACGTAGCGCGGGTAATAAATTTGCCCACGATCTGGCCTGGCCGTCCAGTGGGCCGGCTCGCCCCCCTACCTACTTAGGTAGCCTTGCTACCTAGGTACTACCGACCGACCTCCCCGTTGCCCAGCCCGCCCACTGTCCTGAGCTCGGGCACGGAAGATGCACATGCATGTGCATATGTATGTAAGTAATGTGCGGAGCACTCCATGTGTGTGTGTGCGAGAGTGCGCGCGGCGCGCGTGGCCGTATGTATATGTACGTACGTATATGTGAGGAATGCGCGGCCGGTGGTGGAAAAGAAGCAGCAAAAGAAGCAAAGAAGGGGGACAAAGGGAAGCGGCAACGAAAAAAAAAAAACGGCCCACGTCCCGGCATACATGCATAGGCTGGCCGCAATCTCCGGAAGACTTCCCCGGCTGCGGGTGTGAGCGCGCCTCGTCCCCCCTCCGCCCCTTGTACGCCTCGTCATGATTCGCAATCGCCTCATCGGTCGGCAGAGCTTATTGTTGTCGCAGCACACAGGGAGGGCAAAGAAAACCCACCTCCCCTCCCGCTTCCTCACACCACCACTACTCTCCGCACGGACAGTTTCGACGCTTGTTCCATGTGCCAATCTCTCGTTCCTGTCCTGCATGGGGTCTTGATCCGCGATGTGCGGCTTCACTAGTGATGAAATCTGTCTTCGTCTAAGCCGTCCCGTCCCCTTGACCGCACGAAATCATTCCCAGAGCCACGGTTGTAAGGCCGTCCCTGCCCTGCCTCAGCCTTCCCAGTCCACATGGCTGCGAAAATAACGCCTGTAATGCCTGCCGCCTAGCCGCCAAACAAAAAACAAGGTATCCGAAGGGTGAAAATATGTACATAGGACCGCCGGGCGCCGCAGTCGTCAAGGCCTAATTAATTTGTCCCGGCATGCCTAGGCTGGCCGCGCCTGTGGGTGTGGCAGGCTCCATCCTCCCGCCGTCCGTTCCTTCATGACCGGTCCTCGGGCTTCGGCCGTATGGACCGCGCCTCCAGTTGCCGCTTCCGCTCCAGCTTCGCGTAGTGCAAGCCGCAGGCGTTGCATAGCGTCCTAGCCCCGTCGGGACCTCGCCTCCACTCGGGTGTGTCGATCCTGTTGCAGCTATGGCATCGTCCAGGCGGAGCGGCTCGCTGCAGCACCCTAGTTAGCATGGAACTTACATACAATCGCGGACGCCTGGCTGAGACTGCAGCTGAGGTGCCGGTAAAAGGGGACCACTTACGCCTCGTCTCTTCTTTACCTCGTGCTGCATGGCATATTGGGGTTTCATGCCGTCCCCGTACATGGACATATCGTGGTCCTCTTCGTATGTGCCCTTGACCTTGGTCCCCTCGCGGGCCCTCTCGCTTTGAATGGACGCCTGCACCGCGTCTTTGACCTGTTCGAGAGAGCGCTTGATCAAATCGACATTTGCAAGCATTTCTGAGACTTCTCGATCTGAGGGCAACCGCTGGGGCATGGGTTGCGATCCGTTTTGTTCCCGTGCGATTCGGGTATATGCGTCGGCGAAATTGAAGATGGTGCGAGACGAGGACGCAATCTGTGGCACGTAAGCATATTGCTAGACCTGTAGGCAGTCAACGTGACGGGGATACATACCCGACTCAGCGAGTCCTGATAGTTCCACGTCTCAAAATGCCGCCCCAACGCCGGATCGTAACGCGCTCGGTTTGCGTAGTCTGCGTCGTCCGGGTGCACGGGCGGGCCGCGAGGATCATAGTGGCCCGGGGCAATAGGAACACCGTGGCGTGGCGAGATGGGGTAGTTGGGGAGCGGTACCTGGCCAGGTGGAAGCTGGCCCGGCTGATACGGATGCGAGGCTGGGTGAGATGTCGGTGCCGGGGGAGGCGGCGGCGGCGGGTGTGCATAGGCACCGTTCTGGGGATGCGGGTCGGATGGCTTCGTGGTATGCTGATGTGCGAGCTCGGGTTTGGCTGGGGGCGTAGGACGTCGGTCGGACACCGGGGGCAAGCTGTGGCGGCCGGTGAAGGGAGGCCGTGGCGAGTCCGTAAGGGCAGGCAAGGGTTCCGGTCTTTGAGGGAAGCCCGAGGCCGGATGAACAGGTTGTGGTGATGATCGCTTGTCGCCTTCCGGATACTGATGGCTGCCCTGGGTGAAAGGGGAGGGAAGTCCCGGCCCTGACTGCATGCCAGGATGGGCTGGCGGGTACTGGCCGGGCCTCGCGCCTGAGATGACCTCGGAAATGGACGGTAGAGACTGGCGACCGGTTGACTCAGTGTCGTCGGACGATCGCCGCGGCTCCGTGGCCATCATGTTGCTCGAGTTGGCGGCTGCGGGCGGAGGATGCTGGGGGTAGCCGGACGGGTACGAGGTCTGAGTTGGGTAGTGGGCGCTCGGTGCGAGGACGGTGGCCGTGGCCATGGCGGGCGGCTGCTCCTGCGGGTAGCGCCTGTCGTGCTGCTCGCGCTGAGGAGGATATGGCGGCGGCGGCGGCGGCGGCTGAGTTGCCCGGGAGGGTTGGTGGTGATGATGCTGCTGCTGCTGTTGATGTTGATGGTGGCGGTGGTGGTTGTGGTGCTGTGGTTGAGGTTGCGAGTGGTGCTGCTCTGGGTTGGGGGCAGAAGACGGGTGAAGACTGGGGCGAAGGGGCATGTTAATATGCGAGGCGGTGGGACGCGCGAGACAAGTGTAGCCAGCCAGCCAGACGTCTGTCCAGCGGCAGCCAGGTAAGAGGAATGTGAGACGGACCTTGAGCGGGATCCAGAGTCACCCGTTTCCATAGCGCGCGTGGCAAGGACCTAGGAGAATCTGGCGCACGTTAGGCCCGTCGATGCATCTGAACTGCGCAACGGGCGAGACGGGGCGACGTTGCAAAAGGCGTAGAGGGCGCAGAGGATGCAGAGGTGGTGCAGAGAGAAGCGCGCGGGCTGCAGAGCCAAAGGCAGGCGGGAGGGCGGATCGGGCCAGCCAGATGAGATGCAGATGAGATCCCAGGTCGGGTCGTCGACTCGAGTCACAGTCAACGTCAGTGAGTGGCCAGCCGGGACAGGAGAGGCCGGACGGGTGAGGTCAGATCAGCTCAGGTCGAGCCGGACCAGACCAAGTCAGGAGCGGTTGCAGGTCTGAGTTGGAGGCAGAATCCAGAACCCGACGAGCGAGCACTGTTCAGAGGTGAAGGTGGGGGGTGTGAGAGTGGTGTGGTGGTGTTTGGCGGGACGAGGGCGGCATGTACGTGCCTGCCTGTCTGTCTGCCTGCCTGCCTGCCTGGGGGGGGGGGGGGCAGATGCAGAAAAATAAAATAAAAAGGGAAGGGTTGAAGAAGAAAAGGGCGCGGATCGAGGAGAGGAGAGTGTCGAGGATTACGGGGATAATAGGTAGCAATAAAAGGAATAATAAAAAGTACCGCTGGTCCCAGCAAGCCACTGGAGAGCCAGGTTCAACCGGGGCTAGTCAAGATCTGACGCGCGATGGCGACCTCCTCGTGGTGGCGTAGGCGGGATGGGATGGGATGGGATGGGTGGGATTTGATGCTGGGGGGGAAGGGGAGAATGGAGGGGGGGGGGTACAAGCAGCACGGCACAGCACACCTCAGCGCAGCGGGCACAGCACAGCGTGGTGCAGCGCAGCGCAGCGCAGCAGGTGGACGGCTGGCCTCCATCCTCCTCATGCCTGCCGCGCCCCCCCTCTCAGCTCCCTGGCCAGTGGATGGACCAGGGGTCCGCCGACTCGACCTGCCGCAGCGGTGGGGGCTGGTGCGCCGGGCTGGGACCGCTGGGGTGGGTGATGCGGGCGGCGGGCGGCGCGATGCAGAGAGGGCGGAAGAGGGTTCAATCTCTGTGGCCGCTGCGCTGCGTGGAGTGAGCCCAGCGGCATGGGTCAGGTCGCCATGGTCTAGGCTGGCAGACGAGCGTTAGTAGGTGGCGATACTCCACGGAGTCCCGCGGGCATTACAGCGCAGTCCCAGGCACCGCGGAAGGGGCGCTGGCCTGGCCTGGGGGCTTGGTGCAGGTATGGGTTCCCTGCGACACCAACCAGGTGTCTCCTCACGTCATGCAGTGCCTACAAGTCCTACTGCAAGTTACCAACCTACTAAGTACTGAGGTATCTGTCTGGACGCGACCACCAAGAGCTAGCCGGCCAGTCCTCTTTTGGCATCACAGTGGGTGAGGCAAAGCACAGAGACAGAGAGATCTATGGCTCCCGCACACCACGTCGGCGACCTGGTTTGGACTGGAAAGGGAAAATAGGAGTGCTTCGAGTGCGCTCTGTAGCGCCCGCCGCCGGCTGGGTCCCTGGTCCAGAGATCCGCGGCACTGGATTGCACTTGTCTCTCTGTGTTTCTTGAAGGGGGTTCGCTCAACCCAACCGACAAGGGGTTGGGGGGGGGGGGGGGCGTGATCGATGTGGATGTGGATGCATGGCCACTTTTGGCTTCGCGGCTGGAGGGGCGCTCAACGTGGAACGGATCAATGAACCACCACCAGCGCTCTGCTCGCACCGCCGTCAGGACCCCTCCCCTCCATCTTCCCGTCGTCACCGGGGCTGTCACCTCTGGTCACTGCAGTGCCGCATCTACCGATCGCCGTTCGTCATTAGGGGGTGGCCCTCACGCCATCGCGGCCGCCAACTGGCCAAGCGTCTAGGTCCAGGTCCATCTCTGGGCCGACACCTCACCCGACCTCATCAACCTCATCGACCACGCAACAGCGCGCTTCCCTCGTAAACCGCGGGACAATCCAAGCTGTCTTGCCCAGGCGCCCGCAGGGTTGCCGGCGCCTACTTACTTCGTACCTAGGTAGGTCCCACTACTCGCATCCGTTCAGGGCATCTCCCCAGGTGCACGACGTGCAGCTCGCTTCGCACTGACGCCCACAAAGTTAGGGGCGCCGGGGTGGGTGGACAGGACAGGGCCGGACAGGACAGGTGCCGCACAGGCCGTCATTTGGGCGCTCCGGTGTGTGCCTAGACATTCTGCCAAACGCGCCCCGGACCCAGCCAGCCTGGCCGGGTCAGATGGGGCCTTTGTGGTTTTGGGGGCTTGGGGGCCACGGCATCACGGGCAGCGCCTCCCATCCACTAAACCGCCGTCGGCTGGTGCGGTTGCGCCAGACCTTTCGCGCTGGAATGTCGGCCTGGCAGCTTGGACGTGGACACGAGCCTCCGCCTCCCCGTCGCGTGTAGGACCAAAGCCACGAGAACCGCCAAGAATGCTATTGTCAGCCTCGCTCGCCTTGGCATCACCGCGTTCGACACGACTTGCTTCCCAATCGTCGTGGTGTCGACGCCTTGTCCCCTAAACGCAAAAGTGTGCGCCGCGCCGTGCCATACATCGTGCTGTGGGCACAGTCTGGCTGCCTGAGATTCGCGCGGCCGAGGGCCCGACGCCTTCGACGCAGGAGAAGCCACCGTCAGCTACGAAACCTTAGTACCATATAATGTACTACCTCAGCTATCTACTGTACCTACCTCTTGCCTTACTTAGTAGTGTATTAAAGTACTAGTACTGCGTGGCTCTCCCCAAGCTACGTCCTGTCTTCCGCAGTGGCAGCAGCACTTATTCGCGGAGGCCGTGGCAAACACTCCATCTACCATTGAGCATAGCCTGCGTCTGCACGGGAAGGTTGCCCACCTGGGCTTGATGGCTGTGCATTCGGCGCACACATGCAACCCCGGCGGCAATCAGCTGCTTGATGCGCGCAGTGGCAGACGAGATCTCGACGGATCGTATCGTCGTGACTGGAACCGAACCAAGCTGCTAAGAGACAGGGCTTGCCCTGCCTGGGTGCAGGCGATGCGTCCAGATCGGCGTGGCCTTCGGCTCGAGGTGGGGGGGGGGGGGCCGAGTTGTGGGACTTAAAGGAACTCCGTTGAGTACTTGCAGCTCGCACGGGCCGCGCTGTCGATTACAACGCAAGTGCAGTAGGTACTGCCTACCTTTGCCTTTCTCACTTCGCGTCGAGAGAAGCCATCTACCAGCCGTTTCTCGTCCGGTATCGTTTGAATGCCTGCTCACCTTTGGCAACCTTTGCCTTACCTCCCAATACCACCTTATACAGTCCAGTACTGGCGAGGTACGAGGTACAACGAGTGCCCAGATGCGGTAGCCCCTCCCCTGCCCTGCCCTGCAACCGCCCTGCACTGCCTGCCAACCTTATGCAGATCTCGCGATTCCATGAGGCAGGTACGACCCTGGCGCCTGAACGAAGCACTTTTAGGCACGAAGAAGGGGTTACCTAAATACGTACCTACGTACCCAACCCGGTCACCGAAACATCGCAGCCGTCTGTTCAACCACTCATGCCCCTGGCTCTCGCCCAATGCAGCCCTGGCACCGTAAAGGCCATACCTGTTCCTTCGAGGCCTTCGTCTTTCATCATGGAGGCAAGTGATGCCACAGCACCGCCGCCTACGGACAACCGGGATCATCGCCGCCATTCGCGACCTGAGACGGCGCTTGCCTTGGCCCGTTTCTTCACCTCTGCGCGACTCATGCACACGGTGCACCGTGCTGCAAGCCAGCCATCCAGCCTCACGCCTTTGACGTCCTGCCCGTGGCTGCTGTCCCATGCGCAGGCCACACGACCCCCTGTTGACTTCGTTTCTAGCGGCATATTCGCCTCCCGGGAACTACTCCATGTCGTCTTCAGATGGCCAGCATTCGAGCCGGTGATCAACCTGTGCAGGGTTGTTTCGGAGCCTCCACCTGTGGCGCTCCCTGAGCAAAGCGACAACAACGCGACAATCATGTGTGCCTGGAACGATACACGATATCCACATCGGTGCAATCGACTCGGAACAGCCCTCCAGTTCTGCACGGAGTGGGGTTCTCGGCACGCTGCCAACGGCTGGCATACGTATCCACCAGATTTTGCACATGCTCCTCTGTACTACTTCAAACGGCACGACGTCCCCACGCGGAAAGGACATGACCCATGACACAAGATTCCTTACGCCGCGATCGTGCTTCGTTCCCTGCTTGTACAAATGGACACAAGTCTCGCTCAGGCCAGTGATGTGGAGCGTTTCTGGTTTCTGGACGTCGTGCGGAGCCCATTCCGCATCCACACTGTCGATGGGATGATCACCTCCCGAGACTATCGCCCCAAAAAGGTCTCTAGTCTGCTCTCTACGCGTATCAGAAGTCCCGTTCACTTGTCAACATCGCGCGATTCGCAAGCCGGGGTTTGCATTCGCCTTGCCTGTCGTCGTCGAGCGGCATCACCCAACCACGTGATGATCTTGCTGCAGTGTCATATCGGTGTATGGATGAGATCTGCTAATCTCAGCCGCTAACAGTGGCATTTGAAACGCGCTCTGGAGATCTCTACGCGTGCTGGGGTATGCGTCGCCGTGAACGTCTCCGAGGAGTGAATGAACAACGGAACAGGAAGATATACAACAGCTCGAAAGCCGCAAGCCCTTCGCGGAGAGAAGACGACGGTCCCAACGACCCGCAAGCCTGCGAACTCAGTCATGCACACCGTGACGACTCAGTCACGGTCGTCCAGCCGCGGTCATCAGCCACAAAGCCCAAAAACCGTCTGGGACAATTTTACCGACGGTCGCATCTGGCGGCTTGGGAGCCCTGCACGACGTGGGGTACTAGGACAAGACATCGATCAGCCCAGGCATCCTAGGGTCCGAGGTGACTGGCGCCTTCTGGCCCTTTGCTTTTTGGCGCAGATCCGCGCCTTTCTGCTTTGAGCCCCTGTGGTGGGTTGTGCGGAGTGAGGGTGACGGTCGATCGGACGACCCCAATTTGTGCGTGCGTCCGGGTGTCGCTGAAAATGACGACTTCCTGCGCTAGCTAACGCAGCCTGCGGCCAGGACGTCAAAACGCCGCGGGGGCAGGGTCGTACCTTCTTCCGCAACCCCTTCAGCCCTCCCCAATCAGTGATGGGGAAGGCACTTCGTTTGAGTCCTGCCCTGTAAAGGGATCTGTCGCCGGGAGGCGGCAAGGTCACGGTTCTCGTCGGGGGGGGGGGGTCTCGCAGCGTCGCTTGGCTGTCAGGGGGTGGGTCACCATGGCCTGTCGACATGATGGCCCAATCTCACCTAGATCCAGATGGCCGCTTCGATTTGCGGTGGATCTTGATCACGCCAGGCCTTGGGGACCCCGGCCACTCGGCCAAGGGAAAGGGAGGTGGCGTGAGTGTCGAAAAGCCGCTCCCGGCACACCCGGTGGCAGCCTGCCTGCCATTCACCTCCCAAGGCAAGACGGAACTCAACAGCCAATCGGGGCGCCATGGGGCACCTGCTCGGTGATTCACGCAAGTAACAGATGTCCCGGAACGCTAGACGACGATGCCGTTGCGCTCACGACGTCTGCAGGACCAGAAATGGCCGTGTTCGTGTCGGTGGGGTGGAGAGGCTTGTCTGTCAGCACCGAAAACCCGAGTCATTGTGGATGCGGTGCTTGACGATCTAGGATGCGCTACGGGCGCCAGCCCGCCTTCATCTCGGCTACCGACTCATGCACAGGCTCGATAGCTGTTGGCATGTCACGTCGGTCATGGGACGAGGATATCGATTCTTTCCTCTCCGTCATTCATGTGCGCGCTAGTCTTCGGGGACGACTCGGCACGGGCTATTCTTCTCCATCAAGAACCGACCGACTGCCTCACCGTTGTGGGCTGTGGCCCTCGTGGAACCACGATACTGAAACCGCAGCCGCGGGCACGCAAAGACTGCGGCAACACCCGTCTGGCGCCACCTACACCGAGTCCGTGAGCGCCACGACCCAAAACTGCGCGACGTTGTGTGGGTTTGCAACGCACAAGCCTTGCCGATGGGTCCCAGACCGCCCACTTTCCTGCGGTTCAACATACAGGGGCATATACAGTAGTAGTACTACTTGCACTTTCAGTCACTTTGCTCCGAGTCCATGTCGAGGCAACCGCCGAGGGCACAGCCGCGTTTCTCTTTGGTTCATGCCTTAGATTTGAAGCCAACCCTTTGAACCGGACCAGGTGGGCTTATGCCAGACGCCATGGGCTATCCACCGCACACTCGCTCGTCGTCAGATCCCTGCGCGTCAATATTGCAACACTATGATATCTCTGCAGTAGGTATCATGGTGCAGCCAACCAGTATACTATAGCTGCTCCTCGGCCTTGTGGGTAAAGGAGCTCTCGTTCCGTACCACGCACAAACGCAGGCAACTGTGCATCGTATCGCAGTCATCAGCGGTCTGCATTGATTGCCGTGCACTCCGGGGTGAAGAAAGATGCCATCATATCTGAAACGCGCCGTATAGCTCTGCAGTTCCGCCCCAAACGCCTGAGGCGCCAGCTTTGTGATTCGGACTGAGGGGCCCTGAAAATCTTTGAATCCTTGGATGACGCTGCGAAATTATAGATCTCTTCTGCGACAGACCTCACATTTTGCTGCCACGAGGCTATCGCAGCATGTACCGGTTCTGCATGCACGAGGTAGGTGTGCGTGCATACCAAGACGCCGAAAACTTCCCGCCGCCTTCGACTCGGAGCACAAGCAAACCAGGGTCTATGCTTCTCCAGCTCCACGGCAGTGTGGGCTCCTGTTGCATCGCCCTGGCCTTCGCCAATGCTTCCGATGCCCCCACTGCCCGCTGGCTCTGACGCGTTTCCGACAGTAGTCGTCGAATCCGGCGGCATTGAGGGTTTGTACTGGTCGTTCTGGGCACGACCAGTCGGGCAACGGCACCCGTGTCTGATCAGGGGCCCGCAGCAGGAAAGGCGTACAGACTATGATATAGCGCTGACTCGGCGAACCGTGTTTTCAAGTGGCCGTCAGTTGTTCCCGCGGGTTCGGTAAGTCGATATCGATACACGTCATTGTACCGGCAGCGTAACACCATACCCCCAAAGAAGCATCTCCACGGCCGTCGGTAGACTACACGATCTATGTCAGGGGCGGTGAGGGCGCGACAACGAAACCAGGCAGGAAAGATGTTGGGCCAACTTGTCATTTCCCTCCCTCTTCTCATCTTTGACACAGAACAAGCGACACGCACAGACTGCAGCTACCCGTTTCGCCACGAGATGGGTGTAAGATTCATTGATTCGGACCCTGCGTCTTCCACCCGCACAACATCCATGCATGGTCATCCTTTCTCCCCGTGCGGCCTCCACGCCAGCAACGGGGCTTGCCCTTGGCCAGAAAGATGGGTGAGAGTGGCTTGCAGTATCATTCATAGTCCAGCTATTCGCACAGTATCACGGAACAATGTCAAATCAACCTCACCCAACCCACCGAGCCTACAGGAACATTGTTCGACAGGTCACAATCGATTATTTGACAGAGGCACCTGTTCATTCTCTCGTGCTCCTCCAACTTCAATGCGTTTTGCACTCTGGTCATGGATCTCACAACCCACCGGAAGGACCCCCGTCCCTTGGCCCGATGTCAGGGCATTTTTTGGGTCAATTGGATCCCCACGATGGAGGACACGATTAGCTTTTTGCGGTTCTGGGGCGGCAACGGATTACTGTCGTCGCCCCGGTTGGCCGTCCGGTTGGCAGACAAATTCGGTGCCTCCTCTTCTCAGCAAGGGCTGCGGCGATGCGCTTACAGGGGCCCGACTTGACCTGGCCTCCTCCCGCAGGAAGAAAGGCGGCCCGCCGACGTGTACCAGCAGGAGCTGGCAAGCGTGACTGCACGCCCCGTGGGTCGCAGATCCGCGCACGATGTCCTTCAGCGGACGGCATTATCCGGCCGCCTCATCCACGTTGATTGTCGTCGCATGTTGCATGGACGAGGTACTTGGCCGTAGGACACGCGTGGATCACAGCTCCCCCAAGCTCTTAGGCGTCATCATGAATATTTTAGGATGGTGCTTCATCCCGTTTTGGTGCGACCCTCCCGCAGCGCAGCGCAGCGCAGGCCGGAGTCTTCTGTGCTCACGATGGCGTCCCACACCCAGCCATCTCCGACAAAGTACTACTACTAGTATTGCCGCGATCGGCGGAGCTGTGGTCATTGGAACAAGCAAAAAATTTCATTGTCAACTGTGGTCCCCCGCCCCTGGACTTCTGGGGCCCCGCCAACAGACTGCATGCAACCGTTCACGGTTGTTGGGGCCAGGGGAAAATCTCTTGCGCCGCTGGAAGGATGAGGCGAAGGGTCGGTGATCAGTCCCTTTTTGTTGGTCTCAGGGGACGTCGGCCAACTCGCCTGACCACCTTCGGCCAACCAGTGCAACAACGCATCCTTGCTGATGTTATTCGGCTTCCCGTCGGCCCCCGTTGCATTCTGTGAGCGTCGACTCAAGACGACACTGGGCCTACAGAGGACGTTAGGCAACTGTAGCACAACAAACAGCACTCCGTGCTGTACGGAGTACGGGCTTACGCCATTCTCGAATACACTAGTCCTAGTGGCATGGTATCGGACTGTTTCTCATCTTCAAGATGGGCAGCCCGCCACATCGCGCGCGAAACGAGCGTTGATAGTCCGTATCGCTGCAGTTTCTCCAGGTATCAATAACTGACCAGCCGCGCGCGCTGTCCTTGGCCAGATTGATGAGGACCCCAAGATGACCACACGCACTTGTGGTACACAGCGGCACGTGTGCCGCACAAGAGGTGCCTAATACGACATTTACGAGGCGTTTCTTGTTTGCACAAACCTGTCCTGTCAGCACGGGACGGCAGAGGTGCCGCACAACCTGGCCAGCGTTGCGGCGCACGCAGCGTGCCTGCACAGCCACTTGGAGTCATCACCAACATTTCTGACATGGGGATGTGATGGCCTACTTGGCCCTCCAATGCAGACGGCGTGCTGGGTTGAGCATACGAGCGGCAGCGCCTCCCGCAGGGAAGGGACGACTGCCTCCCTGCTCTGGACTCAACAGCAGTACCCAGTAGCTGGCGCAGTTCGCACGGCATCACTCGCGGCGGGCATCGTGCCCATGTGAAGTGTCTCCTCTGAGCAGGCAACATGACGGCACAGCGAGGAGGAGGCCAGGCCAAACTGCGGAACTCATACTAGTGTTCTCTCCCGAGGGTCCGATCTGGCTAAAGGGAGCAGGGTATGTATTCCATAACGGGTTGCGCGTACTAGCGGCAGCCAGCGTGTTCCAGAGAATGACGAGGACCCTCTGGCTCCTTACGAAGTACGGCCCGGGGGGCTGCTGTTGGAGACTCTGGCATTTAACCGAGGCCGCTGCCCCTTGGTGGCGCGAGAACTGGAATCGAGATTTGGTGGACCCGCGAGAGTGGTTGGCCTAATGCAGCCAGCATCAATTAAGCGGTGACCTGTCACCGCTCACTTCACATCAATCAGTGTTGCTTGCATCACGACGCGCGTGAGGCAGCCGGGCACCCGGCCACGCGATGGGCGTGTGCGCGCAAACAAAGAGTCCGGCGATGCGCACGCGGAGGCTCATGCGATCCAGGCAATATGAGCGAATGCCACTCTCTGGCCAGCCAGCGGCGTCGGCTCGGCAGGCTCGGGGCGTGCGCGGGTGTGTGATTTGCGGCGAGGCCAAGGAAGCCCTGATGCTTTATTGCCTCAGCCAGGCCTACTGTACTACAAGGGCGCAGCGCAGCGCCGCGGGGAGGTGTGGTCCGCAAGCGCCTCTTGCATGAAGGCAAGCAGGTGATGTCACAAGCGATTGGATCGAAAAACGGTCCGCCGGGTACAAGATCCAGACCACATGGCCGCTGGAGAACATTTGGGGGCTGACGGGCCAAGGCCTCGAGCTGGCCCACGTTGGTGCGGTGCCCACGCAGCCGCGCCGTACGACGACGACATGACATGGCTTCATCTGCACTGAGATGGTGTACTGATACTTTGTCCTGCCACGCATGGCAGTAGCTTGTCGCACTTGGTCCGGGCAATATGCCGCTCAACTCTGGCGGAACGGAGGAGCCTCGCCTGTGCAACGCGAGCCCTTCTTCAGCTGCGGCGTCCGGCGCCCCGCCAATCGTACTGGGCCGAGACGCCGGGAGACGCAGCTTCAACCAAGAGGCGCGAGTGTAGCGTGCGTGTGGTGTAGCTTGGCAAATCGGCAAAGGTCGCATCTGGTGTCGGTTACGCGATCTGGCACCACACGGCGCGGCGCGCTAACCACTGGAGGGGCACCCGTGATGAACTGGCGGTGGGATGGAGGCAGGATGCTAGTGCCGTGGAGATGTCGTGGGCCTTGCGGGTAACCAACCTGCTCCGTCGGAGAGGAGTCCCGGCCAGGTTCCGGCATGTGCCCCCCAAGTCTCTCGTCGAAAGGCGTGCAATGGCCGAAGCGGACAAGGGTGAACGTGACGAGTGTCGGCCTCGTCTGCTCTTTTGATTACCTGCCCTGCAGGGGGCCAAGGCAGCAGGGGCTTGGCTGCCTCTCGGCCGGTGCGTGCGTGCGAGTAAGAGGCCAGGGCTGCGCTGGCTGCAGAATCTCAACTCTGCGATGGGAAGCGAGGTTCCAGTCTGACAGGCTGTCCCGCATGCGCCACCACGACGCAGAGCTCACACCCTCGATACGCCAAGCCCAGCAGGATTCCTGGAAGGCTCGCCATCCACCTGGTTGGCCGCAGGCTGCTCACTGTTGTGCTACGCAGGGTGGTACAATGTACAGCATGTATCGAAGGTGGTGCTCAACGACATGCCGAGAGTGTACTCGGAATCGAGAGGGGAGGGGGGTCCGCCAGCGAGTCGTTGGCCCTCGTCGACCCAACAGGTGACATGACGGACGATCAATCTCGGAGCGTCTCGATCTTCTCACAGAAAACGCTGAGAAACTGTATCCCCGAAACCAATCGCCGGTTGGAATTGCATCGAACGGACAGCCGCCTGTGTTTGCTGTGCCGCGACCTGGCGGTGAGGCGGTTGATGAATGGCGTGGTCAGCTGGCAGTGCGTGGTCCGTTGACGAGCAAGCTTACATTCAACACCAGAAAGACCAAGGCCTGCGAGTGCGAGTGAGAACTCTATCTCCGTGTTCTGGTGTCAGCACCCGCCGGTTGGGGCTGGCGGACAGACGGACAGACGGGTGGTGTGTGCAAATCAGCCCCCCCCCCCCCTTTTCAGATGAGCCAGTGCCCGGCATCAGCCGCAGTCAGACTGGGTCGAAGTATGGCTTGCAGCCAGAAACACCCGATTTCCAGATGCCCAATCTCATTCGCCGGGGCAAGGATTGGTCGACGACAAGCCATGAATCCGCTGTCGGGGCATGGCTGCCACACCCTCAGGCCCCTTGGTTGCCATGTCCATCGCTTTGATGCTGACAAATTTGGTCAAGTGAAAACCGAGCCCTTTCTTGGGGGGTCACAACGGATGGGCCATGGGCAAACCTGGGTACACAGAGGACCCGTCTCATGCTTATGCTGACCAGGCTCTCCAGGGAGACCGGTGAAGTTGGAGATGCTGCATATTGTTGGATGACGTACGCATGCAACACATCGGTTGCCGTCTTGGCTGGACTGCCAACAGTTCCTGTCCCGACAACCGTTTGTTTGTTTCCAGGCCGCGACAAGCAGAGATGGAAGACGGGACGAATGGCGATTTCGGCGACCCAACGAGCAGGACGCCGAGCACGGTTCACAAGCGCACCAGGCCGGCGTTCTGTTCCCCAGACCGCCCAACAAGGCTATCGCTCAAGCGGGCATTAGTCCCATGGGCATCGACAGGCAAGGGACAGCGTCTTTTTTGGGGGGCTCCGTCAAATTATGTACATATTGTACATGGTCCTGTATCGTCAGCAGCAGGCTCGACGCCGAGCCTTGGGCACACACAGCTTCTGGGCATAAGTACCTGTACCTGGACGGTACCCAAGCGCCTACATACGCACATGTGCAGTCGAGGTTGGCTGGGGTGGGACGGCACAAATTGGAGAGTCAAGGCGGGCGAGTCCTCCATACCGGGGAGGGGGCGTGTTGCAGGTGCTGCCCGTTGGGATCTGGCTTATGGTGGAGACATCCGATCGACTGATCTTGGACGATGCTAGATCGGGAGGGGCTGCACGAGCGGCCGAAAACATGTGCATGGCCTGTACGTGTACGGAGCAAGTACAGTACGTACGTACTCCTGATCGTCCCCAAAGGTTGGGTTGGGTGTCTTGTTAGGTTCTGCCTTCTCGCGGATGTCATCATTCCACGTCAGCACGGCGCCATGTGATTGTTCTGTCACGGGGTGACCCAAGTTGATCTGCGGCATCGTGGGCCGGTCCAGTCTCGATTGGTTCGGGGTCCCCTGGAAGCTTGGCTTCTTTCCTGTTTATGTGCAGTCTAGCCTCAAGCACTTCTCACAAGAGGAAGGGGGGCAGGGAGAACAGAGCCAACAGCGCTGCGAGTCACCTACCACTGTCGTCATTTGCTTGCAATTACCACTACAACAGCACAAGACAATACTTGATATACCTGCAAATGGCCCGCTCGTGTCATGGCTAGAAAGGTCTCGCCGACGGGGTGGGTGGCGCCCCAGCCATCGTCGCCGCACCGGTTCGGCTGCGGCTCGTGGGGCCCTTGTTGCTTCGGGGGGATAGCTTGCTACTAGTAGCAGAAGGGTGGCGCGGGAGGTGCCTCGCGAAACGATATCTGACGAGTTACGGCGTTCGGAGCAGTGTCCGTGCCAAGTCATTTGCTAAGTCGGCGATCTCAGCGCAGTGGATCGTTGATTAGGGTTCCATTCGACGAGACAGGAGGCGATGTGCCGTGGTTCATTCAAAGTGTTCTCGACGCCTTCCGGAAAAAAAAAGGGGACTAATTTAACATGGAGAAAAAGCGACGTAATTGCACATACTGTTCTGTACCAAGGTACCTAGTACTTGGCAAGTTCGGGCTTGTGGGCTGAATGCTTCCTCCTGGCGGTCGCAGTTGGGAAGCATGGCGAGGGGGCACCAATGGAATGGGGGAGAGGGAGCGTCGCACCTGCTGCCGACGTGAAATTGGTCGAAAAAGCCCATCCAATTCAGGCAATCGCGACCCGGGCAAGGTCTCGTTCCTCGTTGGTAACATGCTCCTCCATCTAACCTAGTTCTTTCCCGCTGTACGAATGGTAGCCAAGGTATCAGGCCATTAATATACTGTACCTCAACTAGCAATGTGTGGAGGTACCTATTGCTACCTTGGGAACCTACTAAGGCAGGTAGGTGCCTAGGCACCGTACTACCTTACCTAGATAAGGTAGGTACCTGACATAACCTTAGTACTAATCGAAGGTGCCTCGGACACTAGTAGGTACTATCTAAAACATCGTGCTCGTGTGCATCTACGTCTACCTCTGCATCTGCGTGGCTTCGCCTTCGTGGTCGGTCCCTTGGGCATCTTCACGCCAAGAGGAACGAAGCCTAAGCCTCCATCTCCTTCGTCAAGTGCAAGCACACACAAAATTTTCATCAACGATCCCCCCCACTGCGCGCGTCACTTCGTCATCAGCTGCCACCATTGCGGGGCTTGCTGTTCTTGCGCCAGCAGGGGTAAAGCAGGCGGGACCTGACATCGTGCATGGGACCCCCGCGGTCGAGACTTTTCACCATGCAACCATCCTCTCCCGCTGCGTCACGGCAGATCTGGGCTAGGGCACCGGCTTGTCGAACGTCTCTCATCTTCTGATGCCCTGGGGGGGGGGTTAAATCCCCGTCTCACCCTGACAGCAACCCGCCACGAGCCGACGCTGTCAACCTTGCACGCCAGGCTGGATGAGTAGCGGTTGCTGCTTCAGCAGCCTTGATCGATTTCTAGCAGCAAATCCCGACCGCCTACGGCTGAAGCCCTTTCTGCAGCGCACTGTAACGCCTGGACACAAACAAGAGGGGAGCAAGGACAAGGGGATTCAGCAGGTCTCTGTTTCGCCCGCTCCTCGCACACGGACTGGAACCAGCGCTGGCCCGCAGTCGGTGGCAGCTCAGCCCCAGCTCTACCTGGAGCCTGACTGACACGGGCGTCGTCCCCCTTTCCGCGGCATGGCGTCGGCTCCCGTGGATCGACAAGGGACGCCTCACTTGGCCACTGCCTTCAGATGCTCCGCACATGGCAGTTCGAAGTCAACGCTAACGACCACGTACCAGGCTCGGTTGATCAGTCTCTGGCCATCCCAGCCGTTCCCCACGCCCTGTCTGATGCGCCTGCGTCGAGAGCCCTTGCCCGGGTGTACCTGCGGCAACGATACGTAGTGACTTAGTATCCACGCCAACCCTGCAACCCGGGGGCGCGACTGCACTGGCTGGGCCGCACTCACTCCAGCGAACGAGTACGTGATAGCCAGACTCATGTTCGCACGTGCAATAGTAGTACGTGCGAATCGTTGGTATCTGAGATCCTCGATGTCGCCCTACGCCTGACGAACAATACGAGCCTGCGCCATGTAGTGTGCCATGCCTGGCCAGCTTGAACCCTCGGCGATGCGAGTCTGGAGTGGGAGCCCTCCTCGGTTCGGCGAACAGGCCCGGCAGAGTACTTCGGACGTGCCACGCTGCTGCTGGGTCGTGGTGGTTGAGCGCAAGCCGAGTTCGGGCAGTAGGCCTTCCTCACACGCACGAGAATATTTGGCTCGCCGTGAGTCTCGCGTCATTGAAACAGCCACCGGGCCCATTGCACGATGCCTGACACTTTGTTCGTTTAGCCGCTGGCGTCTTGGTTCCACCAAGCCGAGCTAGAAGTCCCAGAAACTTCCAGGCATGATCCATGATGCCCCTGCTGTGGGGAGTTCCGGCCGCTCGGATACAGCCCGGAAAGGGGCATCAGCACGGGGAGCAACTCATGTGGGCTCATGTCGATGCACGGCGATGCTAGCTTTACCGCACACTTTTCACCGGTAGGTATACATCCCTGCTGGTGCTTCACGAGCATTGGCGGACATGAAATGCACTGTAATCAGGCACTCACCCCGCAGAAAGCCCGCAGAGACCACCTCTTTTGGAATCGAAAATCCTCTTGTGCGGACAGGTCACCAAGATAATCTGTACAATTTCAACCGACGGTTGTCTCGCCGTGCAAGCCGCACCAATTACAAAGGGCTTCGTACTTGTGGACAAGTCTGCGAGCAGTTTTACGGAGTGCTTGGTAGTTACAAAGTACGAGGGCCGGTTCCACTCTTCACATTCTCGGACAGGCTCATCTGCCATGTTTCACACAGCCTGTCCGTCATCGCCCGGTTTGCCGGCCGGGAACACATCTGCGGGCGCGACATCATGTTTTACGATCTGCCGTGGTTTTGGGCGAGGTTGGGTTACTTCGCGCGTCGCACTGGCGCCGCTTCCAGAATGGCGGATGTGGGTAAAGCTTCGTCCTTCACACTAACTCCAGAATTCTATGGGTTGCCGCCTGTCTCTGCCGCCCCAATCTGCCTCAGTACTACCCCCGTCATCGGCCTACCATGTTTGGCCTTTCCCTCTGATGCCGGGAGATCTAGCCCTACCAATCGGTAGCCCAGGACCGGAATGACCGAGACCACAATACGTACTTGTACCAATGCTCATTCCCGGCGGCGGTCGGCATGATCCCGCTCTGATAGAACGAGATGCACGTTGCCGGTCTCACGGTTCCAACGGACAGCTGTTCAACCGCTCCTGGGGTCTATTTCTCATCAACTAGGGCTCACGTTTTCCATGGCAACCTCAGACGATGTTGTTTGACAGCGTTTTAGATATCCTATCATCAGATAGGCTCTATCTAGTTGGCTGTCTATCACAATGTAACAGCCTCAGTGTTTCACGATGACCGTGACTACGACGAGGAGGCAGTTTCCTAGGGAGGATGGCCCGTTGATGCTTCATGCCGGTCAGGATGAGGTGCGCCGACCTTCACATCGCGCTGCCCGTGGTCGACTGAGAGCATGAATTTGCAACTTTGACCCAGAACGTGCACGTGCCGACATCTCACTCAAACATGGATAGCCTAACACCACCCCGCCAGGGCCTGAGGCCATTGCCGGTCATCGTGACAAGGGTTCTTTCTCTCCGCTTTCTAGGCGGAGATGGGTTGGCAACCTGGCCCGGAGGAGAGCATGGAAACTTGACACTCACTGCACAGGAACCGATTGGTCAGCTACGAAATGTCCCTGTCGCATAAAACTTCACGATCGACACGAGGCATAAGGTATACCGCAATCATTACGCTTAGCTACGAGAAGTGCGCCTCCCAGCTCGGCGGCCTAGGCAGGGCAGGCAACGACAGCGCATAGCTGAGACAGTCGTATCGCCACGATGCCGGAAAATGGACAGGGAAAGCCGGAAGGAGAGTGCTCGTGGCAAGTCATGGCTGTTTCATGCTCATCCACACGAGTGAGCTGTTGGCTTACGGGCAAACACAGAAAAAGACTGTCTTTTCTACATGTCATGTGGTGGAGATTTGTCCCATCTTACCAAGCAGTTGCACAGGGTCCGGAACTGGCCCACCCATGCGCCGCGGAAGACATGGTTCGACGACGATCCGAGACATGTCCCGCCACCGCTTGGGCCGCCAGTTCCTCCCGAAACTTCATGGTCAGGGTTGAGGACATTTCAATTTGTGGGCGGCCGTCATCCTGGTTGCCCCGGCTAGGCTCGGGGGTCTGTTCGCAACCACGGAAGAGGATGGGTTAAACAAGAGTGTCACGTCCGCGACAAGGGTCAAGTCGCCAATCGAGATCTGGTAGAGGGCAGTAGTGGTACACAGCCTGGTGCCATTTGCCGCCCCCCTCCAGCCGATGCCGCACCTACGTACGTCCCATCTCAGTATCGAGGCCGAGACATGAACGATTGGCTGCTACTGGGAGAGTGTGATCTGCCGGCCGCCTCGAGGCCAACGTTGAGGTAGCGCCGTACGTATGTAGGTACGTGCCTAGATGCCATGTTCGTGATTGCTGCTGATGTATCAGCCAGCGTCAGAACAAGGCTGCCGTCCTGCACCGGCTGGCTGTCCAGGCAGCCGGGATTTTTTCTTCCTCTTCTTCTTTGCGGTCGCACAAACAGCGGGCTCTGTTGCAAATCCTCCCCTTTAGGTTGCGCGAGGCTGACCAAAACCTCCGGGGGCCGACAGACTGATCGACCACCCACTGCGGCATGTCAGGTTATACAAGCGCTCCCCCGCGCCCGGCCTCGTCTCCAACAAGATTCACCCGGCTGGGCACCCCGTTGGCCCGGTGGCTGAGAGATCCCCGTCATCCCCCCTTTTCCTTGTTGATTTGCGTTGGATCTCAGGGCTGCCTCGCAAGCCTGCCTGCCTACTTGAAAGGGCAATTTACCCACCCGCTCACCGACGAGAATCTCGCCCACGGCCTCGCGTGATAGTATCGCCTTCGGCCGTGGAGTCGTGCTCGCACACTCTCCCCCCACTTTCCGGGAACGTTTGCCGGTCTGCCCGCAGTAGTTGGTTGTTTGGCTCGTGCAGGGTTTCCCCCCGGGGGGTTGATCCAGGGTAGTCGGTTGTTGGTGGGCGAGGCAGGATATGCCGTGACCGGCCAGCCAGCCAGCCGATTTGTACCGGACGGCCACAAGGCGACTGGAGTATACGTATCAGTTTAGGAAAAGGCACAGTACTAACTGTAGATGTATTATTAGTGGCACCGCAATACAGCATGTTTCCTCTCTCTCTCTCTCTCCCTCCTTCCTTTGCGTCATGCGTGAATGTGCGGAATGGGGGAGGTGGGCCGTGCCGGCCGGCCCAAATGGACACACTCCCACCAACAAGAAGTCAACGTTCATGCATACGAAAAAGAAACATTGAATAGAGACATGTCCGCCTGCCTGCCTGCTTACCTGTCTGCGTGTCGTGAATCAGCGTCTGCAGTCGTGCTCCCGCGCGTTGGCAGCGTTTGGCCCACTCAAAGCATGACCGTTGGACGCCACAATGTCCCAACATGAGGCAGTCAGTCTTTCGCTGGCCATCAACATTACTACATAGGTCGTATGGACCAACACGACAGTGCTGGAGTTAGTTGCCAAAGGGGGAAATGCGCTTCCAACACGTAATGGCGCGAGGCGTAAACGCGCCTGGTCGGCAGTAGGCAGCCAAACAACCAACAGCGGACAACACGCCAAGAGCAACAGCGGCTTGGTGTAGTAGGCATGTTCAGTCCAACAAGCCTGAACGATTCGACACACTTGGTGTATTGTTCCATTATCATTAGGTACGATGAAAAACTATGTGCAGGGATCGTCGAACTGGTGGCGAGTTCCCTAAAAGTTAATATTACCACGGACAGGCAAGTTCTTGCTGCTGCTCCCCACAAGCACCGAATAGTCGCCTCGTTGCAGTTGCCACTTCTGCGCGGCCGTGTTCCAAACGCTCAAGTCGCGTCTCGTCAGCTTAAACTCGACAGTCGACACCTCGCCTGGCTGCAGCAGCCTCTTTTCGAAGCCGCGAAGCTGCTTCGTAGGCCCGTTGGGAATAGCGACGTAAAGCTGCGCAACCTCCGCACCGGCAACCTTTCCCGTGTTTTGTACGTCGACATTGACGATGACGAGCACATCCCAGAGGTCTGACTGCCCACCAGCAACAATGGCGCCAGTGGGATACTCTGCCGTGTTGACTCCCTGAAGGGCGTTGACCTTGATGTTGGATATGTTGAACGTCGTATAACTTAAGCCAAACCCAAACTCGTAACGCGGCTCAATGCCTTCCTTGTCAAAGTGCTTGTAGTCAAGGAACACTCCTTCAGTGAAGTCGGACTGAGGAAAGTTCTCAAGCGCGCCTTCAGACCAGTCTGGATTAAGATTGTGGCCATAGCCGGACTGGTTTCTGGCCACCGTATACGGCAGCTTACCGGACGGGCTCAAGTCGCCATACAGAAGAGAAACCAGCGCGTCGCCACTGTCGCGCCCAGGCAGATGAGCAAATATGATGGCCGTAACGTTGGGGTGGTCAACAAAATTATCCACAAGTCGAATTCCGGCATTGTGAAAGACCACGATTGTCTTGCTGCATTGACCCGCAACTGTTCTGATGAGGGTGTCGGTGTAGTTGTCATACAGACCCGGGCGGTCAAAGCCCTCGCAAGCAAATGCATTGCCGAAAACGATGCACGTATCAGTCAAGGGGTCGACAACCGGCTCGGCGGAGACAAAATCGTGGAACAAAGGCGTGTCGTCTCGTGCTGCCCTGACCTTGAGCGATTCGAACGGCGCAGTGAAGACTGCTGGGGTCGTTGCGCCGGAACCGCAGCCATGAATGAGGGTGCCGTTACGACCAATGCTTGAATGGGTCGCATTAGGCGAAAAGCTGATGACATTGGAGATGAATTCGTTGATGTCAATGGACTCGGCGCCGACCACCCATGTCTGGGAGTTGATTGCTCCTGCGACAGGCGCAAACAGATCGGGAGACTTGGCTGAGTATCCAAACAAGGATAGCATGCGAGGAGACTTTAGAGGCAACGTGTCTTTAGTATTCTTGACGAGAACATGACCCTCGACAGCGCCTTGAAACAGCACGGGGCGAGCGCTAAGATCACGCCCCTCGACAAACTTGTGCGGCGCGGTCACATCCTTGGGCATGCCGACGCCAGGTTCTGGGAAGAGTGTGTCCTGTTGGAACTGGTACCACGTGGTCACGATCCTAGATCCGGTGCATCAGTATCGTCCAAACTTCGGATAGAGTTGTGAAGGTTGCCGAGGGAGGAGTACCTGGTTGCCATGTCGGTGACGCGGGACTCGGGCACAGAACCATTCTTCACTGCTTCCACCAAATGCTTTCCCCAGAATTCACTTCCACTGGGCATTGCCATGTCCATACCGGCCAGGGCGGCGGCAACGCCAGCATGCTGGGCATCCCAGTCGGAAACGACGAAGCCCTGCCCCAGAGTCAGGGATGCATTACCAGGCCCTCGAGCGGGAGACTCACCTGAAAGCCAAGCTCGGTCTTGAGTAGACCGTTCAGGGTCTTGCTGTTGGCACACCCGTACGAGTTGTTTATACGCTGGTATGAGCACATGATATTGCCTGTGCCAGCTTTGACGGCGTCTTGGAACGGCCTGGAGAATCATGTCATTGGTCAATCGCTGCCACATGTGCACAAAGGGCAGGGGCCAATGGCTCACCAAAGATAGACTTCGTGCATAGTCTTGTCATCGACGTTGGAGGATACGGCCTCCTTGGCACCGCCAGATGATGGTGTGCGGTAGGTTTCCTGTTCGTTGGCGATATAATGCTGTGGCCCGCTGTCAGCTCGTGAGCCTAACAAGAAAGAATGATGAGCCAAACACACACCTTGACGCTGGTCTGGACGCCCTGCTCCTGGATGCCCAGGACACTCTTATATACTAGCGAGCCAGAGAGATAGGGGTCGACCGAAAAGCCCTCCCAATTCCTGCCGCCACGCACAACACGCCACGCGGGCCCGACGACGGGGCCAAGAAGGACGTTGACTCCCTTTCTCTTGAACTCGCCGCCCATGGACGAGCCGCGCAGGAATGCGAGCTCCTTGTTCCAGCTGCCACTGTGTCAGAACCAGGAGGAGAAGGGCGGTGACGACGGATTGAGAAACGCAGACAACACGCACCTTGCGCCGACGTGGATGCCGCTGGGGTACGAGTTGACCAGGTCGGTGTTGCGCAGACCATTACCAGCATCGCTGAGGCACATGCCCGTGAAGTTGAGGCGCTTGATGGGACTGATGGTGCCGGAGCAGCCGGTGCCGAGGTCTACGCCTCCGGTCAGGTTGACCTAGGCGCAGGAGTGTGTCAATCCAGAGGCGACGGCGTAAGACGGAGGTCTACAGGAAGCCAAGGTACCTTCTCCTCGAGAGTCATTTGCGCGACCAGCGCTTTGGCCTTTGCGTATGCGTCGGACCACTCAGCCCCGACAATCTCAGCTGCGCAAGGCGGAGAGGGACACTCGTCAGCGTCCGCAACAACGGCAGCGACGTCTACCCGGCGGGGGGATGACGGGCTCACGGGATGGGTATACGGGCGGCGACTGGCTGTAGAAATGAGTGTCGTTGTTGATGACATTGCCACCGTCGCTTTGCGCGTGGGCGCCCTGCGACAGAGCCAAGCCCACGGCGGCGGCGGCGGCGCAAAGAAGAGCTCGCGGTGACGCAGCCATCGTCGTCGACGGGGGCAAAGTAGCAGCAGCGCGGTGTCCCCGAGCTATCTGCTGTGTTGCGATGGCCAGTTGAGGGAGTGACGGCGCCCTCGAGAAGAAGCACAAAGCGTCGGGGCGAAGCGAGAGTGAGGCCAGGACGGGGACGAGGACGCAGACGCAGACGCGGCGGCCGAGCGTGTCATGGCTCATAAATAAATCGATAAATCAATAAAGGGGACGGGAGAGGCGTCGCCGGGGCGGCCGGTGGGTGGTGGCAAGGAGAGGGGGGGAAGGGACCAACAGAGGTCGCCAACACAACGACGCAGACACAAGACGCAAGGCAGGGCAGGCACGACAGACAGACAGGGTAGTAGCGGTGGTGGTGCTTGCTGTTCGCCTTCTCCCCCACTCGAGATTGTTTTCGGCGGCTGTGGATGCATCGATCTGCAAAAGTGCGACCCGAGGCGCAGTAACTACCCGGGTACTCTAGCAGCACAAGCCGCTGCGCGCGGAAGGTCAAGGCAAGCAAGCAGTCGATCGAGTATATTTACGCACGTATCCGTCCTACCGAGTGCGAAGTCGAATGGACAGCACATGGTGCGGCCGGAAGAAGAAGAACAACAAAAGGTGGAGGAGGAGGGTGGGGTCTCTTTGCATCAAAAGGTTCGTACCTACTACCTACTACAGTATAGGTAGTACTGACCTAGGCAGGTAGTCGAACGGCACCAAGCGGCTGCGTCATGCTGCTGGAGAATGGGCCAGGCCACCGGGAAGATACTTGGTAGGCTGGCAACGGGCTGGGCGAGGAGGTATCGGGTACACACACCTCCCTTCCTTCGTATCTTTGCACAGCTCCTGTCGTTCGGCTCAGACTTTAGTGTCTCTGCTTGGGTCCGAACGACAACAAACAAAACAAACAAACAGCGACGTAGTAACTAGAATCATCATCATCGCCATCATAGTCATCATCATCAAAAGAGGCCTTACTTCCGTCTCCCTTGCATGGCGCTACGGCTACGTTTGATACTTGCCGTACTTCGTACCCAAGGTAGTTACCCTCCCCCACCTCACCGCACTCGTACGAAAGTACGGATCGTGCCGCCAGATTGGGATTGGTGGGGTAGGGGGGCGGGGGGGGGGTAAGTGCCTCGTGTCGATGCGGCGACGGCGCCTGCTGTCATTCGGCCCGTCCGTCATCATCGTCGCCCGTCAACGAAGGGAACGAGAACGGGCCCCTCTCTCATCCCCCCCCTTCTCTTCCCCGGGCGCCAAGAGGCCAAGAGCCCCAGCGATAGGCAGTGCACGATACGTACGATAGATTGGTGTCCGCGCGCTCATGGCGATTGCCGTGTTGATGTGCGGGGGAGGGGCCAGGCCATGCCATGCGCCGTTCGTTGCATGAATTGCACCGAGTCGTCGTCGGCCGACTGCACTTGCACTTGGCGTCATGCAGTTTATTAGCGTCCGGTCATGAGCAGACGAACTCCGTCAGATGCTTCGCCTCGTCATCTTCATTTGCTCTTCTTCACCGCGCCGGGACACAGGCGGCGCAGCGTTGCGATCATGTAGCAAATCTTCGTAGTGTATTTATCTGCCTTTACCTGTCGTTCCTTGCCAAGGCAGGTACGCAGTACACAGGACCTCCGCACTCAAGGCAGCTTGAGACCCGCCGCCCCCCCCCCCCCTGGACCAATGACGTCGCTGGGCCTGAAAACAAACCACAACGGGCAAAGTTTTGCCGGGGCCGGTACAGTGAGGTAGGTATACTCTACATACGGACCCTGGTGCTCATCTTCATCCAAAACGCGCGTCTTGTCCGCAACCGTTGGCCGCCCGCAGGTGACCGGCCGGCCGGCCGGTTGATTATGGGAGTTGTTCCTCGACCCCCATGTTTCAATAGAAAGTCCCCAAATCGTGGCGCGCACGACTTTTGACCCAGTTTTTCGCAATGCATCCCATGTACCCCGATAACAGCTACTAAGATGCTTGACATAGCAGAGTCTATAAAGCACTTTAGGGTTAGGGCTAGGATCAGGGTTAATATGGTATATTTCCTTCTTATTTTGGTGCTGTTATGGGGTTTTGCGATACGAAAGCTGTTAAACGGTGGAAATCGAGATGTGTGAGGTGTGGCTGTCGAGCCACGATTTGGGGACTTTCTATTGAAACATGGGGGTCGAGGAATAACTCCCTTGATTATTGACCATCGCGGTGACGAACTTGGCCGTCTGCCCCACCCGTCCGTCCAACCAGCCGCAGTGGTCGCCGTCGCCGTTGCCGCCATCATCCGGCGTGCGTGAAGGAGCACTGTGCGTACCATCCAGCTGGAGCGTGGCTTTTACGGGGCACCCGTGCACAAATTGGGTTGCGGCTCCGACCTACTTCGTAGATACTTGCTCAGGAGCGTTGCCTCCGGAGGCAGCTCAACCACTTCTACCACCCACCGACGTACTCAGAACGCATCACATTTGTACTCTTCTTCGTCTCTACTTCTCTCAGCCTACTTTGTTGCTCCTGCGTACAGCCCGTTGCAATCGTTTTCTGTTTTCCACATATTCACCGTTCTTCTCCCACGCATTCCCGGCGCAACATGGCCCCCACCCCGGGCCGGCTTGACGCGGGGCCGTGGAATATGCTGTGTACATGATGCGGTGCATCGGCATTCGCCCCCGCTGCCTCTTCTAAAGTCGTCACTCGCCGTTTGTTGCCCCAGTCTCGGGATAGCGTCTCGGCGTAGCCGTATTTGGCGGCTTACGGCTCTCCGCCGCAGGACCTCCGGCTGCTCTCCCGCACAGCCTGTAGCAGACACCATCGGGGGCGCATCATTATACAAATCTTGGTGCGCTCCTTGGCACCTGTGTCATGTAACTTGGAAACAAAATAAGAGAAGTGATACAAAGTGCTTGTCGGCCGTTGTCCATGTAATCATACAATTTCCCCACGGCTTGTTGTGGTATTTGCAGTGCGCTCTGGTCGTTTATGACATCCCTGGGGGTCTTCGTGGAGACCTGCCCCGATTCTCCACAATGTTTGGTCGGCTCCTGCCGTGGCAGACCTGGGCCACAGCCATCGGGTGCTGTAGCGACAGTGCCTGATCGAATGAATCGGACGATCGGCCATCTATCCATCACTGGGTTGGAGAACCCGTGAGCGGTCTGAAGTGCCAGCAATGAGTCCAATTATCGTCGTGATCCTCACAGGATAAGCTGTTTGAGGTTGCGCTGAATGATCATGTCCTGCACAGAGCCCATGGTGATCTTGAGTAGGTTGGTGTCTGTCGCATTGGTGAAGTGGCCGTAGATTTCCTTTTCGGGGTTGCGGCTCAACGCCTTGAACTTGTCCAGGAAGTACTTGCTGGCCGACTTGTAGTCGTCTTCCGGCCCGTGGTAGTCGGTGAAGCCATACTTGGTGATGGGGCTATGCGGTAGCTTCTCCCTAAACAAGTCCATCTTATTCAGGAACAGGATCATGGCCGATTTGGTAAACCAGTGCGAGTTGGCAATAGACTCCCAGAGCATCAACGCCTCGTTCATTTGGTTCTGCAGGCGACAATTTGCATGTTAGATGCGGTGCGACACGCCCCTGCCTGTGGGTTCCCCCCTTTGCAAAATGAGAGTCACATACCCCATCTTTGTCCTCCACAAGGCATTGATCGTATCCACTGATAGCAACGAGGAAGAGCAGGCAGTGAACATTCTCAAAGCAGTGAATCCACTTCTTTCTCTCGGACCTTTGGCCGCCGACATCGAACATGCGATACCTGAGCTGGCCCAAGTCGAACTCGCTCTCGGTGATGCCCGTTGTCCGTAACCGGCAGCGAAGAAGGTCCTGGTTGTTGGGGACGTACCCGTCGGACCATATGCGCTCCACGTCGTCGATGAAGCTGCACGTCGTCAGCGAGGATCGACCATACGGTAATGGTATGCCCAAGCTCGGCTCCCAGCTGGAGACTTACTAGGTCAGGTTGTCGTGCAGCGCGTACTCGTTGCCCTTGGCGATGGCCGACTTGACGCCGCTGTCGTTCCACAGTGCCTTGATCGGCTCAAAGTAGTCTTGGGGCAAGCGTTCCTCGAGCCCAACTTCGCGCTCTACCAGGATATGAGCCATGTATTTCTGCATGACGCAAGTCAGCTTGGGGACCCTGTATGTCTCACGTTGCCGCACCAGGCGAAAGCCAACCCAGCCTGGCGCAGCGCGCGGCGGGGAATAGTGGCAGTGGGCGGCGCCGTGGCGGAGGGGCAGCAAACCACGGGCAGCTTACCTCGTTGTCGGCATTGTCGAAGCGATAATTGAGCTCAGTCATGGCTTCCTGGATGGTGCGAAAAGACTGTACAATGTTGCTGAAGATGACGGGCTTCCACTCGAGGCGCTCATTTTTTGTGAAGCCCTGCGAGTAGATGAGTTTCATCTGCTTGAGGATTGTCGACTTGCCCGATTCTCCAGCTCCTGTGGGACACGGGATGAGTCAGTCAACCCTGTAAAATGCCTGCCACGCGGTGACACAACAGCGCCCTCGTGGAAAAGCACGACGCAGCTGCCGCAGCTGACGAACGGCTGCCGCGTGCTGCGGGCACAAGCAACGCCCAGGACTTACCGAGGAGCAGCAGCTTGATTTCCTTGGACATGCGCTTTTCATCTTGGCGGAGTGTGCGGTCAATGTCGCGGGAGCGGGCAGCGCCGCCGTTGGTTTTGTCGCGTCCTCCGAAGCACATGGTCATTCGGGTCTCGGATCTGCCTGGCTCAGGCGGGTGTGCGGTGGTTCGGAATTGAGACGGGGGGTGCTAGGCATCAATGTGGCAGATGGCCACGGCGGATCGCTAGGTAGATGGCGGACACCCAGCTGCTGGACGACCGCTGGCCCAAGGTTGCGCCCGAAGGGAGAGGCGTCTGAACAACGAGGGTCCTCGTTATTCGGCGATATCGCAAAGTCGCTCTTGGGCGTGTGTCGCCGCCAGTCGAAGGAGGGGTCGTCGCTGTCGTCTTCGCCAATCTTGACCTCGTTGTACAATGTGCAGCGACGGCCACGATACGTCGCAGCGGATGAGCCGGGTCGACACGAGATAACGGGTGTGGAGGACAAGTGCGGGTCGAGGACCGGCAGAGTTTCGATTCAAGGTCGAGGAGCAGCACCAGCGCAAAGCCTCGTCTCTTTCTTCAGCACGCGGCCACGCGACGAGGGGTAACGTGCGGGAAGGCTGCAAAAGAAAGCATGTCCACCACGAAACAGAGCCCGGAGCCAGGGAGCAACGTGGGAATAGTAGAGGGCCCGTCGCCGGCTTTATGACTGACTCTATTTTTTTTTTCTTTGGTGCCGCCTGTCGCCGGCCAAGGCGTCAACACCCTTGGTTATCGTGGGCCCGCCAGTGCAGCTCTAGCATGGGGTGGCAGCAGGTGCATTTGGCGCAACGGACAAGGGCACGGGGTGTGGGCGGCGGGCGGAGGCGACAGGGGTCGGATGGATTGGGCGAAGTGGATGGGTGGTAGTAGAATGGGACGGGATGTCTGTAAGCGGCTGCGATGGAATGTGCGAGAGCGGTGGTGGTGGTAGCAGTGGCAGAAGTGGTGGTAGTGGTGGAGGAGCAGGAGGAGGAAGAGGAGGAGAGCAAGGAAGGAAGAGCAGGCGGAGGAGGGTCGCTCGCGCTGGTGCCCGGGTGGCAGTGGAAAGGGCGGTTTTGCCAGTTGGCACCAGACGGCGAAGCTGAAGCTAAAGCACAAGGTTTCACGGAGCGCCGGCGCATCATGAAAACGTGCGTGAATACCGGATCAGACCATTGATGCGCATTGTGCTCGTTCCGGCGACCCAATTGAGGGTGGTGGATGACCGCCATGGTAGTGGTGGTGGTGGTAGTGGTGGTGGTGGTCACCATCGCACGAATATACTACGCGCTGTAGGTATCTACACAGTACTAAGGTAGGGTGCTCGTCTCAGGGAGCCATGTGGAAAGTTTAAAGGCGGTCGGGTCGGCGGCCGAAACACACACACACACACACACACGCACGCACACACACACACACACACACGACGAGCCCGCCGCCGCCGATGGAAGCGAGGACAGGACGGACCCTTTGGGGGTCAGGCGCTCAACGGAAATGGAGCGCAGCGCCGAGGCGATGCCGGTGGCGGCTTAGGCGGCAGCCCTGAGAGCTCAGCCGGGTCAAGCGCCAGCAGTCGTGAGTGACCAACTAGGTTAAGAAGTTAGTTCCCTTGGAGCATCGGATGACGACCCGGAGGTTTGAATGATGTTTGTGACGTGAGCCACAATGGCCAAGCTCACGTTGTTGGGCGTTTTCAGTGGCGCGCCTCCAGAGTCGCAGCGCCAGGACGGAGCGGGCAAGGTAGGGTAGCACAGTGGTGGAACTTGATCCAAGCGGCTCGGGCGCAGGCGGACGACCGGCCGACCGATACACACCAAGCGGCACGGCGGCACCCTAATTACTAACTTACTGGTACCTCTCACGTTGCCTTAGTACCTTGGGGGTACGAACGCGGGATGCTGCCACCACTGCCTGTCTGTGCAAAGAATGGACACGGCGTTGACGAGTGCGTCGCTTGCACAACCTCGTTCGGGCGACCCTGTTGTCGTCCAGCTGAAGTAGGCACCAAGTCATACAGTTGAAACAAGCGGGCAGGGAACAGGTAGAGCCTTTGGAGCACATGGAATTGCGGGCAGCACGCATCCACCACCACCAAATGAGTACGCACATTATACCTACGCATATGCACTTCATCTTCATCCGACAGCATTGAGCCCGGGGCGGCAACATGCACTCACTACCTACCTTGCCTATCCACACTACAGTGGGGCGCCGCTCGCGTTACACAGGCCGTAATCGTCGACGCGGGACAGTCAAACTGATCAAGTCTGCGTTGAGTACTACTAGGTACCTTCAGCATGCACGCAAGCCGTCCCGTCATGGATGGAAGGAAGGCAGGAGCATCCCGCGCTGCTGCCCGCGTTGGTGCAGCGGCAAGGCAAGAAGGACAGGCCCGGATACTAATGTAGTAGGTAGGACGGACCAAGGTGGAAGGCACGATACGTTAGTACGAAGTACCAGCAGGAACCCAAAATGTACGTACTACTCACGTACTTGAGACGACAAGGTACAGGGTTTCGGAGCCACGCGAACACTGACGACGACCTTCTTTGCTCCCCCCCCCTCATCATCTCGTGGCCCCGTCGCACAACGGGGCTGGGCCCATCCCTTCTTCCATGGAATCTACCTCTTACCATTCATGCCATTCTGCCTAACTTAACGTACTACTATATCAAGTTGCCTCCGCCGAGACCCTGCAAACCTACCAAGGTAAGGTAGGTACGGTACGGTACGTCCCTTGCTCTTTAAGGCGGACACCCCCCGCCGAGGAGGATCCCATGGACCGCACGTCCGGACGGACATGATATGATGGACATGGAGCCGCCGAGACCACGAGGATCGCAAAGTGCTGATTGCATGCACCAGCACGTGTGCCGGTCCCGCACCGAGTACCTATCCTACCCTACCGTACTTCTTACGTCGCACAAATTATTGAACGCTCCGGTCACGATGCCGCTGGCCTTTCCAAGTCCGGCCGCCGCCACTGTCCGCTAACAGCCTCTGAATAGGGCCGGGGGCCCAAGTTGGAGCCCTGCCAGCCTGATAATTATAGCCATCCATGCACCTTGTTGCTCCGACGCCACCCGCCACCAGAAGGGATGAAACGTCCGCCCAACGCACCAGCATCCGTCCGTACCAAAGCAGCCACCACCCAAGACGACGTTGGCGACGTCTGCCGCGCCTGTCTCGAGTCTGTGTGTCTATCCGCCCTCCCGCCCGCCCGCCCTTGGCGCCGCCGCATTGACCATCACAGACAACGGCGACAAACACGGCACCCGCATCCCGTGTCAACGGCCGCACACACACACACACGATCGCCTGCAGGCCTGCATCTCACCGTGTGCATGTCTCGTCGCCCGCGCGTGTCGCGGCCAACACACCCACGCCCAGCGCCCCGTGGACACGGCGCGTCTCATCATCTCAGCCCCGCGCCGCCTCTGCCCTGGCCCCGTCGCCTGTGCAGCTCGCGGCATGGTCGTCGACGATATGTGTTGTCCATCACAGCATTGTTCTACCTTCACCAAGAGGCACACTCCTGGTGCTGCCACAACAAGCCAGCTTCGGCTTGCTTCGTAAGCTTGTAGCTTCCCCTGTGCTGACGCGGGCAATACCACCGGTGACAAACCCTCAACATGGCCGCGGATTGCTCGCCCAATCGTGCCGCCAACCTCAGACGAGCGGCGCGCGGGGCATGTCGCTCTGCTGCTGAATCGGAACCAAGCTCGCTCGTCATCGCTGAATCGACCATGCCCATGAAGGTCGACTCCCCGACACTGGTTCCCCAGCACGCTTCCGGACGCCGGATGTCCCTGACAAGCCCGCCAAGATTGCCTGTGCGTGGGGCCACACAACCCCGACCGGGGCAGTCTCTTCAACGAGATGGAAACCCACGCTCCGGCCCATCAACCCCTGTTGCCACGAACCCCAGCCTTCCGTCGCAACTCAATACCCAACAGCGGGTCAACAAGCATCGCTCCTGGGGTCAAGGAAGTAGAAGCCGCGTTGACCTTGGAGCCTCTTTCTTCAGCGGCGAAGTGCCAATGTCATATGCATGTGTGTGTAGCTTAGTACAGCACACCCCCGCGTCAAACAGCTGCCGTTCGACCTGGCTGTAACTAGCTGCGCGACCAACCGCTGATGCGCTTGTCGCTGCGCTGAGACCATGGAGAAGGATTTTGACCATGCAGCTCTGGCTAATGAGTGACCCCCCTGTGCTGCCCCTCGCTCTGCGCTCTTACCACGAAGAGTGCCGGCGCCGGCAATCCCCTGACAGGACCTTGGTTACGACACTGTCGCCTTGGATCAAGGACTGATAGTCGGACTTGCTGGCCGATCCAAATCTCGAGGAAAACCCCGTGCATTGCAGAGCCGAAGACATGGAACGCACACGGCTGGGTGTGCTTGTACACCTGCTGAAGAAAAAGCCTGCGGTTAAATGCTGCTCGGTACACTGAGTGCGATATATGGCAGGGCATGCTCTTCTCTTTTCGCGGCACTGTTCAACCAAACTCCGGCAAAAGCACTCGCAAGTTGGATTGACAAGGGCACGGATGGAGCAACCCCGAGCGATTCCACATTTTCAGGAACCCGACAGTTGCGAGACCATTCGCTCCCCTGAACACCACCCCTTGGGTCACCGGACTACGTATTCGAAGCGACAGTCTACCACGCGCTAGATATGCAGACTTCTGCATGCACGTTGATGAGTTGGGTGTCGCTCGGCGGCTTCTCCGGCTGGTAGTGCTTGCGCGCCTGCTTGCTGTCCGTCCACGCAAAGCAAAGCTTGTCTGGGAGCGCCACGCCGGCCGAGCTACTTGGAGACCACCGACCCGACATCATGGTCGCCGTGCAAATGCGTCCACTTCGCGGCGTGTGGCGACTATCCATGGTAGTGCTTTGCGAATCCGATGGCTGCTGGCCCGGCATGTGACGTGCATTCGCTACAGGACGACGCAGGGGGAAGGGGGGTTGGTCAGCAGCAACTCGACCGCTCACTTGATGCCTCCTTCGAATCGCCCACGGGTCCGCACGGTGACTTTTTGCGTCGCTAGCCGGGCGTGGATGAGAGATGCTCGTCTCACACCCAGCGTGCTGTTGACTTGCTTGAGCGCAAATGCCCCCCGATGCGTCGTTGCGCGGTTGTGGAGTGGCTCACCACCCTTATGCCCACCGCGTGCTACGATTTAGGGACGGTAGCGGAACCGAAAGTGGATAATTAGCCACATGTAGCGGTAGGTGGTAGGTAGTAGTAGTAGTGGTACTAATAGGAGGCTACCAAGGGCGTGCAAACAAGTTCAGCCGATGATGGCTCGCGGCGTAGACAGAACTTTGCGCTGCGTTTTACGGGGCATTGGGCAATGGTCAGCCACCATCAGCGGTGAGATTGGAATCACATCATGCATGCACCACGTGTCGGGCAGCCCATTGCCATCAACTATTTGCCACGTGCTCATCCAAGAATTTGAATCGTGTTCAAGGCGTTGCTAAGGAGCTGACGATAGTTGGTGCGGCGAATACTTGTAGGGAGTAGCCAATTTCAAAGAAGGTAATTCCCTCAAAACGTCCTCGAACCTCCGTCGAGACCCCCCCTCCCTTTTTCCCATCGCGCTCTCTCACATCCTGCAAGACATCTTCCACCTAATAAGTCGCCCCTTCCCCAGCCCCGTTTAAAGGGGTCGGAGGAGTAAAAGGGGGCGTGGACCACGGGTTAGCACCCTCGTGGCGGTATGGGCCCCAGATCGTTCGGCGTCCGGCTCTGCTCTGTCACTTCAGGGGGATGGGTTGCTCTCCGTACGCGTGGAGCTTGTTGCGCACAAACGGGCCCGGGTTGCCGATGCTCGACACAATGCCCGTGGTGGAGCCGCCGCCGAGGAGGACGCAGAAGATGCCCTTGATTGCGAGGCCGTTGAGGGCGGCGGGCGTCCAGTCGAATGGCGAGCCGCGGACGAAGATATCTCTTATCGTCTTGCCCATGAAGGGGTAGGGGACGGGGAACTCGAAGTCGAGGATCTTGGGGTTGATGTTGTTGATGTTGGAGCCAATGGCCGCGTCGCCCAACAGGTAGCTGCCGCCCGTACCCCAGTTCTGGGGGTCGAAGTCGTCGTCGACAGCGTCATGGACGCTGGGGGTGCGGCTCGCGGGTATCTGCCACGCCATAATGGGCCTGACGAGGGCCTCGCCGAGGGCACCGCAGAAGTCGAAGAAGCGCGGCCACTCGTTTGGTCCGTAGCAATAGCTGTTGACATAGGCGCGTTGAGTGAAGTCGTCGGCCTCGTAGCGGTCCACGGCCAGGAAGTCGGGCGCTGCGTCGCCGTCGAAGACACCCAGCGACGTGACGTAGTCGGCCGTCACCTTGGCGTTGGCGGCGGGCTCGTCCCCAGACCCGTACACCCAGACGGCGGAGCCGACGCCCCAGAGGTTGACCTGCCAGCCAAAGGTGACTTCCGGCGCGACGGTTCTGGTGAGCCAGTTGACGGCCTGGACGTAGCCGCTGACGTCTTCAGTGATACCCTCCGGAATCTCGGCCGAGATTTTGCGGAAGTCGAGGGCTGTCTGCAAAGGCTCGCGTACAGGCATGGCGTAGTCGCCGCTAATATTCTCCTGCTGACACGCGCCGAGGAAGTCTGGGTTCACGACGTAGCCCGCCGGCACGGGGTGGTCCGCATCTATGCTGTCCTTGGCGATGGTCAACGACAGGATGTAGTTGCCGAAGCTGTTGGCAAGAGCCGTAGTGTTGGCGAGTTGCTTCCTGATGTCTCCCAAGGAAAGATTGCACGTGTAGGAAATCATGACGGGCAGCACGGGGTTGCCGTCGCCCAGAGCAGCCTCAATCTGCCGCGCCAGGGCAATGGTCCGCCTGGTAGCCTGGTCGTCGGGGAGGTTGGTGCCTGGGTCACCGGCACCGTCGACCCCTGCGTACTTGAAGATGGAGGAAGCCCTCGCAGCCACAAAATCGTCTTGGTTGCCAGGGGTCAGATCGCTGCAGCCTCCGAAGCTGAGGAACTCGGGGAAGCCGGACACCAGCATGTTGGCGCCCTTGGTGATCGTCAAGTTGAGGGTTGTGCTGCCGTCCTTAGCAACTTCGAGCGAAGACGGCACGTGTACAAAATAGACGAAGCCACCCTGCAAGAAGCTGGGCGCGGTGACTTGGTAATTGCCAGGGGCCACCGGTACATCGAAACCGGTTGAGCCGGCCTGGGCCTCGATCGTCTGAGTATAAATCGCATTTGGGGAATCAAGGCGCACCGAGATGGTTGATGGAAGCGATACGTCCGTCGTTACGTCAATAGGGAGATCCACAAAGCCGGTAGTATCTATCGGTTCTCTTGTCACGTTCTCTTCGTCGAAGGTGACCTGGAACAGTTTGCTCGCCAGCTCGAGCGTTTGAGCGGGGAACGAATATTTGACATTGTTGAGTACGATGGGGTCGACCTCAACGACCGCCTCGCCCGACGGCGGCAGTCGACGCAAGGGAGTCGTTGTGTTGACTGAGCTGGTCAAGTCGGCGAGTGCGCTGCCGCCGCCGCTTTCTTTGACTGTAATGTGTAGTTTCTCCTTGGCAAGCTCGAAGATGTCGCCGACAATCACGTTGATAGCGCTGTACTTGGAGACTTCGCCGTACGTGACCTGCAACTCTGTGGACTCGCCCATCGCGATGGTGACGGTGGTGGGATCGATGTAGGCAGTCGCCACAGTCGTTTCGTCCTCGGTGGCAAGGTCTGAGACGGTGACGGAATAACTGCCGTAGTGAATCTTCTCCTCCGCTGTCGCGCCTGGAAGCACCTTTACGGTCTCGACCAGTTGGCCTTGGGTAAATATAACCTTTTGCTCAACCGATGACAGGGCAGGATCCGGAGCCTCAGCGGCATTGACATTGACGGTACCAGTGGTGTCGGGCAGGGCGTCGGCTGCAAATGCGAAGGAAGAGGTCCAACTGTCCGGATCTCCGGTCAGGTCACCATTGATGCCCCAGTTGAAGGTGTCGCTGGTAGTAAAAGTGAAGCCGCCTGAGATGTTCAGCTTAACAGTGATTATGAAGACGTCCGTGTTGATTTGCGTGCTCTTGATCTCAGGTTTTATCTCCACCCAAGGTGTCGTGCTGCCCCAGAAGTCAGTGTCCTTGACGGGAGCAGGCGAGCGGAACTCGACGCCTAGGAACTGTTTGATGGCGATGGCAGAGCTGTCCTCACGGTGGAGGTTGGTCACAATCAATTGGCCATAGTTTACATTAGCCCCGGGGGCAATGCTGGCGGTGTAGAGAATGGGCGAGTCGACACGAGCCGTCCCTTTCTTCGCTCGCGTCTGCATCATGATCAATTGGACGATGTGGCTTTGGGAGGTAGACTTTGCTGATCCGAATCTCAAGTCTCGTTGCTGTGACGTAGCAAAGGCATTAGTGACGATCCATACACCTGAACAACGCGTTGTCGTACCTTCGTTGAGCGAAGAGCAAAGGCAACAGGTCGATAGTTACAACGCGGTAAACTGATATGGTAGGATAATCTCCTGGATGATGAAGAGTAGAGAGAGCATCACTCATCGAGGGAGAAGGGTCAGCCTTATATAGGCGTTCTGAGAGAGAGTCGCAACCTGTCACTGTGAGCAGTGTGCACTCGGCCCATCCCACAGCAAGGTATGCCCATGGAAGTACGTGTCGATCCAAGCCATCTTCGTACCACAGCTGGGCGATTTGGCCGTTGGGTGACAGAGGTGTTGACGCCACTTTCCTCGTGAGAAAGAGTCCTTGCGCTTGCAAATCGTCATGGTACCGAGCGGGACATGCATCACCCGCTGTCTCAATGGAACTCCGAGCAGCACCCAATAGCAGTGGCCTGGGCCGACGTGATTACTGGATTTGACTTGGTATGCAGCCTCGGGGGAGCTGAAGATGTATCCATAGCCACGTATACTTCTACTTTGTAGTGAAGTTGTGTTGGGCTGGTAGCAGAAACGCAACTGTTGCCGCTCAAAACAGGCCCGAGTGCGGAGAGGTCGCCATCTCAAGCGCCCGCGTTGCACAGCATACGTGACGATGTGGCCTCGAGCGCAAACCGGGTCGTGGCGAATCTTGAAGAACATGGCGAGGCATGCGCTGGCTATCTGCAGCAGGATACCGCACAACGAATGCATGAGTTGTTCGAGCTCGATGCACGAACTAGCCGTGCATGAAGAGAAGGCGGAGACGATAAGCAAAGTCGGACGGTGAGCCGGGCGTACGCGGGCTTGTTGCATGTTGCGTGACGAAGCATAGTTACCGAAGGGGTCTCCTCTCACGAGAGGGGTTCATGTCGTATCCGGTGACTGTCTTGGAGCAGACAAGCGCGTTGAGGCTGGCTGGGGCAGCTGGATGCGGGAAGTCGCTAGCCAGCCACTGGTGGAGGATCAGGGGGGAGGTGATGAAGTTGGAAGAGCCATCATATCAGAGCACCGACAGACATCTCTCCCGTAACGGGGAGACCCGAGACGAGGTCTCAATATCCCGGTTATGGGAGGAGGCAGCCGGTGCAGCGCACAAAACTCATGGAGCGGCGGCGCCATTGTCTCGGGGAGAGGACGACAACATAGGTAAGGGCAAGTGGTGACGAGTCCCTTTGAATCTCAGTACGTAATGTCTAGTTAGAAGCGTATAGGCGCAGGTTCCACGGCATCGATCGAGGCCATCGAGGTTCGTGGTGGACCAGAGTTGATGCCTAGACAATGGTTCGTTCGCGGGCTGTATTGTCGCGCAGGCGCAGCTGAGATGTCCGGTTTGGGGCGCGGCAGCGGCAGAGTTGTAGCTGAGGTGCTTCATGCTCCGTTCCACCCATGCAACGACGAACGGGAGGTGGGGTGGCGGGTGGGGTGTCACCGGTCATCGAGCCTCCGTAGTTGCAAGGCGGCGGCGGCGAAACGGGATCTTTGGCTCATCCAATGGCGACCAATGTGCATCTTGAGCCAGCGCTGGGTGTGCTCGGCAGTCATTACTGGAGGTGTGGCGCGCATCTCAATGCCGAGACGAGGACTGTAGACTGTACGTATCGTATCGTATCGTATCTCGTCGTCGGTCGGCTGATGGCGTTGTGGGCACACCACTCGGAGGAGCTCCAAGGTCGGCGACGGCATGGGGTCCGACTCTAACTGCATGTGGCGACTAAAGCTCATATGGGGTCCACTGCTGTCGAGCCGCTGCGCTGCTCTTCCAATACAGAACATGTACCTCCAACAAACATCGACGAGCCCGCCACCATCGACAGTCCTGCGTTGGGTGTTGCGTCCTGCCGCTATTCTGTTGTGTCGGCGTGCATCCGCCGTGTGTCTGGGGCGATTTCAAAGGGCCTCGATGCATGGCGGCACAGGCGCCATATCAATATCAACGGGCAAGGGCAGCCGCTGGCCACAATGACTGTTGTTGTTGTTCTTGTTGTTGGCGGGCGGCGGTGCCTGACGGACGGCGCGAGGTTGCTTGGTGTTGGCCGTGCCGTGGGGACGAGTCCGCGGGCACCGCCAATTTTTTTGTCTCCACTAATCGCGGCTGCCCAGGCGTCGGCTTCCTGGAAAAAGTTTCCCCCACCATCAACTCTGCATCCGGCCGCATCCCAATCGACTCTTGGTATTTCTTCCTCCTCCTCCTCCACCTTCCCTCCCTTTCTTTCCTTGAGCCGCATCATCGCAACGCCTTTGATACCCGGCTCGTGCGCGCAATTCTCCATTCTGTCCGCACCGCCATACCCGCCCGACATTATGTCTGAAATCACACACCCCACCATCAAGGGTGAGTCCGTCCTTTCAGTCCAGCTTGGGACCCCGCGCTTGCGGGGGGGTGGCCGCTGCCCCTCTACAAATTATCACATTGTCGTCGCGCGTTTTGCTTTGGCGACGTCACATGGCTTCATGGCCTCATCTGAGACGTGTCTTCGGCACGCTCCCGTGGTGGTCGATGTGATGCGTCGGAATGCATGAAACGACCACGAACGGCCTGCTTGCGGGTCAATGGCATCGTGGGCAGCAGGCAGGCCCCCGCCGTGCCCCGCGCCCGAGCCTGTGTTGCGCGAGCAGCAATATCCCGTGCAGCCCGCCATCGCCTCTACGCCCGCAGTCCAAGCTCGAGGTCGTCACTGACGCAAGATGCAGATGGCTGGTTTCGAGAGATCTCGGACATGTGGCCTGGTAAGAACCCCCGCCAATGCTCGCACTCACGCCTGGCCCGCTACTGATTACCCGCGCACAGGCCAGGCCATGACCCTCAAGGTCGACAAGGTCCTCCACCACGAGAAGAGCAAGTACCAGGACGTCCTCGTCTTCAAGTCCACCGACTATGGCACCGTTCTCGTCCTCGACAACGTCATCCAGTGCACCGAGCGCGACGAGTTCTCCTACCAGGAGATGATTGCCCACCTCGCCCTCAACTCGCACCCCAACCCTAAGAAGGTTCTCGTCATTGGCGGCGGTGACGGAGGCGTCCTCCGCGAGGTGGTCAAGCACGACTGCGTTGAGGAAGCCACCCTCTGCGATATTGACGAGGCCGTCATTCGCCTCTCCAAGCAGTACCTCCCAAACATGGCCGAGGGCCTCACCCACCCCAAGAGCACCGTCCACATCGGCGACGGCTTCAAGTTCCTCGACGACTACAAGAACAGCTTTGACGTCATCATCACCGATTCATCCGACCCCGAGGGCCCTGCCGAGTCCCTTTTCAAGAAGCCTTACTTCCAGCTTCTCCACGACGCCCTCCGTGAGGGCGGCGTCATCTCCACCCAAGGTTGTATGTCTCGATTTTTCTTGAGGAAAGTAGTGGGGTCCCTAGGAACGGCAGCGTGTGGGAACCTGGGCTGGGCGGAAAAGCCGTCGGCCTCCTGGTTGTCAACGGGTATTCCCCTCTCTCATGGGAGATACCCCTCGTATCCTAGGGACTGCCCGAGGCTAGTGCTGCTTTCCCGACAGCCCTGCTTCCGGTAGTCCCGTGTTGCATCCGAGCTCCCGACGTGCCGTCTGCTGTCGCGGCGGCTTCCGTCGCCGTCTCGGCTCTTGACCCGGCGCTTCTTGGTCTTTTGCTGCGCATGCGTCCTAGCGAACCCCCTGATGAACTCTGCGCTGACCCTTTTTTTTTTAACCAACAGCCGAAAACCAGTGGCTCCACCTGCCCCTCATCACCCAGCTCAAGAAGGACTGCAAGGAGATCTTCCCTGTCGCCGAGTACGCCTACACCACCATTCCCACCTACCCCTCGGGCCAGATCGGCTTCATGGTCTGCTGCAAAGACCCCAACCGCAACGTCCGCGTGCCCGTGCGCCAGTGGACCCCCGAGGAGGAGGAGAAGAAGTGCCGATACTACAACGCTGAGATTCACAAGGCCAGCTTCATCCTTCCCACCTTTGCCAAGAAAGCTCTGCAATAGGAGACGGGCCGGTTGGCGGGAGCCCTTTTATCTACAAGGCAGGTCTGGAAATGGTTGGGGAATGAAGACGGACACCTATCCGCGCGAAAGGGGCTTTCGTATGGATGGCATGATGGGCAAAGAATAGAAAAAGTGAATGACGACTTCATATGCCTCAACTTGACATGCCTCTTGAAGACATATACCAGCGCTGATGACCGTACTTGAGGTTTATCAAAATTTACCAGTCTAGATGGTGCAAATGGTACTACAGGTTCTGCCTAAGCAGAATCTAAAACCAATGTTTTACTCTCGCTGGGGTTCCGACCCACCAGAGTACGGTGCCCCCGAGCCTTTCCTCCTTTACAGTATCGCGTGGCTGGGATATTATGGTTGAGGCTCTTCAAACTGTATCTTGCCTTTGCTGATGTCCGGATAAACATCAAATCGCCGTTGTGTGTTGAGGGGAATATTCTTCCGCGCCTCGGTTATGGCATCGCCGATAAGCTCCGCCTCGATGATGGTCTCCTTCTCGTCGGCCTCGGCTAGAACCCCAGCCATAGGGTCGACGATCATGCTATGGCCCCAGGCGTGGTAGGTAGCAGACATGTCCCGGGCGGGACTACACATGGCGACGTATATTTGGTTGTCTACCGCGCGGGCGCGGGCGAGGAGCTTCCAGTGGAGGTCGCCCGTGGTAAGGTTGAAGGCGCCCGGGTAGATGAGGGCAAAGGCGCCGTTACGGGCGGCGATAGTAGCGAGCTCGGGAAAGCGGACGTCGTAGCAGATAGCGACGGCGATAGTGCCGTACTCGGGGAGGCGGACTAGGGCGACCCGATTACCGGCGCTTAGGACCTCGGACTCGCGAAAGGTGATCTTGCCGGGGATGTCGATATCGAAGAGGTGGACCTTACGGAAGGTATCGAGTAGGGCGCCGTCGGGCCCGAAGACGAGGCTCGTGTTATAGAGCTTGCCGGACGCAGCGGGGTCGCGCTCAGGGATAGAGCCGCCGATAAGGTAAACGGCGTTATCAGCGGCCATGGCGGCGAGGGCGTGGAACGACGGCGCGGCGTCCGCGGGCGGCGGCGAGGGCAGCAGCGTCTCGGCGTACTCGTGGAAGAACCCGGTGCCGTAGGGCGAGTTGAAGCACTCGGGCAGGACGACGATGCGGGCGCCAGCGCCGGCGGCGGCGGCGACCTGCTCGGCGGCGTGACGCAGGTTGGCGGCCTTGTCGGCGCCCGAGGCGAGCTGGATGCAGGCGAGCTTGACGGGCTGCTTGAGCACCGGCGGCGCGGGCGCGGGCGGGGAAGTCGATGCGTCGGTGGCCATGGCGCGGGCGGAGAAGGGTGGACGGGACAGCGGAGCGAGGGGGCGGAGATGGTGCGCGGTGGTGTCGCGGCCGGTGTGTCGAGTGGCTACCGATGCTGCTGCTGCTGCAGCGGCGGCAAACGGTCGGCAGGAGAGACGAGGAGACGATGATGACAGGGACAGGAGTGACAACGAGTGGCGATGGATTGACGGCGACGGGCGCATGGCGCGTCTTGTGTGGGCGGGCGGGATGCGGATGATGTTAAGGATATAATATGTGCCCGTGAGGAGGGTGAGCGACGGGATGAGGCTGTGGCTGCGGGGGAGTCGCGGGCAGACGGGGGTCCGATGCCGAGCCGGTAGTGGTGGAGGAGCTAGAGCTGCGATAGCGGAGAGCCGCCACACGGCAGGCACCGGAGGCCTGTAGGACTACGGCCGGTGGGGCGGTCGGGAGTTGATCGCCGCTACTTAATGCAGCCGCTGGTTTTCCCGAACTCTGGGGCGCGGTTCAGCACTGGAGGCCGGGCAGACGTGGGAGCTCAGCATTGAGCAGAGGTGGGACGACTCATGAACCCCGGTTTCTTATTCCGCCGAATGACACGAGGAGAGGCGCCCTACACGGCCGAACCGATCCCGGCAATACATTACGTACAGTATTATGGGCATGTCTTAAAAGCACCAGAGCTGAGGAGGTACGAAGTAGTTTTTTCCCTTGTAACTTTAACTTACCGGCTTGTTGGCCCGGTGCTGTAGCGGCGCGCACGCACCCATCTAAATGTCGGGGTGGCCGCGCTGGCTTGGGTAACCGTATCCAGGCCAGGGTCCGGCACAGATAGAGTCTCGCAGTGTACTACGCATGAGCGTTCGCGACTCCACCAGGACATGGAAACCTGAGTCATATCGGTTCATTTGGTGTTGTACGGGGCGCGGGAAGTGGCGCATCTGCGACGTGCAAGATCGAGACAGATCGAGCTGAGCTGCTAAATCCGACTGACGTTTGGAGGTATACTCCTCCGGCCGGACCATGTCCTCCACCTGCTAGGTCAACACCTACGATGTTGCTAGGCCCAAAGCCGCACATCGTCCAAGCTTCTCCCCGGCGACAGTCTGGTACCCGAGAAAGAGAGGAAAGGTGGAAATTTTTGATCACCGCGCTGGCGGATGCCCGGGCATGCGTATGGGAGCCCTCGTCACCTCCAAGTTAGAAACGAGCACCTCTCTAGAGTATAGGGTTGGGACAGAAACGAACCTCGCTGCTCGCGATAGACATCATACCGTTAGGCACCCCCCGTTCCTCGGCGAATGGTCAGCCACTTACAGTGAGTGTATGAAGCGCCCACGCTGCTTGTCCCCAAGCCACGGTCGGTGGGATTTACCAGGGCCGGGCCGACCCGTTTGAGGGGGTGAACAAGTCGCCGTGCCAAGTTCGTCCGAGTCAAACTGATCCAATGGAATGGCTGGCCCTCCGAGCGTGTCCCAACTGACTGACTGGGATGAGATGAGACCGGGGCCAGTCATATACCGTGCGGTGACATGTGGAATCCACCTCGGTGTCGCGGCAAACGAAACATGCAGGACAGGTGAGCGTTCTCATCAAGTAGGTGTACATGTATACATAAGAGGCACCCGCGTCATGTTGCGCGGGCCACGTTCGATCCTCGGTCAAAATCTCCTTGCAGAGTCTTAGTCAAGGTCACTCGGCGGATAGATGTGTGGGCTTCGACCGGGAAGTACATGGCAGAGACAGCGAGGTAGGCATGGGTATAATAAGGGGGGGAGGCGCCATGTTCCTACATAGCGTTTCCATTGCGACGCTCTCCCATCTCGAGTCCCCATACTTAGAACTCTGATTCCAAAAAAAAAAAAAAAAAAAGAACATTGCTGCGGTCAGCCTCTCACGACGATCATGGCCTCTCATGTACGAGTCTCGCAGCCTGTCGGGAGCCATTTAGACGACGAGCTCCCAAGAAAGACTGAGTGGGATTCGGGGCTCGTCCCGGGTGTCGGCCACATGGACGTAAGGGCCGGCGAAGCTACCGATGTCTATGACCTAACCCGTTTTTCACACGTCGATGAGAAGAACGTTTTGAGAAAGGTGACTCATCACACCTGGGCAAATACCATCTCCCCCGGGCCAGCTAACAACGCCTCGTCATAGATGGATGTTCGACTTATCCCAATGCTGGCTTTGCTGTATCTCCTTTCCTTTCTTGATAGTATGCCCTACTTCCGGAGTCGATGAGAGGCATCCAAGTCCTGACGAGCGGCATCAAGGGGCCAGCATTAGCAACGCCAAGATCGAAGGGTTGCGGGAAGACCTCGGTATGACTGACGACCAGTACAACTGGTGCCTGACCGCCTTCTTCTTCCCGTATTCCGCCTTTGAGGTCCCCAGCAATCTCCTCCTAAAACGATTTCGGCCGAGTCGTTGGCTGCCGTTCATCATGGTCTGTTGGGGAGTAGTAGTCACTTTGACGGGATTGGTGCAAAACTACCCCGGCTTGCTGATTGCTAGAGTATTTCTCGGTGTAACAGAGGCTGGACTGTTCCCAGGAGTCACCGTAAGTTGCCTTGAAGCCCGGACCCTTTGATACAGGAGTCGTTGTTACGTGGCAGCAACGTAGCACCATTCCAGGCCACTGATGGCATGTCGTTGCGCCCTTAGTACTACCTAACCATGTGGTATTGTCGACACGAGATGCAGCTGCGCCAGGCCATGTTTCTCTCCGCTTCGTCTTTCGCTGGGGCTTTTGGCGGGCTCCTGGCCTTCGGAATCGTCAAGATGGATGGCATTGGCGGCCTCGAGGGTTGGAGATGGATCTTCATCGTCGAGGGTATCGTGACCGTCGCCGTCGCCGTGCTCGCTTGCTTCTGCCTCTACGACTTTCCAGAGACGGCCAAGTTCCTAACGGAGGAGGAGCGCGCTTTTGTCGTGCACCGGCTGAGGTATCAAGGCCAAACGACCACGAGCACCCAAGACGGCGTGGTGCCAATGGCTGTGTCGCAGGCTGAGGAGTTCAAGTGCGATTATATCTGGCAGGCGTTCAAGGACTGGCATGTCTGGATCAGCATCCTCATGGGCTGGGGTGTAAGTGCCGAGCTGCCAGGCGCCGACAACTTTACTGACATGTACTCTGGTCAGCTAACGTGTCCGCTGTTCGGCTTGAGCCTGTTCCTCCCAACCATCATCAGGGCGCTTGGGTACACTTCCAGCAAGGCGCAGCTGATGACGGTGCCCATATACACCATGGGAGCCATACTTAGCCTCGTCAGCGCCCGATGTTCCGACAGAGTTGGCAAGCGGAGCCCGTTTTTACTAGGATGCATGACCGTGATGGTCCTCGGCTTCTCCATGTATGCCGTGCCATTCATTAGGGCTTTGAGCCGCCAGCACTGTTTGCTGTCAGTTGGCTAACGGTCGAGTCAAGGTGCATTGCCTCGGGCGACCCAAAGGTTGTCTACGGAGGCGTCTTCATCGCGACCTGTGGCGTGCATTCTGCGTCCCCAGGCTCCATCTCCTGGATGTCCAACAACCTCGCGGGCGGGTACAAGCGTAGCGTCGGCATGGCGATTTATCTCGCAGGTGCCAACCTTGGGGGTGTAAGTAGTCTACATACCGATGTGCATGTTCCCGCCAGCTAACATTTCGCGTAGGTCGTGGCGTCTAACCTTTACAGGGCAAAGGACGGCCCCAGATACGTTATGGGCCACGGGATAGCGGTGGGGTTCGAGATACTGGGTATGGTTGCTGTCGTGATTCTCATAATGGGCTACCACGCGAGCAATCGGCGACGCGAGCGGCTGCTGGCCGAAGGAGCAGCAGCACGGTTTACGCCGGAGGAGCTATCTGCCCAGGGCGACAAGGCGGTCACGTTCCGATACATGTTATAATGAGCATGTTCGCTGGTGGAGCGCGCGACGTGATGTGATGTCGACCCGTGGAGTAAGTCGTGTCGTGGCGAGCCCATCGCATGTGATGGCTCGCGACGACATGACGGTTGCTGAGGCTCTGCAAGCGGCCGGATTTGAAACAATATCTGCCGTAGGAGGGGACTGCCATATCGCACGATTCGTTGCGTCGAGTCGAACATTGGAGGCTTGACAAGATAGATGAGGTAATTGTCAACTTGGCACTTTTGAAGGTGGGATCTGGGGGCAGGTGTGAGGGAGGCGGTCGTGCCTGCCACAGAGCCAGAATACCACAGTACCACCGCATGCTGAGGGAACAGGGTAAGGTAAGGTACTTACTCCCTTGATAGGTAATTCAGTTGAAGTATCACGAGGTACGTATACTACTACAGTATAGGTATACGTAGGTAAGGAGTACGAAGCACCTTGTGAATTTATTTGCCCAGAGCAGATTGATGTAGAGGAAACAAGTTAGTACTGATCATCCTCGAGTCCATTCCGTGCCCCATGCATACAAATGCAGAATTAGGTACATACGCAGTCCGATGCAGCGAACCCAAGGCAGCTACGTGGAGCAGCTGCCGCAGACTCCTTCCCAGTTAGCGAAGAAGCGACTGCGCTGCTTCGGACAGTGGGGGGCTTTGCACCGACTTCCTAACTGGGCCAGCGCTTCCGTCAGCGCTCCCTTGCCCTTGCAGGCGACGGACACGGAGCTTCCATTATTTTAGCGTCCTTCTGCCACCACCTCACCACCCACCGCGGCCTATCTTAGTCGATCCTCCAGCGAGCCCGCCTCGTCGTCAGCCCAGACGCACGCCGCGCCTCCATTTGGACGCCCACCTCCCGCCTCGCTGGCTTCTTCTCTCGCCATCCGCACCCCCCGATCAAACGTGTCTTCATCGCGCTACGCGCCCGCAAGCAATGACCCGCGTGTCCATATATTCCTCGGCCCTGGTGGCATTTATTGCCGGTACGTCTCCCGTCTCCCGCCCGATGACCGATGACGTCGTCGCCGACCAGGCTGCGTCACGGCCCGCGCCTGTCACGATGTCGCCCATTTGTGTCTTGGCGTGCGCGCGCAGGGGCCGGGAGGTACACGTTAAAATGGAGAAGACCTCAGGCTGACAAGTGCTCTCGCTCGACAGCCACGGGGATGATCATCGCCTCCATCGTCACCCCCAACTGGGTGACGTACTCCGTCACAACGCCCAAAGGCGAGCGCTTCGAGAAACATATTGGCCTGCACAAGAGCTGCTCCAGCCTCGACTCGCCCCCCTGCCGCGCCTTTCCCCCCGCAGAGCTCTGTCAGGATGGCGAGCGGTACTTTTGCTCCATGTGGCGAACCATCGGCTTCATGGCGTCGCTTGCGACCATCCTGTGTCTCGCCTGCCTCGTAACGTTTGGCGTCATCATGCGAGGCGGCAAGTACAAGCGCGAGACGGGCTGGCCGATCGTGAGCGGCATCCTAGCTTTGGTCGCAATCGTAGAATTCGTCATTATCTCCATCGTGGTGCGTATCGCCGCAGCGGGATCCGTGATTGAGAGCTACTGCTAACCATCAACCGCAGGCGTACCTGTTCGATAACGACGACCAGTTTACCATTCCCGGATGGAGTCTCGACTACTCGTGGTATCTGAGCACCTTTAGCGCCGCCATCTCCCTGCTTTCCGCCGCAGGTCTGGCCGTCTCGGCCTATCTGCTGCCGCCTGAAGAGGGCTACGAGTTCTTGGAGGATCCCCTCGATGCCTGAGCACGGAGCGGGCCTCCGGCTGTGCGTGTTTGTTTCTCCTTTGTTGCCGATTGTGAATCACATTTAATTAATAGGCAGCACGAGAATCGTGCGGCGGTATAAAGGGTATAGCGTTAGGCAGCGGCTTCTTCAGGCGTTCGAGTTCGTCCCAGGTTGACGAGACAAAAAGCTGGGCTGCATGGACCTGGTGTCATGCAAGGGTAGCACCCGAGTTAATGTTGACATCACTTTAACCAACGTAAATATGATTGCTTCGCGGGCCAAGTGACTGACATGGCGGAATGACACCCTGGGTAGCACTGGATGCCGACATTGAAGCTGCTCTGATTAGGCTGGAGGCGGGGCCATGTCATGCCGAACCTCCACCCCGCCTTGACGGCGGCGCCTCCCGTGAACTTCAACCTCTTGTCCCACTCTTTGCTCTCTATTGATCGCCAACCATACACAGCAAGGAACCACGCCTTGATGTCCGGCTTGCTCGCATCGAGACTTCAACCCCGGAACTCGCAACTTCCTGACCTTCTTTCCTTCCTGAACTCCAAGGACCTGGACGGGCAGCGCAACCGCCCCATATGGCCGGCCTGACGCCTGAGCAGCTCGCCAGCTTCGACCGGGACGGCTACCTCATCGTGCCCGGCGCGCTGCGGCCCGACACGGTGGTGGGGCTCCTCGCCGAGACCCGCCGGCTGTTGTCGTCCTTCTCCCTGGCCGACCATCCGCTGACGCGCTTCTCGACGGGCGAGAAGAGCGACCACGTCGGCGACGACTACTTCCTCACCTCGGGCGACAAGGTGCGCTTCTTCTTCGAGGAGGACGCCTTTGACGACGCGGGCAACTTGACCAAGGACAAGGAGCGCGCGGTGAACAAGATCGGGCATGCGCTACACACGCTGAGCCCGCCGTTCAAGGCGCTGCTCCTCCCCGATGATGATGATGACGATCAGCGGGAGCAGGCACAGCAGCAGCAGCAGCAAGTGAGCCCCGCGGCGGTGGCGCGCTCGCTGGGATTCCGGGACCCGCGCTGCCTGCAGAGCATGGTCATCTGCAAACAGCCCGAGATTGGGGGCGCCGTGCCGCCGCACCAGGACTCGACCTTTTTGTACACGGACCCGCCCTCGGCCGTGGGCTTCTGGTACGCCCTCGAGGACGCGACGCTCGAGAACGGCTGCCTGAGCTTCCTCCCCGGGTCCCACCGCTGGGCCCCCGTGGAGAAGCGTCTCGTGCGCAGGTCGCCCGCCGGCAGCAGCAGCGGTGGCGCGGGCGGCACGGAGATGGTGGACAATGACGGGCCGCGGTTCCCCTCCTCTCGCGAAGAGGAGGAGAGGACGAAGCCGGACGGCGTGGTGGGAGGCGACGACGCAGCGGCCTATGTGCCTGGCGAGGTCAAGGCGGGGGACCTGGTGCTCATCCACGGCAACTTGCTGCACAAGAGCGAGAGGAACACCAGCCAAAAGGGGAGGATAATCTACACGTTCCACATCATCGAGTGGGAGGGCACCCGTTACGACAAGAGGAACTGGCTGCAGCCCCCTGCAGAAGGGTTCACAAGACTGTACGCCTGAGAAGTGGTGGGCGGCGCCACGCAAACATGTATGAAAGAGGCAAGGCCGATGAACCGCCAGGATAGCAGTATCGGCGGTGGCGGGAGGGCGTTCTTCAAGCGACGCGTGTCTATATCTAAGCTAGTGTCTATACAAAGTTGACTTTGGCCAGCCCCGCCGGGGTGCTTTGGCCTACATGAAACCGGGGTATCTAGATCCGACTCTTGACAAGCCGCGAAATGGTACAGTCTATGCCATCCAGCTATTGTGCCTCACAAACGTCCACATCGTGTACACAGCGCTGCCGTCCAGGTCTTACTCGTCGTCATCACTCTCCTCGTCATTGGAATCCGAATCCGACTCAGACTCGTCCTCAGAAGACGAAGAGGAGGAGCTGCTCGACGAGTCATATCCATCAACAGACTTAGCATCCGCCGACTCCTCCTCCTCCTCGTCAGACTCATCCGAGGAGCTGTCGCTGCTTGTGTCCGAGTCCGCGTCCGAGTCCGAGTCAGAACTGCTGCTGTCGTCCACGTTGACACGCAGTTTCCGCCGGCGCTTGCCGGTGCCGTCGTTGAGCCTCAGCCTCTTGTCAGTCCCGGAGCCCCTGGCTGTGTTGGTGTCGCTGGTGGCTATCGTCTCCGAGGACTGGGTCGTACGGCTGTCATCCGTCTGCTCGCCGTCCGACAGCTCATCGATGATCATTTCGGCGCGCATGCGCTTCACCACACGGCGGATTACCACGTCTGGATCGTCGGCCGAAGCAACGTAGTCCGTTTCGTTGAACACCTTCCGCTTCTGACCACCTAGTGAAGTCTGCAAAAGATCGTTGAGCAGCTTCTCGTAGCTGATTTGCTTGGCCTCAACGTCCGAAGTTCCCGCTGGGAACGCAGACGCACGTTCCGCAGCGTCCTTTGTCCTTATTTCCATGGCAGTCTCGCGCAGTCTCGTTCTGACGAATCCCTTCAAGTCCCTAATGTACTCATAAAACGCGCCAATATCAGCGGGGGGAATGCCGTCGGAGTCGAATGCGTGCTTAATGAGAGCACTTTGGTGATTCTTGTTGAACTTCCAGCTATCGCGTGACGTCTTCCACTGCTGCAGGTACTGGAGGGCGGGTGCGAGGTCCACGGCGGGAGCAGGCTTCTGCTTCTTTGCGGGGCCCTTGCTCTTCTTAGGCTGATGAGGCTGTTTCTGTTTGGATGTGGTGTCGCCGGTGGTGGTTGGAGGGTTTCCGTTCTTTGTCGGAGTGTCTCCAAACGAAACAGACTTGGTCTTCTTCCTGTTGGGCTCGGCGTTTCCATCGTTGGACTCCGTGCGAGGCTTTTTAACATCCAGAGAGGGCTCGAAGCCCGGCGGGGCGTCGAGTTTTCGTTTGTTTGAGTGACTCTTGTGCTGGGTTATGCTTGGGTGCCCAACTGCCGGGGTGCCGCCCGGAGCGGGCTCGGGTGCAGCAGTAGGCCCCTTGAGCTTTAGGCCCAATCGTTTCCAAGCTGGCACGCGCTGTGACGCCGTGGCCTCGGTGGACGACATCATGTTGGGCTCGATCGGGCAGTCTTCTAGTCGAAAATTTCCTGTGGCAGTTGAGGCGAGGGTGAGGAATGGACGCTGTGCGCCGCCCTGGCCGTTGGCTGAGTCGTCCTCAGATCACGTCGCAAGCAGGTCAAGATCTGCAGTGTCTGCTCCGTGTGCTGCAGCGAAGCCCTGCTCTGGTCGAGATGCACTGTCCAGTCGGGGGCGCCTCACTTCTCTCGTCGTGCAGCGATTGAAGTCGTGGGTTGTTGCGAGTTGTTCTGGCATCAAAGTCTGGCCCAGGGAGCTTTTTTTTCGCCCTTGGACGGGGCCTCCCGCTTTTAGTGAAGACGTCGGGGACAGGGATGCCCCACGTAAGTAGGTCCCGGCTTGCTATCGTGCTTGCACGCTTGCTTGATTTGACACTCTCAATCTAGATGGTTCGCACGGATCCTCTGTCGCAGGATGACGGCCGTCGCGTTCGCCTCAAGGCGTCTGGGTGAGAGGAATGACGCCAGCGATGTCTGGATGGAGCGACCAGTGCCGCGTGAGGAGAAGCCAAAGATCAGATTGGGCATCAATCCCCGTGCGGGAGTGGGTAAACAGATGCACGACCTTTTTCTGGCGGGCACAAGCTTGGCTACGTTTTGAGACCCGCCCGTCCAGACTGGCAGACAGACGGACAGCCGATTTGGCGGGTCGATGTTTATGCCTCAGGCCGAAACAACCCAGACGAGGCAGAGAATCAGCCTTTCCACCGTCCGCCAATGAGGTCCGACCCGCACAGGCTGCTCCAGGCAAGCTCCAGCTAACGTAACGCGTCCCTGTCGTCAAGCTCCATCTCATCGCCATCCGCTCGACGCCCAAGCAACAACACTCCTCTCGCCAACACAGCCAAGAGCTCGCATCGAAAGCTTCAGAAACTCTTCGATTTAGACTGCCCTGATCAGGGCCACCCATCTTCCACAATGTCTGGTGCGTTGAACACACATTAGGCTGAAGTTTGACGTCAGCCTCGGACTGGTGGCTAACGGGGGTCCTATCGCAGCGAGCGCATACGACCGACACATTACCATCTTTGCCGACAATGGCCGCCTCTATCAAGTCGGTGCGTCAAGTCCCACATCCGGTACCAGCTATTCATGAATGCCGAGCCGCTGGCCCCGTACCCAAGGATTGCAACCGTTGAGTAGCGACTTACCATTCGGACAGAGTATGCTTTCAAGGCCATCACAGCGGCAAACATCATGTCGGTAGGCGTGAGGGGAAAGGATTGCGCTGTTGTCCTTTCCCAAAAGAAGGTGCCGGTAGGTTTTGACCCAGTCAGACTGGTGTGTGTTGACCGGCAGCTGACGCGGCGCCCAACAGGACAAGCTCATCGACCCAGCGTCCGTCTCCCACATCTTCCAGATCTCCCCCTCCGTCGGTTGCGTCATCACAGGATCGATTGCCGATGCCAGGGCGTTTGCGCAACGAGCCCAAGGCGAGGCCGCCGAGTTCCGATACAAGTTTGGCTATGAGATGCCCGCCGACGTCCTGGCGAAGCGATTGGCCAACATCAGCCAAGTCTACACGCAACGGGTAAGTCGGTGGATAGACGTGCCGCCGAAGCCGAGGTTCTGACACTTTCAAGGCGTACATGCGGCCATATGGCGTGGCTACGACCATCATTGCCCTCGACTCCGAATTCGGTCCGCAGCTATTCAAGTGCGATCCTGCCGGCTACTACATCGGTTACAAGGGTACCGCGGCCGGCCCAAAGCAGCAAGAGGCTCTGAATCATCTCGAGAAGAAACTGCGCAACAAGGAACACGCCGAGGGCAGCTGGGAGGAGGTTGTTGAGTTGGCAATCACGACCTTGAGCACGGTCCTGAGCATGGACTTCAAGAAGGGAGAGATTGAGATCGGCATCGTTGGAGGCCCGCGCAAGGACGGCAAGGAGGGGACCGACCCGTCATTCCGCATGCTCACCGAGGAGGAGATTGACGACAGATTACAAGCCATTGCCGAGAAGGACTGAGGCTTCACCTGGCGTCGTGGGTGACGAAGCGTTTGGAAGTGCGACGTGGCGGGAGAGTCGCACCTCGTGTTCTAGTAGCCAAAGACATGTGCAATAGAGCCTAGCTGATGCCCAAGTGTGTTGATGCGTGAGACTAAGGGAGTCGGGGCCGCGTGGGTTTCGACGTCACAGCCCCCTTGAAGAGACAGCTCAGCGGCTTCCAGACATGGTACCTTTTCGACAGGACGCTTTTAATGTCTTTTTTCTGCTCGCTTACAAATTCCGAGATACTTGTGATTGTGTTGTTGGACTGGGTGTTCACGGCCAAGAGCGAATAGGCGAGCTCAGGCGGTTGTTGCACAGCTGCGCGGATAAACACGCCAGCCGCGAACCCCACTGTCATGGGCCTAACGTCACTCCCAACACCTTGGGCCGCCAACCAGCGGAGCTACCTTTGGCATAAAATAGCCGGGGCATCGCATCCTCCCGAACTTCATCGCCAACAACCCACGCCTCGCCGGATCCCAGACGTGAGTGGCCTCACGCCACCGGGGAATCCGCCGTCGCCATGTCTGTCATTCTGTGCACAGGTATTGACCGACCTTCACCTCATCTGCGCGAGCGACGCACCGCCTCGTTCTGAGTCTGAGCTGACACGGCACCCAGCGGGCTACGATCACACCATCAGGTTCGCGCTTCCGCCCCCTGTGGTCTCGACGGCGTGGCCCCCGCGCTAACGCGGCGATGCAGGTTCTGGGAGGCGCTCTCGGGAATATGCTCTCGCACGATCCAGCACCCGGACTCGCAGGTCAACCGCCTGTGCATCTCGCCAGACAAGCGATATCTCGCCGCGGCGGGCCACCACACCGTCAAGCTCTACGACATCAAGTCGACGAACCCGAACCCGCTCCTGACCTTTGAGGGCCACACGGGCAATATCACGGGCGTCGCGTTCCATTGCGAGGGCAAGTGGATGGTGACGAGCTCCGAGGACGGCACCGTCAAGATCTGGGAGACGCGCACGGGCTCGATTCAGCGCAGCTACAACCACGCCTACCCGGTGAATGATGTCGTGATCCACCCGAATCAGGGCGAAATCATCAGCTGCGACCGGTCCGGCAGCGTGCGCATCTGGGACTTGGCGGAGAATACGTGTGCACACGACCTTCAACCCGAGGAAGACGTTCCTGTGTCGAGCGTGACCGTGGCGAGCGATGGCACGCTCCTCTGCGCCGCAACTACCACTGTATGAAAGACTACCGCGAGCCGCGTGGCAGATCGAAGCAACGAACTGACTGCGACCAGGGAAACGTGTTTGTGTGGACGCTGCGGCAGACACTCGTGGGCACCGAGATCTTGCCGGTGACGCACTTTAACGCGCACAAAGAGTACATTACGAGGATTCTCCTATCGCCCGATGTGAAGAAGCTGGCGACGTGTAGCGCGGATCACACGGCCAAGATCTGGGAGGTCAAGGACGCGAAGCCGCGGCCCGGCCCGGAGCAGGAGCCAAAGCCGTTCCCGCTCGAGGCGACGCTGACGGGCCATCAGCGATGGGTCTGGGACTGCGCCTTCAGCGCCGATTCTGCATACCTGGTGACGGCCTGCTCGGACCACTACGCCCGCCTGTGGGAGGTACACAGCCAACAGATCATCCGCCAGTACAACGGCCACCACCGCGGGGCGGTTTGCGTGGCGCTGAACGACTACTCGGAGACGAGATGATAGCATCATGGAGGGGCGTTAATGGTCACAGACGGGGGAGTGACACTCGGATTAATACCTGCAGGTGGGACCCTCGGACTTCCTTGACTGCTCTCCTTATCGAAGGTTGCACACGGCAGCTGAGACGTTTGTGATACCAGGACGGGCAAATGCCCGATTGAAGCGCCGGGTTGATGTTAGGGCGGGTGTACTTATATCGGGCCACGCCCCGCCAAGGCGCTCGGAGTTGAAGGACTGTCGCACGGGTATCTGCTCTAGGGACAATGAAAACGTTGCTACTTTTTCCTACTCTTGCAGGCGTGATGGGCCGTTGACAGCTTTGCCCTGAGGACGTGGCTGACAAGGTGACAGGCCAGTCAACGCCAAAGCAAGGGATGCCACCGGTAGGGCTGGCTGAAGCTAAGGTTTCCGAGCGGCGGGCAACAGCCGACGGGCTGGATGTCGAGAGGCGGGCTGGCGCGTGTCGCTGTCATGTTGCCACGCGAGGTGGAGGGGTATGGGGAGGGAAGAAAAGGGACCCGGGGGGGTGTATCGCCTTTTATCGTATGGAAGCTGTTCCGTTGGCATCCGATGGTTCCTGGATGTCTTGCTTGCATCTGGTGAGGCTCGGTTTGGCTTGGGCTTCAGCTGCGGATGCCTGTATAAGTGCCTTGCAGCGGCGATGCCAGAGACAGACCGTTGTTTGGCGTGATACAAAGCTCGGGCTGGACAATACGTATGTGTACTACTAGGTGACTCATTTTGATCCTCCGAGGGTGGAAGGGGGAGCCCAGCACCGAGGATGAGACGGGAAGCGAGTCGATGATGGTCGTCTTGTCAACGTTCGAGGCCGCCGGGCGGGCCGCAGTGTCTCAGGTTCCCATTATAGGACGGGGGAGGGAGGTTCAGGGTTGGGGAGAAGTTCCCGCTGCAGATGAGGGGCTGACTACCCGCCAAGCAAGCGCCTTGCCTCTTCATGTGGTAGTGGTGAGTTGTCTTTGTGATGGCGAGCAGATGGAGGGAGGGGAGGGCAAGACGAGACCCGCGAACCGATGATGTTGTAGGGCGGCCAACGGCGCGCTGCGGGTGACCTTCGCCCACTTTGGGGTGGAGTTGCGTAGTATTTCGGTCCTTGCCTCCATGGACGGGGGGTTTGCGATGCCGTTCAACCATGAGGGTAAATGGATGGACGACCATTGACGTCCATCAATCAATCAATCAATCAATCAATGGCCTGCGCTCCTGTCCGGCAAGGGGCTGCCTCCCTCCCGCCCAATGGGGTCCATTCCACGGCGTCGGGACTCCCGTCGAGTGGATCGTTCCCCCGGAGGCTGCAGCACGACCCCTGTCCAGCGCGGCTCAGCCCTGTCTGGGTGCGCCACAGCCCCGGGAACCATTGGGGATTTTTGATGTTTTTTTACTATTTTTATTTTTATTTTATCGGGCTTTTTTTTGGGGGGGGTCCCCTCCCACTCTTCTTCGATTCACTGCACCTGCAATGCACTGCAATGCGCCACTCGCGAATCTCGGACGATGGTGGCGGTCGACTTGGGGGAGACTCGCCCGAGAGACAGAGACACGCACGCACACAATGAGACAGTGAGACACCCGACGGAGATGGGGCTGAAGTGGTCGGTGTTGGTGGTGGCTTTCCCCATCCCTCCTCCCCCCGGCGGAGCACCCATGCAGGGCCGGCGGCGTCCCTCCTCCGCCGAGTTCTAGAAGAATGGGGCGGCGGTCCAGCTGGACAGGGGACACGGCCGTCCGGGCCCCGGGGGATGGTTTGTCGCCACCACCGCTCACCCAAGTCATATCCATCTCGGCCTGTGACGCTGACGGTCCGCATCTTCATCGAGCAGTTTGGCCGAACTCTGCGGACGACGGCGCGTGGTTGGTAGGCGCCGGGCGGGAGGAGAAGTCCGAGTTCCCGTCGTAACCTGTCTTCTCGCCTCGTCTCTCTCTCTCTCTCTCTCTCTCTCTCTCTCTCTCTCTCTCTCTCTCTCTCTTTCGCCCTTCTTGAGAGATGAGACGGTCAGGGGGTGTCGAGGATGACAACGAGCGTTGTCGTTGACCACGTGGGTTAGCCAAACGTCTTTCAGCCCTGCGCGGATGACAGTTGACCACTACGTAGTAGTAGCTGACGCGCGGCGCCGCCCTCCCCGACGGTCCACCAAGGTGGTGCCGGCCCCTGATTATTGTGAACGTCTTGTGATGGTGTCCACCTGTTCAGCACCTTCCCCCCCCGCCCCTCCAGGCCGCAAAGTGCCAGGTTCTTGACGCGAGGCGACTACCCAGTCGCAATGCGGTCCGGGAGACGACCGGGCAGACGACAGGGCCGACGACCTCGGGGGCACACTCCTCAAGCAGCTATCTCACGAACTACGTTACTAACTTGCTACCTATTGGCAGCACCGTCGCATCTGAGACATCAAGTAGGCAGGTTGACAGGGGCAACAGAACGATGCATGGGATTTTTGCGCTTGCATGACCTAGTAATTTGTACCAATGGGTGTGAATGCCGTGCCGTAAACTTATTCATGCTCATTGTTGGTTTAAGAGAATCGGCATGTCTAGATGATCATGTTGCACAGACGTGCCGTACCCCCCCTGATAGTATGCTAGCCCGGTGCCTCGCATTGGAAAGAGGCAGCCTGTCGTTCGTTGGCTTCAGGTTTGCATGGAGTTTTAGTAACATTAGCACTAACTAGTGGCTCCCCCGGAACGACAGTTTGGGCCTCCCGTCCACTGCTCCTCTGCCTCTGGAACATGGCACGACGGGCGCCAGCCACATTCGCCCGACTGACGTTGTGGGTGGGTGGGTGGCCCGAGCGGATCCAGGCCTTTGCTTTGTCAGCCTTGTCGGAGGGTGGTTCGGCCCGCCGGGAAGGGCAATAGCGCACCCGTCATGGCGGTGTTCGGTTGGTGGTGGTGGTGGTGGTAGTGGTGGCGGTGGTGCCCGGTGGTGGCTGGACTGCTCTAAAACGGCACCTCATGCAACGGGGCCCCAGACGACGTCAAACCACCATTTCGTAATCGCCAACGACACTTTGACCACCATCCACCCATCCCATCACATCACATCCCATCCCATCCCCATCTCAGCAATCATCACCCCTCCACCTGCAGCACGGGGCTTCCATTTCGTGATTCGTGATCGCCGCCGGTGGACAGCCGCATTCCCACCGCCCGGTCGCCAATACGCCCAAACCAACAAACAGGCCTCCTCGGCAACTCATTGTGGGCTGCGATCTCCTCGCTGGAGCCCTTCAGGATCCCCTCCCCTTGACTCAGGGCCCGCCCACTAGTCAGGAGCCAGTCCTCCACAATCTCCATCAACGGTCCGGGGGAAGAGACAGACATCATCTGAAGTCCGGGCAACCAACTCACGCGCATACACACACGCGCGCGCCACCGAACCATGGCCACCACCACCACCACCACGTCCTCAGCCCCGGCAGCATCGCCGCCATCGTCGTCGCCGCCCGTCTTCAACTACATCCTGTCCTTTATCCTCGTCGGCCTCGCCTGGGGCCTCACCACGCCCTTCATCCGCGCCGCCGCCCGCTCCCACCGCCCGCCCCCGCACCCGCTCCTCGACGACCCCCGCGTGCGCGCCTCGTGGCTGCGCGCCCGCCTCCTCGGCGCCCTCTTCGCCGTCGCCGACCTGCTGCGCAACCCCCGCTACGCCGTCCCGCTGCTCCTCAACCTCACCGGCAGTGTCTGGTTCTTTCTCCTCATTGGGCAGGCCGGTGCGTGTGGTCTTTTCTCTTTCTCTTTCACTTCTCTCTCCATCATTCTCTCTCACGGCGCCTCCCTTGCCCCCGTCCCCCCCACGTCCACCCTCTCCTTCTTCCTGCCTCTTCCACCTCTATTACTCTCTCCATCCTGCATGCATGATGCATGCGAGACGGACAAGTCACATGTCGCCTGCCATACGTGCGTGCATGTGCGGCACCGCCCATCACACACTCACACACACACACATGCACACCCTCTCCCCCCACTCCCTGGTCCGGCCACATGGTCAAGGCTGACCATCATTTCGTGCGTCTAGAACTGAGCCTCACCGTGCCCATTGTCAACACCTTGGCCTTTCTCTTCACCGTCCTCGGCGAGTGGTACGTCGAGGGCAAGGTCATCAGCAGAGGTAAGCCACCCCCACTCTTCTCACTTTATTGGGAAAGCCGGGGAAGGCGCCAAAAAAAGAGTAACGACCTGACGTGCGCCAGATACCGGCATCGGAATGGCCCTTTCCTTGAGTGGAATTGCCCTGTGCGTACATAGCAAGACGTGACGTTGTACGAATGCTTGCCCTATAATTCGCCCGTGTTAAGATCTACGCTAGCTCATAACCACCCATGTGGGTGCTTTGATGTGGCTCCTGTTCCACACGTGTATCAAAAGTTCAGACACGACCGTATGATAGATTGGCTGCTCCCGGCAGCATCATGTATTTTAACAAGGAAAGCCTGTTCCCAATGCAACACTCCGTCTAAGATACCCTGTCCGTCCTCTATGCCTCGTAAAAAGAGCCCAACTATTCCGTGCAGAAACCCGCCTCGAGACGACGACCAGCGCCAGGCAATGTAAAAGTCACTCCACGCGCCACTATTCCTTTGCTTGATCCCCGAACCCGCTCGGCCTGTAACTGAACCCCCTACCCTCGTCGTCACTGTCGTGGCTTTGCCGCAGCCGCGCCTGCCGTTTCCCCGCGTCGCATCGTGGGTGCTGTTGCTGGTATATGCCGATACGGCCGTTTCATGTCCAAGGTGAAAAGGCCGTCAATAAGTCGCTCCCCGTAGCATTACGATTAGGCGCGTCGCTGTCGTCTCTGTTTGCTCGTCTTTTCATTTTCTAGTCATGTAGGCCGTGTCCCGTCGAAAATCAACGCTGCCGCGCCCGCAGCCACCGCAAAACGCTCCTCAGGCTCGGATCTTCCACCGTCCAGCGGCCCAGGATCTGGTCCGAGGCTGCGAGCTCGGCGTAGACAAAATCGTCTGTTATGGAGGCCAGCTCCTGTTGTCACGTTGCACCATTAGCCATGGATTGTTCGACCGGAGACGAGGCGTAATGAAATCGGTTCGTGCGACATGCACCGGGGCGAGGAATCGGTGCTACGTACCACGCGTAGCTGCTGATCGCAAGCCTGCAGTTGCGGCTGGACCCCAGCGTAGGGTCGGTTGCCTTGGAGGATTTGGTCCCTATACTCAATCCATCGTCGGGCTGCACCCTGGCGCATGTAGATTTTTTGTCCCTGGTGTCGCCTCGAGAAGGCATCGAGTAGTACCCTGTTCCCCGTTCCGAACACACGGTGTAATTAGTCTCCATCGCTGTCACAATTCCGGCTAGCTCTCCCATTCAGGGAACCCCAGTCGACGCCTCGGGTCAGGGTTCACCCTCACGGGCGCCGCCGTCGTGGGAAGGGTAAAGAGGCAACGCACTGCTTCAGCTCGGCCTTGGTCTGCTCCTCCTCGCCGCCATGGGTGACTGGCACCCTCGTGTCGGCGGCGCACTCGAGGATGTGATGACCATCAATGGCGCACTGCCGCATGGCCGCCCAGCCTTCGGTGTAATAGTCCTCTGCGTTGTCCGACTCCGCAGGTGCGTTCGCGATATAATACTGCAGCGTCCGAAAGTCGGCCAGTATCTCTGCGACTCGAGCTGTGCGGCATTCGTTCACTGCAAAAAAACAATGACCACGCGTCAGTACCGAGCAAACTGGGTGGCGTGTGCGAACCTTCCCGAGGTCTGGCACCTCGAAGTGTTGTCTCGGCTCGCGCGTACGAGAGTGTCTCGAACGATGCGCCTCAAGAACGCCAGCAGAGAGGGGTCAAGGACTTGAGCATCAAACTGCGGTCGCCACCTACATCCGTCCATGATGCCCACCATGGAGCCCTGAGCGTACGAACGGCTAACGGAGAATGTCGAGGTGGACATTGAGGTGTCTGTGGGAATCGGTGTCTCGAAAAGCGGCTGTGGTGAAATCGAGGCGGAAGCAAAACGAGGGCGGCGATGCGGCACTACAAATACATGTTGAGGATTCTTCTGCACGAAGGGGGTTTGCGGCGTGGCCGTAGTATTTGCCTTGGGACGAAAAGCAAGAACTGCCTGAGAGCTGGTCGTGGGTGCGGCCGGAGAGGTGACGGAGTTGCTGGGCGCAAATTAATGTACAAGGAGGTCACGAACGAACCCGAGGCTGGCGCGGAGCGGACAATAGGGCCACGCAGCTCGTCGACGTGGTTCGGCCTGGGACGACGAGAGTCCCACCACAAGCCGCTTGTGCATCATGATCGTCCCGGGCGATGGCAGAGGCCCGGGGACGGCTGTTTGTTGGGATGAGAGCCAGCGATCCAACGGCAGCGGCTTCGACGGTATCCAATGGCTCGAGACCTACCTGCATGCCTAGCTGCCACGGTGCGTGCGGTAACAGCGTCTGGCGGAGCGATGCAGCACTTCCCCCACGGATCCCGGCGGGCGACTGAAGGCTGTCGACAACTGTGAGAGGGCGAGAAGGCTGGACCAGGCTGGGCCATCAGCTAGCACAAGCCCCGAGGGAACACCAACGAGAGACGGAGCCTTTCCAATGGGGTCATCTGGCCCCTGGCGGAGAGAGCACCGCCGAGCATCTTGTCGTTGCAAGCTCAAAGCTGGACCGAAACCCACTCCCCAGCTGCTGTCTAGCAGCTCGAGTGCCCAACCAGATCGTTGGGTCGGCCTTGCTCCATTCTTGCAGAACCATATCTCCTTTGGTCCGCTCTCCTGGTGCGCGGGCGAAGGCCGTGATGGGCCGGCAACCAGTGAGGCAGGCCCATCGAAGCTAGAGGGGGGGACGGGGGATGGAACGAGTGGCAGCCATTCCATGCGAGACAGGTCCCGAATGGCAACGACGACGTCGACATGACGACAACTCTGGCAAAGGGGTGCCCTGCACCCTGGGGCCTCGTCGACAAGAGTGGGAATGTGTGTCCGCGGGTGCCACATTCGTGGAGCCGTGGGCCAGGGGCTCATGTGCGTCCGTCCCCTCCTCCCCTGAGAGCGCCCTGGATGCCCTGGATGCCCGTGCCCTTGCCCTTGCCCATGCATCCAAGGGCTCACGCAGCACCAGCATGGTGAGAAGCGCCTCGCCAGGGCTTACACGGCATGCCGGGACCGCAGGGAGCTGGGGCCATGTGGGGAAGCCAGGCACCTCACAAGCCTGACTGACAGACACTGGGTGGGTGCACAGGGCCAGCGGCGGTGTTGCGTCGGGGAGGCGGTTCTGCTCCTGCAGTGTCACGGCGGCGCGCGGTGGGTGAGATGGAGGGCCCCGGAGCTGGACTGGAGTCGAGTGGACAACTCAGACGCTCTCCTTCTCTCTCTTCGCGAGAGACGTGGACAAAGGGCAAGCAAGGGTGCGCGCGCGCGTGTGGCGTCGGCGTCGGCGTCGGCGACGGTGGTGGATGCGGAAAGCGAGGAGGGCGGGAGCGGCGCGCGCCAACGTGAGCGAGCGAGGGACGAACGGTGGGATGCGAGCGGCGGCCCGTCTCTGCCAATGCGCGCCTGTCTCGCAGTTGTGAAATTCTGACGGCCGCCCAGAAAGGCGAAGCTCAGCTAAGGCTCGACAGCGCCAGCTTTGCCATTTCCGGGAGCCACTACGGCCAAGGCGACGGGGACCTGCATGGTTCAAGAGGCCAATGGCGCGCCCGGGAGCGGTCCCAGGACCCTTACTCTGCCTGTCTAGGGTGGTTTGGTTGGTGGGCTCTGAGCAATAGCGATCGGCCTTTTTTCGACGACGGCTTCTCCTGCGCTCTGGCCACGCATGGGATTGGAGCGCACGCGGAGAGAGCAGCAGATGACGGAGCCGAAATTGACGGCCGAAGAGGCCACTTGGCCTGGGGCTCATGGCCGACGTGGAGGCACCAGGACGAGTGGAGGACGAGGAGACAAGAGGACGAGTGAGGTGGGTGGGGGTTTGTTTTCCAGCGCTCAAGTCACGAACCAGATGCGACAACGAGGCAGGCGCGACACAGCCTGTTGAATTATTGGCAGGCAGCCCAGGAAGGCAGGCGGGACCGGCTGGCCGCGCTTGCGGCGACCTTGTTGAGTAACTGCAGATCTGATCTGTCACGGGCCAAAAACACTGATGGTGACATTGGCCTGGACATTGGCCATGACCTGGGATGAACGACATGCAAGGCGCAGCAGAATGGCTTCAAATTAGGCCCTTGCCTGTGGAACACACCCTGTCCCCAATACCAGGCAGATGCGATCGCCGTCTTTCCCCCTTCTTTGTACACTCTTGTCTCAATCATTGCTACCTGGAGTTTCTCACGTACCTACCTTATGGCTTGTATACTGTACCTTTGAGCCTCAACGAGAGCCTCCTCCTCACTGAGCCATGCCCCAAGTTAGCTCTCAAAGCCCGCACGCATGCTTCGCGTCTCGCCCCGCCCGTACTGTAAATACCAGCAGCAGATCCCAGAGCCATGCACCTCCATTCGCCGCTACTCTCGGCGCCCATCCGTGTCCACAGCCTGATTCCGCGCCGCCCAAGACTGGTTGGGGTCGCCATCGCCGCCGTCGTCGTCGTCGCCATTTCGGCCGAAATCACGCCGCCAACCCGAAGCCCTCGGCGTCCGTGCCTCGAATCGGGGGCCTGGCCCCCGTGCGCCTCTGGATATTTGCTTGTTCCAGCGCGCCAGGGTACGGGCGCACACACACACACACAGACACACACACACCCACGATGTCGTGCGTCGCATTGACCGATGGAGCCCTTGCGAGTCTGCTTTCCGTCACAGACCACCCACGGATCCATGCCTACCGTCCCGTCCCGGCTCCCGCCTCCCGGCCGCTACCATGCCAGGCTGCATGATCAGGCACCATGACGGTGGGGCGGGCCCAGACAGTGACATGCCGCCGCCGTGCCTGTCGTTCGTTCCCTGGCGATCTGGCGTTGCCAGCCGCGCCCTCGGCTCCCCGGGCCGCCAGGATAACGCCCTACCTTAGGTATTTAGTTTGGCTGCTACGTATCACTTCGTGTATCCCGACATGAGCCCAATCTCGAGCCCCATGCTAAACGAGCGACGCCTATATTGCTTCGTACCGCCTACTCCATACTCACCGACATGACGGCCCGTCGTCACACGGCTCCATCCTACACAATCACCACCAGTGCGATACCTTTGACTGCCTAAAACGTTTACTGAAATCGTATTTGATCATTGTGTGCGCATCTTCACGAAAGAGGCCATGTGCAGGCGCGAGCAAAGCAACGGCGGGACAGCGACGAACTATACAAATGCCACGCAACGCGTGCTAATTCACCCGCTGTCCAGTTCCAGGCCGCGCAAAAAAGTAACGTCCATTCCCTGTTCATTCAATCTTGCCATTGGTCCTACCAATCCCTAGCACCCGGACGCCAAGTAACCATCAAGCATGCAAAGAGGGAATCACCAGGTCGTGCCTGACAGGGCGCGCTCAGCCTGTACCGTCATTCCGCCGCGCACAAAACACTACAAGTTGGGTGCCGTCGCAATCAGAGCCGATACAACCGCCACGCCGCCCAAGGCAACGTATCCGAAAACTTCGGCGGCCTTCCGGATGCGCTTGGCAGGGCGCTCTGTGGAGCGTTTGTCGGGCTGCTTTGGTACAACCACCGCCGAACGCTCTTCTTCTGGCGTCGTAGAGGATAGATCTGCAAACTTCCGCTTGCGAGTTTCCTGGCCCTTGAGGGGTCCCTCAGAGCGTTCCGCATCCACCTCGAGGAGGTCATTGATCGCAACGTGCGTGCGACGAGAGTTCGCTTCGTCCATCTCGGCGGCTTTCTTGCTCTGCTCAAACATGTAGGCGGAGCTGTCGTCTAGAGGATAGCAGAACGCTTTCTTCGGTTCTTCGTCAGAAGGAGGGGTCGTGAGGAATTTGGCACCTGAAGCCAACAAGCTGCTGGTGGGAGATACATCGCATAACTTTCCGTGGGCCGCCACAGCAAAAGCAGGGGAGAATGCATTGTGTCCCGGCTTCTGAGAGACCTTGCCATCTCCAGGTGTCCATGTCTGACCCGGCTGAGGGACAGGCTGATGGAGCGACGAAGGAAGAAGCCTTCTCACGCGACCCGTCTGTGGTGGGGTAATAAAATTGGTCGCCCCAGAATCGACGGCCTGCATAGGCTGGTCCACTGTGTGCATGGCGGCCTCTCTAACGTTGCACGCAATCGGTGGTAGGTGGAAGTGATCCGGAACTGTCAGGCTCGTTCCGAGAGGAGGCAGAGCCATATCTGACAGACGCAGTGTAGCTGGCGCATGGTTATCTGCCTCGCGCTCCTGCGACCCCAGTACCCTGGCATTAGATTCTACAGAAACGCATTCTGTGCTCAAAAGCTCGGGCTGGCCAGGCGTTATGTGGTCGCAGCCACAGTCGGGAGACTCATGACTGGCAGAACTGACTTCTGCTTCGGACGACTGCAAATCTACAAGAACTTGTCGACAAGATGGATCGTGTTTGCAGAAACTGTATAACTCACCTTGGGTGCGCTCAACCTCGCTTGTAGTGTCAAGATCCACATCTTCGTCATCAGCAAATTCGGATATGAGTTCGCTGTCATGGAGTTCGTCATGGAGTTCGTCATGGAGTTCGTCATGGAGTTCGTCAGAGAGTTCGTCCAGGGCGTCGACATCTGTCTGGTGAGACTCTAGCAGCGACGAAACTTCGCGAGCTTGCCAAGGACTGTGCGTGCCAGACTCAGGGTCGCTAGCTTCGTGGATCGGTTCGTCACTAACGACAGTGAGTAGGGCTTCCGTCGGTTCAAGCTCTGTTGCAGGGTCGTCCTCCACATCGCCCGCATGCGCCTGTGTCAGATCGATGATCTCGCCTTTAAGAGTGTCGCCCAGCTCCGCGGGGCCAAAGCCGTTTGCAACGATAACGCCTACGGTGTCTATAATGCTTGGGTCATCGTCATCGCTGGTGTCGTCCTCGTAGTCGCTGTCGTCTGGGACGCGGAAGACGGCAGGTCTTCCTTCGGGACGTCTTGGCAATATTAGCAAAAGAGACGACGGACTGCAGGGCAAAACGGGGCGACTTACGGTTCAGTACCATACTTGACAAGAACTCGCATGGTGCATGGTGGAAACGACTGTGCACGTCTCTCGACAGCGATACCGAATCTCAGCTCATCGTCCTGAGCCAGAGGTTGGGGCACATGGGGGGTGAGAAGGGTGTTGTTGAGGAAAGTGCCGTGAAGGGATCCGACGTCGGTGATGAGAACTCGCTGTGTTCGGCGACAGTCAGTACGAAGACTCTTGACACGGTCGAAGGTCGAAGGGGGTGGGGGTGATTCTTGGTACCTTGTTTGCAGTGTCAAACTCAATCTTGGCGTGGTTGCGGGACATGACCGCCGAATCAATCCAGGCATTGTTTGGGGCCTGCTCGAGGCTTGCATCTCTTTTGCTGGTACGTCCGACGGCGATGATGGGGTTGTCCTTGGTGAGAAATAGCCGTCGATCCGTGAAAGCCGACAACGAGGCGGGCCCACAAACGGCGAGCATCACTTGCACTGCGGGATACCCATGTCAGTAACAACACAGGTCGGCTTGTCAGTTATCATCTCACCTTCGTCGTCATACTGAGCAGTGGCCATGGTGACAGATTCTCTCGACGCCAGATAAAAAGGGTCGATGGTTTCCGCAACCGGGGGTGGAAGTCGTGATGCGGATTCACGGCGGGATGGACCCCTGTCACAAGCCGCAGCGTGGCTGACAGAGTAGTGTGACGGGACTGCAGCTGCGGGGAAGGCAGCTCAGGCGAGTCCCGGTGCAAGGGCAGAGAGACGATATCTTCGCGTCAAGCCAGGGCGCAGATGAATGTCTTGATCCGTCAAGGAGTGGGCGGGACGACGAAGTTGTAGCTTCGAAGTCCGACCGAGGAGGGGCAGAAGATGGGACGCGAGTTGTAGCAGGCGGATGACGGGGAGGGAGGTGGGGTAGAGCTGAAGCGCTGAGTGGTGAGTCGTGACTGCTTAGTATGATGTTAGGCAGACGGCAGCACCTGGAAGGAAGTGCTCGTCCTGGTTGATAAGCTGGCGGATGGGGGAACATGTACGCCTTATCGGAGCTCCCGTGGGGCAAGACCATTGGAGGGGTGGTTCACGTGGATATGGTGCTCACTGCTCTGTGCGGGTTGGGGCAGTGGGGGACGTGGTGGGCTTTTGAACTGAGACGGGCGGGAGTGATTTCAACAGTGCTGTGCATGAGGCAGGCCATCCTGTGGAAAAGATCTACTAGGTACCTAGCATTCACACGCAAGAAAATGTTGCAGCAGAAGAAGGGGGGATGACACCTAGCGATTTTGCACTTCGCGCCGGCCTGGCCATGGATCGATCAAACGCTGTGGCTGCGAAGGCGCGTGTTTTAAAAGAGAAGCACGGCCAGGAACCTGCGCATTACGGCGGGCAAACACGCCAACCCATAAGTCCCGGTGAGAGAGTCGGGACAGCACTGTGCTCTTCCGTCCCGTGGGGATTCTTTTGGTGCCTCCAGCGCAGCCGCCGCAGTACCACCTGGCACCCGTCGATATGGACACTGTGGCTATCGCTAGGCAGCCAGCCGCGGCTGGAAAGCTGCCCAGCCCATAAGGCCCAAGGCGGTCGGCCGAACGCAAGGCGAGCAAGGCGCGTTTCGTTTCGACCCAGCCGCTCAGGCAGCCTGAGAATGCGGACAGTCCGCGGCCCGTGAATGTGCATTGTGACTGGCCGGACAATAAAAGTCGCAGTGTTTCGCCCCGCGGCTGCTTCTTTACGGCCGGTATATTTTCGTGCCGGTGCAGTCGTGTCCAGTGACTGCGGAGCTGTCGCACCTTGAGAGCATAACAGGAGAGGATCCTGAGTCCTGCCGTGGTGGCGAGATGAACGCCCCCCTGCCTCAGCCATTCATGCACGGCATCTGGTCTCTTTGCGAGCGATGATGTCCGCGCGCGAGGTTTGGGGAGGTCGAGAGGGTCTGCCTTTGCTTAGCATGAATACTTACCTGCCATGCTTGTGTGAATAGCTGCATCTCAATGTACGAGAAGCTGCTTGTGTTTCGGGTACAAAGTTAACTTACCTACCTAGGTACCTAGATTGAGTGAGCTGGCGGCCTGAGGAACAGTGTCGCGGGTGGTCCTCGTAGAGTTGACCGAGAGTTGGGCCCCGGCGCAGGTCTGTCACCCCCACCGCGTCCCTTGAGGCGGGCGCGTAAAGTGGGAATGACGTGTGACTTGAGACGCGAGTGATGGTGTCATTGGCGGGGCGCGAAGAGCGGTCTGCCCACAGTGGAGGACTCCTCATCAGTGAGCTGGCTGCGTTGGCCCCCAAGCTCCCGTCCCTGCCCCGTCACTACTAACCTATACAAAAAGGTACTTTTACGCTGTCATTCTGGGCACGAATCTATTGCAGCAATACCCAAGAACTGTCATTGCCTCGCCCAAGTACAGGCAGGTACTGACGGCCCGTCCAAGGCGCCAGCTGCCCGGAGCCCCACGGCGGTGGTGCGCTGTTCAAACCCAACAAGCTCAAGGTACTTCGTACGAAGTACTAGGTAGGTAGGTACCTTAGTAGGGCATCTGCCCCCCCCCCCCCTCCCCTCCCTCCACCGCCACCATCTTCCCACCATGGGCTTCTTCCCTGTCTGCCCGTGATGGGCGGCCGTAGTAGTAGGTTAGCGGGTATTTGATGGATGGATCAGCCAACCCCGGGAAACTCGTCGCTGCCCGAGTGTTGGAGCGCACCACTCGACACGCTAGAGTTGGTCATGCCCGGCCCGCCAGAGGATCGGTGGTAGTGCGGGCACACCTACGTCAACGCCACCCGCCCCATGGTTTCTTGCTTGTCATTCTCGCTCGTCCTCTTGTCCTCATTTATTCACCCAGCCTTCGTCATCGACAATCTTCCTCTGCACACATAGCTTTGCCTTCGCCTGGTTCAAGCCGCGAAAGCGCACTCGCCGCCACTGACATATACTGCTTCTCGCCCTCATGGATTTTGTGCCCGATATTGGTTCCTTGGAGACATCAACCCACGCGCACTGTATCCAGCTTCGACGAGGCCGATTGCGAACACCGTCCTGACGCAGCATCGACTGACCAAGCATCTTTGCCATCTCTCAACTACCTGCAACTGCGCAACGTGAATCGGGGCGATACTGAATTCGACCTCATCCGAAATCGCCAGAGCACGCTGCCTCGGACGCCGCTTTACTCATCTCGCACAGCGCCCGTCGGCGACGGCGGCCACGCCGCGTAGAGAACGACAATGAACCACGCCAGGGTCAAGGCCCTCAAGGGCACCGCCGGCAAGACGGTGTCCAGAAAGGCACAAAAGTCTGGCCGCGCGTCGGGCGCTCTGACGCCTCAAGGATCATCGCCCATGGCCTCTCTCCTGACTTCGCCTTCCAATTCCGCGGCGCATAGCCGAGTCGCGTCCGACGTCAGCGACGACGACGAGGAAGGCGACTTTGAGTTCGACGACATGGCGTCGAGCATACACTCCAGCGGCTCTGGAGTTGAGGCGTCCCAGGAAATCGGCGGTTCCTTCGATGTCCACGCGCTCATGGAGAATTTGCAAGATAAGAAGCGCAACAACACTGAACTACGTGAACAGTATCTCCAGATCTTTATCAAATACATTCGGACGCGGTACACGCCTGAGACTCACCACTGGTTGGACGACGCTGCTCATGCTCTCACCGACATCTTTCTCAAGGATGCGAATCGCGGCGCAAGTGCCAGAGAGCGCCTGCTGAGCCTGCAAGCATACTGTTTGACCATCGGCACCGTGGAAGATATGGATGCGTTCGAGGCCGGCAGCAAATCTCTGAAGCAGATCTTGAGAGACGATGACGACGAAGAATGCCAGGTCTACGCCATTTACGCCCTGTGCATGACGGCTCTCTACGGCGGAGGCGTGGAAGAAGCCGCCCTCGAGCTAATGGAGTATATGATTGAAATAATCGATACGGACGGAGAAAGTGTCGAGGCGCACGACAATGCGGCGGTGGTATGCGCAGCGATGCAGGGCTGGGCATTCATTGCCAGCCATGTGGACGACTATGCCGACTATGCCGACACGGCCATGGACGCTTTTGTGGAGCAGCTGGACAGCAGCGACATTGAGATCCAGTCTCATGCGGGCAACTGCATTGCACTTATCTACGAATCATCGCGCAACCACGAAGAGGAGACGGGAGAACCATTTCAGCTCCCATACGACCCCCAACGACTTGCCGCCAAGCTCAACGAGCTGGCAAAGCTGAGCGCAAAGTCGGTGTCGAGGAAGTCCCGCAGAGATCTTCGCCAGAGCCTATTGTCCGCCGTTACCTCCCTTGAACGGGGCGTGGGGCCATACTACTCGACCGCCCTGTATATTCCGGAGAAGGATTCCTTTGTGCCACCCTCATTACGAACCGACGACGGGCGGGCGGAATACGGGTATCGCTGCAAACTTCGGCTCGGGAACCACACGGCCCGAGTCGACTCGTGGTCTCTATTCTCAAGAGCGGAGATGATGAAGATTCTGTTCCGGGGCGGCTTGCAGAACCACATCTTCATCAACCCAGTCGTTACGGACTGTTTGGAAGACGCGGACTGGGCAGAAACATATACGAGCGAGGAGCACGACAGGAAACCGAAACCGTCCACAAAGGCTCGCAAGAGATGAGCGAGTGCTATTGTCTGGGAACAATGCTGCGGGCAATGAGAGCGCTCATTGGGGCGTTACAGTCAGGGGCGCAGGGTTGGGTACAAGCCCAGGGCGAATAGAACTCTCAGGTTTCGCACGTGCAGGCACGAACGATGCAGTAGTAGATACGGCTAACAGCCTAGATTCACTTTTGAATCTGATGATATTCAGGCGCTGGCAACCCTCTTCCCCTTTGTCCCGAACGTAATGCGCGGGAGGTCATCATCTTGGCTGAATGTCAAGGTGATTGTCGAAAAAGCCAAAGCGGTCGTGTTTTCGCTTAATGACGGATAGCTCATCGACATTCTGCCCATAATACGATTGGAGAGCGTCCGTCGAGATGTTGGCATCCACGTATCCGGCGTAGGACGCAGGCCTGCACGACTCTTCATCAACACGCAACCTGATCAGGCGAAATCGGGACCCATGTACCCAACCACAGGCCGGAGGCGCTTCTCCAGGCCGTCTGCCCACTTGAGATGGGACTTTTTGCTTCTTCTCGTCGGCCGATCCCGTCAGGATAAACTCTAGGAGCGCATAGGCGTGCCACTCGCCCTAGCCGGCGGCCTCGTCCTGTCTGCGAGCACGACGCGCGCCGCCAGCACGTGGTCGACAGCCATGCCCCAGCTGCCGCATCTGCATGTTGAAGCAGCCACCCGCGCCGCCGAGGAACCCCGAGAGCCCAGCCCAACCGTCGGGCAGATATCGCCCGGCCAGTCGCGCCCGGGCCGGCTGAGCGCCGTGTGTAGAGCGCCCCGAGCCGGGATCACCGCCCCGGGCCGTGGCAGTCGACTCATCCGCCGAGACGCTCGAGCACGCGGTCCATGTGCGTCATGTCGATGACGAGGGTGCCGCGGAGGACGGCCCTTCGAGCCAGCCTAAACGCACGACTCAATTTACATGCGCTGAAAGAGACTGCTTTGCATTATGAGTATACCACTAAACCTAGCAGTCGTTTAGTTGCATTATGTCGAAAAATTTTCTGGTGGCGCGTCTTGAGTATTTTGTCGGTGGCTTGCCACAAAGGCTCACACACAAGTGCCGTAAGAGTCAGGCATGTCACGTCGCACAGGGCATCAAGCTTTAAGCCGCTCCAATCCTTCGCTGCGGTATTTCGATAAAGCTATCATGATTATTGTTGCTGTTGTTGCTATTGCCACCGCCACCTCCGGTGCCTGTGTCTCTTCCAAAGACTATGCCGTCGCCTCGTGCCCAAGACATCTTTGCGCGTGGCGACCTGGTAGAGAAGCGCAAAGACCCAGATACGTATTCGCCAAGCAGTCCCCTTCGCAGGCCTGTTGTCACCTGGCCCCAAGCGGCCAGAACATCAAAACCGGGCTCTCATGGGAGGACAATACGAGCACCGCACCATGAACAAATACACTGTGCCGGCCAACGTGATCGCCGAGACGAATAACAGCGGGTAGAGCCACCTCAACAATCCATGTAACAGCACATCGCAGATGGAGAACGTAGAGAACGCGGCCACTGCACAAATACCCATCACAAGGCAAAGACGAAGGCCAATGTGGCTCATATCGGGTGTGGTTTGCGCGATGCAGGCCACGGTCAGCGGCATAAGGCTCCCGGAGAAGAAGCCAAAGAGCACGGCAGCGATAAACTGCCACAGCCGCGGCTGCACCCATATCCATGCAAGAGTGACGATACTTGAGATGCCGCCCATAAGGATAGTCACATTGAACCTAGGAGTCGGGAGTTAACCTCTTGAGACGTCTCCCATGAGCCCATCGAGACTTACACGCCAATCCAGTCGCTCAGCGCGCCCGTCAAAATCATTCCAAAGAAGGATGCTGAATGCGCTATTGGGACGAGTAGGTGTATCTTGGCGAAATGTGCGTGGTTCTACCGGCCATGCCGCTGTGCATTGTAAGAGTAGATGTGCACCTGACTATACAGGAGCGTCAAACAGCCGCACAGAGCAAGAAACCGAAGTTTGAAGAGTGCCTTTACGACCCCCTTTTCGGAAGAGGCCGTCTCTTGGCCTGACGCATCGTGTCCAGCGGCGTCTCGACGCTCCCGAACGAGAAGAATCGCCGGCGGCAACACCATCATGGATATGCCAAAGATGATCCGATGGACCCTCGGCTCTTCGAGCTTGACCTTGGACAGGAACTGTTCGATGAGGAAGGGCCAGGCCGCACCGCCCACCGCCGAGCCGGACATGGTCAATCCCAGCGCCAGGCCGCGTTTCTCATAGAACCATTGGCAGATGGAGGCACAGCAGGGATAGTATCTGCGACGTTTGCTGTCAGCATTGGTGCTCGACCGCGATCCGAATACTGCGAAGCCCCACAACTAGCCACATCCCATGCCGAGGATCAATCCTTGTGAGGCGAGGTAAAGCCAGAACTCGGTAGACCAGCTGGTGATGACGGGAGACAAGGCAAATATGACGGTTCCCACGCTCATAGGGAGTCGTGCCCCGTACCGGTCGAAGATGGGACCGGCCGCGAGCCCTCCGACATAGAACATGGCGAGCTGTGTCAACAAAGGAAACGTTAGTGCCAAGGAGGCTATTCAGTGCGAAACTTGGATTTGTACTTGGGCACGCTAGATCCACTCGAAATTGGAATCATCTAGCCATTTGTTTCTGTAGTAGTCTTGAAAGACGTCGAGCGAGTTCAGGAGACCTGCCATATCAGGTCAGCGTCCGCCCAGCGGCGCTTCCCAAGGTGACTGGGGACGGACCGAGAGAGGTCAAGAGCGCCATGAAGCTGCCCAAGACTACCAGCCAGGCGCGAAGGCCGCCATCCGGGACGCCGGTTCTCGTGACTGGTGCCTTACGGGGCGGCGGCAGCGAGCTGTCAGCCGCAGGACGCGTGCGGGGAGAGACGGCGTCCAAGAGCACGGGCGCCGATGACATTTTGCGCGTGATGCGGTAGAGAAGAGCTGCTACTTGGTGTTTTGGACACTGACCCCTTTCAATTTTGGTTACCACGTCGAACCAGGAAGGGTTGAGGTAGCGGCGGCACCAGCAGCGGAGTCGGGCGTGACAGGCTGACAGCAACGGCAGTAGCAGCCATCAGCACCTGCCGCAATCAAGTCGAGAACAACATATTAGTATCACTGTGTCCCGCTAGCACTAGTTATTTGCAAATATTAGCAATAAACTGCACTACTACTAAGACAGCAGCATCGGAACTTGAAAGCTCCGTCAGGGCTCCGGCATCATGGACCAAAAACTCCACATCCTCGCAGCACTTCACACACGTCACATATCACTCATAGCTTTTGTCACGCCATGTGGCGACTGCTCTCACTCGAGGTGTTATTTGCTTGCGGCTGGCCAACAAAGAAGCATTCTGGTCCTCGCGAACCACAAACTAAGACTGGAGCTTACTGCCACGGTGCTGAATGTTGAGGTGGTGGTGCCCGGGGATAGAGGAGTCGGCTCGACCGTTTGCTCATGTCAGCGTTTGAGGTGTAGATGTGACCAGGGGATCGATTTGGCCTCAGTCACGCTATAGCTATGGCAAATGACCGAGATGCAAGAAACCCCGCCCGTTTACAGCTACTTGTCATTGGACATGCTATCATCATCGCTAGTTTATACCAAAGAAAGAGACGCACAACACCTGCTGCACAAGCGAGTGGGCCGCCCGGCGGACGGAGCCGCACCGACCAGTCGCCCCGCTCCGTTGTGGGTCCCGGCACCGACAACTCCGACCGCCCACGCCGTGCCCCGTCCTGGGAGCATAGCATACCGGTGCCATTGACAGCATGTTATCACTCGGCCAAGCCCTCTGTTATCCGAAGGTCCCTGGTCTATCACCCTTAAGGCAGCCTTGCGATACTGCAAGAAGCAATACTAGCTGGCGTTTGGATTTGCAACTGCAGTGGCAGTGATCGGCAGATCAGCCTTGACAAATTTGAGCCCACCTATGATTCCATTCGGTTTCCCGAAGCACGACATAAGGTGACACAGGCAGGTTGGGTCGTTGCTGTCAGGTCTGTGTCAGGTTTGACGCAGAGGACTGGCGAGCTGTCAGCTTCGCAGGAGCTGGTGCCGTTTCGTGTCACGGGCTGTTGGGCGCTGTCTCATTTAGTCGGGGTCCTATGGATGCCGAATGTTATTGCCTGCGTGTATGCGCCTCGATGCCGAACTGTTGGTCACAGGAACGCAGGGACATGCAGGAGCAAATCGCCAGGCTGAGCTCAAAGTTACCCTCCAGACGACAAAGCTCCGAAGAAAGATGCCGAAGCTGCGGGACGAGACACACAGGGGGGGTTGGATGGCCAGTAGCGGGGTGGGTTCCCGGCTGGGTGGGTGTGCCACGTTTTCGTAGCTGGGATTCCCGCAGGGCGGCATGATGGCGGTCAACCGATCGAGATGTTGGATGGGGGAGGCGGGGGGGACACGAGGCGTAGGTAGGTATGGTAAATTGAAGAGGGTGAGAGAAGGGAGGAGACAAGTGGAGGAAGTGGAGAGCCGGATAATGGGGAAAAGAGGCAGATAGCCGAATCCTGAGAGTGAAGTAGAGCAGGAGGCTTCCATGGGCGGATGGATGGATGGATGGATGAATACCTTAGCAGGATGGATGCGGTTACAGATGACCCGAGAGCCGGAAAAGAGACGATGGAGTGCTTGGGCGGGGCATTTCTTCCACGCGGCAGAGCCAAGATGGCGTCTCGCACGCAGATACGAAACGAACCGAGGGGAAATGGAGCAGCAGACTTCAAGGTTGGCATCTTGGCAGCATGGCAGCCTACCATGGAAGGCACGAACGACAAGACAAGGAAGGAGGAATGGGAGGGATGGAGGATACAAGCCCACGCCTCCGTCGTGACCCGTCGAGTACATCCCCCCTGTGCGACGGAAGTACTAACAGGCGGGGCAGGCAGTCCCGTCCCGGGATTCCCTGGCGCCCCACCCTCCAGGGTTCGCAAGCAGTGGAGGGATGAGGGCTCCAGCGGGCTCCAGGGGCCCCGGGAACGCCCCGCCCCGTTCGGGCCCACCGAGCCCGGCACCTGCCAACCACCACGGCGCGCACCTACCATCGATGTCTTCAATGCATCACACGCCCCCTCCTCCTTCTGCCATGGCTCTCCATCGTCGCCCAGGCTGAACTTCTTCCTCCCCACTCCCTCTCCAACAACCAAGACCACGCTCACTTGAGGTGCAGATGCGGTTGTGGTTGCAGTGCGGCCCACGCCACCCCATCCATCATCAGCAATCCATCAGCAGCATCCAGCGCCCAGCATCCTCCTCCTCCTCCTCCTCCTCCACCATGACCTGCAGCGACGACGCAGACACTTGCGCAGCCAGCCAGGCACACTGGCACACACACAGGCACCTTCACACTAGCACCACTGCGGGTACCGTTGCAACGGCCGTCCGACGAGGCATGGCTCGGCCTTACGCGCGCTGAGTGAGAGCGACTGAGGGATCGTGCTTGGTGACCACCACCACCGCCACGAGGCCCAGCCGCCTCTTGGCGCTCACGACGGCTCCAGCCAAGGCAATGTAGCGCAGCGCGAGCCTTTGTTTGTCTGTCCTCGCCTGCCGCATTCTCCCGCGTCCAGCGGAGCTCGATCCCTTCCCTGGCGCTGCTCAATCTGTTCTCCAAGGCTGCTCCCCCCCCTCGCTCGCCTATGGTGCCGCCCGCCATGGCTCGCTCTTCCTCTTCCCACCCCCGGGTGCTTCGTCGCCTTTCCCCGAGTATACTGCAGAAAGGGTTGCAAGGGTTGCCCTCCCTCGTGGCCCTGTGCCATTCCTCCCTCCTCCTACTAAGAAGGACCCGGGCGTGCATGCGGCGTGGCACAGTGTCTGCCGTTCTGTGCTGTTCGCAACAACGCACCGCGCGCTGCCCTTCTTGTATACATATGCCGCGGCCCCCATCGATCCGATTGTTTCTTTACCTCTGCCATTACAGGAATTGGTCTTTTCAATGCAATACAAAGAGGCAAGTCTCCCTGGAGTTGCGGCAAGACCTTCTCCCATCTCAACTCCTTCTCGCCATCAACACCAGCACCACCCCAGTGCTGCAACTAATCGTGTACCACCATAAGCGTCACTGATATTCGAGGTATCTCGTTTGCCATACGCGCTACATTACTTCTCAAGGCGTTCACCAAAACCTGCTCCCTGTCGTTTGGAGCAAGTAAGGTCTTGGGCTGGCATACTGCTCTTGCAGTATCCCACTCGTACCTCACGCCGTGTATCCGCATCTTCACATATTCACGATGGCCTCAAAACACCCTTTGAGACGGTCGTGCGCCTTCTGCCGAGCCCGAAAAATCAAGTGCTCCAACGAGACTATCTGCGAGGCGTGCCGGAGGCAAGGGGCAGACTGCATCTACGACTTTGAGCCTCCCCGTCCCAAAGCTCGTAATATCAGCCAAGATAGCTCTAGATCAGACATCGGTGGGCCTACCGGGCAAGCGAGCGTCAACAGACAGCGCTCAGCAACAATAGGATCACCGACCAGCAGCCCCGTCGGCATCATTTCCGAAGAGATTACCCCTGTGGGTGATGGCGATAACGTGGCCCAGGCTCTTGAGCAAAAGTTTTACGAGAACTTCTCCACAGACGCTGGCCCTCGCTCCAACCCTTGGCAGGAGCGGATATCGACCTATCACCGGTCCATTCAAAACTCCGCGCCTGGCCGCAACGAGAGTCTTTCAGCAAAGTTCAACCCCAGGAATGTCAAATACACTGGCATCCTCTCCCTCCTGACGCACGACCTGGTCGGGCTAGTCACGGAACAGTTCGGCTCCCTAGGTTGCCATCACGTTGAGGATGGTGGCGCGAGGTTCTTCTTGTGCGGTCTCATTGGGGACGAAACACCGACCATGTTCGACAATGATCCGTTGGGCGGCAACCCCCTTTCAGACTATGGCCAGCGCCAACAGACACAGCTCATTGACGTGTGGTTCTCGGTGCATCCTCTGTCTTTCCTGGTCTCCAAGACGTTGCTGCTCCGGGAACTGCGAGACGGCACCCACGATGAGATCCTTTTGGCAACCATGCTTGCGGACGCCAACTTCAGCATCGGCGATGAAGTCGCCGTCGCCCGTGGTCATGTCCTACTCCGGTGGGCCATCGCCCAACTTCGAAGCCGGTCTCTCCGGTCCAATCAACCCTCTCCCAGCAACGGCGCAGCTGTGGACCCGAGTCGCATGTACAGCGGTATCTCAACCAGGATATTCAGCGGCATTTCAACAGCCCAAGCTCTCATGCTCCTGGGGTGGAATTCTCTATGCTCGTTTCAGATCCGCCGGGCTACATGCTACATTGGCCTGGCTGGTAGTATCGCCACCGAGATAAAGGAACAAATATCAAGCACGGCTGCGCCACTGATATCCAGTCGCATCAACGGTATTGACGTCTTCGACGTGGAAAAAGAGGTTGTCGCTTACTTGTACTGGACTACCTATTCGTTGAGCCTTTGGGCGTTCATTCAGATGGGCAACGGGCACTTCCCTGCCTTGCTGCCGACGTCGCTGACATCCATCTTCCTTCCGGTTACTGAGGCCTCATCAGCCATCATTCAGCTGGATCTGGTTTCAGAAAATTTCAGCACACTTCAGAGACAAAAGGCGGTCATCCGGGAGATGTGGCCATTGGCTCATATTGTGAGCGTCGTCGCTTATATTTTCGCCCTGTATCCTCAAGACCCGGATAACATCGAGTCGCTAGCCACCCGTTCCTGGCAGGAAGCGCCGCTGCTGGCTTTGCAGAGGATCCAGCAAGGCAAGCCGACTCAGGACATTGCTTGCGTTTGCCGCGAGATCAACAGAGTATTGATGGAGAGTATCCACATTCTCAACCGACAGGTGACCGAGGTGTCGTCAAGGAGTCTAGTTCTGCTCGTCTACCACACGATGGCGATTCACTTCCTCTTTCCCATCATGCCGCAAGGCAGCGTCGACGAACCCATGACCCCCGAGGTGCTTGACAGATTGTTGGGCTCAGCTCAGGAAATTCTGCATATTTTTTCCCTCATATCCGAGCAGCCGCAGGACCTGTTCAGCATCACTCCCTCACTTCGTTCGTCCTTCCCGGACGCCTTCTGCCTGGCCATGGACACATGCGCGCGGGCAATTACCCTTGTTGATAGGAAGAAGCGGACGGGCGGGCTCCTGGTGGATCTGCCCACAATGCACGCATACGACGGGCGGATGCAGCTGCTGGCATCGAGACTATACGCCACCTGCCAGAACGAGTTCCTCAACCAGGGTCGCTCACTGCGACAGGTGCGCAAGCACCTGCGATCGTGCGTCAGAATGTACGGAGGAGGTGGCTCCCGATCCGGATCTAGCTCGTCCAGCTCTGGGTCTTCAGGCATGCCGTCACCCATGCACCACCCCAGCCCGCCTCCCATGATGCAGGCGTCTTCTTCATCCGACTCGGACACGATGTCAACGGCCACGACTGCCGTTCTGGGCTCGTCAGCATCGTCCTTTGTTTCACCCAGGGACACAACAGTGCCGCCAGCCTTACAACCCTCTCTGCCATCGTCAGAGTCGTCGGGGCGCAGCAGCGGCTCAAACAACTCGTTCAGCCCCGTCGACGACCTGTACAAGCCCGAATGGCACTCTCGAGAGGAACTCTTTCACACCGTCGTGGATCCGAACACTCTAGGCACCGGCGGCGGCGGTCACCTCGGCGTGTCTGACTTAGTCGACATGCAGAACGCCTGGTATCCGCAGATGCCCAACATGATAGACTTTGATGTTGCTGGTCCCATGGCGGGGGTGCAGTGGGACTGGCCCGAGGTTGGGGGCGGCGTGGACGCAACGACATCGACGGCGGCCGCGGCATCTGACATGGAGTCGGTGTTGTATTACTTTGAGAATGGTCACAACAAGCCGCCCTGCTGAGCAGTCCTGCTCCCAGAATTCTGCGACAGGGATGAATCCTGCCTGCACGTCCGGCTGGCGTCAGCACCAGCGCCGCTCAGATGGGTGATTCGCCGTTTGACATGTTTTCTGTATCGAGCAGAACTCGGAATTCCTGTACCATTTGCTTGGCAAAACAAGCCAGCGAAGACATTCACCCTGCTCCGACTCGCGCCTCAGCATTTTCTGAGCAATTGGGCAGTTCGGACCCCTCGTATACCCTGCCAGCCCGACGCACGACGCGCTGCTTTGCCAGGCACGCTCACACCGCGGCTTGCCTTGGGTGCCTTATTAGTACTCGGGCCCCGCTGCGCCTGATGACTGGGTCAGCCGGGCCCACGTCGGGGAGCCACGATGTTGCATCGCAGCAGGGAAACGGCGTCAGCCCAGGCGCGCGCAAGCCGTCTGCCACCCTGACGGTCCGCAGCAGCAGCAGCTCTCACCAACGAAAACCACGCAATCCACAGCTGAGACACGCGACCACGACAGTTTAAAAATATACTGTTTGTCGTCGATTGATGCTAGTATATCTTCACCCCGTGTTCTGGAACACGCCTGCTTACCCGAGGGTGGACATTTTCTGTCGCCGGTTGACATTTCGGGCGCTTGAGCACTCGAGAGTCTTTTTGGGTATGACGTACACCGGGGAGGAGGCGACTGTGGAGGGTAGAGGCTCGATGCGCGGGGAGCGGGGATGACACTGTGGTCCTGACCAGCAAGCAAATTCGGCCTTTTGGTTCATTCACTTCTGTGCAATTGTGTTGAGAATAGAAAAAGGCGGTAGTTACACGGAGTGGTATTTCTCACGCAATGTCATGGGGCAGTGCGGGGCGGGGCGGTTTCCCGACTTTGTTCGATATGTCTGCCGATGGGCGGTGCTAGCCAGGCTTGCCATTTTCAAGTCACGAATATGTAAGCCGTATAGCCGATTCGATGTGTTGCCATTGTGTGTATTCGCGCTTCCTGGTGCCAAATCGAGACACCATCTTCGGGATCTGCGCGTGTCCTCTTTCTTGCATTGCTTGCCGCACTGCGTCCGCGCTGGAGCTACAGATCTCGCCATCCTGGAGGAGGGCTACCAAATCCCCACCCGGGAGACGTGCAGATAATACAATACTCCCGTGTCAATATACCATACTGCACCGCGGCGGATAGAGGAAGGAGAAAAACGACTCGATTCACGCCAGACAATGAACAGCGGACGCAGCGAGTCGTCAAAGAGGCGTTGCCCCGTCCAAGGTCGTGGTTGGGGGCCTCATCATTGCGCGAAGCGTGTGCAGACCCGTCTCGCCAACATGCGCCTCTGCCATGCCATGGAACGGTCGAAGAGAAAGGAAGTTTGGCAAGTTACCGCAGTCATCCTAAATGTGCCGCGATGTGATGTGCGTGTGTGCGCGCGCGCGCGCGCCAAAGGCTTGCCTGGCCTGCGGAAATAGTGCTATGGCTCGCCACCAGTCCACCACACACCCAAGATCTAGTATACTGTACCGTCTGCCAGACGGACTGTGACGCAGATTTTTGCGTAGGACAAATTGAATCCCGCCGGTAAAATATTTGCACCGCTTTGGGGAAGCGGCGGCGGCAACGGGGGCCAGGAGACGCGCCCCGATGGCTGACACTGACAGAGACAGAGCCAACGCCGGCTGCGGCTGCGGCGTGCGCCATTCAATTGACGACGCCGACGATCCAACAGGTATAAGCGCAAAGAAACCTTGCCCTATAGACGCATCTCGCAGGCCTTGAAACATGATCGCCTGGCCGACGAGGCATTCGTTCGAGCTTGAGGAAGCCGGTGTGGATCGAGGGCCAAGCAGGCACGTCTCTGCCATCCCCTATGCTTCATCTTACCTCACGCCGCGCCGCCACGCATGGCTACCATGGGCGCAAGCGAGCGCGCGACTGAATAAGGAAATAATGTGGGCGGCGCGCGTTGGCTGACAGGGCGAGAGGGGGACCGAGGAAGATGCAGTGGGTCCTGCAGCCGGCAGAGACTCTGCAGGGTCGCTGGCGGTGTCGCAATCCTGCGACTGACTCGGGTTCCCACCAAACCGTCCGGGGGCAGGCCGGTGACACCATCAACTCTAGATAGGGCCAGGGGCTGCACCGCCAGTGCTCGGGGGCCCGCGTCGCTCGCCTCGTCTGAGAGAGGGGAACGACGGTCGAGTCGGCCAAAAAGGTCAGGCATGTATCGGACAGCGATGAGGGACGGCAGTGGGCGTGCAGTCCATTTTGTCCGTGGCTCGTCCATGGACTGCTGCAAAGTCAAGTCGGCATCACTTTTGCCCATGTCCGAAGCAACTCTGACGAGGTGTCACACTGAGACTCCCATCTCTGTCTGTGAGCGCGATGCACGGCCGCCAGGCACCGGCAGGGCGACCCCCCGAGCGCAGAGAGTACCTCCTTCGTACAGAGCAGTATGCAAGCACAACGTCGTAGCAGTTGTCTGCATTGCACAGTGCGACGCCCGTCAACGACGAGACCAAAGCTCGTGGGGTCCAAACCTTCCACATTCCTCTCAACACCTTGGGCGGAAGCAGGGCGTGCTGGGGTCCGGCGTAAATGCCCGGGACTCGATACGTGCGAGGTGGTGACAAGCCAATCAGCCCACTAGGATCTACCCGTCCAGGCCCAGGGGGTTCCGAGAAGAGGGTGAAAGAGGGGGGGGGGCGTGCCGGCGATTTGACCGATGATAGAATGAGGGGATCGGCGTGGGCGCAGTGATGTTGCTAAAACAAGCAAACAGCACTAACACTTACACGCCCTTGCCCGCCGTGATCCGGGGTCTGAGACATCGGCGCCGGCTCGGATGACCATCCATAGCCGCAATCATCAGCACCACCACCACCACCATCACCACGGCTGCAGGTTGGTGTGGTGGGAGGGGTGATGAGGGGCTCGATGCCACCACTTAGTAACCCGTTCGTCCCTGCCGTCCCATCCTCCAAATTCATCCTGCATCCAGCCACCTGTAACCTTGTCGATGCATCTCGAATTCGCCTTGCACGTGGTAAAAGACAGGCCAGGGCTGGCTGTGGGTGTGGTGGCACGGGCAGGCGTAAGGTTGAGTCCGACAGCTCCTCTCGGCAAGTCACCAAGGCCTCCGGGGTCACCGCGTCGCGTGGTAGTCACGAGAGCCATACAGTGACGCGAGTGTGGCCGAAAACCAAAGTTCTCGCCCAAAGCCTCTCTGCCTTTTGCCTTCGGCAAAGAAGCCCATGGAGATCGCAACATGATCAATGGTCTTTCTGGTGCGTGCTTCTTTTCCATGCGCAATGGACTTTGTGATTGGGGTCTACCCTACGATTTGACAAGTGGTATTCGTTTGTGCATGCTGATCTTCCTTCGTTCCGCAACGTGTGACCTGCTCCAATGAAGCTCTGTGGGACAATCTTCTGTGGCAAGACGTGGAGCTCGCCAGCAGCGCCGAGTAGTGCAGCAGATATTCCTGAAACAGCTCTGGGCGCAGACTCATGTATGTAAGCCGCTATGGAATGATGGTTATACGTCGAAGGCGCCCTACCGTTCACTGTCTGGAACCATGTACGAGCTCGGTCGCTCTCTGAGTGACGGTTGGAGGGAGCGATGAGACTTTGAGGGCGCGGCACCGACACAATGCTGCTATGGGGATCCGAGCTATCGACTCCGGCACTTCGAGATGCTAGTCTGGCGGCAGCTCTTGGTCCGGACGAGCGCTGGAAACAGTCAGCCTGAACTCGTGGCGATAGTCCAGCCCAAAGAGGCGTGTGGTCAGATTGTCTGCCTTCTCCTCACTCCATCCAATTGTACTCAGTCGCTGGCGCACACCGTCCGTGTTGCCGTAAGTAGGTCGCGAACGGGAAGCGATCGTCGGCGAGGCGCCGCAACGGCGTGGCACCGTGACAACATGCTGCGCGACGGGAAGGGACTGCCGCGCTGCTTACGCCCTCTCGCGCGCCGCGCGGCCGGCGCCTTTTCCAGCCTGTGCCAGATGTTTATTGCGATGGGGGCACGGTGCAGAAAGGAGGCTCGCCAGACCCATGTCGCGATGGGGTGCGTGCAGCTTGTGCCGAGGGTTAGTTACTGCTCTCACCCGGGGCCACTAGATCCGTGAGTTCCAAGACCGGTGATGCCTTGAGGTCCTTGGCCATAAGCTATGCAGGGTTTCGCTCTCAGCCAAGCTGATCGGTACCTAGAACTCAACCAGCAAAGCTTAGGTGTGCCCGAGAATAGATGACTTGACCTGATAGGAGAGGAATGGCATTGCGCTGTTGTGGCACCAGAGATCCACTGGTGTTGCAGCGGGCTGTGAAAGGGCGAAAAGGGCGAAAGCCGATGCCTGGTTTGATGCGGGCGGCACATACGAAGTACTGCGTAGCTTCGATCCTTGAAGCGCGAAACGAGTGGCGAGATGCTGAAAGTGCGAGCAGCTTCAAGTGTGTCAATCAGTTTCATGATGACTTTTGCTTGGGTGCGCGCACAGGCAAATCTGCTTTTGCCAATTCATCACCTATATTAGCGAACCAAGGCAGACAGACAGACAGGCACCTGCCGCTTTTTCCGTGCAGCCTCGTGCGAAATCCAAGGCGGGGTGGGATGGGCGACATGCATCGCTCCTGCCACGAAACCTGGAGCGCCAGGCACCGCCAGCCTTCGATGATGTAACGGGGTGTGAAGTTAAGGCTTGGCGCGAAGAAAGCTCGCGGGGTCGTCACGATGGACCAGGGCGGGCCAACACAAGTCGGGCGACCTGGCCAAGCTGGCATGGCATGCCTCCCGCGCCACGCCACCGTCGAGTGCTAATAGGTAAGGATCCCTCGTCACCCAATCATGGCCCCAATGGCCAAGGCTGCAGCAACCCCTGCTAGTCAGGGTACCTCACGCCCACGACACCCCAAGTAGCGAAATGTACTCTTGCCTGAGCTCTCAACAGCCGTCAAAGTCCTTCGACGCGGAGCCAACCTATGCTGGCCGATGTCGCTGTCTAGTTATATGCAGGCACCCCTAGATGGGCTCCTCGGCGGCGGTGCTTGTCCGACCGGCCGCCATTCGCCTCCGCCATCAAATGGCTCGCACTCCGTGGCTACGGGCTAGGAGCATTTGCCATGTGCTGGCCCTGCATATGAGCACGCGAGAGCTGGGATGAGCCGCCTAGTTTCCTTAGTGCCCGAGAGCACCGGGAGGCCATGGCGATGAATCCCATTTCGGGGCCGTGCGGTGACGGCCGTCAGGTACGGGACGTTGCTCCGTAGGTTGTCGGAGCCGGTACGAGGCACAAAAAATCGAGCTTGCCGAGGTTGTTGCGCCATGATCCTCCTGGCTTTACAGGCGAATTTAATGTTCTTTTTTATAGATGATGCTGCCATACGACTCAAAGAGCAAGTCCGTCTGCCTGTCTCGTGTGCGTGCTCTCTTCACCTGGCTTGTCTTGCTCGGCTCAGCTCTTGCCTTACACTAGACCCTTCGCTCGTGGTGTTGCTCAGCACCCCTTGAGAGACGACGAAATCTTCATGCTCCATCTGGCTTGCCTCAACAAAGGTTTCGAGCCTTCCAACCTCAACAGAAAATTTCTTTTACCTCAATTCTCCTAAAGACGCGAGGCGAGGAGGTTATGGTCTTCCTTCAGCCCTCATCCACCGCCGCTTATACGCACCGGCTTCTGGCAGCGCTGCTGCCAGCCCAAGGTTGAAGGCACCAAGAACCTGCATGAGGCGACTCTCAGCATCGATCTCGCCTTCTTCGTCTGTTTCTCCTCAGTGGCTGCTGTCGTCAGCTCTAAGAGCCAGGCCAACTACTAGGCTGCCAACTGCTATCTCGATGTGCTCATGCGCAACCGACGCGAGCTTGGCATCAGCGGCACCGCCATGAACGTTGGCGTCGTCATCGGCGTCGGTGTCGTGGCAGAGAACGAGGAATTGCAAAAGGTCATGCTCCGCATGGGCATGGACATGATCAACGAGGAAGAGCTCCTGTACCAACTCGAGGAGGCCATGCTTGCCGACAAAACCGTCGCTCCCATGACGTCTCGCGGCTGCAACGCGCCGACTAGATTACCTTGTGCGGCCCCCTCGAGATTGACGTTCTCAAGGCAAACTATTGGAACACCGAAACTAAGGAGAGCCAGTGGCAGGGGCAGAGTGTCCTTGATAGTCTCCTCGATGGCAAGACAACACCCCTAAGCTGCGGCGATAAAACCTTCTGACTACTACAGCATATCATACAGGAAGCTGATGGAGGGAGCCGACAGCGTTACCTCTGAGCTTCTCGATGCCGGTGCGAAGCCTGGGGACCGCATCGGACTCCTCGCTCTGCCGGGCGTCGAGGCGGTGACGGGCCTGCTCGGAACACTCATGACCGGGTCCTGCTATGCCGCGCTCGACGCCGAATTCGCGCACGATCGTCTCTCGTTTATGCTTACCGATTCTGGAGCCAATCCGCTCCTCGTTGGTCCCGGGCAAGATGCGCGGGCCGCTGAGATCCTGTCCAAGGTTGTTGTTGTTGCCCCCAAGGTCGTCAGGACAGACGACGCCACTGCGGCCGGCAGGACCGTTTCGCAGCCGCGCCCTCGACATCCCAATGACCCTGTTTATATGATTTACACTGCTTTAGGTCCTGTTATGGAGCTGCCAAGGTGGCTCAGAGCGATGCAGCAGCAATCATCTAATTGAACTAGAGAAGCACCGGCACCCCAAAGGGTGTCATTCTAAAAGAGTCCAACACGCAGGCCATGCTGAGCGCCTTGGACAAGGACTACGGCTTCTCCCACAACTACAATTCCGTTGCGCACACAACGATGTCCTTTGATCTTTCTATTGTCCAGATTTTTGGCGGCCTCAGTGCCGCAACCGTCTCGATTGCCTCCTTGGAGACGCGCAAGGATCCATCCGCCCTGGCCGAGTTCATGATGAATGAGGGCGTCACTGTCACGTACTTTACCCCGACGCAGTTTGCACTTCTCATGGAGTTCAACGAAGCGGTAGTCAAGAGGTGCGCCAAGTATTGGGTCGCCTACTTCGCTGGCGAGCGGCTCCCGGTGCGCGTGGCCAAGGCCTTTTACGACCTGGGAACGCCCGCCACTTTCTACAACACTTGGTCTCCCTCGGAGCTAGTCGTTCAGACCTCCGTGGCCGAGATCAGCCCGCCCGAAGAGGACGTCGTGAACCTGCCAATTGGGCATCCCATGGACAACTGCCGTCACTATCTCCTAGACGCAAAGGGAAACCCGGTGCCTTTTGGTCAGGTCGGTGAGCTCGTCGTTGGTGGCGTGCAGGTCGGCACCGGGTATCTCAACCGTCCCGAGGTGAGCGCGCGGTCGTTCGTCGAGGACCCTTTTGCCTCGGAGGACGACCGCGAGCGAGGCTGGAACCGCATATTCAAGACGGGTGACCGCGGCCGCTTCCGAGCCGACGGCCAGCTCGAGTTTCACGGCCGCATCGCAGGCGACAAGCAAATCAAGCTGCGCGGGTTCCGCATCGACCTCGGCGAGGTCGAGCAGCTCATCTTCAAGGAGTCGCAGAATCTCAAAAAGGCAGGGGCATTGATCGACATCGCCGTCGTGGCTCGCACCGTCGACTTGGATGAACAGCAGCTAGTGGCCTACCTGGTCCCTAAGAGCAACATCACAGGTGAGGCGGAGAGGGGTGCTACCGTCTCGCCGGAGACGAGTCCACGATGCGCATCGTGGTCAGCATGATGGAGTCGGGTATGGTGCCACGGATTGGGCGAGCCGACCAGCCCAGCTTCGCCGTCGACGTGATCCCGGTGGACTGGCTGGTGTCGAACCTGGTGGCTCTCACGTCGCGGCGTGATGAGACGCTGGCGCACATTGACGCTTCGACGCTCCACACTGCGCCGCAGATCTACCACGTCAGGAACCCGCGGCCGCTGCGGCTCGAGGACCTGCCACAGATGATTGCGGACATGTGCCCTGGGCAGCAGCAGCAGCAGCAGCAGGGGGCGGCGGCGGCGGGACTGGTGCCGCTGGAGCAGTGGCTCGGCAGCGTGGAAACGGCCGCCGAGGGCGAGGACGCGGCGGGCCAGCTAGCACGCAGTGCCGTCATCAAGCAGATGCTGTCGACGGGCACCGCCATGTTCAGCCTCGACAACGCGAAGACCATGGACCTGCTCGAGACGCTGAACCCGGGCGGCGTGGTGGAAGCGTGCCCGGGCGTTGATGCCGCGTTCCTCGACGGGCTATGGAGGCGGATGTAGGGGCAAACGGCCGACGAGGCGGCGCTGTGAGGTCAATGTCCCCCCCCCCACTGAAAGCCATGGCGGGCCCCTCCACCAGGGACGGCGGGGGCGGGGCATGACGGGAGACGCCGTGATGCGACGACGCACTTGTTGTGCCGTCGCCGCCGGGCGGGATAGATAACACCAGGGCAGGATTTCTTCATTCTGCGCCTCTGTTCACACAAACTTGATCTTGTAAACACACACGCACACGCACACGTATTTACACGAACAAGAACGAGCGACCAACCAACCCCTCGGGATTACGAGTCTCTGCATCCACTTGGACCAAGCGGGGGAGCTCGCGCTCGCGCGCCCACGCCAAACGACTTTTGGTCAATCCAAACCAGCTTATTATCCATCCATCGGCGTCGTCCCTCCCTCCCTCTCCGTCTCTGTCTCTCCGCCAACCAAAACCACAACCACCACTACGTTACAAACGGCCGCTCCTCTTTGCAACAACAACAACAGCAGCAGCAGCAGCAGCAGCAGCTCCCGTCAACCGTACCGCCCGCCTGCCCGCCCGCCCCCAGCAGCCATGGCCCCCCCTCAGCAACAACAACAACAACCAGCCGGCGCCGCCACCAAAGATGCCATCACCTGCCACGTCCTCGACACCACGGCCGGCCGCCCCGCCAGCGGCATCCGCGTCGTCCTCGAGCAGACGGGCTCCTCGGCCGCCGCCGCGGGCCAGTCCCGCCCCGCCACCTTCGAAGCCCGAACCGATGCCGACGGCCGCATCGCCAGGTGGCAGCCCTCGGGCGAAACATCCCTCGCCGTCGGCGACGTTCTCGCCTCCCTCAAGGGTCCCTCCCGCTGGGCCTTGCGCTTCGACACCGAGAGCTACTTTGGCGAGGGTAAAACCTTCTTTCCGGAGGCCACCATCGTCTTCCGCGTCGACGAGGGCCAGCACTATCACGTCCCCCTCCTGCTGAGCCCCTTTAGCTACACCACGTACCGGGGCAGCTAGGCCGACCGTCTGTAGCGAATTGAGAAACAAAACAAAAACGCAAAAACCATGTATCGCAGCTTACTGTCCATAACTTGAGCTGATCAGTCTACCCATGCCTCTGTGATACTCCCGTCTTCCCCGTCCCTCGGGCCCCAGAGTGTTGCTCGACATGAGCCGAATCTAGTCCGTTTTTTTTTTACCATCGCCCTCCCCCGCCCGCGTCCAGCAGGGATAAACTCCATCGCTAAGACAAAAAAAATAATGTGCAAAGTTCGTAAAATCATATCATAGTCATGGTCATCAGAGCCGCCTAGCTCTTCCGCCGCAGCTTGCCAAATAATCCCTTTTTGCCCCGATGTTCCGACACGTCGGGCGACGTTGGCGGTGTTTCCTCGTCGTCCCCGTCTCTCCGCAGAGATCGAATGCTGTCGCCGCCGTCCTTGGAAATTCGGAGACTCCATGTCGACCGGCTGACGAGCTTTGGCGGTTCCCTCCCGGCTGAGTCGATGCCCATCATCAACGGCATGGCCAGGCCGCTGTAGAGAGCCTCCGTCTGTGGATTGATGAAGCCGCGGCTGACCGTCTTCTTGCGTTTGTTCAAGAATGAAAGTCTGTGGCGCTTCAGTGCTCGCTCCCCAGAGACATCTTCGTGAGAGATTGTCGCATCAGGGGATAGGTCGGCTTCGGGGTGCGGTAGCGTTGTGTTTCGACCTGCGATCAAGGCGCGTGTAAGCCGGCTGGTCTGGTCACGCGCCAATTAGAAATGTAAGCTGCGGCTTACATTCATCAAAGGGTTCTGGAAACCCAGTGTCTCTCGGCTCCCGCATCTTGAACGGCTTGGCTTTCTGAGTCGGTGGCAGAACGTGGATCTGCGGGACGCACGTCGTGTCAGTACTGACGCTTCGAACCGAGTCGTTGCGCCACAGCATAGTGCGGCTGTGCAGTCCCTCGTCCGTCGATGTCGAGGCAGTCATGGGAGTACGCGTATTCGTATAGGGCGCTTTCCGTTCCGGGGCTGACGACCCAGCTTCGCCACGTCGTCGTAGCGAGGAGAGGGGTAGGTGCAAAATGCTCAGCAGGACCAAGAGTAACGAACGAAGTAGATCGCCCGCTTGCGAGGCAAGCCGCCAAGTGCTCATTTACTCGGCGCGGAAGCAAAGGGGAACAAAGAACGGGAACAAAGGAGGACAGGCGCGCGGTGACTAGCACATCAAGACATCCCACCGGGCACTTTATGAGTGACGTGCCTCCCCTGCGGTGTCAACGAAAAGGTGACGGCGTGGAGATTGACGGCAACGTCCGTGACGGAGGAAGCGAGATGAGATGAGTGCGGCTAGTGTCGACGACGGAAAACAGTCGGCGATCAGGATAATTCAACGGGCAAAGGGGGTGGAAAAGCGATGCGCAGATGCCAAAGAAATAAAGGCCAGGTCATGACGGCGACACCCGAGACAGGGCGAGGCGCGTGAGCCTCGTTCTTATTGTGCGTAGTCCTCGCCACGGTCATACGTACCTACGTACTCGGTACGTCGCGGGGCGGCTGGGGGAAGCGCCGCTTGGCGTGTGCTTCGTGGCCCATCATTCTCGACGGTCCGCGTTCGCGTTCCCCGGCGGTTCGGATTTCGTCCGGCGGGATCAGCCTCGCCCCAGTGCGTCGATGGTCGAGCACCGAACTGGAAACATGAACATGGTGGCCCGCCCGCCGCGTAGCCGCCAGACCTTTTGGCGTCGTCGCCCTGCCAAGCAGGTAGGAATTGCCAGGTACTAGTGAGGGCAGCTTGCGACTTGTTTCGTGCCTGCAGCTGGACATGGGGCATGGCTGCTTGGTTCCGGCGGTGCTGCGCCACGCTCCACGGCGGCCAAGTGTGGAGGGGGTCCTTGTGGACAAATTGTCCATGACGCTGAATCAACATTTTGGTTCTCCTCCACCCGCCAAGCCCAACGCATTCATTGACGGTCTGGCTGGCGAGCTGGTTGGTTGAGCAATGCGCAGTACGTCCGTAGTGAGAACGCGGCGTCGTCGACGATGAGGGCAGGCTTGGCGGGTTTAAGGCACCCAAGAACGAGCAAATAGCTGAAATCTCAACGTACCTACAGGAAGTACCTGCGCCACTGCGCTCAAGTTCGAAGTAGATAGCTCGGACAGGCCTCTGCTCTCGGATATCGACAGCCGCTGATGGTGCCTTCCCAGGCCGAGACTCCCCCGGAAATGACGGCCGCGTTCTCTGTTTCGGGTCAAACGGCAAGTGACGATCCGGTGGCCGGGCTGAGGGCGGGCTGCAGTGCGCGGTTTCCCCAGAGAATCGGGCTGTGCCTCAGCACTCTGGTGCCTCCATTGGACTACCTGTGTGCGGCAGGTGTCGTGTCCAGAACCTGGGGGCAGTATCGCTCAGGAAGGTGGTCTGCGTCGTTTATATCCCCAGCGATGTCCATGTTGGCCCCCGCAAGGCCATTGGGCCGTTTCCTCCTGTGGTCGAGGGCAGCGCAGCTGCATCAGCGATCCCTGCCACAATGGGGACCACAGCTGCAGCATGCAGACCGAAGAAGAAAACATGTCTTGCTGCAACGTAGAAAGCGTGGCGGCATCGGTATGTCGACATCGGATCCGCCGTTGGCTGCACAGCATGACTGGCAAGACCGACCGTCGGCCCCAGGCAGGCGAGCGGGCCGTTGCGAGCTCCTCAAGTGATCCCGATTCGCCAAATCGCCATGCCACAGCGGCAAAGGGACGGATGCCCCGTCTGTTCACTCAATTCTGTGCCCAGTCATCCAGCCCAGGCGAAATGTGGCGGGCGGGGAAAGGCGGTGACTGTTGATGGAGGGATGATGGCTCCTGCGGCGGGACATACATACCTAGCCGCCTTCGCGAGTCTGTTGTGTTGCATATGTACTTCGTAGTTACATAGTCGGCAGCTTGTGTGTTGGTGGCGGCATTGCCGAGCCGTGGTGGTAGCGGGCGGCGGATGGACGGACAGTCGACACGAGCCAAAGACGGCTGCTGAAAGCCGTGTCCGTTTTCTGCGCTGTCGATTTGCACTCACGGCCTCAGGCCTCACTCAGGCAGTTGGTTTTGCGATCCCAGAAAGTAACTTAGTACTATGGATATCACTTACCGGGCGTACCTGCCACCGCACGTTGTGTTAGTTCTGTTGAGGGAAGGAGCCATCGGACTTCCGCACCGTAATATGGGAGCAGAGCGGTACTTATTACATCGTGCAACGTGAATGGAACGGAACCCGTGCCCCAAGCGCTGACGGCGCATGCTCTAGGCGGCCTGGTCAACTCGAGCCGAATATGCCGACGAGCCTGGAGCGATTGCATGTATAAGTTGAGGTGTGCTCGACTGTAGCCCTTGTGATTCTTATAGATGGTAGTGATTGTTTCGTTCGCCGGACCGTCCTTGGGCACCTTTCGCCTTCTTGTTCTGTGACCATGACACTGGGCTGTTGCGAATTGCTGTCAACACTGGCTACCCTGCTGCTCGCTGCTCGCCGGCTTCATTTTCACGTGGCTTTGGGCAGCTTCTCCAGTGCTCTGAGATACATTACAAAAAGGTCTTTTGAGACTATTCGTAAGTAATATATGAGCCGGGGATCCTACATTACCCTTGCACCATTGTGTTGGGGTTGTTCAAACAGCCGGCCTGCGTATTTCCCACAATCGGAGATGTCCGCTGAAGCACATCCAGACGGATCGTGTGACCACCTGCAAGCTGCTTGGTTACTGCATGTTCATTTACACCGGCATTGACTTGAAGCTGGGTTCTTGGCGGACACCGGGGCTTATAGACCGAGATTAAGACAGAAAGTATTCATCGTACGCCACGATCAAATTTGTCACAAAACCAACAATACCATCATCTCCTTGCCGTAATCATGACAGCCGGCAGTGACGACAGCCAACAGAAGGTGCAGAGGTTTGGCTGACTGACAGGGAGGTAGTAGCCAAATCGGGCAAGCGGATGACAGGGAGGTGGCTGCCCCCAGGTGGGTTCCGGGTGGAGCTCAGCCACGCACCTCAGCCCGCCGAAATTCGTAATGCTTGTTATGCAACCATAGCGGCCCCCCCGTGCTCTGCACCAGCCACACCCTGGAGCAGCGCTTCGTGTTCTTGCTCGCTCTCTCGCCAAACGGACCCCTTGAAGCATCGACGTCTCACGCCGCCCGGCCACCTCGCGCACCTTCACTACTCTATCCAGCCCGAACCTCGCAGCGCGTAACCGAGAACCCGCGCAATTGCGACGCCTTGTCGATCCGGCCCGTCATGTCCGACTCCCCGCGCGGAGTCGATCATACCGACTCGCTCGACTCCCACGACTCGGGTCCGAAGCAGCCGGAGAAGAAGAAAAGCCGCCGTCCCGCGAGTGAGTCTCGATGCGAACACGCGACGCACGCGCTCCTGACTGCCAAGATACTGACGGAAGCGCTTTACTATAGATACTGCGTTTCGTCAGCAGCGCCTCAAGGCATGGCAGTACGTGTCGCCCCCCTCCCCCGGTTCCGTGGCCCCGCAATCGCGAGCTGACCGGCCGCTTCCAGGCCCATTCTGACGCCAAAGACCGTCCTGCCGTTATTCTTTACCATTGGAATCATATTCGCGCCCATCGGTGGCCTTCTGCTATATGCCAGCTCCAAGGCAAGTCTTTCTCGCGGCTGCTTTGTCCCAGTCCGCGCTTGCTAACCCTCGGCCCTGACTACAGGTTCAAGAGCTGTCGCTCGAATACACAAGATGCGCCAACGATGCTCCAGACCACCCCAAGTTCGAGGCTATGCCGGGCAAATATGTCGATTCCGCGTTCAAGAACAAAGACAAACCCATTGATGCGCAGTGGTCAGCCGAAAGAAACGTCACTGTCAAGCTGTCGACGGGCGCCGAGACCAACACCACCCGTTGCTGGCTGACCTTCGACATTCCCGACACCATGGGCCCGCCCGTGCTCTTCTACTACCACCTTACCAACTTTTATCAAAACCACCGCCGCTACGTCGAGTCGATGGACCAGCAGCAGCTCAAAGGCGACTTCCGGTCTTTCGGAGACATCAAGGGCTCCAAGTGCACCCCCCTCTATGGCGAAACGAACAACGGCTCCGACAAGCCATACTACCCTTGCGGTCTCATCGCCAACTCGCTGTTCAACGACTCCTTCAGCAACCCGGAACTCCTGAACGCACCCGGCGCAAGTGGGAACCAGACTGAGCCGTACACCATGACCACCAAGGGCATCGCCTGGGACAGCGACAGGGACCTGTACGGTCCCACCAAGTACGAACCGTCGCAGGTCTTGCCCCCGCCAAATTGGGCCAAGCTCTACCCCAACAACTATACCAAGGATCACCCGCCTCCGAACTTGAAGGAGTGGGAGGCGTTCCAGGTCTGGATGCGCACCGCTGGGCTGCCCGCGTTCAGCAAGCTGTATCAGCGAAACGATACCACCGCCATGAAGGACGGGAGGTACCAATTAATCCTGGAAGATCGTGAGTGCACAGCTGCAATGGGTTTACAGCAATGGCTGACGACGTGGTAGACTTTCCCATGCTTGAGTACAAGGGCACCAAGGCCGTCCTCCTCACTACCCGAACCGTCATGGGTGGACGCAACAGCTTCCTCGGCATTGCCTACATTGCCGTGGGCGGTGTGTGCATCGTTCTCGGAGCCGTCTTCACCGTCACTCATCTCATCAAGCCAAGGTGTGTACCAAGCCCGGCTTCACCACATCTTTAAATGCCTAACCAAGGTGGTGCTAGGAAACTCGGCGACCATACATACCTGTCCTGGAATAATGCCCCCGCGTCCAAGCCGTCCGGCCCCAGCACCGCGATGGCATCTGGACGCGAAGTGCGCCCCGGTGAGGCTTAGGCAGCCCAAGAGACGACTCACGTCGAAGCCGTGCCCGGCGTTGATAGCGGCCCAGGCACCATGACACCTTGTATCGCAACGTCTTCCGCGTCTCCACGGGCCTCATGGCGGGCGAAAGGCTTGCTGAGACGGTCGAGGTAGTCGCGGCGTGTCCTGGGCAGCTGGCCCGTCAGGTCTTTGCCGCCGCCTGTATGACTACCTGGGATGCCAGGAGAAAAGACGCCAAAACAGGACGCATGTTATGAACCTTTCACGTCTGGTTACTCTAGGCCCTCGCTCTGGAGCGGGGCTGTGACGGAGATTTTGCGATGCTGCTCCGGCCGTCACTGGCCGGCCACAGACGGAGGAGGATACTGTGGCTGTGTGGGAGGCCAGCGGGAGAGGAGAGCATTCCGTTGTTCTGATTCGGTTTCTTTTGGTTTTCCGTCGCAACGTCATTTCTTTCTCATGGGAACAACTGGTGTTTCGGAGTTTTTCCCTTCTCTCTTTATTGGGTTCTGTGTGTACGTGTCTTGCTCGATCGACCTGTATGGCTTGGTTTGGTCGTCAACTCTCACGTCGGCCCCGTCTCTTCGTTTTTAAAGCAATAGAGAATGAAGTAGTAGCATTTCTCTGTCGGCACTTGAATCACTAGCTAGGTTCCTCCTCGTTGCCTTACCTTCTGTCTGGACGTCCAAAACTTTGCCACGCCACAACTCCCCAAAAAATGTGCTTTTAATCAATTGTCACAAAGCCTTTGTCTCACTATGTAGTACAATGAAGTAACAGCAGCAGCAGCAGTAACAGTGGCCCGTTACTCAAACACCTGAACCCCTGCAACCAATACCTCTCAAGCCGAACTGACCGCGCCCAAGTGACTTGACTGACTGACTCGGACGACCTCCAGAAGTTGCGGTTCCCACAGCTCATCGCTTGCGCTTCTTCTTCCCACCACGCTCCTCGTCATCGTGGCCGCTCTCGCGGTCCCGCTTCTTCGCCTTCTTCTCGAGCTCGTCCCAGTCCTCGCCCTGCTCGTCGCTGTCCAGCTCCGCGTCGTCGTCATCCTCATCGCTGACGTTGCTGCCAAAGTCGGAACCCTCCTCGCTCGACTCGCTCACCTCGTCCATCTCGTCGTCGTCCATCTCAAACGCCGACTCTTCTTCTTCCTCGTCGCCGCCTTCCTCATCGTCGGAATCGGCCTGCAAAAAGGACCAGCCGCCGTCGACGAAGAACTGGTGAGTGTCTGCCGTGACCGTCTTCATAATGGTAGGCCAGTTGAGGTTGAGAGGGCCCTCGGTGTAGGCGATGTCGGACGAGTCGAGGAAGTCCTTGACCTGGTCGAGGAACTCTACAGGGATGGTATTGATGTGGTATGGTGCTCTGGTAAATTCTTTGAAGACGAAGACCATATCGAAATTCTTCAAACCAAATTGAACACGCTCGAGATGAGCAACCTCGATATCTTCAATCGTGATGACCATAAATGGTGGCTCAACAACTTGAATGAGACAGTCGGTCGTCGGCTGGATAAATACGTTGCTGCGGAACGGCACACCGTGGAAGCCCAAATCGCGGATAGGCATGTCCACCTCGATGCCTTCGTTGCGACCGGCTTCGGCAATCTTTTGCGCGAAGCCTTGGAACAGCCGATCGAGCTCTGTGCGGCGCCGTCGCTCCTCCTGCTCGGCTTCGAACTCGTCTTCATCACCATAACGATACTTGCGCTTACGGTTGCCGGTCTCGTCGAACTGGATGTCGGTCGCCTCGCGGTAAAACTGTACGTCCTTGGTCTTCTTCTTGTTGCCCACAAGAATGGGGTCCTTCAGGTGAATATGGATGATGACGATCAACTCATGTTGACAAGGCTGGAAGAAAAGGTGCCTGATATTGGAGAACAGTACGTCGACACGGTGCTGCGCGTTAAGCGGCGACTGGTAACGAATACCATTCTGGTGGATCTCGACTTTTCCAGGAACGCGCTTGCCCTCCATGGCAGGTCGAATGTAGACATTGTCCAGGACAGCAGGGCGACGATCTGCAACGACAGTTAGTCATCTCACCCGACATTGTGCAAAGTGGCGACCTACTCCGGATTTCCATGAGCTTATCTTGTTCGACGACGTCTTCCATGTCCTTCTTTTCTTGCTCCTTCTTGGCAGCATCCCGTTTGATGTTGGAGATCTGCGTCGCGATTTCGCTGTACCTGTCGCCGTCTGCGGACCGGAAAGTCAAGCTTCGAACAAAGTGCGCCGACGCATCCTCAAACGGCTGGTCGTCCTTTCTTCCAACACCTTGGCCAGGGGAAAGGAAATTGATGCGCAAGAAAGAAAAGTCGCCCTCGTCGCTCTTGCTGGCGTTCTTGATTGTGTTGATGTGGAAGGGCACGGGTCTGCCCATGATGGGTAGGACAACGGTGGAATTTTTGGAGTCCACCACGATTTCCAGGTTCCTGATCTTGAGGGGAAACTGGTCGTCTCGCTTATACGACTCGAAACGCTTGAACTTCTTCACTTCACCTCCATTTTGTCCGCTTGTGGACTCGGAAAATCTGGCGAGGCCTTCCTTCTGCTTTTTAGAAGCGAGCTCTTTCTGATGGTCTCGCCGCTTTGCCTCGGCATCTTCGTCGACCTGTGTGGTGCGCTCCGATCGCAGCCTCGTGCTCGTGATGTTCTTAGTGGCGACGGCACCGACTCGGGAGTCCTTCTTTTCTTTCTTCGGCGTTGGCTCTGCCTCTTCGTCGTCTTTGAAAAAGAATGAATTTGCATCGGCACTTGTCGGTGCTTCGGCGGTGAAGACGACGGGCTCGCTCGTGGTGACACGGACCGTGTCGGTGAGCACGAGCGAGTACACCTTGCTGCTCTTGTCTTGCGGTTGCGGGTTCTCAATGTCCTGGAAGCCGGTATGGATAATGAGGGTCATTCCGTCCTTGAGCGTGCGAGTGTTTTTCGCATTCAGGACGAGGGTGGCGTCCTTGTTCTCAAGACCAATACCCCAGCCCACATTCTTAAGCAGATGCTTTTCCATCTCCGGCTTCTTACTTCGGACGATACTCAAGGCCTTGGCGTAAACATCCTTGGCAGCCATGCCATCTCTGATCTCCTTGAGAATGGTATTGTGAATCATGTACAAAAGCTTGTAGTTGCTCTCTTGACTCTTGTTTGGATCAACGAGATAAGTTCGTGCAATGGTGGAACAATACGACTTGTAACGGAGCCCCAGGCCAGCGATGATGATGCCAGCGTGCAAATTGTCATTGTTGGGCTCCGCTCCGAACCTCAGGTCGTATTTACCACCACTTTGGATGGCCGGTCCAAGAATCCAGTCGAGCTGGCTGGCGTCGAAATCAGCAGGGAGCTTACCCTTGCTGGGGAGCTGGACCGTTTGCCAGAACTTGTTATCGTCGAGCTTCTTGTCCACCTTCTCTGCCAAGGCCGAGTGCGTAACCTTCTTCTCGGCGTCGAGGATGTTGCTCATTTCATCGAGGAAGTAGGGGGTCATGAGGGCGACGCAGGCTTTTGACGCTGTGCGCATAGCTCGCAGTTCGTTTTCGTCCTTGACGGCGAAGGCATACGTTGATAGCGCCATGGTGACGTCGACCTCGGTCACGTCCTTGCACTGCTCGGCGAAGACTTTCTTCCATTCGTCGACGAAGGGGCCTTTGGACGTGTCCCTGGTGATCACGCCGACCTTGTCCTGCAGGCGTTGCGTTAGCGGATGAGAAAACCCCGCGTCTTCACGTCAGAACACGTACTCCCGCTGCCTTGATCTTGTCCGCGATGCTGACAAACAACTTTTCATTCTCGGCAGCGTCCTTGCCCCGTACGAGGACCTCGATAGGGAATCGGCCGCCTTTGAGCTGGTCAAGATGCTTTGCTGGGGAAGGTGTCAGTCGTCTATGGGTCAGACTCTTGCGGGCTGATCGCCTCACCCTTCTTCGCCGTCGTGAGGATGTACAGGGTGTCGGTCGTGAAGAGCATCAGCGTGGTCGGGAACTCGTATCCGAGCAGCCAAAACTGCCATCTGGTCAGCGACAACTCCAGGTGGGAGAGAGAGACACGAATCGGGCGCGGCGGCGAATACTCACGTGCATGGCGTTGTTCTTGTGGAACTCGGGCATGTCCTCGACCTTGCCCATCATGACGACCAGGGAGGTAGCTCCCCCAAACAAGCTCTCCTTGGAGCGCAGGTCATTCTTCCAGGCGGTCGCGAAGTGCGAGAGGCGCTCCTGGAAGAGCTTGCTGTCGATCTTGATTTCGGCCATCGTGGCTTGATGGACGCGCTCGCCGCCGGGAGGAGGGGAAGAGCGAAAGGCCGACGCAGGGAGGTTGGATGGGTTGAGGTTGTCGCAGCGACGCGAGAAAAGAGCTGTCGCGTTAATGGGCGAGGAGCGGGTCACGTGATACGCGTCAACGCGTCCCCACGAGCTCTTGGACCGACGGCGGATATTTGGGGGAGGGGAGAGAGCTTGCAGCCCACAGGCCGGCGAACGGGACCTGAGGTGTGTGCGATGCTTTGACCACGGTGGAGCCGAACGTGCCAGCTTCCTGCGCAAACGGGGCCAGAAGTTGGACTCTGCTGGAGAGAGCACTCACTGCAAGGGATGCGATTCCAGCTGGTGTTTTATTTTGGAAGAAAAGAAATGGGTCTTGCTTTTTGAATGCAAGCAGCCAGCACCTCACGCGACTCGAGGTTTGAGACGGAAAAGTCGCAGCTACCTGGGCTACCAAGAGTGAATTTACTGTGGCCTGCTGAACAGTGTCGCTTTCAGGGCGCCTGGGACGTTTGATCTGCCTGACACCCATCCACCGCTACTAAATAACTAACGTTGCCGAGTCTTGCGCCCAACAGTAAAAAGGCAGGCCCGGGAACGATGTTGGCACAGTCCACGGCGAGCCGCTCGCCCGGTCACCGCGCGCTGGCGCCGCAGACGCATGCTTTCCGTGCCCTCATGGTGCCAAACGACGAATATCCAAGTTGTCGCAATCGCATTAGACACTTGTGCCTCCCTGCGAGCCAAGCCTTGATATGCCTCTGCCCGGTAATCGACATGTGTTACTAGTAGTACGAAGCTCCCGCTACTGGTGCTCGGCGCCGCTGGAGCTCCAAGGGTGGAGCCGCTCCGCCCCCGCGTCTTCTTCTCTCAGGTTGCCATCCGCCCGGGTTCAAGACAGCCGGCTAGTTACGCACTAAACGCCTACGTGCGGCGCCGGAGCCGACCACTGTGACTGCGTTATAGGCGCCTCGGCACACTCAACGGGGTAAATGCTTTAACTACCTACTACCCACCCGTGGACGGTTGTAAGCCGGCCGTCGATGGAAGTTCGCGATCCATTACTTTTAACCTCACTCAGCAGTAGTTAAATCCTAGAGCCTTCACTTGCAATCATCTTTCGTTCCTTCTCGCCCACCACTCCAAAAAGAAAACTACGAGGTCTGTCCCCCCCCAGTGCCCCCCTCCCTCCCCACCATGAGACTCCCCTACGTCCCCAACCCGCCGCCCACCAGCTCTCCCGAGCACGCCGCCATCGTCGCCCGCATCGAGGCCCGGCGCGCCCCGCGGCCCCTCCAGTCCCTCGACCTCGCGCTGCTGCACTCGCCCGCCGTGGCCGACGGCTGGAACACCTTCCTCGGCGCCATCCGCACCCAGACGTCCCTCACCCCGGACGTCCGCGAGCTCGCCATCTCCCGCGTCGCCGTCTGCAACCGCGCCTGGTACGAGTGGAAGCACCATGCGCCCCTCGCGGCACAGGCAGGCGTCAGTGCCGCGGCCCTCGATGTCGTCAAGCAGGATGTCCTCGACCCGGAGCGGCGGCCGGCGGACCTGCTGAGCGAGAAGCAGTGGGCCGTGTTGCTGTACACCGATGAGATGACGAGGAATGTCCACGTCAAGGACGAGATATTTGCGAGGGTCAAGGAGCTGTTCAATGACCAGGAAGTTGTCGAAATTACAGCGACGGTACTTCCGCCCTTCCCCGTTTCTCATCAGCACGGCTCCCAAGGCTAACATGCATGAGATTGCAACATACAACTGCGTGAGTCGCTTCCTTGTGGCACTGGACGGTAAGATGACTGTATTCTTTTCTGTTCTAAGTGGCACTTCTAATACCTTCCCACAGTCGGCGAGAGGAACGGCACCGGACCAGACGACGTGTCTACCCACTGAGAACCCAAACCTCCTCTTCAATTACCAGTGGTGCCGTGCAGACGGACGTCTCGAATATCGTGAAGGGTGTGCAAACAACGAGCGACAAAGTAAAAGCCCAGTGCAGCTGAGAAACATGCACCAGAAAGAAGACTAAACCAGCCCAAAGAGCTTGCCTCGCCTCGAAACAAAAGGGGGGTATCCTATCTAAGTGAAGTGACCAAACGCCGGGGCTTCCCGCAATGCAGCGCTCCTCGTGATTCAACAATGCTTGGCTAAAATGTTTCTTCATACGTGTCGTGTCGTCCGTGGGCTGTGGCCGTTGACGTGGTGCTGTCGATCGATATCCTCAATGCTCTGTTTCGTTGCTTCATAATCGTTATGAGTCGAACCGAGGTAGAATGACGTGTGGAACTGGGGCGCCGGTGTCATGGAGGCGACCCCGTCATGGACTGCTCTATCGACGCATGGCGCTGCTGCATCCGCGGCGACGTCTGCAGCTCCTCGACGACGCCGGCCCAGCCCTTCCTATGCGGGGTGGCGACGTTCTCCTGGTGGCCGATGGCCTGCGTCGTTAGCCGCCGGAGCGGTGGGCGCTTGGCGATGCTGTCGGTGAAAGACTTTTGCAGCTTGGGCTTCATGGGCATGTTGAAGGCGGCGATCTTCTCCGGGTCCCGTGGCAGCGGCGGCGCAGGCGGCGGCTGCTTGTCTGCGATGGACGTGATGATGCCCATGTAGACGACCAGGAAGCGCATCCGTATCAGGTCCAGCCTGCGCACCCGGTCCTCAAGCTCGGCGCGCTTCGAGGCCCAAAGCAGCCGCGCGCTCGTGCGCAGCGCCGTGCCTCCCTCAGCGACGAGCAAGGCGTTGAGCTCCTCGCGCAGGTCGTCGCCTCCCTTTTGAATCTCGCGCAGCAGGCGGCCGAGGCGCAGCTTGTCCTCCAGGCGCTGCACCTTGGCGACGTCGCGGTCGTAGCTCTCATTCTCCTGGATGGAGAAGTCGACGGCGTCGATGAAGGTAGCCACCTCCTGCGGCGCAGCCAGGTACGCCGACGAGTAGGCCGACACGATTTGGGCGATGACGACCACGGAGAGGACGAGTGCGGTCAACACGAGGATGATGGCCCATTGGAGCCAGCCCGACTCGGCCATGGCAGACTGGCTGGCTGGGGAAAGGGGGGGTGCGGCGATGCCAGAGCGGGCGGGGGAGAAGGGTCTATGGAGCGGCGCAGATGGTGTTGAGTTCGCAGCGGCGGCTTCGTGTCATGGTCTGGTAGGACGGCAGCGGGAGGGAGCACGCAGAGCACGTCGGCTTTGTATGGGTGGCGACGTAGCACAGCACAACCCAAGGCCATGCAGCGAGAGGAGGAGAGGCAGGAGGTAGTGAGAGAGAGAGTGAGTGAGTGAGTGAGGCGACGCAGCGATGACGACGGTTGGTCGGGGAGGAGGCAGGAGGAGAGGTGTTCGCGTGCGCCATTGGGCCGCCACTGGGCAAGAGTGCTAGACAAGGGTCCATCACGGCCACCTGCTACGTACACACGAACGCGCACCCGAGAACCGGCTCACCTAACTTGTCCGCCGAGTCCTCATTACTAGTAATAACGTTACTACCACCTGCTGCGTGTGCAGTCGACCCGCTTGGCCCTGCAGAAGTCCAGACGGACGATGGGACCACGCCACGCTTGCCGCTGTCGGGGCCAGTCTTCCCCAGCCACCGGATCCTTGTACGCGCTCGCGCCCCTGCAGGAACTGAGAGGTGCAGGCGGCCTAGCAGGAGTAGGCCAGCGCTGGCGGCGTCACATGGCGGCCGGCCTGACGAGGACGGGACCTGACTTGGAACTTGAGGAAGGAAGCCAGCCCACGGCCAGAGACTCGGCGGCCCCGATGACGGGAGGCGGCCAAGCTCCATGTGTGTAGGTGCTCCCCGCCGCCGCGCCGAGGGTGGCTTGGCCTAGCCATCGGGAATCGATGGATGCCGTGCGTGTCGATTTCACATGTGCGTGCGTCTACGAAGAGAGGATCCTGCGGTAGTATGTGAGGGGGCCGTGGACGGAGTCGACACAGCGTCTCGGGGAGACAGACGGGCACTGGAGGGGCAGCAGTCGCGCGGCCCGAAGCCGTCCGTCCAGTGGCTGTTTGACTTTCGCTGGCGGGCGCTTCGAGGTGGCCCCACGCCCTGGTACGGTGAGGCGGTGGTGGCCATCCATGATCTAGGTATTCAGCGGCCCCAACAAACTTCCAGCCTCTGATCCCGTCCAGGTCGGGGTGGCTTGTCTTGTCAAGTCGATTCAGCGAGGCCCGCCCCCACCTTGCCTGGCCCCTCCAACCCGGCCATCGACCGACGTAACCTGCATTCTCCCCGTCCACCGCCCAAAAAGTCTCGACGCACCGCGAAAGCGTGTGTCCGATTCATCAACGTTCCTCGTTCCTCGTTCCAGACCACACGCCGACGCCGCCCTCTAGCAGCCCGCGCGCTCGTGTGAAACGCCATGGCTCCCTCCGCCACGGCGGCCGCACCGGCAGCGGCCCCCGACGGAGCGCAGCCGTTCCCGCTGCCCCCGATCCTCGAGCACCCCGCCTCGACCCCGCCGTCGCTCATCACCCAAGGCGCCGAGGGCCGCCTCTACAAGACGACGTACCTCCAGCCCGACCTGCCCTGCGCGCTCAAGTACCGCCCGCCCAAGCCCTGGCGGCACCCGACCCTCGACCAGCGCCTGACCAAGCACCGCATCCTGTCCGAGGCCCGCATCCTCGCCAAGTGCCGCCGTGACGGCGTCCGCGTGCCTACCGTCTACGCCGTCGACGAGGCCGCCGGGTGGTTGATGCTCGAGTGGATTCACGGCACGCCGGTGCGCGCCAACATCAACGAGTGGCTGGGCAGCAGGAGCGAGGGCATCGAGGCCGACGAGCCGCTCAGGAGCCTCATGCGCCGCATCGGCGCCGCCGTGGGCAAGATGCACAAAATTGGCATCGTCCACGGCGATCTCACCACGAGCAACATGATGCTGGCGCCGTCGTGGAGCGGGATCGACGTCAAGGACAATCAGCCGCAAGGTCACGTCCTGCATGGTGAGATTGTCATCATCGACCTCGGTCTCGCCAGCGGCAGCATCCAGGACGAGGACCGCGCTGTCGACTTGTATGTCTTAGAGCGCGCGTTTGGCAGCACACACCCACGCGCCGAGTGTATATTCAAGGAGGTCTTGGAAGAGTACAGAGAGTCTTTTAAGCAAGCTCCAGTGGTACTCAAGAAGCTCGAGGACGTGAGGATGAGAGGAAGGAAACGAAGCATGGTCGGATAACGGAAAGAGAAACAGCAATAAAAAAAATGACAATAATGAAACCCGTCTCATACTGCTATAATCCCTTGTCGCCTGTATTACTTGCGCAACGATGAAAGTAGCCCGCCGGGTCATGATGCTCGCTATCCCAAATCAACCAAAAGCCGTCAAATCAGCATGCGGCTGAGTTGCCCCAGTGCTGCCGCCCATCGTGGTATCCAACTACCTCCATCACATGAGGTCTGCCTGCATCGTAACGTCCCGTCTATGCTTGAAGCAGCTCGGCACCAGCAAAGTACCCCTTGTTCTCAATGACGCCTCGGTCTCGTACAAACGCCATGTACCGGACCACCCACTCCGGAACGATCTCGCCTTGCAGTCCCGGGCCGCTGTCGGCTGCGTCGGCGAGCACGCCTGCGCCCTGCGGGCCGTGACTCAGGAGCTCCCGCAGGGTACCACGAGGCAGGATATCCGTACAGTCAATGTGCACGTTGAGCTCGACACCCTTCTCCTCGGCCAGCTTCTTCAGTGGCGGAGGGACACTGCAGCAGTCGCGCAGGTTGATCTGATCGACGACGGGTGCGACAGTGGTCCGCTTGATGAAGGCAGCCAACTTCTCGCTGCCGAACTCGGCGACACCAAGCCGCTTGGCGACGCCCTTGCGATGCAGCTCCTCGACGACTGTCCACGTCGCCAGCTCTTCCTCGAGATTGCCCTGCTGAGCGTTGATCTTGTCGGCCTCCCACTCGCAGTTACCCTCAAAGGACATTCCCGGGAAGGACACGACAAGCAGGTCGATGGTGTGGACACCGAGCTCCTTGCTGACGAGGGCGAGCGCCTCGTGGATGTATTGTTCCCGCTTGGCGACGGGCGTGTCGGGGAGGAGGAACAGCTTTACTGTGATCTCATAATCGCCGGCTTCCTCGTGCAGGCCGGCCGCCTGCCAGTTGATGCGAGGAATGAAAAGCGCCTTGCCGTCTCGCTCGGTCCATACATCGACGGGCGTTTGTGGCGGCGAAGCTGAGCGCCTGCCACCATGGCCGTTGCCGTTGCTGTGGCCGTTGGAGAGGCCATTGCCGTTCTCGTGGCCGCCGTTGGTCAGCCCATTGCCGTTGGTGTTGTTCGCCTGGACGGCGTAGTCGTAGCGGGCGGCGACAAAATGCTCGCGCAGCGAGTTGACGAGCTCGAGATTGGAACGGGTTGCGCTGCCGGACTTGCGAATGATGGATGGGCCGGCGGACATGACATTGCTGCAAGGATTCCGAGGCAGGTTAGCTAAGACATGCAATGCCAAAATGCAGGGTCAGTCCGGTTGGCTCCGGTCTGCTGCGGTCGCATTTTTTTTTTCTTTCTTTGCTGCAGCGACGCAATGACAAGGAAGGGTAACACGAACCCCGTGGATAGGATGAGTCTCGTCATGGCGGGGGCCGCTGAAACCGAGCTGAGTCGGCGCGTGCTGACGTAGGCGGAGAAACACTCCCTTTGGATTTTTCTTCTGGTTTCTCGTCGAGTAGAGGTGACGATAGAGTCGAGTTGGTGTAGATTGGATGGCGACCGTGGGCGAGTCGAGAAAGCCGGCCGCGCGATGCTCCGACTTTTTAGTGCCAAATCTTGGGGAAAGCCACACAGTCCACTAACTTAGTACCCGGGTGCGTGCTTGCTTGAAGACCGGGCCGGATCTTGACGCCCGGCAGACTGGGGAAGGGCGCCTGTCAGAGGTCCCGTCCCGTCTATTTCAGCGCGCCTTTTTGTCGCGCAGTGAAGCGGGCCGGCGTATTAGTAATGGCGACGCTGGAAACGCCGAAAACCGCGGGCGGATTGCCGGATTACCAGCACTTGCAGGTGCGACGGCCCGTTTTGAGATGCCGAGGGGTACGGGCGATGAGCGCGACGACAGGCCGACGATCCGAGCGATGTGCTGAATATGGAGGGCGACAGGCCGCGGTAGCAGACAATATAGTATATATTGATGAACCGACCGTTGGTGAGTGGAAGAGGGCCACCTTTTTTTCTCTCTCTTGCGACCCAAGGAAGGGATGGCGACATCCGGGAGCGCCGCCGCTTTTCAATGAGACAGCCGGTTGTCATTGACTTTTTTTTTTGGTTACGGCGGCCTACTCCGCCCACTTGTGTAGTCATAGAAAGTAGTTCTGGAATGGCGAAGATAAGCCCCTGCACGGCGAGTTTTGCCTCCTGCTACTCATAGATACCCGACGCGTTGCACGCCACGGCGGACGGCGACCGACTTCCTCCATATGGCAGATGTCGTTGGTTGGGAAAAGGCGCCGTGACATGGCTGCGATGGTGCAATCATTGCAAGCAGTGGAGGGTGCGGGGTCACACAAGCCGCCGTAAGGCGATGGTGGGGTGGATGTCCTGCGCTCACATTCGGTGGCCTGGGGCGCACAGTCATTGCTGGAGCCCAAGGTGCGCTGTGCTGCAGTGTGCCCGTCCGCCGCATGCTGCGCTGGCCAAGGTAGGCAGGCCTCTGCGGTCTGAGATTGAGTGCTCCCCGCCACTGGCTGCTGACCTGCTGTGGAACTGATGATGGTGTCTTGCGAGCGTCGGAGAAACGGCTCCGCCAACCACGTCAAAGGTGCGCATCGCTGGCAGCTTTACGGAGTATACGGTAGGGACACATGGGGGACGAGGCGCCCCGTGGCCTCCAGAGCCGTCTTAGTACTTACTAGGTAGGTAAGGTACCTAGTAGTAGCCTGAAAGGTGGCCCGGGAACCTACGGTACCTTACCAGGTTACTAACGCTGGGGACCCCAGCCGGCAACGACAGCGGGCGGGCGTGCTCCAGCTCGAACCCCGTGCGGGCAGTAACTACCCCCTAGGTACTAGGCAGGTCTGGCAGGTCTGGTAGTCGCGTGCCTGGGCTCCTGGGTGCCTTCCTGGTTGCCCTCCCTCCCAGGTGGGGTGGACACCACCGACGACTGGACGTGTGGGCTCGTCACCGACCAGCCAATTTTACCCCGGCCTCGACACAGACAGACATTCTCGCATATCGACAACCAGCCCCTCCTGCTCAGGGTTTCCTTTGCCTCCTGATCCCGCTCCCGCTACCACGCATCTGCATCCCAAGCCTTGCTCTTGCTCGGTGATGTGATGCCGTCGTCGCCATGGCGATCCAGTATGACGAACCCCTTCCTCCCCATTCAACGCCACGCCCTGCTGACAGCTGGCTAGATACTTGATTCTGCTGTCCCGCCAGGGTAAAGTGGTTTGTTGCCTCGAAGCTCCCGGACCCCCCCGCGACTCCCGGAACTGACGAGCGTTTGATCCAGCGCCTGGCGAAATGGTTCACAACCCTGTCCCCCAAGGACAAGGCCAAAATTGTCAAGGACGTGTCGCAGCTGGTCCTCGCGCGCCGCACCCGCATGTGCAATTTTCTCGAGTATAAAGGTCAGATTGCTACCTCGAGGACGTGTCAGGCGATTGGGGAGCTCTGTTGCTGATGCGTGCCGACGCGGATTGCAGATACCAAGATTGTTTACCGCCGATATGCCTCGCTCTTCTTCATCGCCGGCTGCTCGTCCGACGACAACGAACTCATTACACTCGAAATTATCCATCGATACGTCGAGCAGATGGACAAGTACTACGGAAACGTGTGCGAGCTGGACATCATCTTCTCCTTTACCAAGGCATACTACATTCTCGACGAGCTCCTCCTGGCGGGCGAATTGCAGGAGAGCAGCAAAAAGAATGTTTTACGATGCATAGGGCAGCAGGACTCCCTAGAAGATATGGAGGTGAGTCTCCTTTCCGTCTTGTCTCGCCCTTCGCCTGGCATGGCGCTCCCTTGGCGGGGACCCCGAACCTGTTGCGCTTCCGCTCGCGACCGCCCGAGTTGTGGCTGACGCTGGATTCTGTTTTGTCAAGTTCGACGACGAGGCCGCCAAATTTATTTTGTAGACGAAGCGCCGAGGCCTCTACCGATGTGGTTGGCCCGCGCTCTGGAGTCAACGGTCCCTGTTTGCGCGCTCTTGACGAATTAGCGCAATATGTCCCGAACACCTACCACATTGTTGTCTTGGGGGGGGAGCGGCGTCGCCGACGAGGAACATTGACCGGCTTGGAGATTTGGCATTGACGAAACGCTTTGACAGGTGCACGACGACTTCGCACGAGTCCTTGAACAGAATGGAATCATATGAAGCAAACAAGCCTCAGGCAACTGAGCATCTCTTCGATGGGAAGAGAGGAACACAAAGGATGACGGCGCTGGACGGACAGTCTTTGGCGAGGCAGCACCGGTTGGCTTTGTGTCATTACGTAGATCTTTGAGGATGGAACACCGTCCTTTATCATATCAAGAGACCAGCCAGACATGGCGTCCTATTTTGCTTTTGGGAAGCACTGGCCCCGGTTGGGGAGCATCGTCGCCACTTCCTCATACACACACAGCGCGTCCGAACAGCAGCAGCATGGAGCACTCGGGTGTTATCTGAAGAAGGAGGCGCGCCAAGCGGGCTTGGTTCGCCCGCGCAACCAAGGGAGAAAAAACACTGATGGCCTGCAGAGGGATCGACGTGACGAAACGAATGGCTCTGACGACGAAACAATTGCAGTCTCTGCGTCGGCACCACAGGCGACGGCGAGACGCGACGGAGCCAGCTCGTGGCAGCGCGCCGAACCCCCATTCGTCCGTGCGAGGGTTGCGCCGCCAGCGCAGGGCCGGACCAATCCGGCACTTGACGGACGGCTCGTTGTGAGTGAGTGACGCTGACATTGCGGGTGGGCGGCGCAGAGGCCACGGCGACGCTGCCTGCACTGCACCGAGCGAGGATGGGGACCCCCCCCTTGATCCCCCTCTCCCATTGCGTCGCCGTTGTTAGTGTGGTGGCCGCCCACACCGGGTGGCGGCCCACTGATCAAACCAGTGGAGGCTTCCAATGGGAGGGAAGAAGCCGGATGAGGTGCTCGCTCTCCCCTCCCCACCACCTCCCCGTCTCTACGTACCACCCTGGGCTGGGTTGGTCATGCCGCGCTATCAGTTCCGGGCGGTGCGCTGTGTCTGCTCCTGATAGTGACGGCACTTGGCCCCCCCCCCTCAGCTGAGGTGAGGTCTGCCAGCCAGCTGGTGTGTCGCAACAACTCTATCGGATCCGTCTTCGCACCGCTCGTCACGTCCAGCCCGAGCCCGTGTTCCAGCGCATGCCGCCTTCCCCCACTTCCTCCCCCGGATCCTCGTTCCACTGTCACCATCACCGTCACAACCACCCCCTTCGTCACTCACGCAAAGCACAGCAATGCCTGCCGACCCTCGCTGCTAGACATTCTTGTCTAGCTGTTTGTTGACCGCCACCTGGATTAACGATAGGGTCTTTGATCGCATCCGAGTCTCCGCACTCGCTCGCAAGCGACGCATCCCGGCAGACGCGCCTCCCCATCTCGGAGCACATACACGATAAGACACGAAACGCCCGTGCCGCCTGTCGAGGATCAAGAACCGGCTTGGCCATTGCTTCGGCGCCAGTCTGGGCACTTCACAACTCCGATCCCGCTTCCCGCGAACATTCGCGACGCTTGCGCGTATCCGCCCTCTCCGCCTCCACCCGCGCCCGCCGATTCCGTCTCACGGCGACTTTCTCAACGCAGCGATTGCGCGGCGCATTCACCAGAATATCATCCATCAAATCAGCGTCGTTCGGTCAACGCACTCCCTCCCCATCTTCATCTAACGGCTCCCTGTCGCACTCGCGCGTCGCATTTCCCAACATGAAGGTCTGCCGATTCCCCCAGTCCCCGCCGTCTCGGCGCGCGTTTGCTGTCGACGTTGCCCAAGGCCGACTGGACGCTGACGCGGTATTCTTACCGAACAGTACCTCCCGGTGCACGACTTTGAAGCCGTCACGAGCGCGCTCAACTTCAACACTCCCGATTGCAACGTTACCGGCGGCTGCGATCTGTACACGACAAAGTCGACGGGCTCCGACAAGAAGCTGTACAAGAACATCGACAAGGACCTCAGCTCTCAGCATGCCGCACTGCTGAAGCTGGGCGCCAGCCTCTCACCCCCCGATCGCGAGCACATGTTGGCGACATCCCCGGGCATGCAAATGTTCTCGACGTCGAGTGCGTTTGGGCCTCTGTCCGAACTGTCAAGTCGTCGCACCTTTGCGTACCTGATTGCGACGTTGAACGCGAGCCATCCCCATTACGACTTTTCTCACGTCCTGCGGCCCGGCGATTTCAAGCGCGAGCGAAACCTGCGACGAGTCATGATCAACCTCGATTCGATTCTGCAAAACGTGCGCCCCGGCTTCGAAGCTGGATCCTCGTATGACTCCTCGCTCGGTAGCGATTTGACATCTGTGTGGGGTCCGCAATGCTGGTCCCTCATCGACAAGGAGATGCGACTCAACGAATGCACAATCTTCAGCTACCATCCCGACCCGGATCCGTTCGAGGAGGATGAGAGTGCCATCTGGGCCGTGCACTATTTCTTCTTCAACCGCGCACTGAAGCGGGTGGCATATCTCTACGTCCGCGTCGTCCCCGTCATTTCGTCGACGAGCCCTACCCTGCGGCCGATGAAGCTGGGCCAACATAAACGGACGACCGACATCGACTCAGACGGGGCCACGAAGCGCGCTAAGTATTGGCTCGGCGATCGAGACGCTGAGCTGGTGCCGCCTTTTGAGGACGACGAGGAGCAGCACGACGACGGCCTGTTCTGGAACCGAGGCGAGGACGGCGACCTAGTGACCTTCTCCGATGACGACTACGTGGAAGACCTGGACGAGGAAGATGTGGTGGACTTTGACGATGACGATGTCCACATGCTCGATAATGGCCACGACAGACTGATGAGCGAAGATATTGCGGGGCGGATGGAGATTTAGGCACATTGCTCCGTGGCCCTGCCTTATCGTCCGCGACGTCTGCTGTCAGTATCGCCAGATCGCCCGACCGCGTCGGTACCGCCGCCTGCGGGTGTTCAAGGCCTGGTCTGTTTCTCAACAAACATGCCCGACTGTCGGGCCCCAGACGAGGCCAGCTGATGCGTCCTTTGAAGCCGCCATGTGAACTGGCTCGCCCGCCATCGACCTCCCCTCTGCCTGCCCGTTCACCACCCCTCAGGCAGATACCTGCTGGGCATAATAATGCTTGCTCCCTCGTCTATTTCAGGATGTACCTGCTTCTCCTTGTTCAGTTTCTCTTTTTGTTTTTTACTGGTTGGTTGGTTTAGCATGGCGCTGGGTTCTCCACGTTTTCTGGTCGGTGAGAGCGGCTGGGAACAGCGTCTCTGGCGTTTTTGATTTCTTGGTTCTCCTTTCTGGGCTACAACCCCTCTGTGCATTGTTTCTGGACGCCGGCCGCGCTACCCACCCACCATTTCGCTACCAGTGGTGACGCGTGACATGCCCATGGCGGCAGACATGGCCGCTCGTCTCGAGCAATGCCCCGCAAAACGGGTTCTCGACACTGATGCGTTGGGCTATCATGGGCTGGCTGGTGGGTGGCGCTTCCGCGCTCCAGAACTCTTTCCTTGTTGTTTTCGCTCCCCTTCGGTCCAGGGGTTCCGTGGTTTTTGCGACTGGCTTCGGCTCCTTTCTGTTTTCTCCGTTTCTTGTATGTTGTTTCTCTTTCCCTCCTTGCGATCTAGTGCTTCCGCTTCGTGCTGTGCCTTTGTTGTTCTTTGTTTGTACTTGCCCCTCGCCGCCACCCGTTTGCGCCGCGAAACTCGAGCGAGAGGCAGACAGGCAGACAGGCAGACAGGCAGACAGGCAGACAGGCAGACAGGCATACAGGCACACAGGGCGGGCAAGCAGATGATGGCCTTGCGCATATTGGCGCGTACGGGGAGAGACGGCACTCGAGGGGGTTCGGCGGGACACAACGGCGGCGGCGGCAGCGGCACGGAGTCAAGACACAAACGAACACATGCACACACGCAGTTACACTGGCCGGCCGGCCGGTTGGTCGTTGTTTTGGTTCGGGCGCGACTTTTTGTTTTGTTGCGTTTTGTTTGGTCCTGCCGGGCTGGGTCTGGGTATAACTAGCGAGTGACGAATATACGTCGCCTTTTTTCCAATGACATGTTTGGAACCACCATTGGGATTCATTCATTGTGGCGACCCCGTACGGGTGTGAATATACGTACAGTCTACCTATGATGGTAACCGAAAGGTCAAGGGATGAATCTGCCTCGCTTACAGATGCTGCAAGTAACAGCAGTGCCACAGAGCATGCGGATCAAAGGACCATTCACAGCAGGAGGTTGCGATGAGGACAAATGCACGATTTCTCAATAGGAGCCAAGTCTCGAATATATTCGGAGAAGCCTGCATGACCGCCTGCCGAGCCATGGACCTGGTCCAGGCAGGCAAGCACCAAGGCACGGCGGCCTCAACAACCCACCCTTCCTTCCTCGGCCGTCGTCCGTCCCGGCACCGCCCTTCCGCCATCTTCGTCCTCCTTGCTAATGCTTCAGACATGCCATCGAGGAAAAGTCCAAGAAAGCAACCCCTTGTAGAGGTCGCTAAAAGCGAGCAAACAAAGCTGACTCTGCTTAAAAAAAAATCCCCCCCCCCCGGCACCCAGCCCGTCTGCGCGAACGCAGTGCCCATTCCTAAGAAAGAGAAGAGAGAAAGGAAGATGAGTTCAAGACTACATATGGATAATGGAACAGTGGGGTGGGTATTCAGAAAAACAACGAAGTGCCAGTGACTGGGGGCGGCAACGGGGAATTCGAGCAATGCGATCTGTGGCGCCGCTCGTACGGCTGGCCGACAGACGAGTAGTTGCGAGAGGTGTCATGACTTAAATAAACATTTGACGGAAAATTAGAGATTCGTGGACGTTGTAAGTGTTGAATGGTCGTTAAGGGCGTTCTCCGACAGTCTCGTTGGAAATGCGTTACAATCCTTGCTTGTTGGCGCTTTAGCTGACACCGATCTTCTTCTTGCGCCCAAACATTTTGGCAAACCCGTTGCTTTCTTCCCGGTGAGATGACGCTCGCGCGAGCCGCGTGTCCAACCCAGCGTCCGGTGGGGCCGAGTCACGAAGGAACGCCGCGAGTTCCGAGGTCTCAGTCCGACGCGTCGATACAGCCTCTCGGGGCTCAAACTTCTTCCTCGGCACTCGTCCGGCAGAAGCAGTGGACGTCATGCGGGGGCGACCTGGGACCCCATCGGATGCGCCGTACTTGTCGTACCCGGAAGGCATATTCACTTGGAGAGGGATATGGCCACCCTTGCCGCTGCTGGACCGGCTGTGGAGAGACCGCGACTCAGGCTTGAGGCTGGATTTGTTGGCCCCTACATCCTTATCTTTGTTGCCACCACGGGTAAACCTGCCAATGAGGCTCGGCGCGCTGGCCTTCTTCTTGGGCAGTCGAGGCGGAGAGCTAGGAGGCTCCGGAGGCGGGTCATAATTGCGAAGGAATTCCGCCAAGCTCTCCTCTTTCCTCGCGGGCGGCTTAGTTGTAACGATGGCCTCATCATTTTCGTCGTCGCTGAAGTCGATGCTGTAAGGGTCGCGTACGCGTCTCTGTTTACGCTGTGGCATCATACCCTGGTCATCGACTCCCATGCCCGGACCAGGTGCGACCTTGTTACGGAGGAGCGCAGAGCTGGAGTTGATGGATGATTGCATAGAGGGCATGGAGTTGTCGGTGACGCTGGTGGAGGCCTGACTGTATCGTATCTCGGGGATGGTCGCGTCTACCGCTTTGCCTCCGATGGCTCCCGACATCTGGTCCGAGTCCATGGTAGTGCGGAACGGGGCGACATGGCGGGGTATGCGATGTCCGCTGGTTGCAATTGGGGGGCCCTGGCGTATGAAGTCAATCAGGTCTGAGTTGTCGTTCCTGGTATCTACCGCCGCCTCGCGAGGTTGATGCCGGCCGCGTGTGCTCGCTGCCGAGACCTGGCGAGCCGGCATGGTGTTGATCACAGGACCCGACGGGGTCGGCACGCTTGGTTTGCGGACTGAGCTTCGGTCTCCTGCTGGGCCTGTGGACTTGATAAACTCGGCAAAGTCAGAAATCGACTCCCTGGGAACACGGGCCTCTCGAGCCTTGGGGCTCCCAACTCGACCCGTCGAAACAGCCACTCCGGGGGGTGAGCGAGACAAAGGACCTGGAGGCCTGCTCCCTTTTCCCTCAACAGCTCTGGGGCTGGTGGGGGTCTTTGGCTGCTGAGTCACAGGCGACCTTGGGATGTCAGGAATGGTGGGCGTGCGAGGCGAGCTCTGGCCGCGAACGTCGTCACTCCTTCTTGAGAATTTGGTCACTACCGGGCTGTCGATTGATCGCTTAGACTGCGAGTCGTTAGCATCAGCGGAACATGATCCTCATGTTGTCAGCGGAGAACTCACGTCAATGTCGCGCATGTTCTCCGGAGTGAGGGTGTATGTTATGGTTTGGTTGCTCTGAATAAGCTGTTCGAAGTTGCGCGCCACACTTTCGGCACGGCTGGAACTATCCTCCGAGGTCCGCACGGGCTTCAATCTGGAGGTGCCTGACGATGCTGATGACGCCGAAGTGTGAATTTGTCGAGGGGCAACATTGCTCTGCATTGGCAGCGACAAGTCGTCGTCCGTCTCTTTCGTTCTGTAGCGCTCCATCGAGTGCATACCGCGGCTCTCAGCCTTGGGGCTCTGCCAGCTCGCCTGAACTGGTGACTTCTGCGGGATCTCCGGGATGGTCTCATCGATGAATGGCCCAGAGCTTACGATTCTTGAGGTGGACACTTTCAAGCTCGGAGGCGGGTGATCTCGATTGCTTGCAAAAGAGGGCGGCTTCTTCCCGAAGGCACTTGGGGCCACATAATCCCGCCTCGACTGAGAGCCGAGAACATCAGGTACAGCAGGGCCAGGTGGAGAAATGGCACGGCCGATTGACTCGGGGGACTCGGACGGCTTGAGGCGACCAGAGTCCTCCTCGGATTCGGGGATGGCGACTTCAACTTGCCTCGGCGATTTCTTCTCGACCAACGACTGAGACATATGTTCCGCGTGTGTCGGAGGCTGGCCTTCATATTTTGGTTTCCGCTCGTCCTGAGATGAAGGTGGTCGTGTTCGACTAGCCGCACTGGACAGGCTGGCGGCTCGGTTGCGCTCTGTCATGTCAAGCGATGTTGCCCGCGAATGTGAGGGGCTCCGAGGCCGAGGCACGTCGACAATGCGGGCCGAATGGACACTAGACGGCCGTTTGGTGGGCGAAGTTTTTCCAGACTCTGACGCCGAGGAGCTTGAACTGCCGTTTATGGAAACCCGTGAAGACGTCACAATTTCTGCCTTCTCAAAGGCTACTTCCTCCGCGTCCTCGTAATCAGAAGAGTCGCAGTCTCGACTTTCCACAGCAGCGGGCCTGTTTGAAAGTGTAGCCTTCTGCACCTTCACAGTGTCACCTGGCTTGGACAATATATTGGCTCGTGTATCAGCATAGCCATCGCCTGATGATGATGCTTCGTTGTCGCCGGTGCATGTTTCTCCCTGAGTCTCCTCCTTACCCTCAGTACAAGGGGTCTTCGTGATATTCGAAGCCTTCTTTGCTTGTCTTGAGGCATGAAAAGTTGCTGCTACGGGCGTTGGCAAGGAGGTCGACCGTTTCCGAGCGGCAGTGATGACGGGGGTATGCGGCTGCGACGTTGTCGGTGTTGGCAGGCCGTTGGCAATTATAAAAGGTGTGATAGAGAGACTCTTTGGGCGACGACGGACAGGCTTTTCGTCGGGGCTCGGCTCATCCTCGTCATCACTGTTCGGAGCCAGTCCCGGGACTTCAATCTCATCAACATCGTGGTCGCCCATCGGAAGGGGTATGTCCGCAGGGTGCACATCTTCCACAATCGTGTCATCCGGACGGTCCTGAGGCCTGCGTTGGTCCCCAGTAGCGTCGCTCAGGGCAGACCGGAACGCAAGGCGCTCGGGAGAGCCAATGTCTTGCTTCGAATGGCTGTTGGAGCCTCTTGACGCGGGTCGTACCGCCGTGTCAGGAGATCGCACGCGCTTCTTCCATCCGCGCCACAAGCGGCCCAAGGTTCGGTCGAGAGCTACGCGCTCCATGTCCATCTCGCAGACGACAATGCGATCCGCAACGTCGGAAGCGCTGCGGGTGCCATTTTTGATACCTTTGACAATGTTTGCTCGGACGCGTTGATATGCAGCCTGGCCAGCGACGGTCAAGGTAAGCTCGCCCATGTACTCGAGCACAGAGGTGAGAAAGATGGCAACCGCGGGAGAAACGACGTCGGAGGTTGGCTCGTGGGCTCCAATCTCGAGGTTCTCCTGCTCCATGTAGATGTCTTCATCTTCTTCCTCCATGTCGCCTAGTGAGGAATACACCATGCATCGCAGCCTCGTGCGCTTCCAGACGAGCTCCGCGTCCCAGTTTCGAGGGTTGGCGGGAGCCGTGAAATCTTCTTCGTCCGAACCACCTAAATACTCGCGCAGCTCCTCGTCGGCATTGCTGATGGTGTCTTTTGCCAGTTTCGGCTTCAAAATCTCAGAGACAGCCGGCCGGAGCGCCGAAAGGTTCGTTGACTTGGACACCTGCAAGAAGTTGAAAAGGAGCTGGTCAAGAAAGCCGTTGACGAGCTGCAGCGCAGCAGGCGTGACCAGCGCCGTCTCACTAGGCGGCTCCACGCCATTCTGATCGTACCAAGAATCGGCGTGGCCATCGTGATCATTGGTCACGATTTGCGATGCTGCCGAACCGGCGATAAAGGCGGGCTCAGGGGATACGAAGACAGGCGGCGCCGTCAAGCCCAGGCTGAAGCCAATCGTGGACGGTCGGTCGCTGGATATGCTCTGGGTTCTTGACCTGACGTGGCGCGGAGAGGCAATGGTCGAGGCCGGTCGAGACGCCGTGGCATCGGTGGTCGGGCTAATCATGGCCATGGCAGATGGCCTCGGGCTCGCGCAGGGTTCTCGTTGAAGCCTGGCTTGGTATGTACGACGCTTTGACAAGGCAACAATGGCGCCGTGGTTAAGACGCCTGCGCTTATGAGGTTGAAGGGGGTTCGGATGCAGTGGCCAAAGCCTCAGCGAAGTGAGCCGCTGGGATGAGGATGCACTGAGGTAGCGAGTTAGTGAAGGGCCCCTAGCATCCAAAGCGGTGCACAAGCCGGCGGAGCAACAACGGCAAAGGCTGCGAGTCGCAACGGCATGCGTTGCGATAGTACAAGAGACGCGGAACGGGATGAGCAACGTGGCTGCGGATGCGGCCTGCCGCTCGGTGCCACCTGGAGATGTGCACGAGTCGAGGGGGGCGGCAGAGAAGCAGGTAGGCGGGGACGATGAGGAGGACACGACGCCAATTGCCCGTCGAGGTAGTAGGGGAAGCAGTTTGGCAGCAGGATGCCAGAGGCGCGGCGGCGGTCTCGCTGGGAGTGGAGGAAGCGAGACGGGGATGGATGGACAGGCGCACCGAAGATTCACGGAGAATCGCCAAAAAGCAAGTATGGTTTTCGTCGCACGCACCTCGAGGGGTTCTTAGAGCGGCATGCCCGAGTGCCGTCTCATGTCGACCCGGATGGAACCCGGATGGCAATGGCAGCAGCTGAGAGGAAGATTGTGGTGGTTTGCGCGAGGCAAAGAGGAAGAATGGGAGGCTGGAAGGAAGGAAAGGGAGGATGGATGCAGTGGTGGTCGCAACAGGCTGCTGGCGCTGTACCGTGCTGTGCCGAGTGTAACGGACGGCCAAAGGAGGCACTCGGGCAGGAGGTGCGAGGCAGGTGCGATGGAAGTATCGTGCGTCGCCGGGTCGGTGAAGGGCGCCTTCACTGGGATTCGGGGTTTCCTTCCCGCACGGAGGACCCGAATAAGTAAAAGTACAAGTACCTTGCTCAAGCCAGTCGGCGGCAATGGCGGGCCAGGGGATCTGCTGGGCTCGAGTGGGCGCGGGGCTCCGCTGGGACCATTTCCCAACCCAGATGGATCTCCTGGGTGTGGATGGTCAGGGGGTGTGGTGCACGAGCACCTGGGCGCGCGCGCGCCCGGCATCACCAGCGTCGTCATCCCCACAACCCGCCTAACTCGAGCTGAAGGAGTGGTGGGCAGCGGCGGCGGCGGCGCACTGGCAAGACTGGTTTGCCTCATTCAACTGCCTCCCAGGCGAACCCTTGAGCCTTTGGAGGGTTGCGATGGGGCCCTGAAAGGGTAGGTACGTACAGGGTTTGCAGTGGCTGGTGGGTCTCAGTTAGTGCAGTCCAAATTGCGCTACCCCTGTCGCAGTGGGGCCCGTGCCCAGGCTCTTGGGTAAGTACCTAAGTTGGGTACGTACCTACTTCCATGGATGGTCGATCAACGGACTCCAAGGGCATCCGGCCGGTGTCCCGTTTGCGCGCTCACTGTACTTGCTCGCAGGCACTGTTGGTGATGGCGCCGTGGGCGGTATGAAGGTACCAAGTGGCCAAGGTATCGATACCGATTTTGCTCTCGCTCGTTGGCAGCCCCGTGTGCCGAATGGATTCCTGTAGCTCTCAGTAGTGGTGGTTGGCTGGTCAGACTGCATTTTGCGCTGGCTGGCGCCTTCCGTCTTCTAGTCACTTTGTCAGGATGAAAGAAGGTACTGTACTGTGCAGTGCGTACACACACAGTTTGGACGAGCCTCTGTCGATTCTCGCAAAACAACACTTACACACACACACATGCACGCTCACGCACACACACACACACACACACACATACACACACATACACACACATACACACACACACCAAGACACAACGAGACAAACAACCTGCAACCGCCGCTCTTTCTCAGTCCTCGTCTCGGCCGTCACCTCCCGCCCCCCATCGGTGACGCCTGCACCGTCGTCGTGTTCGCCACGCTCAGCAGCAATCTGCCGAGATGCCGAGGAGGAGGAGGACGACCACGACGACATGAACGACAAGGACACGACATGACACGACACGACAGAATAGGGCGGCGATGGTGCAGGCGAGGACGGCGTGGCACCGCATGCGGGAAAACGTGCATCCAACCTTCTGCACACGAGCGAGCGACCAGGATTTCGAATCAGTCAGACCTTGGTTTTCCATGAGCCCCCGGAACCATAATTCCATGCGCCCCATCATCCAGTAGATTGCGAATCAGCAAAACGCTCGGGCTCGGCTCGCCACCGCCTGAGGTGCGCACCCGACGCCACGATGCCCTGTCAGAGTCCTACGTACTCGGCGTCTGTTCATCCAAGCAAGGCTTGGACCCCGTGTCGTATGCCCTGATACACAATCTTGGCGGCTCGTGTCCTGTCCTTGCATATGCCTCATCGCACTGTACTGACTATTGTACGTCCATTTACTCGTATCAAGTCCACGTACGAACAACCGACTACGGATGTGGTAGAGGTGCATTTCGCAGCTCCCACGCTTAATTTCTCATGCACAGGCCGTGCGTAGGCGGATCCCCGGCCGTCTGCCCGTCATCTCCACAACGCTCATCGACCTCATGCCGTGCGACCTCGACGAAGCTCAAGCGACTGTACTGGGGCGCCGACCCCTTCGCCAGTGCCGAGCGCCCTCGCCAACTGCCTTGGATGGATCACTTCATCAAGCGGATGGACGGCCACCCGCACGCTGATCTCGCCCATACCTGTCACCCACCGAAAAACCCCGGTCGACACCAGAGACCTTGAGGCTGCCATCGCGTTGGCCACCCCCTCCTCCCCAGAGCCTCGGAACCTTCTGAAGCGCGTCTGGGGAATCTTCCTTGCGTCTGCAGCCTCAGCCGAAGCAGCGCGAAGCCCACCCCCCGCCATTGCCGCCCGGCACCTGCTCACAGCAGGTACGGGCGAGTCGTCGTGCAGGAAGGCATCCTTGTTGCCAGAGTGCGGCCCTGACGCCCTTGGCTGCATTTGCCTGTCTGTTTGCTTGCCTTTCAGGCACCCTCATCCCTGTGTCGCGCGACCAGGCATGGAGCCCCCAATTGCGTCGCGGTGTTGCGGTCTAAGGTTATTACCACTACTGCGCGGTCGAAACCTGCGCCGCAGCCCGTCTTCCAGCGTGTTTCGAATCGTCAGGCTACTTGTCACAGATTCCTGCAGCTGGTTGGCATCGCATTTTCTGATTGGGTCATGTCAAGGACGATGACACTAAAAGGTTCGTCAGCGCAGCATCTGCTCCCGCCAGGAACTCTATGGCGCGTTCAGCAGAACGAGCGAGAGGTGCTGCGACGTGGACTGACGAAGTCAATGTTCTCAGTCTACCTTAGGTAACGCCCAGGTACCTCGCCTGGGACCTACCTGCGCGAGACGCCCGCACTCTTTGCAGGTCGCGGTCGCCACTGATGCCTTGCTGCGATTTCGGGCGATGACGATGACGGGGTAGCATCGTGGGGGCTGTCAGCCTTGGGCGCAAGGGATGATGCTCGTTCTCGACAAAGTACCTACGACGTCGACCCAACCAGGTAACGAAGCCATTTGCGCCCGGCAAAGCTGCGAGCCCATTCTACGAACAGTGACACATTGGCCCACCAAGTCGACAGACGTGTCTCTTAAGCCCGAGAGAGGAGGATGGCATGGCGAACCTCGTGGTGCGTGCGCCGGGTGTCTTTGCGCCATGGGCATCGCACAGACGCACACATCAATCGAGACCAATCAGCGGATGTGTCTCTTTCGCTTTTGGAGCTAGGCGAGGGGTGTGTCGGAAGCCCTCCAAGGCAACCACGGTACCCATCGCAGAGCGAGTGCCGTCCAATATGTGCGTCGTCGCCGCCCTTGGCCGACCAAATATCACCAGCGTGATTACCCATTTACCCTGAGCCGGGTGCTGTAGATGGGCTGCTCCGTTATACATGCACCCACTGCACTCTCTCTTGGTCGATGAAGCATGCATGTTGTAAAGCATTTCGTACTGTCCTGTCCGTACGCACAACCGCTACCGAGACAAGACACTTCGGCTGGCGCTTGATTCAGATTGCGCTGCAGCTCGTGCGCCGTTTCAACTGCTTGGATGCCAACATCAGGTCAGGCGAAGCAAGCAGTTGCCGACCATCAAAGGGTTCACCTCGTCTGTGCTGTCCAAAGTCAGCCGCGCGCCAATTGTCTCGAAAAGCAAAGTGTGCTGTCGAAGGGAGACATGTTGGCATCTACTACTACATACCATGAGTACCTGCGCACTTTGCTTTTTGTTTGCAGCCGCAGGCGCATCCCATCTCGAAGCCGCCACGTCGGTCTTTACCTTTGCCAACTTCATTGAGCATGGCGTGGACCAAGAGCGACACGCACGTCGAGACCAAGTGCGGCCGCCCGCCATTCGTACCAGCCAGCTAGTGTGGCCTTTGCCAGCGACCAAAGTGTTGTCGGCGCCGGTGATGGTAATGCTGGCCCGCACCGCTTCTAAAATCTCAACTCCGTTGGACGGCCGTTGGCGCCCAAACCCTGGCTGTATACATACATCGCAAGCTTCCCGCGGCCGGAGAATTCTTCAAAGTAGTCTGCTAGGGGTTGGCGCTCTTGGCTGCCTTGGTTGCATCGCGCATAATAACGCCCGGTTCTCCCGAGAAGGGCAGTCACCGGCACGAGGTGCAAGATTCCCCGGTGGTGATGATGACGTTGGTTTATAGCGTTTCAGCTCTTTCCGTCGCCGACGCATCACCAACAGCAAATCTTGGGGGGGGGGAGCGGGACCGTTCTAGCCCGAGGGCCGATGTCGCGCCCTTGGATGTTTCCGTCTCATGTGGCGGCCTCAACGTCGGACTTCAATATGAAGTATATGGATGGTCATGCATGCGCACATCGCATGGCCAACCACGTACTCCGTGACAGATCGTAAAGATGGGACAAGCGTTACCGTTAACGTTGAAACCAGCATGACGCCCCCAAGACATGGCCATTCGCTGGCTACACATACATAAGCCTCGAAGCGCAGGACGGGTTGTCCATGCATTCATTCAGTCCTTGCCCCCCGCCCCACCACCTGCGGTCGTTTCATGCTGCGCTGCAGATGCGAGGGTTGCAGTAGGCAACAATGGCACTGTTGGTGGGTAGGTTCACAAGGATTTCTGCGTCGCTTTGGCAATTATTAGTGTGGCACACAGGCTCCGAGCCACGACGGCTCTACGGTTCTGCGATAGAGGGTGGCGGCACGACCTTGTCCTGGCATGGTGCTTGTATGTAAGACCCGGCAACGAGCGCCAATGCTCAAGGAGAAAATCTTGCCTGCCTAGCCGGATGCGCAAGGGGACTCATCAGAACACGCACGGAAGGGCGCAAGGACCACACACAAGACTGCTGCGTAATCCTGGTAGCAGACTGAAGTTGGGAGAGTGATTTTGTCTCCCATCCCCAAAACAGCACATGCTGTGCGGTGCAGTACATGTAATATCACGACGACCGCAGCATGCCACCAGTGGCCGCATGACGGGAATACGCCGATGCCATGAGAGTTTGCACAAAGGTCTTCGCGCGCGCGAACTCAACATCGTACGTACACTTGTACTACGTAGTAGCTCGAAAAGCGCCGCACGTGGCCCGCGGTGGCCATCGCGACGCCACAAAGTCCCCGATACGATGCGAGATAGTATGACGGCATGAGCAGCTTGCCTTACAAGCCACCATTGTGCCACGACTAGAGCAAGGCCCGGCGCGATAATTCCGGGTCCCCGGTTCTCGCGTTGATGTGACCTTGCGCTGTGCTCAACGGCAAACTCGTCATTATCAGCCAAACGAGTCTAGAACGAACCTATGTGGGCATGCTCACGGCGGCGACGGCTGTACAACGCTCGATGCGTTGAGATGACCTCCCATGTGGCCAATGCGAGCTCGGGTCAGCCAGGCACAACACATGGTGGCTGGGCTGTCGTGCCTCTCTGGCTGCCTGGCTCCGACTGCCAACTGAGCGAGCTCGACCAACTGGGCGAGCTCGATGTCCCTTGGACAGAGAGGGTCATGCCACGCTCCGTGCGGCCAGTTCCTGCTCTGCTGCGCATCGCCCAGGCGGGGGCCGAACATGGTTCGAGAAGTGCATGCTGCATGCTGCTGGTGTCGCTGCCCATCAGCAGCGCCGCACGGCATGACACGGCACGGCACGCACGCCATCATATAGCATGGGGGCCGGGAGGTCCTAGGTGCTACTGCGAGCGTGGCATACCGTGCGGGTGTCGTCTCGCAGGATCCTTCTGGATTCCGGGCCCCCCGTGTAACAGGCAGCTGTAGTTGGGGGCGCCGGCGTGAGCGAGCTGGGCTGCCTCCGCCTGTTTGCTAGTCGCGGCGGGCCGTTGTGGTCGGCGAGGAACGGCGAGGGACATGCTTGTGATCCGTGGGACAAGGCGTTGCCAGCCCCCTCTGCGCCGGCTGGCGGCTTGCACGGGACTGTGCCCATAGCTGGCACCGTCATGGTCGCGCTTGAAGTGTCGCCTAAAGCAGCGATGCGCCATTGGTAGGGATTCGCGGGCTCACGAGAATTCGATATCGTGCAGGCTGCTCGTGAGTGGGAAGAGGTTTGTTTGGATTGAGAATCTTGCGGTCAAGGGTTTCTCGTCGCGAATTGGGGTACGCGAGCGCTTAGTCATCAATTGACATTCGTTGTTTACTTTCGCCGCATAGCAACCAATGAGGCAAACCCGTGTGACGACCATTCACATCCGAAAACCCGCGACATTCTAACGGCAGAGCTCTATCAACATCTCGACCATTTCGCTTCGAGGCAGAGCACGCGGCATCTCGGACTTCACCCTGTCCGTTCGGCTGCGATCGCGCTCGCCATCATGGTCGACACCGAGAACCTTCGCACAGCGTCGCTGTACATCAACAACCAGCTCCTCTCCCGCGGCCTGCTACGCGACGGGCAAACTGTCGACTTTGCGAATGTAGGAAACGGCGGCGAGGAGTCGGCGGCAGCGCGCGCTCGCATCATAAGCATAGTCAACGACCTGATTCTCAGGCGTGACGTAAGGCGGCCCCGATGTCCTGGCTGCGACGACGAGAGTTGACACAGGTCTAGCGCGATGCCGAGCATCGCGAATCGCTCTCGATGGCAATGCGCAACTTGCGCGCCGAGAACCTCAAGCACACGGCCGACATCACACGGCTCACCGAGAGGAACACCGAGGAGAAGCGCAAGGCCGACATTGCAGCCGCGTCCGAGGCAGCGCTGAAGACGCAGCTCAAGTCGGCAGAGTCCAACGTGCGCGGGCTGAAGGAGGAGCTCTCACGGACAAAGTCTCTGGTTGCCCAAGCGAGAACAGCTTGCACGACAGAAGTACGGCGGCGCGATCGCCAGATCGACACCCTCAAGAAGCAGCTCACTGAGGCGGGCCGGTCGCGAGGCACGAGAGCCAACCCGGCGATCACAACAATCACCGTCACAGGCGAGGTCGGGCGGGAGAAGGGCTCCGCAGCAGGCTCTAGCAGCGTGGCAGCCGACGATTACGATTTACGAAGCGAGACGAACGCGTTCCTGGCGAGCCTCGCACAGAACCTGAGCGAGGAAAACGAGACGATCCTGAACATGATGCAACGAGCAATGAAACAGCTACGCGAAATGAGCGGATACCAAGGCGAAGATGAAAGGCGCGATGCGCAGGTCATCAGACGATCAAACTGCGAAGAGCTAGATGCAGAGCTGGACGCTGTAGTGGAGCACATGCGCAACATCCTCACGAATCCTTCATTCGTCCCGATCGAGGAAGTCGTAGTGCGGGAGGAAGAGATTGCGCGCCTCAAGTCAGGCTGGGTCAAGATGGAGACACGCTGGAAGGAGGCCGTTCATTTGATCGACAGCTGGAGGAGGAAAATGGCGGCGAGCGGCAAACCATTGTGTGATGAGGAGCTGCAGATGAGTCTGCGCCTTAGTCCGGTCCGCGGAAACGATGCGGAGGAGACCAAACAGGCCTTCGGAACGAACCTTGAAGCAGTCGCCGAAGAGGACGAGGAGCCTGTCGCGTCGCTGCACTCTCCCTGCCCGCCAGGCCGCGAAGACTTGGACCTAGCCCCCGAGTCCAGCTTTGACGCCAACGAGGAGAGTGGCGACGATGTTGAGCATGAAGACGACGGCGCGCCCGCAGACTATGTCGTTGCAAACGATGAGGAGGAGGAGGCGGAGGAGAGCAACGACGCGCTGTTGCACAACCGCCCTCTCTCGCCGGACTCTCCGCCCATGCCGGAGCCGCCGCGACTGAGCCCCCTGAAGAACTCTGCTTCGGCGGGGAATAGGGGATCCTCCCAAGAGGCTCGCGTTCGCTCCAGGCCAGGGGACTGTACCACCATTGTCGAGGAGAAGACGAAGGAGGTCGAGGCCGAGGCCAGGTCGATGCGGTCTATGCCCGTCCGGCTAAAGGGCCTGACGGCGCAGATGCGTGCCGCGTCGATCACTTCGCAAAAGTCGTCTGCTGGGTTGAGATCCTCTTCACGGTCATCCCTCGACGATGCGCTGCTGCTAAATACAGATGAGAAAGAGGCCGAGGCGACACAGAGGTCTAAGAGGGGAGAGCCATCGCCAACGGAAAGACCCAAGCAAGAGGCTCCCCCGCGCGAGACGCAAGCAGAAAAGGCGCCCAGCACGAAGCGCGTCGCCGCGGCAGCAAAGCCTGATGCCCACAGCACCCCGAAGCGCACGGCAGCGGCGTCGAAGCCCTCTCTGCCGCGGCACGTAAACCTTGCTCCTGCTCCTCCTCCCCCGCAGCAGCAGAGCCCCTTGACCATGTCGACCATCGCCGCCAAGCTTGCCGCCTCGGAGAAGGAGGCTGACGCCGCGCGCGTGCGGGCCAAACTGCGTGCTGCCAGGGGCACGGGGCCGAGCGCCGCCGCCCGCGGGGGCGTCAAGCGGCCTGCCTTTACGGCGGGCGAGGAGGCGGCAGCAGCGAAGGAAGACGCAGAGCCGGCGACGGCGCCGGCGCCGACGTCCGCCGAGGACGTTGACCCCGTCAAGCATGATGTCGCACAGCCGCAGCAGGAGCAGCAGTCGCGGGACCAAGCCAAGCCGGAGAAGAGGAAGCGCGAGAGGCGCCCGAGCAGCAAGGCGACGTCGCGAAGGAGGAGCACGCTGAGTCCCTGGGAGCTGGAGACGTTGATGGCGGGAACGGCGCAGTGAGGGGGCAGCAAATCTGGAGGGCGATGGGTTTGGGTAGGATGCAAGACCTATTTCGAGCGGTATATATGGGCATTGGTATGGCGTTGGGCTCACTCACGATGTGCTTGGTGCCCCCAGGGTGACTCTACAGGCGTGTTCCGCCTTATGAATTGGAGCACTTTACTTTTGTCCGATGACTCATTTGTCATTTTACAACGAATGTAGATTGATTGTGTTACATTCACAGCTGTCAAAAAGGTGTACGCGGCATTGTAGACATTTTTTGCCTGGATATACCTGCCGCGGTCTAGGGTGGTGTGTGTGGGTGATGAAACGAGGGGGAGGGATCCTACTGTATCGTTGTGCCTAGTCAAAAAGAACAAACAAGGAGAAAGATAAAACCCCCCTCCCATGGGCCGATGCGCCGAGAGCTACAACAATCCGACAGGGTAGTAGTCCGTCTCGAGAAGTCCGCCACTTGTATTAGCTTAACTGAACATAGTTTCCTGGAGAGGAGGTAGGTTAGTGCCGTGGACGAAGAAAAAAAGGTTGGCGCGTCAAAGTCCATGGTCAGGGAGTGTGAGGTTGGACGAACCAGGGAATTGGCCTTCCTTGCCCTGCAACCGGCCGGTCCACCACTCGTTCTCATTTTGTGTTCTTGATACAATCTCGATAACGTCGCCTGCCCGGAAGCTGAGGTCGCCCTCCGCCTGCGCCGAGTAATCGTACAGCGCGGTGACCATCTCCGCGGCGGGCGCGGCCATGAGGGCCTTGGGCTTGGGCTTAGGAGGCGGGGGCTTGGCCTTGGCGGCGGCGATTGCTGATAGCCCTGGGCTAGAGGGCTTGACCGCCCCGGTCGAGTACGGGGGAGGCGGGTTCTGCTCGTTGCCGTCGGTGGACTGCCGCGAGTACGCGCTCGCTTTGGAGTTGGACGTCGCGTTGGGGCCGGCCGTGAGCAGGCCGGGCTGCTTGCCGCCCTCGAGGGCGGGACGGGGAGTGTATTTCGGTGGCCGTGGCCGGCCGGTCGTCTTGAAGCGGCAGATGGACAGCGCCTCGGCCTGCTCCTGAATGTCGCCGCGCTTCTCGTGGAAGGCCTCCTCAATCTCGCGCGTCAGGTCAAAGTAGCCAATGTCGCAGCGCTGCATGCGCTCGTGCAAGGTGTAGAAGATGTTGAGCTGCATGTAGTAAAAGGACTGGAAGAGGGGCTGGATGAACTCGCGTTCGAGGGTGAAGAGCTTGGGCAGCTCGTCCTTGAGGAGGTCGTTGAAGTACTCAAAGTCCTGTGTGGCCTGCTCGACGTCGCCCTCGGCCTTCCACAGGGCCTTTTCGTCCTTGGGGGTGCGCTCCTTCTTGTCCTGTAGCTTCTTGAGGGCGGCGCGGTGGCGGTCGTAGTCGAGCTTTTTGTGCTCGCGCTTGAGGGCCGTCTTGCGGATGACCTTGATGACGTCGAGCAGCTCGTTGGCCGGCCGGATGACCCGGGACTCGATCATATCCAGCTCGGGCGCGAGCGTCTCCTGCAGCTCCTTGACGACGGCCTCGTACTCCTCGCAGGCGTTGATGCCCTCGGGGTTACCCTCGATCCTCATCGAGTCCGGGTCCGACATGCGGCCCGAGATTGGCTTGTAAATCTCCGTCATGGCCTGACTGAACTCGATCTGGTGGTTGAGCATGCCGTTGATGGCTTCAAAGTATTTTTTGGACTCATCGTGGAGCTTCTTGGTCTCCGTCTCGAGCTCTTGGAAACGGCGCTCGGCGTCGATGTAGACGGCGTCCTTGGTCTGCTCGCCGATGTTGAACTTTTGCTTGAATTGCTGCGGTGCCTGCGGGAGGGAAGAAAAAAAACGGGTAGGTTAGCGACGCTGTTGCATTGATTGAATTGTCTTGTCTTGGTCCCTTTGTCTTGTATTGCCCCGGCGGAGCGAGGATGACGATGGTCGGAGGGGCTGGACAAGCTCGGGGTGAGGGGCACTATGGCGACGGCAACGTACCCGGGTCAGGGTCTTCTGAAAGCCCTTGAAGCTCATGTTGAGGATGATGCGGCGGCGGCACGATCGGGAGGGGAGCGGCGAGCGAGGGAGAGAGAGGGCGCAAAGGTCGGGCAGTGACGAGGAGCCACGGCGCGCCTTGAGGGAGTTGTGGTGGTTGCTGAGTGTTTGCGGAATCAGCCGACGACAAAGCTTCGTCAGAGCGGCGACGTTTGGCCACAAAGTCGGGCCATGCCTGCAATGGTGACGACTTGGGCCGTGGCTGTGTCTGCGCTAGGCTCTGTGGCGCATTGCTGGGGGGTCGCTCCAGCTGTTCCCGGGCGCCGGGCTCGGGCGATCATGAACAACTATGTGCCATCATCCTTTCACCTCAGGGCGGCCGGAAGTGGAGCATGCCCAGGCTTTCCAGGCTGCCCTGGGGCGCGGGGGCCGGGGAGGGGCGGCAGCGGCAGCCCGGCCGCTGATGAAGGGCTCCAGGGCTGGGCTGTCGTCACTGGAGGTGCGTCACGACCTAGGTAGGTACTAACATACGCATAGGTACTTCGTAGGTGGCCTCCGTCGCTGGGGAAGCCCGCCCGGCAGTGCGAGATCTGCGCGCGTCAGCGACCACTGACCAGCAACCGCCTCACCTGTGACCCTGAGCGCGCGCAAGTAGGAACTTGGTGGTAGGAGAACGCTGCATTTGTTTGGGTATTGAGTTGGGCCATGCAGCGCAAACGGCTGGCAAAGCTGCTCCTCGTTATGTCACGGCTGGCATGCCAGTTTGGGTTACGTGAACGGTTCACGATGAACCAGCGGAGCGCCGCTCAACGGCCGCTGAACGAACGGGATGGACGTACCAAAGGCACAGAAGGTTTGCAGCTATCGTGGATGATTTGGCTGGTAGCAAGCGTGGCATGGCAGGCACGCAGGTTCCCCGTGCCACGGCCGTGCCACTGTGCAGAATGGTGCCGCCGAAGACGTGAGTGAAAGCACTCGCAATTTGGTCTGTCTGGATGATGCGATACACACGTATGCACAGGGGCCAGCCATGGAGTCTTCAAGCAATGCGCGCACTGGTGCATTAGTAGACATGCGAAGCACCTACTGAAGCGCGCTCTTGACGTCCACCGAGAGATCGCGTCCGAGCCTGCCAGTTCCCTGCTGCCTGCTACGTATCGCCCCGCTAAACAGCGACCCGAACCCGTCGCCCGGCCCCGACAGACAGCGTCCACTCCAGCGGTCAGCTGTGGGTCGGGACGCCCAGAACACAAAAGCCCGCATCTCACCTATTCTCCTCCCTGCTGCCCCGGCGGCGGCGGGGAAGCTGTGCCGGCCATCTCCAACCAATCAGAACCCCCAGGACGGTGCTTATCACCGAGTGGCCGAGCCGAATCAACGCCCTGTGTCAATGACAAATTTCCACCGCATTTCGGTCGGCCTCAAATAAACTCGCCCCCGGCCTCGACTCCGCCCGTGCACCCTCCGCTTTCATCACCACAGCCATCACAGCGGTAGCCATGGCCAGCCTTGCATCCAGCGCGCTGAGGAGGTCGGCTCGCTCGGTGAGCTGCCCGGCCTCTGCCGCACCTTTGCGATGCGCCGCCCTCTCCCGCGCTGCCCTGGTGGCGACGGGCAGGAGGGGGGCGGCCTCGCGTCGCGGCTACGTCTCCGAGTCCAGAACCGACAAGGCCAAGGTCGAGACGGCCATCAAGCTCGACAAGAAGGACTTTGCCGACATTCCCCCGCCTCAGATGGGCGTGCCGGTTGACGGCCAAGTGAGCCCCATGGCCGGTATGTCGCGCCGCACGCTCGCACCTCAACCGCCTCAGATACTGACCCATCTCGTGCCAGAGGTCCTCAAGCAGGCCGCCGTCATGGAAGAGGGCCAGCGGCCCATCTACCTCGACATGCAATCCACAACGCCCGTTGATCCGCGCGTTCTCGACGCCATGATGCCGTTCTATGTCGGCATTTACGGCAACCCCCACTCTCGGACGCACGCCTACGGATGGGAGAGTGAGAAGGCGGTTGAGGAGGCTCGTGAGCACGTAGCCAAGCTCATCGGCGCGGACCCCAAGGAGATCATCTTCACCAGCGGCGCCACCGAAAGCAACAACATGAGCATCAAGGGCGTCGCCCGCTTTTTTGGCCGCTCCGGCAAGAAGAAGCACGTCATCACCACGCAGACTGAGCACAAGTGCGTATTGGATAGCTGCCGGCATCTGCAGGATGAGGGCTTTGAGGTCACGTATCTCCCGGTGCAGAACAACGGTTTGATCCGGATGGAGGACCTCGAGGCCGCCATCCGTCCTGAGACGGCCCTGGTCAGCATCATGGCCGTCAACAACGAGATTGGCGTCATCCAGCCCATCGAGCAGATTGGCAAGCTGTGCCGCGAGAAGAAGGTCTTTTTTCACACCGACGCCGCCCAGGCCGTGGGCAAGATCCCCCTTGACGTCAACGACATGAACATCGACCTCATGTCCATTTCCTCGCACAAAATCTACGGCCCCAAGGGCATCGGGGCCTGCTTTGTTCGGAGACGTCCCAGGGTCCGTCTGGACCCCATCATCACAGGTGGTGGCCAGGAGCGAGGTCTGCGGAGCGGCACCCTGGCCCCGCCTCTGGTGGCGGGTTTCGGCGAAGCCTGCCGTATCGCTAGTGAAGAGATGGCGGTAAGTAACCTCGGTGATTTTGATGATGCAGCGTTTTGCGAACCCATTCTCTTTTCTTGCGGATGATTTGCTCTACACATGCATGGCTTTCTGAATGGCCCGTGACAAGGCCGTTCATGTTGATCGCAGCTCCTGTCTGATTTTAAGTCCCCTTGTGCGCTTGGCTTTTGTTCAGTCTCACGATCGTGGCCCAGATACTGACACCGCGTTACAGTATGACTCGAAGCGCATCAAGACATTGTCGGATCGCCTGCTGCAGGGCCTTCTCTCGTTGGAACACACGAGCCAGAACGGCGACGGCAACGCCTTCTACCCTGGCTGCGTCAACGTGTCGTTCGCGTACGTCGAGGGTGAGTCGCTGCTGATGGCGCTCAAGGACATTGCGCTGTCCTCTGGCAGCGCTTGCACATCGGCCTCGCTAGAGCCCAGCTACGTTCTGCGGGCGCTGGGCAACAGCGACGAGAGTGCCCACAGCAGCATCCGGTTCGGCATCGGCCGGTTCACGACGGAGGCAGAGATCGACTACGTGCTCAAGGCCGTGCAGGAGCGCGTCAACTTTTTGCGGGACCTGAGCCCGCTTTGGGAGCTCGTGCAGGAGGGCATTGACCTGAACACGATCCAGTGGAGCCAGCATTAGGCCACTGGAGATGGGGATTTGGGACGGCGGAGGAACAGGACCCGGCCGAGAAGGGAGTGCCGGCATGAGCCACGCGGTTTGTACAACAGAGAAATATGTACACTACGATACCTCTTCGCGGATACACAGGGCAGAACGGTATGGCATGCCGGGGGGGTTGCGCAATGCAACGGAGTTTTTGTCTATCATGGTGCCGTGAAGTATCGGATCGTGAAGTATCGTTGCGGATATGGAGGGCCAAGTATACGTGGCCCGATGACCAATAACGGCTTCTACAGACCTAGCTTGCTGCTTCTTCAGTCAATTTGGCCTTGGACCCTTCCTATGCATGCCCCCGCATGCTCATGGCGGCCCTTTGCAACTCGCGAATGCTCTCCCCATGTGTGTGGATGTAGGGCGCTTGCCGCTGTGCGGGTGACTGCCATGGACATATCGATTCTGGCCCTGGGCCGTTTGGCGCCGGCATCGCGCCAAAAGGGTGTCGCCGTTCCGGCACATGGCGTGCTGTGCACCAACAAGCGGGCGCTGGGGTTCATGTTGGTCTTGGTGGTGGTGATGTAAGTTAGTGGTTGGTTGGCGTGGAGCAGTCGATCTGCTCTGACGTCACAGCCCTGGCGCATAGCGGGCCTCCGTCCCTGCCACGAGATGCATCCAGAGGCTTCACGGGCGACAATGACATCACCGATGCCCATCGACATGGCTTTGGCTTCGGCTTTTGGCGCGGGAAACGCCATCGCGATTGCCCTTTCCGTGATGCTATGGCGCGTCTACGGTCCACGCGTCCAAGTCTCGCCTGCCGCATTTCCGGCTTGGTGGATGATATAAGGCATCCTACCCTCCACCGACCTTGTTCAGTTTCTTTTGCTTCTCTTCTTCACCACCACCACCACCACCACCACTTGACCAGAGGCAGCTTAGAACGATTCCAGAATCCTTGTTACATTCCTCAACCACCACACAACAGAAAGAAAGAAAAACCCAAGATCCAGCAGCAATGGCCGACGACAAGAACCAGGCTCCCTCGACGCTGCAGTCGTACGTCGACTCGGCCACGGGTGCCGTCCAGAGCGCCATCGGCAGCCTGACGGGCAACACGGGCGACAAGGCCAAGGGCGAGGTGCGCAAGGACCACGCCCAGGCCGAGCACGACGCTTCCCAGGCCGCCCTCAAGGTGCCAGGCGGCACCGTCTCCAGCTCAGGCGGCGTCAGCAAGGATGACCCCAACCGCACCCAGGGCTCATGGAACCAGACGGTGGGGTCTGCCAAGGAGGCAGTTGGCGGACTCATCGGCAACGAGGTATGTCTTTCTCACTCACTGCTGCATGTGACTGCGCGTACCTTGTTGTGTCGGCATACGACCGGCGAGCCATTTCCCCTCTTCTCTTCCAGGCCTCATGCTAACGTGACCCGCGTGTGTTTTCTGCAGTCTCTCAAAAACTCTGGCCGCCAGCAAAATCTCGAGGGTCAGCAGCAGGAGGCCAAGGGTCAGCTCAGCGACCTCGGCTCCGGCATGGCCAACCGCGCCCAGGGTACCCTTGGCGGCGCCGTTGCCGGCCTAACCGGTGACAAGGCCGGCCAGGAGCACTACGATCAGATGCGCGCAGACGGCAAGGCACAGCAGCGTGGCGTGGAGCACGACCTGCAGAAGAAGGCCGAGGCGGAGCGCAAGGAGTAGACCGCGCCTTGGACCGAGCAAGACGGAAACACGTCTATGGATGAGAGTGCCGACCCGATACCCTAGGAAATTACGCTTATGATGCATGTACTAGTTCAATATTCTAATAGCTGTTCACGTTGCTACCTTGTCTTACGTGTTTCCTTCTTGCTAGATGCCGACTGGTAGCACTCTGCCTCAAGTGTTGCCGTATTCGGCGAGTCTTGACTCGCGTCTTTACGTATAGGTTCATAGACCTGTCATATTTACAGCAATTAATCCTGAAGAATCACCAAGACCATGAGTGGGACACGTGGTAGCGCATTGACTTATTCATCGATATATGTATATGTGTAATCGGCAGCAGACACCTCTCACATCAGCGGAAACGAAAAGAGGCAAACCCCTAGGGTCGCCGAGTGTAACAATTATCCATCAGCAAATAATAGTAAGGAGCCCCCTGGGCCTCGCAAGTCCTCCACTCCGAGACGCACTAGCCAGCGGAATCTATATAAACGGTCAGATTGAGAAGCCCGTCACATGTTGGGGGTCCCGACGCACCCATGTCATGAACCGCGCGCGCTGCCCTTGAGAAAGAAAGACAACGGCTAGCCCTCTAAGCGCTGCCGGTGACGACGTTGCCGACGGTGCCGGTGGCCTGCTTCATCATGTTGGTGATGAGGTCGGCGGCCTTGGAGGGGTCGGTGAGCAGGGAGGGCCCGGCGTTGAGGACAATGTCGCCAGCAGCGAAGCCAGCGGCGAGGGCCTGCTGGACAACGTTGACGAGGGGGTTGTTGGCGCCGCCGGGGATCATGCCGGCGAGGGGCAGGCCGCCGAAGTTGGTCTCACGCTTGTCGGTAGCGGCGGTGATGGGCTCGGCCGCGGGGGCGGCGAAGGCGACCGAGGCGGAGGCGGCCATGATGGCGGAGACGATGGCGAAGACCTTCATTTTGGGATAGGTGATGTTTGTGTGTGTTTGTGTGTGTGTGTGTGTTTGTGTGTGTGTGTGTGTTTGTGTGTGTGTGTGTGTGTAGAGTTTACTGGTGGTATATAAAAACGAGAGTATTACGTCTTGTGTAAGAAGTGGTTGGCAAAGAGCGAAGGGAAATATGGAAGAAGAGATGTGAACGAAAGAGTGTTGCTGATGACGACTAAGAGGGAGAGAGAAGGGGAGGGGGGGATTTGTATTTAATACCAACTGGACGAGCGTATCGACAGCCAAGGAGATTTGTTCCTCGCCGACAAAGTCCTCGGAACGCGAGACCGAGCACATGGCACGCACGCGGACACACAAGACGACCGCTCGCGCTCGCGCTCGCACGCTCGCCGGCATGTTGGTCCATTACTAACCACTGCGTTTCCTATCTGTCAACCAGTCACTCACCTTGGTTCAGCTGGGCTCGTTCGATGCCCAACAAGGTTTGCGCGCGAGCGCGCGCCTAGGCCGAGATGCTAAGAAAAAAGGATCGGCCCAGATGAACACAGCCCTGTCGGAACCTGACACAAACGACGAGGAGGCTCGAGCGGGCTAGGGAACTAGCTATTAGTGGTGGGGGAGGAGGATGTGGTGGTGGTGATGGGATATGTCTGGTGGTGCCTTGCGCAAGGGGACGGGACAGGGACCAACCCCACAAGGAAGAAAGGTATGGGCCGTGGAGTTGCGGTGGTATCAGGGTGAGTATGTGTGTAGGTGGGTAGGTACGTAGCACGGAAAGGAGTTCTTTAGCACGGTGTTTGTACGTATGAGAATGGGTGGAGGAGTTGAAGAAAGGGGCGGGGGGAGAGGGGGGAGCGGGCTCGGGTCAGGGCCGAGCGGGACCGCCATCGGAGTGTGTCTCGTTTGTTCATCAGTTGACGGCGGATCAGAGTGAAAGGATGGACGGACGGACTGGACGGGAATGCCGGTGGCATCTCGTGGGCCGCGATGATGATGAAGCTGGGCATCGTCTATCGGGGTTCTTTCCGAGTATAGCTATTCCTTGCGGACGGGCGATGTGACGTCGAGCGCATATACTATGAGCATGGGCTCGCAGCAGCCCAGCACCTCTCTCTCTCCGCATGTTCATCACATTGCCTTGAACAAAGGGTAGTATCCCGGTCTGCCATTTCTTGAGCCTCTTCTCGGCGAACGCCATGCGTGTGAGCCTCTGTTTCGCGGCGGCGACAGGGTCAGGTCGGGTAAGTATGTACGACGGAATAACTTAGTACGTAAATTATTAGGCAGGCCCTTCGAAAGGGGGGGGGGGGGGGGGGCCCTGGCGCCAAGCGACACAAGCGACACAAGCGACACGCTGGGATCACACACGCAGACAGACAGACAGACAGACAAACGGACGCTTAGGGAGGGTGGCATCCGCTCGTGCCAGGCTGGCTGGCAGGCGACGAGCTGAGATGTCCGGCCGGGCTGGGCTGGGCTGGGCTGGGCTGGCGTTGCAACGCTGTCATCTCGTCGCCAAGTCGCGCCAGGGACCGGTAGCAAGGGGGGGAGGGGGAGGCGCGAGCGATGGACCTGAGGCGGGTGGATTTTCGACAACGATTCACCCGAACGCCGGTAGTCATAGTAGTAAGTACAGTGGGTTATAGTAGTTGTTGTCGACTCTGTGCGTGCGCGTGCGTGTGTCTGGGCTCAAGTGTAAGTGCCCGGTGGGGTCGGAGGTTCGAGCACGGGCTGGAGAGCCGAAGGAGCCATTCATTCATTAAGCAATCAATTGATTAATTAATGCCGGCCGGGATATGCCTGTCTGCCTGCTTGCCTACCTGCCTGCGCTATGTCTCTCTGTCTCTCTATCTCTGCAGCAAGAAGCACATGCATGCAGTACATACAATGCAATGCCTTTGTCACCGCCGCGGGCCCTCGACGGAACGGGCGGGTTGTTTCGTTTCTCCGAACGCTGCGACCGACAAGAACCCGTCCGTGGGTGGCCGGCGTTTCAGCGAGTTCGTATCTGCAGGGCCAAGGTGAACTGGGGGGGGGGGGGGTTACCATCACCATTATCACCGTCGTCATGTTGTTCCAGGGACGAGGGCAGTAAAGTATACTAGCACCAGCAGCAGCAACAGCATGAAGGCGACGGCGGCGGCAGCGTCAAACCACCAAAATAAAGTTTGGTTCACGCGACCTGCCATTTAAATTCCAGGGCCGCGCCGCCTCAAACCTTCTGCTACCGTTCGTTCGTACGCACCATGTACCCCCGGGCCCCCTTGTTTCAGGGCGGGCGGGCGAGCGGCGGTCACATCGCGAGCCCAACCCGATCGGGGCGGGACACGGGCCTCCGAGAGTGGGTCCCCCGGCCTGACCGTTTGTCGCGAACCACCGCTCCGGGACGCCGAGCATTGTTGAAGACACACACGCGTTTTTTTCTCTACCATCACTATCACCATCACCACCACCACCACGACGCCATGTGTTAACCCCCCCCCCCCCCTTCTTCAACGTTTCGTCCCGCCCCTGTTCCTGACTAACCCGCAAGCTTAGGCGAAGAGTATCATCAAGGCTAGTGTAGTGGGTAGCCGACAAAACCTCATGCATGATGGACGTGGGTAGTGTAGGGGCGGCGGCAGGCAGGCAGGCCCGTCTCTGCAGCTGAACGAGATAACGCCTGTCGACGCTAGCACGCCTGAAGCGGCACGGTCAACAAGTCACCGTGATCCCGGCAGGGCTGAAGGGAAAGGAAAAGACGAGGAATAGGAATAGGAGGAGGAGGAGGAGGAGCGTTGTGCAAGTTCTGAGACCCCCCCCTTCCTCGCCCCCCCCCGGATCAAGTTGCCGAAGCGAAGAAGAAGCGTCGATGCTATTGTCCTTCCCAACCCCTGGCTAGTGTGCTAGACAAAGCGGTGGTGCTACGCCAGGGCATCCGAGTCTGACAAGAAGCCTCCCGCGACCATGGTAGTATATAACTGCCCCGTCCGTCGGGGGTATCCCTCGATGGGAGATGTCTGCTCCACTAGTTCATTAACAACAAGAGTCTTTCGTTCGTCTTCACTTGATCTTCTTCTGTAGCAAGACCATTTTTACGTTCGCTCCTGGTCCCGGCGACTCGAGTATCAACAACATCTTGTCCCACTACACTCGCTTTTCTCGACAGCTGTTTCCCCCTCCCCTGGTTACGTTCCAGTTTCTTCCCACACAACAACAGTAACAACAAGATGCGCTACGCACTCATTGCCTCCGCCCTCGTGGCCAGCGCCCAGGCCCACGGTCTCATCCGCTGGGTGTACGGCGCCAACGGCGTCAAGATGCCCGGCCTGACTGGTAGGTTCTATTCCCCCCCTCTGGCCATTGCGAAGACGTGGAGAGCAAGAGGGCAGATGGATATGTGTATATATATATATATATATATATATATATATATATGTTCGTATACAAGTATAAATTGCAAAGTGGCTAATTGTCAATCATCATCGGCACACAGTCATCGACGGCACCCCGCGCAACTGCGCCGTCAACGCCTGCGGCTCGCAGGCCGACACGGGCATCATCCGCGACCAGGACATCAACGCCAACAAGGCCGGCGCGCTCGGCAAGACGCAGGGCCACGGCAGCGTCGACGCCGAGACCAACGTCGCCGTCTGGTGCGGCAACAAGCCCGCCCACGCCGCCCCGGCCAACAAGGGCGCCGAGGACTCGGTCGGCGTCGAGGACGCCCTCGGCGCCTTTGCGCCCCCCCAGCAGCAGAAGAAGGAGAAGAGGAGCAAGGCTCGCCGCCAGAGCATGCTGGACAGCCTGCTCGGCGGCGCGTCCAACCTCCCCATCATCGGCATCACCGGCATCGGCGCCACCAAGGACATGAGCGGCATGCCCAAGACGGAGAACATTATCAGCGCGACGGCCGCCAAGGGCAAGGGCGAGGGCCAGTGCAACCTTCCCACGTGCGGCAAGGACGGCATCATCGAGGTCGGCTGGTTCCAGGTATGTCCCCTCTTCTCCCCCTCTTTTCTTTCCTCTTCTCTCTCCGCCCTCGTTCCTCGCGCCAGCACGTGTCAATCTGTGCTACTACACCGCACAACAACCCGATGAGAACAAGCACCATCTCTAACGCTCGTTCCTCTTCTTCCCTCTGCAGGTCAACCAGGACGGTGCCGGCCCCCTCACGGGCGCCGTCGACTGCACGTCGGGCGGCAAGGACCCCAAGGCCTTCAAGACGGCCCAGGTGGTGCAGAACGCGCCGGGCTCTGGCATCTCGGGCCTCTCCGTCGCCACCCTCGTCGAGTACCAGGTCAAGGTCAAGATGCCCGCCGAGTGCAAGAAGTGCACCGGCAAGCTCGGCGGCGCCGACAACGTCTGCGTCGTCCGCGTCCGCAACAACGCCCTCGCTGGCCCCTTTGGCGGCTCCGGCGCCTTCACCTGCAACATGGAGGGTGGCGCCAAGAAGCGCTCCGTCGTCTTTGAGGCGTAGATGAAGGATGCAAAGAGGAGTTGGTGGACAACACACACGAAATGTGAGAAGGATGGAACGGACGACGTGCATGCGAGGGGGCATTCGAGATGTTTGGTAATCCTAGGTGTAGGCTGACTATGTGGGGAGGATATGTGCCGCTAGACGGTGTATAAAGACCCTCGTCACGACTCGTACTCTTTTATAATGTTTTTTATACATTCATATTCGTTTCGACGTCGTTCATTGACACGGGGCAAATGGTCTTGCTGGACCGGTCTCAGGTCAGAACGATCGGAGAAGGAGCGAATCTTCAAAGTCACGCCTCTCAAGGTAACGAACAATGCAGCCCCGCGCTGGGGATCATGGTGTGCGGGACCGGTTTTACTATTCTCGGGAGGGCATCGAATTGTTCCGAAGATAGATCTCGGCCATCTGAGGCCTGTGGAGTGTCTTGACAATGCTTGGCTTGTCACACACACACACACACACACACACACACACACACACACAAGTCGCATAAAGGTCGTGGTGATCTCTTAGAAAGTCAGCCAACAGCATGGCTTGTGTATTCAATTCATCGACGTCTTTGGAATTAGAACGCGTCGTCTATGGATAATAATAAAAAAAGTCAAATTTGTTTGTTCCCATGCCGCCATGCCAAACGCCATATAAAAGCCCAAGTCGTCTCATTCCGCTGAGCACACGACGCACTCGAGACGGTCGAGTCAGTCAAGTCACACTCTCTTCTCTCTCGGCTTCAACCCTGGTCCCCATACACGCCCATCTTATGCGGACCACAAAAAAGTCTACAGCTGGCCAAAGATGGACGTCATCAGGATCTTGGTGACGCGGTAGGGGTCGGCGTTGGAGGCGGGGCGGCGGTCCTCGAAGTAACCGTAGCCCTTGGCAGCGGTCTCGCGGGGAATGCGGATCGAGGCGCCGCGGTTGGCGACGCCGTAGGTGAACTGCTCGATGGAGCCCGTCTCGTGGCGGCCCGTCAGGCGCTGGTCGTTGTCCTCGCCGTACTCCTTGATGCACTCGATGTGGTGGGGCTCGAGCTTCTTGAGGGCCTCCTCGATGTGCTTCATGCCGCCCTCGGCGCGCATCTCCTTGGTGGAGAAGTTGGAGTGCAGGCCCTGGCCGTTCCAGTCGCCACGGATGGGCTTGGGGTGCCACGAGACCTTGACGCCAAAGTCCTCGGCGACGCGGGCCAGGAAAAATCGGGAAATCCACAGCTGGTCACCCACTGCGTCGTCGGCGTCAGCAAACATGTCTTACGTGCAGGTGATGATGATGATGGGCTGTGGGGGGCCCTCGAAGGTAACGTACTCTGGATGCCCTGGCAGGGGCCGACCTGGAACTCCCACTGGCCGGGCATGACCTCAGCGTTGGTGCCAGAGATGTTGACACCGGCGTACAGGCAGGCCTTGTAGTGCGACTCTACGACGTCACGGAGGACGACCTTGCCGCTACCGACACCGCAGTAGTAGGGGCCCTGACTTTGTGGGGTGTTAGCGGGGTCCAACTACTCCCATTCATTTGCAGCGAACAAAACGTGCGAGGGGGGGCGGGGGGCAACACGTACGGAGCAGGGAAGCCACCCGCGGGCCAGCCGAACGGCCGGTCATCGTGGTCGAGGAAAGTGTACTCCTGCTCGAGGCCGAACCACGGCTCGTGGTCGGCGTAGGCCTCCATGACCTTGACGCAGTCATGGCGGAAGTTGGTCTTGTTGGGGACGCCGTCGGCGGACCAGCACTCGGCGAGGACGATGATGTTGGGCGAGCCGCGGAAGGGGTCTGGGTAGACGGCGGCGGGGCGCAGGTAGACGTCCGAGTTCTCGCCGGGGGCCTGGGCGGTGGAGGAGCCGTCAAAGTTCCAAACGGGAAGATCCTCGGGCTTGTACTCCTTCTCGGGGAGGGTCTGTAGCCGGCGGCACGCCGTGTCAGCGCAACCATGATCACGAGAGGGCGGGTTGTGCAACGTCAGGGCGCGAGCAAATGAAGTCATCGTGGTCGGGTGGGGCTGTGCGCGCTCCCGCGATTGGCCCAAGGCCACGGGCGCGCCGTTGCCCCATGCGGGGTGCCACTTTTGGCCAAGCGTGCGCCCCAGCACCACGCCGCCAAGGAGACTCAGCCAGCTGTGGCGACACCCACAGGCGGCGCATGCCGTGAGTGGCCGCTGGAAGAGCCCCGAGGCGCAGCGGCCGTGGTCGCTGGGAGCAGCCCGTCCGCCCGGCATGTCGCCCCCAAGAGTCCGGTGACACTGGCGCGCCACCCCGGCCAAAGCCAGCGCGGGTCACACCAGCGACGGAACAAATCGGGGAGATCGGTGTCCATCGTCGTCGGCTTGCGGCTCCGTGCGCCCGGCTGGCTTTATTCGATGCGATGCGATGCGATGACGATGCAGGATTGCGGGCGATCAAATCAGGAGGCCACTCACCCTGGATTTTGAGCGAGTCTCGCCGACAGCATCGACCCAGACGTACTCGGCCATGATCTTGCCCTTCTGGTCAAGCTGCATGTACTTGTTGACCTGTGCGAGCCGGTCAGTGATTGTTGCGTTGTCTGGTCGTCTTTCTTCGGGAGGGACAATCGTACGGTTTCCGTCCGGGAGGAGAGGATCTCGCGAGAAGCCTGCGCACAACTCTGGTTAGCACATGCTCCGTCGTTTTTTGGGCCGTCGTGTCGCTGCACGCAGGGTCCCAGTCCGTCCATCGCGGGCGCGGTGGGTGGTGAACCGCTGCGCGCGTAAAGCGGTGGTGGTGGGGGCGGGCAGGGCGGCCGCCCACTGGCACCGCGGGGGGCAGAGGACGCAGCAGCAGGGCATGTGACTGTGTCAGTGGCAACGCACCATGGTTGTGATGTCTCGTGCGCGGACGCAACAATGCAAAATAGAAACGGAGAGCGGAGAGGAGGAAGAGAGGAGGAGAGGGTCGTCGAGATGCGACAGCTGGGTATCAACGTAAAGAGCTGGGAAACGCAAGTGTGGAGGACGTTATCAGCAGAATCGAGTCCCAGGGGCGGCGAGGGTTTTATGTTGTCGAGCCAGCGATGAGCCGTATCGCAGGCGACGCCGTCCTGCCGTGCACCCATTCAATCATCCATCCCAGCCCAGCCCAGCCCAGCCCACTCATCCACCCACACGCCCACACCCTCCTCCACAACCCACACGCCGCCGCCCCAGACATGGCATGGTACTTGGGACGAGGTATAGATAAGGAGAGACAGGGGGGTGAGCCTTGCTGGTTCCGGTCCTGGGCCGTGACTGGGTGCGTGTCCGCTGTAGACCCCTCGTCATTGGCCGTCCCCAGGGCTTGTCACCGCTGTGTGACCCACCTTGGCCACGCCTCGGCGACGAGACAAGGCGCCAAGTACCATCCTTGGTGTACCCTCCAAGCCTTTTGCACTGCGCCTTTCAGTGCTGATTGCGGCGGTCCTCGGCGACGGCGAGCGAGTGAGCGAATGAGCCCGGTCGGCCGGCTGACCGTTGGCGCTGGGCTTTTTTTTCTTTCTCTTGTGTCGCGCTGCCGTGACAGTGACAGACAGTACCTGGAGCCCAAGTATCGCCACTACCCGCCAGCCACTTGCGCCAACAATAGCACAGCACAACGCGCACACACAGGGGCAGGGCCGGGCCTGCCAGGGCAGCGGCAGCGGCAGCCGCCAGCAGGGCACAAACGCACACCTGAGATGGAACGCAGTCAGCGCAAACAGCAAGCACAGTGCGGCGCCGGACGGGTGGTCTGCGGCCGACTAAGAATTCCCTCGGGGAGGGACAGCGCGTTCCATCATGCCCCCAGATTCGGCTTCAGGGCCCGGCTCGAGGTACGCATTGAAAGGCGGGACGGCGGGTGGAGGGAGAAGGAGGCGGCGACCAGTCGACCGATTGCGATTACTGTACGGTGCGCTCTCGTCGGTTCAGCCTGTTGTCGTGTTATTAGTATGACTTACGATATGACTGAACGATTGTGCCTGCTGTGGGTGAAGGTTGGGTTCCCCCGAGGAAGGAAAAGGCCCTGGCGAGGGGCAGGAGCCACACACGCCCCTCCTTGTGCCCCGGGTTTCCTTCTGATGCCACTCGCCTGTGCAATATACCTGTCCCCGGAGTGGTACCTGCCACTGCCGCCGCTGCTGCTACTGTCGCTTGCTGCCCGGGTACTGGGTACCAGGCACCACCGGAGCATGCACGCTCGTTCCCTGCCGTGTCGGACCCGGCCTCAATGGAGGGCTCCATTGCTGGCCCGGCAGCGACTCCATCAGCGACTGCATCGAGTGACTCTCGGCGTGCGCGTTCTCGCCGTCCACGGGTAGCCACGGCTGGTCGGTGACGGCGGCGGCGACGGCGGCGGAACGGGGGACCTGGACTGGACGGGCTCGACTCCCGGCGAGCTGAAGCAGCCCCATCACGGAGCGATGGAATATTCTGCGTCTGATCCGCGTGGTGGCACTGCGTCGCGACGGGAGAGGGCGTCGCGTGGGGTGTGCGGCGTGGGCTGCTTGTATGCAGGTTCGGGTAGTATAGACTACGTACGTGTATTGCTCCGGCCGGACGCGAGAGCATCCCTGGGGCGACACGGACGTCACTCCGCCGGACTGTACGCAGCAGTTATGTGGTACAAGAACGTAATGGCTGGGAGCTAGGCGCAGGCTGCGCCGCTTCAGGGCGTGTCTGGCTGCCGGGACGGCGGACGACGTCGCTTCAGGGCAGGTCAGATCAGGGCAGGCAAGAGGACGCATGCAGGCGCCGACTGGCATTTCGCTGTGAGAGCGGAATTGGCGGGGCTGCCATGCGACACACGCCCTCCCGATGTGATTTGATGGTGGGGTTCCCTGCCAGTCTGTCTGCGTTCCTGCTGCCCTGTGATACCTTACTTTGACCACCAACCAACTGCCATCTACCTGCCTGTGCGACCCGGCACCGGCGGCGGCATCGTGATGTGTGTGTTGTTGGTACCTATCATAGCGTTTTACCCTCCCGTGCTTGCAGGAGCATCAACAGCCAAACAGCGGCTCCGCCTGGTTAGCAAGCCCGTTCCGTTTCAGTTGGATGGGCGCGGCGTTGCGCGTGCCCTGAGGGACGGAACTGACGACATCCCTGGGCCCGGCAGAATCCTGTTTTGCCCGCCCAACGGTCGCCATCCTGATCCTGTGCTCCTGTGGCAGCGTCTGCTGGCTCTCCTGCCGTACGCGCTGTCCCGACACAAGGCTGCTGGTGTACGCCCACGTTTGTACAAATTGCCTGGGTAGGTGCACCTACATGACGTTCATAGTGCTACTATCACGCCGTTTCGAAGGCACGTACTGCCCTGCCCTGTCTGTCTCGCATCGCGCCCAGCATACTCGAAAGTGCGACGCGTGGTGTGCAGTACTGGACACGAGGTACATGCTACAGTTCCAAATTGTCCCCGTGTCCCGCCTCTCGTGTTCGAGCCACCGCCCTGAGGCTTGTGTTGTGCGGGACAATATCAGTAGTAGGTAGTGGTAGTAGTAGCACTCATAGTGGCGGTAAGTAATAATAGCTGGCCCAGCAGCTGTGGCGATGCAGGCAGCTTCCCGCGGGGGGAATGGCGCAGGCAGGGGCGGGACCCGAAATGATGGCTGTGCCGGCCGCGGGCAGCCTAGCACGTGCTATTTTTGCACACAAAACATCTGCGGGGCGTGGCCTGGGCGCGGCGCTGTTGGCACGAACCTCCAAGAGAACAGTCTCCAAAGCGCGCACTACGTACCTACAGTAGGCATTGTACACTTCAGGGCTCTTGGCACCTGGTCGCGGCGCGGGGGAGGGGGGGAGGGGGTGATGGATGGAGGGGATGGGGGATAGTACACCCACTGTGTGTAGATTCCATGGTACCTGTGGCGCAGCGTGGCAGAAGCCCCAGCCTGTAACACTCAAACTGCGCGAAAGTAAAACCCGCCCTCATTTCCAAGGAGCGCTCACCTTGCCGTCGTCATGCAGCATCGCAGCGCGTCTTCGGTCCGGTGCGCCGCGCCGCGGCTTCCAAGCAAAGCAAGGGCAACGCTGCATGTACTTTACCTGTATACGGTGTACCTACCTTTTTTGTATCCTTGGATTGGCCTCTACCGCGAGCCGGTGATGCCTCCGACGTAGGTCCACTTTCAGCAACGCGGGCGGAAGCGCAATATCAGGTCGAGGTAGGGTACAGGTGAGCGCTACTCGTGATGCAGCGCAGCGGCAGCACTCGCCGGGCTCAAAGTTCGGTACCAGTCGGCAAGTACGTAATGAAGGATGGCGGGCAGCAGGAAGGTGGTGTCACCCTCCCGCAGCGACGCAATCGCAAAGGCAATCTTCAACGACACCTGCAGGCCCCTTGCGAGAGTAGCCAAGTCGCCGTGGCGCTTACCTGACCTTCAATTCTCCCTGGCTGACAAGACGATACGACGCGACAGGGCACACGACTCGCTAAAAAGAGGTGTTGTACTCCCTCCCCGTACCCCCGTCGTCGGGCACGCGACACCGAGGGTGGAGGGGTTTTTTTTCTCCCCTTTCCTTGTGGGCAAGACGCCGCACTGGAAACCGAAAAAACCGCTGGGATGGCCCTTCCGTCCCTCGGGACTTGGAATCGAGGTACTCTGCCGCGCCGTACCTACAGTACCGCCCAGGGCATTTGAACCGAAGTCCCGTCCGGGCTCCATCCGGAGCGCCACCGAGGAACCGTCGCAGAAGCATCTTATCGCCATCCCATGATTGGTCGCCGCCTCGAGGCTCTGCACTCACTGCATGCTGCACAGTACTTTATAATTCGCTTCCCTCAGAGGACGTACCATGGTACCTCCGCCATGCGACACCCATTGCCCACCGGCCCGTCACCCATCTTCGCAGCGTCTCGAGCGCGCGTGGCGGCCCTGCACACTTCCAGGCGAAGAATCCCTGGGGCCGCGCTGTGCATTTTTACGTATGGATTATTCCATAAGATGCTCCCCATCCCGGTTCTCTTTTCAGCGGCAGGCGCATTGTAAGCAAAAGCACTGCACGGCACTGTTCTGGAAGGGACGATGCTACGTACCTACGTACCTACGAAGGTACTACGACCTGTAGGATTACTATTCCCACGCCACCGACCCCTTATCGAAATCCTTATTCCTCACTGGTCGCGTGGCTCGCGCCCCCCCGAGATCGCTCGCCTGGCCGTCTCCGAGAAAATGGATGGGGGCTGTCACGGAGCATCGCGGGTCGTTTTCCAGTGACGAACCTACCTTACCCGGGCCCCCCGTTTTGTCGACTCTCGGAGGGGCGGCTTGTGAATATGTCGTCCGTCCCTTTTGCCCGGCCCGTCGGCCAGAAACATGTGTTTGCCCCCTTCTTTTTGGTTATGTCTGTTGCTTCTCTGTCTCGGCATGTGGTCTCCGCTTGACCGCTCCCTCTCGTTGCGAAAGGGGGGAAATTCGCGCAAACCTGATTCAAAACCGAGGGCAAGATCTGAGAGGTACGGAGGTTGGTGGTATTCTGCGAAAACAAAAAAAAAATTAATACCTCGTCCTGCCGCGTGAGGGTCATTGCCGTTAGGTACAAGTACGAGCGCTTTACCTCCAGGGACGTGTCGCCGTCACGGGCATCGCGGGGCACGCACAAGTAGCGGCGACCATACTCACCACTCCCTACCCTGCCCGCCTACCCTGCCTGATGAGCCGCAGGGAGGGCGGCTGGCCGGCGCGTATAACGTCTGTCCATGCCGACGGGCGCCCCTTGCTCTCCCGATCGTCGCCGCGTTCTCTCTCTCAGTGTCTTCTTTCGCATACCATCCTCCCCGCCTCGAGACGAAGAAGCTGGAGAAGGGCAGAGGCACCCATCCACCCCTCCCCCCCCCCGCAAAACGGGATATTTGACTGGGACCCGCGTTTGGACCCTGATACATGGTTCTTTGTACACACACAGAGAGAGAGAGAGAGAGAGAGTTGCGGCGAGGCTCGCGCGCTCCCACACATCATGTGTTACATACGCACACACACCCCGGGCGCGCGGCTGCTGCCCCCCTTCTGACGTTGGCTTTCCAGCGGCCGGGCCCCCCTAAAACTAACTAACCTGGTATCCGCACACACACACACGAACGCGCGCACGCACACACGCACCAAACCGGTGACGGCCATCAACTTACATTATTACAACACGAAATGACTACACACCCGCAAGGGGAAAAAGGTACGCGCGCGGTCTGACCCATTTCCATTACCCGCGACGTGATTGTCACGATTCGCGTCATTCGTGGGCCGAGGACGAAACAACCCCCCTCCTTTCTTCTCACGTGTGATGATAATCATGGCTCGATTGATTTGCTGCCTGTTATTTTTCCATCATGCTCACGAGTCGCTACTATTCTGGAGCGAGCAACCCCGGATTCGACTCCTGATAGGCACGCCCGTGCGCGACTTTTTCGTGGGCCTACCCCCCCGGCCACTCTTTCTTTCCATCCCCCCCTTTTGGGCTCCCCGGAATCGGTGCTCGTTTCCCCGGACCTGGGAAGAGGAAATCCAATCCAATCCTCTCTCTATTGTGTTCCGGGGGTAAAAGGGAGGGAGGGGCCAAAGGGGAACAAGGTGCGGTGCTGACGCTGATGCTGCTGATGCTGATGTAGGCGCGGGCACCCACTCCGATATGCATCTCGCTGCTGCATGACAAGCCCGGGGGTGTAAGTATCTGGTTACCGTCTCTTTACGGTCGAGGCCGCGTTTTGCCGCCCTGTCTCGGTCCGAACTCCGAACTACTCAACCGGCTTTTTGAACCAGCTCGCAAATGATGTGATGAATCGAGAGAGAAAGAAAAAATTCCCCAACAGAAAGGCTTAGTAGGGTTTGCCCGGGCAGATGGTTGCGTGTTGCGCCTGATTAGTAGTTCGCTATGCGCATTCTGCGCCTGGCACTGTAAGAATGAGTAATAATAGTACGTAGTGCGTGCTGTGATCGACCCGCACACCGACACCGGACATGCGTGGCCCCCCTGGCGTCTTCCGGTTGAGAATCTGGGGAAATTCTCGCCGACGATAGGAAGGAACTTGGCGATGCGACCCTGCATTGCCTTGCCCCTTGCGCCTTGCTTGCTGCGATCTCTTCATGCCATCTATTATTGGCGGCTGCTGTTGGTCGCAAAGGGCGACTCCAGCCGCGCGACACCCAGGCCCACGTGGGATATCGAAGTTACATGCGTAGCTGCCTTGCGCCTTGATTCCATCCGTCTCACCAAACGACATCTCAGCTAAGCTTCACGGCCTCAGTACCGAGTCTATAGGCACACCCCAGTACCAGCTCGCTGCGGCCATTGCTCCGATGCTCATCATGCTTGCCATGAGGAAATTGACATCGTTGTTGTCCAACAGGTCCCATCCGCTCTCGACGATCCGCGACGGCCGTTGGTCGCCGAAGCTGGACTTGCGGTGCTTGTTGCTGATGCTGTACCTGTCCTCGTCCTCGTCGTCATCCACGGCTGACGTGTTGAGCTTTTCCTTGGCCTTCCCGTCCGCCCTGGCCAGGGCGGCAGCCTTGGCCTCGGCGCGCGTGGACGACCCGCCGGCGATCGGGTTTGTAGACGCCGAGACCAGCACGCGCTCGCCTCCCTCTCCCTCCACAATCTTTCCAGATCGGACGTCCTTGACCGACCGCTGGAACAGCCCGCCGAGGAAGCTGTCCAGGACGCTCCCCAGGGCCCCCCAGAGGATGAGGAATCCCATGAATATTCGCCGCTGGTCCAGCGACCACGGCATACCGCCACCGAGAGCGGGCGCCGTTGCCGCCGTACAGGACGGCAGGAACACCATGGCCGCCGTCACGATGACCATGGAGCCGAATAGCCCGGCGGCTAACCCCATGAGGGTGACTCCGCCGTTCGTCCCGCGAGGCACCTTGCGCAGGTTCCACGACGTGATGAGTCGGGGCTCGCTCTTGGCCAGTATTCCCAGCTCGGAGCTGAACGTGTCGGCCGCGACGGCCGCGTAGTTGGCTATGATGCCAATGACGAGCAGGTCGCCGCCCCAGGAATAGCACATGGATCCCTTCGGATTCGGTGTATTAGAGTCGGCCAGGGCGGCGGCTCGGGCTCGGAGCTGGTAGGCGTGCAGCACGGTCAGGATGGAGGCCATGAGCGAGTTGGCAAACACTGTTTCAAGGCCCCGTCGGTCAGTGACGTGTCCGCGGTCCGGGGCGGCATCCCGTAGAGCAACCCACAATGCCGTCGTACGCACCTTGGACGTGAGTCCGGGGCCCCTCGCCTCCGGGCGTGCCTCGCGAGTGCATCGTCAGCGTGGCCTTGACATTCTCCTTGATCTAAAGCGGGAGCACGCGCGGCAGAGGCGCAAATCGTCAGCAGCCAACAACGGTAACAGCACGTGGGGCATTCGAGGTGCTCGCGGCGCGCGGCCGCACGAGCTTGCCGAAGCACTCACATGCGTGACCCTCGTCCCCGCGAGGAAGAAGACGCAGAGCAGGACGAAGGGGAGGTTCCAGGGGTGGTAGGCGTGCGCCACGGCCGTCAGGGTCGCGGCGACGAGGCCGGCCGGGGTAAGCGACTTCTTCTTCCAAGCTCGCAAAACGAGCGCCGCCGTGGCGGGGACGGCGACGATGGGCTTCATGATGGCGAACGGCGCAGCGACGATGGATGGGTGCGCATCCAAGGGAGCAACGACGCAGGGTTGACGGCTGACGTGGACGAAGCCTTTATGGGGGAGCTCCCGGAGCTGCTGACGTCAAAATGGCAGTCAGCTGTCTGTCGCACCGGAGGACGCGGGTCAGCGGCGCGCTTGGCCCAATCGCTAACAATTCAGGCGGCAGCTCCATAATAAGCCGCCAGAGGCTACAACTCCGCGGTGCCGCGAAAGTACGAACTACTTGACACCCATGGCGGGCTACCCTGCATCATAGAAATGATGGCGAGATGAACCGAACGGCTCCCGCTGTACTATGCTTTGGCAGGGTCTTTTTATTACTTTTCAAGTTTCTCTTCTGCGAGCTCCCTCCGAGTCTGTGAAGGCCGAATTGAGGACGCCTACGTCACGGAGGCTGTTTGCCAGGTTGGTGGCATCTACGTCAACTGCATGACAAGTCAAGAGCCTGGTGATATGTTCCTTGCCAACGATCTTGAACGCTGGGTACACCTCCCGAACGCACGTCAGCCCGATACCCTTCATGTGCTGGCCACTCATCACCGAGCATCAGAAAAGGTGTTCCTGTCAGACTTGTTTGTGTCATGATTATCAAAGCACAACCACAACGCCTCAAGCAGAAACCAATTCCGAGTCCGCAGGCGAACTCAAACTGCCCTTTGAAACTATCATTGAGGCGTTCAATCAAACAAAGTCACTGATGGATGAAAGAATTGTCGAATACGATCAGAGGAGATACGTGTCACATTGTTTGCCCATGCAAAGACAATTGTGCAGCATGCTCACTCTAGAAGCCATGTTTGAGACGCTTGGGGTTGCCTTACGGCTAGCCAAGCCAGGGCAAAAGTTCCCCCGGATATCACATCCCAGAGAGCATTCTCGTCTGGTGGAGCATCTTTACAATATGCCCGACAGGGAGTCACAGCTCGTCACTGTGAGCACTGAGTTCATTACGCGAACGGCCGTGCCATATCCCGCCAAGTCCAGCAAGGAAATCCTCGAGGATCTCCTCCAAGAATTCCCGGACCAAAACGCGGCAAACAAACTCACATTCTACATCGGGTCCAATTAAGAACAGGTACTGCAAGGCAAACCGGATGGAATCAAGCTGGTCTTCGGCACATCTGAGGGTGGCGAGCTTGTGTCCAGATTACGCAGCGAACATATGGCCCCTGAACCGGGTATTTTACAAGAAAATGGAAGACTTGTTGTCTCGCCTTGCTTCTGGGCTGCGCAATCATATCGACGGACCGCTCAACATTCTGGAGATGGGTGCCGGCACCGGTGGAACGATTCGATGGGTGGTTTCACTGCTGGCTAGCCTTGACCCGCCCGTCGAGTACACGTTCACGGACCTCGACTCGTCCTTTTGCGTGCTGACTCGAAAGAAGTTTGGAAGGTCCTACCCTTTCATGAAGTTCCCGAACGCACGACATCGAGAAAGCCCCCGATGCCGACTTGATTGGAACACAGCACATCGTAATCGCCAGCAATGCTGTGCACGCGACCAGGAATCTGTACGAGTCCGCCAGAAACATTCGGAAACCCCTGAGGCCTGATGGATTTCTCCTCATGGTCGAAATGACGACACCCATGTATTGGGTCGACATGATTTTCGGGCTGTTGGAGGGCTGGTGGTTGTTCGATGACGGCCGAACTCATGCCGTTGCCGACGAGAATAGGTGGGCTCGAGACCTTCAATCGGCCGCCTACGGACATGTCAACTGGACCGACGGCCAACGAGAAGAGAAAGGCCTTCAGAAGCTGATTATTGCAATGGCCTCGGGCCCGAGGTGCGAACCACCACAGCACATCCCCCGTGGCCCCGTTGGTCGCCCAGCTGACCTTGATAAACCACAAGCCGTCGTTGATAGTCATGTCCGACGCTATGTCGAAGGCTTCGCGGTAGGACTAGGGGAAGGCGCCATCTCGTGCCGTCGTCCCTCGACTGCCATGTCTTTCGTGGTCACGGGTGCCACTGGCTCACTCGGTGCGCGACCTCGTGTGTCGGGCGGACGTCAGGCGTGTCATATGCCTCAATAAGCCGAGCAAACTCGACACAAGGCAGCGGCAAGTAGATTCATTCGAGAGCAAGGGCATAGATTCTCCCCAAGATTGTTTGGAAAAGTTCCTGGTGTGGGAGACGGACTTGTCGAAACCTCGCTTGGGCCTTGCCGCGGTGGACTACGAGGCGCTGTTGGGCGAGACGACGCATATCATCCACAACGTGTGGCTCATGAACGCCAGATGGCCTGTCAAGCGGTTTGAGCCGCAGTTCCAGATCCTGAGAAACCTATTGGACGCCGGCTTGACTATGTCTAAGAGAGGCAGAGGAAAAGCCGGCTTCCTTTTCGTCTCCTTCATTGCTACCGTCGGACATTGGCCATTGCACATGAACAATCCCAACGTCCCCGAAGAACGAGTGACAATCGAGTATGTCTTGCCCACGGGATATGGCGATGTCAAGTACATCTGTGAGCTGATACTGGACCAGACGCTGCACCGACACCCCGAACGGTTCAATGCCATGACCGTGCGTACTGGCCAGGTAACCTGTTGGGTCCAGCAAGAGCGGCTACTGGAACGCAATGGAGCACCTTGCGTTCTTGATAAAGTCCTCGCAAACTCTCGGTGTCTTGCCGAGCCTTGGTGGTCTTGTCTCGTGGACGCTCGTCGACGTGGTTGCGGGCACAATCATCGAACTCATCACCTTCCCAGACTCCACGGCTTGTCGAGTGGTGGGAACGTCTAAAGGTTGGACAAAGTCAGCTCAACGACGCGCCGCGTATCCGGTGTATCACATTGACAATCCGATCCGCCAATTGTGGGAGGATGTCCTCCCAGTCGTCGCTGACGGCTCGGACATTCCTCGGCATACTGTCGTTCGCCTGGATGATTGGATACGGCAGGTGAAGAGCCATCCTCGAAAGGGAGTTACAGGGCCGGATGGTGACAATCCCGCGATTCTTCTCGCCGACTTCCTTGAGAGTAACCCTGCCGCATATCGTCCCGGGGGGGGGGGGGGGTTCCTGCTCGGGACTACCAAGGCGCGGGAACATTCAAGCACACTTGAAGCTTGTGGCGCCGTGAGCGAAAGTTTGATACGGCTGTTTGTGCAAAGCTGGAAAGAAAAGGGGTCCCTGAAGCACTAAACTCGTTGTGTTGTTTCCCTCTTGCTTGTGCCATATGGTGTGTGGGGGGCCAAAAGGACAAATGTGAAGAAACTCTACAAGGTACAGTGCTGAGCTGCATGAGACATGGCTGACTACCTTTGTTTGCGTACATCATCAAAAGCTGTCCCGTACAGTATACGTGACACAGACGTAGGGATCAAGGCGAGTTGGCTCGGCGCTTCAGGCTCGGCAGGCCATGCTCCGTGAGTGCCCAGCCAGTCTTGTGATCGACCTGTGCGGAAAAGCACGGGCAAGGCTTGCCTCGCTTATACTTGGTATGTCCTTTTACAAAGTATCCAAGCTCGCGTGCCTCACTGACCAACAGCACAGTACCTTAGTTGTGTATATACACTCTGCTCTGATGTTGCCATGCACCACGGCTGGCTCCCGGCACGGCAATATTGAATATCGCGACGCAAGTTGCCCATCCGAGCTAGTTCTTGACAGACCTGATAGGTTTCCTCTGCGTGTTGGCCTCCCCCGTGCATTCAACCCCTGCCCTGGTGCGTCTCTCGCGGTCTGTGCAAGAAGGCTCTCGGCCTGTCGTGCAACCAACGGCTTGCAAGGCATGGACAGTGACAAATGCTGTCGTAACACAACCAGACTGAGTTGATTGGTTAGGCCTGGGGATCTAATGTTATCAGCTTCCATACAGGGAAAAGCTATCACGAGGTGGCGGTTGGTCCGCATCAGCCCCAGGCAAACTCACGGCAGCTACTCTGTCACGTTACGCAAGTAGGGGGTCACAGCAAGCAGAACAACACAAAACACATGCCTTGGGCGCACAACCCCGCGCTCCGTTCAGTCGGTGGCCTTTCACTCTTCACCTCCTTGCCGTTGACGAGAAGAAGAAGAAGCCATCATGTGTACGTGGAGATGAACCTTTGATTGACGGGCTTTTTCTAACCCGACCATAGCAGACAAGCTGCCCACCGAGGCTGTCGTCGTCCACGATGGGGCGCTCGAAGGCGCATCCCCTGAGAAGCCTTCAGTGGCGGCGGCGGCCCTCGAGGTGGCGATCACGACCGCTGATTATGAAGGCAAGCCCACGGAGGAGGAGCTTGCCACACTTCGTCGAGTCCCCGGCAAGCTCCCCACGGTCGCATATCTTCTATGTGCCGTCGAATTCTGCGAGCGCGCTTCGTACTATGGTAGGATTTCCAGCCCCCGTCGCAGGGCTGGATGCATACTGATCATTGGTAGGCTGTGCTCTGATTTGGACCAACTATATCAACCGTCCGCTGCCAAAGGGTGGTAATGGGTACGGTGCCGTCCCCGAGGGTAGTCAAGCCACGCAGGGTGCATTGGGGATGGGCGAGCAAGTCGCGGTAAGGATCGACTCGAGTATCAGTGAGGCAGTCCCGGGTTGTGCTGATCGGACCGGACTGGACCGTTTAGAATGCGACCTCGCAGGCGTTCAATTTGATTGCTTACTGCTTCCCTCTTGTCGTGGGCTATCTGGCAGATGCCAAGTTCGGCAGGTTCCCCATGATCTTCTGGGGTATCATCATTTGTGGCATCGGACACATCCTGATCATCGCCGGAGGTTCGAAACAACTTATTGAGAACGACACAGCCAAGATACCATTCTTCCT